>NC_090927.1:638664285-641064285 GCF_040938575.1 Ambystoma mexicanum
TCCAAAACGTTTTGATGAGATTTCCATCCCTTCTTCACCTAATACCAATCATGTTCAAACCCCAAATTCTCCTGTTTTTGTTTCTGTTTCTGCCTCACCTTCTCTGTCATAAATTATTAATATATGTTAAATAAAGTTTAATTTTTATATTGTATTGTGAATAGTTTCTGTTTTTTTTTTAAAACAATAAAAGTGTCCACGGACAGTGCGAGTGTTCTGAAATGTTCGTACATAAACGAAAATGGAGGTGTCCTGCAGAACACCACACCTGTTCGTACTGTTCGCTAGCAAGTTGAAACTGTTCTAAGAACACACGTGGTGTCCTGAAACGTTCGTAAAGAAACAAAAATTAAAGTGTTCTAAAGAACACTATATCTGTCCGTAATGTTCGCTATCAACTTAAAACTATCCTAAGAACACAATTGGTGTCCTGAAATGTTCGTACATAAACTAAATTACACGTGTCCTGAAGAACACTATATCTGTCCTTACTGTTCGCTACCAAGTTTAAACTGTTCTAAGAACACACGCGGTGTCCTGAAATGTTCGTTTCACATGTGACGCACTTTTAATTACTTCAGAACCCGAACAGTGTCCGTAGGACATCAATGCGCATGCACTAACCAATCTCCGTGCACTTGGTGTCCTGCGGACAGGCGCTTCCTTCGCAGACTAGTTCGCAAACAGATCATATGACCGCGCCCACGCTCATCGTGTGTCCTGAAATGCGGACACTGTTCGTGTCCCCGAACAATTTAAAAGTACATTTTCAGTTAATCCATAATATTTTTCAATAAAATCTCACCATGCCACAAGTCCCACATAGCAATCTTGAGTTTCTATATACCTTTTGAAACTTTCCGATCCTTTTTTTGAGTTCGATCTGCCGCGCACAGTGCGCATGTCCGCGGACCGCGCACAAGCACCCCTATAAAAGACCACGCCCAAGAGCTTATTCCCATTGTGTTTCTGGCTATTCTTCAGAACACAGTGTTGTTTGCTGCCACCTGCAGACTACACCATCATCGAGATGGCATCCTTGGCTGCTGAACTGCTACTTGGTGCTGCACCTGCTTCAGCACCACCACCACCCCCTCCACCACCACCACCTCCCCAAGGGCCTCAAGAGGGGAACAGGACTGAGGTTGCGGAGGAGGAAGAAGAGGATGATGAGAATGAGGTAGAGGAAATCCCTACTACCCGCACTAGGCGTGAGTCTTGGGTGTGGCGGTTATTTACCATTCATGGGAAGGGCCCAAGGCTTGTGCGAACCATGTTACCTGCAATGAGTGCAAAATGATACTCAGTCGCGGGAAGCACGGTAACTACAGCTTTTGGACCACTACTATGAAGCGACACCTGAGGTCATTTCACTCTGGGGCTATTCGCAGGGTTGTACCTTGCGAAGAACGTAGCAGGTTGATTTCCTCTACTTCATCCTCTGTTTCTGATCCTGTCACCACAAGGACCACCTCTGTGGGACAGCGTCTTTCTCAACCTGCCTCACAGGCCATACAGATTGCTGATGACCCTTAACTTTTCGAGGGTCACAGTTGTATGTATGTACTGTGACACAGTACTCTGCAGGGGGGAGCGACTTCGGAGTGCTTTTGAGACTATCGTCTCAGAGCACGAAAAGACCTGCTCACTACCCAAATAAAACCCACTCTACATCTTCCTCTCTCAGCTCGCCCTTTCTTATCCCTGTGGTTGGTGTCCCCCCTTTACCCTCCTTTACCCTCCTTTACCCTCCTCTCCTAGTGTGACGTGTCTGAAAAACCAAAAAAAATACAAAATTACAAAAATCAAAAAAATAAGGCTCTTTTCAGAGCCGCCTTTCCCAGTTAAAAAATAGAAGTGAAAATAAATGAAGCAGGGCTCTTTGTATTTTTTAGAAGTCCGTGGACAGTTCGCGAACATTAAAAAAATTGGGTTGCTACTCCATCACAAACATTGTAATTTTCTCTGGAAAGAAGTGGTGGCTCTGAAAAGAGCCTTTTGGTGGTGTTTGTAAGTCAAAAATTGTAAATGCTTAACATCTACTTCAAAATTGTTGTTGTAATTCCAAAAAAGGTCACAATGCATTTTGTACATTTCTCAGAAAAATCTGATTGCCAGCATAAGTAAGATGGACTCCATCTCTGCGAAAAATGTATGTACTACAAAACATAATATTTTCATTGTGAAAAGAAGACATGCCAAAATCTCTTAGAAAGCCACAAACAGCCTTATTAACATTGCGCCTTGCTTTTTCCAATTGTGGACCAAATGAAGAAGAACGAAGCCACATTTGTCTCTGCGCAATCCGTGAAAATATCACTTGAGAATTAGGAAACATGTCCATAACCTTCCTCAGTCCTTCTTTCATAGCAAATTGCAAAACAATTCCAGTCACATGTCCTAAACTGTTCCCTCCACAATGAATTACAATTATGTCTGGATGTTGCTCTGTCTCCAAAGTAGCACAGAGAGGTAGCAAGTCCAACCACTTCATTCCACGTACTCCATGCCAGTGTACTTCCACATGTGGGAATCCAAGATCTACAGCTACTCCACAGCTTTCTGCATGCACCTTCAACCAATGTATCCACGAATCTCCTAAAATCCAAACAATCTGTTTTCTGAAACACACAGCCATAGCTATCTTTTGTTCTCTCAGCAAAAAGAGTATCTGAGAAAATCTCTCCTGGCACAACACACCCACCAAACTTTCCTGACCAATCCCTTTCATTGCTTATTCTCATTTGCATGACTTCTGAACCCAAAAATCCCCAGATGTAACTCCCGATGTCCGCGAACTACCGCCATGTCCGCGGACATATCGTAACATGAACAGCCCTTCTACCATTTCCACTACACTCTCTCTGCCATTCCCTCATTGGATGTACTTCAAAAATCACATGACCATGCACCAATCACATTCAAGACCTCTACATCTAACTGCATCATCATAGATCAGCACTGCAAATGTACTCTGAATCTCTCTGAGTACAAGTGTCATATCATTGGCAAGCAGCATCTACCAGAAATACTGTACAAATCATCAAGATTTCTACTTGCAGCTCCATGCATATCCATATGCATGAACACAAACTTCAGGTATGCATATTTTCTGTATAGTAGATGACATAGCTCTCAACCATTTTTGTTTTACAGGCGGGTGAAATCACTCGATTTTGTTTTTGGCGGGTGAGACGCCCATTGGAATGAATGGGCGTGCAGGAGGCTTGGCGGGTGAGTCTGCCTTTTTACAAGGCGTGTGACACCCGCCAAAAGCGTGTGAGTTGAGAGCTATGGTAGAAGAACACATTTTCAAACAGACTTTTACCTTGTAAAATCTGTAAAATGAATTTACTGTACTTTTTTCAATTTCCTAAAATCAACTATCACTTATAAACCTTTATACTTTTTACTTTCTTTATACACACACACTCAAATCATGTTAAACTAACATTTTTTAAATGAAATATATAGACTACATATATTCAAACAAAATTGAATGCAAACACAATCTATATTTAAACCTTCATAAAAATACTTATACAATTTCATATTTTTTGTTTTTATTTATTTATTTACTTAATTACTTTAAATTAGACATGACATTGAGGCGCTATTACCTAGAACAGTTTACTTACAGAAATAGTGGTATTCACTAATATATTATAAATTTCACAAGACATAGTAAAGATATTTTTTTTTTGCTACAGTTAGTCATTCAATACAATTTGTTCATTAAGACCATATCATATGTACTGAACTGATGCAATGTATCTTATGTAAATAAATTAGTTTAATGGTTTTACAGAAGGCACTGATGATTTCAATTAAAAAAATCAATATCTAAATTAAAAACAGTGCTATATACAAACAAAGTTACTAATTTGAAGCTTTTACAATTGCAGTGAAGACCAGTCTCCTGAAAAGAAGCAGCCGAATTCGAAGAAGAAAGAAAAACTAAGAAGTTACCTGTTAATTTAAAAAAAAAGTAAGTAAAATATCACCATAATATTTATATTATTAATCAAATATACTATAACATTAATACAAGCTATTTTGGTTTCTTAAAATAGAGATTTTGTACCATTTTATCCAAAAATTTCAATGTCTTAAACAGCGATTTACAGCCAGAATGGCCCACAAATTTCTATCTTTGGACACACAAATTAGCCAACTGAACCACTACAATTTTCATACTATAGAACAAACAACTGTTTTAATTGTATACATTAGATTTACTATTTGTACTTTTCCACACAACTAGCTTACTTTTTTTTTGTCATCTGAACCCCAGTTTAGTAACACATAAATTCAAGAATACCTATCCCTACTAGTTTTAGTTCCCAATGCACAATCACACACCATTACATACATCTTTATCCTCTTACTCAAACACTCATGCACACAGCACACATACATTCCAGAACACCCCAACCCATATCTTCTTTATTTTTTTCAACAGACCCTAAAGAATACCTACCAAAAGACAACTCCGTAGAAAGCAAAGCAAAATTATAGTAAATGAAAATAAAGGTGTCCAACATAAGCATCCATCTCTAGCAGAATTTGTAAAAAAAGTTGAAACAAAACAGCTAATACAATCATTTAGTGAAACACAAGAAGTTTCAAGTACAACAACTTCGCTTCCTCTATCAAAATGTAAAACAAACCAAAAAACAATTAACAGAAAATCAGCTATCAGTACAGATAAAACTACTTCTTCAAATTTTAATATAGTGCAAAGTAAGCATACTAAGAAAAGTATTTTAGCCAAAATATATCGTCACAAAGTCCTTCAAAATCTTATAAAAACAGGAGAGAAATCAGGTTCAAAGCTTAAAACCTATCGTAGGAAATTAATCTTAGAAGCATTGATGGACAGTGCAATTCTTCTCAAAAGAAATTGATTTATTTTACTGTTAAACAAAATGAAACCACTAACAAAACTAATAACTAAATTACAAAAAAGACTTCTCAATAAGCGAAATGTCAACAGAAAGAACTTCTTAAGTATCTGCGGAGGTGAATGGAATCACACTACGAGCACAGAACCATATTTAATGAAGAAGCGTACAAACAAAAGCAAACAAATACAATTGAGATAAATAGCAGTGGTCGAGGTTATGAAAAAGTGAATAATACCATAATGGAACAAGAAGTACTCCTTACAAAAATATGCCCTGAAAACTTAGAATTACCCCTCCATTCAACTGAATCAGAACATCTAGTGTACAAATGGCCATGCACGTGAATGTGTAACATTCCCAAACAATGTTTCAAATCTTTACACCAATTCCTCAATAAATATGTAAAAAGCAAAGACAAAATCAAAATTAAATTACTGCAAAATATAAATACCTGTCCAGTGTGCAAGTACACAGGACTACAAGGACATTCATTGGCCTGCATTACAGCACCTACTTGTAAAACCACTTTCCATGATATCAAAAGGATATCAACACATCATTCAACTATAAGAAATCTAGTCTATAAACTATACTATGCTAAAAGTCCTGCTTTAGCACTAGCAAAGTTAAATAACATCCTTCTACATGGTACAGCAAAAGACCTGCTTGAAGAAATTCACTATATCCAGAAAAAATATTTTGGAAGTGAAAGCCATTTACAGAATGAAATAGCTTTAAACCAATTAAGCAACAATTCTACACATGGCAACCTTTTGCTAAACACATACAAAAAAGAAATACTAAAATGTAAAAGTACATCAGCTGAAGTACCAAACCATGTATGTGTATGTTGCCGTAGAATTTTTTATAAAAGTAACACAAAAACTGTGGACCTATCATACAAAATAGAAGACAATGAAGATTGTAAATGGTTTGAAATAGCTCTCTACCTTCTAGCAGAAAACAAATATGAAATAACTGAGCCCTTAATACTTTGCAGTTATTGCACTACAAAACTTGACAACAACCAAACTCCTTCACGCTCTATCACAAATAATTTGGAATTATACCCAGTACCAAAACCTCTACAACAACTTAATTTATATGAGAGCATCATAATTCAAACAGTACACCCATTTCAAGCAATAATACGCCTTCAACCAAAAACAGCAAAATTTCCTCCCTCTGAATTGGTAAAAGGCATTCGTGGAAAAGTAGTTTGTTTACCATTAAATCTAAAAGAAAATGTGCATCCTCTAGGAGTGCAACGTCCAATGCAGCAATCTTTAATTATATTAGTAAATGGAGTACCTACAAAAGACAAAAAAATATGGCAACAGCTGGTAGATTTATATAAAGTTAGACAAGCCTTCCAATATCTTAAAGAGAATCATGAATATTACAAAGAAATTAATATTGAAGAAAACTTGAAAGATACAACTGAAATAATTCAAGAAACACAAGAAGCTGGTCAATTTGAGCTACTAGATCCTGCTACAATATCATATACTTTAGACCATTATACAATTCATCCTTTGCACTGTAATGACACCGTACAAGATGTACTAGAAACTTACCAAATGCGTCAAACAAAAGGATCGCCAATCAGTATATGGGAAAAAAGTATAGAAGCACGTGCTTTTCCTCTCTTTCCTACTGGCAAAAGAGGAATGTATGATGATAGACCTATTCAAATTTCAGCTTCAGAATACCGCTCATTACGGATGCATTCTGAAGATCCCAGATTTAGACAAAATGTGTAATACATATTCCACCTACTCTTTGAAAGTGAACTTGCAACTTTATGTTACGCAGTTGCACACATATTAAAATCAGGATCACACTTTCAAAATATGATAGCAACACCATTATTAGAGAAAGTGCAACAAAAGGATGAGGTTTTACAATCAAATATTACAAATCTATTAGCAAATATGCGAGGTACTAAATAGTACTAGTTTCGACGTCATGGAGATGTACGTTGTATGATCAGAAACCTTGGCCCACCCACTTGGTTTGTTACATTAAGTTGTGCAGAATATGCATGAGAAGAATTACATGATTTCCTACGCATATCAAATAAAAACAAAACAAACATAGATATTCTAACACCTGGAGAACTTTGTTCTTTGGATCCTGTTAATGTTTCAAGATATTTTCAGCATCGCTTCATTGCTATGCTACATTTTATTTGTAATAAAACTGTTCCTCCCCTTGGAGAAGTGCAACACTTCTTTTGGAGAAAAGAATACCAAGCCAGAGGAGCACCACATATCCACATGCTTTTATGGATTAAAGATGCTCCTAAATTTGGTCAAGACAGTGATGCCACTGTTTTACAGTTTATTGAAAAATATGTCACTTGTGAAATTCCATCAGAAGCCACAAATAGTGATCTTCGTGCACAAATTTTACAATTTCAAAGACACAAATGAGGAAAATATTGTCGTCGCAAATACAAAAACAAAGGCAAATACTACACCAAATGCCGATTTGGTTTCCCTAGACCAGATAAAAATACAGGTCAAGTAAACAACCTCATGTCTTCAGTTAGACATAGTGTTAAAGGTAAGTCACCTAAAAATACATATTACATAAAAAGAAAAGAAGAAGAAAAATATATCAATGATTATAATGCAATCATTGCCCACTTATGGAATGCAAACATAGATGTGCAGTACATTGCAGACAATTCTACTGGAGTTGCACAATATGTCACAGCATACTTAACTAAAGCAGAAAGGACAGAGCTCCAAGACCTCTGGAATGACCTGTCATCAGATAAAACAGTATCTCAGAAATTATACAGCTTGGCCATGAAAATGCCCACCCATAGAGAATGTGGATCTTATGAAGCAGCTGATCGTTTAACTGGTTCTTCATTGTATGGTAAATCTGAAAATATAGTATGGCTAAGTCTTGGTCCAGCTAAATCTAGAACAAGAGTTCTAAAATCGTACGAAGATATATGAACAATAGCCAAACATGATCCCAACAGCCAAGACATTTTAAAAAACAATTTATTGGACACATACTACCCAAACAGAAGTAATACTTTGGAAAACATGTGTCTATACCAAATAGCCCAAAACTACAAATACAAAAATAATATGAAACCTGATGAAAAAAAAGGTAAATATAGAGTGACAGACTGTGAAGGCAGCTTAGTTAAACTCACTAAACCAAATTTAATTAATCATATCAAATTGTCATTGAAGACTCCTCAACATAAAGAAGTATATTACATGTCCCTGCTACAACTCTTCAAACCATGGGGAAAAGAAGAACAATTACTAGATAACTATGACTCATATGAGGATGCTTTCAAAGCAAATGAAAGCACTATAACTGATGTAAACTTTACACAGTACAAAACAATGTTGCACAATGAACAGCAACATGAAGAAGAACTCCAAGCCCAACTAGATAAGGATACTCCTGACAGTAGTCAACCTTCTGTAACAGGAAGCCAAGAAGCACTGGGAGAACCACTAATAACAAATGAGGCAGAATTATCTATGATAGAAGTAGAAAACACATGACATGTGTCAGTATGAAGATAAGGAAGACTTAACTATATTACAATCAAAACTAAACAATGAGCAAAGTAGCATTTTTCAAGAAGTAACAAAACAAATTGCACATGGTGTAAAACATGAAAATAAAAAATGTTCCTGCCATAATTATAAACCTATACTACTGTACGTCAGTGGTGAAGCTGGTTCTGGCAAAACATTCCTAATCAAAATCATTAGTAAGTTCCTTCAACAATTGACAAACAACAAACTGTCAGCTGTTGTCACTGCCACCACAGGTTTAGCTGCCTACAACATAGGTGGTGTTACATTACACCGATTACTACTATTACCAGTAGAACACCAGAACAAATTAGACTATTACAAACTTTCTGCAGAAGCTGCAATGGAATTACGCAGAGTATTGAAACAAATTAAAATGCTACTAATAGATGAAGTGAGCATGGTCTCCAACCTGATGTTAGCTTTGATTCACCTCAGATTACAAGAAGTACTCAAAACAGATTATGAAGAGCTCTTTGCAGGAAAACACATTATTGTTTTTGGAGATCTGCTTCAATTAACACCAGTAAAAGGTGAACCTATTTTTAAAACATTAGGGCACAAACTCTGCCGTAAAACTGTTGGCAGGATTGGAAATGTCAACCTTTGGCAACATTTCCAATACAGAGAATTAATAGAAAACATGCGCCAATCTGCAGATCTAACTTATGCCAACATTTTAAAAAGTTTGAGAGTTGGTATACTTTCTAAAGAAGCAGAAGCAACATTGAAAACCCGGCACATTAATGCACTTTATGGCGATAATGCATGTGCTACAGATGTTATGGAACAATTAGCCCACAAAAATGTCAATTGTATGGCCTTAATGCAAGCTGTCTCAAATTCAATGAAATAATGTTAAGTAAAGAAATGCAACCAATAATGGAAATTAGCGCCACAGACAAACTAGATGTACATGGTATGACACTACCCATGTGTGACCAAGCCACAACATGACTAAATAATATAGAAAAATCAATCACAAACACAGCAGGTTTAGAAAAGATGTTAAAATTATCCTTAAATTGCAGAGTAATGCTTAAACGTAACCTTGACATGGACCAAGGACTAGTTAATGGAGCACTGGGTACAGTTGTTGGTTTTCAAACATACCCACGTGACAACAAAATTCAGTTTGTAAATATACTCTTTGACAAACTTTCAGAAGTAAAACGGATAGGATGCTCAACAGCTAGATTCCTTCTCTTCAAAGATATGTAAGTATGCAGAGAACAATTTTCTCTAACTCTTGCATACGCAGTCACGATTCATAAATCACAAGGTCTTACCCTGGACAAAGCAATGATAGATATTGGTAACACAGTCTTTAAAGAAGGCATGAGCTACGTAGCACTATCACGCTTACGTACAACTTGACGGTAAATTTCTAATCAACTTTGATGCAAGTAAAGTAAACGCTGATATTCCTTGCATTTTAGAATATAATAGACTTCGCTCACTATACACTCCCCATCTAAACACATATTCTGTTCCACAAAAACTAAAACGTTGTAAAAGAAAACTAAATCAAACAGAAATGTAACAGGACATCACTGCAAATCCTCCAAAGAGAGTAAAAGAAACTAATACTTCATCAAGTACCACAAACAAAAAAGAATCAATTAGAGAAATTAAACCAGGTACTTCTTTAAAGAAGGAAGACAAACTCCAAAAAAAGCAGTTAGATACAGAACTACCTGGACCATTTAAATTCTCAAATATAGTTGGTGTAAGTTGCTATGCAAATGTAGCAATGAATATTCTATTTCAATTACCACCAATTGTTGACAACATTTACTTACACAGTACAGACCCATTGTGTTTGCAAATGTTAGTACTTCACAGAAATGCAGCAATCAATCCTGACAACACATATAGTGTTTTTGGAATAAGACGACAATTGGACTACTGTGCTGGAATGGTGAAATTCACTATAAACTCACAGGAAGATCCACAAGAATGTCTAATGTACTTACTACAAGTACTGGAAAACAAAAACATATCTATAAATGAAATCTTTAGGATTTCATACATGTGGAAACATACATGCACTCTCTGCAACAATGTGATACAAGAAGAAATCCCCAATGAACGCTTCATATATATATCAATACCAAATTGTGAATCCATTCCATTTCAGCAACTTGTACAAAATGCAAACCATGGTAGATTATGCTCTACCTGCAACTCAGATAATCGCTCCACGTTAGTAATACAAACACATAGTAAATACGTAATACTAATGCTTCTACGTTACAATGTAGATGGTACCAAAAACAACTGCAAGCTGACTGGATTCACACATGGTCAAATATCACTTGGTAAGAAAACCTTCACAACAATAGATATAATCTACCACGCAGGAGCCACAACCAATTCAGGGCACTACACTGCATATATAAAAAAGAAATGTGGATGGTTTGAATGTAATGATAGTACCATTACTCTAAAGCAGAGATTACCAGCAAATCTTACAAACGCTTATTTGATGTTCTTAAAACCAACATTTGATAAATAAACTGTATTTAAACCTTTAAATAAATTTGTGCTAATCAGATAAATGAATACCACTAAATTAGACCAAAAAATACACAGTTAGAATATGCCAATTGGTATCTAACTGTCCCAAAATTATACATTTGTGTTAAAATAATATAAACTGTTAGAATACTCCAAAAGCTATCTAACAGCTCAAAGATTCTACAACAACTAATCAGATAAATGAATACCACTAAATTAGGCCAAAAAATACACAGTTAGAATACGCCAATTGGTAACTAACTGTCCCAAAATTTAACAATATCCAAATAGATAAATCAAAACCACTAAAATATATTAAAAAAATAAACAGTTAGAATACGCCTACTGGTATCTAACTGCTCCAAAATTTTATAATATCAAAACAAATGAAGAATCTGTTACTGCTCCAAAAAAAATACAACAAAGCAAAGTATAAAGCATTAGCCAGAAACAACAAGTGAATACTGAAAACAAACAAACAAAAACACTGTAGCATAACAGAAAAAGGTTTTTTTTTTAATCCAACATGGATTTTCTTTCTCCCACAGACCCAATGATTTTAGCAACAAATACAGAAACTGAGCAAATTGCACAGTACTCTGATTTGTACTCTACTAAATATGAGGGTCGAAAAAAAATAAAAGTATATTGCTTATACAATGTAATAAGTCATTACAAAATACTAATACTAACATGCTATTTTCTTTTATCACAGAAATGAAGAAGAAAAACATGGACTCCCATTACTAGACCAAACAGTAAGTATACAATAATAAGGACAACCATAGCAGCATATCACATCCATAGTATATAATACCTTTGTTCCTTATACATTTGTTTTTCACCCAAAGTTATAAGCAAATATGAATGTGATATGCTGCGGTGGTTGTTGCCAGGGCATACAATCTTGGGTGCATGGCCAAATGGCCATGCACCCAAGACTCTATGCCCTGGCAACAACCACCGCAGCATATCACATCCATAGAGTCAAACATTTCAACTATGATCTATGGGAAACTTTTAATGTCCGCAAACAATGTGAGTGTTCTTAGAAAACTTTGAACTTGCCAGCGAACAATACGGACACCGTTTTCAGTACACTCCCTACAAACATTTCAGAACAACGCGATAGTTCTTAGAACACTTTCAACTTAACAACAAACAATACGGACAGTGTCCTAAGGACACCCCCTACGAAACATTCCAGGACACCGGGAGTGTTCTTAGAAGCGTCTTCAGAACACCACCATCTTGTTTATTTGCGAACATTTCAGGACACTGCAAGTGTTCTTAGGACACATTCAACTTGACATAGAACAATACGGACAGCGTCCTCAGGACACCCCCTACGAACACTCCCCGGACACCGGGAGTGTTCTTAAAAGCGTCTTCAGAACACCACCATCTTGTTTATTTGCGAACATTTCAGGACACCGCGAATGTTCTTAGGACACATTCAACTTGACAAAGAACAATACGGACAGCGTCCTCAGGACACCCCCTACGAACACTCCCCGGACACCGCAAGTGTTCTTAGAAGCGTCTTCAGAACACCCCCATTTTGTTTATTTGTGAACATTTCAGGACACTGCGAGTGTTCTTAGGACACATTCAACTTGACAGAGAACAATACGGACAGCGTCCTCAGGAAACCGCCTACGAACACTCCCCGGACACCGCGAGTATTCTTAGAAGCATCTTCAGAACACCACCATCTTCTTTATTTGCGAACATTTCAGTACACCGCGAGTGTTCTTAGGACACATTCAACTTGACAGAGAACAATATGGACAGTGTCCTCAGGACACCCCCTACGAACACTCCCCGGACACCGCGAGTGTTCTTAGAAGCGTCTTCAGAACACCCCCATTTTGTTTATTTGCAAACATTTCAGGACACCGCGAGTGTTCTTAGGACACATTCAACTTGACAGAGAACAATACGGACAGCGTCCTCAGGACACCCCCTACGAACACTCCCCGGACACCGCGAGTGTTCTTAGAAGCGTCTTCAGAACACCCCCATTTTGTTTATTTGCGAACATTTCAGGACACCGCGAGTGTTCTTAGAACACATTCAACTTGACAGAGAACAATACGGACAGCGTCCTCAGAACACCCCCTACAAACATTTCAGGACACCGGGAGTGTTCTCAAAAACGTCTTCAGAACACCCCCATTTTGTTTATTTGCGAACATTTCAGGATACCGCGCGTGTTCTTAGAACACATTCAACTTGACAGAGAACAATACGGACAGCGTCCTCAGGACACCCCCTACGAACACTCCCCGGACACCGCGAGTGTTCTTAGAACAGTTTCACTTTGCTTGCGAACAAAACGGACACATATTGACTCCTTAGAACACCCCCTAGTCAGTTTATTTAGAACATTTCAGAACACCTGTGATGGCCGCAAACAAATCGAACACAAAAAGAACGTCTAACACATAAAAAACACAACTTTCATCCTATCTCATACACTCCCACCCTCCCCAAACACTCCTACACACCAACACACTTTACAAAATACACATTTTGAACAAAGTTTCACCGCGCTGTCCGGGGACGTCCGCTAATCCAAGATGGCGGGCGCTACCGAAAAATCTGACGCGCTTCACGCTCCACGCCGTCCAATCAGCGAAAACTTTGCATGTCCGCGAACATCATGCAAGATGATTGGCCAATCAGGACACTTTCCGCGGAGCGAACAGGGAAGTGTGTCCGCAAACCGAACACAGATATCACTAATTTTTTTTTACATAATTTTTGGTCATTTTAAAAAAAAACTACTGGACGGATTTTCACCAAATTTGCAAAAGCACGCTTTCGGGACCAAGCCACTGCTCCTGGTCCACATTTGGTGGAAATCCGTCCAGCGGTTTGGGCTGTAGGCGCGAGCAAAAAAATTTTCCCATTCACTCTATGGAGAGTGAGTATAATGTATACAAATATGAGCATATAGAGGGAAGGTAGAGTAATAAAAATAAAACTATGAGAAAGTGCTGATAACCATAATGATTATCTTCATGCACAGAAAGGATTGCTCTCTTTCAAGCCTGTATCTTCCGCTATGTATATGTTTCATATGATGTGACTGGACCCTAAGTCTACAAATATAGTACCTTTTCAATTTTTACTTCCTGACTGTTACTGAAGAAAACTATGTGGCTTCGATATGTCAGTAAAGGATAAAAAGGGAGAGCCAGCCATGTGATGTCATCAGTGATGTCATCAATGACATTTGTGATGTCATCTTTGATGTCCTGGGTGTTAGTGTTAGCAGTGCACGGTGGCGCGAGTTATGGTTGCTTATGTTACCATAACTGCCGAATTTCAGGGGTTTTTCGGTTTTACTTTGAGCCATAACGTCCCTTTAACAAAGTTTTTTCACTGAATTTCATAGGTTTTTAGTAGCGCAACTTAACCATATCGTCCCTTTAACAAAGTTTTTTCACTGAATTTCATAGGTTTTTAGTAGCGCAACTTAACCATAACATCCCTTTAAAAAAGTTTTTTCACTGAATATATTCAGTGAAAAAACTTTGTTAAAGGGACGTTATGGTTAAGTTGCGCTACTAAAAACCTATGAAATTCAGTGAAAAAAACTTTGTTAAAGGGACGTTATGGTTCCAAGTAAAACCGAAAAACCCTTGAAATTCGCCAGTTATGGTAAGCTAAGCAACCATAACTCGCGCCACCACTGTGCACTGCTATGAGTAACACCCACGACATCAAAGATGACATCACAAATGTCATTGTTGACGCAACTTAACCATAACGTCCCTTCAACAACGTTTTTTCATCGAATTGCATAGGTTTTTATTAGTGCAACTTAACTATAATGTCCCTTTAACAATGTTTTTTCATTGAATTTCATAGGATTTTATTAGTGCAACTTAACCATAACGTCCCTGTAACACTTTTATTTTTACTGAATTTCATAGGTTTTTATTAGTGCAACGTCACCATAACATCCTTTTCAATAGATGAAGACCACTAGCATCTTAGGTCCCGGGTGGTAAAAAAAAAGATTTTTCTTCTCAAACCGTAGGAAGAAAAATCTTTTCCCAAGTTGGCCACCATGGAAAGGGAAGGCGGGGTGTATAAAGAGAACACAACAGGGCATGAGCGGGGGGTGGGGGGAACAGGAGAGAGACACGGGGCATGAGCGGGGTTTGGGGGGAACAGTGAAAACATGGGGCATGAGCGGGGGTGGGGGAAACGGGAGGGAGACACGGGGCATAAGCGGGGGGAAAAGGACGGGAGACACAGGGCATGCGTGGGTGTGGGGGAACAGGGCAGACATGGGGCATGAGTGCGGGGTGGGGGGAACAGGAGGGAGACACAGGGCATGAGCGGGTGGTGGGGGGTAACACGAGGGAGACACGGGGCATGAGAGGGGGGTGGGGGGGAACAGGGCAGACACGGGACATGAGCAGGGGGTGGGGGGTACAGGAGGGAGACACGGGGCATGAGCAGGGGGTGGGGGGTAACACGAGGGAGACACAGGGCATGAGTGGGGGGAACAGGAGAGAGACACAGGGCATGAGCGGGGTTGGGGGTAACACGTGGGAGACACGAGGCATGAGTGGGGGAGAACATCAGAGACACGGTGCATGAGCGGGGGGTGGGGGGAACAGGGCACACACAGGGCATGAGCAGGGGGTGGGGGAACAGTGGAGACACGGGGCATGAGCGGGGGGTGGGGGGGAACAGGGGTGACACGGGGCATGAGCGGGGGAGTGGGGAACAGGTGAGACACGGGGCATGAGCTGGGGGTCGGGGGAACAGGGCAGACACGGGGCATGAGCGGGGGTGGGGGGTACAGGAGGGAGACACAGGGCATGAGCGGGGGGTGGGGGGGAACAGAGGAGACAAAGGGCATGAGTGGGGGATGGGGGAACAGAGGAGACACAGGGCATGAGCAGGGGGTGGGGCAACACGAGGGAGACACAGGGCATGAGAGGGGGGTGGGAGGGAACAGGGCAGACATGGGACATGAGCGGGGCTGGGGGGTACAGGAGGGAGACACGGGGCATGAGCAGGGGGTGGGGGTACTGGAGGGAGACACGGGGCATGAGAGGTGGGTGGGGGGGTAACATGAGGGAGACATGTGGCATGAGTGGGGGGAACAGGAGGGAGACACAGGGCATGAGCGGGGGTGGGGGTAACACGAGGCATGAGTGGGGGGAACATAGGAGACACGGGGCATGAGCTGGGGAGGGGGAAACACGAGGGAAACATGGGCCATGAGCGGGGGGTGGGGGGAACAGGGCACACACAGGGCATGAGCAGGGGGTGGGGAGAACAGTGGCGACACGGAGCATGAGCGGGGGGTGGGGGTGAACAGGGGAGACACGGGGCATGAGCGGGGGGTGAGGGGAGCAGTGGAGACATGGGGCATGAGCTGGGGGTCAGGGGAACAGGACAGACACGGGGCATGAGCGGGGGTGGGGGGTACAGGAGGGAGACACGGGGCATGAGCGGGGGGTGGTGGGGAACAGAGGAGACACAAGGCATGAGCGGGGGATGGGGATACAGAGGAGACACAGGGCATGAGCGGGGGGTGGGGGCAACACGAGGGAGACACGGGGCATGAGCAGGGGGTGGGGGGAACAAGGGAGACACGGGGCATGAGAGGGGGGTGGGGGACCATGGCAGACACGGGGCATGAGCGGGGGTGGGGGGAACACAAGAGAAACACGGGGCATGAGAGGGGGGTGGGGGGAACAGGAGGGAGACATGGGGCCTGAGGGGGTGGGGGGTAACACAAGGAAGACATGGGGCATGAGTGGGAGGGAACAGGGGAGACACAGGGCATGAGCGGGGGGTGTGGGGTAACACGAGGGAAACACGGGGCATGAGCAGGGGGGAACAGGGCACACACAGGGCATGAGCAGGTGGTGGGGGGGAACAGGGGAGACACGGGGCATGAGCGGGGGGTGGGGGCAACACAAGTGAGACACGGGGAATGAGCGAGGGGTGGAGGGAACAGGGGAGACACGGGGCATGAGCGGGGGGTGGGGGAAACATGAGGGAGACACGGGGCATGAGCAGGGGGTGGAGGGAACAGGGTAGACACAGAGCATGAGGGGGGGTGGGGGGACAGGAGGGAGACACGGGGCATGAGCAGGGGGTGGGAGGAAGAAGAGGGAGACACGGGGCATGAGCGGGGGGTGGGGGAAAAGAGGAGACACAGGGCATGAGCGGGGGGTGGGGAGGCACAGAGGAGACACAGGGCATAAGCGGGGGGTGGGGGGAACAGAGGAGACACAGGGCATGAGCGGGGGGTGGGGGCAACACGAGGGAAACGCGGGGCATTAGCGGGGGGTGGGGGAACAGGGCAGACATGGGGCATGAGCGGGGGTGGGGGGGCAGGAGGGAGACACAGGGCATGAGCAGGGGGTGGGGGGAAGAGGGAGACATGGGGCAGGAGCGGGGTGGGGGGAACAGGCATGAACGGGGGTGGGGGGAACAAGAGGTAGACACGGAGCATGAGCGGGGTGGGGGGCAGGAGGGAGACATGGGGCATGAGCAGGGAGTGGGGGGAAGAAGAGGGAGACACAGGGCATGAGTGGGGGTGGGGGGAACAGGGGAGACACGGGGCATGAGCGGGAGGTGGGGGCAACACGAGGGAGACACGGGGCATGAGCGGGGCGTGGGGGGAACAGGGCAGACACGGGGCATGAGCGGGGGTGGGGGGAACAGGTCAGACACAGGTCATGAGCGGGGGTGGGGGGAACAAGAGGGAGACATGGGGCATGAGCAGGGGGTGGGGGAAGAAGAGGGAGTCACGTGGCATGAGCAGGGGGTGGGGGGAACAGAGGTGACCGGGCATGAGCGGGGGGTGGGGGTGGACAGGAGGGAGACACGGGGCATGAGCAGGGGGTGGAGAGAAGAAGAGGGAGACATGCGGCAGGGGGTGGGGGGGAAGAAGAGGGAGACACAGGGCATGAGCGGGGGGTGGGGGGAACAGAAGAGACACAGGGCATGAGCGGGGGTGGGGGAACAAGGGAGACATGGGGCATGAGCGGGAGCAATACGAGGGAGACACGGGGCATGAGTGGGGGGGGAACAGGGCAGACACTGGGCATGAGCGGGGGGTGGGGTGACAGAGGTGACAGGAGGGAAACAGGGGTCATGAGCAGGGGGTGGGGTGGACAGGAGGGAGACACGGGGCATGAGCACGGGTGGGGGGAGGAGAGGGAGACACGGGGCATGAGCGGGGGGTGGGGGCAACAGGAAACAGACACAGGGCATGAGCGGGGGGTAGGGAGGAACAGGGGAGACACAGGGCATGTGCGGGTGGTGGGGGAACAGGGGGAGACATGGGAAATGGCCGGGGAGTGGGGGCAAACAGGGGAGACACGTGGCATGAGCGGGGGCTGGGGGAATCGTGAGGGAGACATGGGGCATGAGTGGGGGGTGGGGGGACAGGAGGGAGACACGGGGCATGAGCACGGGTGGGGGGAGAAGAGGGAGACACGGGGCATGAGCGGGGGGTGGGGGCAACAGGAATCAGACACAGGGCATGAGCGGGGGGTAGGGAGGAACAGGGGAGACACAGGGCATGTGCGGGGGGTGGGGGAACAGGGCAGACACAGGGCATGAGCAGGGGGTGGGGGAACAAGACATAGACATGGGACATGAGCGGGGGTGGGGGGACAGGAGGGAGACACGGGGCATGAGCAGGGGTAGGGGGAAGAAGAGGGAGATACGGGGCATGAGTGGGGGGTGGGCGGAACAGGGGAGTCACGGGGCATGAGCGTGGGGGTGGGGGGCAACAGGAGGGAGACACGGGATATGAACGGGGGTGGGGGACCAGGGGAGACACTGGGCATGACAGGGGGGTGGGGGAATAGGGGAGAACACGGGGCATGAGTGGGGGGTGGGTGGATCGTGAGGGAGACACAGGGCATGAGCGCGGGGTGGGGGGGACAGGAGGGAGACAAGGGGCATGAGCGGGAGGTGGGGGGATCGTGAGGGAGACACGGGGGATAAGCGGGGGGTGGGGGGAACACAAGGGAGACACGGGGCATGAGTGGAGGGTTGGGGGGAACAGGGCAGACACTGGGCATGAGCGGGGGTGGGGGGACAGGAGGGAGACACGGAGCATGAGCAGGAGGTGGGAGGGACAGGAGGGAGACACGGGGCATGAGCGGGGGTTGGGGGGAACAGCGGGAGACACAGGGCATGACCAGGGTGGGGGCAACATGAGGGAGACACGGGGCATGAGCAGGGGGTGGGGGGGAACAGGGGAGACACAGGGCATGTGCGGGGGGTGGGGGAACAAGGCAGACACGGGGCATGAGCGGCGGATGGGGGAAGAAGAGGTAGACAGGGGGCATGAGCGGGGGGTGGGGGGGAAGAAGAGGGAGACACGGGGCATGAGCGGGGTGGGGGGGACAGAGGAGACACAGGGCATGAGCGGGGAATGGGGGAACAGGGGAGACACGGTGCATGAGCGGGGGGTGGGGGCAACACGAGGGAGACAAGGGGCATGAGCGGGGGGTGGGGGGGCAAGAGGAGGGAGACACGGGGCATGAACGGGGGAGGGGGAACAGGGGAGGCACTGGGCATGACGCGGGGTGGGGGAACAGGGGAGACACAGGGCATGAGTGGGGGCTGGGGGGATCGTGACGAAGACCCGGGGCATGAGCGGGGGGTGGGGGGACAGGAGGGAGACACAGGACATGAGCGGGGGTTTGGGGGATCGTGAGGGAGACTCGGGGGATAAGCGGGGTTTGGGGGAACACAAGGGAGCCACGAGGTATGAGCGAGGGGTGGGGGGGAACACGAGGAAGACACGGGCATGAGCGGGGGTGGGGGAGAACACGAGGGAGACACAGGGCATGAGCGTGGTGTGGGGGGAACACGAAGGAGACACAGGGCATGAGCGGGGGTGTGGGGAACAGGGCAGACATGGGGCTTGAGCAGGAGGGGTGGGGGTGCAGGGGAGACACTGGGCATGACCGGCGTGGTTGGGGATCAGGGGTGACACGGGGCATGAGTGGGGGTTGGGGGGATCATGAGGGAGACACGGGGCATGAGAGAGGGTTGGGGGGTACAGGAGGGAGACACAGGGCATGAGCGGGGGTGGGGGAAACAGGGGAGACACGGGGCATGAGCAGGGTGTGGGGAGAACAGAGGAAACACAGGGCATGAGCGAGGGATGGGGGAATAGGGCAGACACGGGGCATGAGCGGGGGGTGGGGAGGGACAGGAGGGAGACACGGGGCATTAGCAGGGGTGAAGGGAACAGGGCAGACATGGGGCATGAGCGGGGGGTGGGGGAAGAAGAGGGAGACATGGGGCATAATCGGGGGTTGGGGAAACAGAGGAGACACAGGGCATGAGCGGGGGGTGGGCGGAACAGGGGACATACGGGGCATGAGCGGGGGGTGGGGGTGAACCATGGAGACATGGGGCATGAGTGGGGTTGTGGGGGGAACAGGGCAAACACGGGGCATGAACGGGGATGGGGGGAACAAGAGGTAGACACAGGGCATGAGCGGGGGGTGGGGGAGAACAGAGGAGACACAGGGCATGAGTGGGGGGTGGGGGGAACAGGGGAGACATGGGCATGAGCGGGGGTGGGGGGGACAGGGCACACACGAGGCATGAGCAGGGGGTGGGGGAACAGGAGGGAGACACGGAGCATGAGCAGGGGATGGGGGAACAGGGCAGACACGGAGCATGAGCGGAGGGTGGGGGGTACAGGAGAAGACATGGGGCATGAGCGAGGGGTGGAGGGGAAGAAGAGGGAGACACAGGGCATGAGCGGGGGGTGGGGGGAAGAGGGAGACACAGGGCATGAGCAGGGGATGGGGGAACAGAGGAGACACAGGGCATGAGCAGGGGGTGGGGGGAACAGGGGAGACACGGGGCATGAGCGGGGGTGGGTGGATCATGAGGGAGACACGGGGCGTGAGCGGGGGTGGGGGACAGGAGGTAGACACAGGGCATGAGCGGGGGTGGGAGGGATAGGAGGGAGACACGGGGCATGAACGGGGTGTGGGGGCAACACGAGGGAGACACGGGGCATGAGCGGGGGGTGGAGAGACAGGAGGGAGACACGGGGCATGAGCAGGGGGTGGGGGAACAGAGCAGACACACACGGCATGAGTGGGGGGTGGGGGGAACAGGGGAGACACAGGGCATGAGCGGGGGGTGGGGGGAAGAGGGAGACACAGGGCATGAGCAGGGGATGGGGGAACAGAGGAGACACAGGGCATGAGCAGGGGGTGGGGGGAACAGGGGAGACACGGGGCATGAGCGGGGGTGGGTGGATCATGAGGGAGACACGGGGCATGAGCGGGGGTGGGGGACAGGAGGTAGACACAGGGCATGAGCGGGGGTGGGAGGGATAGGAGGGAGACACGGGGCATGAACGGGGTGTGGGGGCAACACGAGGGAGACACGGGGCATGAGCGGGGGGTGGAGAGACAGGAGGGAGACACGGGGCATGAGCAGGGGGTGGGGGGAACAGAGCAGACACACACGGCATGAGTGGGGGGTGGGGGGAACAGGGGAGACACAGGGCATGAGTGGGGGGTGGGGGGAACAGGGGAGACACGGGGCATGAGCGGTGGGTGGGGGGAACAGAGGAGACACGGGCATGAGCAGGGGGTGGAGGGAAGAAGAGGAAGATGGGTAATAAGCAGGGGTGGGGAGGAACAGAGGAGACACAGGGCATGAGCGGGGGGTCAGGGGAACAGGGGAGACACAGGGCATGAGCGGGGGTGGGGAGAACAGGGGAGACACGGGTCTTGAGCGGGGATGGGGGAACAGGAGGGAGACACAGGACATGAGCAGGCAGTGGGGGGAACAGAGGAGACCCAGGGCATGAGTGGGGGTGGGGGGAACAGGGGAGACATGGAGGATGAGCGGAGGTGGGGGAACAGGGGAGGCACGGGGGATGAGCGGGGGGTGGGGGGAACAGAGGAGACACAGGGCATGAGTGGGGGTGGGGACAACAGGGGAGACATGGGTCTTGAGCGGGGATGGGGGGAACAGGAGGGAGACACGGGACATGAGCAGGCGGTGGGGGGAACAAAGGAGACACAGGGCATGAGTGGGGGTGGGGGGAACAGGGGAGACATGGGGGATGAGCGGAGGTGGGGGAACAGGGGAGGCACGGGGGATGAGCGGGGGGTGGGGGGATCGAGAGGGAGAAACTGACACAACCTTAGTGTGCAGGCGGCAGATCCCACTCCTCAGGAAAGAGACAAGGGGCATGAGCGGGGGGTGGGGGGAACGGGAGGAATACACAGGCATGAGTGGGGGTGGGCGGTACATGAGGGAGACACGAGGCATGAGCGGGGGGTGGTTGGGAACGGGAGGAAGACACGGGCATGAGCGGGGGTGGGGAGAACAGAACAAAGACACTTACTAGCAAGCGGCAAATCCCGCTCCTCGGCTCTCAGGCAAAACACACACAAAGATGACGAGCGTCTTGAAAATAGGGCGCACTGCGCGCAGCACTGCAGCCAATGGGAAAGCACGTAACATGTCCGCGGACACCACGAAACCCGCTTGCCCAATCCCTGTCCTGTCCGCGGAGCGAACAGGGAAGCGGACACAGATATCACTAATTTTTTCTGACCTACTTTTTGGTCATTTTTTAAAAAACTACTGGATGGATTTTCACCAAATTTGCAAAAGCTTGCTTTTCGGACCAAGCCGCTGCTCCTGGTTCAAATTTGATGAAAATCCGTCCAGCGGTTTCAGCTGTAGGCGTGAGCAAAGTTTTTTTCCCATTCAGTCTATGGGAAAAAAAAATGTTGGGACCCCCCCTATAACTTTGCCCCCCCTGGACCAAACCTCACCAAACTTAGCAAAAAATTCAGGGTGGGCCATATACGTTTCTTGCAAAGTTTGGTGTGGATTCGTCCAGGGGGGGCGAAGTTACAAGCCACCCATAAAGTACTCTTCCTATGGAAACAGCTCCTGTTCAAGAAACATGAACAAAACAAGGAAGACGTCAGAGGTCTATTAGAAAATAGTATTTTTAATACACAAGTGGCTCGATTTTGTGGTCTTCAGTCATGTGGATGAATGAAGCTGGACTAACATGATGGTCACACCTACGCATGAGGGCAGAGCATGCCTTTACTCCCCTGAGCAAAGAACACTCCAAAAGACAAGTCCAACCCCCTAATTGACAGCAGACCACTGAGGTGATGATGGATGAATATGCTAATTGTTGGGAAGCTATGGTTGGAGACTAGCTCACCAGCACCTGGAAGCCCAGTCTGTGTGCTGCTAGATGTAGGTGGAAAAGTACTGATGGAGGTTAGAGTGCCAACCAATGGTAGAGGACTGCATGATTAAGTGTCCTATAGTTTGTGTAGCCAATGGGACGTCATGTATTTAGTGACATTCATAGTGACCCATTTTTAGGGGAAGGCTTAGTTGCCCCACCTGATGTTAAGAAACCTACCACATTTCTTCACTGCCTTAGACGAGTATGGATGGTATACTTAGATATTCCCTTAGACCCTATCACACTTGCCATTAGGTTTATGTGGTTTGCCATGTAGGATGATGTTAGTAATATGCAGGTGGACATCACCTATGAGGATTTGTTGCCATAAAAGAATGTGTTTTTTCAAGATGCATTGAGAGTTCTTACGCTGAGACGTCCATTGATGTCCGTTGTACTCCCTGTTTTAGATAATTGATATTAAAACAGTTATCCTTTTGCCAACTACACGAGTCGTTACGATTATTGATGTTTGAGTAACTTCTGCATCCCCATCTATCTCAAAGAGTATTGCTACCTCATCTTAAATAGCTGAAAGACCCCAGTTCACGTGGTAGCTGAGAGGATGGTAAAATACCCATTTAGATAATTAAGCTTTGGGGTCCCGGAGATATCGCACAACCTCTGCCGTTTGGTTGAAAGGACATGAAGCTCCCTGTAGATAGCGGATATTAGTGTAACGCAAGTCTTGTACAAGCTAGGTTAGACGGGCCCCTTGTTTTCAGGCAGAAAACCCTCCCTGGGTCTACAGGAAGTTGAACGGACAGAAAATTGAAGAGGCTACTGAGGAGGCATACGATCCCGAGAGTTGGAAGCTGAAAACCCGAATGCTGAGTAAAACTGATGAGATGGCAAAAGTGTGAATGGGCAGTGGGTGAAGAAAGTGATAAGGGAAACGAGTAACGGAGGGAGGCTAGGATGAAGTCACTTGAGAACGATGAATGTTGAATATTGAGTAAATTTAACTTGTGGAGAGGCCGAGCAATTAAGAGGTATCGTCAGGAAATGCCACGATAAAGGATACGCCCAGGGTTTCCTGCATTTTAAAGAAAACAGAAGAAGTCGCACCTAGATCCCTAGAACAGGTGACGTAGATTACAAAATCACTTAAAGACAAGTTTAAAGTGGGCAAATTACATCCAGTGTATTTTTAGGGGTAAGGCAGGTCATAAAGCAAAGACTGTGAGATAAATGTGGCCGGTCGAGTATGTCCATTTGTCTGTACGTTTTATGTGAATTGCATATGGTGAAAAAACAATGGAGGAATTGATAGATGCAAAAAAGAGAAAATGAGAATTGTGAATAAATTATTTATTTGTTGGTATTGAACTGATGGTGAAAACACAGATTAAACTATAAAAACATGATATGGAGGGATTGGAGCCTGCAACGATTGGTGCACGCTCATATTGTGTTATTTTTCTGAAACATACTTTTGAATTTTGAAAAGTGTAAAGGTGAGTATTGACAGTCAAGAGTGACGTGTCAAAATGGAGGATATTACTCCGCTTGTGCACCTCTGCAAGCAGCTCCCCAAGCATGCACCCACGCTTAGACAGTACAATGCAGATTGGGTTAAGGGTACTGCACACAAAATGTTCATGCCATGGCCGCAAGGGGCAGTTGTGCAGCATATGACAACATATTTACATGCTGCATATACAGGAAAAATGTACTAGGTGGAGATAGAATAGCTGCCTCCTGTAGACTGGATACTTTATGCAAAGGGGGGTGTGAGGAGCCTTCTGCTCCACCCGTCACACCTGAAGCAGATGGCTGTAACCATTAAGAATCTCAAGGCAGCAGCGGGGTATAGTAACCCAGCATATGAGTCACCTGTCAAAGCAGCAACGAGGGCCCAGAGAAAAATACTGAGAGAGATGTAATTTCTAAGGTCCCAAGGGACAAGGAGAGATGCGATAAAGAGAGAAGTGAATGACCAGGTACATCCGTAGATATTGGACATGAAATAAAGAGACCGATAGGAGAGGAAGAGAAAAATAATGAGTTAGCACTCACACAGAACAAATGGATGGGTAGTCAGATTTTGCTCACACTGAGGACGTAAGGCAAAGGGAAGATTGAGATGAGCAAGACAAAAAGGATAAAGAAAGAGAGGAAAGATTGAAAGGCGATAGGACGAAAAGAAAGGCTAGTCAGAGACGGGAACAGTTGTCTCAAGAGGACCAACTGAGAAAACAGGAAAGAGCAGAAGAGCAGAGAAAGTATGACAACAGACACGGGGTAATTGAAGAAAGATTAGAAAGGAAAAGAATGGAGGAAGAAGAACAGAAATCAAGGGATACAAGAATGCAAAGACGTAGAGATGAGGTAATACAAAGGGCAAATGAAAGAAGGGATACGAAGAGAAAAGAGGAAAGAAGGGTAAAAGAGGAAGCAAGAAAGTAAAAAGAACTTGATGATGAGTTAGAACAAAAGAGAAGACAGAGAGCGTGTGATATTGATTGTATGGAAAAGGAAGTAATGGCTCCTAATCCAGTAGTGTTATGGAAAGACATAGAAAAGTTCTTCCCATGACACAAGACAATAGCAGGTCTGTCTAGAGCAAATCTGGAAGATGAGTTTGACGCAAGAAGCATTGGGGATGCTGTTGATAAAGTCTATCATGATATGAGAACTAAGAAAGTGCAGCATGGGGAGGATAAAATGACTGATTCGAGAATACGCAGCTGTACAACAATGAGGGAGCCTCATGTAGTTTTGAGCCAAAGGAGGTGTCTTTAGATAGACTAACTCTGAATAGAGATGAAGAGGAGAAGAGTCACACAAGCTGGGGACAGGATATGTCAGAAGAGGACAGAACAACTTTCCATCGGAAAGGTGAAGGTGACGTATGTGGCCCTGAAGGGTGTTTTTCAATGGATAAAGAAGTAAGATGGTCAGATTTAGACCTACCCAAATCTCGGGTGTCAGAATCATTGATGCGGCTAGATGGACCTAAAGAGTGATCCCATGGTCAGAGGGGGTACTCGCCACCTTATGTGAGCAGGTTAAGGTCATTGATAGGTAGAAGGCAGAGTGGAACGAGGAGCGAAGCCACAGTACATACGTTGGCCACAGATGGACAAGGATAATTTAAGATGTGAACTCCTGAGTTTAGCTTCCGGTGCTGGGAAATGGATACATGAGTTAGAGAAAATGACAGGAGGAAACACATTAGTTATGTGGGACATTAAAGATCTCATGATTGTTATCCTTGGGGAAAGGGCTGATGACGTTTGGTCAAGAGGAGGGTATACTGGTGTTACCATGGTGAACACCACTCATGATGGAGCACCATTTAATAACTGTAGGGCGATGGTCTGGAAAGCTCCCAGAGTACTATATCCAGACATGGGAGCTATAATGGCAAACAAGATGCAGAAGGAGAGGTTCCGCTTGTTTACATTCAAAATGTCCAAGAGCAGTGGGCCTTGGAGACACGGAAGCTTGGGGAACATCTATATCTGTATTTTATCATATATTGTGCCAAGGGCTGCCAGACGCAGTGCAGAAACAGCTCAAGAAATTGGTGGGCATATAAAAACGAAGCCGTGGTCAGAAACACAGCTGGCCATTGTGCATTATTGCAGGCTTTTGCAAGAGAAGAATTAAAAGAAAGATGATGTTAGGAAAGTTGAAGAGGCAAAGTTAGTGCAGAAAGAACTATCCAAGTACGCCATTGTAGGGACGATGTTGACTAGTGGAGATGGACCGGGTTCACAACAAGCTGTGAACATGCCATAGGTGAATACCCAAGGGCAGTTTACCCAAAATAATAGTGGATTTGGAGCATAGGGAAGGGGAGGCTTTCGAGGTAGGGGCTTCCAGAATAATCAGGAAAGCTTCAGAATAATCAGGGAAACTTCCAGAACCATCAAAGTCAGTTTCAGAACATGCAGAATGATAAACAAGGCATGCAAGAGGGGCAAATTAGAAGACCTCTTCCAATATGCTGGACATGCGGTATGACAGGGCATTTTTCTCTCACATGTACAAGTCATGGATTTGTGCAGAATGGGCAAGTCTCAAGAGGGGGGACTATAAACCCATCTGCATATTTGCAGAAGAATGGAGATGGGTTTGCTCAGAATCAAACAGTGCAGCAGACACAAGCGCAGAGAATGCAGCAAGTCTTTCAAACACAGCAGGCAACAATGAATCTGTCACAAACACAGGACAATTAATGACTCCGAGAATAGGGGGTATCACTATTGATGGAGGGAATCCTTTCACAGGTATGGGGATGAGAATGTATTCAAAATAGGACAGCTCACTGAGAGACTGGATGTGCTCGACACTATCTATAGCGCCTGATCCTCAAGAGGAACCGATGGTTGACATTAATATAGCAGGAAAATCTTTTTAGTTTTTTTAGTAAGACACGGGTGTAACATGCTCATGTATATGAGAGGGGACATTTTCAATGTCTGGAAATACTGTGAATACTCAAGCGTTCACAGGAGCTACAAGCAGAATTTCTTTTATTGACGCATTGCCAGTCTCTATAGGAGAGCGTGACATGTCTTTGCCATTGTTATATTCCAGGCAGACATCCGTTAATATATTAGGACGAGATTTAATGACTAAGTTGAATATGACAATTTTGTTCACTGATGAAGGCATAGTGTGTTCAAACATCAGGAATGCATTATTTAAACAACAGTAAAATTCATTATGGCATTTACATTTAAAAAAGGCAATTTGCACTGCGCCAGTTTTAGGGATTCCCTATTTGCTGAGGAATTCTTCTTATTTTTGCAACACAAATGGCACTGTTTTGATAGCTGTACACACACAAAGAACCACGTTGGGGTACAAGCCTCGTGCATATTATAGTGGGATTTTAGATCCAGTAATGAGAGGTCATTTTCCGTGTGAACAGTCTTTGGCAGCCACCATGTTCACCATTGAGAAGGCTGCTAGCATAGTAAAGGGATGTTCCATGACATTATATGTTGAACATGCATTATTTGCTATTTTGGAGAAACCTAAGGGTACATTGACTTCCTAAACGACTTCTGCCTATGAGGTAGTCATATTGAATCCGGTAATTAACATACTCTGATACAGAATAGTGAATCCTGCCATATTTGTAGCAGAACCACTGGCAAAGGACGAACAAGCACATGATTGCTCCAAGTATGAGGAATTCTATGATGAGATCCCGAGAGTGAAGGAAAAGGCATTGGCAGCTCGGGAGATTCTCTTCATTGACGGTCTTCTAGAATCGTTCAGAATGATGGTCAGACATATAGGTGCTGCTGTGGTGAAGCACATGGCCAATGGAGAGTTTGAAGTACTGATAAGTGCATGACTACCATCTCACTTTTCAGCACAAGCTGCAGAATTAGTGGCGTTGATCATCACACTCGAGAATCATGCAGATCAGGAAGTAACAGTGTACAGTGACTCCGCCTATGTGACATAAACGGTGCATGCAGGGCTTGCACGTTGGAAAAGCAGGGGCTACCTCCGAGCAGACATCATTCCAGTGCAACACGCATCCTTATTGGACAGACTCATTAGAGCACTCCTGGTAGCCATTGCAGTCGTTAAGTGCGCAGCGTACACTAAAAGGACAGACTTTATCTTACGTGGAAATTAAAACGCAGATGAGGAAGCGAAACAAATTGCATGCGCAGAAGTTATCATGTCATTTTACATGCCTGATGTGAATGAAAGTATGGTGGTAATGATGAGGGTGTCTGAATGTCATAATAATTGGTCTAGAACTCAGAGATACAAGGGGAAGCGCCCCAATACAAAAAAGACTTGTGGACACGTAGAGGGTGTTCTTTAAACCCTTCTGAAGCATTGTGTCAACAAGACAGCACTGGTAAACCGGTGATGCCTGTAACCTTATTAAGGGTGGCATTGGACCAGCTACACTACCCTGCACACATCACTAGAGAGAGCCTTGCTGCAACAATTGACGAGAAATGGTTTGTTCTGAATATAGTAGAACACAATTGCATTTTTTTAGTAATTATTTACTTATTCCGAGACCTAATGGTCCCTTTCAGCATTTGCATATCGACTATGTCAACATGCTGCAAGTATGCAATGGATACAGATATATGATAGTGGTTGTATGTCCCTTTCTTGAGGTGGATTGAAGCTGGACTGTGTACACATCAAGACCCCACTTGTGCAGCCACATTTTTAATACAAGAAGTGTTGCCTAGATGGGGAATATGTGAGGTATTGAGATCAGATAATGGCCCTCATTTTGTAAATGAAATCTTTGATCAAACAGGCTTGTTGCTTATTATGAAGCCCAAACTTTCTTTGGCGTATCACCAGCAAGAGAACCGTTTTTGTGAGAGACTCAACTGCTTGCTTAAAGAGAGAGTAGCCAAATTGAAATTGACCCTGAATAAAGGATGGTTACATTGTCTACCACTGGCATTGTATCCTTTGAGAAATCAGCCAGGTTCAGACCACCATCTTACCCTACACGAGATAGTGACAGGGAGGCAAAAGAGGACACCTCTCACACCTCCCTCTAGAACTAGAAATGATGGCCAGCTGACAGCAGAATTATTAGGAAAGGAGTTGTGTGCTTATCTCACTTGCATGACCTCAAGTATCTCTGTCATTTCAGATCAGCACAAGCGGAAGGGGAGTGGGGCAACTTGGAACTCAGAAGGATATGTTACAGTAAACAGAGTTAAAGAGCTATGTCTTTCCAAACTTTTTCCTGGAGATGTGGTCCTAATCTGCAACTTCAATAGAGGGTGGCATGAGCCGCGTTTTAACGGCCCTTTCATAGTGGAGGACTTTACACCGTCTGCAGTCAAGGTACAAGGCAAACGCGCTTGGATATTTCTCAGAAACATGAAGATCTACGCTGGAGAACCCCCTTCACCTCCACCCCCATCAGAATTAAGCATCAAGGAAGAACCACAGCACGTGCAGACTAAGTCTATGACAAGGAAGCTGTTGAATAAAGATAAAGGGTTAATTGGACTTTGACTTGTTTCAAGACACTCTTTTCAGTCACTAAAAAAGGAGTTAAGGGAAGTTCTTTGTTCTTTAGCCATAGGAATTTGTTAAACATTGTACTGAGGCATGCTTAAGACTTGATTGAAACAATAAAGATATGTCAGATTTGGAGTTCCTTTTGCTTTTCCTTGGAAGAGAGAGCAGTTCCCCGATTTCTTTCACACTGAACTTCTGTTTGGAGGGGCTTATGGTGGTGCCCAATGACAACGTTTCACAGATCGTTCTTGCAGTTTTCCTGTTCATTTTGCGTGCATACCCTGCGCTTGTGGGGAGAACTACTAGCATTCATCTGTTCTTACAAGATCCTAAGAATAGTCCAATTGTGAGGAGATTTCTTGCAGCTATCATTGAACAATGTCTTAATATTCCTGAGTTCAGTGGGGAAAACGTAAATGCCCCTGTCACCGGATACTGCGCAGAGACTGGTCAGTTTGGTGTTTTAATATTTGATTGAGGAATGTCTGCATCTTGTTGGGAGACATACTGATGTCAGAACCTTCCTGAGAGATCCTAGAAACAATGCAGCGCTCAATGAGATATTGAGAGACATCATAATACAGGTAAATGGGTACTCTGAGATAACATTGAGAACAGAATGAGACTTTCGAGGGAGAAGATCAAAAAGTCTATTGGTTGAGGAACTTTATTTCATGCTGAGAGAGAATCTTCATGTCGTCTGGTCAGAGACCAATTTGTGGTATCCACTGGGCATTTGTGTTCATCATAGCCAGTTGCAGCTGATCTAGGGGAACTTTTGGAGCCAAGAAAGTAGCTTCCAGAAGTAGTGCATGATGTTGCTGATTAAAGATTTGATTTTTCTTCCTTAAAAGTAAAATGGGAGGCATCAATAGAAACTATTTCATGGCAGATCATGAAAGACAGCCACGTTGTGCAAAAAGTTATTGCTGCAAATGGTCCTATCTGTGCATAATTTACTCTTGCATTTTGTCCATAGTGGTAGTGCTCTCATTTACAGGACTCACTGCTTATTATATAGACACAAGTAGAGCGAAGACAATTCCAGTAGATGATGTATAATTGCCTGAGTCAATGACAAATGTTACTAGACATGTTTCGTTAGAAAATGGTGTTGTGGAAATTGTTTTTCAGCATCAAAAACAGGTTTGAAAGAAGAGACAAAGGAAGAGATTGTCTAGGAGTGAACCTACACAGGTAGCAAATGTAAAGGCACCCAGTCCACTGATAAATGTTTCTATGAGAAGAAACTATACTGACATACTTCATGAAATGATTATAGAGGCTCGTAAGAGAAGAACAAGGCCTAAGAGAAGTGCTAGAGAGGATGATCATGAGCTGAATGATTACCTGGATAGCATTGCACACTTGGGGAATAATATATGGTATCAGCATTTGAAAGAAGTGGGAAGAAGTAACCCAAAATAGGAATGTTTTGTACGCGAACTCCTGCATTATAGCATGGGGAAGACTAAGATCTTCATATCTATTGAGGTAGACGTCCAGACAACACATTGTCTTTCACATATAGCACTCTGCCGTACAAGAGGCCAGTTCATGGGCCAAGATGCCTATCTCAAATTGGCAACTGAATGGACAGTTCCAGATGAAGATGATTATAGCCAAGACACAAGACAAGAAATGGGAGGAATACAAAGAATCGTGTGATCAGATATGAAAAGCCTGGTGTGAAAGGGGCTGAAATCAGAAGAGAAGTAAACAATAGACTGGAGAGTCCAGAAAAATGTGCAGAGGAAATTCATCTATAGAAGAACACAGGTCAAATCCAGATCTGGGATCAGTGCTATAACCAGATGGCTGCGACGAAGGAGTGGTTATTTGCAGAGTCTGGGTGATCATTGGTTGTTACCAGCCAGTCATTGACATTTTGCAAAATGGATGCAAGCCATTATGGCTAAGACTTGCTAACTACTGATCTGGGTCGAAGATAGAGGAGGACCCTTGCAGATAGTACCTTTGGAGAGTGCAAAGCTGTGCTCAGAAACAATGGCACATGGAAAGTTGGGAAGAAACAGAACTGTGGTTGAGTCTTTGATGTACTAGGAATGAAACTTTGAACAGCAGTGATCATGAATCACTACTGGGCTTGTGTATTCAGAGCTTATATGAGACTACCCAAGGATTGGGAAGGACGATGCTCACTGGTGAATGTTCATGTTCCAGTGTTGGTGATTCCTAAAAGTGGTTTGAACCTTGACAGTTTCCCGAAAGCAGATGCTCACCTGAGGAAGACGAGATCTGTGGAGCTAATTAGTCAAATAAAGATATAGAATTATTTCTCTGCCAAGTCAATAGAGGCCTTTGACTCCATCCCATATGAGCACAGACTGTTCAGCCAGACTTTGTCAGTATTTACATTAATCTTTATGCCGAGAATCCAGGTTGGAGCAAATACCAAATGGCTGCAGATTACCAGAAGGGAATTTCTGCAAACGATCAACACAACTATAGAGGGATTCAATGCTATCAGAGAGGAGATGAGAGCCATAAGACTGATGACCCTTCAGAATAGATACATCTTGGACATGATCACAGCTATGGATGGAGGTGTTTGTGCAAGAATCGGAGAATCTTGTTGCACTTTCATACCTTCTCGTAAAGACGAGAATGGGACTTTGACAGAGGCCATAGAGATGGCAATGAAGCTACACGTCCAGATGATAGATGAAGTAGAAGACATTGCTTATGACAGCTGGTTTGGATCATCTGTTCTTGGGTTCCACAATGGATGGCAGATATGTGCAAGTTCCTTGGAGCCCTGATTGTGTTGGTATTGCTGGGATTTTGTGTGATCAAGATAATAATCACACAATGCAAGAAAACAGCGAAGAAAGCCATAGGGATGAAGATCATAATCAATGTTGAATCAGGATGGAAGGCCAGAGACTTAACAGATGAAGAAGTCAGAGACTTTGTGAAGGCCATTTTCCATACACCTGACGGAACAAAATTCCTGTGTGCAACAAACCATAAGAAGTATGTGGGAAGATGGATCTGTTGCAGTCCAAGTGGACAGTGCATGCTCATGACTTGGAACAATTATAAGCATGTGAAATCAGCTGGAGGCCTGAAGGGAGTCATAAAGATATGGATCCAAAAGAAGCATTTCTTCAAACAACGATTTCTAGATATGAAGGATGATGGGAGAGTGGTTGATGAATCACCCAGAGGAGGCAGTGTAGAGAAGGAGCTAAGTACCCCCACCTCAATCACCTCGCCCTTCTTGCCTATATGTTGGGAACCAGAGAGTAAGACTTGTGTGGTACCAGTGAAAATACCGATATTGAGGAGAATCCTGGAGGCAAGGTTGTCATTGAGAAAACCATACCTGTATACAAGATAGTATGATGGCCATTTAAATGAAATCCCAAAAGAAGCAGTACCAATGAATGAAGAATATGAGTGGTGAAGAATGTATAATAGATAAATGGCATCTTGGGATCAAGATGAAGAAACTTATGTTACAGAACTGATGAAGATGTCAAGTCAGTTTAAACATGTACAGATGCAAAGAAACACAAGCAGACAAAGTATTCTTGAGGCTAGCTAAGTAGAGAATAGATTTCGGCATGCGCCAACACATGTATATGTATATAGAGGCAAATAAAGAATGGATGTTTCCACTACGTGTTATAGCAGAGCTGGGCTAAATAAGGAACACCTCATTTCCAGTGTGTCGCAGTTAGAAAAACAAGTGAATTGCAAACTGAATCTCAGGAAAGCAAGACTGTCTGAGTCAAGAAGCCACAGTCTTATCAGGCTGGAGTGAGCAGATATTGGATAGAAATCATGTCAAAGAACAATGCTCCTGTTCAGGTGGCATGAACAAAACAAGGAAGACGTCAGAGGTCTATTAGAAAATAGTATTTTTAATACACGAGTGGCTCGATTTTGTGGTCTTCAGTCACGTGGAGGGATGAAGTTGGATGAACATTATGGCCACTGCTATGCATGAGGGCAGATCGTGCCTTCACTCCCCTGAATTCTCCAGAGCAAAGAACATTCCCAGGGACAAGTTCAAAGCACTAATTGACTTCAGACCACTGGGGTGATGATGGATGAATATGCTAATTGTTGGGAAGCTATGGTTGGAGACTAGCTCACCAGCACCTGGAAGCCCAGTCTGCGTGCTGCTAGACATTGATTTCTGTCTGCAGATACTCCACACTAAACGGTGTGGGCCACACCTTAACCTCATGTAAAGTTATGAATGGCATGTTGGGAGTGTTAACAATGTTTTGCTCAATATATGTTTTCCAACAATGCTGCTCCATAATGGGGTCCAACATATAGTCATTACTTGGGCCCCTAGCCAAAATAAGCAATCGCTACATCCTTCTCGGGCACTGACTTTGGATCGTATGTCGTAATGACTGACACTGGGTAGTCACCCCTGCCGCCTTCCTTCTTTTTAGCCACCCACTTTGTATAACTATTTCTTGCCTTTTTTATCTCCATGAGGACACAACCCCCATTTACCTCATGGATCTTAATATATTGGATTGCTCAGCGGAGTGCTTGTTTTGCTGCCTCAATTACTGGGTCGAACGGTACAGTCCTCTTCTTTTCTACAGTTAGGGGGCTCCTCCTACAAATGTGTCTTACCTGGTTTGTCAGTTGTGGAAAGACATTCTCCAATTTCGTCCCCAGAATACTGCCATAGTGCATCTGGGCCAGAAGTAATCATGTCCCTAAGTGCATTACAGGCCTTGTTATGTTCCTTTTGGACTAAAATAGACGATTTCTAGCATAATTTTCTATGGTGCCACCACCCCCATACTCCATACACTTATTCTCCCCTTTCAAGACCAGACTATTGGTGGCCTAAATATGTGGGTGAGACGCTGACAAAAATGTGTTGCTGCAGTGTGCATTAAAACCACATCCTCTTAATATCATATCACTTTCAGCAGAACAACCCTGCCTTGTAATAGTCTGATCTACATACTCAAATATGTCTTCAGTTTTTGCAGCCGTGAGGGGATCATAAAGGTTCAAAACCAACAGTCTTTTCAGGCCATCACTAAACTCAACCAAGACCTCCACCTCAAATACATTTCAGGAGCCGTCAATCGGGGTAGCCAAAGTGGAGCTAAAATCATGCCTAACTCCTATCATCATCAGATCAGAAAACCATCCAAATGTTAGGGAGTCACCAACCAGGTTTCCTGAAGCATGAATATATGGTGTTCAATTAATCAGTTCAGCAAGTTGCCCTTTCCCACAAAGTCAGAGTGGCCCCTGGTGATCCATGAGGCCACTTTATAAGATCATCCCTCCAGGGACTCTCCATCTGTTATTAGGCTCTTAAGCCAATTCCAGCCCTTAACATTGTCATACCCGTTGACTGCCTTATTATCCTTTATCCTTTATTCGCGTGGGTGTTACTCTGGCCTCCGTACTAGGCTGCCCCATAAAATGGTAGCAACACTCAACTGATTTCCTGCCTTCTTGTTTCCTGTCCAACTCATATCCCAAGTGAGCTTGTCATTCCCCTTGTGCACAAATCAGGGCCGCTGTTGCTGGAAGGAAGCAGTGAATCCTTGTCAGATTACTGTGCTCTTTGACCAGGGGTTCAGCAAAATGCAGCAGCAGGAATCCTGGGTAATATGTTCAAAGAGGTACAACAGCCTAACACAGCAACACGCCAAACACCTCCTCCCACTTTCGCTAGGGGAGGTGCTCTTAAGGTTTGCAACATTTTCTAGCACCAACCCTGGGTAATATGTTTAAAGAGGTACAATGTAACCCGCCAACACTGCCAAACACTTCCTTGCAATTACTATTCCTGTACAGTAGTCCAATTCTTGCATTATACTTGCGACACTGTAAGTGCTGTCAGGATTATTTGTGGTATTTATATAAAGGACGAGCATTTGCAAACAAAACTGGTCCGAACTATTTAAGTAAATGTTGTGAAGAATTGTTAGCAATTGAAAGAAAAGATTAGTTGCTACATTTTCATAGCAATTTACTCCACTTGTGTTGATTAATTTAAATAGACCAGAGAGTTGTGCATCGGTATCCTTTGATGGGCCTGCAGTTGTTTGTTGAGCAGAGACATTTTTCTCCTTGTCTTCTGATGGACATGCACTTGTTTTTGGGCTACAGACAATTGTGTTGTATTATCTGATGGAGCAGAAGTTGTTCTTTGTTTTTTTTTTTATTTTAGGCTTATTACAGGGAGATCTGCTATAGGTTCTGTTTGTATTACTTTTCTTTTTAAAGGTTTTCTTTTTTTAGGCATATATCTAGATGGAGGTTGTACAGTGCCGTAGTCTGTTGTATTCTAGGATGCACATAAGGTCTGCATTGAGTGTTTGCATGAAAGTTGACCAGGAATAGACCATTCAGTGTATGGAGACGTGAAAGTGCTACGCAACTCATACATTCCTTGAAGACTGTGCTGCCAATGTCAATCAATGTGTGATCTAGAGTTAAACCCTGCGATTTGTGAATAGTGACAGCAAAACAAGAGATAGAGAGAAGTGTTCTCTGTGTACGTAGATGTCTTTTAAAGGAAGGAAATGTGCAATTGTACGGCCTATTTTTTTTACTTCAGCAAGTTTTTCAAAGTGCATTCTCACAAACTGAATGTTGTTGTCATGTGGATATGTTTGGAAGCCAGCAACTGTAAAAATTGCTCCATTGACTAAACCTTGTTCTACATCAAGGTTATGTTTTAAAAATACTCTGCAGTTTAGACACATAGTTAATACTTTTTCTAATTAGACTTTGCTGAAGATAGATTTTTCTAAGCTATTTAGTTGTGCTGTTGCTTTTTGACACATAGGGAGTGTCAAGCTGTGCATTTCTAGTTTGTACTTGGAGCTGATATGCACTATGGGTTGCATTTCTTTTTTCAACATTCTATCACTGACGTAACTACATCTTGCAATGGTTGGCATTAAGGACATGCATTTTATATTTTGTTCAGTTAATTGTTCCATGACATAAGGGGCAAATGTGTTTTGCCCACGTAGCTCATGAATTAGTCTGTTTTTCAAGATGGATTTTGCATCTTTATTAAGCAGAACACAGACCAGTTCTTATGCTTTTTAAAATGTTAGCCTAGTTGAGATCTGCAGGCTGATGTATGTTTTGAGTTAGTTCTCTGTAGCGAAAATGTTGTCAGAGATTTGTTACAGCATTGTTTGGGTCCTAATGTTTTGATTTTTTTTTTACATTTTACTGGTGTTAACTGTAGGAGGTATCTAAAAACAAGCTAACATGAGGTTGGGAACCATGCTTACTTCATCTATCTGGAGAAATTTCACTTGTTTCAGATTTCTGCCTACTTCAGGAGCAGCTTCTGCTGATTAGATGTAGTATTCTAATTTATTTTGGTGTACTAATGGGAGGAAGAGTAGTCAGTGTAAAGTTCCACCTCCAATGTGGTAGGCAGCTAGACCTGTGGGGGCTGTTACAACCTTTAAAAGGTTGTTTGTAAAGTCTTGTAGAAGATTTCTGATTATTTTAATTAAGAATAAAGTACCAGCTCACCACTTACATAAAGGAGCAGAGGTTTTTATCATGTTTACAACTACACAATTAAGTTTTATGTGTAAATCCATGTTCAATGACTTCTAGATAAATGGTGAGTTGTTTATCATGTAGCTGTGATTTGAACACTGACACGTCTTCTTCAGGTTGTTTTAGATTGATTGATTCATTGTATTTTCTATCTCAATCATCGCTATTTCTGCTTCATTTAGAATGAATGGTTATCAAAGTGTTGCTTGGCTTCCTGTAAGCGAAGGTTGACTGCCTTCATGAGTTTCTTTATCTAGTTGAGCTTTAAATTCTTCCTTGTTTTGGTGTTCGTTGTCCAACATTTATTTGCACTGTTTAAAAAATGGCATTTGTTATACTGCTTTCATTTGCATTGAATGCAGCTTCAAATGAGTCATGGTCACCTTATAATTATTTTTCTTTTCTCCAAGGTTTGAAAAGTTGCAGTAGGGCCATGTAATAAAGTTGTCTATGTTGCAGAGATTTAAATGATAACTTTTTATGATTAATTAGGCTGGGTTTGGTAAGGTTTGCCAGGCTTCCTTCACAAGTTGTGACTGACTATTTGTCAGTTGTCATACAAGCACATGTTTTCCAAATTAGTACTTCGTTTTGGGTAGCATGTGTCAATTACATTGATTTTGAAAATGTCCTGGCTTTGTGATCATTTCTGGCTATTGTCTCTATCACTTGGTAGGATTTTAATAACCTCTTCTGCGATGAAGCTAGACCAAGGTTTAGCCAGACAATGTGCCTCATTACACGTTGTGTGGTAAAAAAAGGCATTTACCGGCATGGCGTTATTTGCATCTCTGCCCTCGCAAGAGCCCGCAAATTGCGGACTATTACGAGTACGCGGACACGAGCATAGCGCCATGCCGGTAATCCTCCTACCGCCATGTCGTAAAAGCCCCCAAAAAGTCCATTAACGGATTCAACCAAAGTGCTAATTGCACCTCCGCCTTCTTACTGCATGCAAATTCCGGTCACCGCTATTAGCGGTCACTGTAAAAACGCGGAAGCGGAAATAGCATCATCGCACAGGAACGGGAAAAAGCACGGCGACCATCTTTAAAAACACAATCCATTTCCATCCTCCGCATCCAGGACACCTTTCCAGGAAACTCGGACAAAAATCGTTCCAGGACAGCCTAAAGATGCCCAAGGCCATAAAAAAATCTACAGAGCGGCAACGTAAGGAAAAATTCTGCAATGAGGAGCTCATAATGCTGACCGAGACACTAGCGGCAAATGCACATGTGGTCTTCAGCAACGACATGCGGTGGGAGACCATCCTCAAGAAGAAGGCCATCTGGGCAGAGGTTGCCAACAAGGTCAGTGCGGTGGGCACCACCACCCGCACAGTTAAAGACTGTCGTAAGAGGTGGGACGACCTCCGGCTCCGTGTCAGGAACATACTGGCAGCAAACCGCAACCTGGCTATGGGCACAGCAGGAGGCAGCGAATCGCCTATTAAATTCCGTGAGTGGTAGGAGACCTGTGCATGGGAGGAGACCTGTGCATCCACAATTGGAGTGGAATCCATAGAAATGGAGCATGGCGTGGCCACTTCGTCTGATGGAGGTGAGTGTATGCATCAAAAAATGCACAGTGAAGTGTGAGGGCCCCCCCAATTAAGTGTCCATATTAATGCCGTGGATCCAGCCACAAACATACATGCATGCATCACCACATACACGTGCAACACAGACCCATTCATGCATGACCCACCCAACATCCCCATTACCTGAATCCACAATAAAGAGGCCCAAATGCATAGAGCGGCATGACGTAATCATTCAGCATAAGGCAGGTCGAACCATAAATGATGGATATCCCCATTTCTCACCCCTACAGGATCACACACAGAAACTGATGAGCCACGCACTGCGACACCTGCTCCCCCATCCACCAAAAAACCCAGGAGAGATGCCACAGGGGACACTGCCACAGCCTCAAGGGGAACCGGGAGGAGTGACCATGACCAGAGGGAGAAAGGCAGCAGGAGCACCAGTTCCATGCAGCCTGAGGCCATTGCTGCTGCCATCGTAGCACCCACGGTAGTGTGTCTCCCTGCAAGTGAAACCAGCATGGAGGGCATGCACTCTGCTGCCACTAGTTCAACTGGTGAGGCAGCAGCCACTGCCCCACTTTTGGACGAGGAGGAAGCACATGGCATTGTCGATCAAAGCCAGACCCCCAGACCAACACGCTCCATTCTGGCAAGCCCAAGGTTGTCATCAGGTCCGGGTAGCCATGGAGGATCACCCACCCCCACCCTGGAAGGGGCATGGAGCCCCCAGGTATTCTCACCTGATGCCAGTGCCATGGATCAAGGCGCAGCAGTCATCCCACCAGCACCTAGCGTGCAACATAACACCTCATCCATCATCCAAAGGCAGAAAGAGATCACTGGGCTAGTAGGGCAGCATGTGGCTGAGGCAGGCCGTCTGAGGGAGGACCTCAGTATGTATGCACGGCATACAAGGGAGGGCATGGAGGCATGCACCAACAGGATCTGCAATGAAATGGCCCAACTCAGGCAGGCCATGATCCGTATAGCAGACGCGATTGAGCACCGATGCCCACTCACAACACATGATGAACCGGGCACCACCTCCTCTGGGAGTTCCCGGCAAACTAGCCCCCTACGCCGGTCTCTGCGCAACCTGAGGCGCACCACATCCCTACCACCAAATGGCGGAGGAGGCACTGACAATTAGGGCCAGCAAGGACTAGGTGGCACATGTGGAGAAGGACATGTTCACACCATGAGGCTCACATGGGGGTGTTGTGGGGGGAGGGGGTTAAGGGTGTTCTTAGGAGTGTTGTGGGGGGAGGGGGTAAGGGTGTTCTTGGGAGTGTTGTGGGGGGAGGGGGTTAAGGGTGTTCTTGGGAGTGTTGTGGGGGGAGGGGGGTAAGGGTGTTCTTGGGAGTGTTGTGGGGGGAGGGGGGTAAGGGTGTTCTTGGGACTGTTGTGGGGGGAGGGGAGTAAAGTCATTTGCACAGTTGGGGCCATGCACTTAATTATTGTCTTTTGTTCACAATACACTGTTGAAAAGTTGAAACACAGGCTTGGTATTCATCATTGTGTGTGTACTGTATTGGGGAGATGGTTCTTTGTGGGACTGACCACATGCATCAGGGCAGTAATACCCATGTGCATCCATAATAGTTATACCTTGGATGTCATGGAATCTGATACATCAGATGCTGACGCACATAGTGTCCCTCCTGGACATTGTCACTTGCATGTCCTTGCAGGCCTTTTGACCCATCCTCATCACCATCCACATCATCCTCATCTGGCGCTTGCATGTCACGTGGAATAGGCGCATTTCGTCTGATGAAAATTTAGTCCGGCATCACACATGCCATGGTTATCTTCGGCACTTTGTCATGGCCGTACAGGAGAGCCTCACCCGGAACGCTTAGGCACCGGAGCTGTGTGTTGGAGAGGCCGAATGCCTGCTCCATCACGACGCAGGTACGGGTATGTGTTATATTGTTGTCCTCTTCCTGCTGGTTCTGTGGGTTCCATACAGGGGTTAGGTGCTACCTCTTCAGGGGATGGCCGGCTGCTGTGGACTCTACATGTCACACATGTCTTCTTTGCATTGTGATTGGAAGTCACAACTGACAGCATGCATGCAGACAATCTGTGTGACTGCAATGTACAAAGCTGGGCTCAACCATGCAAGTCGACATGCCCGAAACATGCCTCCGCAAGTAATGGAAATGTCCTGGCTGAGGCCAGGCCTCAGGTGTCCTTGGGCCGAGGCAAATTTTGTACCGCTATGCCAGTGTGCAGCAATCCCTACATCAATGTTGCTGTGCTGCGGGCATCACTTCAGTGGTGCTATGGGTTTGTGGTCATGTGCCATGGCTAGGGGTGATTCCTTTGCATGCATTCTAGGGCACATTGCGGTAATGATGTTGTGCTGCCCAAATTCTGTGTGACTGTCCTGAGGGCAAGATGATGATTTGTGTATTATGTGGTGTGGCATGATGTGAAATGTGGTTGTAGATGGATGTGTCATCTTTGAAATGTTGGAATGTATGCAATGTTGTGCAGCTTCGCATTTCATGTGGGGTCTTATCAAGTACATTGTGAAGTCCCCCAATGGACATTGAAGTGCATCTGTATGACCATTTGTCCCACGCACGCCAGACAATTCACAGTTGGTGTATCATTCTCTCCCCACCAATCACACCGCCCTGTGCATGGCCTGCTACTCACCAAGTTGCCAGGATCGTTGGCCAGCTTGTCGCTCCATGTTGCTTGGTATGGTTGAGTTCTGCAGGACCATTGAATCATGCGTTGATCTGGGATGTCTGGCGCAACAATGTGTGATTGTCTTGTTTGCATCTCATGCCATTTGGAAAATGATTGGGTGAAAATATTTTCTGTTTCTGTGGACTACTTCATTGTGATGTGGGACCACCAATTCCACATGGGTACAGTTGCTGGCCCCGATGCTACTTGGGATGGTTGCAAGTGAATAGATGCATAATTTGGTGTTTGCAATTTCCTGGGCAGTCTGTGGCAGGAATATGTGTTCATGTCCAAGCTTCAGGAGGGCATTGTGTACCTGGTTCGGCGTGCATGGGAATACTGGTTGTGAGATGCCATGCATCATCCACACATTATGCTGCTGCGAGCCTGTGGCCAGGGAGTGGAGCGCAGTCAACACCTGCACTAGAGGGGGGATTGCAGTTCTGATGTCTATGAGTCTCACGCTGTCGTCATGTATCTTATCCACGATGATGGTGATGGTATCCCAGTGCAGACGGTACTGGGTTTGTATGTGCTCAGGAGTCTGGTTCAATGGACTGGCTTGGATCCTGGAGATTGGTGACTGGCTCTGTGGTATTTCTGGGTGCCCTGGTGGTGCTTGCTGCGCCTGTCTTGCCCTACTCCTCCTCCTCCTCCTCCTCCTCCTCCTCCTCTTCCTCCTGTGTCTCCTCTGTGCTGCCTGTTGTTGGTGCTGCTGCACTGCAATCATGTCCTCCAGCCCATGTATTGCTGGCAGTATTGGAAGCATTTTTGTGTGGGAAGGGGTGTGGTGTGCTCTTTTGTGCTGCCACAGTCTCCATCGCCTCCACCTGTGCTGGATGTGTCCACCTGTGGCAGGTGGAAACACTGCTCAGGTCTCTTAACAGGTGTTTCGCGATGCTGGTATTTGCACCATGCCGGTAAGGGGTTTTTGGGTCTTTCCCATGCCGCTATTGCCATGTCCGCCTAGCTTGTGATGGGATGCTATTAGCGCCATGCCGCTATTTCCGACCTCGGGGTCGCTCGCCCACGGACTTGCCACTATTAGTGGCACCGTACTTACCGGTTGTGCTAATAGCGGCAAGTCCGGGTCATAATTAAATAGGGAATTTAGCAGTACCAGTAATCGCTTACCGGTACCGTTATTCCCTTACCGCCGTCCGTGTAATGAGGACCAATGTTTTCAGACTTTCCATTTAAGGGTGTACCTGTTAAACGGTCTGCAGTTTCGTAGGACCTGCATTCTCTATGGGGGAGCATTTTTGGTCCAAAGATGTGCAATTTTTGTGACAGTATTTGGTCAGATGATTTGTCATCCGAGAGGTCTTTAGCTCTGTTTCCTCAGCTTTGGTGAGATAGGCTGTGACATATCTTGAAACTGCAGTGGAATTGTCAGCAATGTATTTTATGTCTATATTAGCATTCCACAAGTGGTAAATGATTGCATTGTAATCATTGATGTATTTGGATGCTTTTAATGTTCTATGTGTTTTTATGTGATTTTCCTTGCCTCATCACGACCCTGGCGCTAAGTGAAAAACGATGGCGGTAAATGGTTACCGCCATCTTTTTCCGCCAGGTCCTATCATGACATGTGACCGTTAACTACAATGCCATTAGCGGCATCGTAGTCAACGCTGCCGCTAACTGCGACAAGGGTCCGCGCCCGCGCCCGCCCACACCGTACTTAGCGCCATGGCGGAAAGTTACGCAAATCCCGACCCAAGCGGACATGCACCTAACGCCATCACCCAGCCCGTTAAGTACCTTACCACCATGGTGCTAACAACGCCATCGCGAACCAACCGTAAAGGGCCATGTTAAGTGAATGCAGCTGCCACAGGTGCACTGAAACAGCACAGGTGAAGGCAATACAGACTCAGGAAGTACAAAAAGAGCCCACCCCACCCCTTCCCACACCCAGACACACTCCACAATGATACCAATTCGAATGGCAATGTTGGGGCTGGAGGACCTGATAGCAATGCATGTGCTACAACAGCAACAACAACAACAACAACTACTACAACAGCAACAACACCAGGCAGCACAGAGGAGACGCAGGAGGAGAAGGAGGGCAAGGCAGGCCCAGCAAGCCCCACCTGCACAGCCAGTGCCACCACGCAGGCAGCCCCCAATCCCACGCATCAGAGCCAATCCATTCAACCTCACTGCTGAGCAGATCCACACCCTGTAACGTTTGGACCGGGACACCATCACCGCCATCGTAGACATGACACACAACGACATCGTCAGCATGATAGAAAGTCCAACCGCCATCCCCCCCCTACTGAAGGTAGTGGCTGTACTCCACTTCCTGGCCACAGGCAGCTACCAGCACACAGTGGGGCACCTGCATGGCATTTCACAACCATTATTCTCGCAAACACTCATCCAAGTGCTCGATGCCCTCCTCAAGCACACAGACAACCACATCTCATTACCACGGACTGCACAGGAGATAGCTAACACCAAAGTGGGTTTCCATGCACTAGCCGGCATACCCGGTTGCATTGGTGCCATCGACTGCACCCATGTGGAATTGGTGGTTCCACGTGCCGTGGAGGTACCGTACCGCAACCGGAAACAGTTCCACTCAATCAACGTGCAAATGGTCTGTGACTCCAACAAGATCATCACACATTGTTGTGCCCGATTCCCCGGATCAACCCATGATTCCATGGTCCTGAGGAACTCCACAATACCACGCTACATGGAGCAACATGCAGGCCCAAGATCCTGGCTACTCGGTGAGTCCAATGTAATGGAAGTGGGCAGGTGAATGACGTACCGATGCATACTCCACCTGGCAGAAAGGGGGGGGGGAATGCATACTCCACCTGGCTGAAAGGGGGGGGATGCATACTCCACCTGGATGAAAGGGGGGGGATGCATACTCCACCTGGCTGAAAGGGGGGGGGGGATGCATACTCCACCTGTCTGTGAGTAACACGGAGATCGGAGACAGAGGATGGGCACTTACAATGCACACAACCCCTCTGCATACATTGGGTGATGGCATGCAAAACAGGCCATGGAAGCCATGAGCATATACAGGTAGCATTGTGTGAATAAATTAGGTCATGTAGATGTGAGCCAAATTAACAGTTGGAAGCAAGCCATGATGGAACATCATGTTCCTGATCAGACAACATGACTGACACATACATTCTCGCCTACATACAGGTGATGCTGGCTATCCCCTGAAGAGTTGGCTCCTTACACCAGTCCGGAACCCGCAGAACCAGCACGAGGAGGACTTCAACCGTGCACATACACGTACTCGTGTGGTCATAGAGCAGACATTCGGCCTATTGAAGGCACGGTTCCGAAGCCTCAGTAGGTCTGGTGGGGCACTCCTGTATGGCCATGAGAAGGTGGCAAAGATCGTCATGGCATGTGTAATGCTACACAATATGTGCGTCAGGCAGAATGTGCCCCTGCACCCTGACGCAGAACTACAACCACCTGACGATGAGGATGAGGAGGGAGCAGATGGGGCGGCACCCCATGGAGGAGGCGATGCACAGGAGGGGCGTGCAATGCGCCAAACTATCATTGACCACTGCTTCTAGCACACATGGCTGGTGTGTGTCATATGGTGACTGCACTTGGGGCACTGTGTGGCACCGGGACATGCACACTGTGGACTGTACACCAATAAAGCACACATGCGCAAAGAAAAAATCAACACACTCTGGGTTTTTTTCCAAGGTAAAAGTGTATTCAAGACATGGAACGTTGTGACCCACCACCTCCCACCTCCCCCCTGCACACACACCCCCCCAAACTCCCCCCTTAACTCCCCAACACACCTCCCCGCCACCCCCCTGCACACCCCAACACACCCACTCCCCCCTCCACCCCCCCCCCCCCCTGGAATCCCAACAAAGGTGTGAGTTAGTCTGTGCAGCAGTGTCAGAAGTAGGATTCCTACACTGTCCGGCCACTATTGGCAGCCCCCTCCACTGGCCCCCGGGGCACCCCTGCCTGTGCTGCGGAGGTTCCTCCCCGATCGGCGGATGGGGCTGCTCGGTGTCGAGCTGGCAACCGAGGAGGATCCTGCCTGCTCATTTGGACGCATGGCCCGTATTGTCTGCACAAGGTCAGTGATGGCGTGCCGCACAGCAGCTAGTTCCGCGCAGATGTCCTTTGTGGACGACTCTATAGCTGCCTTCACTGTCTCTGCACATTTCTCCATTGCTGCACATGACCCCCCACATTCAGCAACATGTTCTTCGAGCAGCGAGGAAAGTTGCTGCTGCCGGGTGGCAATCGCCTCCAGAGAATGGTTGGTATTCTGGCCCATGGCTAATGGCAGTGGTATTCCCATTGGGCTGATCTGCCCCTGCAGCGGGGATGGAGTGGCTGGCCAATCGTCATCCTCTGGCTGACCCTGTGTGGCATCCGCATGCGGGCTGCTTAGGGACAGGTAGGGGGAATGAGGGTGGCCTGTGGGGCTTCTGACATCACTCTCCTCAAAGATCCCTGCTTCGCTGTCGGAGGAGGCAGCAATGGCAGCAGTTTCCCCAATTGTGCTGCTTGCAGCAGAGGCTGTGGCTTCTGTGGGCATGATTTGTGTGATGTCTGCTGCTGCTGCTGCTGCTGTACTGCCTGCTGGGGTGGCTGTCTGTGCCCTGTCCTGTTTCCCTTGCATGGATTTTGGCTGCTGTGGGGTTTTCCTCGGGAGGGCAGAGGTGGAGGGTTGTGGTGTTGGCACAGTTGGCCTGGCCCTCTTGGTGGGTGTGGAGGCAGTGGTGTCCTCTTCCTCAAGGTCGGAATTTGAGCCTGTGGTGGGACAGAGGAGGGAGAGTGTTATTGATGGGTCTGCGGACATTGGCCGGGCATTGTGGCGACTGGCATCTTATCAGTTAGTACATGTGGCACATTTCATGCAGGGGAAAAAAGTTGTCTCCCTTTTGTGTGGAAGTAGCATGGAGGTATGTGGGTGGCTGCTGTTAGGGTGTGCATACTGCATGTGTACAGGGTGCAGATCGGATGTATCTGTGGGCAGTCTCCGGCTGATGTGTTGCATTTACACTATGGGCCAACATTGTACTTCACATGAATGGACTTAGGTGAGATTTGCATGCCTTGATTTGAGCCACTTACCTGCATCGCCCGATGTCGGGGCTCCTCTCTCCATTCCTCCTACTCCTTCAATGCTCTGCATTCCGATTGTGGAGGCACAGATTTCCTCCCATGGCTGCAATTTTATAGGGGACTCCGATCCTCCCCCAGTTGCCATTGCCAGGTTCATGTTAGCTGATAGTATGCTCCTGACTCTGAGCCGGAGATCGTCCCACCGCTTGCGGCACTGTTTGACATTGCGGGGTGTTGTTCCCACGGCACTGACCCGCTGAGCTACCAGTGCCCATATGGCCTTCTTCTTGGATATGGCCGGTCTTGTCAGTTGGTTGGAGAATACCACTGCAGCGTTCTCCTGGAGGGTCTCCGCTAGCATGGTAAGCTCCTCTCTGGAGAAGCGGTCTTGCCGCTGGCGGTCACAGGCTTTTTTCACAACTTTAGGCATCTTCCTGCAGGTAGAAGGTTGAAGCCGGTATTTGCGGGGTCTCAGGCTCGGATGTCCAGTGGTTTCGGAGGATGGCAATGGATTGTGTTTTTAAAGATGGCCGCCGTGCTCTTTCCCGTTCCGCCGCGGTGACGCTACTTCCGGTTCCGCTTATCTACGGTCAACGCTAATTGCGGTGACCGCTAACTACGGTCACCGCTATGTACGGCGGTGGCGGTGGTGCACCTTGCGCCGCATACGATGCCGGTAGGTGCCATTTTGGGGGCACTACCGCCATGGCGCAGTTTACATTACCGCCATGGCGTAATGCTCGTGCGCGATGGGTCGTAATGTGGCGCCCTTTACGCCATCGTCCCACGGCGTTAACGTTCATTACGCCATGGCGGTAATGACGGCGGATTACCGCCAGGGTCGTAATGAGGCCCACTGTGTCTAAGAGAACACATCATGCTATTTACTTTTGTGCAAACTGGTCTAGGGGCATTTGATATAGTATTTACCTTTAATTTTTATATCATCGCCGGCAGTATTTGCGACACTTGTGTTTTTGGAAGCATAAGATTTGTGTGCATAGTTCACTATGTGTGGTTTCTGATAGTATTTCATGTTTATTTTTGCAATAAATTGTAAAACAGTGTCATCACTGTTCTGGCCAAATGTGGCAGCATCTTTTATCCACAAACGCATGTGGATGTGTGCTGCTCCCCTGGATTGATATTCTTTTCTTCAAAAGAACTGTTCAACTTCTCTGAGTGGAGGCGTAGTTTCATTGCAGATGAAGTGCTGCATGGCAATGAAGCAATGGTGAAAGTACCTTGATACATTGATAGGGTCAAGAAAACAGAGTTCTTGTTGTGTTTTTACATCTATTCCCTCTTTATCTTGGTTGCAGTGAGTAAAAAGTCATGCACGTCACCCCAATGCATATGCTGCACAATTTAAAGTAACAAACTATGTGGGTGGGCCTAGGTTACTTAGCATACAATGCACATCGGCATGACATCAGAACCAAGATTCTTTTGTACCACGCATGTTTGCCAAGAGATTTGTGATACCTTACTGCAAAACCTCATCTTAGTCTTTTTTTCCTTTTGAAGGAGTTGGGAAGTGGACATGTTGAACAAATTAGAGCCTTTTTTAATGTGTGTGCCACTCCATATCATAGTGTTGCTAGATCACTTTCGAACAGTAGATGGAAAATGTATTCTACATTTTGTCAGAATCTCGGGTCTTCAGAATACATTCATAAAGACAGATATTCTGATGCACTAATTTGTGAGGATCTTTCGTCATATAGTCCTCCTTTTCTTGTAGGAAATTGTAGAGGAAAAAAAGGCGCTTCTATACTTTGCTCCCATATGCTCATTGGGGAGCCTTTGGCTTTATGCATTTGATATGTTTCTAATGCATCTTCTATGGTGTCTTTGGAGTGCAGTGGATGAATTGTATACAGGCCCAAAATGTTGGCTGCAGTAACAGGATCTATGCATTCAAAAGGGCCAGTTTGTGGTGAATCTTGAATTATTTGGGTGGTTTATTTTAAGTTTTCCTCTATGTTTATATCTCTGTAGTATTCATTGGTTTCTTTAAGATATTGTAGGGCGTGTCTAAATTTGTTTAACTCGACTAGTTGTTGTGAAATTGTTTTGTCTTTTGTTGATTCACCATTAACTAGTACAATCAATGACTGATTTTTTTGACATTGTACTCCGAGAGTTTGTACATTTTCTTTACGTTCTAATGGCAGCTATAAAACATTGCCACTAATGCCTTTTAGTAACTCACATGGAGGCAATGTGTCTGTTTTTGGTTGAAGGTGTATTATATCTTGAAATGGGTGCACTGTTTGAATTATAATGCTCTCATAGACGTTTAGTTGTTTCTGAGCTTTTGAAAGTGGGACGATTTATTAGTGATAGCATGTGATGGCAGTTGGTTATTGTCAAGCTTTGTATTGCAGTATGTGCAAACTATTGGTGGGCCAGTTATTTTGTATTTATTTTCTGCTGTTAGATATACATCTCATTGGAACCATTGGGATTCATCATTGTCATCTTTTCTGGAGACCATATCTACTATTTATGTGCTCTTTTTATAAAAAGGTTCTGATGAGGCCCAACAAGACTGAAACATGTTTGGGGATGCTTGTGGTTTCGTGCAGAAGGGATGTGACCTAGCGGTTCGGGCTGGACTGCCCGTTTTGGGGTGGGACCAAGCCTGATTTGCATATGGTCTTTCCCCTTCTGTAATGGCTTGGCAGGCGAAGAATGATGGTCTGGAGGGTTGCCCAGACCAATGCCAGTGGTTAAGATTCATTCAAAACCTTCCAGCCATCACCTCTTTGTTTTTGCTCTGTGACAACAGAAACATACTTTGTCTGGTATTTCAGCAGATGCGTTTTGATACATAGCTATTTCCTTTTTGAATGTATTTGTAATGTGGTTGGTGTTTGAGAGGTTTTCACTAATGTTTTTTAAAGTTACTGAATTGTGAATCAACTTCAGTTCAAAAATATTTACTTTGGATGTGCTCTATTTCTTGAAGGAGGTTTTTGGATGTTACATGTAGGAAAATGTTATATACATTTTTCAGTTCTAGAGCAGGACGTTTTGTCTAGTACATTTAATGCACAAGATTTCATATAGCACAATGGTGTTACATACATTTTGATGTGGTGGAAGGTGCTTTTGCAAGCTGTTTGTGAAGTGCAGGCTAATGAATGTCCTTGCATTCAGTGTGGATGTGTACTGGGCAGGACTAAATGGTTTGTTAAGTATTTTGTCTTTTAGTTTCACATAGTGATTGAGGAATGTTCTTAAAGATTTGGAGGATTATTGCTGTAAGTTAAATATTAAGATACCCATTCATTTGTAAACTGCAATGGTTTGTTTGGGCAAAAGTAACATTTGGTTGAAAGTTTATTGGGAAAGTTTTTTGGATAAGGGTTTCTTTTTCCATAGTGGTGTCTCCCACCGTTTCATACCCTCGCCCATTGTTGTCTATGGCAATTGGGTTGTGTTGTTCTTTTTGATCAGCATCTTCATTGAAATGTGGTTCTGTGCTGCTTGTGTGAATCCATTCACCTTCACATACTTTTGAAAAGGTATCTATATTGCCATTGTGCATGTTTAGAAGTACTTCTTTAATGTATTGATTAATTAGTTAGTTGTTTCATTCTGTTTAAAATTAATATAACAACTTTTTCTTTAGTAAAAATGCACTTTCATTTAGAGAGAATGAGTTGCCTGCGCTCATTTTTAAGGGTAGATCATGACTTTTTAGCTGTCTTTATAAGATTTTTAAGAACTCTAGGGTGGAATTTATATTGGAAAATAGATGTTTTGGAATGCTTTACTGTGGCTACGCTAACATTGGTAAATATAGTGTTAGATTCATTAATAGGTCATGCTTTTATATGTACATCTTATTTTACTTTTAGTTTTTGCAAGAGGGGCTTTGCTTTAGTTTTGTTGAGTTAGGTTACCAGCTGATTTCATTACATTGTTTTCGAGGTGGATGACTGTAAGGGTTATTTATATTTTTATGTGATCTATGTTTGCTTTGTTGTCTACAAAATTTCATTTTAGTAGGCATTCTGTTCTGTCTGTTTGGGTTTGAAAGTTGTGGAATGCGTATGCTTGTATTGTGCATGGGTGTGTGGGGGTTATTGTACAGATTAATAGATTTGTGAGATTGTGTAGTGTGATGAACTATGTGGTTGGGAAGGTTGTAAGAGTAAGAGGCTGTATAGGTGTGATTGGCTTCAGTAAATATGAGATTGAAATCGGGTGGTGTATAAAATAAGTAAATTTTTGTGATGGGAAGGGTAATAAAATATTATAGTAGAATGTGTTGAGCACTACTGGCATTAGTGAGTTAGGGAGTGGGGGTGTAAATTGAATAAGTAGGGATATCATGATGTTTTGAGGAAAACAGTGGTTGTTATAATGGTGTGATTTAGTGCATAGGTATGAGGGTTGTGTGGTTGTAATTGAAAAGGGGTGAGGAGGTGTGTGTATGTGTGCTAATGTGTGTTAGTGATTTGGAATGGAGTTTGAAAGTTGTTGGATTGGAATTAGGACGTCATGTGGATAGAGGTATAGAATAGGAAGGATGCGTAATTGTGGTATAGAAGTTTATGAAAGGTGGATGTGTTGTTAGGTAGTAAGGAATGGGTGGTGTATTGAATAAAGAGCATTATTTTGATGGGGATATAAAGAGTGTGAATTTTGCAATATAATAAGCAAGAGTAAAATATAATTCACTGACAAAAAATGTTGTTAAAGGGAAGTTATGGTTAAGTTGCACCAGTAAAAACCTTTGCAATTCAATGGACAAACGTTGTTACAGGGACGTTATGGTTACAGGTAAAACCGAAAACCCCCAGAAATACACCAGTTATGGTAAGAAAAGCAACCATAACTTGCGCAACCCCCATGCATTGCAAAGACTACCACCCATGACATCAAAGATGACATCACAAATGTCATTCATGCCATGACTGATTAGATCACGTGTGGCTCCCTATTTTTTTGTTCAGTGACATATGTACACTGCATGCTTTTTTTCACTGGGAGTCAGAAACTAAAAGTGGGAAAGGTGCTATATTTGTTGACTTTACCCTTCTCATAGGTTCTGACACTGCTTTCCTTAGGGTTGAGTCACATCATAAGATACATGTAAATAGGGGAACAAGCAAGCCTGAAACACAGCAATCAGTTTTGTGCATGAACATAAGCGGTGAGGGTATGAACACTTTCTGGTGGTACTCCTACTTTTTTGTTTACTTTACTTTCTCTGTGTATGCTCATATTTGTATACGTTGTGGTCTCTTTATGTGTTTTGTATAGTAGTGCAGTAATGCAGTAAGAGAGGCATTCATAGCTACTTATTGCATGTGTCACACTGCAGAAAGCTCTCAAATGAAAGCATTCATCACTGTAGGATCCAACATCCAAAGATTTTGATTATGTGGAGGCTGTTTATGAAAACTATATACACATGCGATGTCATCAGTCATGGCATGAATGACATTTGTGATGTCATCTTTGATGTCATGGGTGATAGTCCTTACAGTGCACATGTGTAGCGCAAGATCTGGTTGCTTAGCTTACCATAACTGGCGAATTTCTGTTTTTTTTTGGTTTTACCTGTAACCATAACTTCCCGGTAACAACGTTTGTCCATTGAATTGCAAAGGTTTTTAAATGTGCAACTTAACCATAACGTCCCTTTAAGAACATTTTTTGTCAGTGAATTTCATTGGTTTTTAGCAGGATACCCTTATTTGTAAAGAAGAATTGTGCAACATATTGAAACTGCTGGCACCATTTTAATGCGGACAGCAGTCGTGGACTATGTGTCTGTTTGTGGAGATCGGGTGTCATCTAACCTGCTGAGGAAGGCAGGTGCTCTCTTACATTGTGGTTCCAATCATCAAACGCAAAGAACATAGACAAACAACACCATGTGCAAGAATTGCAAGGGAAAAAAAGTAGGTTTGCAAATTGTGTACTTATGAAGCAGACAGAACAAAGGCATAGGGAATAGACCATAACAGAATGCCTCAACAACCAAAGTGACGTCTGCCTTCAACAATCTTACCACACTGTTACTATAAAGGGGAACAAAGAACGAACAGCCAGAGTAATGACTGGAAAGTGCTAAGACCTGAATGTCACTACAATGTAGTAAGGACACTAAACTTTGTCTAGTAATTTCAGTGGTTCTGCAGTATGCAATAGTACAGAAGCATAACGTGTAGTTTTGTAATGCAGCAATGGCAAGCACCTTAGAGTGGCAGGAAGAAAATGTCCCTCATGACCCAATTACTTTCTATAGTAACCCCTTTGGTATGCATAGTAGTGTGAACCGTAAATTATGTAATATATATTGCTGCATGTACACCAAACACATTCCATGTTTGGTAAGAGAACATATTGGAAAGGAAAGCCAGGCAGTACAACCAGCAACCCTTCCACAACAGCATACAGGCACAGGAAAGGAAATGGACAGCATGGAAGTCAAAGTGGAAACATTGGTGAACAATTGTGCTGCTTTAAACGGTGTGTACAAGGATATATTTTGGACAAAATGGAACAACACTGGCACACCTGCACGTGTACTCCTTCCCCATGTTGGGGCCTGTCATCCCCTCAAAAATCATTTCATGGGAGACGTTACAGTGATATATCAATCTCTTCCTCCCCTCAAAACCAAGTTGTGCAAATCCCCATGTCCCCACAATAAGTATCCACTTCTTCTACCCCTTCCTTTTACTAATGGGGTGTGTGCATAATACAAATGTTGCTGAGTGTTTGTGTGGTATTCTATTTTTCCTGAAATGGGGTTCTGACTCAGTGGCACACAGCCCTCATTTCAATGACTGCAGTTAAGAAAAAGGTAGGTGTCCTACAGACACCGCAGCTGTCCATCCTAACCACAATGACAATGGAGGCATTTGTATGCCGCCAGCAGGCTCTGCCTGTCCGCATGTTGTCCACCACCAATTAATGCATGTGGGAGTGGACGTTTGTGTGCAGTGCAAGTACATGCATGTGTATCTGTTCCTCTGTGTCCTGATAACATCACCACTGTGCAGCATATGCGAATGAATGTTAATTAGGTCGGGGCATCCACCCACGTCCTACAGGTAGCTATACAGATAAACATACAAACTGCTGTACCCTATACATAGCCAGTGTCTCCCAAAATGGTTGCCGCATGTGTGGTGAACTATTAGTCAGTAGAGAAGTGGCAATGGTGTGCATAGGATACCCATGCACAAACACACAAAATATTCCACCCAAAACATGTCCAGCGGACGGCTGTCCCAAAGGAGAACACTGGCAACGTCGCCATGCGACCACACCCACACTGCGCATTGGGCTTATTTCGGGGACAGGACAGGAGCCAGACCCTTGAACAGCATCAAAGTGCAGGGTTGAACAATGTTCTGAGTGTTTTTAGGAAAGTATATGCTTACAAACACACCACAATGTGACATTGCACATGTATGCATGTTTTGGAACAATGTGGCCCTGTTTTCTGGGTGAAAGTTGTCCACAGCAACCCTACAAAAGGGCACACTGCAGAGATGCTGTGCATTCTGTTTGCAGCTTTTCAGAACAGAGTAGTAGGCCACATAGGTTTTCCCTGTAAGTAATGGTGCACCAAATCTGCTGTGCTACAGTGCGTCTGCAACAAATAGCAACCATGTCAGTCCAGCTGAGTATGTACAGTAATGGAGAAAATTATAAAGGGGCCTTGCTGTGACCCACACCGACAGCAGCGATAGTCCCATTTTCCCAATCTCATGGGTAGCTAGCGGAAAACGAGAGTATGCGCAAGTGCGTTTCCCCAAGGACGGCGAGGGCCGTGTCCCAATGAAGCAGAAACATTCCTTCTCAGTTTCTTCTTTGCAGCACGCCGTCATTGCGTACTTAAAAAGTTCCACACACTTCCACCAATGACATTGAAGAGCTCTCCATGTAACAGTATCAGTTCTGTACAACAGTCCTCTGCATACACACCATGACCAGTCCCATTTCCATGGCCTCCATCCTGAAAATCCCCAGAAGTGGCTTTCATGCTGCATGCAAGCGTGGGGGAATAACTTGCAACCAGGGTAAGGGTAAGGGGAGTTCATTGTAAGGGGTGGCTTTTATTTTTTAGATGTGTCTAGAGAAATACCTTATTTTACTTTTTATTTAATTTGGTGTTTTCTTGTGCAGACATTGTTACAGTAAACTATTCACCGCATCTTGTAGATGGGCAAACCAAACAGCATTACCAATGGTGACAAAGAAATTCCATTTGCCGGGAAAAATTCAGCATTTCCACAACTAATGAGGTCATTGTTGCAGAAGACATCCCTGCAGTGGACAACAAATTATACATGCTTCTGTTGATGAGACACATTCCTGCCGCTGGCTCGGAACAACATCCAGGACCATTGTCCCATACTCTTCGTGGTGTTATGGATGAGAAAAGCACCTTGTCAGTGGGAAAAAGCCTATTAACTAGATTTAGCAACCTCTTCACTCAACGGAACAAACCTAAACAGCAGTCTGTCCACATCGTCCACATCGTTGTGTCCGGAAGGTGCTACTTCCTCTACCCGACATTGCGGAGCGGTGAAGCGGAGCGGTGAAGCGGAGCTGTGAGGCCGAGGTGTGAGCCAGTCTGCAGCAGTCTGTCCACATCGTTGTGTCCGGAAGGTGCTACTTCCTCTACCCGACATTGCGGAGCGGTGAAGCGGAGCGGTGAAGCGGAGCTGTGAGGCCGAGGTGTGAGCCAGTCTGCAGCAGTCTGTCCACATCGTTGTGTCCGGAAGGTGCTACTTCCTCTACCCGACATTGCGGAGCGGTGAAGCGGAGCGGTGAAGCGGAGCTGTGAGGCCGAGGTGTGAGCCAGTCTGCAGCAGTCCGCTGCGGACGCGGAGCCGCACCCGAATGGAACCCGAGGTACGTCCCCCATTTGGTACCCTCGACTCGAGAGTTGTTAAACCTACCCCGAAAGTACGACACCCGGCAATGACAGCAAAGCCCGGGCGGGGGAAAGAGACTTGCCCGGAGAGAAGAAGAAGCGAGTCGGACTCGGCACATAGACCGCCCACGTCCCCGTCCCCGCTATGTTTGAGGCCGCCAGAAACTCCGTTCAGTAAAACTTTCAGACAGACCTCAGACGTTTCGGGGGAATTTACTCCCGACAAAATCGAAGACCCCGCACCCGAGCCCCACGACCCAGTGGTCGGCTCACTCAGCCCGACAGACTCGCAAAGGACCGCATTACAAGGGCTGACACGGGTAGAGTCCTGGCCCCTGGACCTGGACTGTTCAGGGGAGGACCAACAATTTGATGACAGGGTGCACGTAATCGTGGACCAACAGAGAGGAGGACCTCCTTCGGGTCCACGCAATGCAACCACCAACCACCTAGGTGCAGGATCGAATAGCGCTATCCCAATGGACGAAGGGAGTAGCGGGGCCCGGTGGCGGGATTCGGAGATAGGCTCGGAAGCGCCAGAAAATATCCACCACACTGTTGAAGTGATAGAGGTGAAAGAGGCAACGGGGAATGTAAACCCGGAGAAAGAACGGACAAAGAACGCGAGGCAAATGCAGCCTCCTAAGAGACCAGCCACAAACCCAGAAGCCCGGAGGAGTGCGGCGCTAAATTGCGTCATATCTACCGGAGGGCGAGGGGAAGGAAAAGAATCAGCAGATACACAAAAATTAAATGAGATCACGGTGGCAATGGACCAAAGAAAACTCTCACCACATTACTCGTCGCTTGGAGCAAGCCCAAATCCCAAAAGGGAACAAGATAAAATGACCACGAAGAGAATCAACGAAAGGAAGAAAGATGACCAGGCATCTACCCCACTTCAATTTGAGGTGTTGCTCCACAAATCCACCGAGGAGGCAGAATTCAATGGCCGAGACGAAGAACAGACAAGGCTAAAGAGGCCATGCCGGGCAAAATCCCCCGGAGATAAAGGGCCAGGTCCGGACCCGGAGATTGAGTCTGACCTAGAAGCAGCAGCCTCGGACAGTGAGGACTTTACAGAACGAGAACCAGACGACTCCAATAAAGAAACGGACGGAGAACAAGCGAAGGCGGGAACGGGGGTCTCAAAGAAGAAAAGAAATAAAACGTCGATTCCATTTGCAGTGAGATCCCAAGGAGCAATGAAGAGAGCATCCATGAGACCTAGAAACTTGACGGGACCGGTGGTACAAATTCCAACTAAAGGCCCTAATAGAGGAGCCCCAATCCCAAAAGGGCTTCCCAACCACCTGGCGTTCCGTTCGCTCAAATCCTTCTTTATTCAACAACAAAAAAGAAAACGGAGCGTCGATACCGAAATTTCAGATGCGGAGATGCTGGAACTCGTAACTGAACCCCAGTCGGTTCAAAAACAAAACAATACAGAGCCACCTAGTGGAGTATCAAAAAAAACAAGCTCGCCAAAGAGACCATTGAGTGAAATGCCAAACAAGACAATATGCAATTTACCCAAGGAAGTTGCAAAAACCAAAGAATCTGAGGTCGCCGAGGGTAGGAAAAGGGATCCACAAGGTCAGCTCATGAGAGTCCCCGAGAGCATTCAAAGGGAAAGCCTCTGCGACGTAGGAACTACAGTTACAGAGGAGATAGAGATGGAGGACGAGGAAGAAGAAGAACGGCAAGAGCCCGATAGGACGATGTACCAAATTTCACAGACCAATAAGAACGAAGAAGAGTCTGGGGCGTGGCCGAAACCCCATCCAGGCAGCGTCCATCAAAAGGTCACGCCTGGAAGGATAAAGGCGCTTCCCAAATTGAACATAGACAGGGCTGGGAAGTGTGGCGGCTCCCCCAGCACAGGGAGAATCACTGCCCGAGACCAAGGATCACCCGAAGAAAGAGCCACCTTTGATTCAGTAGTCCAAATGCGAAGATCTGATAAAATGCCTACTCCACCGAAACAGCGAAGACTTAGTGAGATTGCAGTGTCATTACAGAACGAACCATCCAACAAAAAACCTGACATGATTGCTATCATGTCTGCAATGACTGTCGTTTTAGCGCCATTCTGTAAGTTATACGAGACGATCAAGGGAAATGTTCAAGACAATACGGCAATTTTATCTAATATGACGGATAAATTGACCCACATGGAAACTCTTTTCTTAGAAACCAGTGAAAAGATGCTCATGCAACACAACCTTTGGGCAACTAAACCAGATGCCGTTGGAAAAATGGGGTCTATGGCCCTCCAGCTAGGTCAAGCACCACCAGGACTTCCAGATCCAGGGTCACCGCAGGTGCAACCCACTCACAGGTTGCTGTGGGAAAAAAAAATTGAAGCCCTGGAAAAGAAAATCGAAAAGTTGGAAAAGTGGAACAACGGTGGGCAAGTAAAATTGCCTGCAAGGGGGGCTACAGGGATTGAGGAGGGGTCTCGCCCTCAGAAAAAAGAGAACACTCTGCTGGTTTTAAAGCAAGGTAAACGAGAAGAGAACCAGCGACAGATGCCTCAGAAGATTGAATCACCAGCAAGGATTCCAAGGGAAATTAGAATCAACCGCAAGAACCCCGCGAACCAAAGACCTGCCCCAGCCCAGAGGGCGGTAGTTGAAGAGGGGGTAACACAAATCAAAATTCATCAGGAAGTTAACCAGCCCAAATCTCCGAAAACAGTGGAGGATTTCTTAAACTGTGCGGACCTAATGAATATATCCACCTACTCAGACACCGAGGTCGTTGAGATTTTGGAGGCAACGGATGAACCGCGGGAAATAATAAAAAAAAAAAAAATAAACGACGACGTCTTAGGAGGTAAAACATCCCCAACCCTACCAATCAACAAAGAGTTAGAGGGACAAAGTAGATCGGATGAGCACAATTCAAAAAACAACTCAGCACAAAGATTAACGGAGGACACTTCTCATCATGGAGACAAGAAAATTAGAACCACATCACCCTCATCCCCATTAACGAAGGGAAGAAAAGACTGGCGGGTCAGTCCACGTAAAGACGGTCAACCCAAAGAGGACCTGGACAAGAAAAGAAATGCTCCCAAAGAGATTAGAATATTTAAACTTGAACAAATGGTTCCAGATAGAAAATTTACCATCTTAAACAGACCGACTGTCCTACAAATCACAAAGAAAGTAAAAATTTTGGAAAACATCTCAACGAAAGATCTAGTGCTGGTGGAACCCTATCACAGGGAGAAGAGGGCGAAAGCGTATCTCCACCTGAAAGATACGGCCATTAAAGGCATCAATGACTCGGTATATCAAGAACTGGAGCATATGGGTCTTCGCCTGACGGAACTAAAGAACAGAATGGGCAACCAAAACTGGGATGAGGGAAGGGTGGAGAGGCACAAACCACAGTACCATTTTAGATCAAGAACAGAAGAATTATATCGAGATAATCGATACACCTACCCACAACAGAGACAAGTACACCATAGCCATGAGTGCAAAATGAAGGGCGAAAGGCGTGGATCCGAAGTAGGGGAGAGGGATGATATAAAGTCACCACGATACTACAGCAGGAAAGACAAGCAAGAGCAGCTAAGGCGGTCGCCAATAAGTCACAGAGATGATCAAAGGAGAAGGGGCCCCCCTGGCAAATCCGACCAAGACCAACGACATCAGAGGAGGACGGCCCGGGGCAGTCCCAAAGAAAAAGGGAAGAACATCGAAAAACTACCAATGGGTCCATGGAAATGGCTAACAACAGCCTGGAAGAAAAACCAGGAGAAATAGCAACGACCAGGGGCGGTTCGCTCCAAGGAGAACTGCAAAGAGAGAAAAAGCGAGCTCCCCGGTAAGGACACTATCACACTCGGATCCTGGAATACGAGAGGTCACAGGCACCTCACGACCCCAGGAGACGTTGACCTCAGCCAGTTCGATATCTTATGCCTGCAGGAAACCTGGCTAATGGAACAACCTGCCCTAGATGGGTTTTCCGTGTTGATTGCACCGGCAGTTAAAGGCCTGATGGGAAGACCATCATCTGGTTTGCTGACAGCGATAAAATCGGGCTCAGGCCTCACAGAACCAACGCTGTGGAGACAGTCCTATGAAACACTCGTAACCTTAACCACACAGGAGGAAAATAACCCAAAGGCGGAAATCACCCGGAAAAAAACGGTGGCAATTATCAATTGCTATTGGAATCCTCAGCGTTCATCCACGAAAGCCTTCTGTGAAAACCTGAGTGCGCAGATTGACCAGCTCTACGAAAAATTCGACCAAATCGAACTGATAATTTGCGGGGATTTCAATGCGATATGCATTGAACCCAGGGCGAGCATAAAGTGCCCCACGAATTTCCGGGGCCCAGCCGACCCCACGGTGAAGAGAGGAAAGGCCTGGAATAAAATTTTGAGCTCGAGAAACATTCAAAATGTGGCCACGCTGTTCCCCAATCAAACGAATTTTCCAACATGGGAACGAAATGATTCTAAAGCAACCTTAGACCACATTTTTGTGTCCAACGGCCTCATCAGGGATCTGACAAGTTTCAAGGTGCAACAAACTGTCAACAGTGATCATAACCTATTGAAATGTTCATGGCAGACGTCCATGAAGCAACTAAACACCTATGACTGGGCGACTGAGGTCAATGCGCAGCAAACCCGCCTTCGATTAAAGGCACAAGACATCGACAAAATCAACCGAGCGTGGGATCAGAAAGAGGGCGCCGACCCCAAGTCGGCCTTTAACCAACGTCCAAACTACTTGCCCTTGTTAGTAGCCTACCAATCCAAAGGTGCAAAAAAGAAAAAGGGAAGTACTGTCACGGCCCACCAGTACGATAAAGACCTAGTGATCAAAAGAAAAGTGGTCCGCAGATTACTAAGAACAGCAAAGAAATCCAACAACATAGAAGATTGGAAGAGCTGGGGTCTTGAACAACGAAAATACAAAAACTGGCTCAGACAGCAGAGAGCAGGGCAATATCAAAGAGACGCAGAGGAGATGATGTCTAAACTAGCAACAAAAAATGCTAGTGAATTCTGGTCCCTCTTAAAAAACAAGAAAGCAGATCAAAGGACCATTACAGCAAATGCTGTAGCAGAAGAAAGGTGGGTGCAGTATTTCACGACCGAATTCGAGGGTCTTCCTGGCAGCAGGAAAGATTTGCCATCGGACCTTGATACACCATGGGTTGACCTGTCCAATACTGAAGAGATCGAAATCGCCATACGGAACCTGAAAACTTCTAGAGCTCCTGGACCGGATGGGCTAACAAATGTAGATCTCAAAGCTTCTCCGGCGGAATGGGCTAAGTGGATCAGCAAAATATTCGCGCAATGCGCCAGCTCAAAGATGCTGCCAGAATCTTGGCTAAGGGCGGTGATTGTCCCAATCTATAAAAAGGGCCCAAGGCAAGAACCAGCAAGCTACAGGCCGATAGCTTTATTGGACATCCTGGGCAAATTATATGCCTCCCGCCTGCTAGACCATTTTCGGGATTGGGAGAAAAAAAGTCCGGCTAAAGACCCACTACAATCAGGTTTTCAAAAAAAGGGCTCAACCTCCATCAACTTAATGGCATTAAACATTCTCAAAGCGAGAATTAAAGAAGGAGCCCCGAAGGTCTACTTGGCTTTTGTCGATCTCTCAAAGGCCTTTGATAGGGTCGACAGGCCCACGTTATGGGCGAAGCTTCATGCCTGGAAGTGTCCAGCAAACATCTTGGAACCCATGAAGGCTTTAAACATGGATACAAAAATGCGTGTAAAATTGAATCATCAAGGCGCACTCTCAGGAGAAATATTGGTGGAACGAGGGGTCAAACAGGGATGTCCGTTAGCCCCTGCCCTGTTCATATCTTTCCTAGGGGACTACCAAGAAGCTGAAGCGAACATTCGGACTTTTCCCCCGAAGATAGGGAAAATGGAGATTCCGCGCTTAATGTACGCTGATGATATTATCCTCATCGACCAGACCAAAGTGGGATTGCAAAGAAAATTACAGATCCTGGAAAAGTACATCGAGAAAAACCACTTGGCAATTAACAAGACAAAGAGCAAAATCATGGTAATGGAGAAAGTGATCAATAAAGGACCAGCCAAGTTAAATATTTTCCTTGAAAAAACCAAATTGGAAATTGTACAGTCTTTCAAATACCTAGGGATCGATTTGGATAGCTCACAAACGGATAAGAGCTTACAAAACCAACTATGGGAGAAAGTCAAACGGCTCACAGCCCAAACTAGAGCGATAGACCGTAAGTACGGCAAATTCTCCCTTCTTCCAGCGTTAACTTTCTACAAAGCCAAGGTAGTGCCAACATTAATCTATGGAGCAGAGACCTCACTATACCTCCAAAGGACGATTTGGGCCAAATTGGAAGGATATGTATGGAAAACAGTACTAGGGCTCCCAAAATCCACCTCCATGCCGGCGATCAGGAGAGATTTAGGGCTGCTTTCCTTGGCGTCTATGGTGAACCAAAGAGCGATGAGCCTATATCGAAAAATCATCATGGCCGAGGGTCCACCCATTCTGGCTTCTATAGGTGAGGAAATCGCAACTGGGAAGTGCACGGCCGTGAAAAACTGGGTAAAATGGAGAAAGGACGATCTGGCAAAAATTCTATGTTCAGAAAAAGAACTAAAAGAAAACCCCGACAAAATTAAAAAGAAACTAGAAGATCTGGACTGGATCACCACCATAGAAAATGCCACCGGGAACAAACTGTTAAACCATCTCCCGCCCTCCTGCAATAAGGCAAATAAACCATTACAATACTGCGCCAAGTTCCCTAATAAAGGATTGAGAATTTTGATAATGAGAGCAAGACTCAACCTCCTCCCAACCAGAGAGATTAGTGCCATCAGAGGAGGCGGAGGGGATAAACGTTGTAGACTATGCAAGAAGCTTGACTCCATAGAAACATTGAAACACTTGGTGATGGAATGCGTCAACATGAAGGATTCAAGAAACCTGTATCTCCCTGCCCTTGATGAGAACCTATGGATATTCCAAACAGACGAGTTGTGGAACAGACTGATCGCCGGTGAAAACAACAAATGGTCGCAAGCCTTTGCTAAACTCATAGACCGGGTGTTTGACCAAATTAGACGACTAGACCTCCAAGATGGTCCGCCACAGCAGTAGGCGGGTGGCTAGTGGCCATTGTTATTGTAATTGTTATTGTATTCAAGGAACATCTGTACTTTCTACTACTGTCAATTTTGACAAAACTTGGTTTTCACCGAGTAAAGTTCAAATAAATAAAAAAAAAAAAAAAAAAAAACTCGTAACCCATATGCATGCCGACGTAGTGAATGATAACATCGGCTGTAGCAAAGGTTGGCTGGTCTTTGCAAAGTGCATGCATGTCGGCGAAACTGCGCTCGTAAACACCGTTCCACAATGCGTCCACTCCTTCCAAACCAAAATTGCCATCAAAGTTTCTTTCCAGGGCCATCTTGTGCAGATCTAGTAGAAAGGCATCACCTATTGGCAACACAATGCGTTCCACCATGTCAGCCAGCCTCACTACGCAGAGTATAATGTACAACAGTTTGACCGCCCCTTCCTGTGAACTACACCCACAGTACCTGTTTGGATAATCCCGAAAGTCCCATGTCCATTGTCCAGCAAGGTAAGAAGCGCAGATTGTTGCATGTGTGGTGTCCCAACAAAGCAGGAGAAGTCATTCTTCCCTTTCCACTACCTTTTGTCCACCACAACCTCATTGGGTACGGGTAAATATGCACACACGATTCCACCAATGCCTTCCAAGACGTTAGTATCTAACACTGTCAGTTCTTCACAACACTTCATAGGTACCGTTACAAATTCAGCCTGCTAGTGTGCTGTCACTGGACAGCACGTCCAGTAGAAAGTTCAGTAAAAGATTGCAAGATTTGTGCATCCACAATCATCCACATGTGCACCCATCACCACAAAATGGAGGTACGGAAACTTTTTCTGCACTATGTGTATGACTGTGCCTCTGCGCACGGTATCTGCCAATGAGCTGCCATTACGTTCTTTAAAAGCATAGTGTTTTTTTCCCATCCCCTATTATGAAGTGGCACTTCAGTGATATGTGCTTGCAATGTTCTAATTTACCCATATCATACAATGCAACATCAAAACAGGAACTCTCTGTTTTCCTTCCGACAATGCTATGAAATGATTTCCCCACTAACCCACCTCCTACATAAATCGTAAAAAATGCCACCAATATCAGCATTGAATGTATCATACCAAGCAAAAGCAACTTTCCAAAAGATCACTGTCTGCACAGCTGTACTTCTGTCTAGGTTGCACTATTGCAGCAGGCTCTTTTTAAATCTGCCCCCTTCTACTCTCGGCCCTCTGGAACGCATCCAGAAGAGGCGTGTGCGACTTGGGATGTTATCTCTCCTGCACTGAAATGTTGCCAATAGCTCCCAGTGGTTGCAAGGAATGAAGTGAGAAGACTCTGCATGATGCAGAAGGACTTCTGGGCCATGGGACCTCAATACCTTCAACTCTAACTCCCTATATATCTGCGTGTGCAAGCGCTTCCCTTATCCGCCTCCAACTCCCTCAGGGTCATGCACTTCTACAAAAAAACTGTTGGTGGTAGATGTGCTTTTTCGCTTGGGGCCTGCCTCTGCAACAGCCTCCCTGCCTCCCTGACACTTGAGGGGAACCATCGCCAGCTGTGCAAGCACCTTAAAGACTTTCTCTTAGCATCTGCTGTTTCTGCTCCTCTCCCTGGCTAACTGCCTGACGTAAACTGATTCTGCACTGGTTACCTGGCGACTCTGTGATTTGAGGCCCATATCACCTCCCCCCGCCAGGGGAACCCCTGAACTGGCTTTCTACCAAACCCTGTACTTGAGGACTGTTTTCTGTATGCCTAACAGTGCATCCACCACCTGTTGTGTGCACTTATCCGTGCACTTGGCACAATTGGTCTGTATTTTTACTTATTGTCATTTGTTCTTCCCATGTACAGTACCTTCCCCTCCCTCTGCCCATGCACTTGGATGATCTAAGTCACACCTGGCCTAGTAGGGTTGTTGTCTCTGTCTCCCCTCTGTTTCCCCTTCCTTGCCTCATTGCGCTTTGCTAGACATGTGTGTAGGTGCATTAAGATTGCCATAGCATACAATTGCACATCATATGATATCATATACACAACGCATGCACAACAGTAGGATGCCTACCATTTTACCGTGTATACTGCAAAGTTGTTTTTTGTTTTCCACAGTACCCCACTTACTGCACACTTTTAAAAAAATATTGCGCAAGCACTGCTTGCATGTTACTAACTGCAAACAAATACATACAGTTAATTCATACACCCAGGATGCCTGCCCCTTACCTTGCACACTTCCACCATAGCCTTCTGCACTTCTTTGTGCAAAGAACACATCCCGTCACCGCACACTGCAGTGCAATCAACATTTTCACCGCGCAGCAAACAGGGATATGGGATGCCGGAACGCAGCCAAATTTGACAAATTTTAGTGCGCATACTGCTACGTAAAAGAGGCCCAGCCATGCACACAATGCTTTAGAGCCTTGCCACACACACCACAACTCTATCCTCTGATACACCACCGCAGCGTTTCCCAAAAACGTAGACGCACAGCACACTTCCTTCCAGCCAACCATCGGCCGCATCCAATGTTCGCCGACATCACGGCGTACTGCATGCCAATCAGACTTCGGTCCACGCAGCTAACAGGGAAATGGGTCCAGCAGACCCAGATATCACACATTTTTTGGGACGTACATTTCAGTTCTTTGCAACAAAAGTGCTGGCCAGATTTCCAGCAAAGACACGCTTTCTGACTCAAGCCCCCTCACAAATTTGGTGAAATTGTGTCCAGGCATTCGGCCTGTAGCCATGTGCAAAGGGTTTCCCCATTCAGTCTATGGAGAAAAAAAAATGTGGGGACCCCCTATAACTTTGCCCCTCCTGCACGAAACCTCACCCAACTTGGCAAAACATTTCAGAGCCGGCCATATACTTTTTGCAAAGTTTGGTGGCGATTCCTCCAAGGGGAGCGGAGTTATAAGCCCCTGAAAAAGTTATCTTCCTATGAGTTTAGCGGGCCGTGTAATATTGTTGAGTGGGAAAGAATACTCTAGGCTGATATATAGTGATAGACATTGGTACAATTAGAGAGATATACATGCTATATCACTGCATTAACTGTCTAGGCTTTGAAGAGTGCTCTTTTTTCCGTCTTTCTTCAGTAGCTATCTTTGTCAATCTTCTTTTTTCCTGTAATTGTTAAAGAAAGTTAGTGGGTATATGTGGTAATGGTGAAGTACTTTTAGTAAGAGAGGTTGTTATGTATTAAGGTAGGAACAGTAGTTCGGATAAGGAGTTAATAATGTTGTGTTATTGGTGGTGTAGTAAGGTATGTAACTATGTTGTTAGAACAATTGGTGTATGACTAGTGCTGTTTGGGACATTATAAGGAACTGGGCAAAAATGGTTGTATCTAGGTAATTTTGCAGCACAGAAAAGTTTCTTGTAGGGTTACTATGTAATTTTCTTACTTGTGCAGCAAAGTTTGGCTTCATGTACAAATTGAAGAACAATGTTTGTTTTTGCAGTAGGGCATATTTGTGTGAGCACTTTTAATAAGAGAAGGGCTGTGTTTGTAGTGCAATGTTAAAAAACAAACAATAAAAATGTATTTTTAATCTGTTGCAGTGTTTTTAAAGAATTGGGAAACTGTGGCCTAGTGGTAATGCAATTGTAGAATTAGGTTGGAGCACTGTACAGTGTCTTATAGTAGTGGTTGGAAAAGAACAGTACTTTATATGTAAGGTGAAGTGTATATAGATACTTCGACAGTATACACATATGTGTGAGTCGGTGGTGAACGGTGGTACTATAAAGGATGTAATGAGAAAGGTTAGAAAGTATGACATGCATATGGAAGGAAAAATGTAAATTTGGTGAAAATCTGTTCCGTAGTATTTTTTTAAAACAGGCAAAATATAGGTCCCTAAAAATTAGTGATATCTAGGTCTGCTCTGCGGACCCATTTACCTGTTTGTTCCACAGACAGAACTCTGATTGGCTCGGAGGGCCACGTGATGTTGTGGATATACGACATGCCCGCTGATTGACTGGAGGGAAGCGTGATGTGCGTCATATTTTTCTGAAGCGCCTGCCATGTTGGATCTGCGGATATCCACAGATAACACGGCGGCAAACAGGGCTGAACATAATGTTGTGGTATCTGCTGGTGGGAAGAGGGGCTGGAAAGGATGGGGGAGTGAAAGATGGGTCATATGATGTATTTGTTTAGGTGGAAGAAGACCGTGCTGTGTTCGTGGTGTCTGCGGACACTGCAGCAGTTCGCTGATCGATCCTCGGGCGAGCAGCTTATGTGGTGACTGCAGACAGGATTCATTGGGGTGGGGGAGTGGAACGTAGATGATATGAGAAAGTGAATAGAAGTGGACAGGACTCAAGTGGCTGGATTATGTATGTGGGTTGTGACCAGTGTACAGACTGATGGTGCTTGGCTGTGTTATGCTGTGTTCATTGTGACCAGCTACTAGAGTCTTCGGTGTAGAGCTGGAGGTGATGCACTGAAGAGTCCAGTAGTGTGGGCACTTGTTGAAGTACTGTAATGGTATGTGTAGAAAAGTGGGGAGAGCCTCGGTCAGCTGGCTTATTGGACTGAAGAGTGTTCTGACTAGTTGCACGTACTGGAATGCTATGTGTACAGTAGAAGACAGGGATTCAAGTGGCTGCCTTATGTGTTTGGGTTGTGGCCACTGGGCAGATTGTTAGTATTTTAGTATATTATGATGTATTGGTTGCGGGCAGTAAGTAGCGTATTGGATGGAGAGGCCATGCATCCAAGAGTTTGTCCTTTGGCTGCAAGTACTGTAATAGTAAGTCAAGTGACATGGATAGGGCTTGAGGTGGCTGTGTTATGTTTGTGGGTTGTGGTAAGTGGACAGATGTTTGCATGCATGGCTGTATTATGCTGTGGTGGTTGTGGCCAGGGCCCAGAGTCTTGGGTGCATGGCCGGAAGCCATAGGCCGTAGGCCATGCACCCAAGACTCTAGGCCCTGGCCACACCCACTGCAACTTAATAGAGCCATGCATGCAAACATTTTGACAGTGGCATATGGATTGCATGGGAGGCCATGTAACCAAGAGTCTGTCCACTGGCTGCAAGTAGTGTAATAGTATGTGTACAAAAGTGGACAAGATGTGTGTCAGGCGGTTTGTTGGACTGTCTTGAGATTGTTGGGTGTATGAAATTCTATGCGGTGGGAGGTAATTGTGGCCAGTTACTATAGTGTTTGGTGCATGCACCCAAGAGTCCCAGAGTCTGGCCACTGATTGAAGTACTGTAATAGTATGTGTATAAATGTGGACAGGGTGTGTGTAAGGTGGTTTGTTGGAATGTCTCAAGATTCTTGGGTGTATGATATATTCTGCCGTGGGAGGTATTTGTGGCCAGCTACTATTGTCTTGGGTGAGTGGCTGGAGGCAATGTAATGTAATGGTATGTGTCAAAAAGTGGAGAGGGCCTTGGGTGACTTGGTTACTGTGCCCAATAGTGTGGTTACTGGTTGCATTTATTGTAATACTATGTGTATAGGAGTGGATAGGGCCTCAGGCAGTTGCCTTATGGGTGTGGGTTGTGGCCAGTGTACAGATTGTTGGATGCATGGTTGTATTATGGTGTGATGATTGTGTCAGCTATTAGACTCTTGGGTGCATGGCATGAGGCCATGCGCCCAAGAGGCTTTCCAGTGGCTGCAAGTAGTATAATAGTATGTGTGCAGAAGTGGATAGGTTGTGTGGAAAGTGGTTTGTTGGAATGCCCTGCATTTCTTGGGTGCATCATAGTCTGTGCAGTGGGTGGGAGTAATGTTATAATATGTGAAGTGGACAGGGGTTTAGGTGGATGTGTTTGAGAGGTAAGGGAATATGTGTCTCTGGAGTTTGAGGTGGTAGTGACAGGATTTGGATACAATATTGATCTGGTGGGACAGGGTTAGGGCTGAGTCCATTGTGCAGCCAAGGTTTTCGACTGTGACGGAGGTAGGCAGGGGAGTGCTGAGGGAGGGGGGCCATGGGAGTGGTTGCGTGAGTAGAGCTGTGTTGCCGCACACCATGATCTCTGTTTTTCCAGTGTTCAGAAGGAGGTGATTTCCTTTCATCCATTGTCTGAGGCAAGTTGCAAGGTTGGTTGTGGATAGAATCTTGTTTTGGGGATTCGCAGGATAATTTGGGTATGGTCAACATAGTTAGAGCAGGTGAGGTTGTGTGCGTATATGATCCCTGGCAGGGGGGACAATTAGTGGTTGAAAAAGAGATCTGAGAAGGAAGCTCTGTGGGTTACACCAGTGTTCACAGGGTGAGCGGTTGAGACAAAAGGTTGGAGGAACGTGATTAGTTTTCTATGGTTGAGGAAAGAGGTACTCCAGTTGAGTGCCAAGTCTCGGATTCATAGGGAGTGGAGTCGGTGGAGGAAGATTGAGTGTTAATGGTGTGAAAGGCAGTGGTGAGATCCGGGATTACCAATTCTGTGCATCCCTCAGAATCTGCTGAAACTTTGAGGTCATCCCAGATCCACATCAGAGTGGTTTCTGTTCTGTGGTGCGGTCAGAACCCTGATTGAGTGGGGTCAAGTATGTTCTTGGACTCTGCAAAATGGTTGAGCTGAGAGTATGCAGACCGGTAATGTGTTTTGCCAGGAAACGGGTGTTGGAGATGGGCCTGTAATTCATTGGCTGGAGGAGATCGAGAGACGCCTTTTTCAGAAGTGGTTTGATATACACTACTTTGAAATCTTCTAGGAAGATGCTTGAGGTGAAGGAGTCGTTGAGTATGGACCGTGCTTGTTCTCCTGCGCAGGTAGACGAGAACATTGCTTTGAGGAGAGAGGCGGGTCAAGGAGGGACCCAGAGGGTCTGCTGCTGGATATTAGTTTGTGGAACTCCTCGCTTGAGATGAGGTTGAAGGAGTTGAAGGATGGCATAACGGGGATCGGAACAGTGGAATCTCGAGGGGCAGCAGTTGGGCATGACATGAGGATGGAAATTTTAGCATTAAAGCTGCCAATCCTGCCCAGTGCTATGTTCTGGAAGTTTTGGGAGAGGGAGTCGTGGAGCATTTGGGTGGACATGGTCGGGAATGGTGCAAGCAGGCTTCACAAATACAGTGATTATCCTGTGGAGCTCTTTGCTGCTGTTGCAGCAGTTCAGGGTTCTTTTTTTGTAGTAGGCTTTTTTGGCATTTCTGATTTCAGATTTGTAGTTACAGTGATGGAGGGCAAACACAGACTTGCTTTGAGGTTTTTTGGTTGCACGCCATTTTCATTCGAGGGAGTGATTTTGGCTTTTTAAAACCTTTAGGTGGGCAGCAAACCATTTAGGAGAAGGTCCTATGCTAGTGGCAGGAGGGCAGGAGCTGGTGAGAGGAAGAAGTGATTTTTTAAGCCAGGAGTAAAAGGATTTGATCAGTAAGGGTCTATCAAAGGCCGGGGTTGCTGGTAGGGGGTGTAGGAGGGCTTCAGCCAGGTCAGGTAGGATCATGAGCTTGTTCCAGCATTTGTGGTCATGTGTGGGGCAGGTGGCCCTTGGGTGGTGAGGTGGCATGTGGACAGAGAAATGAATGGCTGACTGGTCTGTCCAGATGAGGGGTTTGGGACTAGATACAGAGACATGGTCAGAGGAGCTAAAGATTGAATCGAGAGAGTTGTCGCAAGTGTGGGTGGGACCTGTGGTATGTCAGGAAAGGTTAAACGCCTCTAGACTGTCAATTAGGAGATGGGTCGTGGAGTTTGTTTGCACATCAATCCAGATGTTAAAGTCCCCCAGTAGTGTGAGTGTTGGGTGGTTGTCCAGAGTGATAGCTAGCGAGTTACAGAGACTGTTGGCCAACAGTTTGCAACATCCAGGAGACCTGTAGATGAGTATGAAGCTGTGAGAGAGAGTGAGCAGCAGAGAGAGTCTGACTAGAAGGGCTTCACAGTTAGCTGTGCATGGCTGGTTTGCGGAGAGTGAGATGGAGAGATGGGATTTGTGGAGTATCGATACTCTGCCACCTCTGGAAGGTCTGTTGTGGGAGATGAGGGAGTAGTCAGGAGGGAAAGCTTCATGGACTACTGGATGATCAGAGAACCATGTTTCAGGGATCAGGATCGTCGGTGGATAGGAGGTCAAAGATGTGTCTGTTTTTGGCCACGGAGAGGGCATTGAAAAGGAGGCAGGTGATCTGATGGGATGTGTTGGTTTTCCTGACTCGCGTGGGCAGATGGGCTCAGCGGGACTAAATGGCAAGCAGTGAAGTGGTGACTGAGAATGACTGAGGGGTGGTGGAGCCGGTCAGAGATATTCTTTGTGAGGGTGGTGAGAGGGTGTGGTGGGAGGGTAGCCGGAAGAGTGAGCGGACGGTCGCTTTCCGAGTTTTGAGTATTTGGATTCAAGAGGTGTGTGAGAGAGTATAGGGGGAAGAGAAGGGAAAGGGGATGAAGTGATGGTTCTACAAAGAGCAAGACCATGCCGAGAGAAGGGAAATAAATTGAAATGGGTGGTCAGGCGATGGAGGGAGAAGGGGTGCTGAGGAGCAGTGGGTGGGGCACGTGTGTGGCAGGGTTTGAGAGCTTTGCAGGTGAAGAGGAAGGGTGGCCAAAATCTGGATTGTTGTGTAGTTGCTGGGTAAATGTGTGTGTGTTATGTTCTTCGTGTAGTTCTATTCTATAGTGTTTGAAGGATGTGTATGGATGATTGAGGGGCATTCTGTTCCCAGCTAGTGGTTGAGCACTTTCATCTGTTGTTTTGGTTTACTTGCCCTTAGTTAGCAGCATACGAGTCAAATGTTTTTCAGTTACTTTTTCACAAATCTTGATGTCTTTGCAAAAAACATAATTTTCCTTGAGCAAATAGGTCAGGGACCCATCCATTCAGGTCTTCCCATTTCTTTCCATTGCAATCCTTTTCATACAGGCTACCTTGCTCCTCCAAGCTGCACAGAGAGGTTGGATCTTCTTTGGGGGGCATTGGGTCCTTCTCTTGCTGCTTGCCCCACCTGTGCTTACTTGGTTTCCTTTCTTTCTTCTCCAGCATGCTTGCATCCATTTCATTGGCCTCAGAGAAGGGAAGCGTGTCACATTGTTGTAAATATGCTTCCATGATACTTCAGGTAAGTCAACCATTAAGATCAGTTATTAATTTACAATAAGGCAAGTATGTAATAAGATAGGAACCAACTGGCTCCCACCACCCAGGCCACAACTCTCTGACTGCCAGTGGTGGAATGTCAGAGAAATAGTATTCTATCACAGACACATTCTATCACCCATCATTCACTCTTAACTCATGCATTCCAAACCTGCAACCATCCATCCATATAGTAAAGCACAATAGTATTTAAGAGCTATGCACTGAATTGTGCGGAAAAGGGTTGGGATTCATAGGTGGCTGGATGAGTGATCTTTTGACCTTCAATGAAGGATACATTTTCAAATGTGTAAGGCTATCCATGGACATTCACAGATTGTGTTCATTGTAATAGCACTTTCTTACTAGGGTTCAGCATGGGCAGAAATGTGGGGTAGAGATTTAAAGCAATGGATGGAACGGAGAGCCTGACGCATACACCAGGCACTCTCTTCTGAGTCTGCCTTGTGGAACAGGTAGTTGTCCCTGGCAATTGGGCCACCTAGTCTATCCCCTAGTCTTTAGCGTGGGACTTCATCGCACATGGCTCTTATTTATAGATTTATTCAGCATGCTTCTATTTAGTGGTGTGATGCTGGAAATGCATCGGAGGGACAGGGCATCCGTATCCTTGTCCTTTACTGCTTTTTATTGTGTGTTTTGTCGTGTTTTCCGTGCAGGAGTTCATGTGGGACTCCTGGCGGTGCAGCTCTCTTTCTTTTGGTTTGGTGAACGGACCCGTGGGATACCCTTATGGCACCCATGGGTGGGGGTACAACCCTGTGCCCCTATTGTATGCTTTTGGGCACCTGTGGGTGGACCGCAGAGCAGGGTATGGGCTGGTGGCAGCTCCATTCTGAGTTTGACAGGTGTGCGGAGTATCCTCCATTTTGGGATACCCCGGCCCTTCCATTGGGATCAGTTGATTCCTGATGGAAAACAAGATGGCCCCGGTGGCCTCTTGCTTTCTATTACCCATTACCTTGTTCTCCCAAAGTCCTGGGAAGCCCTGACTCTGTCCCTTCCACCTGACTGGCTGTTGGGTGGAAATGCCATATATGGTGTTGTTGTGAAGGCCCGGCCAGACTAGCTGGAGCCTTCCCGGTGATGTATGTTGTGGGTACCTCCTGTGGGTGGGACCTGGGTGAATACAGTGTGTGACGAATATGCATTCTGTGTGTGGGTGTCTAGTATCTGGTGTTTGACACAATGACTGAGACAACCCTGCCCGAAACCGGTATGAATGCAGCTTGGAGTGTTAAATGGCTCGGTACTTGTCCCAATACACATAACTTGTTGTGAGTGTCTGGAGAGAAGTGAATGGCCTGAATACCTCGTATGCCTGATTGGCTGCCTGCCTGCATGAATGCCCGTAGTCGTGATTGGATGCTTGAGTGTGACCCAGCGGAATGGATGGGAGATCAACAGTATATCTGGGGACCTCTCACTGCTAGGAATTATGTTCAGAAGCTAAAGTGCACTACGACGAGTAACTGGAGTAACTGACGCTTGACCTTGAAACCCCCGCTGGACGAGAAGGAGTGCTGTGGCTCTCCCTCGCAATCTGAAGGCTGCTATGTTTCCAAGGACTGACCCAGAGAGGACCTGGTAGGGCGCCCTCTTCCCGAGCTACGAGGGACCATCGTGCACAGCTGATCTTTTCCAACGCTCCCTGGTAGACAGACCTTCGACAGGCTGCCGACCCGATACAAGGACTGCTGCGGAACTCCAAGGAGAAGCACCCGGACTGTTGTCCGCCACTGTCGACGATCGCCGTCGCCGACCAGAGCCGCTATGCTCCCGTTTGCCTAAGAACTTTAATTGATCATCGGACGCTCTCGTCTGCATCGTCATCCACTTGTCTCCCGCTGGAGAAGGCCTGACCGTAGACGCACTGAGAAGCATCCACCGGTAGGTTTCCCGCCACCTAAAGACCGCAGAGACGCCGACGACTCAACGCCCTTGCTGGGCCACAGTTCTTCATCTTCTCTTTGCGGTCCAGGATTATCGTCACCGAGGTGCCGCGCACGCCTCTTCCTTGCAGGACGCCAACGCTCTGTCTTCGACGAGCACCGCTAGGAACGAAGCTGCCACTTCCCTGCCGTAGTTCACCCTGTTCACCGTCGGACGTTCGACGACCCGTGACTCCTGCCTTAAAGGGAGGGCACTCAAGAAGGGCCGTCGATTCCCCGACACCGAACGCCAAGTTCCCCGACACCTCTCGACGATCTGTGGCTCCCGCCTGAAAGGGAGCAAGAAGGATCGGTCGGCGCATCGTCGGAGAACTCTACTCCACCAAGTACATTGGGGGGGTAAAACCTTAATAGGAAGAAGTAAGACTATCGAACATTATATGGACTGGGCTTGTGCTATAAATGTTTATTTACAGGTTGCCCAGGTGGGGGGATCTCCACTCAGAACTGCGCCTAGCGGTAGGGGTCAGTGTTCTGCCAATTGTTCCAACCACCTTACATTCCTGCCTGTCCCTATTGCTGGTTTCCTCGTTATTAATCTGTGTGACATTTTAACCGTACAGTTGATGCACTTTAATGAGATTCGATAACACTAGTGGTACCACTTTAGAATTGTATATATTTATCATTCTTGACTTACGAGTACAAAGTGCGTTGTTGTGATCGTGTACATACATTTGAATATTAATTATATAAAGACTGTGTTTTCAGTAATACAGTGTGTGGACATTCCTTTGTGGGGGTTCGGGGACTACACTGTACTTAAGAACCAGCCTGCATCCCCTCCTGAGAAGCTAGGCCTTGATTGCTCGTCCATTGCTACCTTATAGAGTATCTTGGCTGGGGTCTTCTGTGCCTCTCCTCTACCATATAGAGAGCAGAAGTACAGACACCCCTACCAGTCTTTACAAGTGGTATGGTCTTTAAGTGTTGCATTATATTGCATTGGATGGTATGAGGATCCGGAGTAATAAGAAGGCATGGGCAGAGATTGCTTAGGGATCCAGTCTTGTGGCCCATTCCCATATCCACCATCAGGTGAGACCATTGCAATTTCAAATCCTTGGGACGGTGAACCCCCCACATCATGCCCAGGTCCTTGAGCTGCAGACCAGTGACCAATCTCCTGTTAGGTACCCAAAGGAGATTGTGGCAAATATTGTCTCAATTGCATTGATACGAGAGCATGAATGTCACTGGGAGATACATCAGCCTTCCATTTATAAGTCTGAGTGGCTTCATTTTGTGGAATGTAGCCTCATTGTGCTACCAAAACAACTGTGTATAACATATCGGTCTGGTGGCAACACGAAGGGCATTCTGAGGTCTACCCACATAGTGATTGCAAATTCCCCCGGGTGTGAAAGGCATGTGTACATGATATTTATGCTATAATTTGTTTGGGTGTCTGATACAGCAGACACATACACGAGTCATTGTGATGCTTTCAGACATCGATGGTACAAAGGAATATTGTCTCCTCATTTTCAGAGAGAACTATGTTCTGATGTTGTGTATACATGCAATATGGGAAGAATGTAGCTCAGGAGGTGAAAGTGGAAGAAATGTGACTGGAGTGGTGCACAAAAATCATCAGCTATGGAAGGAGACAGGCACATCTGACGGTCAAGATGCTAATAACTGCAAAACATTGCTTCAGCCATCACTGTGCCAATGGAATTGCTATTAATGTCAATTAGTTTCACATGTTTGTTGGTTATCGGGGTATGTGAGGTGGTTGTGTGAAAAGATGATGTTTGGGCTATGAGTCAGAGCTGTGAAGAGTACAAATGCAGGAGTAATGGAGATTGCCTGTCTGTGAACCACTGGGATGAAGAAAACATACAGAGTTTTAAAGAATGCAAGTCCAACATAAGGGAAGGTGAGAGGTTGGGGAAGCCCCAAAGTTGGGTGATAAAAGTGGGAGGATCCAGAGAACCAGGAAGCAAAACCCAGGAGATTCAAACCAGCTGGCTGAAGAAAGACGGGGACTCTGTGAGAGCACTTGTGGCAAACCGAATGGGACAGGCAGTGCCCAAGGAGCACTTAGGAGGAAGCAACCGAAGGAAGGAATGCCATGAGGCTGGAAATCCCATGAGGGACTTTTAATCAGGGCTAAAAGAGATCACCAACTTCAACGTGCTGTGGATAAAGGGTGCCAACTGCAGACCACAACAGGGCTGCCCGACTGAAGCAAATCCCAGGAGGGAAACAAGAATGGTGGGCAACAGGGAGAGAGAAAGAAGAATACTGATAACATGTTCAGATACTGGAGCGTTTTTCCCGAGAAATTGGCAGAAAGCCGAAAAGCCATCCTGAAAAAAGTAAAAACCGAAACAAGGGAGCACACCAAACTGCTGACAAAGCCACATTACAGTGCAGGAAAAGGAAAAAGCCAGAGACCTGGGAAAATGGGCATGAGAACAAAAGGGAAGAGTAATATCTATGAATGTTGTGAAACTGAAATAAAGAGTGGAGTAACACAGGAAGAGTAAACATACTCATCCCAGTGAGTGGCAAACTTGTAAGAAGAGTGAGAATTACAGCAGGACTAATCATACGTGTCTCAGTCAAGGGTAAACTTGTGAGAAGAGTGAGATTCCTACAAAGACTGATAAGAAGAATGAAAGTTTAACAATCACTCAACTTATATTGTTTAGTAAGAAGAAGAAGACTATAGAAAGAATAGAGCATTATTGAGAGAAACTCTGAAAAAAAAGGTACTCAAATACAAGGGCTGGGAGGAGCCCATTTCAAGAACTAGAAGACTTGCTACAAGAGGTAGAGAGGGATTCGCTGAAATGTTCCTTTTAAGAAGAACTGTGGAAGTTGTGCTGAAAAAGCAATGCAGGAGAAGGGAGTCATTCTCTTGTTTTTTCCATTTATTTTAAGGTGCAGTTAACTCAGAAATTGTATTGGCTCAATAGATCAGGCATGTGTTTTTAAGCATACATCGATCAATCTTGAAAACAATCCCAATGCATCTTACCTTAGTTTTTCTCACTTTTACACGTTTGAAAATGACGGGTCTGGAACCGCCATCTTGTGCTAATCCTATCCGCCGATCCATCGCCCTACATTCAAGTGCCCTTGCAGCATTAATCCTGATCACCTTCCCCTAATGCTGACTTCACTAGTCAGAACTATACGCACTACCTAGTTTAATGACGTTTGAAGGCAGCATAACAAAAGCAAACTGTCATCACCACATCATAACGTTATCTAACGCAGAACTAGAAAGATAAACACACAAAAATACACAGATCCAAACACAACGCAAAGGTTTTGTTTCTTTTCACAAAAAGGATTTAAAAATAGTATATTTAGAAGAAAACAGCAATAGTCAGGAATGTAACAAGTACTTTTATTTTTGACACAATGCTCAAAAGAGGATATTATGTTCACAAAAACATTCATAACTTTTGCAATAGAAGTTATGGCTAGCAAACAGCGTATGGTTTGCGCTTGTTGTATAACTGTAAAAGCTGATCTTGATATTCCGATTCCGTTCATTGCTCGATTAATCCCAGTCTTTGCATTCTTCATAAAAAGTTCTTATGTTCCATCATCAATATTTCATCGACGCACATGCTATTCCGTTAGAGAGAAGAAAGGAGTGGTTGCACTTTCTAGCTTAACACTTTCACGTCCATATGTTTTCAGACCCTATAGGCTGTCATGTTGCTCCTTATTACTGCAACCATGAGAGGACAGATTAGTGTCTGGCGTTCATCCCAGATAATGGTTATCACAGATGCATTGTTGCTATGGTATAGTATTGTTTTTTTATATAGCACCTATACTTCAGCAAGTGCTTCAAAGCACTCAAGGGGGGGAGCCAATGAAATTCTGAGATGATAATAGTCTGCACCGGCAGAGTAAGTGCGTAAAAATACATTTAACAGTTTGGGATACAGCAAATAGACCTAAAGGCAATCCTGCAGTTTTAACAGTGCAATTAAGGGGTGAAGAAAAAGGAGAACAGACAGACAATCTTCAGGCGTGTCGCATACGAATCGACAAGTGCATGGAGTGTCACAGGCAGGGGAAGGATCAAGTGCACCAGGTCGGTTGAGACTGGGGTAAGTGCAGAGAGAGAGACACTCTCTTGGGTTAATTTCTCAAGTGCATTGAATGTGGGGGGTTGTAGGGCCCGGAGGCAAGTGCAAAAGTGTTGATGATTATTGTGCAATTATGGTGGAAGAAGCCACCAGGTGGAAGATTGAACCCATGACAGGCGCAGATCGGTAGAATATAACTGTGAAAAATCGAGAATGCAAAAATATGCTTCAGTACCCAGTTTACAATACAATATACACAGTACATAAATATGTTAACTATCAATTTACATTCCAATTAACACATACAATGTCTATTCTATGCGTCATTAATTATGTAGCATACATCACACATGGCATCATCATTTGCCTAAATATTATGTAAGGAATGCTTACATTATGTTTTGAGTTTCCATTCTCTCTATGTGATGAATGACTATCCGCTTTGAAAGACAGATTTCAGTAATACAAACTTACCTTTCCTATGTCTGCTTTCAATGTGAATCTTTTCAATCTTTGTGGTTATTCGACACATTGTGGTCTACAAATTGTTGGTACAGTTGTTTAAAGGACAAATAACAATGAGACCCTTTATTATGTGTTCACAGCAAGCCGGGGGTTGGTTTCGTTTTTAGGAACACATTCAACAAAAATGAACAGTATTAACTGTTTTCAATAGGAAGCTGTGCTGCGAAACAGAATGAAATATTTAAAATATTTCACATCGCAAAATATTTACTTCCATTAACGGTATCAATGCAACTGGACCCACAATATTTCCAAATTCTTTCACAGGTGCTCCTAGGCAAGTTGCACACAGGCTTGGACTGGGCTGTACAGGAATAGGGGAATCGCAGAAACAAAAATACTAAATTATAGTCGGGCCATACTCTTTGGTCAAAGTAGCCACTTTTTTTTCTCAAAAAACAGAATAAGAATACTCATCATGAAAACAGGCTTTTCCACCTTGACCCCAATACGACTTTGGAAATTCTGTCCTTTGGTTAAATAATTTCACTGTTGGGACTATGTAACCTATTGCAACATTACTTGATGCACCTAGTTCCCATCAACTGGTAAGTATGTATTGCTGTTAGCTAAGTAGCTATTCGCTACCCACCTTCAGTGCTGATTTAAAATTGCAGAAACTCATTTTAGTAATCATTTTTGCCATATAGAGATGGTTACAGCATAAAATACAGCAGGATTCAAACATATGCTACTAGTCTGCTGCAGACTGCATTATAGCATCACAGAAGGCCCCTTGCAGAACTAATCTGGGCACACCCCCCACTTACAGCAGGAGACAACCATCTTGCTACATTTGTGCCTCAGTATGGCATCTATCATAACTATATTACAGTATCCAGTGATTTTAAGGAATATTTTGTATTCAAGGTACTTTTTACTGAAACATTTTTACTGAAGAAATACTGATGTTCTTTTAAAATATATATATATATATATATATATATATATATATATATATATATATATATATATATATATATATGTGGGTTAAGGGGTTAAAACAGGTGGGGAGAGAGTTGGTGGGGGGTTATAAAACATAGGGAAATGGGGGTTTGTGGAGTGAGCCCCTATATAAAAAATAAAAACTATACAATATATTTTCTGTAAAAAATGTCAATAAATCATACAATGATGTTTTCGGTAAAATCACAGGAAACCCTGCATTACTACTAATCCACCCTACACTGATTAGTCTTCAATCGTGTCTTCACCTGGCAGCCTCGCACTGTATTTGGTACACGTATTGTCGGTGTACATATGTAATGTAATCCCCCCCCATTGTGGGCTTCGCAGACTATGCACCCATTCCAATGTTGCATTTTACCTACATGTACATGCATACCTGATGTATCCCCCTGTACCATGAGGTGCAGCTTTGCAAGATATTGCACCCATACCAGTGTTGCTTTTTACCTACCTGCACCTGCAGATGTGGTGCTCTTCCAGATTGTGCCTTTTACCGGACACCTCTAAGTTTCAAACCTTTATGGATGTTCTTGCACTTTCTACAATGTTACTATGCACTTCCTGTAACTAGCGCCTAAATGCCCGAGGACTTGAGTGCGCTGCTATTAATGAAAAAATAAAAATAATGAATAGATGGATGAAAAGCAGTGGGTTAATATATAAAGACGGCATAGGTGAACCAGGAAGGAGGGGCAAAGGGGTGATTCTGCACCAGGCTGGGCAGACTGTTGCACCTAGGGCCACATGTGCAATGAGTAGCAATAACAAAAATAGATTACATCCCTAAAATTCCAGCATGCCTAGAATGAGTTCAGTTTTTATATACTTACTGGCCTCTTTTTAAATCTATTATAGCAATCATATTGATTTTTGGGTTGATGCAGGCAGGCTTCGGGTGTCATCCACATGTGGGCCTCCAAAGTAAGATGAAAATGGGCACAGTCCAAAGGTGAAGGTTCATAGTGCACACTGGAAAGGTATACATTAAAATGACATATTGTTTCATCCGGTAATTCAATATTTGCGAACATTAGGGCACATAAAGCTTTGGTCCATAGTAATCTGCGGCCACTTAGTATGATCCCTACTTTGCAACTAAGTTAAACTCCATCTCTTAACACTATTTTTCCTTGCTTTGAATTATGTCTGTTGTCCCAATTGTCTGCTGAATTTCTTGAACTATTGTGAGGTCATTACAAACATATAGTATGGTAGCACCCCTAATATTACCCATGAATAATATAATGATGGTACATTGTGGTACTCACTTTTTTGCACAGGCCAATAACAAGCTCCGAAGTATATAACAGTCAGGTATTACATATAACAGCACCGTTAATGGTCATATTTTATTCACACAGCAGACAATACTGTGTCCTTAAATCTTTTTCCTGTAAAAGGCTGTGAGAATGTCCGCATCTGAGATGCTATCATTTTCACCCCTTTCTGAAAAAAGTAAGTCTTTTGAAGGGAAGCACTTCTCCTTCTTGCACAACACAAATATATATGATTCGTCAGGCGTACTCCATCTCCATCACCATATCCATGGTAAAACCCCATGCAGTTACCTCTTTTTCTTTGAATTTAAATATGCAGCAAACCTTACAAGAGAGTTCCATACATCTGCAAATTAAATGTGAAGTCCACACAGCGTCTTCCACTGTGTTGTGAGAAGTCCCAATAGCTACAATTACCATCAACTGCCAAATCACAACTTCTTCTTGTGTCTTGCATAACATACATGTGGTCAACCTGTACATATGATCCAGGGGAATGGAATGGTGTTATTTACAAGCAATTACCCACATTGCAATGCGTTCAAGGTAAGAGAAGGGAAGACATTAAACAGTGAATGGATGGCAACATTTTTGTTGTAAGTAATAATAGGATGAAGAAGCATCAAGGATATTTTGCAATGGAAGAACACAATATGGTGTGATGTATGTTCAATGGGGTGAAGGATTTAGAGGTACCAATCATGAACGCTGCGTCACTACATTGACTGGCTGTTGCAAAAGAATTATCCTTGACTAGCAAGCCAATGCAACCCTCTGTGGAAAACAATTAATAGTTATTGTTCTGTCAATACATGTCCTGTGTGCAAGATACATTCAAACAATTATAATAGAACATATTGCAGCTGTTGTATTTAAGATATTCAGGCATGTGAGTGCATTACTTTCTGTGGATGTTCTATTCCTCATAATAAACAATTTGCCAAGACTATTTACAAATTGTTTGAGAATAAAAAAAAGCATATGTACATTGTCATTTGATCAAACAAGACTTTAATATGACTTTGAATAAAATTCACATACTCAAAATAATGAGATTGACATTTATTGTTGTAACATTAATCAATGCTATTGCGGGAAATACATAAAAAAGGCAAAGAATAATACAACTATTAATGCCTATCTAATAAGATTACTTCACAAGAAATATTTGATTAAACATCACTTATAGAACAATTACATTGTAAGTCATATATTGTTCCTGTTTTTGTACAATCAAAACCGTTTCCAAACATTGTGCAAAATATTGAAACTGGCTTTGTTAAAAATTGGGAAAACAGCCACACATCATTTAAATTTGAAATTCAACTTTTCAACAAGTTCAATTTTGGAAGCACAAACCTCTTTTGCAATGTTCTCTGACACAGACTGGGCCTTGGCAACACAATCTGGAACAATTAAATGTGTTTGCATGGCGAGCACAATCAATGTCAGATCTTTAATATATTCAAAATCCATCTGCTGGATTATTGGCTGTGACACTCACTGTTTGCTTCTTATTTTGTAAACGTCATGTTGTGACCAAGCCTTCCGAAAGTTCCTGCAGTTGTTGCTTGATCCCTACCAACATTCTCATTGTGTGCAAATACAGCCAGTTTTTTCTGGCCTTCGTACCACCTATTCCAAAATGCAACCTTTTAGGCTTGTACTTTAGGCCCATGTTATGGAACACCTCCAAATCTCCAGTTTGGCAGAATTTGGTTAGCCCCCTAATGTCTCTGTCATACACAATATTCTCAAGTGATGTGTGAGCAGGGGAGCTTGGAACCCACCACCTTTTCTTACACCCCTGCTACTCGCTCAAAGGTCCAAGTGCACATTTGTGGAAATGTTCCCTTTCCAAGAGTGTATTTTTGAACAATGGTGCAGCATTGAATGTCATTTTTCAAGCAGAATATCTACAGATCCATCACAAGTTTTTGAGCGCCATCAAAAATGGTTACTGATAGACTCTGAACAATTTAAAATATTTTCTGTAGCTTTTTTCTTTTACCAGCAGCTGTAATTGTTTTAGAAATTGAATTTGTGATGTACCATATATCATATCAATGGTTTATGTGTGAGAACTGCTCTTGCATGGCTTTTGCTATTCCTACATGCCTGTCAGTGGCTATGAAGTCTGTTTGCATTTCTCTGAATTGCAGAAGTTCAATTTATTTAATGAAACTTAAATTGTCCAAGGCTACAGAAGCATGACGATAGAACTCACTATTTCTTTGCTTTCCAAGTCTTGGAAGTGGTAAGTGCAGTATTTAGCAAAGAATCTGGGACTGTCACACTGTCCATTACCAGCAAGCCTGAGCCTTTTGCCCGTGGGAGCACTGTTCATAATATTTATTCTAGATTGCACGCCTGGCTAATAGCGGGGAACATGAAATGTTTCTGATATTTCTGCTATTGGGTTGTAGCAAGGAACTCTACTTTCAAAAATGTACAGAACACTGAAATATTACTAAATGTTGATCTGCTAAACAACAAAGCAGATGAACAAATTATATTTCCAGTAGACACTTTTCAAAGTATTGGTTGAGCAAACCATGAGAATGTGTTATGATTGTGGAACAGCTACCCTTGATTTTAAGGTTGGTGCCTTTGACTACTCAAGTAAAATGGCTCCCCACAAATCCTGCTATGTAATTTATGATCACATTTAATCATGTTCATAATCTTGATCAGCAGTCTTATAGAATGTATGTTTGCTCCCTTAAAAGCTAATCATCTTGCAGTATAGTGGTTTGGGATTCGATGATGGTGGACAAGTCCTCCACACTGGGAAGAGTGAAGTCCAGATCATAAGCACAATCTTCTGTCAATTTTGAAGATTCTGCAGTTATTTAAGTATGTGCATTTTTTGAGTTTTCTGCATCTATTGATCAAACAGAGAACATTGTTTCTTTCTTAGCTTGAAAATATTTAGGCGGTATGGATTGTGTGAGTGGTCAGCAAGCAACTCAGAAACAACTTCTGCGTTATTTGTCTCTTCTGGGTGACATTGTGTGCAGCAACAATAATCCATGTTTACTTTCCATGGGCCACTGGTGACATTCCATTCAAATTCAGGCCACTGGACATCTGTTTCACGACTCTGAATCTTGAGAGGACAATGCTGAGACTCAAAATGTAGTTGCTCCAAAATAACATTGGTTTGTAAATCAACATCATTCGTTTGTGTAAATGTCTGAGTCTTTATGATTCTCTTCTTTCTAGGCCTCTAATTGATTTTTATTAAAAAAAACATGCTTAATTTATAGCACACATGCAGAATATTTGAATTATAACCCCCAAAAATGTAATATCAATAAAATAACCTAACCCTTTTTATTAGTTACCCTTTGTTTCATAATTGTCCTTCAAACAGACACTTTTGATTTGCCGAATACAACACCAAGCTGATAAAATAACAAGTTTGAAAATGTATGAACCAAGCAATGTATTCTTCCACTTCAAGAATCACATGTACCTATATTAAAATAGAACCAAATGTACTTATGGAATCCATTAACACTTATACAAAATTACACAAATGGAAAAATTGGATGTTAACTGATAATTTACAATATCCTATGTATACCTCTGGTCCATGTGTCTCTTCAATTTCTACCACTTTAGTAGTACATTCCTTGTACATAACAAACTCAATAACAAAAAAGTTCAATTGTTAAACAATGTCATTTTAAAATCTTTCATCAATGTTTACATTGTTGTTAAGATAAAGTCGGGCACTGTGTATACATGTAATTTTTTTAAAAGGCTTATTTGAAGTTGTACCTGATAACCTTCCGAAATGTCACAGGGAGTTGGTCTGAGATCATCCTGCAAAACATAGTGAGTTATTTGTTGCCTCTGTAAGGGAGGCATGGTATCACAAGTATGACACTGACACAAAATGTACAATTTGTAAAAGCTTTATTGAAGTTTTCAATGGGGTTGAAGAAACTCCAACTTTGCCCTATGTCTAGGATGGGAGTAGTCTCGGCCATCAAATAATAAATAAAACAGTTCTAGTTGAGTCTGCTAAATCAAAATGACCTATAAATACAAAATCCTAATGTCTGCCCAATCTCTTCTACAAAGAAGTGTGTAAAGAAGAATATGTATGCAAAGAAAAATCATTTTTCAAATATAAATCGTAAATGTGGCTGAGTCAGCTCTCCACACCACGTTAGACAGCACAGAGAAATGATGTGGTTTATGTAGGCAGGTTCTTAACACCGAGGCAGTTCACAATGTGGATCGGACCCACCGGGCCTTCCACATTAAAGTCCCTCTTTACAGCTTTTGAAACATAATTCAACAAAATGTTCACATCGTTCCCCCTCTGTCAGGCTCATACCCCTTAAAGCAAAAATTCACGTTGGTCTCCCTCAGTCGGGCTCAGACTGCTCAAAGCAAAGGTTCACGTCAGTCCTCCTCAGTCAGGCTCAGAACTTTAATAGCAAAACAAAACACTTGCAGCGGTTCCCTTCTTCAAGCTTAATTCACCTCCTTAGGGGTTATCTTCCCCTAACTTATTACACTTCCAGTCTCCCTCAGTGAGGCTCGGACCATTTCCTGATGTCAAAGACTTTCAAATGTGTGTGACTTTTTAGACAGACCTCCACAGGTCAACTTTGATTTTCCAGTTTTCAACTCACACACTTGCGTTATTTGTCCCACCCCTTCCTGGTATGGGTAGTTCACTGTCCTAAGCACCAAAGTTCAAAGTTCTTCTTTTCACTTTATCGCTACAAACATTTCACCTTTTACAGAGGCATATGAGTGGCTACTTACTTTTGCTGGACCACTCCGTTACTCAGTATCACTGCTTTTATAGCTATCATTACTTCAAGGTTCATTCATAGGTCAATCAAGTGTGCAATATATTATTGCAACCTCGATCTTTCTTTAGCACACACCGGTCTCTCATGTCACTTGCAAACTCACCGGTTGTGTGTGTTTCCTTCTTGTATTTAATGTCTTTCAATTCACGAGTCAAGGTTTCACAGGCTTGGCCTCATCTCCCAAACTCACCTCACAGGAGAGTCGCTGGCATCCTTGAAACACAACACTGCCTTCTTGTTTGGGATATGGCCTTCTTCACATGTCTTTCGCTGTCTTTTTGATGCAACAACCTCCTGCCTAGGACTCCTGGTGTTCTCCACCCATGGCTCTCATCCCTTGGTCCGTTGCTCTGCTTCGGTAGGTTCGCCTTCACCCCAGAAGTTCTGCTCTTACTCGTGCTCCACCTTGCTCAGAGTGTGTCTCTTTGTTCTGCCTTTTATCCAAGTGAGGAGAGCTAATTGGTATCAGATGTATGCAGTTACAGTCAAGTGCCTGACTTTGCTTGACCCAATTAGCGCGACATGTCCAATGAGATGTGTAATAGTTAGCATTGTTTGTATTTGTATTAGTTTTTTGTTACTGTCAGTCACCCTCTTCTTCACCCCAGTGTTTTTGTAGAAAGCAGGGGAGTTGGAACATCAGAGAATCCCATGAAACAGGAGGGATCATGTGTACGGGAAAGGGAGGAATACTGTGTCTCACCATCGGTTGGCTCATCGCCACTCCCCGATGACCCTTCACCCAGGTGATCCTTCCGTACTGGTCCACCCCCATGGTCTGGATATAAAGGCGATGGCTCTGCCCTGGCCACCTAAGAGAGTGATGACTGATGACTAGTAGGTGAGATACCCATAAAATGGTTGTGTTGTAATGTCTTTTTGTAAACTATTCAGCTTTGGGTAGGCAGTTTATGAACAAAATTCATATAGTGAAAAGTTCCATGTTATTCAGTTACATCATATGTTTTTGTAATAGGTTATTGTCGTTGTTGCATATCTTTGGACGATAAATACAACTAGGTTATTGATCTAATGCTTAGCAATTTGCTGACAGCATTGTAAATTGTCAAAAATGAATCACTTATCTTAATTTTATTAATCACCAACTATTAATACACATTCTCAGTTCTCATACTCATACTTCATCCTCCATACCGATAGCAATAGACGAATAATACATGGTAGAGGTTCCAGCATCCCCCTACATCAAAGTAATCATTGTTGTAAAGATGTAAAAGCACAATAAAAAAAACATAACATGCATAAGACGGTCAATTTTGACACACACTTCTATATGCCACCTTGCATCAATAAGTAATACAATACATAACATGGATCAACATGTTTAAAGGTGAAGTTAAACTTATAAATCTATTATATATTCCCATCTGAAGGAATATTATAAAAACATTACTTGAAAGGTGATTGAGGATGATGTTGACTCCTGAATAGTGGTTGATGAAGAATACAGGTCCTTTCGTCAATGTATATGTTCCAAACAGTGTTTCAGGTAAAATGTACATTAGTGTTACAAGTTATACCACCTGGGGCGACAATGTTTAATGTACTTTGATGGTTCGTACATATCTACTGAGAAGTGTATGCTGCAAACCTGGAATTGATTGCCCCTTGCATCATCCAACTCATCCATGGCTCTGCTTTCAATCTTGGACACTGGACATCTGCAGTTTAACAGCCATCTTTTAATTAAATTCAAATTCTTTGGAAATACATCCATCACTGTACCATGCGTTTTGACATGGCTGATATTTGGGCAACCAAAAATGATACATGAAGGCATTGTTTGATTTTACAGAAGATCTGTAAAATAAATACAAATAAATATTGCAATTAATAAAGTATCACAGTGGCTAAAACTTTCTTTAGATCTAAAATAAATCTCCTCTAACCAGGTCTAACCATGTCTGCAATCAAATTAGTCAAAAATTGTTGGTCTACATCAAGCAGAAACGTATTACTTGTACATGTAACAAACTATGAGCCACCAAAACAAAAAAATAAACATGGGTTTCGAAACATTACATAAGGAAAAAATACACTATAATATTATGTGCTAGTTCCAGATATTAAAATACATAGAACGGTTGATAATGATGAAGTCTTTGAGATAAATCAAAATGAGAATGCAGTGAACTTTGAGTGTAAGGCAATAGAAAGTTGTCGAGCTGAAAACAATGAGACTCCAGAAATCAATAGTTGACTGACCGTTACTTGGACGAACAAATGAGCAGATTCATCAAGGAAGGTGAAAAGTGGATTTAGAAGATATTCGTTGTATATTGCAGAGATGAGTGCTTGGCAAATTTCAAGGTGTTTATAAAGTCTTTGAAAAGTGGGTGCGTATGTGAATGCCTGATGTGTTCGATCCCACCAACCCAGCCTTAATGTGAATGTTTGATGTCCTTGTTCCCGCCAGCCCAGCCCCCTCGCAAGCACACGGTTACAGGTACGAACTGCCCTTGATACTGGAGCGGGGTGGATGTGCATGAGGCAAGCGCAATAGGCCCGGAATAATGTTCAAGGGAAACATACATCTGTTGACTGCAGGCTCAGGGTCTCTAAAGGGGAGTCTGGAGACACCGGGTCTGGGGTAGCCATGTGGCCAATGGTCCCCATTCCAAAGAACCCTTTGTGGTGTACATGGTGCTCGGCACCAAGAGTGTTCCCATCCACCAAGTGCCCTCTTGAGTTTATAGTCATAGGTGCAAACTGCCATTGATACTGGAGGGGGAAGGATATGGATGAGGCAAGCGCAATGGTCCAGTGAACTTGTTAAAGCACATCACAATGTTTTGATCCTCTTAGATGTTTAGACGTGTTGTGGACTTACAAACATTGTATAACCACCTTTTTATTAACTTTTATCTGTTTTAATTTTCTTTGGTGAAGTGGATGGCAATGACAAACTACAAATTGTACTGCTGCAGTTCAGGTACTGTCTGTATATAACCCTGCTCTTGTCCGTAGTCACTAGGCAATTTTCTATGAATGGCTCAGACCACACAGGCAGGTATTACTCATTGAATGTGGAATCCCAGTCTTCTATGAATCCACCATGTCAACGCACGATAGGCCACCAGCCTGTACAACCTGTGTAAGAGATACAGAAACTGTTTACTTGAAGGAACCAAATAAATGCATTTATTTTGTTTGTGCTACTTTTTAAAATGTGAGCATTGTTATGCTTTAAGAAGTACCTTTTCGGGCAAAGTACTGACAGTACTTGTGATTTCAAGTAGAGACCATTTAGAAATGAACATCCATTCAAGCAAAAACTGGCAGATCAAGAAATATTGTTTTTTAACTTCCAAGTGAAAGTAATTAAATTTTCAGACAGTAAATCTAATGATGAATTCTTTGGTTTGAGATTAGAAAGAGACATGTATTCAATTTAAAAGTCGTTCATCAGTGATCCATCAAAGTTATAATAATGTATGGGAACAGCATATAATGTTAGCCATCTTGATTGTCCAACAACAGACAACCTATACAGAGTAAATGTACTTGTTACTTTGTATTACAAGATCGCAAACTGTAGCTCAAAGTTCATGCATAAGGACCATCATCATTCGCAATGCAGATCTTGTAAGGCAATGTGCCCTGAAGTCATGCAGCTGGGTAGCATATAGCGGTGGTATGTCTTCTTCAGCAATGTAGGCCACGCGGCCAGAGTTTCTCTGCAACAGCAGTTCTACACCAGCGTAGGTATTAGCTCACAATGAATGCAGGTACACCAGGTGGAAACGTCTTCCATGCGACTGGGTTCAGGCTCCGGTGATTGACCATCATGACTTTCATCTGATTCCCAATTGTCTCTGCTTTTTTCTCTTTCAAGGATTTCCTCTTCTGAATGTTCGGGCTCATACAGTTACGGCTGAATTGTTGCCATAGTTCCCAAATTATTGAAGAATTACAAAATCAACAGCAAGATATATAAAAATGTTTCTGTATACATTGAAGAAATGAGGATTTACATTCAAATTCAATGTTAAAAAAGACACGTGAAGAATCAGCCATATTACAAAAACCTATCATGTAAAGACAAGATTAATAGGCTCAAACGTTGAAAGATCTCAAGGACACATGTAAAGAACATGCAATGTTCAAGTAGAACTTACATATGGTTTGAACAAAGACATTTGTACATAATATAAGAAATTATTAAATACAAAGCACTTTTGGCAGTGTAATTACTGGTGATCTATGCGTCGTACTACGAAGATAGCTGAACAGAGCAAGTCAGGGAGCTCAAAATGTAATACACTGACAGGAAGGAAAAAGAAACTCCAATGTTGTGTCATCAAAAAGGGTTTGTTTACACTTGTTGAGGAAAGGAGCATCTTGGTATTTCCATGGAGAAACGTCAATAGATTGAACACATAGGACATTGACATGAGACGTGCATTGTGATTCTGAAAAGGGGCATGAGCGTCTAGTAATGTCAGCTTTAGGGGCGGGTGATCTGAATTACTAACACAAAGGCACTTGAACTTAGTGCAATGGTTCAACAGATAAGATTAGCACAAGATGGAGGTATCTGACCTGTCATTTTAGCATGTGTAAAAGTGAGAAAAACTAAGATAAGATACAGTTGATATTTCTTTAAGATAGATCAATGTGTGCTCAAAACACATGCCTGATCCATTGGGCCAATAAAATTTCTGAGCAAACTACCCCTTTAATACAAGTGGTAGGGTCAGGCTACCTTAGTTTTGGGATGTAGGACAGACGTGTGGTTATGGACTTCACTACTGACGATGAGAACCCTAGTTGAGTTGTGTTTGGTAGGGAAACCATTAGGTTAAAGAAAGATTACCATTTTCTTTATTATTTCATAATACATTTTTTCGAACATGACATCCATTGGTCTGTTTCCTCATTCTGACCTACCACACTTGCCATTGTGGAATGTGGTGAGCTGAAAAACCTTGGTGTGGTCTATTTGTTGAAGAGGGTGGCAGTTGATTGCTAGGATAGTGTTGCACAGGTGCATGGTTGTAGGTGTGATGTGGGCAGAGGAATTCCTGTTGTAGGATGGTATCTGCCCAACTTTAGGGAATGATGGCAGATGAACAAGCCATATGGCTGCTTGATTTTGTCTGTGCAACTGTTACGCTCGCCTGGTCTCTGCGTTGGGGCACGGTTGCTTAGGTCCGACTTCGCCCTCTGCGCTTATGTGGTGACTGGTGGTAATAGGTGATGCTGCTCGGGACTGCTCCTGCATGGAGAATAGGGGGCGTGAGTATGCCAGCTTGTGCGCCTGATCCCCCTTCCAGATCCCTTCTCCCAAATCATGGTACCCGTGGGATGCGCTGTCCCTGGAAATCTCACCTGTTGATTAGTTTTGGCAAGCACTCCATCCTGCTGCTTCTGGCAGGGGCGCTTGTATGATATGGACCAAGTTCCTTCACTGGTACCTTGCACGTGGTAGTCCAGTACTGCTGCGACTAAGCCACTGTACTTCAGGTAAGTGTTCCTGTTTGCCTTTGTCTTTCATCATCTGTTTTTGTTGTATTGTAAAGTTCTTTGTCTTGTTTTGCTTTCCGTTCCACTGTTGATGTTTGCTCTTTTGCTTGCTTCCCTTGCAGGTGATGTTGCTGGCACGGCAGAAGCTGTGGAGCTCGAGGCGGCAGCCAGAGGGAATGAGAAACGAAGCTGCAGAGGTACAGTAGCTGGTGAGTTGGTAACTAGTGGGCGCGCAGGGTTCATATTGGATTTCCAAGAGACACAGCTAAATGAAATGTCTGATTAGGCAGGAAATATACATTTTGTGAAGGAAGCTGCCATTTATCGTGCCAAGTGGAAAACTGTAAATTGGCACAGGAATGCCCATTTAAACTGTATCATGCATATCTGATTGATATTAGATTACTCAATGATGTGGTCTGGTGTATTTTTAATATGTATGTCATTTATCACTTGTAAGGGTACAGATGAAGGAGGCTGACACAAAGGTGGCATGACCTAACTGTCCCTATTTCTATGAGGGGTGTGTCTGCCTCAACTAAAGACTGAAAAAGGATCTGTCAGAATGCCCGTTTAATGTGAATGTCCACCTTCCTGTGTCAAAATCGCTTGTTCTGTCCCTAACACTTGTAACTAAAGTAGATGTGGCTAACGTGTTTGTTTCCCAGGAGAATGGCTCCCTGGGTTTGTGGTCACATTTCACTTCAGGACTTTCAGTAGTTCTCACCAGGGGGAATGGCTCCCTTGCCCCAGTTGGCTTGTTTCCAACACAGCAAAGTTCAAACAATGTCACCAGGTGGAATGACTGCCTTTCCCTGGGTGCACATGTCTTCAAACAAGCAAAAAAATAAAACAAACCCAACAACACTTCTCTTCTTGGGTAATCGATGTATCAGGGGGAATGCATCCCTTCCCCTGAATGAAAGGTGCAATTGTTAGTAAAGGCCAGGAGGAATGACTCCCTTGCCCCAGGTGGAAGCTTCTCCTTACTTCCTCCACTTGAATCAGGGGAATGCCTCCATTCCGCTGACTGAAAGATTTCCTTAACACTTGATATCAGGAGGATGAGTGGGTAGCCCTTTTCACAGAGGGCTTTAATAACCAAGCAGTCCACCAATGTAAACTGGAAATGGGTTCAGGAGTTCAGGGGTTGTTAGGGAGAATTCTCTTATAAGGCTAATTTCCCGAACCTAGTGAGTCCCCCAGCATCTTTGCTGGATTTTTGGGGTTTGTTTTTTTCTCCTGCTAAGAGTGAGACTCTTTTACTCCCACTCTTAGGCATGATTTGACATATGTCTTTGACTTGTAAGGTGCTTATGGGCTATGGGGTTTCTTTTTACTCCATAGGGTATCATCTGTTTTTCTGTATGTGTGGTACACAGCACCCTCAGTGCAGTACTACAGGGGTGTTACAGTGACCCCCACACATAGACTCCATACCTTGGGACTGACTACTGTCCCCCAAGGCATGTAAAGTCACCATTGGCTTTACTAGTCCAAAATGGTGAACACAACCAGTACAAACCATCATATTGTGGAAGTACTGGTAAGGGGTAATTCGATTGCCCCTGGGTCTGTTTTCAAGGGGGCACTATCCCGTCCCCCCTCGTTGAGTTTCTGGCTGGTGGCAGTGGTTACCACGCAAAATATTCCACCGGAATATTCTCTATGGGATTTTCCCATTGATTTTAAACGCACCACTTTTTGGTGCAATGTTAAAGATACCGCTGGTTTATTTATTTAATATTAAATTCACGGTTGGGTCTTTTTGCCAGAACTCTTTTCTAAAATGGCGTTCGTGTCCGTCTCTGTAAATCTGACCAAGGTCGAGTCCTTTGTTCCACTTTTTGGCGGGATTCTCCACAGAAGCCCTCCAAATGGTGCCAATCTGTCAGGGTTCCGCAGGAAAGGTGGAGGGGGGAATTGGCACCCTGGACTGCATTGCCTCGGCAACCCATGTCGCACTCTACTCTGATTGGCTCAGTGGTGAGCCGCCCGGCTCACCACTTAGCATGTGTGATTGACAGCTAGGCTGATGAATGGGGGTTTTTCTGCATAAAAGCAGGGCCTTTGGGACTGGAACTTCAGAAGTCGCCACAGGACCTAAGAATCCAAAGAGGGAAGAAGCTGAGCCATCAGCAACGACAACTTATCGGTGAAGCCCTGCTGCAACTACCTCACCACTTTCCCGACGACAAGAGAAGATCTTCTACTGGACGAGTCTTCCCCAGAGCTGGTGGGATCAACCAGTTTGCCCTTTTTGCCTTCCAAAGACTTCTCTTGCTCAAATCGACCATGCCAAGCACACCCGGCGGCCGGATAGCCAAGCTCACCACTTTTGACCGCAAATAAAAGGACCGCACCTTTTAATCGGGAACTCTGCGGCTGGTTTCATCCCTGTGCAGTGCAACGACTCCACGTTCCCTCCTCGATGAGATCTTCTCTTCCCCTTGTCGGAACCATGAACAGGAACAACTGCGCCCGCTGGAGCTTCCTTTCTCTTTAAGGTACTGTGTCCTGCCTGGCCTCCTTTTCTACAGATTTCTAAAGGTGACCCTTAAATCCTTGGCTTCTAAACTGGGTTGGCTCCAGGCCTTCTAACTATATATACAGGGCCTCATTACACGGACGGCGGTAAGGGTTAACGGTCACCGTTAATGGCAACGGTGACCGTTAACCCTTACCGCCGTACTACGAGGTCCCTTTGCGGGTTGGAGGATTTAACGCCTGCTTCTTGCAGGTGTTAAAATCCAACCCGCTAAGGGACCTCGGAGCTAATTACGGCACCGCAAAATTGCGGTGGCGTAATTAGCGCCTTCCCCATTTCCATAGAGCCCTATGGGGCAGAAATGGGAATGGGGAAGGGCAATGGCGGAAAGGGGATTTACCGCCCCTCCAACCTTGGAATGGGGCAGTAAATCCCCTTTCCGCCAAGGCGGTGCCGGTATTTTACCGGCATGAGCCATGGCGCTAATAGCGCCATGGCTCACCGCCTACCGTGTAATGAGGCCCATAGTGTAGGATATGCCATAAAGTGTGTTTTAAATAAATAATTATATACTTTTTATACAACTCTCTGGTCAGTGTTTGTTTGCTCTACTGTGTTTTGGCCCTATTGTGTATACTCTGCATACTGCCCTACTCTTCTTGAGAGAAGTCTGACTGCTCAGCCACAGCTACCAGGTAAATCTGGGTGGTGTGGACTGCTACCAATTGGGTTTACTGCTTACTCCTGTTGTCTTAATCTTTTTGCAGTGTTCCCCAAGGGAGCTGCACAGGTTTTGCCTAACACTGGTGTACAGCGGTGGGATTTGTATTGAGTATGCATTTTAAAGTGTCTAAATATCTTAGTGCAACTAACCACAAACCTTAGCACTGTAAAAGCTATTTTTTTAACAAGTCAACTATGCAAAGATACAGCCTGGATTCCCTTTCTGCAAAAACTGCTGATTGTTTAAGAGTTCTTTGTAGACATAAGGATCTTCCTGTTAAAGGCAAGAAAATGGAACTAATAGAAAGATTGTTAGAAAACCAAAGTCTGGGTAGTGGTTCAGAGGAACCTACCTCCCCAGCAAATGTAGACAACAGTAATGATGGTAATATTGATCAAAGTATTGATACTACTGCTGTAGATTCAGAAGAGGAAAGTGAGACTAATGTAACTGTCTCCACTGCCCCTCTGCCTGCTCTAGCACCTCAAGCTATGTCTACTGGACCTTTGTCAGGTCCCACGTTAAGTCCTGAATTAATTGAACTAGAAAAAATGAGACTTGAATTAGAGTTCAAAAGAATTAGTGTCCAATCTGAACAAAAGCACCAAGAACTAAGGCTCAGAGAAATGGAGCTCAAGCATGAGCTAGAGATGAAGAAATTGTCTGTTGAAAATACTTCTCTCCCCGGATACTCTAGGAGTTCCAGTCCCAAAAAACCCTGGATGCCTAAAGAGATTGTGGGTATGTATGAACCTAAGTTGGATGTGTTGGATTGGTTGGCTATGTTTGAGTATAAGCATGGGCTCCAGAACATCACAGGGAATCAGTTGCTTCCTTGGTTGTTCTCTAGGCTGCCCCTGTTGCATCTGATGTGGTAATGGAGTTGGGGGAGGTGGATAGGATGGACTATGAATGTGTGAAGCTAGCTTTAATAGCTAGATTTGGGAATACCCCTTCCCAGTACCTTAAGAGGTTTAGGACCCTCAAAAAGAATGATGGTACCCCTTGGGCTACATGGGTGAATGAAAGTTTGAAGAACTTAGAGGGATGGATTAAGGGTTACAGAGTGAACACTTATGAGGGAATGAGAAATCTTGTGATGTTGGAGTCAATTTATGATGCCTGCTCTCCTCAGCTCAGACAGCACTTAGCTGATTCAAAGGAAATAGATCCTGGAAAGATAGCTAAGGCTGCTGACTTGTGGGTTGCCAACAGGGCTACTCACAAGGATTCAGGGGTCACTCAGAAAAAGGATGAGGGAAAGCATCCACCAAAAGTGAATCCAGAGAATTCTAATACATAAATACCAAAGAGTGCCACAAACAACAAAATAACCAGAGTAAGCCACCAGGGAAACCCCATCAGCCTAGTGTACCTTTTGGTACCCAACCAGAAGGAGGTCAGAACAAGCCACCATTCCAGAGAGGATTTGGAACATGCTATCTCTGTGGGGCAACTGACCACATCAAAGGAGATCCCAGATGTAAGGGTAAACCTGCAGTGACCAGCACAGTCTCCTTAGACTTCACTCCTGAGGTGGAAGTACAAGTGGCTAGTGCTCACTTTGAAGTCTTTGCTGAAGAACCCTTGGGTCTTCAAGCAAGTGCATCATTAGAGCCTATGGGTCTGGTTAGCAGCCAGAATAGGGAAATCTATGACTCCCTACCAGCATGTTGGAATTGAAATAATATTATGCCTCCTATCCCAGTATTTGAATGTGTGTTGGCCTACGCCAAGTTGTCTAAAATATCGTCTAAATAGATTCCGCGGCAAGGTCTTGACCTTAACGAAAACTGTGTAAGTCGCCATCTTGGATTTAGCCGCCATTTTAGGTTCTCTTGTAATGTGGAAGTCACCCTGAACATCAAAATGGAGGCCGAATGACATTCTGCGTGAGATTCTGGCCATTGTGACCTCCGCACACATGAATAAATAATATGCCTGCAGGCCACTTGTTGGGGTCGCGAACTGAGACCTTGACCTATCCCTGACCTATGTGTAAATGAACAACTGTATCAGCGGAACTGATCAAAAATGCATACATTATGGGTTTGACCTGGAAAGGAACCCTAGGCCTGGTTTTAAGAATGGTTAACCCGCGAGGGGGTTGGCCAGAGCTGGATAAAGAGTATAAAAGCACAAATATTCCAATGTACGGTCTCTCTACTAATGCATCGAACCTTCGTTGAATTTCGTTACGTTACTCTGAGAGACGAATAGCTATCCGTTGTCAATTGACTTTTTGGTAACTGCTGTAGCTTTTAAATAAAGCACTTTGTATGTCCTTTGTAACCTGTGTTGGTGTGTTTCCTTTGGGCTTCCCAGCCTCATATCAATTTCTTTGTTTTCACAAGCAAACTCTAAAATATATTATATGGACAGTGTTCTTGTCAATGGCCAGAATACTCCTGCCAGGAGAGACACTGCGGCTAACAGAACAGTAGTGGGTGAAAGCTTTTTCAAACCTGAGGATGTGGCTTAGGCACCCAAAGGTCCCACTACTAGAAATTCTGGAGGCCCAGTCCAGATGGTTCCTATTCTACCAGCCCTCATTCAGTGTAATAACATGACAGTGAGGATTCCTGTCAGGGTTAAGACTGAGGTGCCTGGGAGAGTCCTTTTGGGGAATGACCTAAGAACTTTAGGAGTTGTGCCAAGTACCCCCAGGCCTCCCAGTATGGAACAGCAGAACCTAACCAAATTGTCTAGAGAGACCTCCTTAAGGGACCACTCTAAGCCTGTGGGGACCTCTACAGAGAACCCCACTACAAGCCCTGGTGTTAGTAAGTTGACCTCTAACCCAGGCAAATTTCAGGCTAGTACTTTAGGGAAATGGGAGCCCAAGCCAAGCTCCATCATTATTCCCCCAGTTTTAGAGTCTCTGACTCCCCCTGCTTCTAAGGAAGACGTGGATAGACCAACTTGACCCCTACATAGGTCTAAGAGAACTGGTAATTCTCAGTGCTGGTGGAAAACCAGAAAAGAAAAGTCTAAAGCCAAAAACCTTCCAACTGTTGGATCTTCTACTGAAGACTCCAACCCAAATCCTAGTATTGGGAGTGAAACTCCTAAAGTAGGTGAGGTAAGATCTAAGAGGAATGGGAAGCAGGTACATTGTCTAACCCCAACACCTCCAACCAAGAGGCCTGAGATCCAACCTGCTCCCAACAGAGAGGTGGTGAGGAACCTTGGAGGCCCCTCTAGATCTAAGGGAATCCTTTATAAGGACCTCTTGAAAAAGCCTAACACAGGTTAAGAAGTTGTACCAACTTCTGAGGGACTGGTCAACCAGATCCCCTATAGATTTAAAAAGGAAGATGTTCCTCAAAGGGTTTGTAGGTCATATAGCTTACAAAGGAAAACATTTAATTTATCCATTGAACACAGGTCAAGGTGTCACCACCAAAATGCTGATGGTCTCTCTAGGATGTTTGTAACCGACTAGAGGTATGAGATTCATCCAGGAGTGGATTCAATCCTCTTGTCCCTTAGTCTGGGGGGGTGGGGCGAGTGTTAGGGAGAATTCATTTATAAGGCTAATTTCCCAAACCTAGTGAGTCCCCCAGCAGCTTTGCTGGATTTTTGGGGTTTGTTTTGTTCTCCTACTAAGAGTGAGACTCTTTTACTCCCACTCTTAGGCATGATTTGAGATATGTCTTTGACTTGTTATGTGCTTATGGGCTATGGGATTTCTTTTTACTCCATAGGGTATCATCTGTTTTTCTATATGTGTGGTACACAGCACCCTCAGTGCAGTACCACAGGGTTGTCACAGTGACCCCCAAACATAGACTCCATACCCTGGGACTGACTACTGTCTCCCAGGGCATGTAAAGTCACCATTGGCTTTACTAGTCCAAAATGGTGGACAGAACCAGTACAAACCATCATATTGTGGAGGTACTGGTAAGGGGTAATTTGATTGCCCCTGGGTCTGTTTTCGAGGTGGCACTATCCTGTCCCCCCTCGTCGAGTTTCTGGCTGGTGGCAGTGGTTACCACGCAAAATATTCCACCGGAATATTCTCTATGGGATTTTCCCATTGATTTTAAACGCACCACTTTTTGGTGCAATGTTAAAGATACCGCCAGTTTATTTATTTCATATTAAATTCACAGTTGTTTTTTTTTGCCTGAACTCTTTTCTAAAATGGCATTTGTGGCCATCTCTGTAACTCTGACCAAGGTTGAGCCCTTTGTTCCACTTTTTGGCAGGCTTCTCCACAGAAGCCCACCAAATGGTGTCACTCTGTCTGGGTTCGACAGGAAGGGTGGAGGGGGGAATTGGCACCCTGGACTGTTTTGCCTCGGCAACCCATGTCGCACTCTACTCTGATTGGCCAGTGGTGAGCCGCCCGGCTCACCACTTAGCATGTATGATTTGACAGCTAGGCTGATGACTTGGGGTTTCTCTGCATAAAAGCAGGGCCTTTGGGACTGGAACTTCAGAAGTCGCCACAGGACCTAAGAATCCGAAGAGGGAAGAAGCTGAGCCATCTGCAACAACGACACCACCGGTGAAGCCCTGCTGCAACTACCTCACCACTTTCCCGACGACAAGAGAAGATCTTCTACTGGACGAGTCTTCTTCCTCTGAGCTGGTGGGATCAACCAGTTTGCCCTTTTCACCTTCCAAAGACGACTCTTGGTCGAATCGCCCGTGCCAAGCACCCCGGCGGCCGTATAGCCAAGCTCACCAGTTTTGACCACGAATAAAAGGACTGCACCTTTTAATCAGGAACTGGTTTCATCCCTGTGCAGTGCAACAACTCCACTTTCCCTCCTCAACGAGATCTTGTCCTTCCCTGGTCGGAACCATGAACTTCAACCACCGCCAGGAACAACTGCCCCCGCTGGAGCTTCCTTTCTCTTTAAGGTACTGTGTCCTGCCGGGCCTCCCTTTCTACAGATTGCTAAAGGTGACCCTTAAATCCTTGGCTTCTAAACTGGGTTGGCTCCAGCCCTTCTAACTATATCTTTTGAATCTCCCCATCCTCTTTTGAACACTCTGCAAAGACTTTCAGTGCACTTTAAACCGTGTGATCCTGGGCACATTTTGCTTTGCTCCATTTAAAGTTGGCCTGGCCTATGAACTTTGGCTCTACAGTATAACCTGCCTTGTTCCCCTTGCTTTGAATTCCTAAAAGTGTTGGGAACTCTTTTATTCTTATGCTCTGTCTTTTTCTCTCTCTTTAACTACATTATCAGAGTGCCATCTTGGTTAAGCGCTCACATCTGTTCTAACAAATAGTAGTTTTTTAACCCTGACTTGTGTGATAACTATTAAGGGAGGTGTGCATACTTTACCTGACTGTGTTTTAACTTGCTTTTGATTAAGAGTGCTAGTATATGCCATAAAGTGTGCTTTAAATAAATAATTATATACTTTTTATACAAAGCTTTGGTCAGTGTGTGTTTGCTCTTCTGTGTTTTGGCCCTATTGTGTATACTCTGCATACTGCTCTACTCTTCTTGAGAGAAGTCTGCTCAGCCACAGCTACCAGGTAAATCTGGGTGGTGCAGACTGCTACCAATTGGGTTTACTGCTTACCCCTGTAGTCTTAATCTTTTTGCATTGTTCCCCAAGGGAACTGCACAGGATTCTGCCTAACAGGGGTACAGGGTGTTCCATATACATTGGACATCGGGACATCTCCACATCTTCAATTATGTTGGTGGATTCCAGTGGTGATTGCAGTCTGATCCAGTCGGGGGCAGTTATTTGCAGTCCTCAGTATTGAAAGACAGGCAACACAATGCCTAACCTTGAAGGATAGGTCACCTAGCATAGACGGAAAAACACAACAATTGTGGGATACGCTGTCAAATTTGTTCATGTTAGGGAGAATTCTTATACATGTGCTAATTTCCTTCACCTTAGAGATACCCAGCAACTTTGCTGGATTTTTGAGGACTTGAAATTGTACATGGAAAGAGTGTGAATCTTTTTTCCCACTCTTTCATGTATTTTGATGTGTGTTTTTCACTTGTGTTCTTTGATTATGGGGTTTTAGATAACTCCATAGGCATCATCTTTTCATATGTGTTACACAAAACCCTCAGTGCAGTGACACAGGGATGTCTTTTAGACTTCCCAAAGGTTTAGATACATTCTCTGGGATAAACTACTGTTTCCCACTCAATGAAAATTGAAGTTGACTTTCCTACTATTTCCAAATTCATAGACCCAGCACACACCATCTTACAACGGAGTTCTGTAGGGGTTACATAGTATCCCCTGTGTCTAAATATTCATGGAGCAGTCAAATGCTACACTTTCCTATTGAGAAGGCTGGTGGCAGTGGTTTTACAATTAACTACCATGATTTTTCCCGACCGCGAACACCGGTAGCTAAAAATCAAGAGAGCCAAGTTTTTCAAGATGGCACCTTAAGCCCCTTTGTTTAAACAGGTTCTGGTCTTTTTTTCACCATTTCTTTTGGAAAGGTCCTTCTAGTGTTTGTCTCTGCACACCAAACCAGGTTTGGTCCCTTTGTTCATGTGCCTTTGGCGGACTTCAGGAAAGAAGACCGCCTCTGGCACCTGAGTGTCTGGGGTGGGCAGGAAATGAGGGAGGTGCCCGAAACTCCCTTTGCTTAGTCTCCTAGGAGACCCAAATGCACTCTTGCGTGATTGGCTGGCTGACTCTCCGGCAAGGACAGTCCTCGTGCTGGGTGAGTGACAGCTGGGCTGGAATGAAAGGGAGAAAACTGTAGAAAAGGTGAGTCTCTTGGACTGGAAAGCAGAGTTAACCACTGGAATGAACAAACCGAAGAAGAGCTGGAAGAGGACAGCTGCTGCAACTCCTGGACCGTTGGTTTGCCCGGTGAAGCCCTGCTGCAAATCTGAATTGCCAAATTAATCTCGACAGAGAAGCCCCTTCAAGGACAACTTCTTCCTTTGAGTTTGTGGGACCAATCAACTACTCATAAGCCACCTGGACACCATTCTCAAGGCTGGTTAGGAATAACGAGGGAGAGGGATACCAGCTTGTGTGCTTGAATCTACAGCTACTGGAACTGAAGTGACTCCATCTTATTTGCTTTTTTGACAATCCCGTGCAGTGCAGGAGTCCCCCAACTTCATCCCTCTTGTCCCCACGACTGAATCTCAGAAACAGTGAGACCTCCAGGAACTGCCAGGAACCAACAACTTGCAGGCCTAATCAGCTTGTGACCCCACAAATGATTATTTTTTGCCTAAACTACTTCTGAGAACTTTTGCAAGGACTTTACTGTTTGATACCAGAACTGCACTTTCCTATCCAGAACACTAGCCCATTGACTTTGACCTGCCCTATTGACTTGAATTGAACTCCTCTGCTGAACTGAAACTATTTGCATTGTTTAATAAGTATATGTGATCTATTATACTTACTTTTGTCCCTTTTGCTCACTTCTAAGTTACTGAACTACCATTTTGCTCCTAGGTCAGGGGAGCTCAAAGTATCTCAAAATCCTAGGGTTTTGTATTGGAGTGTATTGGTATATAATATTAAGCTGTCTCCTACTAGTGAAATGTTTTCTAAATGATTGTGTAATACATTAATAAGTGTTTTACCAAGGAACCTTGAGCATAAGTGTCTACTTGAACCACTGTGATTGAAGGTCCTCTGTGAAACTACTTGGACTGTTCACATTCACTCTTGAGATAGGCCTGGCTGCTTAGCTCACTACCAAAAACTGTGTGGTATAGCCATATAACAAAGGTTGGTTTGATTAACACCTGTAGTTCTAATTGTGTGTAGGGGTCCCATAGGGTACTGCATGCAATTCTGCCTAATAGTGCACAATCGAAAACATGCAGTAAGTGATGGGCAACCTCACAAAGGGAAACACTCTGGGTGTAAATGCAATCCCTATTGAAATATTTCAAGGGACAACTATATGCTTGATCTTGCAGTTAAAAAGCTCCTTTATTTCATTTTTGGAGCACTTTACTTCCCCTGATTCATGGAAAAACAGCATCATTGTTGCATTGTACAAAACATGTCCAACAAACCAAACCACATTTTATAGGCGATTAGTGTAATTGAGACTAATTGAAAAGTGTACAGTCAAGCATTTCTGAGTGTGATAAATGACTGGCTAGACAATCTGTACTGAGAATAATGCAAGGAGGGTTTATTCCCACCATATAGTCTTTTGACTAATTGTTTTTCCACCAGCAAAAAAAGATGTACTTGTTTGCTGCATTTTTCCTCTGCTTATGCTTTGGTAGACAGGGGAAAACATTGGCCTAAAATTGCAAAAACAGACATAGCAATCTCTCTATTAAACATCACTAAGAGCTGACACAAGAATACTGCTTTGCAAGTTTGTTTTGGCCGTCCCAGGGAAATGATCACGAAGATTAAAAACATCAAAAGGTATTTGGCAGGGATGTCTTTTGTGCTATTAACATTGTATTTATATGTGAATGACAAGGTTGAACAATAGGGGCTATAGCCAGGGACATCCCATGAATCTCCTGGAACGTGCAAACCTCTGTCCCCACACATTGCCCTTTCAGCATTCCAAAAGGATCAGCCCTTGGATATCTGCTCTTCCCAACAAAGACACTTCTTCTCCTTTTGCTTTTGCTGTCACTTTTCTTATGATGACACTGAAATAATGTTCTCATCTCAGAATGGACCACCAATTCTCTCTCACTGCAATCCCCCATTGGATGGTTCTCCTCTGTTGCATGCTGAGCATTTTCAAAATGTATGTCATTGTTTTCCTGGCTTCCAAATCATCCCTACCTTCTCCTCTCCTATCCCCTTCGCACCTGGCCCTCATGCTTCCTCACCCAAGGTTCACAACCTTGAGGTGCTCTTCCACTTCAACAATTCATCACTATCTTTTCTGCAGCTCTTATTAACTTTCATAACATTCAGAATATGTTTCCATTTGTTTCTCACCACTCTACAAAAATTCAAACCTCCATACTTGTACTGAGCAAACTCTACTACTGCTAGTACCATCTTTTTGGCCTTTCTCATTAATCCTTCTTCCAGCTAATCAAAGTCCTCATCTTTGCTAAACCTACCCAGATACTTCCCCACATTTAACTACCAACACCATGCTGGTTGACTTCCCATGCAGAACCACTCCCTTTTCAAATTCCTCTTCTTTTATACAGAACTATCAATGGCTTTCCTCCACAATACCTGTCTGACTGTGCCTCTGTCTACTCACCATCTAATTCCCTCCACATCTCCTCTTCACTCAGTCTCACTGTCCAATGCCTCCTTTTTTCTGCTTCCTGCTTCCGCTCATTCTACCTACTCTCCCCACTCCACGCAAATCCATTGCCTATCACACTCAAAACCAGTCTGGCTGTGGCTCTCTCTTCAAGGCCTCACGTTAAACATCACTTACTTGTAAAAGAGGGAACTACCATGCCCTTTCACCCACCCTTCCTACCTAACCTCAACACTCCATGCAGTGTGGTTTAATAATGTAAATGTGTATATGTGTACAGTAATCCCCTGTCGCTTGAAGCATTTGTTTCCCTAGGTAGATGTTATCTTCATAAATACCCGTTTATTTATTGTTTCACTTTGATTTGTGTAGCCCCTGCTCTATGTCCCACTTTGGTCACACCTCAGAATGTGGCTCACCAATTGTTCTCCTCTTCGTGCTATTATACAGGCACACTTCCAGGAAATGCCTCCCCCTCGTCTAATTGTTCTGTGCTAAGTCATTTCTGATTGACTTTGACATCACTGTTCTTCAAATAACTACTAATACATAAATCGAACGAGAACATGTACCCACCCAGGCTATTTATTATATGCAGATTATTCACCGCTCCTCACCAGGGCATTAACTGCATTGAAAGCCACAGCTTCAGATGCTGGCTATTAGTGCACCCAAGAAAGTCTTAGAATAAACAAAAGCAAATCCATAATTCAGATTTTTGTCGACAGTTAGAAGACTAGGATCAGTCATTCACGGATGGGTAGACTTGGAGAAGTTAGAGGAATATCCCTCTTTGGGAATGTCCATCCCATCACCCACACAATAGAGATATCATTTATTGTATCCTTAGTAGTCAAGAAAGCAACAACAGCAAGTAAATCTATAAGACAGTTTGCAAGAAGGTACGGTAACATCATATCACCTCAAGTGTCACTTTCAAGCTACATTTGGAAGCACTGTGGTATATCATTCAGAATTTTTTTTTTTTTATTAACACATAGCTTTACATGAGAGAAAGTTATTTCTGAAACATGAGTTGCACCATTCAAAGTATATCCTATTCAGGCATTTATGAGTGCCATGACTTACATGTTGATATTAGATAAGAAAACAGTAGCCCTGTGAGATAAGCAGTGATTATGACCTTCAGTGTCTGAGGAAATTTGGTGAAAAAAGCTTGGAGGAAGATTTTACAACTATTCCAACCTTATGTGTATGGAAAACATTTGAAAACGGAAGTACATTCACTAAGTATGTTGGAACTGATATGTGCAAAGTCCATTTTTTAAATGAACTAAGTAAACTAGAATACTTGCAATAGTTAGACACATATTCCGGGGAAGCCTTTTATGAGGTGTATTTCCATCCCTATCAGGGTTGCAAGAAAGAAGATTGTTTGCATTAGCCAGGTGTGATTAACTGCTGTTAAACAGGCATTTGTCAAATGTCAGTCCATGTAACTGTCATCTAACAGCAGTCGAAAATGTGCAACGTTTTTTGCTAATGTGTGCTTATTGAAAGAAGTTGAGAAATAGCAGAATTAGCCTTAATCAATTAATCTATTATTACACGCTTAATGCCAGAGTCCAGTCTCTAAGCACAACACCGGGATTCAAACCTGTATTGCTCTGCACTCTCTTAAAATGTATTTACATTGTTTAACTGTGCTGTATATATTGTATATGATATTAAATTGCTGTCAAGAGAGGCTCATGAAGCCAATAGTGTTAACAAAATCGATCCCCTGAATTAGTTGAGTAACCGATTATAGAGAGGAGACCTTTAGTAAGGTAAACGTTCAAGGATGGTTCTTTCCGAGAACATTTTTTTTTTAAATGGTTTGAAATGGCACATATTTCAGCACATTTTTTAGAACCATTGTATACAATACAAACACTTAAAACTCTTTCTCTATAATAACATACAAAAAATATCACTTTGGTGCACAGAAGCACTAAAATAATCGTATGATACTTTTTTCCAACAATTTGTTCAAGAGGTTGTCTTTAGTTTACACCCATAATATATGTCAGTATTTCTTTATCCCATTTATGATAGTGCATATATGATATAGGCCAGCATTGCCACTCTATATCACTTGTATGATAATTCAACACGCATATAGGCCAGCACTGTCACTGTAAATCATTTTCATGAAGCGGCACACACAATATGTGCCAAGATTGTCAATTGTATCACCTTTATGATACTGAATTTCAAATGATATGCTTGCATTGACACTGCAAAACATTTTGATGTCAGATACACAATATATGTCATTATCACTGTGTAAATAGGCCCCACTTGGCAAATGAACAAACACCCTTATGCATACCACACACACACACACACACATACACACAGCAACACTGACACTTTCACACAAACACTCATCCAAAATATTCATACATACACATTCACGTGAACATACATTGAACATTGTGCAATAGCCAGAAATTAAAGGGACTGAGGAGGAGAGGTAAGTGAGGAGTGCGGAGGGGAGACAGTGGTTTGTGAAGGGAATATGAGTAAAGGAGGGACTAGGTATGGGAGCAATGGCAGTTGCAGCAAGAAACCAGTGAGTGCGGGGATATGGGTGAGAGTTCTGGGGTGTCCACTGTAGAGTCAAGGGGTAAATTGGGATAGGTGACATGTATCGAAAGGAGATCTTTTTCACTACTCGCACTGCACTAATGAAAGTACAATTTGAGTTGTTAGAAGGATAACATAGAAGCTTGACTGCTGGAAGTGTTCCAGATATCGGGCCTGATTCACAGAGCGTTTTCCAATGGGATTGTGCCATTATAAAATGCTTCTGTGAATCAGGCTCAAAATGCTTAAAAGTGCGGGGATTGACTCCATTAGTGCTCACCATGAGTGCTTCCATCATTGTTTACATGCCCACCATAATCATGGCAACAAATGTAAAACTGAATTTGTAGTTATCAGAACATCAATGTCCAACATATGTGCACACTGCACAAACATTGACTTGTGTAGGGAGTACTGACCCAAACCATCACCAACATGTGTTCTGATATCCAATGCTTATATGAGTTTCAGGCATGTGTCAACATTTACACATGCATCAAGTGGCGAGCTCTTGGTCCATTATGTCCACAGCCAGTCCATCCTTCTCTAAGTAGGTCCTATTATTAACAAAATGGTAAATGCATGCACATGACGGTGAACGTTAGCACTTAAGTGCAATTTTAATCATTTACAAAGCGCAATGTAAAAGTGAAGAGTAAAACCAAGCAAAATTCTCTTTACTTGTCAGTAGTTTTTCTCTCCAATTTGTAAACAAGTAAACACTTTCTGAAATGTGCACTTTGGAGGCAGTGTTTACTAATGGATTCCTGTGAATTCTACCTGCCCATTACCAGGTGCTAATCCAAGATGAGTTCAATAAGAATAGATTTGTTTTATTCCTACCTGCATGAATATCTCATCCAAGCGTAAAATGTGGCGTTCTGCCAAGATTAAATGGACTGCACTGTGGAAATTCAAAGTTTGCAACATGAGCTGGAGTACTAAATAAAGGTGCATTATGCCTTCAACACATTATAAGAATAAGGTTACAAACCATCAACTAGTGGCTTCATTGACATCTCATTGCAAGTTGAACTCCCCCTGTTCTCTTACTTTGATAGAAGCCTCATTCACTGCAGCAGCTAATCTGCTTGCTCCTCTTAAAACTGGAAAACAAAAAACCTTCCTTCAGGACCTTGGTTGTCGGAAGAGCTTAAAGCAGAATACGTAGATGTAGACAAGCTGGGAGAAAATGGCGCATTTACTATTCCCATAAAGATAGGCGTGCTTTCCGCCTCTCCCCATCAGCTTATCACAAAGCTGTTACTGACGAAAAAAAAAAACATTTCCCCACAAGGTGGAATCAGCCGTAAATATGCCTGGGGCCCTGTTTGAGCTGGTGCAGTCTCTCTCTGCTCCAACTAAAACTGGCCTTCAGGCGCCACCATCTCAGTATCTGTGTGACTCGCTCTCTTCCTTTTTTCATGCAAGATTGAGGCCATTCGGAAAGAACATTAAGGAGGGTCTGGTCTGGTAGCTGTGGTCCACACTCCTACGGACCCCTCCTCCCTGGTGATACCTAGTCAGACTTCTCAGTATTCTTGGAGCATGATGTGCTAGCAGCAATTGGTCACCTTAAATCAGCCTCTCACGCTGATGCCATCCCCTTGACCCTTCTTAAAGAAATCTCTGCAGATTTGATCTCCTTACTCATCACTGCTGTTAACACCTTTTTTCGTGAAGGTTTAATTCCTGTGACTCTCAAGCATGCACTGGTGATCCCTATTCTCAAAAAACCCACTCTTGACCCCACTATACTTGTACATTTTCGTCTCATTTGACTCCTCCCATTCCTCATAAAGTTGTTGGAGGCTGTGGTATCTCTGCTGCTCTCCACTTTTCTTGAAAATACTGGGCTCTTTGACTCTTTCCAGTCTGATTTCCATCCAGGGAGGGTGAAAGAAACAGTCCTAAACTCAGTGATGGACGACCTGGCTTACCTGGTGGATCTGGGCGAGTATAGTGTTGCTGTTAGACAATGCTAGACTTGTCCGCCACGTTTGACATGGTGTACCACCCCACCTTGATCTCACCTTTCCTCAGCCGGTCTTTCCGGACAGGTCCTGAGATGGCTTACTGCTTTCTTACTGATCGATATCAATCTGTCTCTCTTCCCCCTTTTCGCTCAAAACCTATGCTGCATGGATGTGGTGTCCATCTGGGGTCCGTTCTTTCTCCGATATTGTTCAACATCTATATCCGGCGCCTTCTTCTTCTTCTCATCTACCCTCACGGTTTCCACTACTATTCGTACGCAGATGACGCACAGATCCTGCTGCGTCTGGACCTCACCCGCCTGACACTGCTGCCTGATTTAGGAAGTGGCTGGAAGACCTAGGGGCATAGATGACAGCCAACTGGCTGAAGCTTAACGGAAATAAAACTGAGGTCCTGGTTGTAGGCACAAGTGCCCCTTTGTTGTTTTAGACAAGTGATTTCTGGCCTACATCCTTGGGCCCTTTCCCCCTGCCATTCCCCTTGGTCTGGAATCTGGGGGTACAAATTACCTCATCCCTCTCGATGCATGAGCAGGTTGCGGCTGTATACAAAGCCGGTTATTTCAAACTAAGTATTGTTCGGAAGGTGCTCCCCTACATTCCGGAAATATTTCAGGACCCTGTTGTGGCGGCTCATGTGCTGAGCGCAGTTGACTACTGCAACTCTCTGTATCTGGCTCAGCCACGGTTTCTTATAAAGCGCCTCCAACTTTTGCAAAATGCTGCTGCTAGGGCAATTCTTCGTCCTCCCTATGGGGTGCATATTTCCCCCTTGCTCAGACACCTTCATTGACTGCCAGTCGAAAAACGGATTCTTTTTAAGTCCCTATGTCTCTTTAACTGTGCGTTCTTTCACCTAGGGGCAGAATATCTTCAACAGAAATGTCCACAGTACGTGCCATCTCACTGTCTCTGTTCACAGTCAGTCTCTGTAGTGACAGTTCCTAGTGTTAGACTCTCTCTCGTCGGTGGCCGGGCCTTTTCGGTGGCCACTTCCAAGGCCTGGAATGGTCTTCCCTCTGCCCTGCGATCTACTGTAGATTATCTTGTCTTTCGTCATTTGCTGAAGACATATCTCTTTTAGCCCCAAACAACATGCTATTGCTGCCAGCGCCATGATGCCTAGTGCTTAATAAATACGGATAACATAACATATCATAACATTAATTTCACTCTCCATTCATTTTCAAATTACCCCAAAAATGAGCTCCAGGGCATCATAAACAACTGCTGCAGGCGCAGTGAGAAACGGGAGGGAAAAAAAAGTCCTGCTCCTCATTTCGGTTCCACTTGCAAAAGCACCTACAGTGTTATTTCCAAGGAATCAATAGGGAAAAGTAAGGCAAAAGAGCCATTTACTTCTTACTCTTGAGCACAATATAGAATTAACATTTACGCTGTGCACTCCTTCAACTTGTAAGGGCACATGCTTTTATCCGTGCATGCAAAGGTAATTTTGCATGGGGCTGTTCAGAAAACAAAAACATAGAATTAAGCTCTAAGGCTTTTACGCCTTTGTTTCCCTTCATGTCCTTTTTCAAGTTTGTACAGGGTGGAGAGGGGACACAAAGAGAAGTTTAGCTCTCCCCATACTTTCCTCCTGTGTCTGGTAAGAGCACTTCGTTTTTTGCCTGTATTTTATTTTTATGCAGTCTCAAAAATGATAGATTCATATGCTATTCACATCCATTTAGCACCTGCCTAAAGCAGGCAGATTCCATAGGAATCCATTAGTAAATGCCATATACAGAGCATCATTTGCAGCTGGTACTTGCTTTTTGACAAGACCTCATTTTAAATGTGGTGGTGCATAAAATGGAGGCGTAAATGTGAGGTGTTCTGCTTGTATGCCTCCATTTTAGTGTACTGACGAGATGGAGGAGGGACATGCAGTCACCCACTCCTCCATCAGTGCTACCTTTTGCATGCAGGCACTCAATTAATGGTTTCATATGGAATCCGCACCTGATATACAACTGGTCACGACAAGACTGCTTCTGATTTCATAGGAATCCATTGATACATGCTGTTTGCAAAGCAGATGTGCACACAGCATTTACTATTCCAAGAACCGAGTGGAAAATGCATCGCTTTTACTCTTTCCTTGTCAACTCTGCTTTGTGGATCTTTACAATTGCACGTAGGGGACTCAGCAGTACGTAGGGGACTAACGTTCTTGTTCCCCACCATACAATTTGAACTTCATAGAAAATTATCTACTTTAAATGCCATCTGCAAAGTGTACGTTGAAAAAGGTGTTCTGCAAACAAAATGAAGAGTTGCAGCAAAGCGGAAAGGAGACAGTGGGCCTCATTACGAGGTTGGAGGTAGTCATGGCGCTATTAGCGCCATGACTACCTCCAATACCGGTACCGTGTCCTGTCCCATTCAATGGGGACTTACCAGTCTATTCGGACCTTTGCCGGACCGGTAAATCCCCATTGAAAAAACCATTCCCCATTCCCATTTCAGCCCCCATAGGGCTCAATGGGAAGGGGCTAATAATGGTACCGCAAACTGCGGTACCGTATTAGCTCTGAAGTCCCTTAACGGGTCCCTTTCATAACGCCTGGTAAAATCAGGCGTTAAGGAAGTAACCCGCTAAGGGACCTCGTTGTAGGGCGGTAAGGGATTACCGGCACTGGAGCCTTAACGGTGCCGGTAATCCCTTACTGCCCACCTCGTAATGAGGCCAAGTCTGTTTCTACTCTTTACGGGTGCCTTCAGTTTTGCAAAAGTTGAACATGTTTGCAAGGGACGCTACAAAACAACTCCTGTGAACCCCTTTTTGGATTTGCGTCTGCATGCTGTATTAATTGGTGTATTAAAACAAAATGTATGGGTATTTTGTAATACATAAGCTCCTTTGTGCACAAGAGAGGGGGGAGAGATGATCCTAAACATTTCAGGCCTATTGCCCTGTTGAACGTGATTGGCAAGGTGTATGGTTCCTTACTCTTGCAACACTTCCAAAGAAGGGCAAAGGACGCACCCTGCGAAGATCCCCTTCAATTTGGCTTCAAAAATAATTTGGGAACAACAATTAACATTCTAACGGTTAACATCTTAAAATACAAAAGCCTTGCGGGCGGCACCCGTGCCTACATGGCTTTTATTGACCTAAGACAAGCCTTTCACCAAGTTAACAGAGCGAGGCTCTGGGCAAAGTTAAGGTCCTGGAAGTGCCCGGCGTCTATTCTACATCCTATCATAGCACTACATACGGCCAGAGGGATACAAGTGAGGCTTGATAACCAAGGCGTACTTTCGGAGGAGATCCCAACCAATCAGGGAGTCAAGCAAGGCTGCCCGCTGGCCCCCGCACTATTCCTGAGCTTCATTGGTGACTACAAAGAATCAGAATCAAAGGTCAGATCATTCCCTCCGCATATTGGCCAAATGAAAATCTCGAGAATTATGTATGCGGATGACATCATCATCGCAGATCAAACTGCAATAGCGCTGCAGAGACAACTTAACAACTTTGCTGACTACATCAAGGCAAATGGTATTGAAATAAACAAGCCCAAGACCAAAATCATGTTCTTTGGGAAAGGCAGAAGTAAAAGCGACTGATATGCATGGTCTTTGGAAGGTGAACACATCGACACAGTCACAGAATTCAAATATCTGGGTATTGTGGTGGACAACTCGCCAAGGGAGATTGCAATGCAAAAACATCTGCTGCTAAAAATAAAGAACCTAACATCGCAGGCAAAAGCGATAGATAGAAAATATGGTCGCTTCTCCCTCATGCCAATTGTGGACTTTTACAAGGCCAAGGTAGTCCCTACACTGGTCTACGGAGCTGAAGCTATGCCAGGGTTACCACACACCATCTGGACGAAACTTGAAAGCCAATACTGGAGAGAGGTCCTGAATTTACCAAATTCAACACCATTGGTTTTGATCAGACGCGAAATGAGCCAACTCTCACTTGCCTCGATAGTGGAAAGGAACAGTTTGATGTTGTTTAGAAAATTATTGCTGGAAAAGCACCCTGAGCTTTTGGAAGCAATAAACATAGAGGCAGCAGGAGGGTGCCTGGCTGCCTTGAACAAATGGTACAGGGATCAAGAAGAGAAATTAGACACTATTCAATGTTCCAAAAAAGAGTTTACAGACAACCCGATGAAAATCCAAAATAAACTAAACAAGCTTGATTGGATACTTACTTTGGAGCAGGCCACAGACGTTCCATAAACTACACGAATTACAAGCGTATGTGAAAAAATATCCAAAACGCAAGCTGAGGAACATCTTTATAAGAGCCCGCCTCAATTTACTCCATACGAACGAAATTTTGAAGATACGAGGCCTGGCCACCACAAATACGTGTAGATTTTGCAAAGATCCGGCCATGGTGGAAACAACCGAACATCTATTGTTAAGGTGTCCAGGAGTAGAGGCTATAAGAGGTCCTTATCTGAAGGAGATACTATCCGCAGCTCAAACCTTCGATGTAGAGACTTGGTGGGCGAGGTTAATTGGAGGCGGATGAACCACTTGGGTCACCGCCACAGCAAAAATCTTGGACACAATTCTGTCAACTATTGATAAATGAACATAGGTAAACAATATTAAAATGGAAAGGAATGAAAGGCAAAAAAAACTTTTAAAAACCCTTGGGTTAAATAAAGTATATAAAAAAAACAGCTCCTTTCATCAAAGTAACGAGCATTTATTTTTTTTAATTGGTCATTTTATCTGAGAATCTGCAATGTTAATCCTAGGACAATCTTGCTAATACTGAGAGCAAGTCCTCGTGGCCACAGTGCCACTATACATCAGAGGAGGTGGTGGGAGCACTTCTGTGACTGTGGACTATAATGATGCTTGTTTCCCTATGACAGACTGACAGAGAAGAGCACCTTAATGATAACACTGTTAGATCATGAGAGCAATCTGTCCCTTTCAGAGATCCTACAGAGAAAGTTAAATACTTTTCAAATCCAACACTTATGGCGAATGTCACCCAGCTAGAGCTGGGGGCGAGCCCCACCTAGTGCTCTGGCCTGATCCTCTCTCAGGCCGGTGTCTGCACGAAGCTTGGACCCAGCCACGAGCTCCACTGGGTGCTCGCCCACTCCTTAGTGCTGGTGGTGCTGAGAGGCAGCAGTGACTTCAAAATATAAGTGAGGAGATTTCTTTTGTTTGTTTATTTATTTGTAATACACGCCAGACCCAAGAGTAACAGGGCGCAGAGGATGCATGAATATTTTCATCTTAAGGTTACACAATTATCACACAGTCAATAGTACAATTGAAAGGTATATACAAACAGTAAGCACAAACAGGATAACAATTACATAATTACAGAGGGAGGTTCAATATCAACATCAAGTGGGCATAGTGGGGTCTATTTACAGTGTAAGAAGACTTGAGAGAGTAGGGAAGTGATTTAAGTGCCTTAGTGGTCATTTTCGTTGAGCCAATTGATGATGTTCTGTCTAAAGTTAGGGTATGTTTGGTCTGCCCTCAGGGAGGGGGGTAGAGAGTTCCAAAGCTGTGCAGCTTTGACTGAGAAGCTACTCCCACCTGCTTTGGTCAATTTAAATCTTGGTACCATCAGACAGTTTGTGTTTGCCGTTCTGGTGGGCCGGTTGGAGGATATTCTATTAATTCTCTCTATGAGATAGCGGGGTGCGGCGTTGTGTAGGCACTTGTGAGTTAGCGAGACAGTTTTAAGCCAGATTTTGTCACTAGTGGAGAGCCAGTTATTCTGTCTGCTTACCTCAGAGATGTGCTCTTTCCTAGTTATGCGCAATGCCGCTCTCTGGGCATTAATCTGGAGAGTCTGAATTTTACTGATGTACTTATTGGTGCCAAGGTATAAGGAATTGTAATAGTCCAATTTGGACAAGATTAAAGTCTGGCTAAAATGGTACAGCTTTTTTTTTTAGAAAGGAAAGGTTTGCCTGCTCTAATCAGTTTACAAGCGTATGCAGAGGCCGAGGCCATGGAATTAACCTGTTTGTCAAAGATGAGGGTGGAATCCAAATAAAAACCTAAGGTTTTTACATCTTTAGCGACCTTAATATTGTTGCCATCGATATTAAAGGAGGTGTATTTGTGGCCAAGTTTATTGAGGTTGGGTGTAGTTCCCAGAATAATGAGCTCAGTTTTGTCATCATTCAGGCATAGACCGTGGACATCCATCCATGCCTGGATGATGAGGTAAATTTTGTTTACCAAGGCCAAATCCTTGTCATAATCCCTGGTAAGTGATATGAGAATCTGGCTACCATCTTCATAGTTAGTGTAGGTGATACCAAGAAGGTCCAGATCATCAAAAAGGGGCTTGGTAAAAATATTGTACATTGTGGGGGAGACACAGGAGCCCTGTGGCACTCCACAAGGGATTGGAATAGGGTCTGCTGCGTCTGATAGCGAGAAGACTCTCATGATCCCATTCCTTAGAAAGGATTTCATCCAGACTATAGCCTCCTGGGAGAAGTGAGCTGCTGAGTCAAGGTGGTTACATAGGACCTTTTGCTCCACCAAGTCAAACGCAGCTGATAGATCCCAAAGAAGTAATAAGGCTGATTTCCCTTTGTCCCTAAACTTATCGAGTTGGGCCTTAAGGTCAATCAGCGCTGTTTCAGTACCATGTTGGGACCTGAATCCTGATTGACGGACTCCTAGTAGCTGGTTATGCTCTAGGTAATCCTGTATGTGGAGATAAGCCACCCTATCTAAAGTTTTTAGTAGAAAGGGCACTGCCGTTATAGCCATTGATTAGGATAGACCTAAAGGGTGCTAGGTCTTTAGCAGTATCTTTGATGATTTGGTCTGGGCATTTATCTCCCTGACAATTCAAGGGTTTGAAGGAGAAGATGATTTTTTTCGACCTCAACAGTTGTAATTTTTGCAAAACTAAAGCACTCTGCTGGTTTATGTGGAGGCATAGCAGTGCTAGTTGGTATGATCAAGTTAGGTAGGTTTTTTTTTTGCTGGCGATCTTGTCCTGGAGGGTAGTAACTTTGTTGGAAAGAGCCTCCTGTATATTGGAACACCAGGTGTTGTCCTTCACACAGTTATCAGGCACAGGGATTGGGGCTTCAAGCTCTTTTCGGATCACAAAAAGTTCCTTTGTGCTTGAATTGGCTTGTCTGATACTATTGCTGTACGTTTCCTGCTTGGTTCGAAGTATTTCTTTCTTATAAAGAGATGAGATTTTGATAAGGTTCGCCTTGTGTACATCAGAGTGTAGCTGCCTCAAAATTCCTTCGCATTTTCTTTTTTCCATTCTTAAGGTTTTGAGGTGTGGGGTGAACCAAGAGTTAAGGCGTGCTCTTGGTTTGTCTTTTCTCATTTTTAGCAGGGTGATGGTGTCTAAGGCTTCAGTCATGGTTTTATTGTATTCATTAACTAAGGTAATGAGATCGGTAGTATCTGGTAGTGAGCTGAGGGTCAGTAATTTCAAAGGTAAGAGTTTATCTGCAGTAATATTCTTCATTAAGGTGGGAGGAGCGAATAGGTTGTGTTTTGGTAATAAGAATTTTAGCTGCTAATTGAAATGCTTCCAAATGGTGGTCTGTCCATAACTGTGGGGTTATTGCAGTGATGGAGGCATTACAGTTTTAATCTGCCACCCAATCAAGTGTTCTACATTTGTCGTGAGTTGGTAGTGTCACTCTTTGCGTGAAGCCAAGTTCAGTGAGGACATTGACAACTACTGCTGCTTGCTGGTTTTTGGGGTCGCTGACGCTTGTTTGCCCCCCCAGTACCATTTATCCCCTTTTGTTGCCCTAACCCATTTAGCTGCCACATACCCATTTTGCCACTTCTCTTACTCCCCAGTCATATTTAGCCCCCCCTGTTCCCCCTTAACATTTGTAGCTGCCTCAGGACCATGTTGCCCTTTTTTCTTGACCCCTGGGCCCATGCAGCCCCTTTGGTTGCCTCTTAAGCCTTTTGGCTGCCCCAGGCCTGTTTTGCCCATTTTCTCACCCCCCTTTCCATTTAGCCCCTTGTGTTGCCGCTTAACTCTTGTAGCTGAGCCCATACCATTTGGTGCCCCTTAACCTTTTTGACTGCCCCAGGTCACTTTCACCCCTTTTCTTTACCTCAATCCCATTTAGCCCCATTTTGTTGTCCCTAGCCCCTGTTCTTGTCCCCTTTAATCCATGTCCTTGCCCCCTTTGCCCTATTTTGTTGACCCACACTCTTTTGTTGTCCCATCACCCTTTAGCCCCTCTTGATGCCCTAATTGTAGCCCCCAAACGTTTTAACCAATTCTTGCCCACCAGTCCCGTTTAGCCCTTTTTGTTGCCCCCAGCACCTTTTATTTGCCCCCTTCTTCCTCTGTTCTTGTCCCTTATTGCCTTTGGCAACCTTCCGTCAATTTTGTTTTCCCAGTACTCTTTACACCCTTTTCTTTCTCCCGTTAGCCCCTTTGCTCACCCTAGTAGCTTCTGTTGTGCCCAAAACGCTTTCGCCTCTTTTATTGCCCCAATCTCTTTCCTTGCCCACAGTCCTTTTTTGACCCTGTCACAGGGCCCCTCGTTTTGAGCAGTATTTTACCAGGCTCGGCTCGTGTTGCGCCCAATAGCGAGGCCAGACCCATCAGGCTCAGCCCGTGCTCAAACCTTCCCATTAAATCTTTGGCTCCCCCGGGTCACACCTGTCAGGAATCACGTCACTCTCCCGCCAAAACCATTTAACTACCAAACAACCCAATACCCCCACCCCACCCTCTCCGAAAACAAAATCTACAGTTTCACCTGCAAATGGGACTCAAAAGTTGAGATGTATGCGAGTGTATGTTCCCAACACTTACCATTTCCAAACCTAATATGCAATTCGGAAATGTGAATTAATCCTAATATTGCTATGTTCATATAATGTCTGTATTCTACATCAACAACAGCCCGATTTTAACTAAAAATACTAATTGAGCAAAAGGTTGAATTCTACTCCACAGCTTTGCCTTTGTCTTACTGTGCAGTATTTTAAATAACCTAACACACATCAATGAAACATAACATGATGCATATGTTGTTCATAAAGACAAATAGAGCAATCAGATATGAGGGTCCTCATCTTCTGTGGGACTGCTCCTAAAAAGTACATCACGCAAAGACACTTTAAAATAAATGTCTACCGTTCTATTGTAACAACACCGTGGCAGCTGATACAGACTTTAATGCCTGCCAGGGCATTTTGGAGACCCATGCCCGCACACCCCAATAACCTCCCTCCTTTGTTGCGTCATTTTGGGGTCTCGTTGTGTAAATCACGAGGCTGGGGCGAGCTGTGGTGTTTCATTAGATTTCCTGCTTGAAGTTCGGTTGATTAATCTCTTCCACTTGCCCCTTGTTATTCCTGATTCCTGATGATTTCGAATGAAAATGTCAGTACCTAGAACACGGTGTCCACGCAGAGGTTGCTTGCTGCTGGCTGCATGCAGTAAATCTCAATTTAGATAATGCTGGATGAAGGCATACCTGATATATCTGTGCAATAATCTAATCACATTTCTCTCTGATCACAGCACATTTTCATCTCCTTGATGCCCACGTCAGAAAATCCGCATCCAAAATGTTGTGGCAGAGTAGCAGATACTCACAGATAGTCATTGAAAAGGTCAACAGAAGCGCCATTGTCTCTGCTAGGCCCCGAGCTGCAGTCAATGGAGTCTCGCTTGCTAGCAGGTTTCCTTCCCAGCCGGGCGGCCAGGCAGACCCGTGCCATTGAAATAAAAAATAAGGAAGGGGGGATTATCCCAATTACATTGTGCTTTCTTTCATGAACTATTTGCTTACTATTATTATTATTGTTTTTCTCCCCAAAATGTGAGAACTCTTTCTGTTGGCAAGTTGCCTTCTTAACCTGCAAGGGATTTCAGAGCATGTCTCGGGGAGCACAGGGGCTGCAGTGGGCGACGCCGAACGTGAACAAAGGTAAACACATGCACGCAGGCGTGCAGAATGCATATCCATCAGACTTGCCTAACACCTTAAATGGGAAATGGTACATTAGTAAAGTAATGGTGCGGCATCTGCCTGCTTAGTGCCATGAAGGAAACTACTGCTACAATCTACGACAGGTCGCCCTGATGGATGGAAGCCATAACATGCACATCGCAGTGTACTGTGTGTGGCGGAATGGAAATGGAATTCGTACCTATGCTGCTTGAATGAAGTACAGGCACGCATAGACCAGAGCATTGAATGTGTCAGTAGACTTAGTGCACGCTATCACTTATGTACAACGCCTGATAATTGTACAGCATGCAAAGGAGTTTCATTAAAACATAGTAAGTAGTTATTCCAAAATATAGTTGTCCTTATTCACAGAGCGTTTTCCAATGGGGTTTTGCCATTATAAAACGCTTCTGTGAATTAGGCCCTTAATGTTTGGCGTGTATTCATGTAGGTGTAAAATGCAGCAAAACAATTACCAGCATGTATTATGTTTTTTTGTTGTTATTCTTCGTCTTCTTGCGATTAATCATCACATCATATTTCAAAGATCAATTATAAGAAATGTTTCATAATATTCCCTTCTAAAATGGCATTGGACATTATTTTAAAATTGCTAGTATTGCTGCGTATTGGCACAACAAATAGGGATTGTATGGTACTGTATATAACCCCATTCGATCGCTGCAGTAATATAAATAAACACAATATATTAAGTAACTACTGTTCTGAGCTGTTGCTCCTATTTTCTGTTGTTGTTGTCCTCTCGGTCCACCATATGGCTATCTGTCAGCAATAGCGGAACCCCCGATTTCTCGCATTCTTTCTCTGAGCTTCTCCTTCTTTCATATCAAGTTCTGTATAGAAGTGCCTGAATTGTCAACTCCTTTCTCTAATTGTCTCTCCAGCACTTTCCTTCAACACTGAAGGGTTCCAATTGATGCATTTGGACAGAGCTTCTTTCATGATCAATGATCAGATCATTGTATGTGAAAATGGGCATGTTTTCTATTACTTACATCATTCTGCATGCCATTCTCCTATGATATCCTAACTGCTGCTTCATATAGTAATGAATGTGTTCAAATGAGCACAAGAGAGAAGTAAAGGGCATGACAGGGGTCCCACCATCTTGGAATTTATGAGGCACTCACACATATTTTGCCTCCCACCCACTTCCTGAAGACAATGTGCTGACATCACCAGACAAGGACTCTTGTCACATCAGCCAGGATTGAAACATACAGAAGGTTAGAAATGGACCCATCTCCTGTCAAAATGTGTCTACTAAGGAATGAAAACCCACTGCACAATTGAAATGAATCATCTCTGGACCTTGAAGAAGAACGTTTCAAATGGAAAGTTTTTCTGGTACTGCCTGTCCAAAGTCGTGTGCCATAGAGGTGAAGATACAGACGTTCAAAGAGGGAGCAAGAGCCTCCACTCAACCACTTCAAACGACCATGTGAAATGATCTGATTTTCTAGAAGGCCTGTCTGCTGTTGAGACGACTGTTACTCCGAACCCAGCCTACTAGTGGAGGCAACCCCATAGACAAGTGCTCACTTGTAAACCTTGTAGCTATAATTGGCCGAAGAACGACACACTGTAGCCCACTAAATCCGTGGACAGTATTCCCCCATCGTCCAAGCACCCATGGGACAACTCTGGACTCTGATTCCTTCCTTAGACCACTTTTGAGCCACTCAACCACTTTTGGGCCATTTTCAAGCCACTGCACGACCCAATAAGCCGCCTTTGACATGTACTTTTTTTCAAATCACTTCAGAAAATGAAGCAGCTACATTTTTCATTGTTTTTCTTTGATCAAGCTGTTTTGGAGCCGGGGGATTCTAGAATGGCTGGCAGTGGAGTAGCAGCTTAGCTCAACTGCTCTGGACCTCTCCCTGAAGAAGATTTATAAGACATTGTCATGAACTCTAAGAAAAAGATTTGTGAAGCTGAAAACTCTGCCTCAAAGAAATCTAAGCAGGTCCCTGAGATGGAGGATACCCCAAGCCTGTCTGATGTTTACAAGACTATTCTTAGGGTGGCACAGGATGTAAGTGAAATCAAATTGACAATGGCTGAACTTAACTTGAAGACTGGTCAACTGGATGGCAGATTCACTGACTTGGAGAAATCATCCTTGACTATGAGCTCTGAGATTGCTGGCAGCTTTCAAGCATATAATAATCGGAAGTCTGACTTGAAGAGAGAAAAGGAACAACGCTTGGAATTGGAGTTAAAGCTCAGGGCTAAAAACATCAGACTGGTTGGAGTGGAAGATTCAGCAGGAGATGATGAGGCTTTACCTACTCTGATTTTTCAGGTTTTTAAGGAAAGTTTTCATTGCCCTACCTTTAAAATGGAAGATATTGACAATGTTTTTAGGATTGGAAAACACCAGGGGGGCAAAGTGAGGCATGTTTTGATTTCCTTTTTTAATCAGAGGTCGAAGGAGTGTTTAATGAAGGCTGCAAGGATGACTGGAAATGCCTCTTTCAAAGGTAAATCTGTTTATTTATATCCAGACTATCCCAACGAAATCCTGCTCATGAGGAGGTCATTTGGAGGGGCTAAAGACTTGGCCAGACAGCTGTCCCTGCGTGCTTTTCTTAACAGGAAAATGTTTTTACCATGGTATTTCCTGAGGGTGAAAAAAGCACTTCTGACCCTGTACAAGCGCTGGATTGGTTGGAGATCTACAAGAAAGGTCTCCCTGTACCTGCTCTGATCAATGATCAAGCTTGATTTTAATGGTGCCTCCGAGTGCCCTCTTTCCCCCCATGGGATTAGTCTTATGTTTTTACTTTTAACCTTTTTGTTGCTTATGCAGTTTGTTTTCATTTATTTTAAAATGGCGCCGGTGTCGACATACAGTTTCTATTTGAAAATGGATTGTAGAACTGCCTTTATGAAAACGTTTATTGCCTGTGACTCACTTGGATGCCATTCTGCGGCCTTGGAAGGTGCTCCGTGTCGCTTCCTGCATCTTCGAAGAAAGGACCTTCTCGGAGTGACGTATGGCGCACGCCGATCTGCGCTTCTGTCAGATGATCGGCCCGGCGTCTCAGTCTCCGTCCTGCACTTCGGAGAGACCGGGCGGCACCCGATGCACTTCTGCAGGTGCTCATTATGCTGAAGAGAACATCCTGACTCGCAACAGTAAGCTTTGCTACATTAATTCAGCGACGATATGTGTGGAGGGAGTTCATAGTTGAATCGGATCGAGGGTCTGGATGTTTTGGTCGGCTGGGAGAACCTAATGTGTCTTTCTTCCCTTGGCACATTGAAGTGCTTGTCATTTGTGACGGAAGAGGGGGATTGTCTGGGTACTTCGTATTGTGTCACTGCACTTCATCAGCCAGAAGCGGACATCATTAGCCCCCTCCAACGTATGTGCAACCTTCGCACTGGAACACATTTTCAGTCAGCAGGGGGCAAATAATAATGGAATGCTTGGAAATAATTCATTATTCTGGGAGAATAAGCAGAGAAATGCGGCTCTTCAGGGAATGACCTAGTGAACTGGCAACTCATACATTTAATGTATAATACATATCCAGCCAGTATTATTGCCCAGTTAGGCAGTCTGGTAGAAACTTCAAAGTGTTTTTAAATGACGGCAGGAAGCTTCCTTGTTGCCTGTGTCCCTTTTAAAAGGTACTGTACTAGTTTATCTGAGGCCTCATTATGGATACATAATATGCTGAAACAACAACGGACCACTGGGCTCGGCTTTTGGATTCATTTTGAAAGTGGATTTCAAGCACACGCTCTGGAAGTTCTGATTTTTCCAAGCGTGGGGACCCAGTATTGGCTTATCCTGTTGCAATTTCCCCACATTTTGACCTGCATATGCCATGATTCTATACTCCTTGTTTCTCCCTTATGAAAAGCATTTTCTGCTGTATAAATTAATCTTCTCCATTTTGTGAGCATTCAATTATGGGATGTTTTCACTAGGTTAAGATGTGCTGCAACTTGGATTTCTTGAAGTGTTACTTGAGATTGGTTCTGTTTGGAATTGTGAGTAGGTTATTTTGGGAGTAATTGTGAGAGTTGCTGCTATTGTTTTTTATTCTTTTTAGTGATTGTTGCTATTGTGGGTGGGCTTCATACTTTCTTTTGATCTTTAATGCACCTACTTGCTCTTCTGGACTGATTGCATTATCCTATGATGTAGGAGGTTTTGGATGTCTGTTGAAGTGTGGCACAGTCTAGATGATAGCTCCTGCCCGGAAGGTTAGATTGCTATGGCTGGAATCTATGTTTTTTTTTTTTAATGCTGGCTTGAGGTTGATAGCCCCTTATGATTAAAATATCATTCTTTTCTTTTAATTATTTTATAGGCTCTATATCGGGTTATTTTTAGGACATTGTGGGCGGTGATAGACAGATACCAGTGTGTACACGTTCATTAAAAGGTAGACATACTGCATTTACGGGTATTCCTTGGGGTCAGATGGTAAGGGGAGAGCGTAGAGACTTTTCACAGAACTACAGCAGTACTGCTCAATATCTATGTACTTCTGACCTGAACAACATGCCCATGCACAACAATGTTTATAATTTTTGAGCACTTATAATTGGTTAGATTGCTGGACCGTGGTACAATGACATCAAGCGTTTTACCCAGGGCTTGAATTCAGGTTATTGGTTCTGACTTAACATGTCCGAGACTAGCACATATGGGGTCTCTTCATATGATAGGCAGTAGAGGTTTTCCGGTAGCCTTAATAGTTTGATTTATATGGTTTGACTCATTTCATGGGGGGTGGAGGGTTTTAGGCATTGTGGGGGTATTTGGTTACACGTTTCATTATTCTTAGTTGGCTTATTTTTAATATTTAAGGAGGTTTTATTGGATATTGGAAGGGGTCCTGTGATTGGTTCCGAATGTGGATTCATTTGTTTTTTGAGCTGAACAGACTTCACAGTCTTATCTTTTCTTTTGGTTTGTTATTTTATGTTTTTGGCTCATTTTCATGTTTATATTGTTTTTCTGGTTTCTTTTCATTTTCTTTTTACTTTCTTTTTGCTCTGGATGTTCCTGACTTTCAGGTTATAATGACTTCTTGCACAGGTGGGACCTCAAATGACCTGTGTGTTGTCACTTGGAATGTGAATGGGGTCAATAATATGTTAAAGAAGAAGAAAGTTTTTCAAATGTTACAAGACATGCATGCTGACATATGTTTTTTACAGGAGACTCATATTTTGGAGGATGAGATTTCTAAGTTGGAAAAGGAGTGGGTGGGATCAGCTTATGGATCCTCCTTCTCATCAAGGTCGAGGGGAGTGGCCATTTTGTTGCGTAAGAAACTGCAAGTTTTGAAGGAATGTGCGGATAAGGATGGCAGGATGATTGCATTGCTGGTAGAGATTCAAGGGGAGTTGTTAACCCTCTGCAATGTGTATGCTCCCACAGTGGACGATGGCTCCTTCTTTAGAATGGTGGCACAGACCCTAATAGATTTGAATTATCCTAATATTCTGCTTGGGGGTGACTTCAATACGGTAGTTGATCCTGATCTGGATAGAAGTCAGGTCAGGCGTGTGTTGCGTTGTGATTATCATCATCAAGCGCTTCATTCACTCTTGGAGGAACATGATTTGAAAGATACGTGGCGTTTGGAGAATCTGGACAAACGACAATACAGTTTCTTTTCTAGTGCGCATAGTGTGTTTTCTAGATTGGACATGATTTTTTTCTGGTGGGAATGTATCGGAAAGCGTCATCTCATGTGATATTGGTAATATTTTGTTGAGTGACCATGCCCCCGTAGGGGTGCATTTGCGGCTTAAATTTCAAAGTAAAAGAAGTTTCTCATGGAAGATGTACACATCTATCTTGTTAGATGATGACATTTTAGAGCAGATTGTTTCAGAGGCAAATTACTTTGTTTTGGAGAATCACTCGGAGGAGATTAGTGTGGAGAATACGTGGGAAGCCTTTAAATGCTGTATGCGTGGCGTCTGTTTGGGGCTGTCATGTGGTAAACGGAAAAAGGAGGAGAGTAATAGGCGTGATCTGGATCTACGTATTAGTGAGGTCTCGCGGGATCTGATGCTTGATCCGACTAACTTTGTTCATTTGGCAGCTTTGAAAAAACTTAAAAAAGGAAATGGAAGACTTTTTGTCGATGAGGGCTGAACGTGGCTTGTTCTATTCTAAATGTACCTATTTTGAGAAGGGGGAACGCTGTGACAGATGGTTGGCATATCAGTTGAAGAAAAGGATTTCGGAGTCGGCAATTGCATCTATGGTTGAAAGGGATGGTAGGATTACATTTGATCCGAATAAAATTAACTTGATTTTTCGTGACTTCCATGAGAATCTGTATATCAATGAGGCTGGTATTAATGGTAGGGGTGAGGACTTCTTTGGTAATTTGCCGATTCCAAAGGTTTTGGATAACGATTGTGATCTACTTGGTGTTAGGATTGCGGTGGATGAGATCAAAGGGGCGATTTCTGTGCTGAATACAGGCAAATCCCCGGGCCCTGATGGCCTCCCCTGTGAGTTTTATAGGATTCTTCCGAATTCTTCCGAATTCAGCCTTAGAGCTCTTGAGAGATATGTTTGTTTCTAGCAAGTAGACCAGGACGCTACCTAAAAGTACTAACCATGCGACTATTTCAGTATTTCTGAAAAAAGGTAAAGATTGTAATCTCCCGGCCAGTTATCGTCCAATTAGCCTAATCAATACGGACAATAAGATTCTTGCCAAGGTCCTAGCTATGCGCCTGGTGCAATTGTTGCCTACTTTGATTGGCGAGGAACAATCTGGTTTCATGAGAAATAGACGTACCTCTAGTAACATCAGGAGGTTGTTGCTTACTATGGAAATGGCAGATAGGATGAACTGTGATGCTGTGGTCCTTTCGCTTGACGCAGAAAAAGCGTTCGACAGGGTTAGTTGGGATTACTTGTATTCTGTACTGAGGAGGATGAATTTGGGTGAGGAGTTTATCTCTTGGGTAGCTCTACTATACTCCAGACCGACTGCTGCTGTTAAGACTAATGGAGTGATTTCAGAACCCTTTAGTTTGGAGCGCGGCACGCGTCAAGGTTGTCCTTTCTCCCCTCTGTTGTTCATTTTGGCAATTGAGCCTCTTGCTGTTGGCATCAAACATGAGCCAGATTTGCAAGGAGTGAGTTGTTGGGGTGTGGTACAAAAAGCTTGGCTTTATGCAGACGACCTTCTATTGGTACTGGAGAACTTGCAGGTGTCCTTACCCAGGTTGATGAGGTTTTTATCTGAGTTTCATGATTGTTCCGGCTATAAAATTAACCGCTTATAGTCTGAAGTGTTGCCTCTGTCGAATAGATGTGATAAGGCTCTGGTTACGGGGCTGGGGTTTACTTGGTGTGATGTACGCTTGCGTTATTTGGGGGTATGGCTGACGTATCCTCTTTCCAAGATGGTTGATGGGAACATGAGTGTGGTTATTCGGGAATGTAAATCGGATCTAGAACGGTGGTCATTGCTTAATATTTCTTTATGGGGTAAAGTTAATGCCCTGAAGATGAATACAACTCCTAAGATCAACTTTGTATCTGGCATGCTTCCTTTGAAAATTAAGAGCTGCTACTGGAATGATTTGGACCGCCTAGTTCAGGAATTTTTGTGGGACAAAAAACCACCAAGACCTAGTCTATGACGTTGCAGCTTCCAGTTCATTTAGGTGGACTGGGGGTACCGAATTTTCGGGCTTACCATTTGGCCTTTTCTACTCATTCTTTTGTACCATTTTTAACAGGTGAATTAGACAGCTGGGCAGTGGCGGGGTCGAGTGCCTATGGGCCGCTGGGCCCGACAGCCTTGTTGACTACAAATACCAAGATTCAGGGTGGTGATTTGGTGGCAACGTCATTTTTGCGCAATTCATGGATTGCAGTTTTGTCATTGCTTGGTCGGGATGCATTCAAGTGCAGGAGTGCCTCTATTTGGTTGAATCCTAGGATTAGGGACAATTTGAGGACAGTTGTTTGGCCTGAATGGTTTTTGATGGGTATTACACAGGTTTCTGATTTGGGGAATGATGATCGGTGGTTGACCGCAGCAGAGCTGAGAGAGAGATGGAATGTTGATGGTTTATCAGACTCGGCTTATGGATGGATAAAGAGGGTGGTTGGTGAGGTTGACTGGTCTGACTCCTTGGATGTGTGCGCTTTGCTGAAAGAGTCTAACAGTGGGAAGAGTGGCGGTTTGGCTAGTAGGCTCTACAAGCTAATGGTGTCACATTTTCGGTGTAATGACAATTTGCGGAGAGTATGGAGTGAGAAAATAGGATCAGAAATTGATGTGGATGATTGGCACAATATGTGTAGTAATGTATCGTTGTGCTCTCTGAATCTAAGTGAACGGTCTCAACAGATAAAGATCCTGAATCGAGTGTATTGGTGCCCTGAAACATTGCATAAAAGAGGCATGTCTGACAGTTCGGACTGTTGGGGGTGTGTTCAGGCAGTAGGGTCATTGGAACACATGTTGTGGAATTGTGTGAGGGTCAGAGATTTTTGGAGTTATGTCTGTGATGTGTGTGTCAGGATTACTGGAGGAGGGCCGGTCCTTGATTTTGGGATGGTAATCCTGGGTAATGATTCTGGGTTGGGGGATGTCAGCTCAGCCCGCAAGAATTGGATTTTCCGTGCATTCATTGTGGCCAAGAGGTTGATTCTCCGAGGGTGGAAAGGAGGGGTTCCTCCTTCCTATGAGGAGTGGATTCAGGAAATGCATTGCCTGTCACAGACAGAGAAATTGATTTACAAATTGAAACGTAAATTGTCTACATTTGAGAAGATCTGGAATGAGTTCAATGACTTCTTTTAAGTTTGTTCTTACTTATTTACTACTTTTTTTGTGTACTTTCTGTTTCTGTAATATTACTGTTGATGACATGTAGTATATATTGTATATATTATAAATAAATAATAATTAAAAAAAAGCTGTTTTGGAGCCAGCCGCCACTGCATAAATGCACTGTATTGCTGCATCTTGTCACAGTTACTTGACTGTTTTGAGGTGCTGAATCAGCCTTAACCTGCCTGTTCGTCATCAGGTTTAAGGTGATCACTGCTGCAAAACTGCATCTCATGCTTGTACTGCATTGAAGTGACTCAATCCTCTCAACACTGACTCAATCCGGTGGAAAACACAAAGACTCCCATCTCGATTCTGTCAAGCTGTGCAAGAAGAATATAAAGGTGTTCACAACTGTTCAGCCCCATGACTGTTTTTAAGGGTGCTAATAACAATTTAATACCCCTACATACATTTTTAAAGCATATATATGCACTTAAACATTACTGCAAAGGCAATTTCCTGCAGACCCCAGTCTTCACACCGAGAATGGCCCTTTCATCCAAATTCCTAGATACTCTGTGCATGCATAGGGTTGGGCTGTAGAAAGTTTAATAGTGTGTTTGGATTCTTACTTTAATGAAAGACTGCTATATTTATAGAACCTTTATTGTACATTTATTTTATTTTTGTATCAAAGTGCTATTGCTGTTTGCATTCTCACTTGCTGGCTTAGACCTCTCTTGAAGAGTATAGCCGCCCTCAGCCAATACTTTCTGAAAGAGGCGAAGGAGGTAAATCATTCATGTTCTGCCTCTTTCACCTTAATTATTGAGATCACTGATTGCTTAGTAAAAATGTTGGCCTGAGTCTGAGTTTCAGCCAATGGGCTTCATTACAAGATGGCCGGTATTCCGGTGGAAAATCCAACAGAATACTGCCCATTGGAATTCCCATTACTACCATTTGGTCTGGCAGATTTACTGCCAGATTACAAGTGGTAGGGGCGGTGTTAGTCCCCATTTATCCATTGGCGATTTCAGGGGAATTGCTGCAGTGATTATTCCACCTGTGGCAATTCCACCAATTATGCCTATTTTTCATTGGAACGTGTAAGGATTTACCTCAAGCATAATTCTGGATGTAAATCCCCCTCTCCACGGCCAAACTTGTAGTATGGCGGAGGAGGAAAAGTTATAGGAATTCTGTTACCGCCAATTTTTTCTTGCACTGCCATATACTGTAATTTGATTGACATTTTCTGTGTAAGGTCCCCTCTTTCAGTCTTGCAGTAAAAGTCATCTTGTGTATGTGGTGTCTCCAGGCAGGTGTAGAATATAAATGCCTTTAGACACTCACCTGATTTAGGGAAAGAAGAGCAGCAGGAACCCATTATATTAATGCTGGAAATTCTATACCAAAAAAACAAGTACACGCGCCCCTTCGTGGAGCAAATACCGGCATGCCGGTAATAGGGGAACATCACAACCCACGCTGACATGTATATACCGGCATCGCAAAGCCGGTAATCACAGGCTGCACGATGCCGGCCATGCAGGCATCGTGGACCACCCGCAAACAGCAATCAGGATACAAGGCAGCTGCCACAGGTGCACACAATCCCCACAGGTGGAGTCAATGGAGGCTGGGCCAGTAGAAACTGAGCACACCCACACACCACACCCCTTCCAACACCACAATGCTACCATTAGCTGTTGCAAGCATGGCGCTGGAGGACATGCCCATACTGCTACAACTACAGCAACAACAGCAACAACAACAACAACAACTACAGCAGCAACAACAGGCAGCACAGAGGAGACGCAGGAGGAGAAGGCGGGTGAGACAGGCCCAGCAATTACCACCAGCGCAGGCAGCAGTGCCTCGTAGGCAACCACCAATCCCTGGCACCAGTTCCAGCCCTTTTAACCTAACCCCTGAGCAGATCCACACCCTGTACTGGTTGGACCGTGACACCATCACCACCATAGTGGACATGATACAGAACAACATTGCCAGCCTCATAGAAATACGCACTGCCATCCCCCCGCTACTAAAGGTGGCGTCTGTGCTACACTTCCTGGCCACAGACACCTACCAACACACAGTGGGCCAGGTGCATGGCATTTCACAGCCACTATTTTTACGCATGTTGAACCAAGTGTGGATGCCCTCCTGAAGGCATGCCCATTTGTGTTGGTGCACTCGACTGTACCCATGTGGAATTGGTAGTCCCCCATGCCATAGAGGCGGTGTACCGCAATCGCAAGCAATGCCACTCCATCAATGTGCAAATGGTATATGACTCCCGCAAGATCATCACACATTGCTGCACCCGATATCCCGGATCAACACATGATGCCATGGTACTGCGTAACTCCATGCTACCCCATCACATGGAGTGACATGCTGGACCACGTGCCTGGCTGCTAGGTGAGTCACACAACTGTCCTATGGCAGTGCTTTGGGGTACTGATGTGTGGGGATGGATAAGGGGGGGCATACTGCACATGGGTGGGAAAGGTCGGGGCATACTGCACCTGGGTGGGAAAGGGGGGGTGCATACTGAACCTGGGTGCCAATAGCCGGTGATTGGAGAATGCATGCAGAGCTAAACACTCCTGACCTGATCCAGCCAAACGGAACATGACACATCACTGGGCCACATATCACAATCAATGCATATCGATGAGAACAAGTAAGAGGCACAACCAGGCCACCATGTTGTTGGCAAGCAATGCATGAATGAACAGGATGGCAACTGTGGCAATGTGGTCAGTGTGACCATGCATAGTGAGGGATGAACAGCATGAATTGGAGGCTAAACATTGTTGCACTACCACAGCACATCTGCCTCAGCATGCATGATTACACCCTGCAACATCTATTGAACGCCATCCAGACTACCACACCTCATGACAGTATAGATTGCATCTAGGTAACATTTTTGCATGCGTACAGGGACATGTGCATGCCCACACCAAATAGCTGCCGCCATGACTGTGATCCCTGAAGGTGGCAGTTCAGAATGACACACACCTATTTGTATCTGCTTGCAGGTGATGGAGGATATCCCTTGAGGCCGTGGCTACTCACCCCTGTGCGAAACCCACAGAACAGCCATGAAGAGGAGTACAATCGTGTGCACACTGATACTGGTGTTGTGATTGAGCAGACCTTTGGCCTGTTGAAGGCGCGGTTCCTCTGCCTCAGCAGGTCTGGTGGGGCACTCCTATATAGGCCTGAGAAGGTGGCAAAGATCACCATGGCCTGTGTCATGCTGCACAACATGAGCGTCCGAAGAAATGTACCGCTGCCACCTGACATTCACATGCATGGGCTGGGTGAGGATGATGAGAATGGAGACGGAGGTGAAGTAGCCCTCTGCCAGTACGTGATGCACGGGATGGCCATGCTGTACGCCAAGCACTAATTCACAAATACTTCTGAAACACAGGGACTATGATAGACATGTGTCAGTGACACACTGGCTCCATGTGTACATGCACACTTGTATTGTTTGGAATTGGCCACTGAACACCATCACACATTAATAGTACATGCACAAAATGAAGAATGTCCAGCCATTGAATTTTTGGCACACAACGGGTGTGTTTTTCAAACAGGCAACAATGTGAACACTCCCTCCCAACCCCCAGTGGACTCCCCAACCCACCCTACAAACCCCAAATAACACCAGTGAACTCCCCAACCCACCCTACAAACCCCAAATAACCCCAGTGAACTCCCCAACCCACCCTACAAACCCCAGATCTCCCCAAATGTACTCTGAAGATTGTTCCCTTCACCAACGTCCATTTGTCCAATGGCCATTGTCTGGCCACCCTACTTCTTGGCCTTCTTGGCATATGGGGGTGGCATGTCCGAGTGCTGTGCACTCCTCCGGGTCATCTGCATGGGGCTTGAGTGGGCAGAGGTTGAAGGGGTCGTAGCAGTGGACGTGTCAGAGGCTGGTCCCACGCCTGCTCCAAGGCGTGGCCCGCTGCATTTGGAGCAGGATGGACGTCAGGACGTGCGTCACTGCCCCCAGACAGTCCCTCATGAGAGTTGCGGATGTGTTAACGGCCGCAGTGTTTGCAGCGATGGCTGCTGTGGTCTCCCCAATGGCATTAGCGATGTCCCGCCTAGAGTGCTCCCCATCGGCAATATACTGCCGCATTCGATCTAGCATCGACTCCTGTCGTGCCTCCACCCTCGAGAGGCGAGCCTCAAAGGTGTTGTTGGTAGTGGGAGTGCTGGTGGCCGGGGTGGTGGTAGCCGGGGTGGTTGATGGCGCTTGCGTGGGACCCACATCCAGGGTGCTGTCCTCCTTGAAGGTGCACATGTCGGAGTCTCTGAGGTCGGAGTCGTGGAGGCAGGGATCGTCACTGCCATCGGCCTCCAAATGGGGTGGGGAGGTGGTCATGGGGCTTGGGGTGGGTGTAGTGGACACGACTGTGACACCCTGGGTGGCACATTAGCATCCGCAACGTCCGCAGTGGTTGGCGGTGCAGGTATTGGAATACCTCTCACTGTTGTGGGTGGCTGCTGCCAGTCTCCATGTGTGTTGCCCACACTTGCTGCAGGTATACTTTCCTGGGTTTCAGCTCGGTCTGGCACAGTGCCTGTTGGTCTGGCCTGTTTCTCAGGCTGGGGGGTGGTGGTGGTGGTGGCCCTTCTCCCTTGCCATGATGTTGATGCCCTTGCACCCCTGTCCTGCCTGGCATCTTCCTGATCGGTGCCTGGGGGATAGAAGAGATGCAGGTCATCTCCATACATTCATGCATCCATTTATTACAGGGGTGTGGTATTTGATGTTCTGAGGGGGCATGTAGGCTATGAATGCATGGCAGGTGGCAGGCCATTGATATGGTGTCTGTGTGTTGGGTTACATGGGCACGGTCGAGTTATGTTGCTCGTGTGTTGGTATTGGGATTTGCACTGGGCATGCATTTGTGTGTGGCAGGGTGTGGCACGCATTCTTGACTGGATATGTAGATGTGGGTCTGGGACATGCATTGCCTTGCCTAGTCTCACTTCCACATCACTTGTGCCACGTCATGGTTTCCCCTACAGGGCTGTGCTGGGTCACTCACCTCCTTCTGTGGATGATGCAGTGCCCATCTCCATCTCTCGAATCCCTCTAATGACTCTGGATCAATGAAAAAGCTGGCAGTCTCCTCCCATAGCATCAGCTTTGCTGGTGAGTGTGGCCCCCCGCCTGTCGCCATGGCCGCACTCCTGTTGACTGCCAGGATGTTCCTCACCCTCAGGCGGAAGTCGTCCCACCGCTTGCGACAGTCACGCACTGTACGTGGGGTTGTCCCCACAGCCGACACCCTCTGGGCAACCTCCTGCCAGATTTTCTTCTTTTTCATCTGGGCAGCATGCTTGATGTCGTTTGACCTGATGATGTCTGCATGCTGGGCCAGAGTGTCTGCCAGCATATTGAGCTCAGCATCAGAGAAATGCTGTATCCGCTTCCGGGGGGTCATTTTCCTGGTTGCCTTCGGCATCATGAGTGTTTTCTGATGTTGCATAACACGAAAGGACTGCTGGTTGGGGAGGATGGCAATGGATTGTATTTTTAAAGATGGCTGCCGGCCCATTTCCTGTTCCTGCGCGATGACGTAATTTCCGGCTCCGTTTTTGCGAACACGGTATTTACATGGTGGTATTACCGTGCCGGTATTTAGGGGTTGTTCCGAGGCGGTGCCGGTATCGGCAGGTCCCGCGATGCCGCTATCAGGGGGGTTGGAGGGCCTTTAGCGGCATGCCAGTATTTCCATTACCGGCATGGGGGTTTGTGCGTGCTTGCGTACTCATAATCACCCACTATTAGTGGGTTCATAAGAGCACAGACCCGCTCTTACCGGCATGCCGGTAATGACCCCGATTTTACCGGCCAACTCGTAATGAAGCCCATTGCTTTTAACAAACAATGTTTGTATTCCTTGGAATTTAAAAGACAATGGGCCTCATTACAACCCAGGCGTTAAGGGTTAACGCCGTCGTTAACCCTTAACGCCTGATTCCGATTTTAACGGCTGCTTTTAGCAGCCGTTAAAATCCATGGCGCTAAACCGCCTTGGTGCTAATTACGCCACTGTAATTTACGGTGGCGTAATTAGCGCCTTCCCCACTCCCATTATGCCCTTTTGGGGCAAAAATGGGAATGGGGAAGGGTAAAATGAGAAATGGGGATTTACCGCCCCACTCACCTTGGAATGGGGCGGTAAATCCGCCATCCACCATGGTGTAAACGTAGTTTACACCATGGTGGTAAAGTTGGCATACTTACCGCCTGGGTTGTAATGACCCCCAATTACTTTATACATCGGGAATGAACAGCGACAAAATCTTTGAGAATTAGTTCCTAAGTGTAGTGGAGGGGTGGGGAGGATCCTGGTCCTACACTGACAGGGGAGGGGGAGCAATGTGTGGTGGACTCTAATCCAACTAAAAAACTATCTTGGAGACTGCAGCAGATTTGTATATAGGGAACCCACCAAACAATCCCTCCTTTTCAATACACAAAAAAACAAAAAAAAATGTTTGGGTGGTCCTTCCTCATTTCAGGTTTACACTTAATTGACTACGTTTCAGACACCTTTATATAGTTTGAATATCCCCATTGAGGTATACATACCAGCTGTTTTTGCTCATGAATATTCCTGTTTTGTCTACACAATTTGTTTGTACAAAAAACACAATTTATTTGTAGAAAAATACATTTTAATTATTTTCTAAAAACACATTCCTTAACATTAGTACATTTCATCTGTATACCACACTTTTAAGATTAAATTGATTGGTTTGTACTGCATTTATAATAAAGTTTTTCTCAGATTTCTTTTCCTTTGAAAACATACTATTCCTATTCCACAGGGAGACAAATTATGCAGTTATTAAGACTGTTTCATTTTCACATCAATCATATATTCACTATTCTCAACATTCATTCCATTCTCCCCAACATATTTAATTCCTCTTCACTGTCTATTTAAACACTTTGTTTAGAAATTCATTAGGAGTATGCACTACACTGCAGATCCTTGATACCTCTTATTCTGTCTTTTCTTTCTATAACATTTGCTATCAGTTGACAGATATTTGCATTGGTGTTATCTTCTGGTCTTCTATTGTTCAACAGTTCTTCATTTCCTGAACTGTTTTGTCAATACTGTGTACAACTGAAATGACAATATATCACAGTTTTAATTCTCACTGTTCAAATTTGTGCAGTTTAGTACCATTAACTACCATTGTTTGGTTGTGTGAGGTTATTTCCCTTTTCTCAGAATGCTTATTGTAAACAGCATCAATACTCACATTGACCAACTTGTGACGGATGAATTATTTGCCATGTGTTCTGGCTGCTTTTAGCTTCCTTATTTTGTTCATTCACACTGCGTTTTTTAATAACATTGAACGGTCAGTCTACTCTTCTCTGTCAGTTTTCTAAGACAGAAATGAGGACAGAAGAACATAGCACGCTCTTGTCTCTTAAAACAAGTGGTTTGTTTATTAGTTTTAGTATTTTCCCATGATGTTAGAACATTTTTCATTATTCTATTGGAACTCACCATTAATACGGCGGTCAGTAGCTTCAGAAATAGATTGTTCTTGGACCTCTCATCCCAGGTATTTTTCGCTGGACATTTACAAGCTTTCGCTGGTTCTCGTCATGTTCTATGGGAAAAATCATGTAGAGACAGAGACCCATCTGTTTAGTAAGGGAATTGGTTATGTTACCTAACTCTTCGTCTAGTCATGTTTCTTTCTTCCGAAATTCAGCAAGTTTAACCTTACCTGTTTGTTCATGATCCTCGTTTGGTCACTTCTTGTCGCCGTACTATGGATCCCCAGAGTTCCATGCTGTTTCTATAGTGACCACGTGATTCAATCCTGCTCTAAGGTACTTTTCCCTAATTCTATGTTCTCACTTGTTGCTAGGTTAATTGATTGAACTGAACTCTTGTTCCTATATTTTCTATCTTTTTTCCTTAGTTTTAAACTCTTGTGGATATTTCCTTTCTTGTCCACGTGTTCCTGACTAGAACCACATTCTTGCTTAATGCCTTCTCCGTTTCTCTACTGTGCCCTATATTGTGTACAAAAGTGTGAAAAGTAGAAATGTATGCAAAAGGAAAAATCAGTGTTCAGATGTAAATGTGGCTGAACCAGCTCTCCTCCCCACCTTGTAGGCAGGATGATACACTCTGGCTCAGTTTCCAACACATTACACAGTTCAAAACCATGGATCGAGGCTCGCCTGGCCTACCACATTAAAGTTTCTTTCTCTGACTTCAAAATATATACTTCAACCAAAAACACATTTTCACAAAATGTCCCCCTCTACCAGGCTCAGACTTTTCACCATACAGTTTTCATAGATCCCCCTCTGCTGGGCTCAGACCTTTCACCACACAATTCTCATAGATCCCCCTCTGCCAGGCTCAAACCTTTCACCATACAGTTCTCACAGGTCCCCCTCTGCTGGGATCAGACCTTTCACTGCACAGTTCTTATAGGTTCCCCTCTGTTAGTCTCTGACCTTTCATGATGAAGTTCAATACATAGCTTAACGCACTTCTGGTCTCCCTCAATTGGGCTTGGACCCCTTCCAGATGTTGAAGTCTTTTGAATGTGTGTGGTTGTTTTACAGACCATCACAGGACCACTTCAAGTCATCGTTCACTATTTTACTTTCACTCTTACCATTTTTTTTGCCTTTTAGCTTCAAACAATATTCCTTTCACAGAGACTTTTGAATGGGCTACTTCCTTTCACCAGACCAGTCAGTATTGCTGATATCAGGAATGTATTTTAATTTAATGTTCATTCACAGGTCTGCCCTTCTCTGCATCTCATCTGCATGCCTACAACCTCTCAGGTCTCTTGCCAACTCACTGGCTGTGTGCACTTCTTTCTTATTTTGCAGTTTCCAATTTTCGAGTCAAGTAGTACCACAGGCTTGCCTTTGCCTCCCAACTCTGCCCAGGAGGGAAGCCCTGGGGTTTTTTAGCCCACTGCTCCCGTCCCGTAGACAATTGCTCTCCTCCAGTAGGTGTGCCTTCGTCCCAGAAGTTCTGCTCATTCTCGTGTTCCAACTTGCCCAGAGAGTGTCTTTAGGTGTTGCCTTTTATTCGTGTTAGGAGAGCTAACTGTTTTCTGGTGTATGCATTTAGGGTAAAGTGCCTGACTTTCCCTGACCCTATTAATGGCACATGTTCAGTACAATGTGAGAGAGTTAGTCTGGTTTCTCCTTGCAACCACTTTCTCGGCCCAGTGTTTGTGTAAAGGGGAGGGGAGATGGGACTTTGGTAAATCCTAAAAAATAGGATGGGGTAGATGAACAAAAGAGGGGGGAATACCACGTCTTAGCTCACCTCCACTCCCAAAGATCCCTCACCCAGGTGATCCCCCCGCACTGGTCCACCCCCAGGAACTGGATCCAACAGCAATGGCTGTGTCCTGTCCACCTGGATGACAAGTCCCAGAGGACTAGCGGGTGAGACACCCTTTGGTTTCTCACAGTGCTTTCACCTCAAACCCGTTTGACACCGTAATGTGCTTCACAGAGCCCGTCACCTGCTTGCTTTAAATCAACTACTTAATGCTGGACCCCGAATGGAACCATTGTAGTTTCACTCGCTGACTTGGACCAGCTGTTACACAAACTACTCAACCTGTTGCTTTGTAAAACTGCACACAAGAGCATCAGGATCACCACTTTGAACCATTGCCGATCCTTGATTCAAAACAGTAGAGCATCATAAACTGACCCTACTCTGAAGTTAAAATCCTGACTTGAACTGGCCTGACCCCGAACTGATCCTGATGAGCGATCCAACCTGCATCCCTCAAAACCACCTTAGAACCGCTCTGAGCACTGTCTTCACCCCATCTATATGCCAGCTCACTGCTTGGATGAGTACAACTCGCTGCACGTGAACCTGAATCAAACCGCTCATTCATCAGCTTGAAGCCTGTTTGGACGTTTTTTGACTGACAAGAACACCCAAAACGTACTATGTACTTCTAATTGTCCCCTTGGTGCATTCCTGGGCCCTAGAGACTGGTAAGGCCAAAGGACATTTTGCACCCAAGAACATATATTTTGAAAGAACATTGTGGCTTATACTTGCCTTCCCTTCCTGGTTTGCTATCTTTGCTGATTCTGAGCTTTTTCCTCAGGGATGGAGTTTGTGTAGTGTTTCTATTATTATAACTTGTTGGGGTAATGGTGAGGCCCATGTTCTGATCGAGTGGTGTATCATGTGCCATGGAGCATGTTGCTCTTGTCCTCTTGTCGGCAAGTCTTGCTTCATTTTTCTTTGGCATCTCATTTGCCCTGGAGCAAGTTGCTCTTGTCCTCTGGTCAGCAATTCGTGCTGCTGTTTGTTGTTGTGTTTCAGAGCTCTTGATATTGATTTTTGCTTTGCATCAGATGGAGCTTTTCCAAGTAAAGTTAATTTTTTGTGTGGCATGTTTCAGTCACTCAATGGCTTTAGCACATTTGAGAAAGTGTCCAAGAAAGATTGCTTGATTGTGCTCTCTTTTTCTGAATTAACTTAAGTAAACTGGAACCCTGCCATTTCCCATGTATGGAGTGGTGTGATAAAACAATATATATATTTCGTTTGATTCCCTTTAAAAATGCTTCAATAAACACTTTTGAACTGTATACAGTAGTAATACATTTCAAAGGAATAACAAACACATCGAACATTTTGCTTCAGAAACTTTTCCAAACTTTACCTCCTTCTAGTACCTACTGTAATGAATCAGGGTGAGCATTAGTAAAAGAGGGTGTTTATGGAGTGAACTTTTCGCATCCAAACATAGGGCCTCATTACGAGTTTGGAGGTAGCTATGGTGCTATTAGCGCCATGGCTGCCTCCAAACTTGGGTCCGGGTTCCTTAAATGAGGAATTACTGGGTCATTCCAACCTTGGAGGACCCAGTAATTCCTCATTCAAAAAACCCATCCCCATTCCCATTCGAGCCCCCATAGGGCTCAATGGGAATGGGGATGGAGCTAATAACGGACCCGTTAATAGCAGGCCCGTTATTAGCTCCATGGTCCCCTTGCAGGACCCGCAAAGGACGTCTGGTCGTACCACAAGGGAACCTCGTAATAGGGCGTAATGGGTTTACCAGCACTGGCACCATTACTGGCCCTGTTAAACCCATTCCGCCCACATCGTAATGAGGCCCATAGACTATGATTTTGCCCCAGACAAATGAGGAATCCATGCAAAATTTGGTAGCATTGGGTTCAACAGTGTGATATATAAGATTTTTGCATCCAAACATAAGCTGCGATCTTGCCCCAGACAAAAGAGGAATCCATGCAAAATGTGATGGACTTTTGTTCAACGGTGTGGATTTGTATAGCCGGACAAACATACGCATACACATACATACATTCTGTTTTATATATAAAGATTGCATACAGTGTGCTTGATTAAAGTGTATATTTTTTATAGAAACGTAATTTAACATTCCTTTATTTTGGACTGTACTACTTCACTGTTTGGGTCGCTATTGAATCACATTCACACCCTTCTTAAGAGTGTAGCCTTCCCTCGAACAACGTAACCGCAAAAGGAGAAGTAGGTACATCTCTTAACTGTGACTGTTTTATTTATGTTATTGGTTATTTATATGGTGCTTATACAACAAGCCAATGGGCCTTATTACGACCCTGGCAGTACAGTGTTAACAGAGCCGTAAAAGGTGCCAGCGCTGTTTACCCTCTACCGCCTCATTACGAGGTTCACCTCGTGGGACCCAGGAAGTAACGCCTGGTCAAACCAGGCGTGCTTACCGGGTCCCGCGAGGGGAAGAGGGAGCAAACAACGGCCAACTCGTAATGGCCCGTTGTTTGCTCCCTCTCCCATTCCCATTTAGCCCTATGGGGGCTGAAATTGGAATGGGGAAGGACCGGGTCCGGGTGCTTGGAGGGAGGAATTACCAGGCCTTCCGAACTCGGAATGGCCCGTTAATTCCTCATTCTGTGGACCCGGACGCGATTTCGCTGGCAGCCATGCCGCCAATAGCGGCATGGCTACCGCTGAGGTCGTAATGAGGGCCAATGTTTCAAAGCTCCACAAGGCAAAAGAGCAGGGAACAAGGGAGAAAATACGTGATAGACGTGACAATGAATAAATAAGTAAACAATCAACAGCAGTCCTACCAGGCCTTGATACATTCAGAATGTGCAAGTGCAGAGAGAAAGAGGGAGTTTGGGAAAGGGGGCAAGGGAGTAAGTGCTTAGGGCCTCCAATGTGGTGGGGGCACCAGGGTGCCTGTTGGGGAGGCTACAGGTAAGTGCCTGAGTGGAGGCATCACAAGCCAAGAGGAAGGACTGACACCCATCAGATAAGTGTGGGTTTGAGACAAACCATCCAACTAGCCAGTGTAGGCCCAGAGGGTAGCGCAGGTAGGGGCAGTGGAACCAGAAGCTGAATTGGGAAATAGCCAGGACCCTATTGGACTCTTGAGAGAGTAGTAAAAGAAAAAGGTATTCAGTTGGTTGCAGAATTTGAGGTGAACCTGTTCAAGACAGAGAGGGAGTGGGAGAATGTTCCAAAGGAGGTATCCAGCAGAAAAGAGAAATCTGCCCCCAGATCTCTGCTTGGAGAAGCATTTGACCAGCAGAGAGTTGGAGCAAGAAGATCAAAGAGATCTAGAGGGAGAGTATTCAGTGAGAGAAAGTTGCAGGTAGCGTTGTCCCAGACTCCAGACAGCCTTATGGATGTTGCAAGGGGTCTTGAATTTGATCCTTGAGGCAACTGGGAGACAACTGGGAGACAGTGGAGAGATTTGAGGGCTGGAGAGATGCGGTGGCTGGGCTTGAGCTCAAGGACCAATCTTGCAGCCCTATTCTGGTTTAGTTGAAGAGAGCAGAGGGAGGGAAAGAGGTAGGTTGAGAAAGAGGCTATTGCAGTAATCCAGCCTGGAGAGGACTAGCGCTCTAGTGACATTGAGATTCTGGGGGAAGATGAGGTAAGGGAGAGTGCCTCTAAGGAGGTGAAGTTGAAAGTTGGCCTTCTTGGCAAGGTCCAAGATGTGAGGAGTGAAGAAGAGAGGGGAATTGAAGATGACCCCAAGGTTTCTGGCTGCAGTGGAAGGAGAAGGAGGAGAGCACATAGAGCGTGTCCAGAATGCAGTTGTGAAACGGGGAATAGGAGTCCCAATAGGAAGAATCTGAGCCTTACTGGCATTAAGACAGAGATCATTAGAGGTGCACCATGACTGGATAGCAGACAGACAGTCTGGGATGATAGAGGAAGAGGAAGAAGAGCTGTGTGTCATCTACATAACACAGGAAATGGGGAACGAATGTGGAGATCAGGTGAGCAAGAGGAGCAAGGTAGATATGGAACAACACATGTAGAAAGAGTGGTGCTGGATGAGAAGGAGTCCAGTAAAACCTTGGAGGGGCAGTCAGTGACGAAGGAGGTCAACCAGCCCAGTGCCCGTTCTGAGATATCAAGAGTATCTTGGAGCCGCTTTATGAGGATAGCATGGTTGACCATGTCAAAGACAGAAGAGAGGTCAAGGAGAATGAGAACAGCAGGAGATAAGAGTCAAGGTTTGCAAGCAGTTATTCACAGGTGTTCAGGAGAGCAGTTTCCATACGTCTGGATGCTCAGAATCCAGATTGATGGTTGTGTAAACAACCAAAAATATCAGTGTGTTGGGTCAGTTGGGGGAATACAAACTTCTCCAGGAGTTTGCCAGGGAAGGGTGTAGTAGAGATAGGGCAGTAGTTGGTCAGACACAAGGGGTCGGCTGAAAGCTTTTTTAGGATAGGGTGCCCAAGGGAGTGCTTGAGAGAAGAAGGGAAAGAGCCAGATACTAAGGTGTGGTTGCAGAAGTCAGCAAGAGCCAGAGCGAGGGAGAGGACGCTGTTCTTAATGGTCCTTGAAGAACAGGGAGAAATCTGTTTGGATGAGACCTTCCTAGAGCAGATTACTATAGAGATTTCATCCATTGTGATGGGTAAGAAGGAGGGGAGAGTGGGTGGGGGTGGACGAGAGGCAGAGGGAAGCAGGGGGACAGGGTGAAGAATGGAAGAAGGGGTAGAAGGGAGAGAGGACATAATGTCCTGAGCGTTAGAGTTGAAATGGGAGGCCAGTGCAATACAGAGAGCCTGAGAGGGAAGAGGTGAGGTGGAGACTGCAGATGGATTGGCTAGTTCCTTGCAGATTTTGAAGAGTTCAGCCATGTTGGTAGAGGCTACAGAGATATAGGCCTGGATGTGGGCCCTCTTGTTGGAGTGGAAGGAGAGACGGTATTGCCTTTGGAGCAGGCAACAGGCCAGTTTGTCAGAGGATGAAGCCAAGGTCTGCCACTTCCTTTCAGCAGCTCTGCACTTGAGTTTCAGAGCGGTTAGCTCGGAGTTGTACCAGCTGTTACACTTAGAGGTGGATTTCAGGTATATCCTCATGACAGGGGCTAGATTGTCAAGAGTGTTAGTGATGGCAAGATGAAGCTTGGCAAGGAAAAAGTCAGTGGGAAAGTCAAGAGGAGGAGAAGGAGGAGGAATGAAGGTGGAGGCAAACACAGCAACTGACACTTGTTTCATCAGTTGGATGACTGCAAAGGAGGCTAGCAGTGCTGGTGGAGGCTTGTTCAGTCGGCCAAGAGGTCCCAGGTGAGAAGAGAGGAGAGAGTGTTCAGAACAGGAGAGAGGGGCAGCAAGAGAATTGGTAGGGATGAAGGCAATGAGAGTGTGCCCGGCAGAGTGGGTAGGGCCAGAGGGGAGGATAGTGAGAGAGAGAGAGGTGCAGAGATGACAGAACAGTGAGGAGGTAGGAACAAGGTGGATGTGGAAGTCTCCAAGGAAGAGGAGTTTAGAAGTAGAGGTCAGAAGGGAGGAGGTGATGTGGCCAGCCCATTCAGAAAGGAAGTTAGACACAGGGCTAAGGGACCTATATATAGTTGCAAGAGTGAGAGAGTTGGAGAGACACCAGGCTTGCAGACACGACTTTCAAAGGAGGAGTTGGGCTTGGTGGGTATGAGAGAGGTATGGACTCACTTGGGGAAGATCAGGGCTACTCTCCCACCAGATTGGTTGGGCCATGGATGGAGAGCATCAGGTTGCCATCAGGAAGAAGGGAGTCAAAAGCAGTGAATGACCTGGTATTGAACCACGTCTCAGTGGCAGCAAGGACATCAAAATCAAAGTATTCATGAAGGAGACAGATACCAGAAGAATGTTTGACAGCAGATCGAGCATTCAGAGTGGCTAGGTCACCACCATTAATGGTTTTCCAAGGAGGGGTACAGGGAGCTTGTATGCCCATCGGAGGTGGTGAAGGGGTGCAGAGAGAGAGGAAGGAGGAGTAGCAGCAGGAGAAGGTAGGAAGTTGATGATGGTTTTCATGATGGTGTTGGCTCTTGGTTTGTTGAAGTGTGAGGGCTGAGTAGATGCTTTAGCCTCTACTCATCCTTGTACTCCTGCAGGGCAGACATCACTTTGTCACATTCTCGGTGCTTATTCACAGCAAAGTGCACATTAATGCTATAAGTATGCAAAAGCTAAAGCAGATCAATTTAAAGAAATAGAACAAATGTACACATCTCATTTCTGTTTACATCTGATTGTCTGTCAACTGTGATTAATGTCTGTGTTCATTGTTGTATGCAGTTCTTGAGTCATTTTAAAGAATGTTTCCATGTGATTACAGTGCCCTGCTGGGAATAGGCTTTGTAGCAGGTAGACACAGCTGGATCCTTTCAAACCTCCTGCCTACATACATGTCTACCCATCTCAACACCATTGAGGACACAGAATAATTAATTCAGAGCAGCCGCCTCCCTTTCTGTCTTCAAAGGATTGGATTGCATGACATAGATGATCGTGTCGCTTATTGGGTTGATGGGCCTGCTGAAGAAATGTGTGTGAAACATGAAGCAATAAGATCCACATCACATGCGTCTGACACTCTTCTATTCTTCGAAGGACAAATACAAACATTTACAGGCCGATTCATGGAATAAATAGCGTGGCGCAAGTGGGCAAAAACGTGCGAATCGCAGTGGAATAGCAAAAATCGCAGTGCAAGTGCGAAAATCGCACGAAAAGCAGCGCACGTCGATTCATGGAAGTCCGTGCGCGAGAAAACCAGCGGATGTGCGATAAAAAAGTGCGCGGCGCACGTTGGCGCACAGGCCATCTAACAGCGTGCGCCAGGTCACAGCGAAAATCGCACAGGCCACAGCGAAATTCGCACATAGCGCGGCGCACACAACAAAAGTAGGCGGAACACGGGGGTAACACTCGGAATAGGGAACAACTTGCCAAAACGTGGGCGTCACGGGGGAAGTACAGGGCACAAGTGCGCGGAACGCCCACACGCTCGCCTACAACACGTATTCATGGAATAGAATAGGGCAAAAAAGCGCACGCTCAAACCAGCGCACAGGCACAAACACGACCGCCACAAGAAAGCAGGCGGTAGCGTCTCTGCGGCTGTAAGAAATGTGCGCCAAAAGGTGCGCCAACAAATAGCACCTATATACTGCCATGATGAATGTCCTATACTGTGGCCCTCCAGGACAAATGACCTGCAAAGGGGTACCCACAAACACGGACACCCGCTGACAAAAATACATGTGCGTGTATACCAGGGTGCGCGGGAAGTCTCACACGCGATTTGGTCGGGTACGTGGATTTCAGGGGTGCGCGGGAAGTTCCACACGCGATTCCAGCAGGGTACGTGTATTTCAGGGGTGCGCGGGAAGTTCCACACGCGATTTCAGCAGGGTACGTGTATTTCAGGGGTTCTGGGGAGTACCACACGTGAATTGGCCGTGTGGGCCCTCCCAGGTGTACGCTCCACAACCTCCACGGACCCTGCAGGCAGCCCACACCACGGGGGACTACCCTGCACCCATGCTCATGTCCCGCAGGCAGCCCATCCACCATGGGCATGCCCTCCAGCCAACCCACATGTCACCTTGCACTACTGATCAACAATGCATGTCTCCCACCACCCCCACCCCCCTGCCACCATGGGCAGCCTCCACCAGGCCCCCACTCATGTCTCCCACCAACCCCACCCCCTGCCACCATGGGCAGCCTCCACCAGGCCCCCACTCATGTCTCCCACCACCCCCACCCCCCAGCAGTGCAGGGGCAGCCTCCACCAGGCCCCCACTCATGTCTCCCACCACCCCCACCCCCCAGCAGTGCAGGGGCAGCCTCCACCAGGCCCCCACTCATGTCTACCACCACCCCCACCCCCCAGCAGTGCAGGGGCACCCTCCACCAGGCCCCACTCATGTCTCCCACCACCCCCACCCCCCAGCCACCAGGGGCACCCTCCACCAGGCCCCCACCCATGTCTCCCACCACCCCCACCCCCCAGCAGTGCAGGGGCAGCCTCCACCAGGCCCCCACTCATGTCCCCTATCACCCCCACCCCCAGCAGTGCAGGGGCAGCCTCCACCAGGCCCCCACTCATGTCTACCACCACCCCCACCCCCCAGCAGTGCAGGGGCACCCTCCACCAGGCCCCCACTCATGTCTCCCACCACCCCCACCCCCCAGTCACCAGGGGCACCCTCCACCAGGCCCCCACCCATGTCTCCCACCACCCCCACCCCCCAGCAGTGCAGGGGCAGCCTCCACCAGGCCCCCACTCATGTCCCCTATCACCCCCACCCCCCCGCCACCAGGGGCACCCTCCACCAGGCCCCCACCCATGTCTCCCACCACCCCCACCCCCCAGCCACCATGGGCACCCTCCACCAGGCCCCCACCCATGTCTCCCACCACCCCCACCCCCCAGCAGTGCAGGGGCAGCCTCCACCAGGCCCACACTCATGTCCCCTATCACCCCCACCCCCCCGCAACCAGGGGCAGCCTCCACAAGGCCCCCACCCATGTCTCCCACCACCCCCAGCCATCAGGGGCACCCTCCACCAGGCACCCACCCATGTCTCCCACCACTCCCAGCCACCAGGGGCACCCTCCACCAGGCTGCCACCCATGTCTCCCACCACCCCCACCCGCCCGCCACCAGGGGCACCCTCCACCAGGCCCCCACTCATGTCTCCCACCACCCCCACCCCTCAGCAGTGCAGGGGAAGCCTCCACCAGGCCCCCACTCATGTCCCCTATCACCCCCACCCCCCAGCAGTGCAGGGGCAGCCTCCACCAGGCCCCCACTCATGTCTACCACCACCCCCACCCCCCAGCAGTGCAGGGGCACCCTCCACCAGGCCCCCACTCATGTCTCCCACCACCCCCACCCCCCAGCCACCAGGGGCACCCTCCACCAGGCCCCCACCCATGTCTCCCACCACCCCCACCCCCAGCAGTGCAGGGGCAGCCTCCACCAGGCCCCCACTCATGTCCCCTATCACCCCCACCCCCCTCCACCAGGGGCACCCTCCACCAGGCCCCCACCCATGTCTCCCACCACCCCCACCCCCCAGCCACCATGGGCACCCTCCACCAGGCCCCCACCCATGTCTCCCACCACCCCCACCCCCCAGCAGTGCAGGGGCAGCCTCCACCAGGCCCACACTCATGTCCCCTATCACCCCCACCCCCCCGCCACCAGGGGCAGCCTCCACCAGGCCCCCACCCATGTCTCCCACCACCCCCAGCCACCAGGGGCACCCTCCACCAGGCCCCCACCCATGTCTCCCACCACCCCCACCCCCCAGCCACCAGGGGCACCCTCCACCAGGCCGCCACCCATGTCTCCCACCACCCCCACCCCCCAGCCACCAGGGGCACCCTCCACCAGGCCCCCACTCATGTCTCCCACCACCCCCACCCCCAGCAGTGCAGGGGCAGCCTCCACCAGGCCCCCACTCATGTCTCCCACCACCCCCACCCCCCAGCAGTGCAGGGGCACCCTCCACCAGGCCCCCACTCATGTCTCCCACCACCCCCACCCCCCAGCAGTGCAGGGGCAGCCTCCACCAGGCCCCCACTCATGTATGTCCCCTATCACCCCCACCCCCCCGCCACCAGGGGCACCCTCCACCAGGCCCCCATCCATGTGTCCCACCACCCCCACCCCCCAGCAGTGCAGGTGCAGCCCCCACCAGGTCCTCACAATCCCCAATCATGTGCGTAATGGACAGCCTCCACAGCCAAAAAGCCCTACCAAGTAACCCATTCACCCACATGGAAATGGAAATCTCATGTTACACCCCCAATGTTCATTAAGCTAATGAACCCATGTCCGTCACACACAATGGTTGCAATTGAATGGGAAAACACACAACATGACATGCATGAAACCAATGAGATGATACCACACAGTGAAGTATGGAAACAAAATTGTATTGAAAAAAATATGCTAAAGAAAGAAAACAAACTACAATGTGAATGCGAAAAAAAAAGCTGCATGTCCGTATAAAAACACAAAACTGAAAATCAGAATCCAAAAAATATTTGCCCAAAGTCAAAAGTTAAAAAATCTCCATGCAATAAAGAACTATGTAAAAAACTACCAAGGGTCCATGAGCCCAACTGAACAAAGGAAACCTACTAAAAAACCTACCTAAAAATCAACTATATACAAAAAGTGGAGCAGTGTCCGTCGACTCCAAATCATAATAAGAAAGAAAGGAAACCTAAAACTAAAGAACTATATACAAAGGCGGCGGGCAAGTCCAGCGGCTCACTCCGTGGTGTCCCGGGCCTGGGCATCATCGAACTCCTGTTCGATGTCCCGGAGGCGGTCCAGTTCCATGGCCCCGAGGGTCCGCAGCGACGATGCCGTGTCCTCCGCAAACCCCCTGCGGATTGCCTCGAGGCACTCGGCCCGCCTCAGGGCCCTCCGCATGGAGTGCTCCGCCCTGACCATTGTGAGCCGCGCCTCTTCCGCCCGCCGCCGCTCCGCACCTAAGGCGTTGCCCAACCGCTGCCACACGGAAGACACTCTCTGTCCTGGGTCCCCCTGCCCTCCGGCCGATGCCGGTCCCTCCGATGTCGAAAGCCCCGAGCCTTCATGTCTCCCACCATGTTGCTGCTGCTGCTGCTCTGCCTCTGCCCGTGCACTGCCTCCTGCTGCCTTCACATTCTCCGCCGGCTGCGGTGCAGTTGTTGATGTGGCCACCCCTGCTGGACCTCCGACTCCCGACTGTGGCAGGGATGCCTCCTCCACCAGCCTGGCCGCACCGTCAGAGGCAGCTTCACAGGGCACCCAGGTGACTGATGGGTGGGAAGATGGCACAGAGGACGACTGGCGCGTAGTGGGTCCAGTTGAGGAGGGGATCGGAGCAAGCCCCATCAGATGGAGGAATCCGGCCTGGGTGACCTGTCCCAGCAGGCTGACGTGGTCAACGAGCCTTTCGAGATGACGTGCAGTCTCTCCTTGAAAAGACTGCAGGTCACCTCGCATGGCCCGTTGACGCAATGCCACACCAGCCAGGACAGGCTCAACCCGGACCTGGATGGCCACGTCCGCAGGCAGAGGAAGGCCAGTTGACGTCAGCTCATCCCCTGCCTGAAAATGGGTCTGGACATAGGCATCCCTGCTGGTGCAAGATGATGCAGGGACAGGATCGGGGACAGGATTGCACACAGGCACCTCCGCGGCTGCCTGTGCTGCCTCCTGTCCCTGGTCCTGCACTGCACCACTAGCACTAGTGGGATCCCCACCTCCAGACCCCGTCTCTGGTGCTTGCACAGCCCCCTCCTCCACCAAACCCCCCACCAACCTGGATGACTCCGTGCCATCTTCCCCTGTTGGACCCTGTGGGGTCCCAGCTGCCCCTTCTGCTGCCGAGGAGTCCAACTGCAACCTCCGCCTCTTGGACCTCCTCCCGGCAGCTGCGGCCTGGGACGCGGCACCGGACTCCTCACTCCCCGACGAGATGACAACACGGGAGGGGAGCCGGACCTTGCGTCTCCGGCTGGCGGTCGGATCCCCGGCGCTGTGCTCCACAGCACCATCTCCGCCCTCTTCATCAGTTGACGCTGCAGACAGGGAGAAAGAAAACACAGGCATCAGGGCACTGTACAATGGACACATACACGCATGACAGTTGCACATGAGTGGCATTGGCAAACCTCAGACATGTCATCACAATCCCCAACACACATGTCATTGCAACTCACACACATGAGCCATACCACAGCGATATCGCAACTGCCACCACCATCCCTACACATACAACAGCATCAGCAGCCAAAGGGGAGCCAGACATCACATGCAACACAGGAAGTGCACCACACATGTACACACAGCACCACACTTGCATGCATGTCTACACCTCTGCCAAGTGTTGCACTGTTCAGACAGGCATCCATGTCACATCTGCCAATCAGGCTTCCACATACTGCTGTCACATGCATCCATGTTGCATCACTGTTGCACCCTTGACAAATACACACACATGCACATGTACACAGTGCTCATACATGCAGCCGAAAACAACATACATGCCTGACATCATGGACATGTCTACTTACATACACATTCATCCAAACATGTGTGCACGCACAACTGCATTTGCCATGCAAGCCCACACACACAAGCACCATCCATGTCTCACACATTACAGCCCTCGCATGTGTCACGGCCCTGTACACCCCCACCCATACTCGACCCCATACAAACAGATGTGCAACCGGCACAATGCCGAATAATCACCACACGCACTGCTCACAATCAGGATGCATGTACACTCACCGCTCGACTCCAGACGGGTCTGCTTCTCTAGGACCTGGACGTGGAGGGCTGGGGATATGCGTTCCAGGGCCCCCATCTGTTCTTCCGACAAGTAGCCCCGGCGCCCCTTGGCATCCGCTGCCTTCAAGAGGCACCGGGCCTTGTTCAGGGTCCTGGACCTGAAGTCCTCCCAGCGCTTCCTGACATGTTGTAAGTCCGGACTGCCACCCCCTCCGCGTTGATGGCAGTCACAATGTCAGTCCAGATCCGAGTCCGTCCTTCCATGTCGCCGCGGGAACTTCCGAAGAGGGCATCATACTGCCCCAGGACTTGCTCCACCAGGACACCAACTTCGGTGGCACTGAAGCTGGTGCCCCTCGGCCTCTCTGGCCGGGTGTTGTCAGTGGTCACAGATGGTGTTTGCCCCGACATGACAACCCCAGAGGCAGGAGTGGGTGGGCAACTGGGTCCTGGGGCTGGGCTGTGGAGCGATGGAATTCCAGTCGGGAGTCTTCGGTTCCAGCAGGGGTGGTCACAGCAACAGCACCCCTTGCTGATGTGCAGGCAGCAAATGGCAGTGCACATGGGCAGCAAGCAGTCAGGCAGCAGCAGATGGCAGGTGGGAGCGTGCTCGGGGCTCTGGGGGGCAGTAGTCCAGCCTTCTGGGCAGGAGCGTGGTCTTCCGTGTGCTTACGCGTGGCCAGCTTGGTACGGAGTGATTTGGCACGTGAAAATCCTGCACGTCAGTGTGAAAACCGAGGAAAGCCCCTTAGCGCGTAAGTGCGTCAGCACGCATACGCAAATCTATTGGACCAAAGGCCCTCAGCGCGTAAGCGCGTCTGTGACATGACCCGCACGGGTGTTTCCCACACAGCACATGATGACAGAGCACACGTGGAAAGACTGCACGTCAGAGTGTCATCGCGTGTAATTGGACAGCACGGCAGAGTCTCATTGCGTGTAATTGGACAGCACGTCAGGGTGTCATCGCGTGTAATTGGACAAAAGTGCGTGTACACGCGATTGTCCTATGTACGTGTATATCAGGTGTGCGCGGACACTTACACACGCAAGTACGTCAGCGCACCTGTATCCCGGTGTGCGCGGGAATTTCCACACGCTATTGGACTGGGTACTGGATTTCAGGGGTGCGCGGGTCACACGCTCGCCTACAACACGCGCGACGCATTAATTTGCGCGCTAAAAAAATAACAAGCTCAGACCCAGGATGAACATACCGTCCCTAGCAGCAGTGGGCATGGCCTACCAAAGGAGGAGGAGGAGGAGGAGGAGGATAGTCAGGGCCAGAATATTCACACCCAGAACCAGCCTTTTCGGGATGCCTGATGACCAGGTGCATGGGAGGTACAGGTTTCCACCACACATCATACTGGACCTGGTGAGTGAGTGGGAGGATGACCTCACATCACCCAACCTGTGCTCCCAAGCACTCAGCCCCCTGGAGAAGGTCCTCAATGTACTGCACTTCTTAGCCACTGGATCATTTCAGCGGACAAGTGCCATTGTGGGTGGTGTATCACAGGCCACCCAGTCACGCTGCCCACACCAGGTCTTGAACATCATCACTGCACGCCCATCAGTCCGCAGGCACATATACCTACCCAGAACCCCTGCAGAAAGGCATGCTGCCGCCCTGGATTTCTACGCTGTGGCACGATTCCCCAAAGTGCTAGGTGCCATCGACTGCACCCATGTGGCTCTACGTCCCCCCAGGGCATCTGAGCACATCTATAGGAACCGCAAGAACTGGCATTCCATCAACGTGCAGGTAGTATGTAATGCCAAGGGAATCATCACCTCAGTATATGCCAACTATCCCGGGTCCACCCACGACAGCTTCATTTACCGAATGTCCACCCTAAGCCGGGACCTAGAAGCTGGGCGGCATGGCGATACATGGCTGCTTGGTGAGTATGAATGCCACTGCACATGCATGCATGTCAGATACTGAGCAAGGTCACAACCCCACCAATGATACCAATCACCACCTCCACAGGGGACAGTGCCTACCCTCTCAGCCCCCACATGATGACGCCAATTCGGAACCCCACCACGCCACCCCAGGTAAGATATAACGCAGGCCACATTACAACCCGGGGCATAGTGGAGCGCACATTCGGAGTGCTGAAGTCACGCTTTTGCTCCCTTGACCGTTCTGGTGGGCAGCTGTTGTACGCTCCCCCAGTAGTGTGCAGGATCATAGTGGCAGCATGTGTCCTGCACAACGTTGCAACACGCCGGGGCCTGGCCGTGGACATGGTGGTGCCCCCCCATCCCCAACCACATGCACAGCCGCTGCGCATGGGAGGGGAAAGGGCACGGGGGGAGGCAGCCCGTACACAGCTAGTGGCTAATTACTTCACATAGAAATCACACCCCTGTGGAGTGCACACTGCCCTGCCACATTCCATCTGACAATCAATGATGACTCAACCTGACACTGACCCTGAATGTCTGGAGAAAGAACCGTGAAAACCATATCAGCCTGAGATTGTTCACCTGGAAGTGTCACAATGTGTGCATCCCTACCCACACAGACACCACCAATGCAGTTTTGTGAAGTTGCACATTCAAGCAGCTAAAATGAATACCCACTTGCAAAATGCAACAAGAGGACAGTGCCATGTCAGCCAACCCAACCCCAGCACCGCCACACCACACACCGTGCCATGTCATGCTATTTGCAGGTAAACAAAGTAATCCACACAACATGACACTAGTGTCACAATGTACAGTGTCCCTATAAGATACTTGCAACACCTGAAATGCTCACAGTAATGCCGGACCAACAACAAACTTGAGCACGTACTACCATTAACATGACATCACTAATGTTAAATATTAGTAGTCTCACCACCTGGAAATGCCTGCACTCCCACCACTTCCAACTATGCAGTGTTGGCGCCATGTAGAGTTGTAGGTGCACTGCTGCCAACATGGACCACATCTCCAGACTAGAGGTCCTTGTGTAGACATGAGGAAGGGACCTGCAAATTGGGAGGTAGACACAGAAGATGAGTTACACATCAATGCAACATGCAGTGTACAACACAACAGCAATATGCACTAGGAATGTATACACAGTATTGACTACAGACTGCCCACACAGCTCATGGGAGTCCAACGTCACTGTGTAATTCACTGTCACTTGGGCACACCCTTTGCAAGCCCATGGAAACGGGAAGCAGGAGGGGTGTGTGTGACTCAAACCCAAGCATCTGAACAAAATACATTACAAGCCTGCATGTGCCCAGCCACAATGCAGCGTATGCCCACAGGAACCACGGAAGCCAACAAATCGTCCCAAAAAAATAGGGAATAAAATAAATAAAAATAAAAATAAAAATAAAAAAAAATAAAAAATGGCCATTGAAGGGCCCGGGGGGGTTGGGGAGGCCACCCAGGAGGTCCGAGGACAGGATGCACACCAGAACCCACCTGCGTGGATCCTGGGAAAAAAAACACCTCCATGGGCTCATGGCCCACACGGCTACCCTATTGTGGGAGTATCACTGCTGTCGCTATTATCACCCTGTGCAGCTGCATCCGGAGGTGGTTGCACTATGGGAGGCAGCCCACGCAAGGCCCTAGTCTGCTCCTCCATGGCTGCAAGCATGCGGGTGTGGTAGGTCTGGTTCTGGAGGATGAGTGTGCGGAGGTCCCCATGCAACAACTCACGGGATGCCCGGACCTCCGCCCTCGTTGCCTGCATCTCAGCTGAGAGCGTACGGGTGAGACGCTCCAGCTGCTGTTCTGTCCTTTGGTGTGTTGAAGCCTCAAGCTCAACAAGAGTCGTCCTGAGGTGAAGGAGCTCCTGCCTCAGGGCTTCCCTGTGGCCCTGGGACTCAATGGAGATGGCCTCCTGCAGAGTCACCAGTGCCGCCCGCCTGTCCCTGTTGGACCCCAACATGTCCTCCCTGTGTGACTGGCAGATGGAGTCGGTTGCCTGCTCTAGTCGCTCCATCAGCCTTTCAGGGGGGACAATGGAAGTGGCCAACCTATCCATGGCCTGAGCCATCATCTCGGATGATGCAGCCTGTTGGGTTGCGATACCGTAAATGGATTGCTCCCATGCGGTATTGCCAGGTGGCGTACGGCCACCACGTCGGCGGGCACCACACCTGTCTGGGGCAAGGCGAACTGCGCCTTGCTGTGCCGGCACTGCCTGAGGCTGCAGGACTGCATTCCCCCTCTGATCTGCTGGCCCAGGAACAGGATCAGATGTAGCGGAGTGTGACCCTGCATCCGTAACCACCAAAGGCGTAGCTGCCAACACTGACATCCCCATTGAGGGTTCTGACCCTGGTGCAGGTGCGTGAGACAGAACAGAATCCCTCCCTGGAACACTCACCTGCGACGGCACGTAGGTCTCATCCGAATCAACACCTGAGTACAGCTCGGTGGAGGTGCAGCCAGAGACACCCCTTGAGAGCAGGACCTGCAGCACTTGTGGGTTCTCACCCACCACCACACCACGTCCCTCACTGGTGGTTGGTCGGCCCTCGGACCCCTCCTGGGTCTGCACCATCTCCACAACCCCAGCAGTATCAGGTGCGTCTTCCCCTGCAAAGACATGAAAACAAAGAAATGGAAACAGGCATTAGCACCATGGCACACAATGAGGGCTGAGAAGCAAGAGAACCAGTACTTGTTTGACACATGTCCCACATGACTAAAACCCTCCCATGCATGCACCCTCACTGCGTATGAAGGGCAGGCAAATGGCACACACTGATGACACCAAGATGGAAGATGAACACATTTTCTGCATGCTGCCTGGCAGTGGCATCACACATTGGCCTGTGATTGGCAGGTGAAACACACATGCCATCACACAGATGGCATGTACCATTGCTATTGAGTGAAGATGGAGAGGAGGGCAACACCTATTCATTCAGTCCAGTTCCCGCATGTAATAGCTTTTCTAATTCAAACAGGTCAGATTCTTCACCTGGAGCTGCCAGTCCGAAATGGTGCAATTGCACAGGGACATGTTTGTACAAATGATATCCAGGTAACAAAGTCACTCCACTTTACCATAGCCATGTCAGACATGTGACTAGAGGACTGCGACATGCCTAGTAATAGTGGTGGAATGCAAACAATCTGACTAAATGAACAGTGAAAAATCAAGCAACAATGTTGTGGCAAGGTGACACTTCAAGGGCAACTGGCGTGCAGTTGGGCTAGATGTCTACTGTTGGCAGAAGGGATACTGCTATGGCCAAATGCAGCTGCGCAGGATGTATTGCATGAAGCACATGGCTGACCCATACGACTCAGGCGCACACACTCTCACCTGTCACACAAACAGAAGCCCTCACACACACCATGCACATGGATGACACACACATGCATGTGCACTCACCGGACAATGCCTCGTAATCAGCCAGATCTCCCACGCCTTGGATCTGTTCCTCCGTGACGTAGGTCCCAGCGACTGACTCATGTGGAGTGAGTTCCATGTCTACTACTGGAGACCCACCTCCAGTCACTAGAGTTGCGGCATGACTTGAGGCCAGCTTACTCTTTGCCCTGCGCTTTAGGTCATTCCAGCGCTTATAGCAATCATTGGCTCTGCGCCTCACGATTCCAAGGGCACTTACGATGTCCGCAACGGTCTGCCAGTGTGCCTGGCGTTTTGCAGGTGTGGTCTTGGATCCTGCAACAATGACCATCTCGTTGTCATGTGCGGACACATACTCGACAAGTGTATTCAGTTCGTCATCCGTGAAGCTGGGCTTCCTGGATGGGCCGGACTGTGTAGCCGTGTCTGGGGCATCAGCCTGTGCCGGACGAGCACTCTTCCTCTTCCGCTTGGAAGGTGGTGGTGATCCTGAGTGTCCTGCGCCGCTCTGGACACTAGGGGCAGGAGCCCTGGTGGACTCTGTATCAGGAGTGTGGGATTGCACACTCAGCATGGGAGTTGGTGCAGGCATTGGCTCTAGTGTGATGGTGTCAGGGGGAATGTCAGCAGCATGGACTAGGACCGACACTGTCTGGGCTGGGTGTGTGAGGGCTGGGGTGGATGGAGCCACAGCTGCCCGTGCAGCCTCTCCGCCCTGCCTACTTGGTGCAGCAGATGACCTTGCTGCCCCAGATGCACGTGGCATGGTGACATCAACGTGCACCAGCGCACGTGTCATAGGCCTGCTGACCTGGAAGTCAGCCATGGAGTCAGCCAGGTCTGGTGCCACAATGGGCTGGTCCAACAGGGGCTGAGCATGGATGGTGTCAGCCACATCAGCCTCAACAGGAGGGGGGGATTATGGGTGCCCTTGACTGGTCCTCCACACATGGGGGGACAGGCTCACCCTGCAAGTAACGACCACGTCCCCTACCGGATCCACCACGGCCACCACTTGTGGCTCTTCCACCTTTGCCACCCTTACGGAATCCTCGCCTACCAGCCATGGCACTGATGTTAATGTGCGTATGGGAGTGGCTGTAAAATATTTTCCTGGGCAATTGGGGGTCAAAGGGGTTGGGTACCAGATGGTAATTGTACCTTAGTGCTCTTGCAAGGCTGATTGTAACCCCTGGGGAAAGATGACGGGTCACGCTACGCACAGGAGCCCCAAAAAAGGGAGATGACGTGCACGCAACCCCTCCTAGACCACGTGTGCAGAAAGAAAAACCTGCACTATGCTGTGGCACCCAGTAACACAAGAATGAACGTATGCGTGTCACACGCAGCCTAGAATGACCTCTGAAGGGGTAGGCTACACACGGGGCAAGCACAGATGTTAGATACGTGCGTGACTCACCGTCTGCCAGGTAAAAGAGCGTGAAAAAGGAGCGCGTTTGGTTGGCAACACCCCCGCCAAAAGAAGATTTGTACGCTGTCTGAGGAGACAGGACAACAGTAGAAGGGAACACTGTTTGAGGGAACAGGCCCAGGCAAACCAGTAAAAGAGAAAAAAGAGAAAAAGCTCTCAGAGATAACAGGGAATACGAACTTGAAACGCCGTGAAGTAAATCGCGTGTGAAACGACAAGAAGTACAGAATTCACCCACTCGCTCTCCACGAAAAGCACGTACAAGGAAATGGTGTTCTACGCGTACCTTTTATACAGGCCCACACGTCCAGCATCACTTACGCGGCGTGTACGCGGTAGGGCCATTTCCACCAATTACACGCTTTGTCACTTCTGCGGGAAGGGCCATTTCCACCAATCACACGCGATTACACTCTGACGTGCAGTCTTTCCACGTGTGCTCTGTCATCACGTGCTGTGTGGGAAACACCCGTGCGGGTCACGTCACAGACGCGCTTACGCGCTGAGGGCCTTTGGTCCAATAGAATCGCGTATGCGTGCTGACGCGCTTACGCGCTAAGGGCCTTTCCTCGGTTTTCACGCTGACGTGCAGGATTTTCACGTGCCAAATCACTCCGTACCAAGCTGGCCACGCGTAAGCACACGGAATACCACACTCCTGCCCGGAAGGCCGAACTACTGCCCCCCAGAGCCCCGAGCACGCTCCCACCTGCCATCTGCTGCTGCCTGACTCCCTGCTGCCCCTGCACTGCTGGGGGGTGGGGGTGGTGGGAGACATGAGTGGGGGCCTGGTGGAGGCTGCCCCTGCACTGCTGGGGGGTGGGGGTGGTGGTAGACATGGGTGGGGGCCTGGTGGAGGGTGCCCCTGCACTGCTGGGGGGTGGGGGTGGTGGGAGACATGATTGGGGGCCTGGTGGAGTGTGCCCCTGGATGCTGGGGGGTGGGGGTGGTGGGAGACATGAGTGGGGGCCTGGTGGAGGGTGCCCCTGCACTGCTGGGGGGTGGGGGTGGTGGGAGACATGAGTGGGGGCCTGGTGGAGGGTGCCCCTGCACTGCTGGGGGGTGGGGGTGCAAGGGGACATGAGCAGGTGTGCAGGGTAGTCCCCTGTTTAGTGGGCTGCCTGCAGGGGCCGTCGAGGGTGTACAGGGAACACCTGTGAGGACCCACCCAGCCTAATCGCGTGTGGAACTTCCCGCGCACCCCTGAAATACACGTACCCTGCTGAAATATCGTGATATTGTACATAACCTTGAACATCAATTATATAAAGACTGTGTTTTAACTAATACAGTGTGTGGACATTCCTTTGTGGGTGTTTGGGGACTACACTGTACTTAAGAACCCGCCTGCATCACCTCCTGAGAAGCTAGCCCTTGATTGCCCCGTCCATTGCTACCACAATAGAGATTCTTGGCTCTGGTCCTCTGTGCCTCTCCTCTACCATATAGAGAGCAGAAGTACAGACACCCCCCTCCAGTCTTTACACTGGTGGCAGGGTTGGATGCTTATGGTTTTAAGAATCCATGTATAACCGTGCCACTTACAAAATATCTGCACTTTCTTAAATTGAGGTTTAGTTGTGTACAAGAAAAATGCATTACAAGCAATGGAATCTATTGCAAATGGTAAAGTGACTAGGATGAGCTTAGAGGCTCTCCAGAGTGCTTGTGAAGCCAGAGAGTTAGACTTTGTGGATAAGTCTCGTGCTGAGCTTATAGCTGCCCTGGTGGACTACCAGACTGATGGTAAAACTCTTAACCAATGAATACTCTGCCCCTAGGGTTTTTGATGAATCTCATTCTGGGAATGACACCATTCCTGATGCCTCTGTTCCAAATCCCAGCACTGCTCTTCAGAGGGAAGCCCTGAAGATTGAACTTTAAAATTGGAGCTACAACGGGAACACTTAGCCTTTCAATACAAAAAGTTGGCAACACAAGCTAAGTTGAAGAAAGAGGAGTTGGCACAGAAAGTGATACTCAAAGATAGGGACACTGAGCACCAAAGAATCCAGCTAGAGAGTGGAGACTTTAGCTAAACCAGTTGAGAGTGGTAGGTCCCCAGCCACCAGGTTCATGAAAGATTTGGCTGGTGTGTTTGTGGAGAGTTCTGATATCCTCCAGGGGATTGAAGCATTTGAGATGGCTTATGCAATTCATGATGTTGATAAGCAAGATTGGGCTAAGTGTTTGTTAAGCAGAATGCCTCAGCCAGGATATGACTTTATTCTGAAACTGAGTGGAAAAAAGGGGTCAGTAGAGTGCATGAAGTCTGCTTTGATTGTCAAGTTTAGCAAGGCACCTACCCAATACCTTAAAAGGTTCAGGGATTTTAAGAAATGAGAGAATGTGTCTTGGGTTGACTGGGTGAGTGCTGCCCACATGAACATGATGGGGTGAATTGATGGTTACAAAGTGAAAATGTTTGTTGAATTGTCTCACCTTTTGTTTTTTGAGCATTTTTCTGAAGCCTCTTCAGCACAGCTGCGTAAGTATGTTGCCGACCAGAACATTTTGGATCCCTTTAAGCTGGCTAGGTTGGCTGACAAGTGGGTCTCCCACCAGGTGTCCCCTAAGGATTCCAGTGGGAAGGACAAGGACAAAGAAAAGGTGGACCTCTCAGAAAGCTGAGGAGTCCCAGAAGCAATCACAGATGGGTAAAGTAAAACCTTCCTCTCCTAAGACCCAAAAAACTAGTGGGGATAAGTCATCTGTGGGTGGGAATAAGAGTAGTGGCCCACCTGCTGCAAAGCAGGTTCCCAGTGGTTCCAGTACTGTACCCCGCATTCCTGGCACTTGTTGGGACTGTGGGGCTCTGGATCACAAGAGGGGTGACCCCAAGTGTAAAGGTAAGGCACTTGGAGTCCGGGCTGTCAGCCTGACATACCCCTACTCATACCTGAGGTGGAGGCCACTGTCCTCCCCTCCTCTACTGGGATCACCTTTGGTGCTCCCGTAGAGATTTCCTTAGTGTCCCTTGGGGCCTGGGACCAGTACGCAGAAGTACTGGCAACTATCCCACAGAACACTTGCAGGTTTTTGAGAAGTGTCCTCTTGAATGGCCAGCCTTCTACTGGTTTGAGAGACATTGGGGCAAGCATGACAGTGGTGGGCAGGACCCTGCTCAAGCCAGAGGACTATGTAGGTGCTCCTCTGAGAACCACCAGGTTAGCTGATGAGACTTCCAAATTATTGCCTGTAGCCTTAGTCAACATCACGATTGGAGACAAGAGAGAAACGCTTCCTGTCCTGGATCAGGACAATGTCCCTGCTAACATTTTGTTAGGCAACGATCTAGTAGAGTTGGGTTTGATCGCTGATGGTCTGCCCATGACTGCTGCTGCCATCACTAAGTCCTAGGTGACATCGGGTCCGGCTGTGAGCTCGGTACCTATGCCGACGGTGAAACCCAAGGCACAAAGAAGAAGGAAGAGTAAGAAGGCTGTCTCTGTGATGGGGGCTCCTTCTCTTCCTGCTGTTCCTACAGCATCCATTGGAATCCATGCTCCTGACGGGCTGGGTCCAGTGGAAAACCCAAACTCAACTCCTGAGGGAGGAGAGGCAGAAGACTCTCCTGCGGGAGAGGTTCTCAATTCGGAGCACCACCCCTACCTTCAATGCCTGTTGGCTGAAGGGGGACCCTCCAGGGTGGACTTCTGTAAGGGACAGAGAGAGTGACACTCTCTCGAGGGTATGAGGAAACAGGCCCTGTCCCAGGCACAAGGAGAAGTGCCTAGGACATTCCGGATCTATTGGGAGAGTGAGCTCCTTGTTAGTGAGCCAACTAAGCCTGAACCTGGTGCCCTCAAGAGGTTGGTGGTACCCCAGGTTTACAGGCCCTTCCTGCTGCAGTTGATGCATGAGGTGCCCTTAGCTGGTCATCTTGGTACCAAGAAGACTAAGCAGAGAATCTCTGCCCATTTCTACTGGCCTCGGATGGGAGTAAAAGTGGAGTCCCACTGCAGGATCTGCCCAACTTGTGAGTTGTCTGGCAAGACTGGAGGCAGTGTCATTGCCCCACTGCAGCCATTGCCAGTGGTTGGTACACTGTTTGAGAGGGTGGACATCGACATTGTTGGCCCCTTGACCCTCCCACTTCAGATGAACATCGGTTCATCCTGGTCTTGGTTGATCATGCCACCAGGTACCCCGAGGCTATACCCCTTCGGACTGTTACTGCCAAGGAGGTTACCAGGGCTCTCCTGGGCATTTTCATCCATATTGGATTTCCTAAGGAGGTTGGCTCTGACAGAGGATTCAACTTCATGTCTAGTTACATGAAAACCATGTGGAAAGAGTGTGGGGTAACCTACAAGTTCTCCACCTCTTACCATCCCCAGACCAATGGTTTGGTTGAGAGATTTAATAAAACTCTCAAGGGCATGCTAGGCGCTTTGGAAGAGCCCCTACGGAGGAAATGGGATCTCCTCCTTCCATGCCTGCTGTTCGCTTACATAGAGGTACCTCAAGAGGGTGTTGGTTTCAGCCTCTTTGAGTTACTCTTTGGACATCCTGTGAGGGGGCCCCTTGCGTTGATCAGAGAAGTTCTGGAGGCCACCCCTCCAGTCCTGCCAAGCTAGTGGGGGACTATGGCCCTCATTCCGAGTATGGTGGTAGCCATGGTGCAATTAGCTCCATGGCTGCCCCCTATACCGGTACTGCCTCTGGCGTCGTTCAATGGGGATTTACCAGTCCATTCTGACCCTGGAGGGACCGGGAAGTCCCCATTGCACAAACCATTCCACATTCCCATTTGAGTCCTTATAGGGCTCAATGGGAATGGGGAGGGTTCTAATAACGGGCTTGCGACTTGAGAGCCCGTTATTAGCGCCCTGGTCCCTTAATGGGTCCAGTCCAGAACGGTTGGTCAGACCAGCCATTCCTGGTGTGACCCCCTAAGGGACCTTGAAGTAGGGCGGTAAGGGATTACCAGCACTGGTCTCCTTACCGGTGCCCGGTATCCCTTTATCGCCCACCTTGGAATGACCCCCTATGTGTTAGGCCTCAGATGGAGGATGATACAGATGATGGGTCAGGCAACACCAAATCTCAAGGCCAGCCAGGAATTGAATAAGTACTGGCATGACCTTAAAGCCTTGCAAGTGGATTGGACTCCGGCACAGGAAATCCTTGTGATGGAGCCTACCAAGCCTAGAGCTTTGGCAGACAAGTAGACTGGACCCTTCAGGATCATCTCCAAGATAGGCAAAGTCAATTATCTGGTTGACATCGGAGTCCCGGGGATAGCCCCTCAGGTATTCCACGTTAACAGGCTCAAGCCTTTCCACATGTGAGCATAAGTCTCATGTCTCTTGCTAGCTTCAGAGCAAGAAGAGGATGAGAGCAAGCCCCTTCCTTATTTGCTGCATAGCAACCCTCAGGATGGCTCAGTGGAGGGAGTACATCTCTCTCCAGATCTGACGACAGAGCAGCAGAAGGCCTGCAGGGCTTTGCTCCGGCAGTACGCCTCTCTGTTCTCACTGACACCAGTCCATACTCCGTGGTGTAGGCACAAAATTGACACTGGTGACAGTGTGCCTGTCAAAAGCAGGTGCTACCATATGTCAGATACCGTTAAGAACCTAATCCAGGCTGCGGTCACCAAGATGTTGGATCTGGGTGTTATTGAACCCTCAACCAGTCCTTGGTCCAGTCCCATGATGCTTGTCCCCAAGGCAAGTTCCCAGGCAGGTACCAAGGATTGGAGGTTCTTTGTGGACTACCGAGGAGTCAATGCTGTCACCAAAACTGACGTGCACCCATTGCCCAGGGCTGATGAGCTTGTGAACACCATAGGTGCTGCCAAATGTGTGAGCACCTTTGACCTAACGTCAGGCTATTGGCAAAAAGCACTGACGGACCATGCCAAGGATAAGACAGCATTCTCAACACCAGAGGGACTCTTAGGGCCATGCCTTTAGGGTTGAAGAATGCCCCTGCCACCTTCCAGAGATTGGTCAATCATGCACTCAGTGGTCTGGAGGTCTTTTGTGTGGCCTACTTAGCCGACATTGCTGTCTACAGTTCCACCTGGGAAGAGCATTTGACACATCTGGATATGATTTTGCAGGCCTTGAAAAGGGCTAACCTTGCAATCAAGGCCACAAAGTTCCAGATAGCTCAGGGGAAAGTCACATATCTTGGTCATGAGGTAGGAGGGTGTTAAATCCAACCACTCCCCATTAAAGTACAGGATGTACGGGACTGGGAGACTCCCACTACTCAAACCCAGGTGAGAGCCTTTTTGGGTCTCACTGGGTATTATCACAATTTCATGGCAGACTATGGAACCATAGCTGCACCCCTGGCAGCTCCGACTTCACCCATACAGCCTAGGAAGGTTAATTGGACTCAAGACTGTCAGAGGGCTTTCATGGCTTGAAAGAAAGTCTGGGTAGGGCACCTGTGTTGTGTATACCCGATTACAGAAAGCCCTTTATTGTTCAAACTGACACCTGTCACACTGGAATTGGAGCTGTCTTGTCCCAGTTAGATGACCAAGGGATGGAACATCCAATCATATTCATCAGTAGACAACTCAAGGGTAGAGAACTTAGGTGGGCTACTGTTGAAAAGGAATGTTTTAGCATAGTTTGGAGCCTTAGGCGTTTTAGGCCCTACCTTACAGAGTCTACCTTCAAGGTCCAAACAGATCATAAACCCCTGAAGTGGCTTATGCAGATGAAGGGTGAGAACACAAAACTCCTCAGGTGGTCCATTAGCCTGCAAGGGCTAGACTTCACCATAGAGCTGTTACGCTCACCGGCTATCCACGGAAGCACCACACAACACCGGATGAGGGGCTGTGCACTATACCCAACCCCTTCTACTTGTTTGTGTGTTGGCTGGTGGACTGATCCAATGACAGGAGAATGGAGGTTAGGTTTCAAGTCTGTGATAGGGACCCCCTCCTCCCACTGATCGATCCCCTTCCCTTGGAGATTCTGCCTCACCTTGTTTCCTTGTATGTTGAGCTGTCCGTCCTGCATTGCTGCGCAGGGGCGCGTGATAGTTGAGGGCTGTCTCAGGGCCTAGTTGCTTCACTGGTCCTGTGCCCTTTGTGTCGGGTCCATTCCGTCTGTGACACTGACTCTGTTTATCTGCTTATAACATTCAGGTAAGTCTTTTCAGTTCAGTTCCTTCACCTGTCTTTTCGATGTTGAATTAATGTTGAATTAATTCTCTTTCTGTCTTCCACAGGTGTTATTGATGGCTGAGCTGCTGCGCCAGGCGATAATGCTGAGGGAAGTAGTTTAGCGCAAAGAGCAGTACTGCTTAATGTGACTTAGTAGCTAACCTGCCTTTTTTCTCTTTCTCTCCTCAGGATGCAGTGCGCTGACGAAACGGAATGAAGAACCCAACGACCGGTTATTCAGGTGAGTGGATTCTGGCGTCTTTAGTTTTTTACCTTAGCAGGAAGAGTCGCACGATGTAGAACCTGTTGCTTGCTGAGTGCGGGTTATTAATCTGCTGTGCTTTTGTTTTGCATGTCGGAGATCACTCTGGAGATGGAGAACCATCGAGTGCTGATGGAAATGCGGACAAACTTAGGAACCACTACTCACAGGTAAGAGTTTATTGGTAATGCTGTTTTTTGTTGAAGCACTCCGGGGATGGCAAGACCGCTGAAAGCAAGCGTCCCCAAACAGCACGATCCTCCCCGCAATGAGAGACAATGAAGGACTCTCCCAAAATGGGAATAAGGCCAAGACAGAGTGCGGGTGAGCGTAAATGGGAGTTTATCAATCAGAATTGGGCATGCAAAGAACTCTGCAAACTCCGAGAGCGCTCTGTCTGACAATCGCAAAGACAGGCATATATATTTACAAAAAACGTCATCAAAACCTACATACTATAGGGGGCACAAGTTCATTGGGATTGGGTGGCGACGACTAACTATAGGTGCTGCTGCGGCGTGGTTGGTCTTGGCTGGGGGACGTCACTGCTCACCCTCGTGGGTTGGGCTGGGCCTGGCAGGTCGGCTTGAGTTCATCCGGGCGGTGTTGGTGTGCCAAGGCGGCTTGTGGCAGAGATGAATGCCTTTCCTGACTTACTTGCCCTCAGCCATGCACACCGCAGTCATTCAGTCATTTACAGTGTTATTCTCTTTAGTAAATCTTCCAATAGGTTATTTTATAGGTTAATGCAACACAGGAGGAATGCACCTTGTGAGGGGTCTGGAGGTAATACATCGAGGCCTGGTTACCCGTGTCCTGTTGACCGGGGCCATAGATCGAGGGGCTACGCTTCGGGGCCTGGGACGGGTGGTACAGGTCTTTCTGTCTTGTTAGAAGTTGTTATGGATGTTCCGCTGTGTGTTGTCAAAGTGTTGGGTGTCCTGATTGCACAGGGCCATAAGTCTAAGACGGTCCGGTGGGTTGTGGGGTTTACGAGGGGGCGCGTGAGTTTAGACAAAGGTTTACTGCTGTGCTGTAAATAATGCAGGTGGCTGGTCGCGGCCTTGGGTGCTGCAGTGGGGCTACAAATCTTTGAAGCGGCTCCAGTCCGGTCGGGGGAGGTGGGATAGCGCAGAGCGGGCCTCTGTTCTCATGTCTTGGCAGCCTTCGCAGGGTGGGAGGGGGAAATGGCCTTGTACGCATTCACAAAGGTATCTCCCTCGTGTGTTGCTGAATGTAGGTAAAGACATCACAAACATTTGAACACTTTCTATAATACTTATTCAACATCGCTTCAAAACATGCATTTAAACTTTGCTGGATGTGTCTCGATTATACCCAGTCCGAGCACCATATTTGTACATTATATTCTAGCAGCTACAGTATTTTAGTTACATGCATATACATTTGCAGTAAATGAGGTAGTAGTTGGGTCGGTGGAGTACATAGAAACGACCCGCCACTGTACGTGACGGTGGTGGCACATAAGGGGCTTAGACATACACACATGATAAGTGCATTCTCGCGCATCCTTTACATGAGTTCATAGTATAGTTGCATTCGCTTTCTCGTGTACTCTAGCAGCATTAGCTTAGTTATGGCGCAAAACCATGGGAGGTGGGCTGCCCAGTGATACACGCAACAACCAGATCCCTGGAGCGTTCCTTTATTATTAGCATCCACCTGTAATGGTGTGAGCTCGCCATTGCTTATATCATGGGAGCATGCTCTCTCATTTTAATACATTCTACAGGCGTTTGTAATATAAGAGATTTTGTGGAAGAAGCATACTTTGCAAGTGGTCTTGACATTACTATATACATATATATTAAGACTGTCTGCCATCAGATGACCATTTTACCGTTCTTCTCATTGTTCAGGCCTGCTGGCCGGGTCATGCTGATAGTGATAGTACACTGCGGGAGGTGAACTGTTACAATGTTAGCGTATTGCGCTAGCTCATGTCCGTCTTGTTCGTGGGAACGTGCTCGCAGCGGATCTGCCAGGGTGCTGCGGCAACAGGGATGAGACTCTCCAAGGGTGGGGGCCGCGCTACAGTGCGCTGAGCTCACACCATCTTTACCAGACAAAAAATGGTTTCTGGGCCTAGCTAAATTTGTGTGGGCAATTAATACGTGTGGGCAATGTCTCCAGCGGGTGAGCCCTCCACCACCTGGGCCCGGGTGGCACGAGGGAACGCCCAATGAGCCATAGCCCTCACCTGGGGAGAAAACGCAGGCGAGAGGGGTCTCCTGGACCAGTCCTCCCCTACACCGCTGAGCGCTGAGGAAGTGCGGATGGATTACAGTTATGCTTCCTTTAATGCTGTTCTTGTTCTTGCAGGTTCCCAATGGGATCAAGGTCAAAGACTCCAGAGGAAGGCCTCCGGATGAAGCTGAGGTGCTGGAGCTGGACACGGTGAGCGTTATGCGGCAGGAGTGCAGAATAACGTGAAGCGTGAATCCTATTTCGGGTGTGGCTTATATAGTCAGCATATTGACCACACCCAAAACACTAGACTGCCAAGTTCAGTTCTTGGGACTGAGTTGAAATAAGGACCTCCATGTTGGATCAAGATCACAAGTGTGTATCCATGTTGGATCAAGGTTCCAAGTGTGGTGTCTGCTTCAGTCTGAATAATGTGCCTGGCACTAAAGGTGCCAGGACTGACTCCATGTCCTGTGCTGATGGGTCTTTGAGGCGCTTGGAGTCTTTTGCGGGTGTGGGGGGGGGTTGTGCCTTACTTCTGTCAGGGGGCTGTTGTCTCCGAGGTGGTCATGGGTAGGGAGGGTGACAAGAGCATGGACCAGGGAAGAGCAACAATAATACAGATAGCCTTTCCAGAAGGTACGTTGACCATGGGAGATTAGATTAGGCACCCTAACCTCAGTCTGTGGGGTGGCAACTGTGATGCTGGAAATGCATCGGAGGGACAGTGCCTCCCTATTCTTGTCCTTTACTGCCTTTTATCGTGTGTTCTGTCGTGTTTTCTGTGCAGGAGTTGATGTGGGACTCCTGGCGGTGCAGCTCTCTCTTTTGGTTTGGTGTACAGACCCATGGGATACCCTTATGACACCCATGGGTGGGGGTACAACTCCTTGCCCCTAGTGTATGTTTTTGGGCACCTGTGTGTGGCCCATAGAGAAGGGTATGTGCTGGTTGCAGTTATATGCTGAATTTGACAGGTGCTCTGAGTATCCTCCATTTTGGGATACCCAGGTCCTGCCATTGGAATCAGCCCATTCCTGGTAGGAAATAAGATGGCCCCTGTGTCCTCTTGGTTTCTAATGCCTGTTACCTTGTTTTCCCAAAGTCCTGGGAAGCCCTGACTCTGTCCCTTCCCCCTGACTGGCTGTTGGGTGGAAGTTCCATATATGGTGTTGTTAAGTCCAGGCCAGACTGGCTGGAGCCTTCCCAGTGACTGTATGTTGTGGGTACACCCTGTGAGTGGGACCTGAGTGAATGGAGTGTGTGACAAATACGCATTATGTATTGTGGATGTCTAGTATCTGGTGTTTCACACAATGACTGAGACAGCCTGCCAAAACGGGTATGAACGCAGTGTGGAGTGTTGAATGGCTGGGTACTTGTCCCATTTCACATGAATTGTTGTGAGTGTCTGAAGAGAAGTGAATGGCCTGAATGCACTATGCACCTGATTGATTGCCTGCCTGCATGACTGCCCTTCTGACCAATTGGTTGCCTGAGTGTGACCCAGCAGAATTAATTGGCGATTAACTAGCATATCTGGGGGCCTCTCACTGTTAGAATTTGTGTTCACAAGCTGAAGAGAAACTGTAGTTGAAACAGAAGCTTGACCTTGAAGCCCTGCTGGAAGAGAAGAATTGCTGTTGCCCTTCTTCATCAATCTGAAAGCTGCTGTGTCTCCAAGGACTGACCCAGAGAGGACCTGGTAAGGCACCCTCTTCCCGAGCTATGAGGGGCCATCGTTCACCAGCTGACCTTTGCCAAAGCTCCCTGGTAGACAGACCTACGACAGGCTGCCGACCGGAGACGGGGACTGCAGTGGAATCCCAAAGAAAAGCTCCCGAACTGTTATCCATCAACGACCGCCTTATCCCTCCGGAGGAGGCCAGTCCGCCGACATGCCGAGTGGCATCAATCCGTGGGTTTCTCGACACCTAAAGAGCACTGAGATGCTGATGACTCAATGCCCTTGCTGGGCCACAGTTCTTCAAAGTCTTTGGGGTCCTGAACTATCGACATTCAAGTGCCCCGTACGCCTCTTCCTTGCAGGACGTTAAGGCTCCTTTGTCGCTGAGCACCTCTAAGAACGAAGCTGCCACTTCACCGCCATAGTTCACCATGTTCATCGCCGGACGTTCAACGACCCGTTGCTCCTGCCTTAAAGGGAGTGCACTCAAAAAGGGCCGTCGATTTCCGCATGAGGAACAATACCAGGTACATTGGGGTTGCTGAACTACTGGAAAGTTTCTTTTGAACAGTATATGGACTGGGCATGTGATATATCTTTATTCTACAGGCTGTCCAGGTGGGGGGATCTCCACACGGAACTATGTATAACGGTAGAGGCCAGTATTCTGCCTATTGTTCTCATCATCTTGCTTTTCTCCTATATCTATTGTTGGTTTCCTTTACAAACTGATTTGTGTGACATTTAACCGTACAAATGATGCACTTTAATGAGCTCTAATAGTAATAGTGGTACCACGTAGAACTGTATATTTGCCATTGTAGATAACTGAGCACAAAGTGATTTATCACGATATTGTTTATAACCTTGCACATTAATTATATAAAGATTGTGTTTTACCTAATACAGTGTGTGGACATTCCTTTGTGGGTGCTTGGGGACTACACTGTACTTAAGAACCAGCCTGCTTCACCTCCTGAGAAGCTAGGCCCTGATTGCTCGTCCATTGCTACCACAATAGAGAATCTTTGCTGGGGTCCTCTGTGCCTCTCCTCGACCATATAGAGAGCAGAAGTTCAGATACCCCCTCCAGTCTTTACACTAACTAAAGATGTCTGATCTTACATAATCTGGTGGGGATGTGGTATACATCCTACCTGCCAGGCAAGTAGTACTGTATTTGATTTATTTCCAATGTATCTATTCATGTTGGATTCCGGGATATTTGGCTTGCTCTTGGAAGGCTTTTATGTGGATGAACATGAGGAGCTCAACCTACACATACCAAAACATGGAAATCAAATGAATGCAAGGCTCTGCATCAAGTGCAGTAATTGTGTACACATATATTTTCAGTTACAAAATGTTTTTGACAAAGACTAACCTCTGGTGGTCACAGAGAGAGGTGAAACAATCATAAATTCCAAAATTATTTCTATGGTGGAGAGTAAAAACATGTCCCTAAGGTAGGGTGTGTCCAATGGAGGGAACTCAGAATATGAGATTCACAGATCAGCATATCTTACTACCTTGATTTGGAGATGTGGAGGTCAACGTAGTGCTGGATGTATGGAGTGGATGAAAGATATGACTGCTACACCACTGTTATGTAACAGAGAAACCCATTATATCAGTCACCAATCACTCTCCCATATATACTGGCCACTCCAGTTGATCCTCAAATCACTGTGGGGCACGCACAAGCCATTTGCCCTAATTCACTGATTGCTCTCCTTCACTCACAGGCCACTCTGCTCCATTCTGGTGTCCAATGCTAAGTCTGATGCATTGATACCAAACTGCATTTATGTATCAGTAGGTCGTATTTCCTATAAATTAGGAGTAGTTGGCATAATGTGACTAAGAGTGCAGAGCCCTGCATCTATGAGGTCAGTCAGGTGGAAGAGCTAGGGGTGTAAGAAGAGAGGTTATGGCATATTGTAAATACAAAGACTTCCTAACTTGCAGGCGGTTCTGGGGTGCTATCATGGAAGTGACAGAGTAACTCATATCAGGCAGGGCAGCATGCTTCCAACTGTGCCTCAGCACTTATTTTGTGTTATCATGCAGTTATTACAGAATTATATAATGAGTGAGCGACAAGAGACTTCTAATGTATTGTGTCCTTCCATGGATTCCTCATTTTCTATGTTTTTTCTCATGCTTTGCAGCTCTTTGATACTTTTTCCAACATCGGCCATAGTGCAGACTGGCATTGATGGTTGTCTTTGTTATCAAACGTGATGTTGATGCAGGAACAAATAGCATGCTCAGTGCCCTGTGACCTCAGTTCCTTTTTTCTGCATGTCCAGCACGCTACTTGGGAATTTCACCTCAGCAAATTCCTCTGAAACATTTATTTTCTTCAGAAATTCGATTGAATTTTTGTTGATTTTGTTAACATGTCTGATCCAGAACCCTCAGGTTTGATAAAGAGCTGTGATTGCAGCACAAAAATGTTGCTCATTGATCCTCAGAGGGTTTATCTGTAGTGCCCCGGCTCATGTCAGGTTATGACACCAAACACCTTAAAGGAGAGAGCCTCCAAATTGGTCGTAGTTCTTTCATCTTCAAATCCTGCAAGTACGACACCATGGAAGATCTGACGCGAAGAAAAGAGCTCTGCGGTCGATAAATTGCCAGAGAAAGAGAAATCAAATTGTCAAAAAGATGCTTTAAAAGACCTAATTCGAGGAGCAACACCCATCATTTTTCTTCTTCCTCGTCGAAGAAGAAGAGAAGGCGGAGGCATTTGTCAATAGAAGTGGGACGAGTTTTGTTCTAAAATGATGCAGGTCTTTGAGAAAGCGGGTCTGCCAGGAAGAAGACCATTGAGTCCACCACACCCGAAAAGGCTGGCAGGAACTCTGTCACCAACCAACTTGTGCATCAAAGATTCCAAGACTGGTGAAATCATTGATTCAAGCACTGTCAATGCCATCTGAGGCTGATGCATCCTTTGACATTCCGTTGGCCCCATCAGTACCATCAACATCAAAAAAGGATCAATTGATGACAGTTGAAGATCACTCAAATATATTTACTCTGAAATCTAGGAGGAATTTTATGTTCTCTTTTCAGGAAAATTTCAATGATGATGATGACCAGGTCCCCTGTGGCTTTGAACCCATGGGCCTTACTCAATATCCTGAAGTTTTTCAGAAGGAAGAAAAATTCTAATGGACTTAACCTCTGCCCTGCATGATTTAAATGGTGTGAACATTCCTGCTGGGAGATCCTATTTTCCAGTCTAATGTGGCTTATAGGAACATGATGGCTAGAATAACGGATGACTTAGGTAGGTGTCCCCCACCTGGAGCTATGGAAGACTCTTTGCTTAGGGCCAGCAGTCCACAAGAATTTTACCAAGAAAAACAAACCAACCTTATCTGATGCAGAATTTCATATCAGATATCCAGCTCATGATAGTCTGGTAGTTCAGGCTGTGACTGTAGGTAACAAGGTCTGTGCCTATCCATCTTAAGCCCCTGACAGGCATGATAATCGTTAGGATCCTACAGCAAAAAAAGGTGTTTGCCTCTGGCATTATGGCACTAAAAGCAGGGAATGCTTCATGTGCATTGTCAAAGTATACACATACCTTATGGTCTATTATTGCTGAGGCAGCTGAAAACATCATTGAGGCTAAAAAGAAGAAAGATTTCCTTAACATAGTTGAGGAAGGGAAGGAACTCATGCACCAATCCCTCCAGTCAGGTTTCGACACAGCCAATTGTGTCGGGAGATCTATGGCAGCGAGTTCCATAATGCAAAGATTTGCCTGGCTCAAAAAGTCAGTGTTTGCGCAGGATGTCGAAAGCATAACTGCTTGACATGCATTTTGATAGCATTCACCTGTTTGCTTCAAAAGCAGATGACACTCTTGAGAAAATCCTGGTGTCCAAGGCTACAGCAAAGTCTTTCCGTGCAGAGATTAGGCAACCTGCTCAACCTTCCACTAAATAGAAGGGCAAGCCTTTTTGTTACTATAACTATGGACAAAAAGATCTTAAGGGTTGCCGAAGATCAAAAAGTCAGGAAAAATACTCAATGTTGGATGACTCAGCTGCACATCAAAACCCAGATTCATTCAAACAACAAAAACAAGCTAGGGCAGCATACAGGCATTTCCTCTAATAGCTCTCACCTTTCCATCAATTGCAAGGCCAGTTTTTTTTTTTTTTACAAAAGTACATCAAAATGACGTCATATTAAACTTATCAATTTACAAAACCTAAGGGGAAACAGGGTTGGTTAATGGCTCAAACTATATACATGATATATAGGGGTTAGTTACACAATTGATGGATACCTATCTGATGTCCCCACCTCGGGCCATCCTACCACAGATATTATGTATAATACATCCTTATAGGGATCATTTATTGGTTGGCCCTATCCATCATGGTGAAGAAATGGCAAGGGGAGTTTTCATTGGCTGGCATTTAGCTTACCAACATTGGACACCTGGCAAGGCATCAATATATGAGTGAGACATAAATGGGAGAAGAGAACTCTGCCATCTGCCATTTTTCCAATTGAAGCATACTCCTAATAATCCCAAGGTGATGAAACCTTGCCTATCCTTTTACCTTAACGTTGTGTGCTGGATTGTATCTGTGTACATGCTAAGGGAGTCCTGCATGTATCCTATCTGTTTGACACATAATGAATTTGCAGTGTTTTCCATTTATGGGTCACGTGTTAGAGTACTATGTTTGAGAATAAATTTCCTTTTATTTGTTAAGGGTTTAACTAATTGTAATGTGCTTGCTGTGTTCTTTGTGGCCACTCATTGCGCTAGTTAGTTATTTTCTATTAGATCTTTTGGCTTACTGTTCTCATTCTGTTCACCTGGACTTCAACGTTTATTTATGCTCTTAATAAAATTGATTAACTGGTTAGTCTACCCCTTCTGAACCTGGGAACTATTATCTGTTGCCTGTGTTCTATTCACCCACTACTCCATTCTTGGTGTTTGACCATGGCTATGATTATGAGCTACCGTTTGGATTCCACATGGGTTTCTCGAATACATGTGTTTTTGTAAATTCAGCACTTTGAGTTCTTAGTCCTTGCTAATCTTGCAACTTGCTGCACCCTCTGCATTTAGTTCATTCTTCGTCAGGTTGTTCCTTCCATCTCAAACATCACCCCCTCCTCCTCTCCCGGCTGGCTGCGCTTGAAATATCTGGACCTGTGTTGGCCTGGTTTACCTCCTTTCTGACTGACCATGGCCAGTCTGTGACTCTTCCTCTTTTTCTTTCTTCTTCTCACCCTTTGTTCTGTGGGGTTCCCCAGGGATCTGCCTTGTCCCTGATGTTATTTAAAATAAATGTTTTCTCCCTGATTGCTCTTGTCCACTCACATGGCTTTAGGTGTTACTCTTACACAGACGACACACAGATCCTAGGCTGTCTTGATCTTGACCGGGATGGTGTGTCATCCCATCTGTGTGACTTCCTGATGGCCATGGGGGATTGTAAGAGCACCAGTTGTCTTAAACTCAATGGGCACAAGACGGAGGTCCTGGTGGTGGGTTCTTTGGCATCTTCAGATTCTTGGTACTCTTCTTTTTGGCATGCTTCACTGGGTGTCTTTCCTACTCCTGTAAGTGTGGTGAAGAACGTGGAGGTCTACTCATCTGCCTCGATGTCTATGGCAGCACAGGTGAGTGTGGTATGTCAATCTGGTAATTTTATGCTGCAAGTTCTTTGTAAGAACATGTCTTTTCTACCTGCTCGACTCCATCCACCTGTGGTGGCGGCCGTTGTTTTCGAGCAGGATTGATTACTGCAATGCTCTTTACTTGGCCCAGCCGATTGGCCTGATTAATCGACTGCAATTTCTCCAGAACGTAGCCGCTCGAGTTGCTTCTGCAACCCTGTATGGCACACACATCAGCCTGGTACTACACCATCTGCACTGGCTTTCAGTGTATTAATGGATTGTTTTTAAATCCTTGTGTATTGTCCACCGGGTGGTCCACCAGGTTAGACCTGAGTGCCAGGGAATTCTCTGTCACAGCTGGCAAGCTGTGGAACAGTCTTGCTCTCAAACTTAAATCTACTGAGAATCATTTGACATTCTGTTGTCTACTTAAGACAACCCTTTTCTGCTGATTTCCTTCTTTTTGGTTGTAGTTGTTGAGCTGGTCCTCGTGCCAAGGTGCTCTCCGGTTTATGTGCATGCTACAAATTTGCTTAACATAACATAACATAACATAACATAACATAACATAACATAACATAACATAACATAACAAGAATGTTAATGTCTTCAGGGGCTGCATAGATACATATGTTTATGTTCTTCATATATATGTGCAAATGGCGTTCATGCCTGCATGCCTGTATTCTTCTTGTCCATGTGATCTTCATGTCTATATGTACTTATGCTGTGGCGTGTACTTCATGTGTATATGTATGGTCATCTAGTTATCCTCTATTTCTCTCTCGCTCTCTCTCTCTCTCTCTCTCTCTCTCTCTAAACATATATATATATATATATATATATATATATATATATTACATGGCCCACTTTAAATCTTTTTGCAAAGTTTGGTGAGGATTCGTCCAGGGGGGGGGAAGTTATATGGGGGGGTCCCAAAACTTTTTTTTCCCATAGACTCAATGGGAAAAAACTTTGCGCACAGCTACAGCCCAAACCGCTGGATGGATTTACACCAAATTTGCGGCAGGAGCGGCGGCCTGGGCCCAAAAGCGTGCTTTTGCAAATTTGGTGTAAATCAGTCCAGTACTTTTTTAAAAAATGACCAAAATGTAAGGCAAAAAAATGTGTGATATCTGTGTTCGCTATGCGTACGGACTTCCCTGTTCGCTCCAAGGACAGCACCCCGATTGGCCCAGCGGCTTGCGTCATGTCCGCGGACATGCGACATGTTCGCTGATTGGGCGACGTGGTGCGCGATGCGCATCGGATTTTCTGTCGCGCCCGCCATCTTGCATTTGCGGACGTCCGCGGACAGCGCGGTGAACGTTTGTTCAAAATGGGTATTTAGTAGAGTGTGTTGGTGTGTAGAAGTCTTTGGGGAGGATGGGGGAGTATGAGATAGGTTCAAAGTTGTATTTTATTTATGTGCTAGACGCTTTTTTAGTGTTCGATTTGTCTGCGGACAACACAGCTGTTCTGGGATGTTCGTAAATAAGCAGAATGGATTCGGTGCCAACTTGAAAGTGTTCTAAGAACACTCGTGGGGTCTAGGAATGTTTGCAGGGGGCGTCCTGGAGACGTTGTCTGTTTTGTTCGTTGGCAAGGTGAAAATGTTTTAAGAACAATCGCGGTGTCCAGAAATGTTCGTACATAAAGAAAATAGGGGTGTCCTGAGGACGCTGTTTGTATTGTCCTCTGGCAAGTTGAATGTGTCCTAGGACCTTCCCCCTGTCTGCGGACATAACAATGGTTGCAATATTTGCATCTATGGGTGTGATATGCTGTGGTGGTTGTGGCCAGGGTATAGAATGTTGGGTGCATGGCCATTTGGCCATGCACCCAAGAGTGTATGCCCTGGCCACAACCACTGCAGCATATCACACCCTTAGTGGCTTTTAACTTTGGGTCAAAAACTAATTTATAAGGAACAATGTTATAAGCTTGTATGGGTGTGATATGCTGCGATGGTTGTATTTACTTGTTATACGTACTATTTGGTTTAGTAACGGGAGTCCATGTTTTTCTTGTTCATTTCTGTAATAAAAGAAAATAGCATGTTAGTATTAGTATTTTATAATGACTTATTACATTGTACAATCAACATTTTCTTCTTTTTATTGACCCTCATATTTAGTAGATTACAAACCAGAGTACTGTGCAATGTGCAAAGTTTCTGTGTTTGTTGCTAAAATCATTGGGTCTGTGGGAGAAAAAAATCCATGTTGGATTAAAAAAAAAACCCTTTTTCTGTTATGCTACAGTTTATTTATTTGTTTGTTTTCCGCGTTTACTTGTTCTTTCTGCCTAATGCTTTATGCATTGGATTGTTCCAGTTTTTGTGAGCAGTAAGATATTAGGTATTTGTTTGGATATTGTAAAATTTTGGCCCAGTTAGATACCAGTAGGCGTATTCTAACTGTTTATGTTTTGATATAATTTTGTGGTATTGATTTATCTGTTTGCATATTTGTAAATTTTGGGACAGTTAGATACCAATTGGCGTATTCTGTCTATTTTTTGCTCTATTTGAGTGGTATTAATTTATCTGATTAGTTGTTGTAGAATCTTTGGGCAATTAGATAGGTTTTGAAATATTGTGACAGTTTATATTTTTTTACTACAAGTGTACTTAAGGTTTAAGTGCAGTTCAGTTAACAAATTTTGGTTTTAAGAACATTAAATACGCATTTTTAAGATTAGCTGGTAATCTCTGCTTTAGAGTAACGGTACTATCATTACATTCAAACCATCCACATTTTTTTTATATATATGCAGTGTAGTGCCCTGAGTTGGTTGTGGCTCCTGCGTGGTAGATTATACCTATTGTTGTGAAGGTTTTCCTACCAAGTGAAATTTGACCATGTGTGAATCCAGTCAGCTTGCAGTTGTTTTTCGTACCATCTGCATTGTAACGTAGAAGCATTAATATTACGTATTTACTATGTGTTTGTATTAGTAACGTGGAGCGATTATCCGAATTGCAGGTAGAACATAATCTACCGTGGTTTGCATTTTGTACAAGTTGCTGAAATGGAACGGACTCACAATTAGGTATTGATATATAGACAAAGCACTCATTGGGGATTTGTTCTTGTGTCACATTGTTGCAGAAAGTGCATGTATGTTTCCACATGTATGAAATCTGGAAGATTTCATTTATAGGTATGTTTTTGTTTTCCAGTACTAATAGTAAGTACATTAGAAATTCTTGTGGATCTTCCTGTGAGTTTATAGTGAATTTCACCATTCCAGCACAGTAGTCCAATTGTCGTCTTATTCCAAAAACACTATACGTGTTGTCAGGATTGTTTGCTGCATTTCTGTGAAGTACTAACATTTGCAAACACAATGGGCCTCATTACACGGACGGCGGTAAGGGTTAACGGTCACCGTTAATGGCAACGATGACCGTTAACACTTACCGCCATACTACAAGGTCCCGTTGCGGGTTGGAGGATTTAACGCCTGCTTCTTGCAGGCGTTAAAATCCAACCTGCTAAGGGACCTCGGAGCTAATTACGGCACCGCAAAATTGCGGTGGCATAATTAGCGCCTTCCCCATTTCCATAGAGCCCTATGGGGCAGAAATGGGAATGGGGAAGGGCAATGGCGGAAAGGGGATTTACCGCCCCTCCAACCTTGGAATGGGGCGGTAAATCCCCTTTCCGCCAAGGCGGTGCCGGTATTTTACCGGCATGAGCCATGGCGCTAATAGCGCCATGGCTCACCGCCTTCCGTGTAATGAGGCCCAATGGGTCTGTACTGTGTAAGTAAATGTTGTCAACAATTGGCGGTAATTGAAATAGAATATTCATTGCTACATTTGCGTAGCAACTTACACCAACTATATTTGAGAATTTAAATGGTCCAGGTAGTTCTGTATCTAAGTGCTTTTTTGGAGTTTGTCTTCCTTCTTTAAATAAGTACCTGGTTTACTTTCCCTAATTGATTCTATTTTGCTTGTGGTACTTGATGAAGTTTTAGTTTCTTTTATTCTCTTTGGAGGATTTGCAGTGACATCCTGTTGCATTTCTGTTTGATTTAGTTTTCTTTCAGAAAATTTTCCTTTTTGTGGAACAGGATATGTTTGTAGATGGGGGGTGTATAGTGAACGAGGTCTATTGTATTCTAAAATGCAAGGAATATCAGCGTTTACTTTACTTGCATCAAAGTTTATTAGAAATAGATTGTCAATTGTACGTAGGCGTAACAGTGCTACGTAGATCATGCCTTCTTTAAAGACTGTGTTACCAATGTCTATCATTGCTTTGTCTAGAGTAAGACCTTGTGATTTATGAATGGTGACTGCGTATGCAAGAGTTAGAGAAAATTGTTCTCTGCGTACATACATGTCTTTGAAGAGAAGGAATCGAGCTGTTGAGCGTCCTATTCTTTTTACTTCTGAAAGTTTGTCAAAGAGAATATTGACAAACTGAATTTTGTTGTCACGTGGGTATGTTTGAAAGCCAACAACTGTACCCAGTGCTCCATTAAATAGTCCTTGGGCCACGTCAAGGTTACATTTAAGCATTACTCTGCAATTTAAGGATCATTTTAATATCTTTTCCAAGCCTGCTGTGTTTGAGATTGATTTTTCTAAACTATTTATTCTTGCTCTGGCTTGGTCACACATGGGTAGTGTCATTCCATGTACATCTAGTTTATCTGTGGCACTAATTTCCATAATTGGTTGCATTTCTTTGCTTAACATTATTTCATTGAATTTGAAACAGCTTGCAAGAGTTGGCATTAAGGCCATACAATTGACATTTTTGTGGGCTAATTGTTCCATAACATCTGTAGCACATGCATTATCACCATAAAGTGCATGAATGTGCCGGGTTTTCAATATTGCTTCTGCTTCTCTAGAAAGTATACCAACTCTGATACTTTTTAAGATGTTGGCATAAGTGAGATCTGCAGATTGGCACATGTTTTCTGTTAATTCTCTGTATTGGAAATGTAGCCAAAGGTTGACATTTCCAATGCTGCCAACAGTTTTACGGCAGAGTTTGTGTCCTAAAGTTTTAAAAATAGGCTCACCTTTTACAGGTGTCAATTGAAGAAGATCTCCGAAAACAATGATGTGTTTTCCTGCAAATAGCTCTTCATAGTTTGTTTTGAGTACTTCTTGTAATCTGAGGTGAATCAAAGCCAACATTAGGTTGGACACCATGCTCACTTCATCTATTAGTAGCATTTTCATTTGTTTCAATACTCTGCATACTTCCATTGCAGCTTCTGCAGAAAGTTTGTAAAAATCTAACTTGTTTTGGTGTTCTACTGGCAGGAGTAGTAATCGGTGTAAAGTGACACCACCTATGTTGTAGGCAGCTAAACCTGTGGGGGCAGTGACAACAGCTGACAGTTTGTTGTTTGTCAATTGTTGAAGGAACTTACTGATGATTTTGATTAGGAATGTTTTGTCAGAACCAGCTTCACCACCGACATAGTATAGGTTTGTAATTTTGGCAGGTGCATTCTTTGTTTTCATGTTGCACACCATGTGCAATTTCTTTTGTTATTTCTTGAAAAATGCTACGTTGCTCTGTGTTTTGTTTTGATTGTAGTGTAGTTAAGTCTTCTTTATCTTCATAGTGACACATGGTGTTTTCTACTTCTATCATAGCTAATTCTGCCTCATTTGTTATTAGTGGTTCTCCCAGTGGTTCTTGGCTTCCTGTGACAGAAGGTTGACTACTGTCACGAGTGCCCTTATCTAGTTGGGGCTGGAGTTCCTCTTCGTGTTGCTGTTCATTGTGCAACATTGTTTTGTACTGTGCAAAGTTTACATCAGTTATACTGCTTTCATTGGCTTTGAAAGCGTCTTCATATGAGTCATAGGTATCTAGTATTTCTTCTTTTCTCCATGGTTTGAAGAGTTGTAGCAGGGGCATGTAATATATTTCTTTATGTTGAGGAGTCTTTAATGACAATTTGATATGATTAATTAAATTTGGTTTGGCGAGTTTTACTAAGCTGCCTTCACAGTTTGTCACTTTGTATTTATGGTTTTGCTCATCAGGTTTTATATTATTTTTGTATGTGTAGTTTTGGGCTATGTGGTATAGACACATGGTTTCCAAAGTGGTACTCCTGTTTGGGTAGTATGTGTCCAATACATTGTTTTTTAAAATGTCTTGGCTGTTGGGATCATGTTTGGCTATTGTTTCTATATCTTCGTATGATTTTAGAACTCTTTTTCTAGATTTAGCTGGACCAGGACTTAGCCATACTATATTTGCAGATTTACCATAGAATGCAGTACCAGTTAATCGATCAGCTGCTTCATAGGATCCACATTCTCTATGGGACAGCATTTTTATGCCCAAGCTGTATAATTTCTGAGACACTGTTTTATCTGATGACAGGTCATTCCAGAGGTCTTGGAGCTCTGTCTTTTCTGATTTGGTTAAGTATGCTGTGACATATCGTGCAACTGCAGTAGGATTGTCTGCAATGTACTGCACATCTATGTTTGCATTCCACAAGTGGGCAATGATTGCATTGTAATCATTGATATATTTTTCTTCTTCTTTTCTTTTTATGCAATGTGTATTTTTAGGTGACTTACCTTTAACACTATGTCTAACTGAAGACATGAGGTTGTTCACTTGACCTGTATTTGTAACTGGTCTAGGGAAACCAAATCAGCATTTGGTGTAGTATTTCCCTTTGTTTTTGTATTTGCGACGACAATATTTGCCACATTTGTGTCTTTGGAATTGTAAGATTTTTGCATGAAGATCACTATTTGTGGATTCTGACGGAATTTCACAAGTGACATATTTTTCAATAAACTGTAAAACAGTGGCATCACTGTCTTGACCAAATTTAGGAGCATCTTTAATCCATAAAAGCATGTGGACATGTGGCGCTCCTCTGGCTTGGTATTCTTTTCTCCAAAAGAAGTGTTGCACTTCTCCAAGGGTAGGAACAGTTTTATCACAAATAAAATGTAGCATAGCAATGAAGCGATGGTGAAAATATCTAGAAACATTAACAGGATCCTGAGAACAAAGTTCTCCAGGTGTTAGTATATCTATGTTTGTTTTGTTTTCGTTTGATATGCGTAGGAAAACATGTAAATCTTCCCATGCATATTCTGCGCAACTTAATGTAACAAACCAAGTGGGTGGGCCAAGGTTTCTGATCATACAACGTACATCTCCATGGCGTCGAAACCAGTACTCTTTAGTACCTCACATATTTGCTAATAGATTTGTAAGATTTGTCTGTAAAACCTCATCTTTTGTTGAACTTTTTGTAATAATTGTGTGGCTGTCATATTTTGAAAGTGTGATCCTGATTTAAATATGTGTGCAACTCTGTAACATAAAGTTGCTAGTTCACTTTCAAAGAGTACGTGGAATATGTATTCCACATTTTGTCGAAATCTGGGACCTTTAGAATATATTCGTAATGAGCGATATTCTGATGCTGATATTTGAACAGGTCTATCATTGTATCTTCCTCCTTTGCCAGTAGGAAAGAGTAGAGGAAAAGCATGCACTTCTATACTTTTTTCCCATATGCTGATTGGTGATCCTTTTGTTTGACGCATTTGGCACATTTCCAGTGCATCTTGTATGGTGTCATTAGAGTGCAATGGGTGAATTGTATAATGGTCTAACGTGTTTGCTATTGCAGCAGGATCTAGGAGCTCAAATTGACCAGTTTCTTGTGTCTCTTGAATTATTTCAGTTGTAGCTTTTAAGTTTTCTTCGATATTAATTTCTTTGTAATAATACTTATTCTCTTTGAGATATTGCAGGGCTTCTCTAACTTTATGTAAATCTAGCAGTTGTTGCCAAATTTTTTTGTCTTTTGTAGGTACTCCATTTACCAAGATCATTAAAGATTGTTGCATTGGATGTTGCACTCCTAGAGTGTGCACATTTTCTTTTAGATCTGATGGTAAATACACTACTTTTCCACAAATACCTTTCACTAATTCAGAGGGAGGTAATTTTGCAGTTTTTGGTTGAAGGCGTATTATTGCTTGAAATGGATGAACTGTTTGAATTATGATGCTCTCATATAAATTAAGTTGTTGAAGGAGTTTTGGTAGTGGATGTAATTCCAAGTTATTTGAGATAGCACGCGAAGGAGTTTGGTTGTTGTCAAGTTTGTTAGTGCAGTAACTGCAAAGTATTATGGGGTCAGTTATTTCGTATTTGTTTTCTGCTATAAGGTAGAGAGCTAATTCAAACCATTTAGAATCTTCATTGTCTTCTATTTTGTATGAAAGGTCTATAGTTTTTGTGTTACTTTTATAACACGTTCTGCGGCAACATACACACACGTGGTTTGGTACTTCAGCTGAAGTGCTTTGAAATTTTAGTATTTCTTTTTTGTATGTGTGTACTGAAAGTTTGCCATGTGCAGATTTGTTACGAAGTTGGTTGACAGCTATTTCATCTTGTAAGTGGGTTTCATTTCTAAAATATTTTTTATGTATATACTCAATTTCTTCTAGTAGGTCTTTTGGTTTACCATGTAGAAGAATGTTTTTTAAATTGGCTAGTGCTAAAGCAGGACTTTTTGCATAATACAGTTTATGAACTAGATTTCTTATACTTGCATGATGTGTTGATATCCTTTTGATATCATGGAAGGTTGTTTTGCAAGTAGCTCCTGATATGCAGGCCAACGAATGTCCTTGCAGTCCTGTGTGCTTGCGTACTGGACAAGCATCCATACTTTGCAGTATTTTAATTTTGATTTTGTCTTTGCTTTTCACATATTGATTGAGGAATAGGCGTAAAGATTTGAACATTTTTTTGGGAATGTTACACATTGACGTTCATGGCCATGTGTAAATTAGATGTTTTGATTCAGTCGAATGGAGGGGTAAATCTAAGTTTTCAGGGCATATTTTTGTAAGGAAAACTTCTTGTTCCATTATGGTATTATTAACTTTTTCATAACCTCGACCACTGCTATGTATGGCAATTGTATTTGTTTGCTTTTGTTTGTACGCTTCTTCATTAAAGTATGGTTCTGTGCTGGTAGTGTGACTCCATTCACCTCCACAGATATCTAAGAAGTTATTTCTGTTCACATTTCGTTTATTGAGAAGTCTTTTTTGAAGTTTAGTTATTAGTTTTGTTAGTGGTTTAATTCTGTTTAACACAACAATAAATACGTTTCTTTTGAGAAGAATTGCACTGTCTATCAACGCTTCTAAGATTACTTTCCTACGATAGGTTTGAAGTGTTGAACCTGGTTTCTCTCCTGTTTTTATCAGATTCTGAAGGACTTTGTGACGGAACATTTTGGCTAATATACATTTCTTGGTATGCTTTGTACTATATCAAGATTTATAGAAGACGTTTTATTTGTAGTGATAGTTGATTTTCTGTTAATAGTTTTTTGGGTCGTTTTAATTTGTGATAGAGGAGGCAACGTTTTTGCACTAGAAACTTCTTCTGTTTCATAACATGACTGTATTAGCTGTTGTGTTTCAACGTTTTGTACAAATTCGGCTATAGATGTGTGTTTATGTTGGAGACTTTTCTTTTCATTTGCTCTACTTCTGCGTCCCTTTCTACGGAGTTGCTTTTTGGTGGGCATTCTGTAGCGTCTGTTGAAGAAAATACAGAAGGTATGGGTTGGGGTTTTCTGCAATGCATGTGTGTTGTGTGCATGATTGTTTGAGTAAGATGATAAAGATGTATGTAATGGTGTGATTGTGAATTGGGAAGTTGAACTACCAGGGATGGGTATTCTTCAATTAATGTGTTACTAAACTGGGGTTCTGATGACAGAAAAAAGTAAGCCGGTGGTGTGGAGAAGAATAAATAATATAGGTAAAGCTATACAATTAAAACAGTTGTTTGTTCTACAACATCTACATTCTAGCGGCTGAGTTGGGTAATTTGTGTGCCGAAAAATAGGAATTTGAGGGCCATTCTGACAGGAGATCACTGTTTAAGACGGGGGGGTTTTTGGTCAGAATGGTGCAGAATCTCTATTTTTAGGCAAAGAAATACCATGAATGCACCGTACAGTGCGTGTGAGTTATAAATCAAATATTATGATAACAATCTACTTACTTTTTTTTCAAAAATGAGTAGTTTGCTTCCTAGTTGTTCTTTGTAAATCAAAATCGGCTGCTTCTATTCAGGAGAATGGGCTTCACTGCAATTGTAAAAGAAAGAAATTAGTAATTTGGTTGCTATATAGCACTGTTTTCATTTTAGACATAGATTTTTTTAAATTGAAATGCTCAGCGCCTTCCTGAAAACCATTAAAACTATATTATGACTAAGAGTAGGAAAGAAAATATCTTTACTATGGTTTGTGGAATTCATAATCTACCAACGTATACCACTATTCTTGTAACTAAGCTTTTCCACGTAATAGTGAGTCATTGTCATCATAGCTCTCAACCATGTGTGTCGCAAAGGCGGGCGAAATCACCTGATTTTGTTTTTGGCGGGTGAGACGCCCATTGGAATGAATGGGCGTGCAGGAGGCTTGGCAGGTGAGTCAGTCCTTTACAAGGCGGTGACACCCACCAAAAGCATGTGAGTTGAGAGCTATGTGTCATAGCCTGCTTTTGCACGTAACAGTGAGTGAATGTCATAGTCTGCTTGTCTTATATAAATGTATGTAAGTACTTATATAAACGAAAAAAATTAAAACCAATTATGTGTTTGTACAAATATTATTGTTTGAGATTTGATCATAGAGTGTGTATGTTATTTTGTGTGATTATATGTCGTGCATATATTTTATTTCAAAAATGTTAGTTTAATAGTATTTGCATGTGTGTGTGTATGAAGAAATTAAACAATATAAATGTTTGTAAGTGACAGGTCATTTTAGGACAATGAAACAATGATCGTCCATTCATTTTTCAGATTATAGAAGGTAAAAGTCGGTTAGAAAATGTGTTCATGTATTGTGTAGAAAATATGCATACCTTCACTTTCTGTTCATGTATATGGATATGGACCAAGCTGCAAATAGAAATATTGGAGATTTGTATAGTATTTCTCGTAGATCGTGGTTGTCAATGGTATGAGACTTGTACTCCGAGAGATACACCGTACATTTGTAGTGTTGCTCTATGATGATGCAGTTACATGTAGAGTTATTGGATTTGATTGGTGGATGGTCATGTGATTGCTTAGCTGCATCCAATGAGGGAATGGCACAGAGAGTGAAATCGAAATGGTAGAAGGGCTGTACATGTTACGATACGTTCGCGGACATGGCGGTAGTTCTAGGACACCGCGTATTACATCCGGGGAATTTGGGGAGGGGAGGTATGGAAATGAGATTGGATGAAGCAAGGGATTGGTCAGTAAAGTTTAGTGAGTGTGTTGTGCTAGGAGAGGTTTTCTCAGATATTGTTTTTGCAGAGAGAAGAATAGATAGCTATGGCTGAGTGTTTCAAAACACAGATTGTATGGATTTTGGGAGACTCGTGGATTCATTGGTTGAAGGTGCATGCAGAAAGCTGTGGAGTATCTATAGATCTTGGATTCCCACATGTGGAAGTGCACTGGCATGGAGTGCGTAGAATGAAGTGGTTAGACTTGCTACCTCTCTGTGCAACTTTGAAGATAGAGGAACGTCCAGACATAATTGTAATTCATTGTGGAGGGAACAGTTTAGGACATGTGTCTGGAATTTCTTTGCAATTTGCAATGAAAGAAGGACTTCAGAAGACAATGGACATGTTTCCAAACTCTAAAATAATTTTTTCACGGATTGCGCAGAGACAATTTTGGCTTTGTCCTTTCTCATGTGGTCCACAAATGGAGAATGCAAGGCATCATGTTAATAAGGCTGTTTGTGCCTTCCTAAGAGATTTTGGCATGTCCTATTTTAACAATGAAAATATTTTGTTTCGTAGTACATACATTTTTGGCAAAGATGGAGTCCATCTTGCTTATGCTGGCAATAAGATTTTTCTGAAAAATGTACAAAATGCATTGCGACCTTTTTTAGAAATACAGCATTTGTTTTGAAGTATGTCTTACGTAGTTAAAATGTTTTACATTCAAACACCTCCCAAAGGCTCTTTTCAGAGCCACCACTTCCTGTTAGAGAAAAATGCATTGGTTTCAATAGGGTAGCAATGCAATTGTTTTTCTGTTTGCGGACCGTCCGCGGACTTTCACAAAATGGAAATGGCTATGCTTTATGTTTCTTCACTTCTATTTTTTAACTGTGAAAGGCGGCTCTGAAAAGAGCCTTATGTTTTTTTTTGATTTTTGTTATTTTGTATTTTTTTTGTTCTTTTTTATACACGATACACTAGGAGAGGAGGGAAAGGAGGGTAAAGGGAGGGGGACACCAACCACAGGGATAAGAAAGGGCGAGCTGAGAGAGGAAGATGTAGAGTGGGTTTTATTTGGGTAGTGAGCAGGTCTTCTGGTGCTCTGAGACGATCGTCTCAAAAGCACTCCGAAGTCTTTCCCCCCTGCAGAGTACTGTGTCACAGTACACACATACAACTGTGACCCTCGAAAGGTAAGGGTCATCAGAATTCTGTATGGCCTGTGAGGCAGCTTGAGGAAGACGCTGTCCCACAGAGGTGTTCCTTGTGGTGACAGGATCAGGAACGGAGGATGAAGTAGAGGCAATCAACCTACTACGCTTCTCGCAAAGGTACAACCTTGCAAATGGCCCCAGTGTGGAATGAGCACAGGTGTTGCTTCATGGTCATAGTCCCAAAGCTATATAAACCGTGCCTCCCGCGACTGAGTACCATTTTGCACTCATTGCAGGTGACACGGTTTGCATAAGACTTAGGACCGTTTCCATGAACGGTAAACAACCGCCACACCCAAGATTCACGCCGAGGGCGGGTAGTAGGGATTTCCTCTACCTTATTCTCGTCATCCTCTTCTTCCTCCTCTGTATCCTCACTCCTGTTCCCCTCTTCAGGCCCTTGGGGAAATGGTGGTGGTGGAGGGGTGGGGTGGTGCTGAGGCAGATGTAGCACCATGTGGTAATAGTCGAGCGATGGATGTCATAGGCTTGGAGATGGAAATCTCAAAATCTGCAAAGTATGCAGCAAAATGCAGTGTGCGCTGTGGAATAGTCAGAAACACAACAAGAATGCGCTCTAGGGCATGGTCTTATATCGGGGTGCTTGTGCGCGGGTCGCAGACATGGGCGCCGTCCGCAAGACAGATCGAACATCAAAAAAGGTTCAAAAAGTCACAAAAACTATGTGGAAAGTTAGGATTAGTATGTGGGATTTGTGGTATGGTGATTTTTTAATGAGAAATATTTTGGATTACTTGGAAATGTACTTTTAAACTGGTCGGGGACACGAACAGTGTCCGCATTTAGAGCACAAGTCACATGATTGTTTTGTGAGCACGTTCGTTAAGGTAGCGGTCGTCCGCAGGACATCCAATTTACGGACATTGTTTTGCGCATGCGTGTTGATGTTCTGCGGACACTGTTCGGGTCCTGAACTAATTAAAAGTGCGTCACATGTAAAACAAACAGTTACGGACAGCCGTTTGTTCTTAGCACAGTTTAATTTATTTGCTAATAATACAGACAGACATAGAGTTTCAAGCACACCTCCATTTTCGTTTATTTACGAACAATTCAGGACACCACGAGTGTTCTTAGAACAGTTTCTGTTTGCTATCGAACACTACAAATAGGCATAGTGTTCTTAAGGACACCTCCATTTTCGTTTATTTACGAACATTTCAGGACACTACGAGTGTTCTTAGAACATTTTCAACTTGCATGAGAACATTACAGACAGATGTAGTGTCCTCAGGACAGTCACATTTTCGTTTCTTTACGAACATTTCCGAACAACCACGGTGTCCGTGGACACCTAAATTGTTTTTATCACAAGGAACTGAAAGTAATTACAACACAATATAAGAAAAGTAACTTTATTTCATATATATATACAATTATGACTGAGAAGGTGGGGCAGAAACGGAAACAAAAACAGGAGAATTAGGGATTTCTAGATAACTGGGATCAGGTGAAGAAGGGAAGGAAAGCTCATCGAAACGCTTTGGTCCATAGACAGGGTTTGGGGTTAATTGCGTGGGATAGGGTGAGGGGGGACAAGTGCAGGTTGGACAATGGTGTGCTGTTGGGGGTTTCACATAATTTTCCACAAAGTTTTTCAAATCCATAAAACTTTGCATAAGGTCGTCCATTTTTTGATTAATCTGCTGTAGAGTGATATCCTCTGATTGTTGTTGTGAGATGCTTGGAATTTTTGTATGATCTGTAATAAAAAAAATGTATATGTTAAATGTATACAGAATAATATTTATTAATTGGTTTATATAGTAAAGTGTGTACCATTAGGTGGACTATTTTCTAACATTTCCTCTCGTGGGAAATGCTCCTCTAGCCAGCCGAGAGTACTACACATTTCTGTGAGAAAACAAAAAAAACGTGTATTACAGGGGTTCGCGTGAAGATCGGGCCTGGGGGAGCGGGCTACGTGTATTTCAGGGGTTCGCGTGAAGTTTTTCCACGCGATCGGGCCTGGGGGAGCGGGCTACGTGTATTTCAGGGGTTCGCGTGAAGTTTTTCACGCGATTAGCCAGGGTACGTGTATTTCAGGGGTGCGTGGGAAGTTCCACACGCGAATATCCTGGGCGCGTGTATTTCAGGGGTGCGTGGGAAGTTCCACACACGAATAGCCTGGGCGCGTGTATTTCAGGGGTGCGCGGGAATTTCCACACGCGAATAGCCTGGGCGCGTGTATTTCAGGGGTGCGCGGGAAGTTCCACACGCAAATAGCCTGGGCGCGTGTATTTCAGGGGTGCGCGGGAAGTTCCACACGCGATTAGGCTGGGTGGGTCACAGGTGTTCCCTGTACACCCTCGACAGCCCCTGCAGGCAGCCCACAAAACAGGGGACTACCCTGCACACCTGCTCATGTCCCCCTGCACCCCCACCCCCCAGCAGTGCAGGGGCAGCCTCCACCAGGCCCCCACCCATGTCTCCCACAATCCCCACCCCCCAGCAGTGCAGGGGCACCCTCCACCAGCCCCCCACTCATGTCTCCCACCACCCCAACCCCCCAGCATCCAGGGGCACTCTCCACCAGGCCCCCACTCATGTCTCCCACCACCCCCATCCCCCAGCAGTGCAGGGGCACCCTCCACCAGGCCCCCACCCATGTCTCCCACCACCCCCACCCCCCACCATCCAGGGGCACTCTCCACCAGGCCCCCACTCATGTCTCCCACCACCCCCACCCCCCAGCATCCAGGGGCACCCTCCACCAGGCCCCCACCCATGTCTCCCACCACCCCACCCCCCAGCCACCAGGGGCAGCCTCCACCAGGCCCCCACCCATGTCTCCCACCACCCCCACCCCCCAGCCACCAGGGGCAGCCTCCACCAGGCCCCCACCCATGTCTCCCACCACCCCCACCCCCCAGCCAACAGGGGCAGCCTCCACCAGGCCCCCACCCATGTCTCCCACCACCCCCACCCCCCCAGCCACCAGGGGCAGCCTCCACCAGGGCCCCACTCATGTCTCCCACCACCCCCACCCCCCACCATCCAGGGGCACCCTCCACCAGGCCCCCACTCATGTCTCCCAGCGTGCTATGTGTATTTCAGGGGTGCGCGGGAAGTTCCACACGCGAATAGCCTGGGCGCGCGTATTTCAGGGGTGCGTGGGAAGTTCCACACGCGAATAGCCTGGGCGCGTGTATATCAGGGGTGCGCGGGAAGTTTTACACGCGATTTCAGCAGGGTACGTGTATTTCAGGGGTGCGTGGGAAGTTCCACACGCGAATAGCCTGGGCGCGTGTATTTCAGGGGTTCGCGTGAAGTTATTCACGCGATCGGGCCTGGGGGAGCGGGGTACCACTCACCGTCTGCCTTGCGTGTAGAAGAACGCGCAGCCAACACCCGCTGTGAAGTAATAGCGTGTGAACCCCAACGGATGGAAAACACACGCACCGCACGAAAAGCACGTACAGAACATAAAGGCACGCGGGATCACTAAGCCCTACCAGGGCAACGCCCGTGCGCAAAACGTCACGGACGCGCTTACGCTGTAAGGGCCTTTGGTCCAATGAAATCGCGTACGGGCAACGCCCGTGCGCAAAACGTCACAGACGCGCTTACGCTGTAAGGGCCTTTGGTCCAATGAAATCGCGTACGCGTGCTGACGCGCTTACGCGCTAAGGGCCTTTCCTCGATTTTCACGCTGACGTGCAGGATTTTCACGTGCCAAATCACTCCGTATCAAGCTGGCCACGCGAAAACACACGGAAGACCACGCTCCTGCCCAGAAGGCCGAATTACTGCCCCCCAGTGCCCCGAGCAGCCTCCCACGTGCCATCTGCTGCTGCCTGCCTGCTGCCACCGTGCCCTGCCATTTGGTGCCTGCACATCAGCCATCTGCAGGTGTCCAGTTGCTGTGTCCACCCCTGCTGGAACAGAAGACTCCCGACTCGGATAACATCGCTCCACAGCCCAGCCCCAGGACCAAGTTGCCCACCCACTCCTGCCCCTGGGGTTGCCATGTCGGACACATCAACATCTGGCACCAGTGGCAACCCCCAGCCAGAGGGGCAGAGGGGCACCAGCTTCACTGCCACCGAAGTTGGTGTCCTGGTGGAGCAAGTCCTGGGGCAGTATGATGCCCTCTTCGGATCGTCCCGCGCCAACAAGGAAGGACGGGACAGGATTTGGGCCGACTGTGTGGTTGCCATCAACGCGGAGGGGGTGGCAACCCGCACCATCCAGAAGGTAAAGAAGCGCTGGGAAGACTTGAGGTCCAGGACCCTCATGAAGGCCCGGCGCCTCGTGGAGGGGGGCTGGGGCCGCATGAGTTCCATCCAGTTGAGGGTCCTGGAACGCGCACACCCAGCGCTCCACGCCCAGGTCCTTGAGAGGGAGACCCGTCTGGAGTTGAGCGGTAAGTGGCCAAGCATTGCTGTGTGAGACAGGGCATGTTGCAGTGTGCTGGTTGTCTGATACTTGCCTGCATATGTGACATAGGCCATGTACGCATGTATGTGTGCAGGCACATCATGGGAATGCATGTGCGACCTGTAATGTGTGAACCGCACGGTTGTTGCATGTGTTTGAATGCGACATGGGGAGCCCTGTGCAGATTGCACACATGAGAGCATGGCAGTCTCTGTTCCTGGACATGGGTGGGGGCGAGGGATGGGTGCTGATGCCAGATACATATGTGGTATCCATGTCTGTGTGCCTGACCTGCGTGTCTGTGACTTGTGAGTGCCATGGATGCATGACACATGTCTGTGACAATGTACAGATTCACTGATGCAGCCTAGTCATCCTTGTAAGCACTGTGATTGGGGTGTACGGGGCCAGATGGATGTGACTGAGGTGAAGTGTGTGCATGTGATAGGCATGACCCATGATGCATGTGAGTCCCATTACATTGTATGATTCGAGAGTCCATTGGACATGCATTGAAATGTCCATGGCACGCACCATGACTGTCACTGTGTGTGTTTTGCCTGGACTGACACATGTGTTGTGGTGTGACATGATGGAAGTGTACTTTGACAGTGGCACTCATCTGCTATTGCTTCCTGTCTAGGGGACCATTGTACAGTACCCTGATGCTTGTGTTCTATGTCTCCCTCTACGCAGCGGCTAGTGAAGGAGAGGGCGGAGACGGCGCTGTGGAGCAAGGCGGCGGGGATGCCCCCACGGCTGCAGCGGAAGGGGTGGGTGAGCCCCCACAGGAGCCTGCTACGGCGGTAGACGGCGAGGAGCCATCCAGGCTGGTGGTTTCCACAGAGGAGGAGGAGGCCGCCACTGAGGCGCACATGGGGCCTGGTGGGGGCATCCCTGCTGGTGCAAGTGGTGCAGTCCAGGGGCAGGGGCAGGAGGCAGCACAGGTCACCGTGGAGGGGCCTGTGCATGTCGCTGTCCCTGAACCTGTGGGTGCACCACCTTGCACCAGCAGGGAGGCCCCGTCCCAGGCCCGTCCGCAGGTAGAGGGGATGTCCATGTCATCTGACTCCCCTCCACCTGCGGACGAGGGGACCCCTGGCCGTGTGGAGAAGGTCCTGATTGGGTTCGCGATGCGCACGGCTGTGATTCGTGATGCCGTGCGTGCTTCCCAGGAGGAGCACACACGTCATCATGAAGAGCACCGTGCCGACGTGGCCCAATTGGGATCGGCCATGTTCGGGGGTTTCCTGCATGTGTCGGCCAAACTGGCGGCCCTCTCCTCCTCTGTGGAGACTATACGCCAGTCGTTCTCCTTGCCGTCTTCCGGCCCAGATGCCACCAGGGCCCCCTGCGGACCTGCCCTGACCAATGCAGCCAGCTCGGTGGGGATCCCATCCCTGCCACAGTCGGGAGTCAGAGGTCCAGCAGGGGTGGACAACACAGCAACTGGACCCCAGCAGATGGAGGATGTGACGGCATCATCGGGCAGGGCACGTGCACGACGGCGTCGGTGGTTTCCATCATCCTGGATGCCGTCGTGCTGGCAGAGGCAGTGGCGTCGGAGGCAGCAGCAGGCTCGACGTGGGAGGCATCATGGCTCGGGGCCATCAAGATCAGAGGGGCAGGCATCGGCCGGAGGGCAGGAGAACCCTGGGATGGTAGTGTCTTCCGTGTGGGAGCAGTTGGTCCAGCGGATAGGTGCGGAGCGGCAGCGGGCGGAAGAGGAGCGGCTCACCATGGTCAGGGCGGAGTTCTCCATGCGTCTGGCGTTCAGGCGGGCTGAGTGCCTCGAGGAAGCTCGCAGGGAGTTTGAGGTGAACATGGGGTTATCCCTGCGAGACCTCGGGGCCAGGACAGAGTCCCGCCTCCAGGACATCGACATGGAGTTCGATGATGCCCTGGCCGGCAACATCACAGAGTGAGCCGCAGGACTTGCCCGCTGCCATTGTATATAGTTATATAGTTAGTGGTAGGTTTCCTTTAAATTCTATTTTTTTTTTATTTGGTTGCGATTGGACAATGCGCCACTTTTTTGTATATAGTTCAGTTTTTAGTTAGTTGACATAGTTAGGTTTCATTTGGTTGGGCTCATGGACCCGGGATTGTCTTGTAAATAGTTATTCTATGGATTTTTTGATTTCTTGGATTTTTTTCATGGACATTCATCTTCTTTTTGTTGTTTTGCTTTGTGGTTTTTCTAATTTCATTTCCATTCAAGTTGATTTTCAATACATTTTTATTTTCATCCTTCAATGTGTCGTATCATCTCATTGCTTTCATGCATGTCATGTTGGGTGTTTTAACATTCACTTGCAGCCATTGTGTGTGACAGACATGTGTTCATTTGCATTATTTACATTGGGTGTGTAACATGTAATTGCCTTTGATATGTGGGTGGATGTGATAGTTGGTTGGGCCTTTTGGCAGGGGAGGATGGCCATTACGGACATGATTGGGGATTGTTGGGACCCAGGTGCAGGGGGGCATGGATGGGACATGGGCGAGGGCCTGCTGGCAGGTGCCCCACAGTGCTGGGCGGTGGGGGTGGTGGGGGACATGAGTTGGACATGGGCGGGGGCCTGCTGGCAGGTGCCCCACAGTGCTGGGGGGTGGGGGTGGTGGGGGACATGAGTTGGACATGGGTGAGGGCCTGCTGGCAGGTGCCCCACAGTGCTGGGGGGTGGGGGTGGTGGGGGACATGAGTTGGACATGGGTGGGGGCCTGCTGGCAGGTGCCCCACAGTGCTGGGGGGTGGGGGTGGTGGGGGCATGAGTTGGACATGGGTGGGGGCCTGCTGGCAGGTGCCCCACAGTGCTGGGGGGTGGGGGTGGTGGGGGACATGAGTTGGACATGGGCGAGGGCCTGCTGGCAGGTGCCCCACAGTGCTGGGGGGTGGGGGTGGTGGGGGACATGAGTTGGACATGGGTGGGGGACTGCTGGCAGGTGCCCCACAGTGCTGGGGGGTGGGGGTGGTGGGGGACATGAGTTGGACATGGGTGGGTGCCTGCTGGCAGGTGCCCCACAGTGCTGGGGGGTGGGGGTGGTGGGAGACATGAGTGGGGGCCTGGTGGAGAGTGCCCCTGGATGCTGGGGGGTGGGGGTGGTGGGAGACATGAGTGGGGGCCTGGTGGAGGGTGCCCCTGCACTGCTGGGGGGTGGTGGGAGACATGGGTGGGGGCCTGGTGGAAGCTGCCCCTGCACTGCTGGGGGGTGGGGGTGCAGGGGGACATGAGCAGGTGTGCAGGGTAGTCCCCTGTTTTGTGGGCTGCCTGCAGGGGCCGTCGAGGGTGTATAGGGAACACCTGTGAGGACCCACCCAGCCTAATCGCGTGTAAAACTTCCCGCGCACCCCTGAAATACACGCACCCAGGCTATTCGCGTGTGGAACTTCCCGCGCACCCCTGAAATACACGCGCCCAGGCTATTCGCGTGTGGAACTTCCCGCGCACCCCTGAAATACACGTAACCTGCTGAAATCGCGTGTAAAACTTCCCGCGCACCCCTGAAATACACGCGCCCAGGCTATTCGCGTGTGGACCTTCCCGCGCACCCCTGAAATACATGTACCCTGGATAATCGCGTGTTTAACTTCATGCGTACCCCTGATATGCACGTTACCCGCTTTGCGTTCCTTGTTTGGCAGCCCGGTAAACTGGTCCAGGGTTAGCGCAGCCCTTTGCGATGATTTAGCGATTTTGATGGCTTTTCCTTGCGCGAGGGCGTTCTTGGGGGCGTTACTGGCGCTGCTGCAGGGTCGCTGCGATACTCTGCGCCACGGCTGGTTTGGGAGCCTAAAATCCATGAATACGCTGTGCGCGGAAATCGGTTTTAGCGCACATGCCTGGCGCAGACAATCGCACACGGACACTCTGCGCCAGCCGCTTGCGACACTTTTCTGCGAAATTCTATGAATTACCCTGTAGATCTCTTCTTATGAACGTGATGTCCGCGCACTTATTTAATGTTCGCGGACATGTTCGGAAAACAGTACCACTACCTAAAAACTGTGGGGGGGGGGTGGGGGGGTATGTTTGATTGTTATATCATAATATAGGAACATTTAACAAATTCAAAAAGCAGCACACAAACACATTATATATATTAATACATAAGAAATGTAACCCATATATGTAACACACTAACCATTCATTTAAATACAATATGTTCTGAAATGGAATATACCACAAGAACATAAATTGGCTTCCAACATAATTACCTCACAGACACAACAGAACTGAGAACAAGACCAGACCCACTGAATACATAGGACTTATCTTACCAGAAATAGAAAGTGTACTTCATTTTACTCATATATTTATTAACTTTCTGTATTAGATTAAAAATGTATTATCTTTTTTTTTTTTTCTCACAGAAATGTCTAGTACTCTGGAATGGCTAGAGGACAATTTCCCACATGAAGAAATGTCACAAGATAGTGAAACTAATGGTAAACACTTAATATAAACCATTTAAATATTATTATTTTGTATACATTTAACATATATATATTTTTTTTGTACAGAACATAACAAAATAGAAACTACCTCTGAAGAAGCTGTTATGGAAAACACGCTTGACAACATAAAAGAAAAAATTATTTATTGTTGACCAATTTTAATAATTTGAAAACTTTTGTTGAAGATCATTTTAAAACAAAAACGTCATACCATTGCCCCACATGTACTTGTCCCTCCTCACCATATCCCAATCAATTATCCCCAAACCCTCTCCATAATCCAAAACGTTTTGATGAGATTTCCATCCCTTCTTCACCTAATACAAATCATGTTGAAACCCCAAATTCTCCTGTTTTTGTTTCTGTTTCTGCCTCACCTTCTCTGTCATAAATGATTAATATATGTTAAATAAAGTTTAATTTTTATATTGTATTGTGAATAGTTTCCGTTTTTTTTTTTAAACAATAAAAGTGTCCGCGGACAGTGCGAGTGTTTTGAAATGTTCGTACATAAACGAAAATGGAGGTGTCCTGAAGAACACCACACTTTTCGTACTGTTCGCTAGCAAGTTGAAACTGTTCTAAGAACACACGTGGTGTCCTGAAATGTTCGTAAAGAAACAGAAATTAAAGTGTTCTAAAGAACACTATATCTGTCCGTAATGTTCGCTATGAACTTAAAACTGTCCTAAGAACACAATTACTGTCCTGAAATGTTCGTAAATAAACGAAAATGATGTGTCCTGAACAACAGTACAACTGTTTGTAGTGTTCGCTAGCAACATGAAACTGTACGAAGAACACACGCGGTGTCCTGAATTGTTCGTAAACAAACAAAAATTAAAGTGTCCTAAAGAACACTATACCTGTCCGGTACTGTTCGCTAGCAAGTTCAAACTGTTCTAAGAACGCTATTGGTGTCCTGAAATGTTTGTACGTAAAAGAAAATGGAGGTGTCCTGAAGAACACTATACCTGTGCGCCGTGTTCGCTGCCCAATTGAAACTGTTCTAAGAACACAATTGGTGTCCTGAAATGTTCGTACATAAACTAAATTACACGTGTCCTGAAGAACACTATATCTGTCCTTACTGTTCGCTACCAAGTTTAAACTGTTCTAAGAATGCACGCGGTGTCCTGAAATGTTCATTTCACGTGTGACGCACTTTTAATTACTTCAGAACCCGAACAGTGTCCGTAGGACATCAATGCGCATGCGCTAACCAATCTCCGTGCACTTGGTGTCCTGCGGATAGGCGCTTCCTTTGCGGACTAGTTCGTAAACAGATCACATGACCGCACCCATGCTCATCATGTGTCCTGAAATGCGGACACTGTTCGTGTCCCTGAACAATTTAAAAGTACATTTTGAGTTAATCCATAATATTTTTCAATAAAATTTCACCATGGCACAAGCCCACATACAAATGTTGAGTTTCTATATACCTTTTGAGACTTTCTGATCCTTTTTTTGTGATCGATCTGTCCACGGACAGTGTGCATGTCCGCGGACTGCGCACAAGCACCCCTATAAAAGACCACGCCCAAGAGCTTATTCCCATTGTGTTTCTGGCTATTCTTCAGAACACAGTGATTTTTGCTGCCACCTGCAGACTACACCATCATCGAGATGGCATCCTTGGCTGCTGAACTGCCACTTGGTGCTGCACCTGCTTCAGCACCACCCCCACCCACTCCACCACCACCACCTCCCCAAGGGCCTGAAGAGGGGAACAGGAGTGAGGATGCAGAGGAGGAAGAAGAGGATGATGAGAATGAGGTAGAGGAAATCCCTACTACCCGCACTAGGCGTGAGTCTTGGGTGTGGCGGTTATTTACCATTCATGGGAATGGTCCTAAGGCTCGTGCGAACCATGTTACCTGCAATGAGTGCAAAATGATACTCAGTTGTGGGAAGCACGGTAACTACAGCTTTGGGACCACTACTATGAAGTGACACCTTAGGTCATTTCACTCTGGGACTATTCGCAGGGTTGTACCTTGCGAAGAACGTAGCAGGTTGATTTCCTCTACTTCATCCTCTGTTTCTGATGCTGTCACCACAAGGACCACCTCTGTGGGACAGCGTCTTTCTCAAGCTGCCTCGCAGGCCATACAGAATGCTGATGACCCTTACCTTTCGAGGGTCACAGTTGTATGTATGTACTGTGACACAGTACTCTGCAGGGGGGAGGGCCTTCGGAGTGCTTTTGAGACTATCGTCTCAGAGAACGAGAAGACCTGCTCACTACCCAAATAAAACCCACTCTACATCTTCCTCTCTCAGCTCTCCCTTTCTTATCCCTGTGGTTGGTGTCCCCCCCTTTACCCTACTCTCCTAGTGTGTCGCGTCTGAAAAACCAAAAAAAATACAAAATTACAAAAATCTAAAAAAAAGGCTCTTTTCAGAGCCGCCTTTCCCAGTTAAAAAATAGAAGTGAAAATAAATGAAGCAGGGCTCTTTGTATTTTTTAGAAGTCCGCGGACAGTTCACGAACATTAAAAAAATTGGGTTGCTACTCCATCACAAACATTGTAATTTTCTCTGGAAATAAGTGGTGGCTCTGAAAGAGCCTTTGGGTGGTGTTTGTAAGTCAAAAATTGTAAATGCTTAACATCTACTTCAAAATCGTTGTTGTAATTCCAAAAAAGGTTGCAATGCATTTTGTACATTTCTCAGAAAAATCTGATTGCCAGCATAAGTAAGATGGACTCCATCTCTGCGAAAAAAGTATGTACTACAAAACATAATATTTTCATTGTGAAAAGAAGACATACCAAAATCTCTTAGAAAGCCACAAACAGCCTTATTAACATTGCGCCTTGCTTTTTCCATTTGTGGAGCAAATGAAGAAGAACAAAGCCACATTTGTCTCTGCGCAATCCGTGAAAATATCACTTGAGAATTAGGAAACATGTCCATAACCTTCCTCAGTCCTTCTTTCATAGCAAATTGCAAAAAAATTCCAGTCACATGTCCTAAACTGTTCCCTCCACAATGAATTACAATTATGTCTGGATGTTGCTCTGTCTCCAAAGTAGCACTGAGAGGTAGCAAGTCCAACCACTTCATTCCACATACTCCATGCCAGTGTACTTCCACATGTCGGAATCCAAAATCTACAGCTACTGCACAGGTTTCTGCATGCACCTTCAACCAATGTATCCACGAATCTCCTAAAATCCAAACAATCTGTTTTCTGAAACACACAGCCATAGCTATCTTTTGTTCTCTCAGCAAAAAGAGTATCTGAGAAAATGTCTCCTGGCACAACACACCCACCAAACTTTCCTGACCAATCCCTTTCAGTGCTTATTCTCATTTGCATGACTTCTGAACCCAAAAATCCCCGTATGTCCGCGGACATATCGTAACATGAACAGCCCTTCTACCATTTCCACTACACTCTCTCTGCCATTCCCTCATTGGATGTACCTCAAAAATCACATGACCATGCACCAATCACATTCAAGACCTCTACATCTAACTGCATCATCATAGATGAGCACTGCAAATGTACTCTGAATCTCTCTGAGTACAAGTGTCATATCATTGGCAAGCAGCATCTACCAGAAATATTGTACAAGTCTTCAAGATTTCTACTTGCAGCTCCATGCATATCCATATGCATGAACACAAATTTCAGGTATGCATATTTTCTGTATAGTAGATTACATAGCTCTCAACCATTTATGTCGCAAAGGCGGGTGAAAACCCCCGATTTATTTTTGGCGGTTGAGACGCCCATTGAAATGAATGGGCATGCAGGAGGATTGGCGTGTGAGTCAGCTGTTTACAAGGGGGGTGACACCCGCCAAAAGCGTGTGAGTTGAGAGCTATGGTAGATGAACACATTTTCAAACAGACTTTTACCTTGTAATATCTGTAAAATGAATTTACTGCACTTTTTTCAATTTCCTAAAATCAACTATCACTTATAAACATTTATACTTTTTACTTTCTTTATACACACACACTCAAATCATGTTAAACTAACATTTTTTAAATGAAATATATAGACTACATATATTCAAACAAAATTGCATGCAAACACAATCTATGTGTAAACCTTTATAAACATACTTATCCAATTTCATATTTTTTGTTTTTATTTATTTATTTACTTTAAATTAGACATGACATTGAGACGCTATTACCTAGAACAGTTTACTTACAGAAATAGTGGTATTCACTAATATATTATAAATTTCACAAGACATAGTAAAGATATTTTTTTTTGCTACAGTTAGTCATTCAATACAATTTGTTCATTAAGAACATATCATATGTACTGAACTGATGCAATGTATCTTATGTAAATAAATTAGTTTAATGGTTTTACAGAAGGCACTGAGGATTTCAATTAAAAAAATCAATATCTAAATTAAAAACAGTTCTATATACAAACAAAGTTACTAATTTGAAGCTTTTACAATTGCAGTGAAGACCAGTTTCCTGAAAAGAAGCGCCGAATTCGAAGAAGAAAGAAAAACTAAGAAGTTACCTGTTAATTTTAAAAAAAAGTAAGTAAAATATCAACATTAATATTTGAATTATTAATCAAATATACTATAACATTAATACGAGCTATTTTGGTTTCTTAAAATAGAGATTTTGTACCATTTTCTCCAAAAATGTCCATGTCTTAAACAGCGATTTACAGCCAGAATGGCCCACAAATTTCTATTTTTGGACACACAAATTAGCCAACTGAACCACTACAATTTTCATATTATAGAACAAACAATTGATTTAATTGTATATATTAGATTTACTATTTGTACTTTTCCACACCACTAGCTTCCTTTTTTTTGTCATCTGAACCCCAGTTTAGTAACACATAAATTCAAGAATACCTATCCCTACTCGTTTTAGTTCCCAATGCACAATCACACACCATTACATACATCTTTATCATCTTACTCAAACACTCATGCACACAGCACACATACATTCCAGAACATCCCAACCCATATCTTCTTTATTTTTTTCAACAGACCTTAAAGAATGCAACTCCGTAGAAAGCAACGCAAAAGTAGAGCAAATGAAAATAAAGGTGTCCAACATAAGCATCCATCTGTAGCAGAATTTGTAAAAAAAGTTGAAACAAAACAGCTAATACAATCATTTAGTGAAACACAAAAAGTTTCAAGTACAACAACTTGCACCAACTCTATCAACTCTATCTCGCTTCCTCTATCAAAATGTAAAACACACCAAAAAACAATTAACAGAAAATCACCTATCAGTACAGATAAAACTACTTCTTCAAATTTTAATATAGTGCAAAGTAAGCATACCAAGAAAAGTATTTTAGCCAAAATATACCGTCACAAAGTGCTTCAAAATCTTATAAAAACAGGAGAGAAATCAGGTTCAAAGCTTAAAACCTATCGTAGGAAATTAATCTTAGAAGCATTGATGGACAGTGCAATTCTTCTCAAAAGAAATTTATTTATTTTACTGTTAAACAAAATGAAACCACTAACAAAACTAATAACTAAATTACAAAAAAGACTTCTCAATAAGCGAAATGTCAACAGAAAGAACTTCTTAAGTATCTGCGCAGGTGAATGGAATCACACTACGAGCACAGAACCATATTTTAATGAAGAAGCGTCCAAACAAAAGCAAACAAATACAATTGCCATAAATAGCAGTGGTCGAGGTTATGAAAAAGTGAATAATACCATAATGGAACAAGAAGTACTCCTTACAAAAATATGCCCTGAAAACTTAGAATTACCCCTCCATTCAACTGAATCAGAACGTCTAGTGTACACATGGCCATGCACGTCAATGTGGAACATTCCCAAACAATGTTTCAAATCTTTACACCAATTCCTCAATAAATATGTAAAAAGCAAAGACAAAATCAAAATTAAATTACTGCAAAATATAGATACCTGTCCAGTGCGCAAGTACACAGGACTACAAGGACATTCATTGGCCTGCATTACAGGACCTACTTGTAAAACCACTTTCCATGATATCAAAAGGATATCAACACATCATTCAACTATAAGAAATCTAGTCTATAAACTCTACTATGCTAAAAGTCCTGCTTTAGCACTAGCGAAGATAAATAACATCCTTCTACATGGTACAGCAAAAAACCTACTTGAAGAAATTCACTATATCCAGAAAAAATATTTTGGAAGTGAAAGCCATTTACAGAATGAAATAGCTTCAAACCAATTAAGCAACTATTCTACACATGGCAACCTTTTGCTAAACACATACAAAAAAGAAATACTAAAATTTAAAAGTACATCAGCTGAAGTACCAAACCATGTATGTGTATGTTGCCGTAGAATTTTTTTATAAAAGTAACACAAAAACTGTGGACCTATCATACAAAATAGAAGACAATGAAGATTCTAAATGGTTTGAATTAGCTCTCTACCTTCTAGCAGAAAACAAATATGAAATAACTGAGCCCTTAATACTTTGCAGTTATTGCACCACAAAACTTGACAACAACCAAACTCCTTCACGTTCTATCACACATAATTTGGAATTATACCCAGTACCAAAACCTCTACAACAACTTAATTTATATGAGAGCATCATAATTCAGACAGTACAACCATTTCAAGCAATAATACGCCTTCAACCAAAAACAGCAAAATTACCTCCCTCTGAATTGGTAAAAGGTATTCGTGGAAAAGTAGTTTATTTACCATTAAATCTAAAAGAAAATGTGCATACTCTAGGAGTGCAACGTCCAATGCACCAATCTTTAATTATATTAGTAAATGGAGTACCTACAAAAGACAAAAAAATATGGCAACTGCTGGTAGATTTACATAAAGTTAGAGAAGCCTTCCAATATCTTAAAGAGAATAATGAATATTACAAAGAAATTAATATTGAAGAAAACTTGAAAGATACAACTGAAATATTTCAAGAAACACAAGAAGCTGGTCAATTTGAGCTACTAGATCCTGCTACAATATCAAATACTTTAGACCAGTATACAATTCATCCTTTGCACTGTAATGACTCCGTACAAGATGTACTGGAAACTTACCAAATGCGTCAAACAAAAGGATCGCCAATCAGTATATGGGAAAAAAGTATAGAAGCACGTACTTTTCCTCTACGCTTTCCAACTGGCAAAGGAGGAAGATATGATGATAGACCTATTCAAATATCAGCTTCAGAATACCGCTCATTACGGATGTATTCTGAAGATACCAGATTTAGACAAAATGTGGAATACATATTCCACCTACTCTTTGAAAGTGAACTAGCAACCTTATGTTACGGAGTTGCACACATATTAAAATCAGGATCACACTTTCAAAATATGACAGCTACACAGTTATTAGAGAAAGTGCAACAAAAGGATGAGATTTTACAATCAAATATTACAAATCTATTAGCAAATATGTGTGGTACTAAAGAGTACTGGTTTCGACGACATGGAGATGTACGTTGTATGATCAGAAACCTTGGCCCACCCACTTGGTTTGTTACATTAAGTTGTGCAGAATATGCATGGGAAAATTTACATGATTTCCTACGCATATCAAATAAAAACAAAACAAACATAGATATTCTAACACCTGGAAAACTTTGTTCTTTGGATCCTGTTAATGTTTCAAGATATTTTCACCATCCCTTCATTGCTATGCTACATTTTATTTGTAATAAAACTGTTCCTCCCCTTGGAGAAGTGCAACACTTCTTTTGGAGAAAAGAATACCAAGCCAGAGTAGCACCACATATCCACATGCTTTTATGGATTAAAGATGCTCCTAAATTTGGTGAAGACAGTGATGCCACTGTTTTACAGTTTATTGAAAAATATGTCACTTGTCAAATTCCATCAGAAGCCACAAATAGTGATCTTTGTGCACACATTTTACAATTTCAAAGACACAAATGTGGAAAATATTGTTGTCGCAAATACAAAAACAAAGGCAAATACTACACCAAATTCCGATTTGGTTTCCCTAGACCAGTTACAAATACAGATCAAGTAAACAACCTCATGTCTTCAGTTAGACATACTGTTAAAGGAAAGTCACCTAAAAATACATATTACATAAAAAGAAAAGAAGAAGAAAAATATATCAATGATTATAATGAATCATTGCCCACTTATGGAATGCAAACATAGATGTGCAGTACATTGCAGACAATTCTACTGCAGTTGCACGATATGACACAGCATACTTAACTAAAGCAGAAAAGACAGAGCTCCAAGACCTCTGGAATGACCTGTCATCAGATAAAACATTATCTCAGAAATTATACAGCTTGGGCATAAAAATGCTCACCAATAGAGAATGTGGATCTTATGAAGCAGCTGATCGTTTAACTGGTACTTCATTGTATGGTAAATCTGAAAATATAGTATGGCTAAGTCTTGGTCCAGCTAAATCTAGAAAAAGAGTTCTAAAATCATATGAAGATATAGAAACAATAGCCAAACATGATCCCAACAGCCAAGACATTTTAAAAAACAATTTATTGGACGCATACTACCCAAACAGAAGTAATACTTTGGAAAACACGTGTCTATACCAAATAGCCCAAAACTACACATACAAAAATAATATGAAACCCGATGTAAATATAGAGTGACAGACTGTGAAGGCAGCTTAGTTAAACTCACTAAACCAAATTTAATTAATCATATCAAATTGTCATTGAAGACTAATCAACATAAAGTATATTACATGTCCCTGCTACAACTCTTCAAACCATGGAGAAAAGAAGAACAATTACTAGATAACTATGACTCATATGAGGATGCTTTCAAAGCAAATGAAAGCACTATAACTGATGTAAACTTTACACAGTACAAAACAATGTTGCACAATGAACAGCAACATGAAGAAGAACTCCAAGCTCAACTAGATAAGGATACTCCTGACAGTAGTCAACCTTCTGTAACAGGAAGCCAAGAACCACTGGGAGAACCACTAATAACAAATGAGGCAGAATTAGCTATGATAGAAGTAGAAAACACCATGTGTCAGTATGAAGATAAGGAAGACTTAACTATACTACAATCAAAACTAAACAATGAGCAAAGTAGCATTTTTCAAGAAGTAACAAAACAAATTGCACATGGTGTAAAACATGAAAATAAAGAATGTTCCTGCCATAATTATAAACCTATACTACTGTACGTCAGTGGTGAAGCTGGTTCTGGCAAAACATTCCTAATCAAAATCATTAGTAAGTTCCTTCAACAATTGACAAACAACAAACTGTCAGCTGTTGTCACTGCCCCCACAGGTTTAGCTGCCTAAAACATAGGTGGTGTTACATTACATTGATTACTACTATTACCAGTAGAACACCAGAACAAATTAGACTATTACAAACTTTCTGCAGAAGCTGCAATGGAATTATGCAGAGTATACAAATGAAAATGCTACTAATAGATGAAGTGAGCATGGTCTCCAACCTGATGTTAGCTTTGATTCACCTCAGATTACAAGAAGTACTCAAAACAGACTATGAAGAGCTCTTTGCAGGAAAACACATTATTGTTTTTGGAGATCTTCTTCAATTAACACCAGTAAAAGGTGAACCTAATTTTAAAACATTAGGGCACAAACTCTGCCCTAAAACTGTTGGCAGCATTGGAAATGTCAACCTTTGGCAACATTTCCAATACAGAGAATTAACAGAAAACATGCGCCAATCTGCAGATCTAACTTATGCCAACATTTTAAAAAGTTTGAGAGTTGGTATACTTTCTAAAGAAGCAGAAGCAACATTGAAAACCCGGCACTTTAATGCACTTAATGGCGATAATGCATGTGCTACAGATGTTAGGGAACAATTACCCCACAAAAATGTCAATTGTATGGCCTTAATGCCAACTCTTGCAAGCTGTTTCAAATTCAATTAAATCATGCTAAGTAAAGAAATGCAACCAAAAATGGAAATTAGCGCCACAGACAAACTAGATGTACATGCTATGACACTACCCATGTGTGACCAAGCCACAACAAGACAAAATAATTTAGACAAATCAATCTCAAACACAGCAGGCTTAGAAAAGATGTTAAAATTATCCTTAAATTGCAGAGTAATGCTTAAACGTAACCTTGATGTGGACCAAGGACTAGTTAATGGAGCACTGGGTACAGTTGTTGGCTTTCAAACATACCCACGTGACAACAAAATTCAGTTTGTCAATATACTCTTTGACAAACTTTCAGAAGTAAAACGGATAGGACGCTCAACAGCTAGATTCCTTCTCTTCAAAGATATGTATGTACGCAGAGAACAATTTTCTCTAACTCTTGCATACGCAGTCACAATTCATAAATCACAAGGTCTTACCCTAGACAAAGCAATGATAGATATTGGTAACACAGTCTTTAAAGAAGGCATGAGCTACGTAGCACTATCACGCTTACGTACACTTGACGGTCTATTTCTAATCAACTTTGATGCAAGTAAAGTAAACGCTGATATTCCTTGCATTTTAGAATATAATAGACTTCGCTCACTATACACTCCCCATCTAAACACATATTCTGTTCCACAAAAACTAAAACGTTGTAAAAGAAAACTAAATCAAACTGAAATGCAACAGGACGTCACTGGAAATCCTCCAAAGAGAGTAAAAGAAACTAATACTTCATCAAGTACCACAAACAAAAAAGAATCAATTAGAGAAAGTAAACCAGTACTTCTTTAAAGAAGGAAGACAAACTCCAAAAAAAGCAGTTAGATACAGAACTACCTGGACCATTTAAATTCTGAAATATAGTTGGTGTAAGTTGCTATGCAAATGTAGCAATGAATATTCTCTTTCAATTACCACCAAGTGTTGACAACATTTACTCACACAGTACAAACCCATTGTGTTTGCAAATGTTAGTACTTCACAGAAATGCAGCAAACAATCCTGACAACACATATAGTGTTTTTGGAATAAGACGACAATTGGACTACTGTGCTGGAATGGTAAAATTCACTATAAACTCACAGGAAGATCCACAAGAATTTCTAATGTACTTACTACAAGTACTGGAAAACAAAAACATACCTATAAATGAAATCTTTTAGATTTCATACATGTGGAAACATACATGCACTCTCTGCAACAATGTGACACAAGAAGAAATCCCCAATGAACGCTTCATATATATATATCAATACCAAATTGTGAATCCATTCCATTTCAGCAACTTGTACAAAATGCAAACCATGGTAGATTATGCTCTACCTGCAATTCAGATAATCGCTCCACGTTAGTAATACAAACACATAGTAAATACGTAATACTAATGCTTCTACGTTACAATGCAGATGGTACCAAAAACAACTGCAAGCTGACTGGATTCACACATGGTCAAATATCACTTGGTAAGAAAACCTTCACAACAATAGGTATAATCTACCAACAGGAGCCACAACAAATTCAGGGCACTACACTGCATACATAACAAAGAAATGTGGATGGTTTGAATGTAATGATAGTACCATTACTCTAAAGCAGAGATTACCAGCAAATCTTACAAACGCTTATTTGATGTTCTTAAAACCAAAATTTGAGAAATAAACTGTATTTAAACATTTAAGTAAATTTGTGTTACAAAAATATAAACTGTTAGAATACTCCAAAAGCTATCTAACTGCTCAAAGATTCTACAACAACTAATCAGATAAATGAATACCACTAAATTAGACCAAAAAATACACAGTTAGAATACGCCAATTGGTATCTAACGGTCCCAAAATTATAAATGTGTATTAAAATAATATAAACTGTTAGAATACTCCAAAAGCTATCTAACAGCTCAAAGATTCTACAACAACTAATCAGATAAATGAATACCACTAAATTAGGCCAAAAAATACACAGTTAGAATACGCCAATTGGTATCTAACTGTCCCAAAATTTAACAATATCCAAATAGGTCAATGAAAACCACTACAATATATTAAAAAAATAGACAGTTAGAATACGCCAATTGGTATCTAACTGCTCCAAAATTTTATAATATCAAAACAAATGAAGAATCTGTTATTGTTCCAAAAGAAATACAACAAAGCAAAGTATAAAGCATTAGCCAGAAACAACAAGTGAACACTGAAAACAAACAAACAAATAAACTGTAGCATAACAGAAAAAGGTTTTTTTTTTTAAATCCAACATGGATTTTTTTTCTCCCACAGACCCAATGATTTTAGCAACAAATACAGAAACTGAGCAAATTGCACAGTACTCTGATTTGTACTCTACTAAATATGAGGGTCGAAAAAAAATAAAAGTACATTGCTTATACAATGTAATAAGTCATTACAAAATACTAATACTAACATGCTATTTTCTTTTATCACAGAAATGAAGAAGAAAAACATGGACTCCCATTACTAGACCAAACAGTAAGTATACAATAATAAGGACAACCATAGCAGCACATCACATCCATAGTATCTAATACCTTTTTTCCTTGTACATTTGTTTTTCACCCAAAGTTATAAACAAATATGAATGTGATATGCTGTGGTGGTTGGTGCAAGGGCATAGAGTCTTGGGTGCATGGCCATGCACCCAAGACTCTATGCCCTGGCAACAACCACCGCAGCATATCTCATCCATAGAGTCAAACATTTCAACTATGATCTATGGGAAACTTTTAATGTCCGCGAACAATGTGAGTGTTCTTAGAACACTTTGAACTTGCCAGCGAACAATACGGACACCGTTTTCAGGACACCCCCTACGAACATTTCAGAACAACGCGATAGTTCTTAGAACACTTTCAACTTAACAACGAACAATACGGACAGCGTCCTAAGGACACCCCCTACGAACATTCCAGGACATCGGGAATGTTCTCAAAAACGTCTTCAGAACACCCCCATCTTGTTTATTTGCGAACAATTCAGGACACCGCAAGTGTCCTTAGGACACATTCAACTTGACAGAGAACAATACGGACAGCGTCCTCAGGACACCCCCTACGAACATTCCAGGACACCGGGAGTGTTCTCAAAAACGTCTTCAGAACACCCCCATCTTGTTTATTTGCGAACATTTCAGGGCACCTCGAGTGTTCTTAGGACACATTCAACTTGACAAAGAACAATACGGACAGCGTCCTCAGGATACCCCCTACAAACACTCCCCGGACACCGGGAGTGTTCTTAGAAGCGTCTTCAGAACACCACCATCTTGTTTATTTGCAAACATTTCAGGACACCGCGAGTGTTCTTAGGACACATTCAACTTGACAAAGGACAATACGGACAGCATCCTCAGGACACCCCCTACCAACACTCCCCAGACACCGCGAGCGTTCTTAGAAGTGTCTTCAGAATACCCCCATTTTGTTTATTTGCCAACATTTCAGGACACCGCGAGTGTTCTTAGGAAAGACTCAACTTGACAGAGAACAATACGGACAACGTCCACAGGACACCCCCTACGAACACTCCCCGGACACCGCAAGTGTTCTTATAAGCGTCTTCATAACACGCCCATTTTGTTTATTTGAAAACATTTCAGGACACCGCGCGTGTTCTTAGAACACATTCAACTTGACAGAGAACAATACGGACAGCGTCCTCAGGACACCACCTATGAACACTCCCCGGACACCGTGAGTGTTCTTATAAAAGTTTCACTTTGCTTGCGAACAGAACGGACACATTTTGACTCCTTAGAACACCCCCTAGTCAGTTTATTTAGAAAATTTCAGAACACCCGTGATGTCCGCAAACAAATCGAACACAAAAAGAACGTCTAACACATAAAAAACACAACTTTCATCCTATCTCACACACTCCCACCCTCCCCAAACACTCCTACACACCAACACACTCTACAAAATACACATTTTGAACAAAGTTTCACCGCGCTGTCCGGGGACGTCCGCAAATCCAATATGGCGGGCGCTACCGAAAAATCTGACGCGATTCACGCTCCACGCCGTCCAATCAGCAAACACTTTGCATGTCCGCGAACATCACGCAAGACGATTGGCCAATCAGGACACTTTCCGCGGAGCGAACAGGGAAGTGTATCCGCAAACCGAACTCAGATATCACTAATTCTTTTTTACCTATTTTTTGGTCATTTAAAAAAAAAAACTACTGGACAAATTTTCACCAAATTTGCAAAAGCACGCTTTCGGGACCAAGCCGCTGCTCCTGGTCCAAATTTGGTGGAAATCCGTCCAGCGGTTTGGGCTGTAGACGCGAGCAAAATTTGTTTCCCATTCACTCTATGGAGAGTGAGTATAATGTATACAAATATGAGCATATAGAGGGAAGGTAGAGTAATAAAAATAAAACTATGACAAAGTGCTGATAACCATAATGATTATCTTCATGCACAGAAAGGATTGCTCTCTTTCAAGCCTGTATCTTCCGGTATGTACATGTTTCATATATGATGTGACAGGACCCCAAGTCTACAAATATAGTACCTTTTCAATTTTTACTTCCTGACTGTTACTGTAGAAAACTATGTGGCTTCGATATGTCAGTAAAGGATAAAAAGGGAGAGCCAGCCATGTGATGTCATCTTTGATGTCCTGGGTGTTAGTGTTAGCAGTGCACGGTGGCGCGAGTTATGGTTGCTTATGTTACCATAACTGGCGAATTTCAAGGATTTTTTCGGTTTTACTTGGAACCATAACGTCCCTTTAACAAAGTTTTTTCACTGAATTTCATAGGTTTTTAGTAGCACAACTTAACCATAATATCCCTGACATGTAACATAGAACATACTAACCCCCTCGTAGTGATTTTCATGTCCACGGACTACCGCCATGTCCGCGGACACATCGAAAATCTGAGCGTGGTGAATGTAAATTTAAATAGTGTGCCCCATTTCCCCTTTGAAGTTGGCTCTGAAAAGAGACGTTTTTTTTTTAACAGATGCTTGACAGACACCTGTTATTTAATATTTTTTTTCTTGTTTTTTTTTCTTACTTTACTCCTAAAATCTTCACATAACCTTCTCCAAAGCAACCCTTACATTCCAAAATAAAAAGGCATTTCCGGTAAAAGATAAACAAATGCCATCTTCTTTAAAATTAACAGCATTACTGGCATCAATATTCTCATTGTTACAGAAGAACATACCAGTTCTAAGCATGAAGGCACACATGCCTCGGTTGATGACACACCTAGCAATGTTTTGCTGAGGACAAAAAACTGAACTATTGTCCCATATTACCTTAGGTAGTAATCCAGAAAAAATTACTTTCGCATTTGGAAGGATCTTCACTACGGCTTGAACCAAGCGTTCCAAATCAGCCAACAAAGTAGGGGCACTGACGTTGCCCAAATGGAAAGCACCATAGTACAAAACTACCACATGCGGACTGTTCATCGTGGCCATATCCGCACAAACTTGTACAATTCCCTGTACATTGCAATCAGGCCACAGTGCTCCACACCACCTCCACTCCTTTGACATCAAAGTTCTTTGCAACATGCCTGCATTCAGCGTACTGCTGTAAACCATGCAAAAACATATCTCTGAGCACCAACACCCTGACTTTCTCCACTTCTGCCATCTTCACCACACACAGTCTCTTTCACCACAAATCCACAACCTCTACATCTGATTGGCTGATCCGTACAGTCTTCTTTCCATGTTGGATTTCCTGGAAAAACCCGGATTTACCACGCCCTGTCCACGAACAGCCGCGGTGTCCGCGGACGGCGCCCACTTTACTCTCTGTACCATTCCCTATTGCATACAGCTAAGCAATCACACAATATGAATAACGTCTTCAGAACACCCCCATTTTGTGAATTTTTGAACATTTCAGGACAATTATCATTTCATTATTCTACATATTAACATTACAAATATTATACTTTTATCTTGTACTCTGCACACAATGCTATCTTTCTCCATTAGCAGCTCAGTATACTACATAGAATCCCATAATACATGCTATTTATTGATATAAATGCATCGTTCAAAGCACTAATAACGGTATGATATTTATTGCAATATCCTTGACACTTTTTTCAGAACATAATAATGAAAATCCCTAGTACACAAATTCCATGAAAAGTACATACAAATGTGATGTCATCAGTGATTTCATCAATGACATTTGCGATATCATCTTTGATGTCCTGGGTGTTAGTCTTAGCAGTGCATGGTATTGGCGCAAGTTATTTTTCATAGCTTACCATAACTTGCTATTTTCAGGGGTCTTTCGGCTGTACTTAGAACCATAACGTCCTTTAAACAAACTTATCACGCAAACAATATACAAACATGGTGTGCAAAAACCAACTTCTACAGATGGCTTTACACAGAATGTTGCAAAGTAAGAATTTATGCTCGTTCACGGTGAAGGTCAGCTGCTTCCATTTTTTTCTCGGGCCCCGGAGAGGCTCACGAAGCTCACGAAGACTATAAAGTTGTATTGTGTTTTGACCTTGACGGACAGAGATTGTGATGAAAGACTTCTCTTGAAGGAGTGTTGCTAAAACGTAAGAGAAGATAAAGATGAAATTTCTGAAACGAAACCACTTTTACATATTATATCACTATGCGAAAGATCGTTGGCACACGCGGAGTCGTATTTTGGGACTGCACCACTCGTAGACAATGGAAATTGCAATTGTACTGTAAGTAACCCTTTACATTACTTTATACCAAATATAATTACAATAGCGTAGCATTAAAGACTGCTGAAGTTGAACTTGTTCGTTGAAAGTGGCATAATGTTTTCTACCGCGCACTATCACCGCCGAATTGATCCCCTGTCGTTTAGAGGGCTCTGAAAAAGGCAGACAACACAGAGTGGGTTAATATAAATAATATAACCGGTCTGTAGGCGGTCAAGCGCTCTACTCGCTGTGCCACTTCACTGTAGCCTGTCAAGTGGCACAGCGAGTACAGCGCTCATTTTGACATCCGTGCACAGCTTGCTAACGCAAGTTCGAATCCCGGCAAGCCCAAACTCAGCCTTTCATCCTTCCGTAGTCGATAAATGAGCACCACACACCGTGGTTAATAATAAGCACTGCTTAGATACCTCACAGTTCTTAGCACTATATGAATGGTAAAATATTATTATTTTATTATTAACATACTCTGTTGCACTATCTTCGATAGCAAATAGTTTCACGTCCTAATAAATAAAATGATGATTTTTAATGAAGATCGGCTGGTGAGACTAATTTATGTTTTTTAAAACAGGTATGTGGCCCCAATTTGTCTATGTCACGATTTACAGACTCCAGCGGATGGGGTCTTCAACTGCCAGGTGCAAGTCTAAATATGCAATTTCATGACCCTCACCATTTTATGGGCCAATCGCCAAGGACCAATATGCCCTTACGCAGTACTAGCGGCTCCAAACAACATACCAACCAATACGGTGGTCTAATGGCTCGTTGTTGGAGCAACCTTCCGATTATCAGAGAGACCATTTACTGCTTTTATCATAAACCAACAGCCTATCTACCGCAATGGAACAACGCGTGGCTCCAAATAAACTTTTGCTGATCGACAGCAGAGACAATAGCAAATCGCTGAATATTCACTAAACATTTCATGTGAAATAAATGTACTTTATCAAATGTACAATCCTGCTGTTTACTTTTAAACCACAGTTTCATATTCCGAATTGTGGCGCACTGAGTTGTAACCTGATCTAACACTCTCTGTACCGCAAAGGAACATTGCGTGTCTCAACATGAACTTCTGCGGATCGACAACAAAGACAAATGCAAATTGCTGAATATTCTCTAAACATTTGATGCCAAATAAATGTACTTTACAACATTTACAATCTTGATCTTTGCTTTTAAATCACAGTTTCATAATCTTGAATTGTGGCGCGCTGTGTTGTGACATAATGTGTGTTGTCTTCCGGGTTCTGTGTAAAGTTGCGTAGTACTGGAGACGACTGGGCGCGTTTCATTACACACCCTGTAACGTCACGGAGAAAGGCGGGGACTATGAATGCTTTGATAATATCAGGCTTAGTGGCGGGAGATATGATTTAGTGTCGCAAAAGCAAGTCAGCCAGGTCAATAGCGCCAGTCATAGGATTATCACATAATGTCGACGCACACCAGCCGGATTTATTGTTTCTTTATTGGACAAAAAGTCGGTTGACGCCCCTAGGAAATTGTACTATTAGTGAACAAAAGGAGTGCTCTTAAAACACTTTCATCCTGACAACGAACAAAACAAGCAACGTTCTCAGAACACCCCCATTTTGTGTAATTGCAACCATTTCGGGACACTGCGAGTGTTCTTAGAACACATTCAACTAGACAGATTACAATACGGACAGCGTCCTGAGGACACCCCCAGTTTGTGTATTTACGAACAATTAAGTACACCACGAGTGTTCATAGCTCATTTTTACCTTCCTTGCGAACAAAAATTACACATACTCCGTCCTCTAAACACCCCACCATTTAGTTTATTTACAAAATGTCAGAACAGCCGTGTTCTCCGCGGACAAATCGAACGCAACAAAGAGGTCTAGCACATAAAAAAACAAAGCATTGAACCTATCTCATACTCCCCCACCCTCCCCAAACACTCTTACACACCAACACACGGCACTAAATACAATTTTTCATCCACGTTTCACTGCACTGTACGCGGTCGACTGCAAATACAAGATGGCGGGCGCCACAGAAAATCTGACACGCTCCACGCCCCTCGCCGTCCAATCAGCGAACACGTCGCATGTCTGCGAACATGACACAAGCCCATGGGCCAATCGGGGTGCTGTCCGCGGAGCGAACAGGGAAGTCCGTCCGCGAAGCAAACGCAGATATCACTAATTTGTTTGCCTTACATTTTGGTCATTTTTAAAAAAACTACTGGACAGATTTACACCAAATTTACAAAAGCACGCTTTTGGGACCAGGCCGTCGCTCCTGCCGCAAATTTGGTGTAAATCCTTCCAGCGGTTCGGGCTGTAGCCGTGCGCAAAGTTTTTTCCCATTAAGTCTATGGGAGAAAAAAAAAGTTTTGGGACCCCCCATATAACTTTCCCCCCCCTGGACGAATCCTCACCAAACTTTGCAAAAAAATTTAGAGTGACCCAACTACTTTTTTTGCAAAGGATGGTGAGGATCCGTCCAGGGAGAGCGAAGTTATAAGCCGCCCAAAAGTGCTCTTCCTATGGAAACAGCAACTTAACCATAACTACATGGCCACTACCGTGGCCTTGTAATATAGTAACAACTATCTATCACCCTATTTGTTACATAATTTACTCTATCCATAACTTCAACTCCATGGTCTTTACTCCACTAGGCTATTGGGGTGACATGGCTGCCTGCGTTGATATATTTTCTCACCTGGACGTTACTGGCGAGGAGCAGGGATTTAAATCAGTACTTGCATATTCATCTGCATAGTGGCAGTGGGCATTATCTGCCTCATTACCCTCCCCCTTCTGGTCCAGTCATGGACCACCCCCATATTTATGCCCGTTTCATGATAGTAATCTTTTGGTATCCATATTTTGCTCACCCACCTCAAGCTGCCTCCTTGTGCCACATATTCTTCAGGACCACAAGTCATAAAGCAATAATACCCATCAGCATCACATTCCACACAATGTTTGGTTTAATTCTGGGGTCAGCAGGGCATTGAGACACTGTGACAGAAGGTCCAATAAGATGATCTATGTGGTTCATTCTGGGTATTTCATCTGTTTGTGTATGCTCATGTTCTTGAGTATCCACGTTTATGATTATGGCCATTTCCAGTGGCCTTCTGTTTGCCTTTTCACATTGGCTCAGTGCTATTTTCAAGACACAGATAGATGTCAGATCCAGCACCAGTATGGCTAATAATATTTTGAATGTGTTTTACAGGCACAGCTACCGACAAACTCGCTACTGGCACCGCCACCCGCGATTGGGCAATAACCGGCCCATTACCAGTTGAATGGGCCAGTAATTGTCCATTTGCGGGTGGCGGTATTGCCGGGCTCCCAATCCCCGTTCTGCCCCATAGAGCAGAATGGGCGTGGGGAGCATGGTTGCACCAGCACCGTTAATAACGGTGCCGTCACAATCACAAGTTCTGCTCGCGGGTGCCGCACAGCCCGCCAGGTCAGACCTGGCGGTCTGTCAGGCACCCATGAGCAAAACTCGTAATTCGCAGTATGGTATGAACGATGCAGGTGCCTTACCGGCAACATTCACACCATAACTGCTAACATTATAATGAGGCCCAATGTCTTCCACTTCTGTCACCATTTCAGCGTGTAGTTCCTGTCATAGCCTCTGTAATGGTCCCATTATCATAATCATTTGCTTTGGTAAGTACAGCAAGATGGCCCTATTTTTGTGAAAATGCCTCCCTCCTTAGCTGTTATCAGATTAAGTGCATTCTTTTTTTGGAGAGTCATTAGCCTCACTTTTCTCAATTTTTCCCTGATTGCATTAAACATGTTTACAGTTGCATTTATTGTTTGCAACAGTTCCCATCTTGTTATCTGTAAACATTTGGCATTGGCACAAGCCAAGAGCAAGATAAGCGGTAAAGAGCATTGTTGCTCTTTCGAACAGTTTGTGTTCATCTGGTATGTCACTAGAAGCCTCAATTGGTGATGCAGAAAAGTAGTTTTCTCTTTTGATATGTTTTAGGGTAATATACTTTTTTATTCCTGCCATTGGTACTCATCATGGGGAAATCACCAAGATGTACCTCACTCGATGGCACCACTAGTGCATTTGCTTATTATTGGTATGGAGCACAGACTACCCCAATTTCGGGAAAGCTGCAGGTAGGCCTTTGAACCACAAGCTCAATAGTGGCCCATTAGTACAGTTGTGCCTTCTTTCATACCTGGTACTGCAAAAACACATCAGCAACCCGTTGCCATTCCCACCTTCACTGTTACATTATTTCTGAAGCACAGGGTAGCATTTTTCAATAGTATTATGGGAACTGGCCCTCCATCATCTTCAACCAAGGTGAGCACTTTCATGTATTTTGGCCATTCCCCAAGACATGCTTTGTTTACATTCAGCACAACCTCCTTAGGCTGTTCTAGTAATGCTAGTGATTTGCACCCATCAGTCCATCAACCCACCCATTCGGTGGTGAGTACACTGCCTTTTCTTTGCTGCTGGCCTCTATCAAAACAACCAGGAATTCCCTTTCCTCATGCATCACTGCATTGTATCAGTTTGTGATCTTCTATTCTAATCAGTATGTATTTAATTTTCTTAGGTTGTGCTTTGCCATTGATCATCAGGAGGCCTTTGTTTCATAAAACTATCATCACATGGAAAGTCTGCCTCAATGACCCACTTAATGGATGACATTTGGCCCCGGAATTGCCCTTGTTTCATAAACAGTGCAAGATGTGTCAGGAAATGTGCTGGTTTGTAGGTACTTGTGTGCTACAAATACTGTGGAGGCACTAATGGCGTATGGGATGAGAGAACACACAAAGAAATTGTCATAATAGTTCTCTCTCCCCAGTGTACATATGTGTTTGTACCACATGTTATTAGTGAAGTGGGGGGAAATACCAAAATATTTGCTTAACTGGCTGCTATCATGTGCTACACTTCTTTTTAATCTCTTAAGTAGAATACTATTTTAAGGGAATGCTTTTGGTATCATTTTGCTTGTCATCCTTTCGGTCACTATACTTACGTTACTTTTACTACCTACACTGGATTTGCTATAATGTTAGCAACAAGATTGTTTACTGCAATGAAAATTATAAAATTTAGACAATAAAATGAGAAAAAAAGGGTTGCTGTAATCAGGATAGTGAGTGCGTATGCCTTTTGCAGATATTTATGCATATACACTATTCTCGGCAATAAGAATATCAAATATCATTCATGTCATGATGAGAGGCCTAGGGAACCCTTTAGCCTGACAGGTAATCAGAGGCAGGACCACATTGATGCAGAAAAGGCATACACTCATCCTTTTCCAGCAAGTTAAACCCTTGAAAGATGGCCATCACTGTGAAGCCACACCAGACCTCCACGCTGGCCACCACCGAAGACCTCATCTATCAGCTACAAGCAACATAGCATGCTATTATTGCATGAGTCTAGGGCTATTTAAATCTCACAATGAGCCCATGCCCATGCTTTGATTAGAGAATTGTGAGGAGAATGATGCTAGCCTTATCACCGGTCCCAACCTCTGATTTTCTGGACAGATCAGCAGAAGACACCAGTACCCAAGTGCCAGCATCTGGAGTTCTCGTACTCCACAGTGACTGAAGCGCTCACCCACCCTAATTCATTAGTATGCCATTCACTTCCAGAAAGTAACGCTTGCTCACATAGATCTCTTTTACTGACCTGATACAGAATTGGGTGGCAATATGCACCTGGGCACCACCTCGAACACCTAAAAATGAAACGGACAATACGGTGCGAACCACACATAGGCTGTACTTAACTCTGTGCACAAGTAACAAAATCATTCGCCACATGCTCTCTGCACACTTAACTTGAGGGAAAGCAATCACATCTCATGCCAATCCATAAACCAGGTGGCATTCAAAACCTGCAAAGGAAAGGACATGCATTAATAACAGCAGTTCAAATGAAGAATATAGACAAGACAAAGAACACTTATACACAACAACTGTACTCATAAAGGAGGATACATATCAGACAGCAAAATCTCAAGTAAATAAGTCAGCAAGCTGAAGGCTACACTTCAAGCCACGGCATGTGTGGGCAAACCAGTGAAGTAACTGGCTTCACTTGCTGCAACAACCTATGGAAACCTAAGTGAGTCCAGTCCCACTAGGTAGAACCTGGGGAATACCAGGGAATGGGTAAGCTAGGAAGCAAATTGCGGGAGTAATGCCCCACGCATTCTCGTTTCAGATGAAGACTATGTACACCCATGGAAAACACACTACCTGGCGCAGTTTCCTCACCCCCACAAAAACCCAGACACATTTTCCCAGGAACACGGCAGTGCACCTTTAAGAGAGCCGCACGTGACTTTGGTGCAAGAAGTTTGGGGGAATTTAAAGAGTCTGCCAGTTGTCCCTTTAAGGCATCAGGTAAGCATTACAATTTAAGAGATGCATTGTTCTGTCAGAGGGAAATGTTCACCAGGAAAACCTTAGCTCCTAAAAAGGGATAAGTGTTCAGAATCTTTTTTTTTTTTTTAAACAGGATGCCTATGGGGAACATTCCATGTTTCTCTTGTACTGGGAAAGGGCCAGCATCTTTAAACGGTGTTGGAAACATTTTCTCATATTCAAAAAAGAAAATAAATTATGCATCATTGTTATTCTTGCTGCTGCTCTTACTTCTGATTGACTCTGGTCATTGCCTGCATCTCGGGTCTTTGGACTACTTCTTCGTTTTCAACCTCTGGATCATGGGACCGGGGGCGTCAAGGCAGTACTTCTTCACTTCTTCACGTCACTTAGGTGGATCCGGGCCCTCCTCCCCTCCCCTCTACTTTCACGGCAGAGGCTTCCATCAAACCGGGGCTTATGACTTTTCCTAATGAAACTTCTACATAACACTTCATCCCCGTGTTATAAATGGTGAGGCTGTAAAAGTTTCTCTATATTATTGTGTCCACTTGCTTCTTCTGTTCCTCTCGAACTCCATTGCCCTGTCTGCACCTGTTTAGAGATACATTTCACAGATTTAGTCATAGCCATCAAATAGTAATGTATTTATTTTCCAAGTGCATTAGCTGAATTCCCAGCATCAGTTTGATCCCGAGTGGGAGGAGCAATTTGGGCAGTCATTCTGTATCATGTCACCAATTCATTAGGTGTCAGGATATAGTCAAACCTGGCTGATTACGTAAGGCAAAATGAGCCAGGGGAAGTCAATGCATCTAACTCTTATGCAGAGTGTCTTTTATGTTTGCAATGCATTCCTTCAAGAGGCCATTGATGTGCTCACAAATCCGATGTGTTTGCAGTTGTTAGGCAGATGAGAATGTCTGTCTTATTGCCAATAGGGGCGTTATTTGCTCAAATACTTCATTTACAAAATGGGGTCAATTATCAGAGCATAGCACTTTGCTTACACCCTATTTCGGGAACACCTCTCGTGTGAGGAATTTTGTAGCCGAGACTGGATCTGGATATGTGCATGAACCTGCTTCGATCCAGTGGGAAAAGGGGCACACAACTATGATTGTATATTTGTAGCTGTTTCTGGTTTGGAGCATGTCTACATAATTAATATGCAAATGATGAAATGGTCCAGTAGGTGTATCGCTCCTCTCACCGTTCTCAATGTATAGCCAGCAGTAAACCTTTGGCACATCATGTAGTTTATTTTAACATGTGTCACATGCTCATTAAGATGTGGGACAACCTAGTCATCTGAAATTGAAACTGTAAGGCATCCTTTGGTGATATGTGCTGGATAATGGAGCTGCTCAAGTGCTACTGTGAGCAGCTCAGTGGGCATAACTGGTTTCTCTGTGCTATTCCGGTGTTAGACCAGTTCAGATGGGTATAATAAACACTGGCTCTTTTGTCATGAATCCTGCTCTTCCTGTGGGGCAACCCCCTGTAACTCTACAGTCTGCGTTATTGGCATTGTGTTAAACCCTTCTGTCATCAACATGTTGACTGTACGTGTGTATTTGGGGCAGTTGCAATGTCTAATATCTCAGTAAAATATTCCACATCTGCATCATGCGAGGGGGTGGTCTCATGGCAGTACTTCTTCACGTCACTTAGGTGGATCCAGGCCCTCCCCGTCTCTACTTTTACAGCAGAGGCTGTTACTGCTTCTACCATATAGGTTCCATCAAACCGGGGCTTATGCCTTCTCCTGCTGAAACGTCTACATAATACTTCATCCCTGGGGTATAACAGTTGAAGCTGTAATAGTATATTATTGTGTCCACTTGCTTCTTCTGTCCCTCTCATACTCCCATGCCCTGTCTGCACCTGTTTTGAGATACATTTTAGAGATTTAGTCATATCCATCAAATCGTCTTGCATTTCTTGTCCAAGTACATTAGCTGAATTCCCAGCATCAATTTGATCCCAAGTCGGAGGAGCAATTGGGTGATTCATTCTGAATCATGTCACCAGCTCATTAAGTGTCAGGTTATGGTCAGAGCCTGGCTGATTACATATGGCAAAACGAGCTACAGGAAGGCAATGCAGCCAACTCTTATGCAAAGTGTCTTTTATGTTTGCAGTGCATTCCTTCAAGAGGCATTCCTCATGTAATGAGGTGCTCACATATCCCATTTGCTTGCAGATTGTGGGAGGATGAGAATGTTTGTCTTATTCCCAATAGGGGCGTGTTAGGGAGAATTCTCTGTTTAGGCTGAATTTCCTAACCTAGTTGGTCCCCCAGCAGCTTTGCTGGATTTCTGGAGTTTGTTTTTGTCCATCCTGCCAAGAGTGAGACTCTTTTTCTCCCACTCTTGGACATGAATGTGGTTAATTCCTGTGAATGTCAATGTGTTCTATGGGCTATGGGGTCTTTTACTCCATAGGGTCTCATGTATTTTACTATGTGTGTTACACCGCACCCTCCGTGCCGTAACACTGGGGCGTCCTAGAGGATCCCCACCATAGACTCCATAACCTGGGACTGACTACTGTCTCCCAGGGCATGTAAAGTCACCATTGGCTTTACCAGACCTAAATTTACTAACAGAACTAGTACAAACCATACTATTGTGGACGTACTAGTAGGGGTAATTTGATTGCCCCTGGGTCTGTTATTTGAGGGGCACTGTCCCGTCCCCCCTCGTCGAGTTTTGGCTGGTGGCAGTGGAAAATACTTGTAATATTCGACCCCGAATATCATTCTATGGGATTCTACCCATTGTTGGAGGCTAATACCTTTTCCTTTTAGTCTCTAACATATCGCCGGTTTATTTTGTCTTAAATAAATCTACTGGTTGGTATTTTCTGCCAGAACTCGGTTTGTAAAATGGCGTCTGTGTTCGCCTCTGTAACTCCGAACCAAAGGTTGAGCCCTTTGTTCCACTTTTGGCGGGCTTCTGCACAGAAGCCCTCCAAAGTGGTGCCATTCTGTCTGGGTACCACAGGGGGTGTGGGAGGGGTTTAGGCACCCTGGACTGAGTTGCCTTGCCAACTCAAGTCGCACTCTGGTGTGATTGGCCCAAGTGGTGAGGCACCCCGCTCACCACTTAGCGTGTTTTGATTGACAGCTAGGCTGAATGAATGGGGGTTTGCTGCATAAAAGCAGGGCTTTTGGGACTGGATCTTCAGAAGTCACCACAGGACCTAAGAATCCGACGAGGGTAAAGCTGAGCCGTCCTGCAATGACGACACCTCCGGTGGAGCCCTGCTGAACCGTCTCACCACTTCCTTGACGACAGAGGAGATCTCCCGGCTGGAGAGTCTTCTTCCCCTGACTGGTGGGCACAACCAGTCCCTTTGCTTTTTCTTCACTTCCAGGGCATAGTGGTCGAATTGCCCGTGCTGAGCACCCCGGCAACTGGATAGCCACTAGCCCGTACCGCGACCAAAAGGTGGTGCCTTGTGACGGAGCACTCCGCGGCTGGTCTCTTGTGCAATGTGTGCAATGATTGTGAGTGATCTAGTTTGTTGGGGAGCATGTTAGGGAGAATTCTCAAGAATGTGCTAATTTCCCTTACCTTTTGAAACACCCAGCAAGACCTATCTGTAAAAACAGACTCCGGTCAACTTTTTTCACCGTTTCTTTTAGGAAAGGTCCTTCTTGTGTTTAACTCTGCGTGCCAAACCAAGTTTGGTCCCTTTGTTCGTTGGCCTTTGGCGAGTGTCAGTGGTGAAGCCCTCCTCTGGCGCATGAGTATCTGGGGTGGACCTGATGTGAGGGAGGTGCCCAGAACTCCCTGTGCTTAGTCTGCTAGGAGACCTGAATGCACTCTGGTGTGATTGGCCGGCCAGCTGTCCAGCAAGGACAGCCACCCTGCTGTCTGAGTGATGACCAGGCTGGAATGAATGGGGGAAAACTGTTTAAAAGCAGGCCTCTGGGACTTGGAAAGCAGAGTCATCCCCGTTCCATTTACTCATTGCCTTCTCCTCTCTCCCGCGTCCCAGCCCGCCCACCATCCCTGATTGGCCTCTGTTCCGGTGCTGCTGGGCCTAATGACCTGTTTGCTACTTTCCACCAGAGCTGAGCAGGTGAGACAGATCCCGTTTTCCAGACCTTCTTAGGCCTTTATTACTTTTGTGCCAATTTTTGTGTGTCCCCAGGCCCTCTGTACACCCTCTCTGTCCCCGTTCCATTTCCGCATTGCCTTCTCCTCCCTCCCGCCTCCCAGCCTGCCCACCATCCCTGTTTGGCCTCCGTTCTGGTGCTGCTGGGCCTAACGACCTGCAGTGCACCATGATCGCTACTTTCTGACCTCCGGAGCCTGGTGAGTGCGGCTGTTTGATTCCTGCAACTTGTTCACCTGTACTGGTGGTATCCATGGTCCCCCTGCCCTCTAGCTAGCCCCTTTGTCTCCTACTCCTTCCCCACACCCACTTCCTGATTTCCTGGCCCTCCCGCCTCATGTTCCCGCCCACCCCCTCCCATTGGTCCTGTCAAGAGGACTTCCATTCATAGCCAATCCCCCCAGGGCAGCCATCTGCCCGGCAGCCCATCGCCTAAGGACCCCAAGGCAAAGGACGGCCCCCACAGTGACGGCTCCAGGTCGTATCTGCAGGTATCCACAGGAGAAGCAAGAAGCCATCAATAAGTAAGTGTGGCAAGTGTGGGTACTGAAGCAATTACTTCACGCCATACTACCCTACCACTCATCCACCGAAAGCTAAACTGTTGTAATCTTCTCCATCTGTTGCTCAATTGCATATAGAAGTGTGCCTAATAGCATGCCCTGTTTGAATTTAGAAGTGTGCCTAATATCCTCTCTGTGTAAAGTTGATTTTAGAATTGTGCCTAATAGCCTCCCTGTGCAGGACTTGAAACTAGAAGTGTGCCTAAATATAGCTCTCTGTGCAAAGTTGAATCTAGAAGTGTGCCTAATAGTGTGCCCTTGTTGAACTGACTAGTGTCCCTAATAACCTCTCTGTGCAAAGTTGATCTTAGAATTATCCCTAACAGCCTCTCTGTGTAAAGTTGCATTTAGAAGTGTGCCTAATAGCATGCCCTAGTTGAACTGACTAGTGTCCCTAATAGTCTCTCTGTGCATAGTTTAATTTAGAAGTGTGCCTAATAGCGTGCCCTGTTTGAATTTAGAAGTGTGCCTAATATCCTCTTTGTGCAGGACTTGAATCTAGAAGTGTGCCTAAATATCCCCTCTGTGCAAAGTTGAATTTAGAAGTGTGCCTAATAGCCTCTCTGTGCAAAGTTGAAGTTAGAAGTGTGCCTAATATCCTCTCTGTGCAGGATTTGAATCTAGAAGTGCTCCTAAATATCCCCTCTGTGCAAAGTTGAATTTAGAATGCCCCTAATAGTCTCTCTGTGCATAGTTTAGTTTAGACATGTGCCTAACAGTGTGCCCTGGTTGAATTTACCAAGGTTTAACAAGGCTGAATTTATCTTTAGCCTCTCTGTGTAAAGTTGCATTTAGAAGCGTACATAATAGCGTGCCCTAGTTCAACTGACTAGTATTCCCTAATAGCCTCTCTGTACAAAGTTGAATTTAGAAGTGTGCCTAATATCCCCTCTGTGCAAAATTGAATTTAGAAGTGTGCATAAATATCCCCTCTGTCCAAAGATGAATTTGAAAGTGTCCCTAATATCATCTCTGTGCAAAGCTGGATTTAGAACTAGACCTAATAGCGCACCTTGCCCGAATTTAGAAGTGTGCCTAATAACGTGCCCTAGTTGAATTCAGAAGTGTCCCTAATTCCCTCTCTGTGCAAATTGAACTTGGAAGTGTACCTAATATCCTCTCTGTGTACATGATATCCCTCTCTGTGCAAAAGTGTGCCCATTAGCGCTGAGTTATTAGTTGAATATAGAAGCATCCCTAATACCCTATCTGTACAAAACTCAAATCTAGAAGTGGGCCTAATTGCGCCCCTTGCTTGAATCCAGAAATGTGCCTAATTGCGTACCCGATTGAATTTAGAACTACAATTAGAGAGTCCTCCTAAATTGCACATAGAAGTCCACCTAAAGACATACCTGTTGCTACATTCAATTTCTCCCTAATAGCTTACCTGTATTCTGGCTTGCTAGAAGAAAGTCTACCCAACAGCGTAACTGTGCTGTAGTTGCAACTAAATAGGCCGCCTAACAGCATATGCTAAGGTGTAAGCTACACTTCAAAACGGCCTAATATCTGCAGCCGAGTTACAATTAGTACACTAAAACCTAGAATAAGTGAATAATATCACTCTGCTTAGTGGAACCCAGAAACCAAGACCAATCTCACCCAGTGAGATAGCCAAACTTATAGAGTCCAAAATAAAGTGTAAATATCACCGTAAACTACACCTAATAGAACATACTAACCATGAGTGCACCCAATCTACCAGGGTCGGCCGGACACGACCACAGTGGACCGCCTCCATTCTCTGGGCAGCCTTGCCTCCCGTCCCCCCCTTCCCAAATCATCCCACCCTCCTTCACATCCCCTACCCATCCCCTTTCCAAACACCAAGCCAGAGGGGCACAATGGCGAGCCAACCACCCTAAAACCACTGCTCCCCCGAACCCCACCACCGACAAGCCTATGTTGATCATGCCCGCTCCCCTCACTATCATACCGGACACACCCTGCCCTGCAATCATGCACCCCCGCTTTTCCCACTAACCCCCATCATCATCCCCGCCCGACCACACCCCTTCCCCTCCCTAAAAACTGCTCACCTAGCCCTAACAAGAACAGAAGCCCCATCCCTCTCCTCCTCTGACCTCCCTACCCTCTCGCACACACCAATCGCAATAAAGACACTAAAGAGGAAACGTACCTGGTCCCCCTCAATCTCTCAGCACTCATCGCCTCCCCTGTCAAGACCCACCACCTCATTCCCCCAATCACCACCATCCCCCCTTGCTTCACCCTTCCCGAAAACCCTCTCCCTCGATTTCTCACCGACCGCTACTGAAACTCCTAACTGCCAACACCCAACCTTCAGATCCCCCATGCCTAACCCAATCACCCTAACACACGTATCCATCCACTCACACCCGAAACCCACCAACTTTTCTGCTCGCCCACTTTTCCCATTGATCATTAACCACCACAACCCTCTCCCTCTCCAGTTTTCACCCACTCCCCCTGCCCCCCTCCGCTGCAGCTCCAACACCAACCTCACCTACCAAAGTGAATTGCATCCTATTTAATGCCCGATCCGTAGCAAAAAACAGACACAGCATCTTTGACCTCCTCGCCTCTGACAAACCAGACCTGGTTTTCATCACCGAAACTTGGTTCTTAGCCGACTTTGCCCCAATCGCCAATGAAGCCTTCCCCCCGACTACCGACTACTCCCTCATCCCACTGAACCGTCCCTGTAGAGGAGGGGGAATAGCATTCGTCTTCAAGTCTCACTTCCACACCTCAATCATCGACAATCAACCGTCCATTCCTTCCTGTGAATCACTCCTCTTTAAACTATCCCTCTCCCCGTCATTCTCACTCAGCTTCCTAATAATCTAAAGACCCCCCGGCTACGATAGACAATTCTCAAACAACCTCTGCAACTCTATTGCCACCCTTCAACTAAACCATCCCAACGTCGCCTTTCTTGGAGATTTCAACATATGGCTCGACATCCCCACCAACCCTATGACACACTCTCTGGTTGACGGCCTAGACGTGATTAACCTCCAACCCCACATAAACGGCCCGACTCACTATAAAGGACACTCTCTTGACGCCATCTTCAGCTCCCACAACTGATACATCTAAGTCCCCCCACCCCTTTCATCTGGTCCGATCACGTCATTGTTTCTTTCACCATTCGCTCACCCGACCCGCTTCCCGTACTCAAACCTGAACCTCTGAATCTACGCAAATGCTGGAAAAAACGAATAATCATTCCTGACCTAGTCGATGCACTCCTCCAGTAACTCAAAAAACAACTAACCCCCGATGCCTTTGACTCATGGCTCAACACCTCACTAATGTGGCTCACACCCTCTTGCAAACCATCAGCCTGCCGTGCCCTGTCCCTAGATGGTTCAAACCTGATTTGAAGACCGCTGAACAACTATATAAATACCTAGAACGAAAATGGCAGAAAACCAAAACCCAAGAGAGCGGAGCCTCCTTGGCTCGACACCTTCATCAGTACAAGGCCGAAATCCAGAAAGCAAAAAAAGCCCTCTACAACTCCCAAATCCTAAACTGCAAAAACCCCACAAATAACTTCACAAAATCATCACTGAATTCACCAAACTGACATGCACTACCACCGTCCTGACCCCCTCACAATCACTGTGTGATTCACTCTCTCTCCACTTTTACATCACGGCTCTCGATAGAACAAACGCGCTAACCACTAAACTGGCTCTCGTACATCTACTAGGCAACCCTCCCCCATACCAGCCAACCCACCGCCTGTGACCACTGCATAACCAACGTTCGACTCCTTTAGTCCAATATCACCTGACCAATTTCTCAAACTTCTCTCTGCCCGCAAACCACCCGGCTCCCCGCTAGACCCTTGCCCGGCCACAACCCTCAAAGAAATGTTTGCTTCTACCTGCGCAGGAGAACACGCAAGATCCATCATAAATAACTCCCTTTCCTCAGGTATTTTTCCTGATGCATTCAAAATGGTTCATGTCAAACCTCTAATAAAAAAACCTTCCCTTGATCCTCTCGAGCCCAAAAACTACCGCCCCATCTCAAACACCAGGTTCCTTGCCAAACTCATTGACCGAACCGCCTACTCCCAACTAAATGCCTTTGTCGAAGCCAACAATCTCCTAGACCCCGCACAATCTGGTTTCAGAGCCCGACACAGAACTGAACCACCCTAACCTCAATCTGGGATGACATTAAAATCACAGCAAACTCTGCAGGATGTGCCACATTAATCCTTCTTGACCTATCCGCCGCCTTTGACACAATCAATCAAGCAATCCTCCTTGACCGCCTCCACTCCCCAGGAATCTGTGGAACCGCTCTCAAATTGAAAGCTTCATTCCTTAAAGACAGGTACCAAATAACGCTACTCTCCACCTATTCCTCCCAAGCCCGGCCAGTCGACATGGGAGTTCCACAAGGAGCATGCCTATCTGCCCTCCTGTTCAATCTCTACTTGATCACCCTCCCACCAATAATTTGTTCACATAACATCCTGTGTTACCACTATGCTGATGACACTCAACTAATTCTAAAACTCCTGAACTCAAAACCCAACTGCCGACCTGACCTTGCCTCCTGCCTCCTCGACATAGAGCTCTGGATGACTCAAAGCCACCTCTTGTTAAACCCCTCCAAAACTGAAATCATGGTATGTGGCAACTCCGAACTTCTTCCACACCCAATACCCTGGCCATCGGCCATGGGCAACTCACCGACTCCCTCTAACTCAGTAAAAAACCTTGGATGCACCCTTGACTCTGACCTAACACTCTTGCGCCAAGTCAACAATGTCTCAAAGTCCTGCCACTATCACCTTAAAACTCTTAGGTGCATCTTTCCACATCTCTCCTTTCCCAACAGACTCTCCGCGGTCCAATCAATTGTTATATCAAGACTGGACTACAATAACCCCCTCTAACTTCGAGTCCACTCTTACCAACTGAATAAACTTCAAAGAGCACAAAACTCTGCAGCAAAACTGCTACTAGCGCTCAGCCCGAGAGACCACATCTCACCAGCCCTTAAAACTCTGCACTGGCTTCCAGTGGCCTGAAGGGTGACTTTTAAAACCTTATGCATTTCACATCGAGCATTGCATAAAACTGGACCTCAATATCTTCATGACAAGCTAAAACCCTATCACCCTCCACATACTCTAAGATCAAGCTCAGCCGGCCTACTAGTCATATTCAAAACAAACTCAGTCAGGTTAGGCGGATCATCATTCTCAGCCTTAGGCCCCATGCTGTGGACCGCACTCCCACCCCACATCCGCCTAACTGAAGATCTAATGTCTTTCCACAAACTACTCAAAACTTGGCTCTTCCCCTAAAACGAACCCATACGCAAACTAACCCAAACAGAACAACAGCATCCCAATGACACCAATCCAACAATCTACTAGATCCTGAATAGCAATAAAACAAATACAACATCAAGATCCATGAGAGAAATCATCAACTAATAACCGCTAATGTACACTATGAGAACAAAAAGAATAGAACGAATTAAGTAGATCAAAGCAGTGAAATGGATAAAAAGACTAAATCGTACGAAAACAGTAATGAGGTTTAAATTAATGAAATGGATGTAATGAGTGCAATGGACAAAATGAACAAAATGGGAGAAATTAAGAAAGAGAAGAGGATGGAAAGATGAATACACGAGAATGATGAGTACACAGACAGATGACTCCGACTGTACGAGCGCATGGCATAAATGGAAAATACAGAATAGACGATTCAAGTACATGAGACGGGTGTAGTGCATGAAATAGATAGAGAGCACGGAACGGATCCAGCGCACATGACAAATGACATGGCCTGAATCGACAATGCATTATGAATGAACAAAGCAAATGGAGTGGATGAAATCGTTAGATTGGAGCGGATGAAACGATTAGAATAGATGAAGCACGTGGAACGGACGAGTGCACTGAGCGGATTAATGTGTTGTTTAGATGAGTGTGTAGAGCAAAGAGTGTGTAGAGCGGAAGAGTATGTAGAGCAGAAGAGTGTGTAGAGCAGAAGAGTGGGTAGAGTGGATGAGTGTGTAGAGTGGATGAGTGTGTAGAGCGGATGAGTGTGTAGAGTGGATGAGTGGGTAGAACGGAGGAGTGGGTAGAGCGGATAAGTGCGTAAGAGATGAGGAGTGTGTAGAACACAGGAGACCATAGATCAGATGAATGTGCAGAGCGGATGAGTGTGTAGAACGGACGAGGGTGTAGAGTGGATGAGTACGTAAGTGCGGAGGATTGTGTAGAACGCAGCAGCGGATGAATGTGCAGAGCGGATGAGTGTATAGAGCGAATGAGTGTATGGAGCGGACGAGTGTATAGAACAGATGAGTGTGTATGAGCGAACGACTTTGTAGAGCTGATGAGTGCATATAGCAGTTGAGTACATAGAAAGAACAAGTACATGGAGCGGATGAGTGCATAGAGCGGATGAGTGCGGGGAGCGGATGAGTGCGGGGAGTGTGATGGGTGCGCAGAGCGTGATGGGTGCGCAGAGCATGATGGGTGCGCAGAGCGTGATGGGTGCGCAGAGTGGAAGAGTGCGCAGAGCGGAAGGGTGCGTAAGAGCAGAAGAGTTCGCAGAGAGGAGGGGTGCGGAAGAGTGGAAGAGTGCGCAGAGGAGGGGACTTGAGCGCATAGAATTACGCGACTTACATGGAATGGTTTGGTGTGCATGGAATGTTTGGAAGAGCATGTAACCCATCATATCACATCACCACGCTTACTCTCTTCTTTACACCACCATTCAACTAGAACACAGAGATACTATGACACCATTCGGTATAACTGTTCCCATACCAACATCTGCCTCATACTCCCCATCACTCTAACTAAACACTTCTGGTTACACCCCCCCCAGCCAGGCGTTCTCCTCAGGCCTAACGCAGCCACAATCGGTCTGGATAAATCCTGCCAGAACAAACACATACTCTTGATCTCTCAACCACCACACCTACCGCTAAGAAGCAGCTACTACACGAATGCCACACCAGCTGCACACATATCCGGTGTTCACACGCACCTTTGACTCTCTCTACTAGCTTGAACTCCAGTTCCCAAGGGCGTTCAACCTACCAGCGCCTTCAGACCATACCAATGGTACATAAGGTGCTATATAAATGCAAAGTGACATAACATAACATAACACTGGAATGAGAGAACCAAAGACGAGCTGATGGAAGATGACTGCTGACACTCCTGGTCCACCGGTGAAGCCCTGCTGCAGGCCTGAATTGCCTGAAACTCCATCGACAGAGAAGCCCTTCAAGGTTAACTTCTTCCATTGAGTTTGGTGGGAACAACCAACTCGCAAGTCACCTGGACACCGTCTCTATACTGGTCGAATTTTCTTCAGAGTGCTGTTGAAAACCAGACAGCCAGTAAGAAGGATACCAATTTGTGGTCTTTAAGGCACTCACACGTTAAACCAATATTTTGCCAAGCTTGTGGCCTCTTCATTGGGCAGTGGAGGAACATCCTGACGTCCTCCTTCTTGTCCCCACGACTGAAGTCGAGGTACAGCGAGATCTGCAGGAACTGCCAGGAACAACTGCCACAGCTACAGCTCTTCTTCATTTAAAAGGTACTGAACAAACGCAGTCAGGAAATCCTTTCTGCCGCGGTGAAAGTTTGTGAAACTTTCCCAACTTTGAAGGCTTGTCCTTCTCTAAACCGACATATAACTTTTCGTCTGACCAACTACTTCTAAAAACCTTGGCAAAGACTTAACCATTTTACTACCAGAACTGTGCTATCCTATCCAACACTCTAAACCATTGACTTTGGCCCAGGCCTATTGAATTTGATTGCTTGTTGTAGTGAAATGAAACTATTTGCCCTACCTCTGAAAGTATTTCTGCTTTGATTCTTTTAACCTTGTCTTTTTACCCCTTTTTAAAGTAACTGAAGTGCCATTTGGCTCCCACTTCAGGGGATCTGAACTTGTTCAGAAGCTGATTGGTTGTGTATTGAAGTATATTAGATTGCGATATTGAGCTGCTCTTGCTAGTGAAATGTCTTCCAACCGACTGTGTAAATAAATGTATATTCTTTTACCAAGAAACCTTGAGTAAAGTGTTTGTTTGAACCACTGTGATTGCACGTCCTTTGTGTAACCTCTTGTACTGCTCACTTTACTCTTGAGATAAGTCTGGTTGCGCAGCCACTGCTACCACATTACTTTGTAGTACAGGCTTGTACCAAAGGTGAAATTGTACTTACACTTGTAGTCTTAATTGTGTGTAGTGTTCCCAACTGGTACTGCATGCGATTCTGCCTAACAGAGCACAAAAGCTTGTGTTTAGAAAATGTCCATCTTTTAAATGACGTGCTACGCTGCACTTAAAAGACGGCCATTTTCTAAACAGAAACTTTCATGCTACCTAACAAACTAGATTGCTCACGAGCATTGCACACATTGCTAATTTACGTTATTACTTCGCTTACAGAAGTCACCCAATTTCTTTAATTGTCTCTGTACCTCTTTGGGGAGACCGTGACTTAAAATGTGATAAAAAATGGTTATGTCTTTCTCCCATGCTTTTATCATTTCTAGAGGCCATTTCTCCTAAATCTCCTTTATATTAGAAGCAGGGTCTTCGTCTGGTCCCATTTTTTACGTCATTATCGAGCTCCTATCTGATGTGTTTTGAAGTTGTATTCTAGGTTCCTTCCAAATGTCTGCACGACAATTATTAAAAAGGTGTGCCATTGTAACTTGTATTTTGGCATGTCACCCCAGGATACCCTGCTTGTTTCCAAATATCATCTGATTGTTCAACTAATATAGCAGCGACCAAGCTTTCCATGTCTTCCACAGCTAATGTCATGGAAGCCACCTCTCTCTCTAGCTCATACATCCACTTAATAAAAATATTTTTGTCTGTCTGTGGCCAAGGTATATAATGGGATAGTCACCTGCCTTTCTGCAAGAGAGGAAATTGAGTCAGCCCAGTTTTGCATAAGAATGAAGCGGCACCCTCAGTTCTTTCAGTACTTCTGTTAGGTTAACTTTCTTCCGACCGGTAAATATCATAGTTTATTACATATGAAGACTTCTTTTTTGTCCCCCTTGACTTCATTTAATAGGTTCTGGCCTCATGAGTACTTCCTCCAGATCTTACCACGCTACCTCTCTCCTTAAACTCATGCCCATAGATGGGGCCTGTGCAGCATCCTCTCCCCTGCTCTTGTCATCTTCGTCTTCCGACATAGTGTCTTCTTCCTCTTTATCCTCAAAATCTAATCTTCTAAGGGGATATGTCTAATATGTCCCACTCATTACCTATTCCACTACATCCTTGCCTTCCTCTTGCTGATTAGTTCCCCAACCTCCTCTTTTACTGATGTTATCACTTCTGTTCCTGTTTAGGCTGTCACTGTTCCTTCTTATCACTTTTTCTCCTTTGTCTAGCACTGTGTGTCTACTCATAATGTCATAATCTTCCTTGAAAAGTCTTTCTAAACGTCTCTCCTTTACCTTTCTTCCTCTCTTTTCCTTGCTCGCTCTCTCTCTCTCTTCCCCATATCTGTTCTCCCCCATTTCCTTCTCCTCGTTGTGTCTTTCCTGTTCCTTCTCTTTCTCCAACTTCTTCTCTTTTTCCACCTCTTGTCTATCGCTACCTCCCCTTACCTTCTTGTTACCTTCGCACCATGCTCTTTCCATCAAGTTTTAATAAAATCTGCCATTCCTTCATTTGTCTGACATAATTGCTGTTTCATCTATCTCATCTTGTATTCCTTTGGCGCTCTAACGCAAATCATCGCTTGAATTCTGTGCTGCGTGTCAGATTCTTCCTCTAATAGAACTGGCCTTTCTCTATTCACTGCTTTGCCTCTCATAGTTTTTACATCACTGTATGCTGGGGTGCATTTATGGGGTATAATACCCTGCAGCGGCCTTCAGGGATGTCATTTGGGGCTCACCAGGGGTCAATGTTGTGACCCCTGAGGTCTCACTTGCTACCCTTATGGTCTCCCTTGCTACCCCTAAAATAAATATATGTATTTAATGTAAGCTCCTGGGATGTGACCAGTGCCATGTGGAGTGGCTAGATTTCTTGTTTAGGCCTCTTTAAAAAAAAAGGGGTTTCCACAAGTTTAACACATTGAGCAGTGACCCTAAATAAGAATGAATAGGAATAACAAATAATTTGTCTTTCTCGAATTCTATACAATAATTGATAGACTCATTAAAGGTTATTCCAGGCATACTTCAGGGGGTGAGTCACTGATTTAGTCTGTTGTTATATGCCCCAACTCAGCCTTTCATCCCCCTCAGGTCGCTAAATGAGTACCAACACAGGTTGGGTTATATTGTATGTATATTTGTTCTATATAAAGCTCTTAAGCATAAGTGCTATATAATAGCACATTATGATTCGGCCTTGTTTGTCTGCTTGCATTCACAGTAATTTGGTAATATGGGCCTACACACAATGACATTAATGATAAATATGGTGATCCATTATTGTATGAAATTTATATCACACTATAGTGATATCATAACCATTTTTTGTAGTGTACTTAGGAATAATGCAATGTTATGCCACTTCCTATATTTCAAGGGATGAAAGGTTGTGTTCACCACTTCCTATGATGTCACTTGGATGTGGGGTCAAATGACACCACTTCCTGTGATATCATCAGAGGTCAAGGGACATGTGATGTCACTTCCGTTACCCCAGGTGAAAGGACATTCCTTTCGGCATTTAATGGATAAAATCCCATTGGAGAATGGTCACTAGTTTGGGGAGGCGGAGGGGAGGGGAGAGCTGTGGAAACTGCACTTGTTCCAGTATACTGGTTTAGCATGCATTCTGTGTTATTATCCACAGTTCTATTATAGTTCATTCTTGCTGTAATTGTTTTCCCTTATGTGTGGCATGTAAATATCTGCACATGTGTTGCAGCACCGATTTAGAATGAGTCTCGCCTTGAGGACATGGCATAAATAGATTGCCAGCCATATTTGTGACACACCCGATGTTGTACTTTAGGGGGTAATTAATAGAATCCAGCGCACAAGTGGCACATGCTGCTGGTGCACAGTGTGCGCGTGCAACAGTCTGCGCCACCCGCGTGCGCCAAAATCCATTTCCGCGCACAGCGTATTCATGGATTTCAATATCCATTACCAGCTATGGTGCAGAGTGGCGCAGCGACCCTGCAGCCGTACCAGTTATGCCACCAACCCCTCCCTGTGTGCCATGCACAGCGCACAAATCCTGTACATGGCGCACAGGCCAGTAGACCAGCATACAGTCCCCCAACCACGAAAACACCTGTAAAACTCCCCGCGCACCCCTCCGAATACATGTACACCCCTGCACGGGGAGAATCACACGCGATTGGCCCTGTGCGAGCGGGGTACGTGTATTACTGGGGTTTGCGGGGAGTTTCACACGCCATTGGGCCTTTGCGAGCGGGGTACGTGTATCATTGGGGTTTGCGGGGAGTTTCACACTCGATTGGCCCTGTGCGAGCGGGGTACGTGTATTACTGGGGTTCGATGGGAGATTCACAAGCAATTGGCCCTGTGCGAGTGTTGTACGTGTATTACTGGGATTTGCGGGGAGTTTCACACGCGATTCGCCCTGTGCGAGCGGTGTACGTGTATTACAGGGGTTCGCGGGGAGTTTCACACGTGATTGGCCCTGTGCGAGTGGGGTACGTGTATTGCTGGGGTTCGCGGGGAGTTTCACATGCAATTGGCCCTATGCGAGCGGGGTACGTGTATCACTGGGGTTCGTGGGGAGTTTCACACGCGATTGGCCCTGTGCGAGCAGGGTACATGTATTACTGGGGTTCGCAAGGAGTTTCACATGCAATTGGCCCTGTGCGAGCGGGGTATGTGTATTACTGGGGTTCGCGTGGAGTTTCACACGCGATTGGCCCTGTACGAGCGGGGTATGTGTATTACTGGGGTTTGCGAGGAGTTTCACACGTGATTGGCCCTGTGCGAGCGGGGTACGTGTGTTACTGGGGTTCGCGGGGAGTTTCACACGCGATTGGCCCTGTGCGAGCAGGGTACGTGTATCACTGGGGTTCGGGGGAATTTCACACGCGATTTCGCTGTCAGAGCGGTGTACGTACATCCAGTGGGGTGTGCGGGGAGTCCCACACGTGAATTGGCAGTGTGGTCCTCCCAGGTGTGCCCTCTACCCCCTCCACGGCCCCTGCAGGCAGCCAACACCACAGGGGACTACCCTGCACCTCTAGTCATGTCCTGCACGCAGCCCATCCACCATGGGCATGCCCCCCAGCCAGCCCACATGTCACCTTGCATTAGTGATCACCAACTCATGTCGCCCAGCACCACCACCCACCCAGCAGTGAGGGGCACCTGCAAGCAGGCCCTGACTCATGTCCCCCAGCACCCCCACCCCCCAGCAGTGAGGCTCAGGCCCTGACTCATGTCCCCCAGCACCCCCACCCCCCAGCAGTGAGGCTCAGGCCCGACTCATGTCCCCCAGCTCCCCTACCACCCAGCAGTGAAGCTCAGGCCCTGACTCATGTCCCCCAGCGCCCCACCCACCCAGCATTGACAGGCACCTGCCTGCAGGCCCCGACTCATGTCCCCCAGCACCCCCACCCCCCAGCAGTGAGGCTCAGGCCCCGACTCATGTCCCCCCGCACCCTCATCCACCCAGCAGCGAGGGGCACCTTCAAGCAGGCCCCGACTCATGTCCCCCAGCACCCCCAGCCCCAGCAGTGAGGCTCAGGCCCCGACTCATGTCCCCTAGCACCCACACCCACCCAGCAGTGAGGGGCACCTGCAAGCAGGCCCCGACTCATATCCCCAGCACCCCCACCCCCCAGCAGTGAGGCTCAGGCCTCAACTAATGTCCCCCAGCACCCCCACCCACCCAGCATTGAGGGGCACCTGCAAGCAGGCCCCGACTCATGTCCCCCAGCACCCCCACCCCCCAGCAGTGAGGCTCAGGCCCCAACTCATGTCCCCCAGCACCCCCACAGCACTGGATGACTGCCAATGCGGGATTGGTAGTGTCCACGCAATCCTCAGCAACCTCCTAACCAAAGCCATGGATGTGAGTGCTGGGGGTTTATTAGAACACTGTAAGGAGGGAAGGCTCGGTGGGGAGAGTGGTGAGAGGGACCTCCCGGCAGGCAGTCTGAGCTTTGGGTGGCATAGAATCCTTGAGGGCCCACGCAGAAAGCCTGATGAACTGGGGCACCGCAGGAGGAATAGGAAGATGCCGGACATTGGTTATTCTCTTTCACCCTGGTGTGGAGATCCCCCACCTTAAGTGAACGGGCGTGTGGCACTTTAGCTCTATGAGGATAACTGATAGTCTTGGTTGATAACTCGGCCAATGCTCTGGGCCAGAAGGGTGTTGTGATTCCCGAGAGGTGCTCCCGGTCTGGCGGATGTACTGGGGTGCCTCATACAAAGGAGGACCCTGGCTCAGTGTGCCCAAAGGAGTCTAGGTATGAGCAGGGAGCCCCAGTATCTGCAGTGGAGCTTGTGGTAGTCAGTGGAGGACCTGATATATAATTCCAATTTCAGTCACCCAGTGTGAACTTTGCTTTGATGGAACTCACCCGAGGAGGCACAATGGCAGATGACCCAGTGTCCAGCAAAAGGGACATAGCAGTGGTTATAGAGGAGATCAGGGGCATGCGCAATGCCCTAGGCCAGAGACTGGATCAAATGGATCAAATAATAGACTTAATTGACAAGAGTCTAGACAGCAATCAAACATCCCTGGATACAATGGAGACAGAAATTGATATGTGAGTGTCAGATATGGAAAGGAGGGAGAATGAGGCTAAGTTAAAAATGGATGACTGAGAACAGAAAATTAAGAAAAACCTCAATTTTTTTACACTTCCTGAGAAAGAGGAGGAAGAGAACAATAATGGAGATTCCGAGTGTTCTGTATGGCTTGTATGTAATTGATGAACCCACGATTGATCGAGCACCCCGTGCAGAAGGGGGTGCCAGGGAACTAAGAACAATACTAGCAAGGTTCCACTATTTCTCAGAAAAGATGAAGGGATTGGACAGAGCAAGAAAAGCCGGACTGATTGACTACAGCACCACCAAAATGACAATGTATTAAGACCTGTCCGCCTTTACCTTGTACAGGAGGAAGCAATGTGGTCCCCTAACCAAGTGGTTAAACGAAAAGGGGATAAAATACAGATGGAGTTTCTCATTTTCAATATCTTGTGAATGTTATGGCTACTCATACAAATTGGTCACTGATGATAACATTCAGAGAGTTACCACAGAACTTACAGAAATACTCCAACCCCAGCCTCAGGGACCAGGAGGGGACAACAAAGGATCATCCAGCCCGGGCCTACTGAAGGATCAATAAAAGATTCCCACAAAGGGACAGTGAATAGATTCTCAGAGGGAGAATACAAACAGGATTCCGGGGAGAGGAAGCAGCCTTTAGAAATGGGGGAAATATATCAATCCGGATCTTGTCCTCTTTTCAGGCGATACTGGAGTGGGAGTGGGGAAGTTAGTGAGGGGATAAATGAGGTCTGGAGAATAATTGAGACATACCATTGGAGGGGCTCAGTGTAAAAAGATTTTTGGAGTTGGTCCTACAATTGAGTTAAAATGAATCCCTGGGCTTGGTGGATTCTCTTACTCCACCCATGAGAAGGTGATAGACACTTCACTTACTTCTCGGTGGTACACAACTCACAAATGTACCTAGTATTGATTGATACACTATCCACAGCAAAGGTGGACTCTCGAGTCACCCCAATCCCGTGGTCAGACTATGATTTGGTGATAGTGGTCATGGGGTCGGGACAGTCACTAGCCCCCTTCGGAAAGTGGAGATGCAACAATTTTTTTGCTGAAAGACAAAGAGGTGACACAAGAATTGCTAATCCCAATCAAGGATTATTTTAGTTTCAATGACAACAGGGAGGTAGCTGTTCAATCTCACTGGGAAGGTTTCAAGGTGACCATCCCGGGAGTGCTAATAAAGATAAGGGGCCTCATTACGACCCAGGCGGTAAGTTACCGCCTGGGCCGTGACTTTACCACCATGGCGTAAACTACGTTTACGCCATGGTGGTTGGCGGACTTACCGCCCCATTCCGACCTTGGCGGGGCGGTAAGTCCCCAATCCCCATTTACCCTTCCCCATTCCCATTTTTGCCCCATAGGGCATAATGTGAGTGGGGAAGGCGTTAATTACGCCACCGTAAATTACTGTGGCGTAATTAACTCCATGGTCCCTTAGCGCCATGGATTTTAACACCTGCTAAAAGCAGGTGTTAAATCCGCCATGGCGCTAAGGGACCTCGTACTCAGGCGGTAAGGGTCGGCGCTGTTTACGGCGCCGTAAACCCCTTACCGCCTGAGTTGTAATGAGGGCCAAGGACAAAAAATAAAAGAGAGAGGGGAGAATTGGAAAGCAAGCTTTGACAATATAAAACACAACTAAAAGCAATTCTAGTTCAGGATACTGAGAAAAAACTCCTATTTTTCAAGCAACAATACCACGAAAAAGTGGACAAGGTGGATAAGATCTTGGCTTGGAGATTGAGGGAGGAGAGAAAGTGGAGAACGAAAGGGGATTGAGACTGGGAGGGGGACCATTGTGTATGATAATAAGGGCATCGAGAGGTTGTTCACTCAATATTACACCAACATATATGCCTCAGAATGGAAGGGCGAGGAGAGAAAGATAGATTATTTTCTAGAGGGTCACACCCTTGCAGGTTTTTCCTCTGATATGGCGGAAGACCTTCACCGCCGCATTACAGAAGATGATGTACAGCTGGTGGTAAAGAATATGAAGTTGGGGACAGTGTGAGGTGAAGATGAGTTCTCAGTAACATTTTCTCTGCTGGCCCCCTATTTGGTGAGAATTTGTAATGAATGTTTGGTGGTAGAAGCGCTACCCGATATAATGTTTTTGGCAAATACAATATCTATTCATAACTAGGGGAAAGCCCCTACTAAATGGTCCTCACACAGACCCATCTCCCTCCTAAATAATGACATGAAAATCATGGCAATCCTGGAAATGAGACTGGAGGTTGGGCTGCCCACGCTGATACACAGTGACCAAGTGTGCCTTGTCAGGGGGAGGAAGGGAGTGTACAATATATGGAAGACCATAGCGCTTATGCACTGTCCCCAAATGTGAGACCTGGATGCCTATTTGGTTTCTCTCAATTTAGAAAATGACTTTGATAGGGTTGTGTGGCCTTTTATGATGAAGGATTTGGTGAAAATTGGGTTTGGCACTCATTTTTATGAGCTAGGTAAAGGAACTTTGCAATGGCCTCAGGTCAAGGGTCCAAATAAATTAGGGGCTCTCTGAGGTATTCCAACTAACAAGGGGTATGCGACAGGATTGTCCCCTCTCTCCATTGCTTTATGCTTTCACGATGCAACCCCTGGCAATTGCAATTTGTGAGAACCATCGCACAAGGAGCATATTTGCTGGAGAAATCGAGTGTAAACTTTCACTTTTCGTGGATGACATATTGGGATATCTCGCAGAAATTCAGCAGTCACTCCGGGCACTAAAGGAACACATTTTGGAACATGGCCACCTCTCAGGTCGCAACATTAATGTTACAAAGTCATGTATAATGCACATTCAAAAACCAAGCTCTCGGCTGGACTCACGGTGAGATACCTTGGTATGAGGGTTGAACTTAAGTACATACAATACCTCAGGATTTGAGTTGCCAGGGTGCTGGGAGAGATTGTGGTGGTTAATTATGACCCCTTCCTTGAGAAGCTAAAATTGGACTTAAAAAGATGGGACCACTTAGATTTAACTTGGTACGGGAGCATGACCTCAGTAAAAATGACGTGCATGGCCAACTGCTGTATTTGTTCGCAGCCATCGCGAGTAAACTCCTGGAAAGATTTTTTATAGAACTATTAGGGGAACTTTGTACATGTATTTGGCAAAATGGCGATGCTTCCGAGGGACACGGGTGGGTTTGGATTTCCTGATATCCGCTTGCATTATAAGGCTGCCCAATTGCAGATGCTGCTCAAGCATATGAAAGATGAAATGCGGTTCTATTGGACCTATCTGTAGGACCTGGAAGCTCACCCACTAAAGGTGAGGAACTATCTTTGGTCCCCCCTCAAATCCATATCAGAACAACTCAGGATGCATCCCACATTGGGCGTCCTCTTTTTGGTCTGGCGTGACAGTGAGATTAACTGAATGCTATTGTCGTGGCCCTCACCAATGTCCTCGGTATGGGGCCCTCCTTTCAATCTCATGTTGCAGGACTAAGATTCTCTGAGTGGTGGTTGTACATTGGTCAGTTGTTCAGTGAGGGGGCTTTCTCAGAAATTGAGACATTTATGGAGGGGTTGAGGAAGCATTCAGTCTCAGTTTTTGAGTATATTCGGGTCAAAGGTATACTGTCAGACCCGAAATGGGGAGGGTTGGTGGTAAGGGCGCTTGCTAGGTTTAAAAAGGTTCTAGACTCGTCGCCTACAAGGCAGGTCATTGTATCCAAATTATACAGGGATATGAACCTTGTGTCCCTGGCTGGGAGACAAACATGTCAAAGGTACTGGGTTGACATGGTAGTTTGGGACAACTCGGAGGAAGAATGGGTGAAAGCTTATAAAGTCACTTTCCATGACAATCTGTTCACCTCCACGCTGGAGCATAATTATAAAATGGTGATGGGTTGATATATGGGTTGAAAATATCCAGGATGTTTCCAGGAGCCTCGCCCCTTTGTCCGAGGCGTGTGGTCAAGTGGGTTCCCTCTCCCATATCTGGTGGCAGTGCCCCAGGGTATGTGTGTTGTGGATCAAACTGCCAAATTGGATGAAGGAAATCACAGGGGTGCAATTAGGTTTAGACCCACTACAGTTGCTCTTGGGGTCACAGCGGAAGATAGGGAAGATCATCGGCCCCCCTGGATGAGGGCAGCCATGCATACAGCGGTTCGGCTGGCCATTGTACAGGGGTGGAAGGATGAAAAACTCACATCAAAGGAGGCTTAGGAGTGAAAGGTGCACACCATGATAGTGATGGATAAACTGACAGCAGTGGTACGATATATTGGGGATGTTTAGAGAGGAATGGAGTGTGCTCCTATCTAGGTGGGAGACAGATGAGGGATCCTTCGAGCTCTAATGTCGTATGAGTGAATGGAGGGGTTGTCCTAATTTCTGGAGGGAACCAAGTTACTGGAAGTGGTTTGCGATGTGTATAAGGCTCCTAAAACACTGACTTGAGTGTGCCCGTACCGTATAGGCTAATTACAGAAATGGAATCTGGTTTACATAGGGAGAAGAGGGGTTTGCAGTGGGGCACAGGGTTCCAAATGTAAAGTTTTACATTATTGATCTGTGGGTGTTGTGATTCTATGGGACCCCCGAGCTCATGAGAGGGAGGGTTTGTGCAGGGTGCGGGGTCAAGTTTGAACTGCATGTTTTCTAACTTTGTACAATGTGATTTACAGTATTTGTGCCTTAAACAAATGGCAACAAATATTCAGTGTATAAAAGAAAAAAAGATTAACTGGGGAGTATTCTGCCTCTCAACCTGGGAACCATCATCTCGTGCCTGCGTTCCATTCATCTACTACTTTCGATTTTGGTTTCTGACCTTGGCTCTGATCGTAAGTTACCACCTGGGCTCTGCACATGTTTCTTAAATATATGGCCATTTCTCTCTGATCGCTGTCATTAAGTTCTATGAAGGCAAGATCATTCCCACTCTCACATATGATGCAGAGACAACCCCAGGCATGCCTCGGAAACTGTTAGGAAGACTCAAATCCATTGTCTAGATATAAATCTTAATCCTGCCAAAAGCGACATTGATCTCTATAATTTGTAGAGAACTGGGCCTTTCATCACTACAGGCAACAGTGGAATGGAAAGGCCTAGCACCATTCAGGAAATCATCACTTCCTGATACTCCAAAGTTACTGAAACTGCTGAACCAGGAGATGTTAAAATGAGCCTGCCCAATGTTGATCCAGTGGGAGAACCACAACAGAAAGAAGCTGGAGGAACTAGCCTGTACCGAAGACGATCTGAGGGCAAACCCGATGAGAGTAAATAGGAAACTCTTTGAACTGGACTGGATCATTACTGAAGAGAAGGTAGGGGCCTGTAAACTCGTTGGAGACTTATGACTCAACATCCAAAAACTCAACCAACCACAGGCCTATATCATAAAATTCCCAAACAGAATATACAGGGAAACATTTATGAGGATGTGTTTCAACCAGATTTTGAAAAACGAGATAACGACAATCCGCAGAGTCAGCCTAAACAACACATGCAGATCCTGCCAAATTCCTGAGCAAACAGAACCAATCAAACATGTAATGATGTCATGTCATGGGTTGACTGCAGAGCGTGATCTTTTCCTGAAACCCTTGATGTGTAAATACACCACAATGAACAACGAGAGTAAATGGATGGCTCTGATCAATGGCGACAGTACACCCTAGGTTATTGCTGCGGTTTCATTGAACAAAAACGAAGGGGCTACACATGTGATGTCATCAATGACATTTGTGATGTCATCTTTCTTGTCCTGGGTGTTAGTGTTAGCAGTGCACAGTGGTGCGGGTAGTTATGGTTGCTTAGTTTACCATAATGGGGGAATGTGCTTTGAAGTATGAAGTATGAAGTAAGTGGCCATGTAGTTATGGTTAAGTTGCTATTTCCATAGGAAGAGCACTTTATGGGTGGCTTATAACTTCGATCTCCCTGGGCGGATCCTCACCAAACTTTGCAAAAAAAGTATTTGGGTCACTCTGAATTTTTTTGCAAAGTTTGGTGAGGATTTGTCCAGGGGGGGCAAAGTTATAGGGGGGGTCCCCAAAATTTTTTTTTCCCATGGACTGAATGGGAAAAGATTTTTGCTCGCGCCTACAGCCCAAACCGCTGGATGGATTTCCACCAAATTTGGACCAGGAGCAGCGGCTTGGTCCCGAAAGCGTGCTTTTGCAAATTTGGTGAAAATCCGTCCAGTAGTTTTTTTAAAATGACCAAAAAGTAGGTAAAAAAAAATTAGTGATATCTGTGTTCGGTTCGCGGACACACTTCCCTGTTCGCTCCGCGGACAGTGTCCTGATTGGCCAATCGTCTTGCGTGATGTTCGCGGACATGTAACATGTTCGCTGATTGGATGGCGTGGAGCGTGAAGCGCGTCAGATTTTTCGGTAGCGCCCGCCATCTTGGATTCGCGGACGTCCGCGGACAGCGCGGTGAAACTTTGTTCAAAATGTGTATTTTGTAGAGTGTGTTGGTGTGTAGGAGTGTTTGGGGAGGGTGGGAGTGTATGAGATAGGATGAAAGTTGTGTTTTTTATGTGTTAGATGTTCTTTTTGTGTTCGATTTGTTTGCGGACATCACGGGTGTTCTGAAATGTTCTAAATAAATTGACTAGTGGGTGTTCTAAGGACTCAATATGTGTCCGTTTTGTTCGCAAGCAAAGTGAAACTGTTCTAAGAACACTCGCGGTGTCCGGGGAGTGTTCGTAGGGGGTGTCCTGAGGGCGCTGTCCGTATTGTTCTCTGTCAAGTTGAATGTGTTCTAAGAACACCCGCGGTGTCCTGAAATGTTCCCAAATAAACAAAATGGGGGTGTTCTGAAGACGTTTTTGAGAACACTCCCGGTGTCCTGAAATGTTCGTAGGGGGTGTCCTGAGGACGCTGTCTGTATTGTTCTTTGTCAAGTTGAATGTGTTCTAAGAACACCCGGGGTGTCCTGAAATGTTTGCAAATAAACAAAATGGGGGTGTTCTGAAGACGCTTCTAAGAACACTCGCGGTGTCTGGGGAGTGTTCGTAGGGGGTGTCCTGAGGACGCTGTCCGTATTGTTCTCTGTCAAGTTGAATGTGTCCTAAGAACACTTGCGGTGTCCTGAAATGTTCGCAAATAAACAAAATGTGGGTGTTCTGAAGACGCTTCTAAGAACACTCGCGGTGTCCGGGGAGTGTTCGTAGGGGGTGTTCCTGAGGACGCTGTCCGTATTGTTCTCTGTCAAGTTGAATGTGTCCAAAGAACACTCGCGGAGTCCTGAAATGTTCGCAAATAAACAAGATGGTGGTGTTCTGAAGACGCTTCTAAGAACACTTGCGGTGTCCGGGGAGTGTTCGTAGGGGGTGTCCTGAGGACGCTGTCCGTATTGTTCTCTGTCAAGTTGAATGTGTCCTAAGAACACTCGCGGTGTCCTGAAATGTTCGCAAATAAACAAAATGGGGGTGTTCTGAAGACGCTTCTATGAACACTCGCGGTGTCCGGGGAGTGTTCGTAGGGGGTGTCCTGAGGACGCTGTCCGTATTGTTCTCTGTCAAGTTGAATGTGTTCTAAGAACACCCGTGGTGTCCTGAAATGTTCGCAAATAAACTAAATTGGGGTGTTCTGAAGAAGCTTCTAAGAACACTTGCGGTGTCCGGGGAGTGTTCGTAGGGGGTGTCCTGAGGATGCTGTCCGTATTGTTCTCTGTCAAGTTGAATGTGTCCTAAGAACACTTGCGGTGTCCTGAAATGTTCGCAAATAAACAAGATGGTCGTGTTCTGAAGACGCTCCTAAGAACACTCGCGGTGTCCGGGGAGTGTTCGTAGGGGGTGTCCTGAGGACGCTGTCCGTATTGTTCTCTGTCAAGTTGAATGTGTCCTAAGAACACTCGCGGTGTCCTGAAATGTTCGCAAATAAACAAGATGGTGGTGTTCTGAAGACGCTTCTAAGAACACTTGCGGTGTCCGGGGAGTGTTCGTAGGGGGTGTCCTGAGGACGCTGTCCGTATTGTTCTCTGTCAAGTTGAATGTGTCCTAAGAACACTGGCTGTGTCCTGAAATGTTCGCAAATAAACAAGATGGTGGTGTTCTGAAGACGCTTCTAAGAACACTTGCGGTGTCCGGGGAGTGTTCGTAGGGGGTGTCCTGATGACGCTGTCCGTATTGTTCTCTGTCAAGTTGAATGTGTTCTAAGAACACCTGCGGTGTCCTGAAATGTTCGCAAATAAACAAAATGGGGGTGTTCTGAAGACGTTTTTGAGAACACTCCCGGTGTCCTGGAATGTTCGTAGGGGGTGTCCTTAGGACGCTATCCGTATTGTTCGTTGTTAAGTTGAAAGTGTTCTAAGAACTATCACGTTGTTCTGAAATGTTCATAGGGGGTGTCCTGAAAACAGTGTCTGTATTGTTCGCTGGCAAGTTCAAAGTGTCCTAAGAACACTCACATTGTTCGCGGACATTAAAAGTTTCCCATAGATCATAGTTGAAATGTTTGACTCTATGGATGTGATATGCTGCGGTGATTGTTGCCAGGGCATAGAGTCTTGGGTGCATTTGGCCATGCACCCAAGACTCTATGCCCTGGCAACAACCACCGCAGCATATCGCATTCATATTTGCTTATAACTTTGGGTGAAAAACAAATGTATAAGGAACAAAGGTATTAGATACTATGGATGTGATATGATGCTATGGTTGTCCTTATTATTGTATGCTTACTGTTTGGTCTAGTAATGGGAGTCCATGTTTTCATTCTGTGATAAAAGAAAATAGCATGTTAGTATTAGTATTTTGTAATGACTTATTACATTGTATAAGCAATATACTTTTATTTTTTTTGACCCTCATATTTAGTAGAGTACAAATCAGAGTGCTGTGCAATTTGCTCAGTTTCTGTATTTGTTGCTAAAATTATTGGGTCTGTGGGAATAAAATAAAATCCATGTTGGATTAAAAAAAAAACCTTTTTCTATTATGCTACAGTTTATTTGTTTGTTTGTTTTCAATGTTCACTTTTTGTTTCTGGCTAATGCTTTATACTTTGCTTTGTTGTATTTTTTTTGGAGCAGTAACAGGTTCTTCATTTGCTTTGATATTATAAAATATTGGAGCAGTTAGATACCAATTGGCGTATTCTAACTGTCTATTTTTTAATATATTTTAGTGGTTTTGATTTATCTTTTTGGATATTGTTAAATTTTGGGACAGTTAGATACCAATTGGCGTATTTTAACTGTCTATTCTTTGGCTTAATTTAGTGGTATTCATTTATCTCATTAGTTGTTGTAGAATCTTTGAGCTGTTAGATAGCTTTTGGAGTATTCTAACAGTTTATATTATTTTAACACAAATTTATAATTTTGTGACAGTTAGATACCAATTGGCGTATTCTAACTGTGTATTTTTTGGTCTAATTTAGTGGTATTCATTTATCTGATTAGTTGTTGTAGAATCTTTGAGCAGTTAGATAGCTTTTGGCGTGTTCTAACAGTTTATATTTTTTTAACACAAATTTACTTAAAGGTTTAAATACAGTTTATTTATCAAATTTTGGTTTTAAGAACATCAAATAAGCGTTTATAAGATTTGCTGGTAATCTCTGCTTTAGAGTAATGGTACTATCATTACATTCAAACCATCCACATTTCTTTTTTATGTATGCAGTGTAGTGCCCTGAATTGGTTGTGGCTCCTGCGTGGTAGATTAAACCTATTGTTGTGAAGGTTTTCTTACCAAGTGATATTTGACCATGTGTGAATCCAGTCAGCTTGCATTTGTTTTTGGTACCATCTGCATTGTAACGTAGAAGCATTAGTATTACGTATTTACTATGTGTTTGTATTACTAACGTGGATCGATTATCTGAATTGCAGGTAGAGCATAATCTACCATGGTTTGCATTTTGTAAGTTGCTGAAATGGAATGGATTCACAATTTGGTATTGATATATATATGAAGCGTTCATTGGGGATTTCTTCTTGTGTCATATTGTTGCAGAGAGTGCATGTATGTTTCCACATGTATGAAATCTGAAAGATTTCATTTATAGGTATGTTTTTGTTTTCGAGTACTTGTACTAAGTACATTAGAAATTCTTGTGGATCTTCCTGTGAGTTTATACTGAATTTCACCATTCCAGCACAGTAGTCCAATTGTCGTCTTATTCCAAAAACACTATATGTGTTGTCAGGATTGTTTGCTGCATTTCTGTGAAGTACTAGTATTTGCAAACACAATGGGTCCGTACTGTGAAAGTAAATGTTGTCAACAATTGGTGGTAATTGAAATAGAATATTCATTGCTACATTTGCATAGCAACTTACACCAACTATATTTGAGAATTTAAATGGTCCAGGTAGTTCTGTATCTAACTGCTTTTTTTGGAGTTTGTTTTCCTTCTTTAAAGAAGTACCTGGTTTACTTTCTCTAATTGATTCTTTTTTGTTTGTGGTTCTTGATGAAGTATTAGTTTATTTTACTCTCTTTGGAGGATTTGCAGTGACGTCCTGTTGCATTTCTGTTTGATTTAGTTTTCTTTTACAACGTTTTAGTTTTTGTGGAACAGAATATGTGTTTAGATGGGGAGTGTATAGTGAGCGAAGTCTATTATATTCTAAAATGCAAGGAATATCAGCGTTTACTTTACTTGCATCAAAGTTGATTAGAAATAGACCGTCAAGTGTACATAAGCGTGATAGGGCTACGTAGCTCATGCCTTCTTTAAAGACTGTGTTACCAATATCTATCATTGCTTTGTCCAGGGTAAGACCTTGTGATTTATGAATCGTGACTGCGTATGCAAGAGTTAGAGAAAATTGTTCTCTGCCTACATACATATCTTTGAAGAGAAGGAATCTAGCTGTTGAGCGTCCTATCCGTTTTACTTCTGAAAGTTTGTCAAAGAGTATATTGACAAACTGAATTTTGTTGTCACGTGGGTATGTTTGAATGCCAACAACTGTACCCAGTGCTCCATTAACTAGTCCTTGCTCCACGTCAAGGTTACGTTTAAGCATTACTCTGCAATTTAAGGATAATTTTAACATCTTTTCTAAGCCTGCTGTGTTTGAGATTGATTTTTCTAAATTATTTAGTCTTGTGGCTTGGTCACACATGGGTAGTGTCATACCATGTACATCTAGTTTGTCTGTGGCGCTAATTTCCATTATTGGTTGCATTTCTTTACTTAACATGATTTCATTGAATTTGAGACAGCTTGCAAGAGTTGGCATTAAGGCCATACAATTGACATTGTTGTGGGCTAATTGTTCCATAACATCTGTAGCACATGCATTATCGCCATAAAGTGCATTAGTGTGCCGGGTTTTCATTGTTGCTTCTGCTTCTTTAGAAAGTATACCAACTCTCAAACTTTTTAAAATGTTGGCATAAGTTAGATCTGCAGATTGGCGCATGTTTTCTGTTAATTCTTTGTATTGGAAATGTTGCCAAAGGTTGACATTTCCAATGCTGCCAACAATTTTACGGCAGAGTTTTTGCCCTAATGTTTTAAAAATAGGTTCACCTTTTACTGGTGTTAATTGAAGCAGATCTCCAAAAACAATAATGTGTTTTCCTGCAAAGAGCTCTTCATAGTCTGTTTTGAGTACTTCTTGTAATCTGAGGTGAATCAAAGCTAACATCAGGTTGGAGACCATGCTCACTTCATCTATTAGTAGCATTTTCATTTGTTTCAATACTCTGCGTAATTCCATTGCAGCTTCTGCAGAAAGTTTGTAATAGTCTAATTTGTTCTGGTGTTCTACTGGTAATAGTAGTAATCGGTGTAATGTAACACCACCTATGTTGTAGGCAGCTAAACCTGTGGGGACAGTGACAACAGCTGACAGTTTGTTGTTTGTCAATTGTTGAAGGAACTTACTAATGATTTTGATTAGGAATGTTTTGCCAGAACCAGCTTCACCACTGACATACAGTAGTATAGGTTTATAATTATGGCAGGAACATTCCTTATTTTCATGTTTTACACCATGTGCAATTTGTTTTGTTACTTCTTGGAAAATGCTACTTTGCTCATTGTTTAGTTTTGATTGTAGTATAGTTAAGTCTTCCTTATCTTCATACTGACACATGGTGTTTTCTACTTCTATCATAGCTAATTCTGCCTCATTTGTTATTAGTGGTTCTCCCAGTGGTTCTTGGCTTCCTGTTACAGAAGGTTGACTACTGTCAGGAGTATCCTTATCTAGTTGGGCTTGGAGTTCTTCTTCATGTTGCTGTTCATTGTGCAACATTGTTTTGTACTGTGTAAAGTTTACATCAGTTATAGTGCTTTCATTTGCTTTGAAAGCATCCTCATATGAGTCATAGTTATCTAGTAATTGTTCTTCTTTTCTCCATGGTTTGAAGAGTTGTAGCAGGGACATGTAATATACTTCTTTATGTTGAGGAGTCTTCAATGACAATTAATATGATTAATTAAATTTGGTTTAGTGAGTTTAACTAAGCTGCCTTCACAGTCTGTCACTCTATATTTTCTTTTTTTTCATCAGGTTTCATATTATTTTTGTATGTGTAGTTTTGGGCTATTTGGTATAGACACATGTTTTCCAAAGTATTACTTCTGTTTGGGAAGTATGTGTCCAATAAATTGTTTTTTAAAATGTCTTGGCTGTTGGGATCATGTTTGGCTATTGTTTCTATATCTTCATATGATTTTAGAACTCTTTTTCTAGATTTAGCTGGACCAAGACTTAGCCATACTATATTTTCAGATTTACCATACAATGAAGTACCAGTTAAACGATCAGCTGCTTCATAAGATCCACATTCTCTATGGGTGAGCATTTTTATGCCCAAGCTGTATCATTTCTGAGATACTGTTTTATCTGATGACAGGTCATTCCAGAGGTCTTGGAGCTCTGTATTTTCTGCTTTAGTTAAGTATGCTGTGACATATCGTGCAACTGCAGTAGAATTGTCTGCAATGTAATGCACATCTATGTTTGCATTCCATAAGTGGGCAATGATTGCATTATAATCATTGATATATTTTTCTTCTTTTCTTTTGATGTAATATGTATTTTTAGGTGACTTACCTTTAACACTATGTCTAACTGAAGACATGAGGTTGTTTACTTGACCTGTATTTGTAACTGGTCTAGGGAAACCAAATCGGCATTTGGTGTAGTATTTGCCTTTGTTTTTTGTATTTGCGACGACAATATTTTCTACATTTGTGTCTTTGAAATTGTAAAATTTGTGCACGAAGATCACTATTTGTGGCTTCTGATGGAATTTCACAAGTGACATATTTTTCAATAAACTGTAAAACAGTGGCATCACTGTCTTGACCAAATTTAGGAGCATCTTTAATCCATAAAACATGTGGATATGTGGTGCTCCTCTGGCTTGGTATTCTTTTCTCCAAAAGAAGTGTTGCACTTCTCCAAGGGGAGGAACAGTTTTATTACAAATAAAATGTAGCATAGCAATGAAGCGATGGTGAAAATATCTTGAAACATTAACAGGATCCAAAGAACAAAGTTCTCCAGGTGTTAGAATATCTATGTTTGTTTTGTTTTTATTTGATATGCGTAGGAAATCATGTAAATCTTCCCATGCATATTCTGCACAACTTAATGTAACAAACCAAGTGGGTGGGCCAAGGTTTCTGATCATACAACGTACATCTCCATGACGTCGAAACCAGTACTCTTTAGTACCATTCATATTTGCTAATAGATTTGTAATATTTGATTGTAAAACCTCATCCTTTTGTAGCATTTTATCTAATAATTGTGTAGCTGTCATATTTTGAAAGTGTGATCCTGATTTTAATATGTGTGCAACTCCGTAACATAAAGTTGCTAGTTCACTTTCAAAGAGTAGGTGGAATATGTATTCCACATTTTGTCTAAATCTGGGATCTTCAGAATACATCCGTAATGAGCGGTATTCTGAAGCTGATATTTGAATAGGTCTATCATCATACCTTCCTCCTTTGCCAGTAGGAAAGAGTAGAGGTAAAGCACGTGCTTCTATACTTTTTTCCCATATACTGATTGGCGATCCTTTTGTTTGATGCATTTGGTAAGTTTCCAGTACATCTTGTACGGTGTCATTACAGTGCAAAGGATGAATTGTATAATGGTCTAAAGTATTTGATATTGTAGCAGGATCTAGTAGCTCAAATTGACCAGCTTCTTGTGTTTCTTGAATTATTTCAGTTGTATCTTTCAAGTTTTCTTCAATATCAATTTCTTTGTAATATTCATTATTCTCTTTAAGATATTGGAAGGCTTGTCTAACTTTATATAAATCTACCAGCAGTTGCCATATTTTTTTGTCTTTTGTAGGTACTCCATTTACTAATATAATTAAAGATTGCTGCATTGGACTTTGCACTCCTAGAGTATGCACATTTTCTTTTAGATTTAATGGTAAATAAACTACTTTTCCACGAATGCCTTTTACCAATTCAGAGGGAAGTAATTTTGCTGTTTTTGGTTGAAGGCGTATTATTGCTTGAAATGGGTGTACTGTTTGAATTATGATGCTCTCATATAAATTAAGTTGTTGTAGAGGTTTTGGTACTGGGTATAATTCCAAATTATTTGTGATAGAACGTGAAGGAGTTTGGTTGTTGTCAAGTTTTGTAGTGCAATAACTGCAAAGTATTAAGGGCTCAGTTATTTCATATTTGTTTTCTGCTAGAAGGTAGAGAGCTAATTCAAACCATTTAGAATCTTCATTGTCTTCTATTTTGTATGATAGGTCCACATTTTTGTGTTACTTTTATAAAAAATTCTACGGCAACATACACATACATGGTTTGGTACTTCAGCTGATGTACTTTTAAATTTTAGTATTTCTTTTTTGTATGTGTTTATCAAAAGGTTGCCATGTGTAGAATTGTTGCTTAATTGGTTTAAAGCTATTTCATTCTGTAAATGGCTTTCACTTCCAAAATATTTTTTCTGGATATAGTGAATTTCTTCAAGTAGGTCTTTTGCTGTACCATGTAGAAGGATGTTATTTAACTTTGCTAGTGCTAAAGCAGGACTTTTAGCATAGTACAGTTTATAGACTAGATTTCTTATAGTTGAATGATGTGTTGATATCCTTTTGATATCATGGAAAGTGGTTTTACAAGTAGGTCCTGTAATGCAGGCCAATGAATGTCCTTGTAGTCCTGTGTACTTGCGCACTGGACAGGTGGTTCATAGTGATAATACCGAATTTAAAAATCTCGAAAACCAAAATCTCGAATACAAAAGGCCGAAAAATAAAATATCGAATTTTTTTTTCAATGTGTTTTTTTTCAAAATGGGGGGGTTCCCCCCCAACCCCCCTTTTTTCATTTTTTTTTTATTTTACCCCTTTTTTTTACTTACCTGACCCCAAAAACATATATAAATAAATAAATAAAAAATTCGATATTTCTTTTTTCGATATTTTATTTTTCGGCCTTTTTGTATTCGAGATTTTGTTTTCGAGATTTTGACTGACCACCTGGACAGGTATCTATATTTTGCAGTACTTTAATTTTGATTTTGTCTTTGATTTTTACATATTTATTCAGGAATTGGCGTAAAGATTTGAAACATTGTTTGGGAATGTTACACATTGACGTGCATGGCCATTTGTACACTAGACGTTCTGATTCAGTTGAATGGAGGGGTAATTCTAAGTTTGCAGGGCATATTTTTGTAAGAAGTACTTCTTGTTCCATTATGGTATTATTCACTTTTTCATAACCTCGACCACTGCTATGTATGGCAATTGTATTAGTTTGCTTTTGTTTGTACGCTTCTTCATTAAAATATGGTTCTGTGCTTGTAGTGTGATTCCATTCACCTCCGCTGATACTTAAGAAGTTCTTTCTGTTGATATTTCGCTTATTGAGAAGTCTTTTTTGTAATTTAGTTATTAGTTTTGTTAATGGTTTCATTTTGTTTAACAGTAAAATAAATACATTTCTTTTGAGAAGAATGGCACTGTCCATCAATGCTTCTAAGATTAATTTCCTACGATAGGTTTTAAGCTTTGAACCTGATTTCTCTCCTGTTTTTATAAGAGTTTGAAGGACTTCGTGACGGTATATTTTGGCTAAAATACTTTTCTTGGTATGCTTACTTTGCACTATATTAAAATTTGAAGAAGTAGTTTTATCTATACTGATAGCTGATTTTCTGTTAATTGTTTTTTGGTTTGTTTTACATTTTGATAGAGGAAGCGAAGTTGTTGTACTTGAAACTTCTTGTGTTTCACTAAATGATTGTATTAGCTGTTTTGTTTCAACTTTTTTTACAAATTCTGCTAGAGATGGATGCTTATTTTGGACACCTTTATTTTCATTTGCTCTACTTTTGCGTTGCTTTCTACGGACTTGACATTTGGTAGGCATTCTTTAGGGTATGTTGAAAAAAATAAAGAAGATATGGGTCGGGGTGTTCTGGAATGTATGTGTGCTGTGTTCATGAGTGTTTGAGTAAGATGATAAAGATGTATGTAATGGTGTGTGATTGTGATTGGGAACTAAAACTAGTAGGGATAGGTATTCTTGAATTAATGTGTTACTAAACTGGGGTTCAGATGACAAAAAAAAAGTAAGCTAGTGTTGTGGAAAAGTACAAATAGTAAATCTAATGTATACAATTAAAACAGTTGTTTGCTCTATAATATGAAAATTGTAGTGGTTCAGTTGGGTAATTTGTGTGTCCAAAAATAGAAATTAAGACATGGAAATTTTTGGACAAAATGGTACAAAATCTCTATTTTTAGAAACCGAAACAGCTCGTATTAATGTTATAGTATATTTGATTAATAATACAAATATTATGGTGATATTTTACTTACTTTTTTAAAAAATTAACAGGTAACTTCTTAGTTTTTCTTTCTTCTTCGAATGCGGCTGCTTCTTTTCAGGAAACTGGCCTTCACTGCAATTGTAAAAGCTTCAAATTAGTAACTTTGTTTGTATATAGCACTGTTTTTAATTTAGATATTGATTTTTTTAATTGAAATCCTCAGTGCCTTCTGTAAAACCATTAAACTAATTTATTTACATAAGATACATTGCATCAGTTCAGTAGATATGATATGTTCTTAATGAACAAATTGTATTGAATGACTAACTGTAGCAAAAAAAAAACCTTTACTATGTCTTGTGAAATTTATAATATATTAGTGAATTCCACTATTTCTGTAAGTAAACTGTTCTAGGTAATCGCGCCTCAATGTCATGTCTAATTTAAAGTAATTAAGTAAATAAATAAATAAAAACAAAAAATATGAAATTGTATAAGTATTTTTATAAAGGTTTAAACATAGATTGTGTTTGCATGCAATTTTGTTTGAATATATTTAGTCTATATATTTCATTTAAAAAATGTTAGTTTGACATGATTTGAGTGTGTGTGTATAAAGAAAGTAAAAAGTATAAAGGTTTATAAGTGATAGTTGATTTTAGGAAATTGAAAAAAGTACAGTAAATTCATTTTACAGATTTTACAAGGTAAAAGTCTGTTTGAAAATGTGTTAATCTACTATACAGAAAATATGCATACCTGATGTTTGTGTTCATGCATATGGATATGCATGGAGCTGCAAGTAGAAATCTTGAAGACTTGTACAGTATTTCTGGTAGATGCTGCCTGCCAATGATATAACACTTGTACTCAGAGAGATTCAGAGTACATTTGCAGTGCTGATCTATGATGATGCAGTTAGATGTAGAGGTCTTGAATGTGATTGGTGCATGGTCATGTGATTTTTGAGGTACATCCAATGAGGGAATGGCAGAGAGGGTGTAGTGGAAATGGTAGAAGGGCTGTTCATGTTACGATATGTCCGCGGACATGGCGGTAGTTCGCGTACATCGGGAGATACATCCAGGGATTTTTGGGTTCAGAAGTCATGTAAATGAGAATAAGCACTGAAAGGGATTGGTCAGGAAAGTTTGGTGGGTGTGTTGTGCCAGGAGAGATTTTCTCAGATACTCTTTTTGCTGAGAGAACAAAAGATAGCTTTGGCTGTGTGTTTCAGAAAACAGATTGTTTGGATTTTAGGAGATTTGTGGATACATTGGTTGAAGGTGCATGCAGAAAGCTGTGGAGTAGCTGTAGATCTTGGATTCCCACATGTGGAAGTACACTGGCATGGAGTACGTGGAATGAAGTGATTGGACTTGCTACCTCTCTGTGCTACTTTGGAGACAGAGCAACATCCAGACATAATTGTAATTCATTGTGGAGGGAACAGTTTAGGACATGTGACTGGAATGTTTTTGCAATTTGCTATGAAAGAAGGACTTAGGAAGGTTATGGACATGTTTCCTAATTCTCAAGTGATATTTTCACGGATTGCGCAGAGACAAATGTGGCTTCGTTCTTCTTCATTTGGTCCACAAATGGAAAAAGCAAGGCGCAATGTTAATAAGGCTGTTTGTGGCTTTCTAAGAGATTTTGGCATGTCTTCTTTTCACAATGAAAATATTATGTTTTGTAGTACATACATTTTTCGCAGAGATGGAGTCCACCTTACTTATGCTGGCAATCAGATTTTTCTGAGAAATGTACAAAATGCATTGCAACCTTTTTTGGAATTACAACAACGATTTTGAAGTAGATGTTAAGCATTTACAATATTTGACTTACAAACACCACCCAAAGGCTCTTTTCAGAGCCACCACTTCTTTCCAGAGAAAATTACAATGTTTGTGATGGAGTAGCAACCCAATTTTTTTAATGTTCGCAAACTGTCCGCGGACTTCTAAAAAATACAAAGAGCCCTGCTTCATTTATTTTCACTTCTATTTTTTAACTGGGAAAGGCAGCTCTGAAAAGAGCCTTATTTTTTGGATTTTTGTAATTTTGTATTTTTTTTGGTTTTTCAGACACGACACACTAGGAGAGGAAGGTAAAGGAGGGCAAAGGGGGGGACACCAACCACAGGGATAAGAAAGGGCGAGCTGAGAGAGGAAGATGTAGAGTGGGTTTTAAACACACATATTTCATGAGAAGTACATACACATGTGATGTCATCAGTGATGTCATCAATGACATTTGTGATGTCATCTTTGATGTCCTGGGTGTTAGTCTTAGCAGTGCACGGTGGTGGCGCGAGTTATGGTTGCTTAGCTTACCATAGCTGGTGAATTTCAAGGGTTTTTCGGTTTTACTTGGAACCATAACGTCCCTTTAACAAAGTTTTTTCACTGAATTTCATAGGTTTTTAGTAGCGCAACTTAACCATAACGTCCCTTTAACAAAGTTTTTTCACTGAATATATATATATATATATATATATATATATATATATATATATATATATATATATATATATATATGGCAGGCAACGAAAACAAACAGGCTAAACATGTGATGTTGTCAGTGATGTCATCAGTGACATTTCAGAGGACAGCTTTCATGTTCTGGGTGTTAGTGTTAGCAGTGCACAGTGGCGATGGCAAGTAAGGGGGCTCAGTCTGCCATAACTGCCGAATTTCAGGGGGTTTTTGTTTTTAATTTGAACCACAATGGGGCGGGCGAACATTTATTTTTAGTGAAGTACTCAGGTATTTCGTAGGGCAACTTAACCATAAAGTCCCCTCAACAAAGTTTTTTTTTAGTGAATTTTACAGGTTTTTCGGAGGGCAACGTAACCAGAACGTCCCTGTAACAAACTTTTTTAACTGAATGCCAAAGGTTTTTAGTAGCATAAATGCATCATAACATTACTTTAACAAAGGTTTTCGACTACATTTATCAGGGTTGTAATAGTAACACGTAAGCATACGACTGCAAAGGAAAATTTGAAGTAACTTCCCATCTTTCGAAGAATTCCACATTATCATATGCTGATGTATAGCATGGGGGCATGTTCGAACAGTCATGCACACTTCACAATAACATGTGTAACTGGTTGATAGTGCAAAAGTACATTTGGTATTGTTGTAAGAACTTCTAACTGAAACATTTCCAGTGCAGAACTCCACAATGCAATTGTGCAACACAATATAAGCAAGCCGCTGCTCCTGGGGGCAAAGTTATAGGGGGGGCCCAAAATGTTTTTTTTCCCATAGACTGAATGGGAAAAAAAATGTGCTCGCGCCTACAGCTAAAACCGCTGGACGGATTTTCACCAAATGTGGACCAGGAGCAGCGGCTTGGTCCCGAAAGCATGCTTTTGCGAATTCTGTGAAAATCCGTCCAGTAGTTTTTTTTAAAATGACAGAAAAGTAGGTCAGAAAAAATTAGTGATATCGGTGTTCGCTTCGCAGACACACTTCCCTGTTCGCTCCGTGGACAGGACGGTGATTGGGCAAGCAGCTTACGTGATGTCTGCGGACATCTGACGTGCTTTTCTATTGGCTGCCGTGAAGCGTGCAGTGCGTCTATTTTCAGAGATGCCCGCCATCTTTGTTTATCGGAGCGGGATCGGCTGCCTGCACAGTGTAGATGTGGGCTGCGTCGGCTCTGCATCGGCTCTGCATCGGCCACGAAAAGGCGGTGAGGCCCAGGCCCTTGTGTCTCTCTCTTGTTCCCCCCACCCTCCCCGCTCATGGCCTGTGTCTCCCATGTTCCCCCCCTCGCTGATTCTCTGTGTGTTCCTCCCACCCCCCGCTCATGCTCCATTTCTCTTTCCCGTTCCCCCAGCTCATGTTTCGTGTCTCCCTCCTCCCCCCCACCCCCCACTCATGCCCTGTGTCTACCTACTGTTCCACCTACCCCGCTCATGCCCCGTGTGTCTCTCCCCTTCCACCACACCCCCCGCTCATGCCCCGTGTCTCTCTCCCCTTCCCCCCACCCCCCGCTCATGCCCCGTGTGTCTCTCCCCTTTCCCCCACCCCCCGCTCATGCCCCATGTGTCTCACCCCTTCCCCCCACCCCCCACCCATGCCCCGTGTCTCTCTCCCCTTCCCCCACCCCTGCCCCGTGTGTCTTTCCCCTTCCCCCCAGCCCCTGCTCATGCCCCCTGTCTCCCTCCTTACCCCCTAACCCCCCGCTCATGCCCCATGTGTCTCTCCCCTCCCCCCACCCCCCCAATGCCCCATGTCTCTCCCCTTCCCCCCCACCCCCTGCTCATTCCCCATGTGTCTCTCCCCTTCCTCCCCACCCCTGCTCATGCCCCGTGTGTCTCACCCCTTCTCCCCACCCCCTGCTCATGCCCCGTGTGTCTCTCCCTTTCCCCCACCCCCGCTCATGCCCTGTGTCTCCCTACTGTTCCCCCCACCCCCGCTCATGCCCCGTGTCTCTCTCCCCTTCCCCCCCACTCACCGCTCATGCCCCGTGTGTCTCTCCCCTTCCCCCACCCCCGCTCATGCCCCATGTCTCTCTCCCCTTCCCCCCACACCCCGCTCATGCCCCTTGTGTCTCTCCCCTTCCCCCCACCCCCGCTCATGCCCCGTGTCTCCCTCCTTTCCCCCACCCCCTGCTCATGCCCCGTCTGTCTCTCCCCTCCGCCACCCCCCGCTCATGCCCTGTGTGTCTCTACCCTTCCCCCCACCCCTGCTCATGCCCGTGTGTCTCTCCCCTTCCCCCCACCCCCTGCTCATGCCCTGTGTCTCTCTCCCCTTCCCCCCAAACCCCACCCATGCCCCTTGTGTCTCTCCCCTTCCCCCGCTCATGCCCCGTGTCTCCCTCATTTCCCCCATCACCGCTCATGCCCCGTGTGTCTCTCCCCTCCCCCCACCCCTGCTCATGCCCTGTGTGTCTCTCCCCTTCCCCCCACCCCCCCGCTCATGCCCCGTGTGTCTCTCCCCTTCCCCCCCACTCCCCGCTCATCGCTCATGCCCCGTGTCTCCCTACTGTTCCCCCCACCCACCGCTCATGTCCCATGTCTCTCTCCACTTCCCCCCACCCCCCGCTCGTGCCCCGTGTCTCCCCTGTTCCCCCCACCCCCGCTCATGACCTGTCTCCCCTGTTACCCGCCACCTCCCGCTCATGCCCCATGTCTCCCTTGTGTTACCCCCCACCCCCGCTCATGCCCCGTGTCTCCCTCGTGTTACCCCCACCCCTGCTCATGACCCGTTTCTCCCTCGTGTTACCCCCTAACCCCCGCTCATGCCCCGTGTCTCCCTTATGTTACCTCCCCACCCATGCCCTGTTTCCCCTGTTACCCCCACCCACGCTCATGCCGCCTGTCTCCCTTGTGTTACCCCCACCACCCACTCATGCCCCGTGTCTCCCTTGTGTTACCCCCCACCCCCTGCTCATGCCCCGTGTCTCCCTCCTTTCCCCCCACCCCCGTTCATGCCTGTGTGTCTCTCCACTCCCCCCAACCCCAGCTCATGCCCAGTGGCGTAACACAAGATGTGGGGGCCCCCCTGCAAGCCATTCTGAGGGGGCCCCCCAACTAAGCAACAAATCAAGGGTCGCGCCACACTCTGGGCCGACCTACATTAACACACTTGCACAATACGTACAAACGTGCTGCTGAACGGATATGCCGCACACTGCACTAGGAGAAAGATATAAATATGTATTTTAATATAACATACAGCACACTGTGAGAAAAATTGGCTAAAAAGCCAGAGTGTTTGCAATTGTTTTGTAGGGTAACACCAATCCAATAGATGCAACTCACCAACAGGAACATTAATTCTTTGCTATTAAAAATTCCATGCCACAATGAAAACATGTCCAACTGGCTGCACAATGTAGACCAGTGTAGACATGTAATAACAATATAGTAAAGCTTGCCAGGCCACATTTAGACATATCTAGACTGGTTGCACCAAAATGGCAGTCAAAGCAATAACACTCATCAAGAATAGAACACACATTCACGCCTGTGTCTCTGTGGCCTCTAACAACACGGCCAAACTCTTCAAAATCTGAAAAGAACTGGTCAATCCTGTTGCAGTCTTTACGTCTCCTGTTCCCTCCTAAGCCCTCTGTATGGCTCTGTCATCTCACTTCTACGCTAAAACTCAGGACATCCTGTCCTCGATCTCCTCTTCCTCTCCCTCTTCCTCTCTCGGCCCCTCTTTGGCCATCTCTACCTCTCTTCCTCCTTTCTCCTCTTTCTCTCTGACAACACCTGACGAGGTTTCTAGACAAGTCCGATCTATGAAAGTGTTATCCAAACAGTTGCTCACCTGCTCCCCCAGAACCATCAAGAACCATATTGACACCCTTGCTCCAGCCTTGACCGATTTCTGTAATCACTCTTTCCCCTCTCCCGTTAAACACTCCCTTATGCACCCACTCCTCAAGAAGCTTTCTGCTGACCCTGCCTGCCCGGCAAACTATTGCCCAATCTCCATCACCCCTTTCCTGGGCAAACTGTTGGAAAAGCTGGCAATCTCCCAGCTTACTCTCCACACGGAATCTGTTGGTTGCCTCCATGACCATCAGTCTGGCTTCAGAGCTGCCAAAGACACAGAAACTGCTGTCCTGAACACCAGTGATTCCAGCATTGATTCCAGCATCTCTAACCTTGATTCCAGCATTCCTTCTGTCCTCATCCTCCTTGATCTTTCCTGTGCTTTCGACACAGTCAACCATGCCATCCTGATCAATCTGATCAATCGACTCCTTGAGAACCTGGGCATTACGGATCAGGCCCTTGAGTGGCTGACCTGCTTCCTCTTGGACTGCCCCTCGCAGGTCCAATTTGGTCCCTTTCTCCATGCTCCATCCTCTCACTCTGGTTTTTCAACCTCTATGTGGCCCCTTTGACCTACCTGATCTCTACATTCTCCTCTAACTTTCAGTGTTATGCGGATGACACTCCACTTTCCTTCAGGCTCCCCTCATACTCCTCTCATCTTTTGCTCATTCGTGACTGTCTATCCGTGATTCAGGATTGGTGTGCCTCCAATGATCTCTGCCTTAATGTCAGTAAGATGGAGATCCTTCTCATTTGGACTCCTGCCCCTGCTTTCCCTCTCTAACTCTTGCCGCCCGCATTGGGCCCTCTTCTTTCGCCTTCCTGTGAGGCAAACAACACTGGCGTCATCTTTGACTCCACTCTCTCTTTCTCTCCTCACATCTCGGACGTCGCCAAGAAGTCCCACTACCAGCTGCTCCTCCTCAAAGGGACTCTTCCCTTTCTCACTTTCCCCCAGAAGCTCACTGTCTGCAGAGCCCTGGTTCTCTCTAGGCTAGACTACTGCAAAAGCCTCTTTCTCAATCTGCCTTCCTCTACTATCCAGCCCCTGCAACTAATCCAGAACAGGACTGCGAGACTTATCCTTGGCCTCAAGCACAGGGATCATATCTCTCCAGCCCTGAAATCTTTCCACTGGCTCCCAGTTGCTGCAAGTATCAAGTTCAAGACCCTTTGCATTGTCCACAAGGCTTTCTGGGCCCGGGGCCTGCACTACATCCAACGCTCTCTTCCAAAATATCTTCCTTCTCGAGCCCTTCGCTCAGCTACCTACAACTCTCTAAGGGTTAGACGCTTCTCCAGGAAGAGAGTGTGGGGTAGATCTCTCTCCTCTGCAGGTGCCTCCCTCTGTAATAGCCTCCCTTCCCCTCTCAAGCTTTAGCGGACCACCTGAAGTTCTGGAAGCAGCTCAAAACTGTTCTCTTCTCCTCTGCTTTCTCTCTCTCCCTCCCCTGCTGGCCTACCTGACCTACCTGTTTGCTTTACCGACTGGTTGCTTGGCTACCCTCAGAGTCGAGACTCTTTCTTGATCAGTCACCCTTGCACTGCCTCTGGTCCTCCATTGTTCTCCTTGCACTACCCAGAGCTGTGCTGCCCTGACAGCACTTACTCAGCCTTGCTGCCCTGTTTTTCCCCTCCCCTCTCCCTTGCACTTCCCCCGTCCCTTTCCCCTTGCGCTTCTTGTTATCGCACTTCCACGATCAGAATGACACAAGGCCTAGTAAGATTGTTTGTCTTGTCCTCCCTCTATCTTCCATCCCTTGTCTTGTCACGCCTAAAACACTTGTGTGTATATGTCTACTACGTGTGTATATGCATAGTCATCTAGTTATCCTCTATTGCTCTCTCTATATAGTAACAATTATCTGTAACCCTATTTGTTACATCATCTACTCTATTAATAACGTCAACTCCATGGTCTCAGTTGATTTTGTCTTTCTCCCCTTGGCTCTTGGGCGATAAGGCTGCTATAGTTGATATCTTATCTCACCTGGATGATACTGGCAAAGAGCATGGACTGAAATTGGTGCGAAGTAGGGGCAGTGGGTATTACCTGGGTATTTATCTGCCCCATTACAAATGTAAACAACCTGCCACCCATTAAGGTCAGAGATTCTTCTCCCGACCTTCCAGAGACAGGGAGATAAAACTCAGTCCATCTTGGTGTCTGTCCCCTCTTATGGTGCCCCTGCCGTGAACCTCTTTAAGGACTTCTGCCACACTACACCAGTAGGGGAAAAGAATGCTGCACTATTACCTCGGATGCATGGGTGCTGCAGGTAGTCTCCCAGGGTTACAGCCTCCCCATTTTAAAGCGCCCTCCGGATTGTCCTTCACTGGCAAGACTGCCACCTGTTCCAGACCCACTGCTCCTGCAAGAGGTTTCTTCTCTTATGGATATGGTTGCCATAGAGTTGGATCCTGGACAGGAAAGGAACAAGGGGTGGTACTTGCACTTTTTTGCAAGGACAGGGGTCTGCGATCCATCTTTTGCGATCCATCTTTTTGCAAGGACAGGGGTCTGCGATCCATTTTGAATCTGTGGGGCTTGAACAAGTTCCTCAGAAAAGACACATTCAAGATAGTCCCACTCTTGTAGACCCTCCAGGCCCTAGAAATTAATGAGTGGCTGGTGTCTTTCGACTTACAAAATGCTTACCTCCATGTGCTGATCCATCTAAAGTACAAGAAGTATCAGATTTGTCATAGGCAACACTCACAAGCATCTTGGAGTCCTGCCCTTTGGGCTTACCTCTGCCTGAGGGTCTCCATCTAGCATTTGGTGGTAGTGGCAGTCAGTCTCACAGAAGTATTCACATCTTTCCCTACCTGGACAATTGATTAATTAGGGCATGGTCTGCAGATCAAGCCCTGGATCATCTCAATCTCATGTGCATTCTTCTCCACAATATGGGCTTCTCGCTCAATTTCATGAAGTCCTAGATGCCACCTTCTGAAATTCCCAATTCATCATAGCGGTCCTGGATTCTCCCTCGGGCAAGGCTTTTCCTCCAAAGGAGATGGCTCTAAACATCCTTCAGATGGCCAGCTAATTTCAGAACTCTCAATACCTGCCAGCCCTAGACTTAATATGGTTTCTCAGCCCCATGGTATGCTGCATAGTTCTGGTGCCAGAGGCTGGATTGAGAATGATATTTCTCCAATGGGCCCTCAGCTCTGCTCTCAATTGTCAAAGTTCTCGGGTAGTATGAGTTGCTCAGAATCTCCTGTGGTGGACTTGCACAGAGGATGTAATGGTGTGACAACCGTTTTTGCCAACTATGGCCGGAGGTGACAGTAGTTACGGATGTGTCTCTGAAAGGCTGAGGCACTCACATGAACAAGCTGATTTTTAGTTCGTTGTGGTCCCTGGTGGAGCCCAAATGTTTCATAAACCTTTTGGAGCTGAGGGCCATCAGACTAGTGCTGAGGGCCTTCTTGCTCTCAATTCGTTCATTGTCTATGTTTGGTCTTGGTACTGTGATCTCCTGTTTAGGATTTACTTTAATAAGGGGCTTTACATCTAATATTGGTATAATCCTGCCCTTTTAAGGTCCAGAATCAATCAATCTTCTGAAACCAACTTAGGTAATGGTCTCCATGCTGAGGCATCTGGCCATAGTTGCACTCTTGCACACTTTGAATAGTTTGAATAGTTACGAATCAGCCCCACACTCCCAAGTGGCTGTCCCACATGTCCCCTCTTCCTAAGACAGAGCATGTTGTCTTTTCCAACATTGCCACCCCCGCGTATCGTGGGTTGTGGCCTGCTTGGTTTATTGATTGCCACCCTTACTGTTAGCTTGGCAGACACATCGGATTATAGATACTTGTACTTTCCCCCACATTTTCAACTTGAAAGGATTACCACAAAACCACTAAGTAGGAGGAATAGTAACATAATTATCAGCATTTTCTGTGATTTCATGCAGCCTGGCTGCCCTACAGTGTTAGTTGTGAGTCAAGGCTGATACATGACACTAAAAAGTAATTCCTATTGTCAGGAGCACATCAAAGGCACCTGCCCACCTGTGTTGCAAATATATTTTCCCTAGTACTTTCGTATTGGCTCCCAGTACCTAGTCTGGAATGGGTGGCCGTATGTACTAGGGTACTTTGGACAGTGATTCCTACGCCAGTTGGTAGAAGCATTGGACAGTTTCAGTATGTGCTTATAGTAGTCAAGGACTGCATTGTCCAGGAACTTCATGATATCTCACCTAAAGGACACTGGTGGAGTTCTAGTTAAAGCATTGTCCTACCAGTGAGAATTTCATATGGGCTAGGTCCTGTCACTGTTTGCAGTACATTGTACGATCATTAGAGCCACTGGCAGGGCCTTTAAGCAAGTTTCAGCACAGATTCTGACAATTGTATTATTTAGGATCACATTTTGGAGTTCCACGTACACCGTCAATTATGTAAATATGAACATTGGACCTTTTGTAGAATATTCAATACCTCACACGGCTCCTTTGTCAATTTCCCTGTAAATCCTTACTTGTGTTGCTAATGATACAATGGCACACAAAACCTAGGGTTGAAGAACCATTAAAACATTTTGACATATGACTGGGATAGGCTTTGACCCATTTAGAGAATTTATTGACCACTGTGTAGGAATTCCAGACTGTTCACTGTTCTTCTACATGTGAAAATCCTGGTGCATACCTATCTTTTCTCAGCTGGCTAAACATTCCCTCAAGATGCACCACACTGTGCAGGATTCAAGCAAAATAGTATTGGTGACATTTGGAAACCACTAAATGTCCTTTATACAAAAGCCACATCTTATTTCTTTCTCCTCAAACGTCCGTCTATCCACCACCTCTCCCGATACCTCGTCTCCACTTGACTACTTCTCCCATACCATCCCATTGCGTGAGCATCCATCCTTTTCAGCACAAAGCCATCTACTTCTCCTAGCTACCATTTTGCTCCTCAAATTGACAAACAATTAGTCATTTGCTCATATCTCTCTGATCTCATTAACCTTTCTCTCTCAACTGAACTCTTCACTGCATCCTTCAAAAATTCAACCGTCTAACCCCTGTTGACGAAATCCTCTGCTGACCCGAATTCCCCAAAAAACTATTGCCCAGTTTATCTCCTTCCCCATTATTAAAAAGGTCTTGAGCAGATGGTCTTGAAATGGATCACTAAGTACCTTTAGAATAATGGCCTTGGAGAGCCACATCAATCTGGCTTCTGTAGTAAACAATCAACTGAGACTGCACTCATGCATGTCTCCAACAGTCTCTCCATTGCTCACCACTCCAAACTCTCTTCTGTAATAAACGTGTGGATCATTCTGCCACTTTTGACATTGTTCACTACTCCTCTCTCCTCATAATTCTCCAGAACCTTGGATTTCACAAATCTGCTGTTTCCTGGACCCCCCTTACCCGCAAGGTCAATCCTATAAAATCTCTTGGAAATCACAAACCTCTGATCCCACCCCTCTCCCTGTTGGCATCCCCCGAGGATCAGTCTGTATACAACTAGTCTTCACCTTCTAAACTTCTGCCCTAGGAAGACGTATCTCATCCTTTGGCTTTCAATATCACCTTTTGCTGATGAGACTCAAATAGTGTTCTCCTTTCCCTCTTTCAACCCAGCCAACTTGGAGCAGATTACATACTATCTCACTGCAATTTTTCGCTGGATGCCTCTCGGCTGCCTCATGCTGAACTCTTCACAATTGGATGTCAACTTTCTCGCAGTTTTGTAATGTAATCCCTGCCCTCCCTCTCCTATCCCTTCACCCTTGACATTCTTTCTCCCTCATTCAAGGTTTGTAATCTTGGGTTCCTCTTTGATTGTGACCTAAAACTGCAACAGTTCATCAACACCACTGCCTCTGAGGCTTGTATCAACTGTCCCAGCATTCTTAAAAGTCGTCATATTTTTACCAATCTAGAAAAACTTTAATCTCTACTATTTTGCTTAGCAAAATGGACAACTACTAAAGCCTACCCTTGGCCTTCTTCTCTCCTCCTTCCTCCCCCTAGACACATTTCTCAACTATACTACCCACACTCTCTACAACCTACCTAGATCCTCCACCACATTTACCTACCAACAACATGCTGCTTGGCTCTCCATGCAGAGGAACTGTCTTTTCAATGTTCTTCTCCTAGTCTATGCTATCAATGGTATGGTTCCTCAGTACCTGTCTGATTGTATCTCAACCACACCATTTCATACCCTTCTTGTGCCTCCTCTTGCTTCCACCCTTTCTTCCTGCTCGCCCGGTTCCACTGGAACCCGCTGACCATAACAATCAAATCCAGCCCAAATGTGGATCTCTTCAAAGCTTGGCTTAAAATTCACTTACTTGCTAAAGGTGCTCATTCCACGCTCACCAACATCCTCCCTACGTGACCCCACACCTACTTAACGTCTTCTCCTCTTTAGTTAGAATTACTTGCGCCTTTAGGTTAATGTTACCTTTGTAAGTCACCTGTTTTCTTATGTACATTTTGCTTCTGTTTGCTTGGTTGTGTCCATGATATATGTCCACATTGTTTACACCCTCATGAGCTGGTTCACTATGTATTCTCATCTTTATGCTATTCTACAGGTATTGTACAGGCACCCTTCATGGGAATGCTTCTGCCATTTGTAAATGTGTTATTGCAAGTCATTTCTGATAGAAGTTGACATCCCTGTTTTTCAAAGAAATGCATATGCAAATATTACTCTAATTAAGAGATTCCTAGGTACTCAAAATAGTCTAGTCCTTTTTTCCATGCTGCTTGGCTAAATGAGGAGTTTGAGGACAACTCACTGCATGTCCATCTCACTGTTTTTGAAGCATTCCTGATGGCGGGCAAGCCCCCATAAACTCCTCCCATGCCTCCCTGAAACTTCCCTGTCCCTCATACCCACCTTCTATCTAGTCCTCTCATGCCCCCAACACTTAAATCCCATTATAACTATCCACACACCTGGAGACTGTCCCTGGGTGGTAGTGGTGTGTGGTATAAATCAACATAACATAACACCCTATAAAAATTCTGCAATATAATTGGTAACATGGCCCTTTTACCGAATGCACTGAAACTGTCTTGGTGAGTTGGGTGAGTACCAAATTGGGCTGGGCTTTCAGGGTTCTCAGAGGTAAACAAGGCCAAGTGAGTTGTCTCCCAGCAATGCATAAAAGCAAAAAGTGTGTACTGGAGGTAATGGCTGAAAATAAGTCAACAAATCTAACGTGTGTTGCTCTGGGCTGTTCGCATAAGCGAAAGTTGCCAGGTTACGTTCCCTGGAAAATGATGATAAAAGAACAGTATTAACTGAACTTATATCTCGCACAAATATGTAAACCTCTCAACAAGGTTTTTTTATGGGCATAATTCGAGCATTACATGGACTAGAAGTAGGTTTGAGTAGTTCCTGTTCTAATAGAGAAATATTTATAATGGGAAATTCTTCTTGTGCCTTAATCAATATTGTGCTATCCTTGGTAATGGATGTCTTGTGTTGACTTTAATACATACAGGATATACATCGCCTATCAGCACTACATCTGTTGTGTGCTGCAAAGACAATGGTTTGGGCACTTTGCTAGCAACTATTCAAAATCCTACTTCCCAAGTCCTTCTTCCTTAATTTTCTTCTGCTCATAATGGCTCTGTAACATGGTGAGCCACTAGGTTATTAGACATTCCTACCACTCAGATGGTTTCTGTGGATTCTTGAGTATTCATAAAATATGTATATTAATTGCAGAGCAATTCCCTCCTGTATCAATTAGACACAGAAATAGTTTACACTGTACAATGTCAGTTGCACTTTGGAATTCCTATCCCACAGCCTATTGTTTGTTCAAAGCTTTAAACATGTTAGCATTCATGTTTGTAAAAGGAGGGTCCCATGTGGCAATAGTGCCTCATCTAAGGTACTCAGGTTGAGGCCAATTCAGGCATCCATACTTCCAGTGGACTTCCGGTTTGCAATAGTGACATGCTGTTTTGCTTAGTACTATTACCCTTACATTATATTGGAGGCAGAGACAACACCTCCATGACCCGTACCCTTTACCCTATTCTTCCACTTTCTATTACAACAATTAATTGTCCCTCACCCCCCACATGTATACATTCATAAATGTTGCTCACCCCTCTGCTTGCTGTTACAATTCTCCTATTGAAGAGTCATCAGCTAACATTAATTGTTATCTTTGTAAAACATCCATGATAAGGAACACTATGATTTGCCACAGCGATAATATCTTAGAGACTTAGGGCCGATTCATAGAAAAAGTGCAAAGCCCCCGCAAAGTACCTCTGGCCTCATTACGAGTTTGTCGGTAAGTTTCAGTAACTCTGTTACCGCCAACTTTACCACTCTGCCAAATTACAGGTTTGGGCCTGGAGTGGAGGAAAATAATGGATGTAAATCCTCAACTCATTGCTGAAAAATCGGCAAAATCGGTGGAATTACCGCAGTGGTACGGGGGCTACTGTCAGGAGGCTTCTGGGGTTTGGTGGGGCTGAGGGGGGCTGATGGCTGATGTTGGGACATGAGAGGGCTGCCTAAGGGTTGTGGCAGAGGTGAGGGGGCCTGGTGGCTAGTTTCGGGACTTGAGGGTCTGGCTGTGGTACTGGCCGAGGTAAAGGGCGCTGGTGGGGTGTGTTGTCTCTTGAGGGGGCTGCCTGGGGGTTGTGGTGTAGGTCAGGGTTGTTGGATCTGTGGTTAGGGAGCTGCCTGGGAGTGTGGTCTGCACCTTGGTCTGAAGGCCCAGATACCGCATTCTTGCTCCACAACATGGCTTCTGCCCTCTTTGCCTGCTGCAGCAAATGTGGTAAAGCAGACAAAGACCATTGACATCAGTCAATAGTTTCAAAGCATATTTTGCATATACAATGTGAACAGTAACAAAAGGTTGCCATGGGTCAACCAGCAACAGCCATACACACACAACCATACAATTTCATTAAAAACAAACACATGACTGTAGGGTCAATGATGAGTCACAGTCATGAATAATACACATGTTAACACAGCACAAAGACAGCAGTCCACAAACACATTGCAAGCAACATGACATATCACAATAGCAATGCCAACATCACCCAAATGTAACATGTTGCATTGCTTTGGGAGTTAGATCACAGGAGAACAGAGGTGGGCAGGGAGTTGCCTGTTAGGGTGGCTAACCACAGAATGCATGGAAGCATAGATTGTCTGGGGTACTGCTAGAAACATATTCGATCCCACAAACCGCTCTTGATTGTACTATGCACAGCATGGCCATGCAGATACCTGCTTAGGTATCTGTCCGCCCAATTACATGAAGCAACATGCTTCCCTGAGAGCCTGGCCTGTAAGCATTCAACACATACATGTACACATTGCAGAGGCACAGGCCTGGATGATGCTGCCCCAAGCAAATACACATGGCATGATCACACATCAACTCTTGACTTCACATGCAGTGGGATGACAGATTACATCACCATCCCTGAGGAGTCAATGCACCAACATGACAGTGGATGTGAACAAAATGCCATTCAGAAACCCTAAGCATCAGAATCTAAACAGAGGTGAACTTTACCAGATCAAATCTCTGTTTACAGACACCAATAGTACAATCAGACCAGCAGATAAGGGAGGCGCCATCGTCATCATGAATTCAGAAGATTACCAACAAGAGTGTGAAAGAAAATTATCAGGTTTGAACATATGCCAAATTGGATACTGACCCGACCATGGACATCAAACAATCCTTGGTAACACTTCTAACAATGGCAGAAGAAAGGGAACGGATCAACCATAAAACCAAAGCATTTCTAATCACTGCACATGCGAAAATGCCACGTTTGTATATACTTTACAAGATTCATAAAAGTCTTGTGCATCTGCCAGGCAGACCGATAGTTGCAGCAACTGGAAGAATATTGCAACCTCTAGGAGTATATTTGGATGTTTTTCTACAACCCATAATACAAAGAACTCCCACATACGTGAAAGACATAACACATTTTCTACAGATTTTGAGTCAAAGTCAACTTCTATCTACTGATATTGGGGGTCATTCCGAGGTTGGAGGTAAGGAATTACCGGCACCGGTATGGGTGCAGATGCCGGTAATCCCTTACCTCCGTATTCTGAGGTCCCTTTGCGGGTCCTTCCTTACATCCTGCTTTTAGCAGGAGTTAAGTACGGGACCCGCAAAGGTACTTCGGAGGTAATTATGGTACCGCAATTTACAGTGCCGTAATTACCTCCTTCCCCATTCCCATTGAGCCCTATGGGGCAGAAATGGGGAAGGGCAAAAGGTGAATGGGGAATTACTGGTCCCTCCAACCCTGGAATGGACCGGTAATTACTCCATTCACCATGCCGGATTTGGGACGGTTTCGGAGGCAACCATGGAGCTAATTACTCCATGGTTAGCTCCAAACTCGGAATGAGGCCCATTATCTTTACAATACATGTCAATATCCTACATACAAGCATCCCTCACGATCAGGGACAAGAGACTGTAGAATGGCTACCTCTACAAGAACAGACAAAAGGAGCAGCTAAAGAATTTGTGTTAATCCTTTTAAATTTCATCTCTTTGAACTCCTGTTTTGAATACGACAAAACTTCTTACCTCCAAACAACAGGCACATCGATGGGTGCTACCATGGCACCGGCCTACACCAATACTTTCATGTATTATTTTGAAACTAAGTGTATACTTGAACAACCAATGTGGATGAGATTCGTCAATAATTGGTACATATAGATGATATCTTTGGAGTCTGGAGTGGTACCAAAGAGGAAATACTGGGATTCTTGACTTACATCAACAACATAGACAGCATGATTAAATTTACTATGGAAATAGGTAATCCTGATATCCATTATTTGGACACATAAACAGGAATAATGGGAGCGAACATCACTACGACACTTTATTTGAAATCTACAGACAGGTACAACCTACTCCACAGGATAAGTTTTTACCCACCAAATATCTTGAAAAACCTTCCTTATGTACAAATGCTGAGAGTGAAATGCATAGTAGGTGATTCAGACGAGTGCAATGAACATCTAACAAAACTACAAGAGAAATTACGAGTCTGAGGTTATCCAGATGAAGATCTTCAAAGAGTGTTGTCCAAAACACTGATGAAAGACTGTACAGATCTGTTGGAGAAAAAAGTGGAATGTGAAAGCCCTAGCCTAGTGTATGTATCTAAATACTCTACTCAGGGTAGATTGATCAAACAGAGCATCACCAAGCATTGGAACATACTAACAAGTGATGACCGAACCAAGCATCTTTTTTCTCAACCACCGGTATTTGCATACCAGAACAGCAACAATTTGAGGAATTTGCTGGTAGAAACCAGAGGCAAGAGTCAAAAACATCCTGATACACATCCAGGGACATACTAATGTTTGACATGCGGATAATTGTAAGATTGTTATAAAAGGACATCTTGGATCACATCCCAGGACAGGAGAGCAGATCAAATTGAAATATCATGCCACCCAGAGAATACAATATACTGCATTAAATGTCCCTGCAGGAAGTATTATGTCAGAGAAACAGCAAGGAAAGTCTGAATAAGACTCAATGAGCACAAATCATGTATCCAGAACCACACTCAAACCTCGGCAGTAGCCAGACATTTTGCTCAAAAGGGACATACCATTTCCCAACTATTTTTCAGATTTTAGAAATTGTGGATACAAAAGGACATCATATAAATGCCAAGAAGAAAGTGCTCAAAGAGAGGCCTTTTGGATAGATAGACTGGATGCGCTCTCCCTACGAGGCATCAACGAAGAATGGGACCTTAATTGCTTCATTTGACAACCTTCTATACCGTGATATGTGATATTTGTTGTTTCCTTCCAACGTTTTTTTGCAGAAGTTAAGTTTCTTTGTTAGAGGCACTTCAGCAAATCATTTGTTTAAACAAGGGAGATGAACTGCATCCTTGAGATTACGTTTTTTATTACCAAAATGTAAATGAAAATTGTGAATAGGGATTGTGTGCTGCCTAAAAGGCATTGAAGTCTGCAGATGGAGATCCTGTCTTATAATCACATATTATTACCCAAGACGTTATATTTGGATTAGAGTGAAGAGACAGACTTATAGACACGATTACCTCGCTAGACAAACTGAAGTTGAGTGATATTCGTGTATGAGTGGATTGTCTGATAATTCTGAATTTATTTTTATTTTAATTTCATTTTTCATTACATTCATTTGATTTAGTTTCGACTTTGACTAATGCCTTATTTCCTTTAAGAGATTTACATATGCTAAGCCAAAAGATTGAAGCTAAGTAATATGTGCTCCTGAGTGTTTTAGAGCGGCTTGTGAGCACAGCCTTACTTGCACCTGGGACTACATTTTTCATGTGGCTATAATGCCAAACACACGTATTTTTAGAAATACTCAGCCTTTCCCAACATGTGCAAGGTCTTATTGCTTGGAAGAATCAGACAATCGTTTTGATCCAATTAACCTGCTTATAACTACGAACTTTGTTTGTTTATATTTCACTGTTCTAAAATGGCGGCCGAGTATGGGGCTAGTTACCATAGCAACCCAGAGTTGACTTTTACACCCGCTTGGAACTCACTGCCATGGCTTTCCTTTCTTGGGGAAGACACGGGAACACAGGTATGAGTTAGGCACTCTGAGAACTCTCAGCTTTTTTACATTTTTTTTTAGAAGATTTAGCATACTTCTTATGCTACCAGCGATAATGGGAATACAGCGGCAGGCTACTTATCAGTTGAATTCTGACTATGCCGTACAATAAGATCGTATGTATACTTACAAGGGGATGTTTAGTTTCTTGGCACGCAGTGTGGATAACATTCCATATGAATAGTGCACCTTTGGTCACCGACCTTACGTGAATAGCGCTACATTAGATATTTCATGATGGTAGATGACATGCGCGCAATTCGTTTATTAACACATATTTTTCGACACACAGAGACTGGGACTCTCCGCGTGGATGGCGGCAGAGATACTATGAAGTCTTCGGACTTTAATTCATTGAGAGTCCTAAATTAGTAAGTATAGAACGGCTTCCTTACTATTAAACACAACTTACACCATCATGCACAGCCTTCACAACACACATTACTTTTATTATATAGGATGCCAGAGGATTGTTACGACTACCATTATTTTTTGCATCACTCGCTGAAGTTAATCCTTTAGAACCAAGCTCTACATTTGCTTCAATAATCAGGTTGGTGGAGCCCTCTATCTCTAGGGCGTGTTCCCTAATTAACAACCTAATTAACAACCTCCTGTTTGGTACTCTATCTGCTATGTCTCTCTTCTAAATGCAACTTGGTTCTCTTTTTTCTTTTTGTCTTTTTTATTTATGATACAATGCTTCTGGTGACACGTACGTACCATTTCTACATTTTGAACTGCCACCCATTTCTTAATTTAATAATGTTAATGCACTGGTGACTGCAACACCACCGTGATGTCACATATTTTACACATAATGCCTTTTGATGTTTTTCTTGCAAATATGAATTGCCGATGGAAACTGATTGCTTTGACTCTGATGGAAACTGATTGCTTTGATGCTTGTAACTTCGATGTTGGCAACTATGAATATACTGATTTGTGATTTATCTGATCACAATTACATAGGCACTGAAGAAGGACAGTGTCATCCGCAATGCATTGGCCATTTTGAATGCATCTGCAACTAAATTGCGCTTTGATCTAATCTACGAATAAATCACTGATTTAGAGTGAAAAAATCGAGTCTATTCTTATGAAGTATTAATAATAATTGTTGAGATACAAAAAACACCCATTTTGGTAATTGGAAGTGCAGCCACACCACAGGCTCATTAGCCAAGGTCTTCTTTTTTCAGTTCATCTACGCGCCTTGACACAGAGGTACTATTTACTGGGATTGCACCCCACATACGGACTTCTGTTTCGATATAACAATCAATATACATTTTTTTAACATTGCTGTGCACACTAACACCACCCTCATTCACTGACATCCATAGACTTGTGTATCCCCCAGATGTTGAGTGTGGATGGCTTCACTTAAAAATGTACTACACAAGAAGTTGTCCTGCATGCATGCCTCTCGCATGGCCACAACATTGTAATGCAGCATCCTTACTGTCTGAGCAGGTGTTACCATCACGTGAAATTGTTTGTGCATGAGTGGCACACATCTCCAACAAACAAAAGTGCAGATACCAGTGCATATTCAATCAACAGATACCTGACATCATATTTGGTAAGCATTGTCAGGAGGCTGCATGCCACTATGGATCACTGAAACACACATAATGCATAAAAAAGGGATTAACTGTAATAATGCATGCCCAGGCATAACACACATACATTGTAGAGCAATGCACCACATGGCTACTCACCAGCGGCATCCAGACATTGTTACCACTCACAGATCTGGGAATGGAGCTCTGGGTAGAACCTCTGCAAGACCTGCATATTGGCTGGTGAATTCTTGTAGCAGCCTGCAATGTGCACTTTCACAGTTGCACCTGTTACAACATGGGTGTGGGTCCTGGTCTTCAGGTCCTCTCATCGCTTCCGCACGGTCTTTGGGAAACAGTCTGCCATCTCCTCCATGTTGACGGCACCTGTGATGGTTCCCTGGATCTGTTTCCATCCTTCAGCTCCCAGCTGCATTGCAGGGTCAAAAAGGGTATCATAATTCCCTAGCACCCCATCCACCAAGATGGCAACTTCAGCAGAGGTGAAGTTGGCAGCCCTGTGCCTTGCTGACTTGGGGGGGCAGTTCTGTGGTGAAGAGGATCGAGCAGAAATGGCACTCCCGGAAGCAGGTGTGGGTGGGCTAATTGGGTCCTGAGAAAGGGCTGTGGAACACTGGTGGTGGAATGGAGAGGTTGCAGTCCAAGACAGCAGATGAGGTGGTTAAAGACCCGTACAGGCCAGCCACAAGAGCACAGACAATGATGGGTCAACAGGATCTCCAACGAAATGCAGGAGGGAAGCAGACACTCACTCTCGGAGGAACTGGAGGCAGGAGAAGGGTTGTTGCTGTATGTTGCATCTGAAGCTGAGGAATTCAGAGTCAAGGCCAGTCTCTGCACTGAATCCAGGAAATGCAGCAAATGATAATGTGCATCAAGACAATGCAAAGTATGAAACTGATAGATGCAGTGACAATATTATTTCATAGACAGGTACCTGCATTACAATACAAAACACGTGGTGAGAGGGGTACCAAGAAGTCCAGATGGATATGAACAAAGCCGCAGCATGTGAATACAGCAAACGGCTAGATTAAATGGAATGGAGACAGTGCAAATATAGAAATAAAATAGGTTGGTTTACTCATCAGCAGAGGCCGGAGGAATACAATGGTTTCTTACAACCGTGCCGCGACACCCAGTATGCCTACAGTCCATCGGTGGACCGCAGGCATCCCAGGAGGCAAGCAGGATGGAACGAGTCACTGCAGCATCTGATAAGGAAATTCCATGACAGGGGGAATCCCTAGAGCCGAGTCTGGACAAAGCTGAGAGGCAAACCAAGTTATTATTTGAGAAAAACAAACAACAAAATACAGTAATACAGAATGACAAGTGACAGGTGTCATCAGTTGTCAGAAAGAGAGCTCATTCACTCTCCTGGTGTTAGGTCAGAGTGTTACTTATATAGCATGGCAAGATTCCATGACGTTTGTATGACATGAAATTATATGATATGGCATTTTTAACGCACCTATGCAAAAGTGTTTCAAGGCGTGACGAGACAAGGGAGGGGAACATAAGGAAGACAGAGACAACGATCTTACTAGGCTAGGTGAATTGAGATCACGCAACTGCAGGGGAGGAGTGCGAGGGAGAATGGGGAGGGTAAGTGCAGTGCATACAATAACAGTAAACACATAAAATAATAAATAACAACAATAAATAGGAAGTGCAGCCAGCAGGTGGCAGGTGCAAGGTAAGTGCAGACTTTGGGTGTCCAGTGCTGGTAGGGGGCTGTAGTGATACAGAAACAGCCCCAGAGTGCAGGGGTTGCCACAGGGGCAGTGCAGGTAAGCAAATGGTGGTGATGGAAACCGGGGCCCAAGAACAGAGGGTAGCCAGGTGACCAGTGCAGTATCAGATTCAGGCAGGAATTCAGCAGGGGAGAGGAGGTGAGAAAGCAGAAGCAAAGAGGAAGGTCTTGAGGTGCTTCCGAAATCGGAGATGGTTCTCCTCAAGTTTCAGAGAGGCAGGGAGGCTGTTCCAGAGGGAGGCCACAGCTGAAGAGAGGGATCTACCATCAACTTGTTGCTTTGCAAAGCGACTGACCCTGAAGGAGTTGGAGCCGATGAGCGAAGAGCTCGAGAAGGAAGATATTTAAGAAGAGAGAGTTTAAGGTATTGAGGCACCAGGTCCCAAAAGACCTTGTGGACAATGCAGATGGTTTTTAACTTAATCCTCGCTGCCACTGGGATCCAGTGCAGAGATTTCAGTCTTGGAGAGATACAATCCCTGGGTTTGAGGCCAAGGACAAGTCTCACAGTCCTGTTTTGGATGAGTTGCAGCGGGCGGAGAGTAGAGGCAGGAAGATTTAGAAAGAGGCTGTTGCAATAGTTCAACCTAGAGTGAACCAGAGCTCTGGAGACAGTGAGCTTCTGGGGGAAGGAGAGGAAAGCAAGAATAACTCTGAGGAGGTGCAGCTGGTATTGTGACCTCTTAGAGATGTCAGAGATGTGAGGAGAGAAGGAGAGTGTGGAGTCGAAGATGACCCTGAGGTTTTTAGCCTCACAGGTGGGAGCATGAAGAGGTCCAAGAGAGGCCAGCAAGATAGCAACAGGAAAGGAGGGAGCAGCTCTGATGATGAAGAGAATCTCAGTCTTACTGGCATTAAGGCAGAGATAATTAGCGGCACACCACTCCTGTATAGCTGGCAGACAGTTAGAAATGAGATATGGAGAAGAGGTGGCTAAAGGGAGCCTGAAATGAGCTGAATGTCATCTGCATAGCACTGAAAGTTGGGACACAGAGCGACAATGCGGTGTGCAAAAAGTGCCAGGTATTGGTTAAAAGCCAGGGGGAGAGGTTAGACCCCTGGGGAACACCACAGGTAGACACAGAGATAGATGAGAGGAAGGACCCAAGTTGGACTTGGGAGGTTTGATCAGAGAGGAAAGAAGTCAGCTAAACCAGGGCCTGATTGGTGATACCCAGGTAATCAAGGAGACGGTTGAGCAGGATGGCATGGTTGACCGTGTCAAAGGCAGAAGAGAGATAAAGTAAGGTGAGGACATAGGAGGTGTTGGAATCAAGGGTGGAGAGCAGGTCTTCATAGATTTTCAGGAGAGCAGGTTCCGTGTTCCTGGCAGCGCTGAAGCCAGACTGATGGTCATGAAGATAACCAACAGATTCAGTGTGAAGATTAAGCTGGGAGATGACAAGCTTTACAGGAGTTTTCCCAGGGAAGGAGTGATGGAGATTGGGCAATAGTTAGCTGGGTAGGACGGGTCAGCAGAGGGTTTCTTAAGAAGAGGATACACAAGGGATTGCTTCAGGGGGGAAGAGAAGACTCCAATGGCGAAGGAGTGGTTACAGAAGTCGATTAGAGCAGGAGCCAGGGTGTCAATTTGATCCCTGATGGTTTTGGAGGAACAAGGGTGAACCTATTTTGACGAGACTTTCGTGTATCTGACTTTTCTAGAAACCTTGTCTGGGGAGAACAGGGTAAAGGCAGAGATGGAGAGAGGAGAGGTGGCCGATGAAGGGTCAGAGGAAGAGCAGGGAGTAGGGGGAGGAGTAGACATTTGATAATACTGGGAAGCAGAAATCTGTGATGAAGCCTTGCGGTTACATGCAGGGTACATTGTGTAGCAAGATCAGTACACAACTTTGGTGTGCACAACTGAATACTCCTTATAAGGTGGTATTTGTACACAACTATGGAAATGTACTGGGAACTAATGTGTGAAAATGGGGTTTTAGGTGCACACCAAATCTCAATAGAAAAATATTTCTTATTTAGGATCCAGCATTGCTGTTTTAAGAAATTAGAGGTACAGGGTAGGAACTGGGGTCCTGGCACAAGGCCTCCACTATACACAAGAGAAAGGAAGAGGATCCAAGATTGCAATCCTCCCATCCCCTGCACACTATATGGTACCACCTATTAGCCGGTTAGTAATTCGATAATAGTACTCAAGTTTTCAATGATGCACAGTTTCAGTGTTCAAGTGCATGAAGAATTCATACAGACAAATATTCTAAAATAAAAATAGGCAATTTAATTGTGAAGAGTGTGCAAGCAAGGTGTGTCCACCAGTCCAATATAATCATCTGATGTGTTTTGAGGAGATTCCTCTTCTTCATAATCCTAATCGGACTGTGGAGAAATATCACATTAGAAAAAAGACACAATATGTATGTTGTCGCCCTTGTCTATAAGTTTAAATCTTTAAATACAAGGAAAGAATATCAAGGATGTAAGAAAATAAAATCTAGCAGAGAATTATTCTGTGGTCAATGCAACAACAACATATTGAGGACTTCATGTCATGGGGGAGTAAACACAGAGGGACATATTGGAAAGCATGGTCAAAGTATAACTGGATTCATGTTGATAGACACTAGTTGCCCAGTTAAGTTCAAAATACGGATCAGTACTCATGTGTGGATACATCTAGATAGACAATGCACTACTTTTCTATTAGGGATGAGGGTGATATGGATGTGGAAGGCACCACTTGGAGAGAAGTTAATAAAAGTTTCAAAACATTTACATCATTCTCAATCATTTTGTTCAGGAGACAAAATCTCATATTACAAAGGGGGTGTGTATTAGTAACCATAACCAAACATGTAAAGGAACCTCCCAATAAGATATCGGGGCAGTAACTATTACGGGAACATTGTGTGATCTAGTAATAATCAGTGGAACACTCAACGGTCGGCGCAGTGTCTCCATATACAGGCACATATGGTGCTCCATTAACCACAGAGATAAGTACACTTCATACCGCTCATGTTTGTGTGACAGGTCCGTGTCACTGTTAGAGATTACAAAGTCCTTGACAATCTACTCTAGGTATGCTCCCGCTGTCATGTTATAAGCTTATAGAGAGTGGTGTTCAAGTGTGACTCACCCTTAATGTCCACATAGGCAGACAATATCTTTCCAATCGGAAAGGCCTGCTACCATACGAAGGTGGAGGTAGCCCTCGCGACAGAGCCCTCTGTGGATGCGCAATGTAGAGGTTGCCACCTGTTGTCACCAACATATCTGTGAGTCCTTGAGAGGTTCTAACCAGATCTTCACTCCCAGTTCTGTTACTGGAAACGACATCTTGAAGCTGCTTGTGAGTACCATTGTGGTGCACTGTGCTATAGTGTATTTATGTGGTGCATATGCATGCATGTTTTCATGATTTCAAGGCCCCCTTCTGTATGCAGCATGTGTGTTTCATTGAGTCACAGCAGCATGCAGCCTCCTGCCAATGCAGGCCATATGTGGTGGCAGACATATGTCTTTGGATCATGCATTGGTATATGCACTATTTGTCCTTGATGACTTGTCACACTAATGCACATGATAGTTGAGTTCATGAGAACACATGTTGAGACATTATGAATGCTGGCTTACCATGTTGTGGCCATGTGAGGGACATGCATGCAGGGCATATCTATGTGTTGCCCATCTGCAAGTGAGCACATCCACACACATCCATTGAAAGTGACACATGTGCATGGATGTCTGTGAATATCATGTGTGTGCATTGACCTCTCAGGGATGGGGATGTGATGTGTCATCCCACTTCGTGTGAAGCCAGAGTGGATGTGTGATCTTGCCATATGGATGTGCTGGGGCAAACAGCATGAGCGATTGTTCCTCTGATATGTGTGCCGGCACATGTTGCATGCTTACAGGCCAAGTTGTCAGAGATGCATGTTGATGGCTGTAATTGGTTGGACAGGTGCACTTTCCAGGGCCCTGGCTGCATATGCCACCTTTCTTTTGCTATTGTGGCATTGCCAGTTTTTGGAAATGTGTTTGTGGCCACACAACAATGTGCTCGGTTGATATATGTGTGTGTCATGACTGTGAGTCAGCATTGTGTGTTTTCCAGTTGCTGGCTGACATGTGCAGAATGAATGTTACTGTTAATGTTGTGTATGCCACACATGCATCGACAATCATGATTGATGTCAAGGTTCTTTGTACATTTTCCACAATTACTGCAGCTCCTCAAGAGGGCCAAGCATTTTTGTGGACTGGAAAGGCAGGGACCAATCCACCAGACCCAAGTGTACCACCAGCCAACCCCCATTGACACCACCTCAACTGAGGGGGAATTGGCTGGGTGACTGGCAGTACCAGCAGGCGAGGCTGCTGGAGCTAAGTCTGAGGAGGTGATTGTGGTGGGGGACACCTCATCAGCTGTGGGACAGGGTGCTGAGACACAGGGGACTTTGACGGTGGCAGACCATATGTAGTCATCTGAGTTGATGGAGGTGGTGGTGAAAGAGGAGACCATTGCAGTCCAATCCACAGGTCAGATGGTGGCATCGAGGAGGGGTGTTCAAGCTGCAAACCTGGCCCAGGGAAATGAGGATGTGCTGTCCGCTGTGGAGGTTGCTGCACATCCTCATGTCCCTGGGTCATCTGCTGCGGCAGTAACCACCTTTGTGAAAGCCTCCACTCAGTGTAGGCTCTCCTTGTCACCAAGGGGGCCACCCAAGATGTGGTGCAGACCCTGCTGGCTGGACTTGTGAGGAGGACATCATTGATTCATTATTCTATGTCAGCTAACGGCAAGGAGATGGCTCAGCATCATAAATCGATGAGCAAGTACCTGGGCCAGCTGGCAAGAGCACTGCTCTCAGGTGGTCTCGGTGTGGCACAGCCAACGGCACATGGAAAGGACACATGCAACAAGGTAGTACAAAACTATTTCACATGAATACCAACCCCTGTGGAACACACACAGTAAAGCCACATCCCTAATAGCCTTCAAGGATGCAAACAGGCCAATACAACTTGCTCATAAAAACACTCTGAAAATGTGCCTCTCGGACAGTCAAACTGTGTGTGTCCCACAACATGAAAAGTATAATGCCACCACATCAACGCCCATCACATGAAGTGCAAAAACCACCACCATAGTCATTTCATGTGGAATAATTGTTACCATGTCACAGCACTAAATTCATGGCATGGTGAAGCCAGCCCTTTGGCACAATGCCCCATAACATCCCCCCCCTGAGTAACATTCATCAAGTACAAAAATTATCACAGATGACTGCCATCATGATGATATGCCAAATCTTGCCCTATTGCTACTGGTCCTGCCCACCTCCACTCCACACTAACCAAAATGCAAAACATAGTGAAGCCAGCCCCTAGCACAATGTCCCCATACCATATGTCCCCCTGATCGGCATGACTCAAATGCAAAAAAGGGCTCACCTGACTGCCATCATCATGATGTGTCCCTCTGCACCATTGTTGCTGGTCATGCCCACCTCAACACACCACCGCCATGTATGTGCTCCTGCTATGGGGAAAACAACAGCTACCCACCCAACCCCTCCACATGCATGTCTCTGACACCCTCAACATGTCATCTGTCCAATCATGAAGATGCACTTTAGGAATAAAAGAAAGCAAACTATCCAACCACAGGATACAGAAACAGAAATAAAAAGGTAAGGTGACACAACCCTCTCCATCAACAGTCCTTGATGAAATCAATGGGAACACATCAGCAACATCACACATGACACATGAAAAAGACATTCCAGCCCCGGAGCCTCCACCTCACCAGCAAGGGACTGCATAATAAACTCATCACCCACATGCATACTTAACAAATGGAACATGCACCCATGTGGGTTGTGACAGTCTGGTGTATTGCATGCCCATGCAACACAGACAGTGGTGGCCTGGGTGCTAAAATAGGCAATGCAAATAATACCCAAAGTAACCCCATACCACACTTCTGCTGCAAGGCCAACCCTATTTCCATGACATGTTTTGGGGTAAAAAACATACAAAACAGGTCCAGGGTACCGAGGCCTACCTTGAATTTACCAGAGTTCTGAATAGGCAAGTCCACCTCTGATCATGTAGTGGCTACTGGTCATGACATGTGTCAGAAGATGGCATGCACAGCTGACATGACAGGAGTGCAAATGTGATACAACACAGACTCATACAAACTCATGTGCTCAGGAACAGGAACTCCAAGAAGCAAGTTGTGGATGTGCAACCAGTAACCCAAAGCATATGCATAGCTGACCAATGAGACATGCACACACACAATTAAGTAGGACAACTGACATCTTCAGTGACAGTGACCATCACCCAACTATCACCAAATGGCATAATCCATGAAAATCCTATGAGCGCCACATCATGCCACAATTGGGATGCATATGTCACCAGCCATGAAAATAAATGACAGTGCTTGACCTTACCTGGTGGTACAGCTGTGGTGCCGTGAATCCCTCTCCACCTTGATGTAACACTGGGATTCCACATTGGTGCTAGCTGGGCCAAGGGTATTGGGACTTGGCTGCAAATTGGGTGCTCGGGTGGACTCTCAGGGAGTATGGGCACTGGATGAGGCAGCATACCTGAAATAACATTGTACATTTGTTTTGACCAGCTAAAGGGGTCTGTCTGTCAGACTACACCAATGCACATCATGGTAAAATGGAATTCCCACCTCTATGTGGGAGGCTTCAGCAGTCCACAACAATACATTAATTGACTCCACTGAGCATGGTCCCATGTGCAGACCCACAGCCTGAAATAAGGAAACAATAATAATACAGGCCACCTTGGAAAGGGGTACACATAAAATACAGTACACGTATGACCAGGGTAAAAGAAATTGCCTGAAAACATGTCTACCCTGCAGGCGGGGGACAAAGGGAGGTGGTGTTAACACAAATTGAAAAAGAATATGCTCCCTCTACAGGATTAGTTGTGGCAAGAGGATAAAGGTGTGAGGAGACCTACCAAAGTCTATCACCTGCTTTATTCAACGCAAAGCCCCATTGTGTGGTGCATTCTGGGATGGTGCACTCTGACCATGTGATGCCAAAGCCTGGTCCTCATTGGCTACAGGATCACAAGATTCTGGTGATGGATGTTGCGAGTGGCCAAAGAGTCATCATGAATACCGACCCTTACCGTTTCCAACTGCATATTGAGAGATGGTCTCAAGGAATCCATCTGTTAGAAGAGGTTGTATATTGTGGCAATCATTTCATGATGCAGAGATTGCTTCAAGGAATCCATGACTTGACGGTGGGTCTCCCATAAGGCCAACCTCTCCGCCTGCAGGAATTTATTATGGGATATTGTGTCTTGACAGTGTGATTCCCTTGAGGCGAACATCTCCACCTGCAGAGATTTACTTTGGGATTCCTTGTCTTGATGTTGGTATTTCCTTGAGACCAACATCGCCACATGCAGTGCTTCCTTCAAAGTGAACAGAAATTTGGCTTCTGAGAATGCAACTCCAACTATAGACAGCGCCAAGTTTAAAGAATGCTCCACACAAAGGAATGGTGAAAAAATCAAAGTTTATTCGAAGTGCCCTATTTGAGACATGTGTTTCGGTGATAACTCTGCCTTTTTCAATCAGGTCTATATATATTAAATTATACATCATAGTAGCACACAATATACATATCATAATTGTAACAAAAACAGAAACAGATCATCAAAAGAAAACAGAAAAATCAAACCATATATTGTAACACAGACAAAAAGGGAGGGGGTATGGGGAGGATTGTTTGCAGTGAACAGGTAGAATAACAAATGGGGAGGAGGGAAAAAAAGAGAAGAAGAAATGAAAATGAGATCAATTGTCTATTGGTGTATTAGTACTAGGCTGGGTATCATTGTTAAGGGACATTATACAGTAGCCTAGCAAATGAGAGTAAGGGTCTTACCTAATGGATTTCACATTCAATATGTATCTCATTGAAGATTGTTGGTTGCCCTGGTCATGGGTTAAATCCCACCTGTGGAAAACATAATTCTTTTAGGCTGATGGCGTTCCTCATTCATAGGAAAACTTTAGGTGAGTCCTGATGTGCGTTTGAATGTTGAATACCTATTACTTCAGAGCTGCGCACACGCATTTCGTTCAGGATTAGCCTATATTGTACTTATAGTGGTCGTTGCTCATAATTGATTGTAGTTTGTATTAAAATGGAGCGCGAGTTACCAACATTTCATTTAAATGGAATGGCGCGTATGGCCAGACGCTCCCGATATTGTGGGTTACATAAACATTGCCTCCAATAAGTTGCGGTTCTAATTAAAATGCAAGGTGCATTAATAATTGGTTTCATAGAGATGCTCCGCTTCACCAAGCAAGTTACGTGTGGTAAAAGAGATCAAAAGTGAAAGTGAAGCGGGTGGCGTGATGATATTACAAATACAGGTAGTTCGTTTCAGTTAAGACTATGAAGTGTTGAGTAAATCTCCTCGCGCAATGCTTTTACATATACGCCATGCGTATGGTCTATTCGGGCTATAATGGATAGTTGAAAGCTGCGAGGTTCTTAGGGTTTACCTCGCAAGTGACGAGTCTGTCCGTGAGTGTCGGCGTCGGCAACAGTTGTCCATACGCCATGCTCCTCATTTGTGTTGTTCTGTGGTTGCCGTAGTGACCTAGGGACCACAGTCCTTCTTCACTTACAATGAATACAGATACAACAGGTTGAGCGCCATGTTTTGGGAAACATGGTGTTGCATATCAGGTCTTCATACTGAAAATTGCCCAATGTTAATTCGATATTGGGCCAAGAAAGATTTTATTAATGCCCAAATTATGTATTTAAAAATTGTAAGGCTGCCCATTGGTGAAATAGTGGCTCAGTGGCCATTAGTAAAAGAATATTAATTAAAAATGTTATGAAATAGAGTCACAACAAAAAGAGATAAAAAAAAATTGAAAATATTGTAAAGATGCCAAAATGAAATGACAAAGGCAGCATGGTCAAAACTAGGATTTGACTGTTGGACTATCGCCTTAAAGTTGTATAGGAAAAGAGCATGCAAGGGTCAAAGAGCAAGTATGTTTAAGGTATCTCATATATGAGGAGTAAATGGTGGCACAGATTAGCTATTGACAGATACAGGGACATGTGACCCGTCGGGCTGAAAGTGCGATCTTACGCCACTCGGTGATACATTTGTCACAAGGTTAATATGATACACAGAACATACACAGGTGTGAATATAATACAAATGGTCACATTAACTGAAAAGTCTAGTATATTATTGGTCAAAGAAAAGCTCCCATCTCATTATCAGAGTTCAGACCCTCTACGGTGGCTCTGAAATGGCAGACAGCTTGTGCTTCTTGTTGTCTAAGGTGCAGTTCCAGATTTCCTCCACGTCTGCCAGGGTGTATTTTTCTCAGCCCAACGAACTTGATGTTACATTTATCATCCATTTGATTGTGTGTTTGCCAGTGCACCACCAGCGGCATTGATGAATCTTCCCATTTCATTTTCATAACAGATGGGGGTTTAGATTCTGTAATCATCACCCTAAACTCTTTATATATTGAATTTTTAGGCGGATACATCATCCTTGATAAATTCAACAGTTGCCGCCATTGGAATCTTGCAGATAGTGCTGTTATGCCCAATTCCTGCCGCAACACAGTTTGGCATAGATTGGGCCAATCGCAAGGTACACTTCCATGTTTTTCCCTGTAACTGATCTAAGATGTCATAGATGTCCAATAAACACGCATCAAGCCCATACAATAAATAAAGCTGGTTCTACTTTGAGCATGTAAAATTCTATGAGAGGACATATCGAGAACTTACAGTAACTCTTATAAATCATCTTCATTTGCATCCCTAAGGTGGATAGCTTTCTATTCAGCCCCTCCTTCCATCTTATTTTCGAGTTGGTATCAGTTATATTGTAACCCAGATATTTTAAGGATAACTCTACTGGAATTATCATGGAGTCAATGGTCCATTTCATTGTCTTTGGCTTCCTTTTCAAATTTTTGAATAACATTATTATAGATTTGTTTACATTACATTGCAGATTGTGTCTGTAAAGGAAGTCTGAAAATATATTTAACTTCAATTGTAGGCCATATGGTGTTCTATCCAAGATGAGAATATCATCAGTAAAGGCCAGCCATTGTATTTTTAGATGACGAAGCCTTGCAGGATATGATATCTCCTTTGTCCATATTTCATCGATGTCTCAGAGGTAGAGGTTAAACAGGGTCGCCGCTAAATTGCAGCCCTGCTTAACCCCCACCTCCATTGGTATCAGCCGCGTTGTTGCTCCTGTGGTACTGGTTCTCACTAGATAGGATGTATTATAGTGAAGCCCCGAGATCAATGACACTACATATGCTGGAATGCCCTTCCGAGCCATTTTTTCCCAGAGTATTGATCTTATCACACAATCAAATGGCGCCGATAAATCCGCCGAGGCCATGTACAATGGCCCTGAGTTAGGAATTTTAGATTGTGCCAGTAAGTGTGCTAATAGTGATGCATTCATGGCAGTGCCTATATGGGCTTGAAAACCAATTTGGAATCGTGAAAATATTTTAGCTTCACTAATAATGTTTTGTAGTTCTTGCAAAATTAAAATTGCAAACACTTTAGCACTCGCATCAATAAGTGCAATAGGTCTATAATTTAACGTATCTGTTGGAGTTCCTTTTTTATGGATAGGTACAATTATAGCCTTTACCCATGATTGAGGAGTTGCATGATTTCTAATAATCTGTTGGATTTCATCATGGATGATGTTAGCCCATAAAATGGGATGTCTTTTAATCGCACATGGCGGGATACAATCCGGTCCAGGTGCTTTCGAATTGTTACGTTTCTTAATAGCTGTTATAATTTCTGATAAATTCCAGCATGTGAACGATCCCAAAGTAGTGAGTGGCTTGTTTGTGTGCTTGCAAACCGTTCCGGCAGACAACATTTTTGTTTATAGAAATTACACCATTCGCCCTCTGATATGATAGATGTTTATTGCCATTTCTTCTTATTTTTGTCATCACGCAAAATAGCCCAGGTGGAGTGCCTATCATTGCGGCACAAGCTTAATATAACCGCCTGGTTGGTAACATTGTATTGGTGCCGTTTATAATTTTTGCACCTATTTCTATAACAATTGCATATGCGTCTTTTATTTATTTGAAATTCTTCATCAGTCAATTGTACAGATTTCAATTTTCTAATTTACAGGTTTTTTGTTCTTTTGGCCACTTGAATTCCTCTACTAAAAGTCACTAAGCTATTGTTCTTTGACTTTGTTATTTTTTGTCTAGAAATGAGTTTTGTAATTGCCCCCTCAACTGCTTTCAAGTATACTTCCAACCTTAGTTGTACATTGGTTGGTAGATTATCGGCAGCTACATATCTTTGTATATCCTCTTCAATTAACGTGTTTAAAGTGTCACAAGTATACGCGCTCCACCTTAAAGAGGCTCCTAGCCTATTATTTGTTATTAAAACCTGCAAGGGGTCAATCACTAATCTTGCAGCTTTTTGTTCCAACGTTAAGTGCAACATCTTATGATCGCTGAAACCTGGCTCTGTGATTACAATATCATTACATTTGCAACATATTCCTATAGTACCAACAAAGTTATCAATCACAGAATTATTACAGTTTCGGGACCAAGTAGCTATTACTTTCTCAGTTTCGAACGGTACAAAAAATAACTCCAAATTTGTTAGAAAATAATGCAATGCCTCCCCACGTATGGAAGCTGTTGTTGTTGTTTAATTTTCACTGAGTTTGGCTGTAAATGTCTAATGCAGTCTGTGTTAAAGTCTGCTTCTAAAATCACATTAGATTGTGGCTATTGTAGAAAAACGTCCTCAAATAAGGCTGCTAAATTCTCCATGATCTGGTCTAATTTAACGTTTTAAGGATTTTACAACTCTGAACCATTATAGTAAGATTAATTAATTTTTATTGTTAAATTACATAGATGCAGTAAAAGCATACCTGGTAAGAAAATAGAAGAGCACCCGTCTGGTTGAAATATTTTGGCAAGTGTTCATGTTGAACAGTGCAGCTGTCTTTTATACCTTAATGTATCTAATAAAACAAAGAGGTGTGTGGTATAATGAGGAGGGCCATTGTATTATCAAAGCAGAGTTGGGCTTGCTATTCACACTTTGATCAGGATCAGACAGAGAGATAAACATGTTAATGGGAATGTCGGAGAATCTTATTGAGTCTACTTTACTGACAAATGTAAAGTAGATGGAGTCTGTAAGCTTATTTGTGTTTACTTATATTTTTTAACTGTGAAAGGCGGTTTATGAAAGGAACCTTTTTTGGTGTTTTTTGATTTTGAATTTCTTTTTTTTTTTTTTGCAGGAGAGGCCAGGTAGTAAGTTGGGAAAGCAAATGAGGGAAGAGTCACCGACCATATCCCACAGATATGGGACTATGTTGGGCATGCATTAAATCTAAGGCAGGGGGCAGTGATTCTCATGCTCCTTGATTACAGCCTCGAAAGCACTTCAGAACTGCTCCCCCTGCAATGGAAATGGTCTGGACAATGGAAAAAAGCATAATAATGCAGAAAAGAATCAAGAGGACTAGGTAAATGAGATAGAGGAAATTACTACCTTCAGCACCCAAAGATAATCATGGGTGTGTTGGTTCTTTACCACCCTTGGAGGTGTACTGTAGACTTCTTTTGCAAGGTTTGGTGAGGATTCGTCCAGAGAGAGCAAAGTTATAAGCCACCCACAAAGTGCTCTTCCTATGGAAACACAAACTTAACCATAACTACATGGCCACTACTGTGGCCATGTAATGTATATAATATATATATATATATATATATATATATATATATATATATATATATATATATATATATATATATATATATATTCATATATATGTTTGTTTTCAAAATGCATATCTTTTTAGATATTGAATAAATATGAACACATGCAAGTTACTCTGTGTTACAGAATACAAAGACATTGTGTTAAACTCATCACATGTTTCATAACAGCAATATGTTAGTGCCGATTCACGTGGAAACTAATGTATCTATTTAGAAGATACACATTTTTAACAGAGTGACAGTTCACTGTCAAGGGCAAGGACAGACATCCTACTGATGGCATGCTAAATCATGAGACCAATGGAAGGTTGGGGATTTGACTTTATGGGTGTGCCTTAGTGACATCAAGCCAATCAGTGGGTCCTTTTCATAGAATATGTCCATGTCTAGTTATACATATGTGGGGAATAAAAAAGGGTGGATCATTTTATTCTAGCAAGCTGATAACACCAACATATTGAACAAGGAAATGCATGCAAAATGTTCATAGAGGGATATGTTGCACAGGGGGATGTGCCTATAGGGCCAGCATGTGGCACGTACATTTGGATGCAATTTTAATGAGATTCAAGGCCTCTGTTAGGGGACATAGATTGCCCATTGTCTAATGACTTGCCCGTCCAAACAGGGCATCACCAAGCAGAGGATTCTGAAATACCTATCCCTGCAATGTATTCCTGTTCAATAAGATTTCTATGCAATATACGAAAACATAGGTGAATCAATGCCCCACTTCTGTATTTGGATCTTATATTCTTTTAGAAATTGAATCTTGGGATGGAGATATATTCCTCGCAATATAAAATACATATATTCATTTTTATGGTTGTTTTCGGAAACCAACGGTTCTCCTGGAACATGTGGTTCTAATGCATAAAATGCTACAGATTTGGCAATGGTATCGAAATACTCTATGCACTGTAACAACCCCACTCAAAATAATGTCTCACAGTATAAATTCTTTCCTAAGTGTATAGTAATTGGGAGAGAAATGTGTTAAGGAAAAAGTATCCCAAAAATGTTGGTGTAATCTATTACTCTTGTCATCTGCACTTCACCTCAATGTCATCATCATTTAGCAATTTCCTTCCCACTGTTCCTTATAATTGAATGCTTGTCATTGAAGTAAAATTAATAGTGCAGAAATATTATTTAGAATAATCATTCACATATGGTGATCTGTGAATGGATGTCTGCCTAAAAAGGTAAAACATTTTATGTTTTATGGTGCATTTTAACTAGAAAGACCAAACATATTCGTGTTGTATTATGACTGCATTTTATTTTATAAGAACTGAAATTTACTTTAAGTGTTAAAAGATATGCACACTTCTAGGGGCCTTCGCCAAGGCTTCGTTATCACCCTATGTCTGTTTAAAGTCTCTGTCTCAGATATTGGTGAGGGTTTGGACAGTTGTGTTTTGGCATGCCCCACAATAGGTGAACAGCATCTGAGGTGGCTAGCCCTTGTGGATGGTTGTCTTTTAATCGACCCTATGCAATTAGGCATTCAAAGGCTACAGAGTGGTTATAGGTGTATGCAAATTCCAAAGACTTCATCATTAATACAAGTAAAAGGAAGATTTTAAGATTCAGCCACTTCAAAAAGGCAATAAAACTTTAATTGGTATTTAGATCATACCAAGTTGGAGTTAGTAGAGCATTTTGTTTATTTAGGAATTCCTATATTCTTCTACCGTAATAAAAATGTTCTAGTTGCATTTGTGACAGCAAATATTTAATCTATGATTGCAAAGTTGTGGAAGATTCTTGGCAAATACGGTCGATTTTCACTTGAACCAGTAGTACAATATTATACTGTGGAGGATTTACCTACAATTATGTGTGGCCTAGAAACAATACCCTAGCTCGTGTGGAATGATGTTGACACCTTAAAGGATCTCCTGTGAAAAGAAGTCCTGTGATTACCTAAATGTGTGCCAAGAGGAGTAATTAGATTGATATCAATGAAGGTGAGACTAACTGCTTTTCTATAGGAACATCTGTCACCCTCTAAGGACTCCATATTTGAGGAGATAAGTCTACTCCTTCCTACTAAAAAGGTGGAACTTCTCAATTGCTGATTGACGAAGTATGGTAATGTGTTATGAACTACAGAATGTAATTATGATCGTCTAACAGTTTCCTGATAAAGTTAAATCAATATGGTGGGAGACTGACTGGAAATCCACTTGTGATATAATCGCGAAATAGAGATTATTTCACATTGTATTACTAGTTGATAGAAAATGGGGATCTATGCCTCCATATTTAAAAAGATTTCCTAATAGGAATTGGCAGCATGATGTTATGCATGTGAGAATGCTTGTATTTTCAACTCAGGAAATCTTAAATATAAGGCATAAAGAATTCCACCCTGCAGCCAAATGAAGATTCTTTAAACCGTCTGGACCAGTAGAGACTCATAGACATATACTATGCACCTGTGTTATATTGGGGAGATGAGACCTTTTTTTTTTTAAGAACCTTGAGCAATCTAAGAATATATGATGAAGATGTGTTGTGGTGTAGGATTTTTGGGGGGATTTTCTGCTTCTATGACTTTAGCTAGTGTGAGAGTTTTAAAACATCTAGAATTATTATAATCATAAGGTCTTGGTGCATCATAGTTTGCACTATGGGTTTTGATAAGCCACCAGCCTTTGGGACAAGGAATTAGGTAAGGTAGTCGGCCATCTGAGGGATTGGGTGTAATTTGGCAATACAAATTGATTAGGTATTCTGAAATGTTAACAACAAGACGTTTTATTGCATGATTATTTTTTTGTCAGGTCACCAAATATGTATTCATATTTTAGTTGGTGGTTGTAATAATCGAGATTCGATGGTTGTATGAAAGGGTTACCCATGATCGAGGTATAATGTTGAGGTTGTTTTTAAGTTTGATGATTTTTATAAAAGTTATTCGGTATGTGTTGGTTTTCAAATATATTCGTAAGTTAAGCAGTAAGGAGACACCAATAATAAATGAAAATATGTGTTCTGGATGACTTCCCCTGTGTTATGGCACCACCTGTATTTAAAATGAATAAATACATAACTATCCATACCAAAACAAGCTGCTTCTTGTCCCACATTTTGAGGTGGCATTGTTGAGTCTGGAATTATTAAATTAGACTGGGGTCTTCTAACCCATCTAAACACTTTCAACATACACAGTTGTATGAAATTGGTTTTGGACTGGGTGCCTAAATGATTTTTAGATATTTTTATTCAAATTGGATTTGTGTTTGTATTGCTGATGTGTTTAAAGGGTTAAAAAAATATATTTTATAAAGCGTATGCACTGCTATGTAATAGGCACAGTCTGTCACTGAAAAGTCAGGCTGAAATAACTTTGAGAGTGGAAAATTGCAAATTACCTAAATAAAGAAGTAACTTGAAGAGCTGAATACAACAATGCTTTCAAATGTTTCCCAAATGATAATAGGTTGCTGGTCTAACTGAGAGTGGGTGGAATATTATCCCACAGTGTGGACCCCACAAATACAAAGGCCTTTCCACCCAGTCTGGAGATGTTGATGTTTGAAATGGTAAGGGTAACAGACTAAGGACTATGAATAAAAAAGGCCTGCAGAGCAGATATTGACATAGATTTCACCGCAGAAAATTACGAAGTCTGAATTGTATACCTAAACTACTTGAATGAAGCACATCTTTAATACCAAGCGTCGGTTTCACAGTCCAATACAGTGCCACAATTACATTGCTAAAACGATTTCAAATAAGACAGACAATTATTGTATGTGTAGTTACTAATAACTAAATGCATAATGAATATGTTTTCACATTTTTTACATTAAACTACTTTAGAAATAAATGCATGCATTGGAGTATTGGAAATAATTGTTTTATTGCAGCAACTATATACATGACACTGTGTGTTTGGTTCCCAAGTAGGCAGGTTCAGTAATGTATTTAGCTGTAAATGGAAAAGAATGTACCCTGGCATCTCGAATAACGTTTCCTTCGACCGTCCTTGTCATAATGAATATCAGTGGGAAATCCTACAGTGAGGCCTGAGGGAAGCTGAACACAAATTGGCTTTCTGGAGTTTTATAAACTACTAAATTAATTTGCGGTGTTATTGAAACCTGACTTTTCCTTGTCATAGTAATGGAATATCGGGACTACGAGCTGACCTTTCCATTCACTGCGTCATTTTGTTCTCTTGGATCAATGAATAAAATAGCTATGCGTAGAAGCCTTAGGGTTTTTAGTTCATTGCAAATGCCATCACTGACTAGAAAATGTTACATGACTAATGCATTGGACAATGGGAAATGATTTAGAGCTATTTAGTGTGAAACTCTCAACGACCTCGGATAGCTTTCCTCTCATTACCATGAACAATTGACTGCAAAATAGCAATTTTACAACAAAACCCATTTCGAGTGGTAATGTGACCTCTCGCTTAATTTTGTTCGGAGGCAATCATGGGAAATTCAAATAAAGACAGGGAGAATATAGTGTCGTGGAAAAAATAAACTGGTGGCCACTGTTGTTGAATATTTTACTAACTAAGCATTATGATGCAGCAGACGCACAAATAGATGTTTAATGGGTTGCATTTTCTTCACAATCCTTTCATATGCAGTCGTTTTTAATAGTAATATGTTTCATAGATTCACGTATCTGTATTGCAGAGCCTCTATAATGTCGAGCTCTGACTGATGATGCACTCATGTCGCCACTGTGTACGTGCTCATGAAAACCTGGCCGTCCATCTCCTCTGTGTAGCTACCACCTGCCTTTCCACCACAGTATTTTCAATTTAGCATTCAACATTGTGACATGCAAAATGTCTCTGCAACAAATGTCATGTTTCCTTAAAATCATCGTAACACGACCTTGGTTATGTATAAAGAGAAACGGTCAGATACACCAAGGAGTGATTTAAGGAGTAATTTAAAAACAAAATTAGTTCTACCACATGATATGTAGTGACAAAGTGTGGCAATAGTACAAGAGATACACATTCACGAGCATGTAAGTTAGGGAGCAGCGTTTCTCATGCTCCTTGATTGCAGCCTTGAAAGCACTTTGGAACTGCTCTCCCTGCAGAGTGGCGTGTCACATTATCTACAGAGTACTGTTGTCTTTGATAGATTTGGATGAACAGCCTCTTTTATGGCTTTTGATGCAGCTGGTGGGATATTTTGCCCACAGGAGTAGCCTGTGTGGTGGCAGTATTGTTTGAGGAAGATGAGGTAGAGGAAGACAGCCTGCTATTTCCCGAGAAAGGAAAAGCATTTCTCAGATCATCCCAGTGGTTGGATTTGGTGTGGCGGCGCATGGAGGTGGTCCCGTAGGAGTACTGCCCAGGTTGTCTGTGACTGAATGTTGCACTCAGTGCATTTCACTGCATTGCAGTGCATTTCATTGCAGTGGACGATTCCTCACCAAACCTTGCAAAAAATGTTTTTGGGTCACTCTGAATTTTTTTGCAAAGTTTGGTGAGGATTCGTCCAGGAGGGGCAAAGTTATAGGGGGGGTAGACTGAATGGGAAAAAAAACTTTGCTCGCGTCTACAGCCCAAACCGCTGGACGGATTTTCACCAAATTTGGACCAGGAGCAGCGGCTTGGGCCCAAAAGTGTGCTTTTGCAAATTTGGTGAAAGTTGTGTTTTTTATGTGTTAGACATTCTTTTTATGTTCGATTTGTCTGCGGACATCACAGGTGTTCTGAAATGTTCTAAATAAACTGAATGGGGGGTGTTCTGTGGACTCAACATTTGTGATGTCATCTTTGATGTCCTGGGTGCTAGGCTTAGCAGTGCACGGTGGTGGCGCGAGTTATGGTTGCTTAGCTTACCATAACTGGCGAATTTCAAGGGTTTTTCGGTTTTACTTGGAACCATAACGTCCCTTTAACAACGTTTTTTCACTGAATTTGAAAGGTTTTTAGCAGCGCAAGTTAACCATAACGTCCCTTTATCAAAGCTTTTTCACTGAATTTGAAAGGTTTTTAGCTGTCCGTATTGTTCGTTGTCAAGTTTAAAGTGTTCTAAGAACACTTGTGGTGTCCTGAAATGTTCGTAAATAAACAAAATGGGGGTGTCCTGAGGACGCGGTCCATATTGTTCGATGGGAAGTTGAATGTGTTCTAAGAACACTCGTGGTATCCTGAAATGTTTGTAAATAAACGAAATGGGGGTGTCCTGAGGACGCTGTCCGTATTGTTCGATGGGAAGTTGAATGTGTTCTAAGAACACTAGCGGTGTTCTGAAATGTTCGTAAATAAACAAAATGGTGGTGTCCTGAGGACGCTGTCCGCATTGTTCGCTGGCAAGTTGAATGTGTTCTAAGAACACTTGCGGTGTTCTGAAATGTTCGTAAATACACAAAATGGGGGTGTCCTGAGGACGCTGTGGGTATTGTTTGTTGTCAAGTTTAAAGTGTTCTAAGAACACTTGTGGTGTCCTGAAATGTTCATAGGGGGTGTCCTGAAGACACTGTCCGTACTGTTCTCTGGCAAGTTGAATGTGTTCTAAGAACAGTTGTGGTGTCCTGAAATGTTCGTAACTAAACAACATATGGGTGTCCTGAGGACACTGTCTGTATTGTTCGATGGCAAGTTGAATATGTTCTAAGAACACTTGCGGTTTCCTGAAATTTTCGCAAATAAACAAAATGGGGGTGTCCTGAGGACGCTGTCTGTATTGTTCGTTGTCAAGTTGAAAGTGTTCTGAGAACACTCGCGGTGTCCTGACATTTCATAGGGGGTGTCCTGAAGACGCTGTCCGTATTGTTCTCTTGCAAGTTGAATGTGTTCTAAGAACACTCGCGATGTACTGAAATGTTCGCTAATAAACAAAATGGGGGTGTTCTGAGGATGCTGTCCGTATTGTTCATTGTCAAGTTGAAAGTGGTCTAAGAACTGTCACAGTGTCCTAAAATGTTCGTAGGGGGTGTCCTGAAGATGCTGTCCGTATTGTTCGCTGGCAAGTTGAATGTGTTCTAAGAACACTTGCGGTGTCCTGAAATGTTCACAAATAAAAAAAAGGGGTGTTCTGAGGACGCTGTCCGTATTGTTCTCTTGCAAGTTGATTGTGTTCTAAGAACACTCGGGGTGTTCTGAAATGTTCGTAAATAAACAAAATGGGGGTTTGCTGAGGACGCTGTCCGTATTGTTCGATGGGAAGTTGAATGTGTTCTAAGAACACTCGCGGTGTTCTGAAATATTCGTAAATAAACAAAATGGGGGTGTCCTGAGGACGCTGTCCGTATTGTTCGCTGGCAAGTTGAATGTGATCTAAGAACACTCGCGGTGTCCTGAAATGTTCGCAAATAAAAAAAAGGGGTGTTCTGAGGACGCTGTCTGTATTGTTCGCTGGCAAGTTGAAAGTGGTCTAAGAACTGTTGCGGTGTCCTGAAATGTTCGTAGGAGGTGTCCTGAAGACGCTGTCCGTATTGTTTGCTGGCAAGTTGAATGTGTTCTAAGAACACTCGCGGTGTCCAGAAATGTTCACAAATAAAAAAATGGGGCTGTTCTGAGGACGCTGTCCGTATTGTTCGCTGGCAAGTTGAAAGTGTTCTAAGAACACTCATAATGTCCGCGGACATTAAATGTTTCCATAGGCCATAGTTGAAATGTTTGACTCTATGGGTGTGATATGCTGCAGTGTTTGTGGCCAGGGCATAGAGTGTTGGGTGTCATGGTCATAATCACCACAGCATATCACATTCATAGTTGCTTATAACTTTGAGTCAAAAACACATTTATAAGGAACACATTTGTAAGCCACTATGGGTGTGATATGCAATGGTTGTACTTATTATAATATACTTACTGTTTGGTTTAGTAACTGGAGTACATGTATTTCTTGTTAATTTCTGTGATAAAAGAAAATAGCATGTTAGTATTAGTATTTTGTAATGACTTATTACATTGTATAATCCATTTTTTTTGTTTTTGGACCCTCATATTTAGTAGATTACAAACCAGAGTACTGTGCAATTTGCTCAGTTGCTGTGTTTGCTGCTAAAATCATTGGGTCTGTGGGAGAAAAAAAAAATCCATGTTGGATTAAAAGAAAACCTTTTTCTGTTATGCTACAGTTTGTTTGTTTGTTTGTTTTCAGTGTTCACTTGTTGTTTCTGGCTAATGCTTTATACATTGGCTTGTTGCAGTTTTTTGGAGCAGTAACATATTATTTATTTGTTTGGATATTGTAAAATTTGGAGCAGTTAGATACCAGTAGGCGAATTCTAACTGTCTATTTTTTGATATATTTTAGTGGTATTGATTTATCTGTTTGGATATTGTTAAATTTTAGGACAGTTAGATACCAATTGGTGTATTCTAACTGTGTATTTTTTGGTCTAATTTAGTGGTATTCAGTTATCTGATTAGTTGTTGTAGAATCTTTGAGCAGTTAGATGGCTTTTGGAGTATTCTAACAGTTTATATTTTTTAACACAAGTTTACTTAGGGTTTAAATACAGTTTAGTTATCAAATTTTGGTTTTAAGAACATCAAATAAGCATTTGTATGATTTGCTGGTAATATCTACTTTAGAGTAATGGTACTATCATTACATTCAAACCATCCACATTTCTTTTTTATATATGCAGTGTAGTGCCCTGAATTGGTTGTGGCTCCTGCGTGGTAGATTATACCTATTATTGTGAAGGTTTTCTTTCCAAGTGATATTTGACCATGTGTGAATGCAGTCAGCTTGCATTTGTTTTTGGTATCATCTGTATTGTAACGTAGAAGCATTAGTATTATGTATTTACTATGTGTTTGTATTACTAACGTGGAGCAATTATCCGAATTGCAGGTAGTACATGATCTACCATGGTTTGCATTTTGTACAAGTTGCTGAAATGAAATGGATTCACAATTAGGTATTCATATATATATATTTTTTTTTCTTTATTGTTTTGGTTTATTTACATGGTATTAATATATATATATGAAGCGTTCATTGGTGATTTCTTCTTGTGTCACATTGTTGCAGAGAGTGCATGTATGTTTCCACATGTATGAAATCTGAAAGATTTCATTTATAGGTATGTTTTTGGTTTCCAGTACTTGTAGTAAGTACATTAGGAATTCTTGTGGATCTTTCTGTGAGTTTATAGTGAATTTCACCATTCCAGCACCAGTAGTCCAATTGTTGTCTTATTTCATAAACACTATACATGTTGTCAGGATTGTTTGCTGCATTTCTGTGAAGTACTAACATTTGCAAACACAATGGGTCTGTACTGTGTAAGTAAATGTTGTCAACAATTGGTGGTAATTGAAATAGAATATTCATTGCTACATTTGCGTAGCAACTTACACCAACTATATATAAATATATAAGAATTTATATGGTCTAGGTAGTTATGTATCTAACTGCTGTTTTTGGAGTGTGTCTTCTTTCTTTAAAGAAGTACCTGGTTTACTTTCCCTAATTGATTCTTTTTTGCATGTGGTACTTGATGAAGTATTAGTTTCTTTTACTCTCTTTGGAGGATTTGCAGTGACATCCTGTTGCATTTCTGTTTGATTTATTTTTCTTTTATAACGTTTTACTTTTTGTGGAACAGAATATGTGTTTAGGTGGGGGGTGTATAGTGAGCGAAGTCTATTGTATTCTAAAATGCAAGGAATATCAGTTTTTATTTTACTTGCATCAAAGTTGATTAGAAATAGACCGTCAAGTGTACGTAAGCGTGATAGTGCTATGTAGCTCATGCCTTCTTTAAAGACTGTGTTACCAATATCTATCATTGCTTTGTCTAGGGTAAGACCTTGTGATTTATGAATCGTGACTGCGTATGCAAGAGTTAGAGAACATTGTTCTCTGCCTACATACATATCTTTGAAGAGAAGGAATCTAGCTGTTGAGCATCCTATCCTTTTTACTTCTGAAAGTTTGTCAAAGAGTATATTGACAAACTGAATTTTGTTGTCGCTGGGTATGTTTGAAAGCCAACAACTGTACCCAGTGCTCCATTAACTAGTCCTTGGTCCACGTCAAGGTTACATTTAAGCATTACTCTGCAATTTAAGGATAATTTTAATATCTTTTCTAAGCCTGCTGTGTTTGAGATTGATTTTTCTAAACTATTTAGTCTTGTTGTGGCTTGGTCACACATGGGTAGTGTCATACCATGTACATCTAGTTTGTCTGTGGCGCTAATATCCATGATTGGTTGCATTTCTTTACTGAGCATGATTTCATTGAATTTGAAACAGCTTGCAAGAGTTGGCATTAAGGCCGTAAAATTGACATTTTTGTGGGCTAATTGTTCCATAACATCTGTAGCACATGCATTATCGCCATAAAGTGCATTAATGTGCTGGGTTTTCAATATTGCTTCTGCTTCTTTAGAAAGTATACCAACTCTGATACTTTTTAAAATGTTGGCATAAGTGAGATCTGCAGATTGCCGCATGTTTTCTGTTAATTCTCTGTATTGGAAATGTTGCCAAAGGATGACATTTCCAATGCTGCCAACAGTTTTACGGCACAGTTTGTACCCTAATGTTTTAAAAATAGGCTCACCTTGTACTGGTGTTAATTGAAGCAGATCTCGAAAAACAATAATGTGTTTTCCTGAAAAGAGCTCTTCATAGTCTGTTTTGAGTACTTCTTGTAATCTGAGGTGAATCAAAGCTAACATCAGGTTGGAGACGATGCTCACTTCATCTATTAGTAGCATTTTCATTTCTTTCAATACTCTGCGTAGTTCCATTGCACTCTTCTGCAGAAAGTTTGTAATAGTCTAATTTGTTCTGGTGTTCTACTGGTAATAGTAGTAATCGGTGTACTGTAACACCACCTATGTTGTGGGCAGCTAAACCATGTGGGGGCAGTGACAACAGCTGACAGTTTGTTGTTTGTCAATTGTTGAAGGAACTTACTAATGATTTTGATTAGGAATGTTTTGCCAGAACCAGCTTCACCACTGACGTACACTAGTATAGGTTTATAATTATGGCAGGAACATTCTTTATTTTCATGTTTTACACCATGTGCAATTTGTTTTGTTACTTCTTGAAAAATGCTATGGTGCTCATTGTTTAGTTTTGATTGTGGTATAGTTAAGTCTTCTTTGGCCCTCATTACGACCCTGGCGGAGAGGGGTTTACGCCAGCGTAATGCATGGCGTACCTCTCCGCCAGATTAGGACTTTCCGCAGCGCCATGGTGATTTTTACGCCCGGATTTTCCGGGCGGAAAAATCCATGGCGCTACGGGTCCCCTCGTTAATTACGCCACCGTATTCTACGGTGGCGTAATTAACGCCTTCCCCACTCCCATTATACCCTATGGGGCAAAAATGGGAATGGGGAAGGGTAAATGGGGATTGGGGACTTACCGCCCCGCCAAGGTCGGAATGGGGCGGTAAGTCCGCCAACCCCCATGGCGGAGTTGGCAGCTCTGCGCCATGGTCCATGGTGCAAATTGCACCATGGACCTCCGCCAGGGTCGTAATGAGGGCCTTTATCTTCATACTGACACATGGTGTTTTCTACTTCTATCATAGATAATTCTGCCTCATTTATTATTAGTGGTTCTCCCAGTGGTTCTTGGCTTCCTGTTACAGAAGGTTGACTACTGTCAGGAGTGTCCTTATCTAGTTGGGCTCGGAGTTCTTCTTCGTGTTGCTGTTCATTGTGCAACATTGTTTTGTACTGTGTAAAGTTTACATCAGTTATAGTGCTTTCATTTGCTTTGAAAGCGTCTTCATATCAGTCATAGTTATCTAGTATTTCTCCTTCTTTTCTCCATGGTTTAAAGAGTTGTAGCAGGGACATGTGATATACTTCTTTATGTTGAGCAGTCTTTAATGACAATTTGATATGATTATTTAAATTTGGTTTGGTGAGTTTTACTAAGCTGCCTCCACAGTTTGTCACTTTCTATTTACCACTTATTTCATCAGGTTTTATATTATTTTTGTATGTGTAGTTTTGGGCTATGTGGTATAGACACATGGTTTCCAAAGTGGTACTCCTGTTTGGGTAGTATGTGTCCAATACATTGTTTTTTAAAATGTCTTGGCTGTTGGGATCATGTTTGGCTATTGTCTATATATCTTCGTATGATTTTAGAACTCTTTTTCTAGATTTAGCTAGAACAAGACTTAGCCATACTATATTTTCAGATTTACAATACAGTGCAGTACCAGTTAAACGATCAGCTGCTTCAAAAGATCCACATTCTCTATGGGACAGCATTTTTATGCCCAAGCTGTATAATTTTTTAGACACTGTTTTATCTGATGACTGGTCATTCCAGAGGTCTTGCAGCTCTGTCTTTTCTGCTTTGGTTAAGTATGCTGTGACATATTGTGCAACTGCAGTAGAATTGTCTGGAATGTACTGTACATCTATGTTTGCATTCCATAAGTGGTCAATGATTGCATTGTAATCATTGATATATTTTTCTTCTTCTTTTCTTTGTATGTAATATGTATTTTTAGGTGACTTACCTTTAACACTATGTCTAACTGAAGACATGAGGTTGTCCACTTGACCTGTGTTTGTAACTGGTCTAGGGAAACCAAAACGGCATTTGGTGTAGTATTTCCCTTTGTTTTTGTATTTGCAACAACAATATTTGCCACATTTGTGTCTTTGAAATTATACAATTTGTGCATGAAGATCACTATTTGTTGCTTCCGATGGAATTTCACAAGTGACATATTTTTCATTAAGCTATAAAACAGTGGCATCACTGTCTTGACCAAATTTAGGTGCATCTTTAATCCATAAAAGCATGTGGATATGTGGTGCTCCTCTGGCTTGGTATTCTTTTCTCCAAAAAAAGTGTTGCACTTCTCCAAGGGGAGGAACAGTTTTATTACAAATAAAATGTAGCATAGCAATGAAGCGATGGTGAAAATATCTTGAAACATTAACAGGATCCAGAGAACAAAGTTATCCAGGTGTTAGTATATCTATGTTTGTTTTGTTTTTGTTTGATATGCTTAGGAAATAATGTAAATCTTCTCATGCATATTCTGCACAACTTAATGTAACAAACCAAGTGGGTAGGCTAAGGTTTCTGATCATACAACGTACATCTCTGTGACGTCGAAACCAGTATTCTTTAGTACCACGCATAATTGTTAATAGATTTGTAATATTTGATTGTAAAACCTCATCTTTTTGTTGCACTTTTTGTAATAATTGTGTAGCCGTCATATTTTGAAAGTGTGATCCTGATTTTAATATGTGTGCAACTCCGTAAGATAAAGTTGCTAGTTCACTTTCAAAGAGTAGGTGGAATATGTATTCCACATTTTGTCTAAATCTGGGATCTTCAGAATACATCTGTAATGAGCGGTATTCTGATGCTGATATTTGAATAGGTCTATCTTTGTACCTTCCTCCTTTGCCATTAGGAAAGAGTAGAGGAAAAGCATGTGCTTCTATACTTTTTTCCCATATGCTGATTGGTGATCCTTTTGTTTGACGCATGTGTACATTTCCAGTGCATCTTCTATGTTGTCATTAGAGTGCAATGGATGAATTGTATAATGGTCGAAAGTGTATGATATTGTAGCAGGATCTACGAGCTCAAATTGACCAGCTTCTTGTGTCTCTTGAATTATTTCAGTTGTATCCTTCAAGTTTTCTTCAATATTAATTTCTTTGTAACATTCATTATTCTCTTTAAGATATTGCAAGGCTTCTCTAACTTTATGTAAATCTACCAGCTGTTGCCAATTTTTTTTGTCTTTTGTAGGTACTCCATTTACCAAGATAATTAAAGATTGTTGCATTCGACGTTGCACTCCTAGAGTGTGCACATTTTCTGTTAGATCTAATGGTAAATACACTACTTTTCCACAAATAGCTTTCACTAATTCAGAGGGAGGTAATTTTGCAGTTTTTGGTTGAAGGCGTATTATTTCTTGAAATGGGTGCACTGTTTGAATTATGATGTCGTCATATAAATTAAGTTGTTGAAGGGGTTTTGGTAGTGGATATAATTCCAAATTATTTGTAATAGCACATGAAGGAGTTTGGTTGTTGTCAAGTTTTGTAGTGCAGTAACTACAAAGTATTACGGGGTCAGTTGTTTCGTATTTGTTTTCTGCTATAAGATAAAGAGCTAATTCAAACCATTTAGAATCTTCATTGTCTTCTATTTTGTATGATAGGTCTACAGTTTTTGTGTTACTTTTATAAAAAGTTTTGCGGCAACATATACACACATGGTTATGGTTTGGTACTTCAGCTGATGTACTTTTACATTTTAGTATTTCTTTTTTGTATGTGTGTAGTAAAAGGTTGCCATGTGTAGAATTGTTACTGAGTTGGTTTACAGCTATTTCATTCTGTAAGTGGGTTTCACTTCCAAAATATTTTTTCTGGATATAGTCGATTTCTTCTAGTAGGTCTTTTTGCTGTACCATGTAGAAAAATGTTATTTAAATTGGCTAGTGCTAAAGCAGGACTTTTAGCATAGTACAGTTCATAAACTATATTTCTTAAAGTTGAATGATGTGTTGATATCCTTTTGATATCATGGAAGGTGGTTTTGTAAGTACGTCCTGTAATGCAGGCCAATGAATGTCCTTGTAGTCCTGAGTACTTGTGTACTGGACAGGTATACATATTTTGCATTAATTTAATTTTGATTTTGTCTTTGCTTTTCACATATTGATTGAGGAATTGGCGTAAAGACTTGAAAAATTGTTTGGGAATGTTACACATTGACGTGCATGGCCATTTGTACACTAGACGTTCTGATTCAGTTCAATGGAGGGGTAATTGTAAGTTTTCAGGACAAATTTTTGTAAGGAGTACTTCTTGTTCCATTATGGTATTATTAACTTTTTCATAACCTCGACCACTGCTACGCATGGCATTTGTATTTGTTTGCTTTTGTTTGTATGCTTCTTCATTAAAGTATGGTTCTGTGCTCGTAGTGTGACAACATTCACCTCCGCAGATACTTAAGAAGTTCTTTCTGTTGACATTTCATTTATTGAGAAGTCTTTTTTGTAATTTAGTTATTAGTCTTGTTCGTGGTTTCATTTTGTTTAACACTAAAATAAATAACTTTCTTTTGAGAAGAATTGCACTGTCTATCAACACTTCTAAGATTAATTTCCTACAATAGGTTTTAAGCGTTGAACCTGGTTTCTCTCCTGTTTTTATAAGATTTTGAAGGACTTTGTGACGGAACATTTTGGCTAAAATACTTTTCTTGGTATGCTTACTTTGAACTATATCAAGATTTAAAGAAGCAATTTTATCTGTAGTGATAGCTGATTATCTGCTAATTGTTTTTTGGTTTGGTTTACATTTTGATAGAGGAAGCAAAGTTTTTGTACTTGAAACCTCTTTTGCTTCACTAAATGACTGTATTAGCTGTTTTTTTTCAACTTTTTTTACAAATTGTGCTAGAGATGGATGCTTAAATTGGACACTTTTATTTTCATTTGCTCTACTTCTGCGTTGCTTTCTGCGGACTTGATTTTTGGTAGGCATTCTTTAGGGTCTGTTGAGAAAAATAAAGAAGGCATGGGTTGGGGTGTTCTGCAATGTATGTGTGCTGTGTGCATGAGTGTTTGAGTAAGATGATAAAGATGTATGTAATGGTGTGTGATTGTGCATTGGGAACTACAACTAGTAGAGATAGGTATTCTTGAATTAATGTGTTATTAAACTGGGGTTCAGATGACAGAAAAAAAGTAAGCTAGTGGTGTGGAGAAGTATAAATAGTATATCTAATTCTATACAATTAAAACAGTTGTTTGTTCTATAACATCTACATTCTAGCAGTTCAGTTGGGTAATTTATGTGTCGTAAAATAGGCATTTGTGGGCCATTCTGGCTGTAAATTGCTGTTTAAGACATGGGGATTTTTGGGCAGATTGGTGCATAATCTCTATTTTTAGTTACAGAAATAGCGTGAATTAACCTTACAGTGTGTTTGAGTAATAATGCAAATATTATGGTGATATTCTACTTATTTTTTTTCTAAAATGAGCAGGTTAATTCTTAGTTGTTCTTTGTACTTCAAATTCGGTTGCTTCTTTTCAGGAGAATGGTCTTCACTGCAATTGTAAAAGAAAGAAATTAGTAATTGTGTTTGTATATAGCACTGTTTTTAATTTAGACATTGATTTTTTTAATTGAAATCCTCAGCGCCTTCTCAAAACCATTAAAACTATCTTATTTACATAAGATAAGTCGCACCAGTTCAATAGATATGATATGTTCTTAATGAACAACTGCAATGACTAACTGTAGCAAACAAAATATCTTTACTATGTCTTGTGAAATTCATAATGTACCACTGAATACCATTATTCCTGTAACTAAGCTCTTAGTGCCTCAATGTCATGGGCTGCTTGTCCTATATAAATGTAAGTAATTAAATATTAAAAGTATGTAATTGTACAAGTATTATTGTTTGAGATTTGAATATACAGTGTGCATGCAATTTTGTTTGACTATATGTAGTCTATATATCTCATTTCAAAAATGTTACTTTAACATGATTTGAATGTCTGTGTGTACAAAGAAATTAAATAATATACAGATTTGTAAGTGACAATTGATTTTAGGAGATTGAAAAAAGACAGTGGATTCATTTTACAGATTATACAAGCTAAAAGTCAGTTAGAAAATGTGTTCATGTACTGTACAGAAAATATGCATACCTGTAGTTTGTGTTCATGCATATGGATATGCATGGAACTGCAAGTAGAAATCTTGGAGACTTGTACAGTATTTTTTGTAGATGGTGCTTGCCAATGATATGACACTTGTACTCAGAGAGATTCACAGTACATTTGCAGTGCTGATCTATGATGATGCAGTTACATGTAGAGGTCTTGAATGTGATTGGTGGATGGTCATGTGACTTCTTAGCATCATCCAATGAGGGAATGGCACAGAGGGCCTCATTACGACCCAGGCGGTAAGGGGTTTACGCCGGCGTAAACAGCGCCGACCCTTACCGCCTGAGTACGAGGTCCCTTAGCGCCATGGCGGATTTAACACCTGCTTTTAGCAGGTGTTAAAATCCATGGCGCTAAGGGACCATGGAGTTAATTACGCCACCGTAATTTACGGCGGCGTAATTAACGCCTTCCCCACTCCCATTATGCCCTATGGGGCAAAAATGGAAAGGGTAAATGGGGATTGGGGATTTACCGCCCCGCCAAGGTCGGAATGGGGCGGTAAGTCCGCCAACCACCATAGCGGAATTGCAACCTTAGCGGCATGGACCATGGTGCTAATAGCACCATGGTTCTCCGCCAAGGTCGTAATGAGGGCCAGAGAGTGAAGTGGAAATGGTAGAAGGGCTGTTCATGTTACGATATGTCCGCAGACATGGCGGTAGTTCGTGGACATCGGGTGTTACATCCGGGGATTTTTGGGTTCAGAAGTCATGCAAATGAGAATGAGCACTGAAAGGAATTGGTCAGGAACGTTTAGTGGGTGTGTTGTGCCAGGAGAGAGTTTCTCCGATACTCTTTTTCCTGAGAGAAGAACAGATAGCTATGGCTGTGTGTTTCAGAAAACAGATTGTTTGGATTTTGGGAGACTCGTGGATACATTGGTTGCATGCAGAAACCTGTGGAGTAGCTTTAGATCTTGGATTCCCACATGTGGAAGTACACTGGCATGGAGTACGTGGAATGAAGTGGTTGGACTTGTTACCTCTCTGTGCTACTTTGGAGACAAAGCGACATCCTGATATAATTATAATTCATTGTGGAGGGAACAGTTTAGGACATGTGTCTGGAATTTCTTTGCAATTTGCAATGAAAGAAGGACTTGGGAAGGTCATGGACATGTTTCCAAATTCTCAAGTAATTTTTTCACGGATTGCGCAGAGACAAATGTGGCTTCGTTCTTCTTCATTTGGTCCACAAATGGAGAAAGCAAGGCGCAATGTCAATAAAGCGGTTTGTGCCTTTCTAAGAGATTTCGGCATGTCCTTTTTTCACAATGAAAATATTATGTTTCATAGTACATACATTTTTCGCAGAGATGGAGTACAATCTAACTTATGCTGGCAATCAGATTTTTCTAAGAAACATACAAAATGCATTGCAACCTTTTTTAGAATGACAGCATCCATTTTGAAGTAGGTGTTGAGTATTTATAATTTTTGAAACACAAACACCTCCCAAAGGCTCTTTTCAGAGCCACCACTTCCACCCAGAGAGAATTGCGATGGTTATGATAGGGTAGCACCCCAAAATTTTAGATGTCCGCGGACTTCTAAAAAATACAAAGGGCCCTGCTTCATTTATTTTCACTTCTATTTTTTAACTGTGAAAGGTGGCTATGAAAAGAGCCTTATTTTTGTTTTTTGTTATTTTGTATTTTTGTTTTTTTTTTATACACGACACACTAGGAGAGGAGGGGAAAGGATGGTAAAGGGGGGAGACCAACCACAGGGATAAGAAAGGGCGAGCTGAGAGAGGAAAATGTAGAGTGGGTTTTATTTGGGTAGTGAATAGGTCTTCTCGTGCTCTGAGATGATAGTCTCAAAAGCACTACGAAGTTGCTCCCCCCTGCAGAGTACTGTGTCGCAGTACATACACACAACTGTGACCCTCGAAATGTAAGGGTCATCAGCATTATGTATGGCCTGTGAGGAAGCTTGAGGAAGACGCTGTCCCACAGAGGTGTTCCTTGTGGTGACAGGATCAGAAACAGAGGATGAAGTAGAGGAAATCAACCTACCACGCGCCTCGCAAGGTACAACCTTGCGAATGACCCCAGAGTGAAATGACCTTAGGTGTCGCTTCATGGTAGTGGTACCAAAGCTGTACGAACCATGCCTCCCACAACTGAGTACCCTTTTGCACTCATTGCAGGTGACTTGGTTCGCACAAGCCTTAGGACCATCCCCATGAATGGTAAATAACCGCCACACCCAAGTCTCACGCCGAGTGCGGGTAGTAGGGATTTCCACTACCTCATTCTTGTCATCCTCTTCTTCCTCCTCTGCATCCTCACTCCTGTTCCCCTCTTCAGGCCCTTGGGGAGGCTGTGGTGGTGGCGGGGGTGGGGATGGTGCTGAAGCAGGTGCAGCACCAGGTGGCAGTAGTGCAGCCATGGATGTAATCTCGATGATGGTGTAATCTGCAAGTTGCAGCAAAAATATCTGTGCTCTGAAGAATAGCCAAAAACACAATGAGAATAAGCTCTAGGTTGTGGACTTTTATAGGGGTACTTGTACGCGGTTCGCGTTCAGAACACGCGATCAGCATGGGCGTGGTCACATGATCGCTTCGCGAACATGTTCGCGAAGGAAGCGGCTGTCCGGTATACACGCATATCATCGAATTACTTTTCATTGTGGGACTTTTCATCGCCACTTTTTCATCGACCAAAACTCTTTTTTTAAAAAAATATTTTTGTGGGGTGTTTTTTTGGGGTTGGGGTAAGATTATATAAGTAAGGAGGGGGTCTGGGGGAAACCCCCCCAAAAATAAAATAAAAATAAAAAAAAGAGTTTTGGTCGATGAAAACGTGGCAATGAAAGGTCCCACAATGAAAAGTACTTCGACGATATAACGTAGAACCGGCTGTCTGCAGGACACAAAATGCACGGACATTGGTTTGCGCATGCGCGTTGATGTTCTTCGGACACTGTTCGGGTCCTGAAGTAATAAAAAGTGTGTCACATGTCAAACGAACAGTTACGGACAACCGTTTGTTTTTAGAACAGTTTAATAACTTCCTTGCAAACAACACAGACAGACATAGCGTCCTCAGGATACCTCCATTTTCATTTATTTACGAACATTTCAGAACACAGCAGTGTTCTTAGAACAGTTTCAACGTGCTAGCGAACAGTACGGACAGGTATACTGTTCTTCAGGACACATCCATTTTCATTTATTTACGAACATTTCAGGACACCGCTTGTGTTCTTAGAACAGTTTCAACTTGCTAGCGAACAATACGATAGGTATAGTGTTCTTCAGGATACCTTCATTTTGTTTATTTACGAACATTTCAGGACATCGCGTGTGTTCTAGAACAGTTTCAACTTGCTGGCGAACAGTACGGACAGGTATATTGTTCTTCAGGACACCTCCATTTTTATTTATTTATGAACATTTCAGGACACCACTGGTGTTCTTAGAACAGTTTCAACTTGCTAGCGAACACTACGGACAGGTATAGTGTTCTTCAGGACACCTCAATTTTTGTTTCTTTACGAACATTTCAGCACACCGTGTCTGTTCTAGAACAGTTTCAGCTTGCTAGCGAACAGTACGGCGAGGTATGGTGTTCTTCAGGACACCTCCATTTTTATTTATTTACGAACATTTCAGGACACCACTGGTGTTCTTAGGACAGTTTCAACTTGCTAGCGAACAGTACGGACAGGTATAGTGTTCTTCAGGACACCTCCATTTTCATTTATTTATGAACATTTCAGAACAACCGCGCTGTCCGCGGACACCTACATTGTTTTTTTTTTTTAAACTGAAACTAATTACAACACAATATAAAAATGTAACTTTATTTAACATATATTAACAATTTATGACAGAGAAGGTGAGGCAGAAACGGAAACAAAAACAGGAGAATTAGGGGTTTCAACATGATTGGTATCAGGTGAAGAAGGGATGTCTCATCAAAACGTTTTGGATTATGGAGAGGGTTAGGGGATAATTGACTGGGATATGGTGAGGGGGGACAAGTACATGTGGGACAATGGTATGAGGTTTATGTTTTAAAATGATCCTCAACAAAAGTTTTCAAATTATTAAAATTGGTCAACAATAAATCCATTTTTTCTTTTATGCTGTCATGGGTGTTATCCGTAACAGTTTCTTCAGAGGTATTTTCTATTTTGGTATGCTCTGTACAAAAAAATATGTATATATGTTAAATGTATATTAAATAATAATAATTAAATGGTTTATATTGTAAAGCATGCACCATTAGTTTCACTATCTTCTGACATTTCCTCATGTGGGAAATGCTCCTCTAGCCATTCCAGATTACTAGACATTTCTGTGAGAGACAACAGATAATATATATTTTTTTTATCTAATACAGAAAGTTTATAAATATATGAGTAAAATGAAGTACACTTACTATTTCAGGTAAGATATGTTCTAAGTACTCTGTAGGTCTGGTCTTGCTCTTAGTTGTGGAGTGTCGTTGAGGTAATTTTGTTGGAAGCAATTTATCTTCTTTTGGTATATTCCATTTTAGAACATATTGTATTTAAATGAATGGTTAGTGTGTTACATGTATGGGTTACATTTCTTATGTATTACTACATATAATATGTATGTGTGCTGCTTTGTGAATTTTTCAAATGTTACTATGTTATGATATAACAATTAAACATACCCCCCCCCCAGAGTTTTAGGTAGTGGTACTGTTGTCCGAACATGTCTGCGGACATCAACACAAATTTGCGGACATCAAATTCAGTAGAAGGGGTTCAGTATGTTCCATATTACATGTACATAAAGTCAAAGTTATTATTGTTAAGTTCCGCTACTAAAAACCTATGAAATTCAGTGAAAAAACTTTGTTAAAGGGACGTTATGGTTAAGTTGCAGTACTTAAAACCTATGAAATTCAGTGAAAAAACATTGTTAAATGGACGTTATGGTTCCACGTAAAACCGGAAAACCCCTGAAATTCGCCAGTTATGGTAAGCTAAGCAACCATAACTCGCGCCACCACCGTGCACTGCTAAGACTAACACCACGACATCACAAATGTCATTGATGACATTACTGATGACATCACATGTCTGGCTCACTCTTTTTTCTTTTGCTGACATATCTAGGCCACATGGTTTTCTTGAGTAAAAGTCAGAAACTAAACATTTTATTTTATTTGTATGTAGGTTCTTACAGTAATTCCCTTAGAGTCCAGTCACATCATATGAAACATATACATACGGGAAGACACAAGCTTGAAAGACAGCAATCCTTTTTGTGCATAAAAATAATCAATGGAGTTATCAGCACTTTCTGATAGTTCTGTTGTTTTTTTATGGCTGTACTTTCCCTGTATATGGTTATATTTGTATACATTGTACTCACACTACTTTCCTTAGGGTCCAATCACATCACGTGATACATCTACATAGGGTAAATGGTAGCGTTGAAACAGAGCAATCATTTATTTGCATGAAAATAATCAGTTAGTTTATGAATTGTTTCTGCTACTTCTTGTGTTTTTTTGCTAACTTCACTTTCCCTGTATATACCCATATTGGTATGTGTTCTTGTCTCTTTGTGTTTTGTCTATAGTAATGCAATTATGTAATACATGGGTTTTATTAGCTACTTATTACATATTTCACAGTACACAAAAATCTATTAAGAAAACAATTATCATTTCATTATTCAACATATTAACATTACGGATATTATACCTTCATCTTGTACGCTGCACACAATGCTATGTTTCTGCATGAGTATCTTAGTATACTAGATAGAACCCCATAATAGAATGCTATTTATATCAATGCATCGTTCAATGCACTAATTAGGGTATGATATTTATTGCAGTGATCCTTGACACTTTTTTCGTAACATTATAATAAGAATCCCTTGTACACATATTTCATGAAAAGTACATACACATGTGATGTCATCAGTGATGTCATCAATGATATTTGTGATGTCATATTTGATGTTGTGGGTGTTAGTCTTAGCAGTTCACAGTGTTGGGGCAAGTTATGGTTGCTTAGCTTACCATAACTGGCACATTTCAGGGGGTTTTCGGTTTTACTTGGAACCATAACGTCCCTTTAACAAAGTTTTTTCACTGAATATATATATATATATATATATATATATATATATATATATATATATATATATATATATGTATATTCCCTTTATCAATTATTTTATGAGAAATTGAAATGTATATGTCATTTCCTAGGAAATATACTTTAAAAGAACAATTTTGTAAATAAACCAGACTTTAATTATTTTCTGATACATGTCTGCTTTGTGCTAGGAAAAGATGCGTTTAAGAGTGGTTTCTTGAGGGATCGGAGGCCCCTAAACTCAAACTTTGGAAGCTAGAGGAATATTGAATCTGACAGGTGTGTTTGTCATCCAATAGACCCAGCTGGGTGGCTCAAAATAGTGGTTGTTACCGAAAACCTATTACAACCATTAGGTGTCTAAATAGACAACACTCTACAACCACTTGTTCAAGCAGGTAAAACATATATGAAGGATTGAAACCAGTAATTAACAGATGTTTCTGATAATTGAATCCTTTTCACTGTGGGCGTTAATTGCAATTTATTCAGTTGTTCCCCACAGTGAAGTTATGGACATTGTCACGTTTTGCTATTTGAAACATAAACATTTTATATCACAACATCTTACAGTGTCTCAATTAAGGTTTAAAATGTTGGAAGTTCTTAAAGCTAATCCTTGTGGTGGTAATCCTTTGAAGAAATTGACACTGAGAGAATTGTTCTAGATACAGAGACTAGACCCCAAGAGGATGAATGAAGAATTTTATCAACCTGTGTTTTTCTAATAAGACCTTCATCACCACCCTATGCTAATTTGTTGATGGCCAGTTTTGAGGAGTAAAGAATTGTGAATCAATCAGTCACATTGTTTATTGATGTTGTTATGTAGATGGTTTTTTTCAACATCTAAATACTTTACAAGACCGTATTTAGTTTACTTTGAACATTGGTAACCCTGATATATCTGTAAGTGAAGGTTCAAATTTCTCAAGGATATTTTGTTATTGAGCTACACGTGAAACCTACAAGTAGGAACAATCTGCTACTTGCGTCTAGCTTTCATCCACCTGCTTTGAAAATAAATGTACCTTTCAGTCAGTTATTGAGAGTAAACATATTTGTCAGTAAAGATGATACATTCATCTATGAACAAACTAGACTGATGGACATCATTTCCTGGAAGAGGTAACTCTGAAGAGATGCTCAGATATGCAGTTTTAATTATGCAGAATACATCCAGAGAACAGACCCTTATGAGCTCGAAGAGACAAGATAAAATAGGATTGGTATTTGTATCTACTTTTTTCACACAGAGTTTAAAGTGATTCTGAAACAATGGCACACTTTTCAACAAGCTGTTGTGACTAGAGAGTTGTTCTACACTCAACCAATTATTGCCTATAAACGATCCAAACATTATAAGGCTATTTTAGTAAATGTGGGGAACCATGTTTGTACCAGTGAAAAGCAAGTTATACAGAGAAAAGTAGAGTTTCTGTGTTTGAATTGTAGCAATATTTCTTTGGTCATTAAAGGACTAATTTTTGACCATCCTTATAATCCAGTTACATCACGTTGAAACATGTGACTCTCTTTATGTAATTTATTATATCCACTGTCCATGAACCCATGTGGCTCTTAGTATGTAGGCCAGACGATATGTAAGTCTACACTTAGGTAGAATGAACACCATTGTAATGTACATATTGGCAATATAAAATCTGGTGCTACTTGACACCTTACATCAGAGCACCATACAATGTCACAATTAAGAAGTTCTTAAACCTAACCATTGTGGTTATGATATGATGTGGCATTTACAACGCGCCTGTACACAAGTGTTTCTAGGCGCAACAAGACAAGGTGGGGGAAACAAAGGGAGGACAAAATAATGATCCTACTAGACCTTGTGTCATTCAGATCATTCAAGTGCGGGAAAGAGGGAAGGGGAGAAGTGCCAGGGGTGAGGGGAAGGGGAAGGGCAGTTAACTCACAAGTGCAGCCAGCGGGTGGCTCATAAGTGCAGAGAGAAGGGACTGTAGTCCCTTAAGTGCTGGGTAGCCCAAAGGCAGTGCAAGGGTTGTAATCTTTTGAAGAAACAGACACAGAGAGAAATGTTCTGGAGACAAAGACTGGCCTTGTTATTCTACAAGAGGATGGACGAAGAATTCGACTATCTGTGTTTTTCTAATACGACCTTAATCATATTTGAGTGTTTTATCTTTAAATCACATGGTTGTACTCTTTGTTGTTATCATTTTTGAGATATATAGTTTACAGCACCCAGTATTTATGCCTTAGTACCATTAAGATGTTTTCATTTTACATTTTTATTTTCCTAGGTTCTGGTTACAGAGAGACCTAATTTGGTTTATTTTATGGTCAATGATATGATCTGCTTTGATTTTGTTATTTGTATCGGAACTGTGGGGTTTTATAATAGGACTGATATTTTTAGGTAATGGAAAGTTTTTTGTTTGGGTGGTTAGTCCTTTTGTGTTTATTTACTGCAGATACACAGGAAGTTGTGGGTGGTACGGTGATTCTTTATACAGGAATACACAGTAAATTGACCGGTATTGAAGCAATTTCTACTCTTTAGCTTGCTGCTTGTGTTGAGAGGTTTGTTATTTGAATTTCCCTAATTTAAAGGCTTTGTTTTTAATATTTCTATCACAATTCAGTGACTCTTTTCTTTATGTTACATGACACACATTTTTATTCAGTTTCTATTTTTTTTTAGGTAGTTTGATAGATGTTGATCTATTTGAAAGGACTTGTTTGGATTGCACTTCATTTACGTGTTACACTTCATGGAGGTATGTATTCCTTGTGTTATTGAGATCTAAGTTAGGTTTTCGGGTTACACAGTTTGCCTGGTGAGTGAATGTATGTTTATATTAAGTAATTTAGGTGATGAGGGCTGATACCTTTCTTTTTGTTATTTTGTGTTGGTGATATGGGTTTATATAACTTTTAGGTATTCAAGTGTTTATGATATTTGATATTCAGTTTCTGTTTTTTTGGAAACATATTGAATTGGGTACGTGATTGTGCCTTGTTTCGGTACTCTTTGTGGGATAAAGCATTAACATGCATGTTTTTGCACCATTTTGTTTGGTGTTATTGATTGGTACAGATGAGAAATAATTAGGCTGCTAGGACTTTTTGTTGTTACTATGCATATTTGCGAGCATTGTACTTTAATATGGCAGATACATTTGTAACGTCTTATGTATGGTTTACAATTGTGGTATAGGGTTACTTTTTTCTTTAGTATTAGTTGTCGTCTTTTGTCTACTAATTGTAATCCCAATACCATTCATTTTGAATAATGTCATTTTGATTCTGTCATTTGTATGATCATGATTATGATTGACTTGACCATTCTTGTAGTTACTAGAGCTCATTACGTTTTGCATTAGTAGTTGCATTTATGTAATTTTGTGTTTCGGAGTTGAGTACATTATAATTTTTATATATACATTCTAGCTATACGTTCTTGAAAAAGGTCTGAAGTGCATCAAGCAAATCTTCTTGTTCTACTCTAGATGTGGCTACGCACTGAAATACATCTATTCAATTTGAAAGACTGTGTATACAAAATTGTTGTATATAATCATGAAAGTGGTTTGAGCTCACATGAATATCTCCATTCATTTGACTAATAATTTCAATAGTAGACGTCTATGTCAACACTCACGTCATCTGCTTAAACAAAGGCCATTATTTTGACAGCAAGACATCATCCATTAGCCTATCAATAAACTCAGAAGAGTAAAAGACTTCTGAGAGAATGTTTGTTGAACTCTTCCAGTTTTTTATTTCCGTGTAATTTCACATCAGAGATGCAGACCACAAGCCTTTAAATACATACAGAGGACCCTTTTTTCACTGTTAAAAGAAATAGTTTGACATTCTAGTAGGTAATACATTTGTGATTACGTTTAATTGCAATCCATTGGTTTTAACTTTAAAAAAAAACCGCAAACATTTCAATTGGATGCTATATGATTTTGTGAAAATATCTGATCAACACAGACTGTTTTCTCTGCATTTGACTTACTTCATGTTTATGCCCAGGGAATCGTCTTCCACCGTCATTGACTGTGCGCTCACATATGAGAATGCCAACTTAGGTTCATTCTGTTTTCGATAAATGTGTTCCTTACAAATCTGAAAGTCCTAATATTCACAGTGTGCATGATGGACATGAAAAAGTGCCCAAGCACCAAACACATATCAGCTAAATGAATCTCCAATATAGGAAAACACTTTTTAATGTGCTCTCTAATAAAATTGCTGAAAAAATAAATGATCATAATTTCAGAAAAATGAACTAATGCAAAGAAACTAATTTGCAAAAACATAAAACTACGTTTTGAAAAATTGCTTGCTCTAACAATATTTGACATTTTTCAAAATAAACCATGATCATCCGCAACACTGAAATTAAACTTACTATAATTAATGTTTTAAAAGTGTATACTTTAGAGTAATGTCTTTTCATCAAATATGATATCACACCAGCAAAAGTTTCCTACTCCATTTAAATGGAAGCTTTATGCTTGTAACATTTTTGGCAAGTATCATAATTCAGACTTGAGCAGCTAAATTGAACAAGAATCCTTACAATAAATAATTTTACATGCATGAAAAGTAATTATGCTAAGGCAAGAAGAATCTAGAGTTTTGCAATGAGAGAGGAGCACAATATTTCTTGGGAGTATACTAGAACATCATATACCAAAAGATAAATGCACCCGTGTGATTGAGATTCATCAGGTGTACTGAAAAATTTAAGAGGCATAAGCAGGATTTTATTTTAATAGAACCCTGGATCACACGTGTTTTGGGTGATTCGACTATGTCGAACTTCAGTCAAACCTTTTAAGAAGTTCCACCTAGTCTTATATAATGGCAGTACAAGGGCACCTATGAGTTGAGTTTGTTTTCATTCTTTGGCAGCTTCAAGGTAGGAAGTAAGATGTTGTTTGTGGCTGGTTTAAAATATGTAGTAAACAGGAGTGGGGATAGAGCAGTTGAGTAAGAAGAAGCATGTTAAGAGAGTGATAGTCGATGATTGGGGATGTGGAGAGATAGATTTGTGCCAGGTTTTGTTTACTCTGTGTGACACATTCAGTCACTTGTAGCGGTTGAATGACACAAGTGAAATCTGGTGTGTCCAGGGGGAGAGAATACCTGAGAGTAAGTGATTGAGACATGTGACCTTAGGTGGCACATGGGAGGAGAAGCAGCATAGAAACCCTGATGGCAACTTGTAGGAGACTCATTCTGGCAAGATTAGTGTTACTGAAATGAGCATACTTATAGGAACGTTCCAATAACTTTCAGTGTTCTTCTCTTAATGTGAGTAATGGAGACAATTGTCAATGGGTGGCAATTGGGGAAAGGACCAGGAGAATCAGAGAATTCATGATGTATGCCTGTGCTAGATTCATGCTTGTGTGATGTTTGTGGCAGACAGTAGCAACACTTCAGGGTGTTAGGAGATACCATTCCGTATGTTGCTACTGAAGTGAGCAAACAAGACACATGCTATGTGGTAGCACATTGGAGGAGGAGAAGAAGGATCTGAGCCTTCCCAGGCCAGCCTGTGTGAGATTCAACTCTGAATTATTTTTAGGACAATAATAGCAGAGATATAGGGAGGGTGTTTGTACAAGTCAGAGATTGAACAACATCTTTTCAACATGTCTGAAGTGCACACACAAATCCAGTGGCAGGATGAAACATTCTGCTCTTGGTCACATATGCAAAACACATATCTGATAACCACCAACCGAGACTAAAGACACATTGTCCTTGTGTTCCTGGAACACCAGGGGTAATCTCCATCTTTTCAACCATCCATCGCCTGAACCTGAATCGCACCAGATCATCTGTTTTCAAGAAACTCGGCTCACTCATACCCCTTGCTGCGATGGCTTCCTAGCCTTCTTCAACCCAGCACCCAAAAGATCCAAAGGAAGGCCAATGTCAGGCTTATTAACCCTAATTAAGACTGATCCGACATGGAGTAAAATTTTCTCTGAAAATATCAACTCCTGGATACAAAATACTGTCTTAAAAGTAAAAAGAAATTTGAACACCACTATGTCAAACAACATCAAGATACATCAATCTCAATAATCAACCTTTACTGGAATCCTTCAGGAATAAAAAATGACACCTTTCTCGATGGCGTCTTCCTGACAATAGACAAGCTCATCAATTGAATTTTTGATATGCGTTGATCTAAACATTCACTTATGGCGACCAGATGAACAAACAATTCCACACAAGGACCTGACAACACGTGCCAAAATATGGATAAAAGAAACTAACATCTGCAGCCTCTCACTCATTGATCACCCCATAGACGAGTCAAACAAGAGATTACCAACTTGGTCCAGTGTAAAATTATCAGTCGTCATTGACTATATCTATCTTTCAAAAGAAATAACTGATTCCGTAGAAAAAGTTTGCATTGAAAAAACAACAAAAAGTGACCACAATCAGCTTGGCATACATGGTTGAAACATGTTGCAACAACCACATCCTCCCGCAATCATACTTCTGGAATATTGCACAACAGGCAGAAAACTGTGTATAACTGAACAAGCAATGGCAATGCTCTCACACCAATTTCAGCAAACAATGCCTGACGAGCAGAAACTAAACTATCAATGGCTACTAATTCCCTACTACACAAAGAAAACACAACAAGGTAAAACCCATCTACACACATACAAAAAAGAACTAGTCAAGATGAAAAACACTCTGAGAAAGACCCTGCGAAGAATAAAGGAAACAAAAGACGAAGATACTTCCTTAAAAATCAAAGCGGCAAAACAATGCTATAACAAATGGACCAATTCACATTGTATGATTCTTCTACAAAACGACGCAGAGACCATCCTAGAAACATACAACACTCATAGTCTCAGGGAGCTATGGAACATACTAAATAACAACTCAGCTAATCAACACAAACTTATTGGAAACGTGACTGAACAAAGTTGGATCCAACATTACTCCAGCATATACAAAGCATGACACCCAGACAAAGACAAGAAGACACTGAATAAAAATACAAAGTGGGCAGTACTATGCAACAATCAAGACATCATGGCAATGATGCAAAAATTAAACATATCCCGTGCCCCTAGCCCCGACGGGACCTCAAATGCAACAATCAAGAAAGACCCACAATCAGGGGCCAACCTAATGAGCGACATTCTGTTACTGATAAACAGCTTGAACAAGATACTATTGTCATGAAAACCTGCAACCATAGTCCCCATCTACAAACAAGGACCAAGAGACCATCCAGCAAACTTCTGTCCAATCGCCCTACTACACCCTTTGGGGAAGTTGTTTGCATCAATTATCCTGCAAAAACTCGAAAAATGGGCAACCACGACTGAACGCTTTGCAACAAGACAAACTGGCTTTACTCCAAATGTTGGCACGAATGTCAATTTACTCCTCTTGAATCTGATTAAGCACGAAGCAATCGAGAAAAACACAACTATATATGCAGCTTTCATAGAATTACATATGGTCTTCAACATGATCACCAGACAAAAACTAGGGGAGAAACTAGAAACATGGAAATGCCCTAACGACATTTTAGGACCAATAAAACAACTTTACTCAAACACCTCAATAACAATCAGATTAACCAAGGAAGGACAAACGACAGAAAACTTCCTGACCTCAAATAGTCTATAATAGGGCTGTCCTTTAGCAGCCACACTGTACAACCTTTTTACAGCAGGTATTGAGACCCATTTCCAACTAGATGCATTGAATTCACCTAAGATCATCTCAACGCCAGTGAAAATCGTTATGTATGCAGGCAACATTATTCTATTAGACAAAACACCTTCTGGACTGCAAAATAGTCTACTACAACTAGGCCAATACATGGATCTCAATGAACTCAAGATTAACACAAAGAAAACGAAAGTCATTCCTCTCATCAAAATTCATCTCAAAAAGGAAAAACCACTAGCGATGTTTCTAAAGGGTAACCAGCTAGACGAAGTATCCACATTTAAATATCTGGGAATTACCATAAATCAATCAAAATCAGAAAAGGAATGGATTGCCAAACTAGAAGAAAAAATACAATCACTTGCAAGACAAGGATGTGTAATACAGTGCAAGTATGGGAAATACTCATTCAAACCCATAATGAAGTATTACAAGCAAAAAGTGATTCCAACCATTCTATATGGAACTGAAGCCATGATGCACGCCACCACATATAACTGGACAAAAATGGAAGCCTGCTTTTGGCGGACGATCCTACAATTTTCTCTGTCTTTCCCGATTCCCAGAATAAGACATGAAATAGCTGTACAATCAATCAGTTTGATCGTCTTATGGAAACATCTTGATCTATACTGCAAGCTGCTAGCAGATGAAAAAACACCAGCGATCCAAATCCTCAAAGCATGCCCGGACGCAATGAACAATACCATCCTACACAAATGGAAAGACAACCTCGATTGACACTTGATACTCGAGGACATTTCCCAGAAAATGCTTACATTGTGCTCCCAACAAGCACAGGTAAAGCTGATGAGAAATGACTGGATAAAAACAATCAACCCGAAAAGAAAAGAAAGTTTGAATCTAGAATGCAAAACAGACACGCTTACTTGACAATCTTCCCAGACAACAAGATTTGAGCAACGTATCTGAAAATACGGATGAATACCATACCTACCGATTTTATCTAAAGAAAACAAGGCTGATTCCTTCGACTGAACAATTCTGTCGCTTCTGTCCAGAGACATAGAAACCAGAAACACTATACCATCTATTGATGGAATGCAACAACCTCTCAGCACAAAGTCTTTGATTTGGCGCCTTATTTAAGATCTCTGAACAGAGTATGGATGCAGAGGAAAGATGGGCACTGATGCTCAATGGAAAATCAAACAGATTTTCACGATATGCCAATTCCTTCAAGAAATACTAGAGCTAGAGAAATATATCAACCACTAGAAATACACAAACTGAGAAACTCCAATAAATGAAAAGTTTAAAAATTAAAGTATACCATTTAAAAAAATAAAAAATAAAAAAAGAAACACTTGCCTTTTCTGCTGGTGATGCCAAAATCACAAGTGGTCAATTAAAGGGTATATTAAATATGTCATCCAACTCACATTCTGCATTCCTATCACAAGTTACTATGGAGAACAATTCTCTACATAGTACATGCATTGGTATTTGTCCATTGTGATGAAAATCCACCAAGGCAGAGAGAGGAAGCTGCACTTTCATATCCATCCACTATCTCATAAGAAGAAAGGAGAGGTGCTGCAATGTTATCTACTAACAACTGGAGGAGAACCCTGCATGGTGAGTTGAACAATGTTCCAGGTCTATGATGTCACCACCCATTGCTAATATAAACAGTAATGATGATAACAGTGATATTGATGATTATCAAGACACAGATTGTGAGTCATCAGAGTCCAAACATGAATGTGTGTCACTGCTGGAAAGCAGCGATAACAGGTAGGATGGATATTACTCTACAGACAGTCTCTTGCAGAAAGAGCCTTCCTGTCAATGATCTCAGTCAGTAAGCTAATAGTAATAGTAAGTCAATAGCTAAAATAAAAATGGTTGCATTATTTCACGCAGAATAAACCGCATCTGGCCACTTCCCACAACCATATGTGAAGGGTCCCCTTTGCTGTAGCATAATGCACAGACATGGGAAGCTGACAAAATACACAGGGTATAACATTGGCCAGGCCATCAGACAATCATCTTTCCACCACGAGTCTGCACAATTAATTATGTAAATGTTTCAGATTTGCCATTGCTTTGACCACCAAGCCCCAGCACTCCAATGATGCACTGAAGTGAATCCCGATTGCATCAGCCCTGTCTTGCATAATCAATTGATCAGGAACAGAAAATATCACAGAGCACTTGCCAGATCGTGTCTGCTCAATGATAACCTGGCTACAATGTTGGCAAAATGCCTTGTATCTCTGGATTATGGCAGTTTATGAGAGAGGTCAATCACAGGTGTGATATTCATTCAGAGGTTCAATTTTTTCTCTCTTGAGGTTGCACCAGTGTTGTACAGTAAGGTTATGGCTTCTGTGGGACAGTCCATGGTCCGGAAATCTAGTTTACTATGGACATGTAAATCAGTGGTCATAAAATGTATTACATGCTATTACAGTATATTAATAAGCCTTTCTTTCCATTGCCAGGCAAAGTCGGTACCGAAGAAATGCAAGGCGTCAGCAAGTGGCACCAGGCAACAATGTGCATGCAAGAATGTGTAGGCGGAAGCTGCAGGGGTAATGATATTTGATAGTAGATGGAGGAGGTGGAGCCGCATTCAGTAAAGCCTTGCATTTGGATATGGGTGTATGCGAGAACTCCCATGTATGCCAGAGTGATGCTGGAAGTTCGCAGATTTGGAGATCCCAACTCCCTTCCCCCAGTATACATGGAGGACTTAGTCAACAGCAAGTTCAAACTGCAGTTTAAAACAAATAAAACCAACAGGGATCAATACAAGCACACAGGTGGATTCCAGTACTTCTCAACTTCTGTTGACTCACAGGCCAGTTTTACTACAAAATTACATCATTACTCTGTTATTACCTGGGTCCTTCCCCTCCTATCTGTGGGTTTTGTGTCTGTGGCAGAATATTGGTATCACATGGTGTCACTGCTTGTTTGATTGCACTGCATTCTGTGGTTGCTGAGGCACTATCTGTGGCTGTAGCTGTGAGCCTTGGGACTGTTGCATTGGTTGGACCTGCTGGGCTTGTGTCTGATCTGGTGGATATTCTGTGTAAACACAATGGGCCTCATTACGACCCTGGCGGTAAGGGGTTAGCGCCAGCGTTAGCTGCGCCGACCCCTTACCGCCAATTACGGGGTCCCTTAGCGCCATGGCGCTTTTAACACCTGCTTTTAGCGGGTGTTAAAATCCATGGCGCTAAGGGACCATGGAGTTAATTACGCCACCGTAATTTACGGTGGCGTAATTAACGCCTTCCCCACTCCCATTATGCCCTATGGGGCAAAAATGGGAATGGGGAAGGGTAAATGGGGATTGGAGACTTACCGCCCCGCCGACCTCGGAATGGGGCGGTAAGTCCGCCAACCACCATGGCGTAAACGTAGTTTACGCCATGGTGGTAAAGTCACGGCCCAGGCGGTAACTTACCGCCTGGGTCGTAATGAGGCCCAATATCCATAATCTTGCTATGATGCACAGTATGGTGCTAGTTATGAAGTCCCCCCTTTTGGCCCATATTGCATTGTACCTTGCTACATTGCTCCTTTTCTTCTGCACACTCATGAAATGTGTTCCATTTTTCCACAGGTCCTTAGAAGTGTGTTTGTTTCCAACCAAACCCTCCTTGGGGTGCTCCAAACCCAAATGCTCTCCCTCTATGAACAAATACTCTTCCTCCTCTGGGGTAGAAACTATTCTCCCCTCTTCCAGAAAAAAAGGCCACCCATGCCCTGCTGTGGGATACAAGCTCCCTGTCCATTTTTTTCCATCTCCACAAATTTTGGATAATTTCTTCATCAATTCTGCCTCTTCCTTCTGCCTTTCCTTGATTTCCTTTTGATCATTCTCCTGCTTTAACCTCCAGTGGAGGGTAATAGTCAATTGTGGTCTCATTTCAATCCCTACAATCTTTTTCAACTGTCTCTGTTCTTCTTCGGGAAGGCCATGACATAAAATATGATAAAACACTGGTAGATTTTTATCCCAATGTACTTTAGTTTCCAAATGCCAACATTCTTTAATGTCTTGGATATAAGCAGTGGGGTCCTATATTCCTCATCATTATGGCTCTCACTGGTCAGGAAATAGCACCCTCTACAATTATATTGCTCTGCAATTATTGAATGGTGACACATCATATGTGGTGGTGTTTTTTTTCTGTCACTGCAAAATAAACTGGTTGCTTCCACATGCCCTCTGCTCGGTCACCCAATATAAATGCAAATATGCTTTTCATGTCACCTATACCTAATGCTATCCCAGCTGTCTCTCGCTCCAGCGTGTAGATCCACTTGCCAGCGCCTGCTGTGAGTGATGGCAGCTTATCCATCAAGTTATGTTTATCTGTCTAATTCCATGGAATATACCGGACTGCCCTAATCCCTTGTGGAACAGTGGGAATTGTGATATCTGTTAGGCAGAATCACCTGCAGTACCTTTTGGGAACACTACAGGCAATTAGGTCTACAAGCCCACGCACAATTTCACCTTCGGTACAAGCCTGTACTACATAGTAAAGTGGTAGCAATGGTTCAGCAGCCAGACTTATCTCAAGAGTTCAAGTGAGCAGTAGTACAAATTACACAAAGGACCATCCAATACAGTGATTCAAGTAAACGCGTACTTAAGGTTTCTTAGTAAAAGAATATACATGAATTTACTCAATCATTTATAAAACATTAAACCTGCATAAGCAGCTCAATATATCACACACTAATATACCACAAAAACCCAACCGGTAAGTAACTGAACAAGTTTAGCTCAAAAATGAAGTGGGAGCACAATGGCACTTCAGATATTACAAAAGGGAGGAAAAGACATGGTTATAAGAATAGACAGCCCAAATACCTTCATAGGCAGGGAAAATGGTTTTAGTTAAATACAACCAGCAATTCTTCTCAACAGACACACAGCAATTCTTCTCAACAGACCTGGGCCAAAGTCAATGGTTCAGAGTCTTTTGTATAGGATAGCACAGTTCTGGTATATACTGGTTAAGTATTTGCCACAGATTTTTAAAGAATTTGGCTAGGCGAAAGGTTTGATGAATGTTTAGGGAAGGACAAGCCTTGGGAGTTGAGGAACGTTTCAGACACTTTCTCGATGGCCAAAAAGATTTGAAGAAAGCTATATATGAGGAAATTGTTCCTGGCAGTTTGAGCAGATCTAGCTGTTCCTGTACTTCAGTCATGGGGACAAGAAGGAGGATGTTGGGAGGTTCCTGCACTGCCCAGGGAAGAGGCCAAAAGCTGTAGCAAGACATCGGTTTAAGGTGTGAGTGCCTTAAAGTCCCCTTGATTTCCTTCCCTCTGGCTATCCAGTTTTCAACAGCACTCTGAAGAAAATTCAACCAGAAAAGGATGGTGTCCAGGTGGCTTGCGAGTTGGTTGTTCCCACCAAACTCAAGGGAATAAGTTAACGTTGAAGGGCTTCTCTGTCGTCGGAGTTTCAGGCAATTCGGACATGCAGCAGGGCTTCTCCACTCGTCCAGGAGTTGCAGCACTCCTCTTCCTTCCTCTCCTCTTCGGTTCTTTCGTTGCAGTCGTTCACTCTGCTCTCCGAGTCCCAGAGACCTGCTTTTAAACAGTTTTCCCCCCATTCATTCAGCCTGGCTGTCACTCACCCAGCGGGGTGGCTGTCCTTGCTGAACAGTCAGCCAGCCAATTACATCAGAGTGCATTCAGGTCTCCTAGGAGACTAAGCACAGGGAGTTTCAGGCACATCCCTCAAGTCCTGTCCACCCCAGACACTCTGGCACCAGAGGAGGGCTTCAGCACAGAAGCCCACCAAAGGGCACAAACAAAGGGACCAAACCTAGCTTGGTGCAAGAAGATACCCACAAGAAGGACTTTTCTTAAAAGAAATGACAAAAATGGATGACCGGAGTCTGTTTTTACAGATAGGTCTGGGGCGCCATATTGAAAAACATGGCTACCCCTGATTTTGAGCTACCGGTGTTAGCGGTCTTGAAAAATCATAGTAGTTGATCTAAACCACTGCCACCAGCCATTTAAAATAGGAAAAGGTAACATTTTACTCTTGCATGAGTGTTTTGACTCAGGGGAAGCTAAGCAACCCCTCCAGCACTCCATAGAAAGATAGGGCATGCTGAGTCAGTACATTTTAAATAGAGACTAGTAAAGTCAATTTAACTTTACAGGCTCTGAGAGACAGTATTCAGGCCCAGAGAAGGTATTTAAACCTTGGGGAGTCTGAAAGACACCTCTGTGCACTTCACTGAAGGTGCTGTGTGACACACAGAAAAAGATGGTGCCACTGGAGTTGTTTTGAAATTCCATAACCAAAGATCACAAAAGTAAAACACATTGAAAAGGAAACGTTCAAAGCCCCAAATATAGCAAAAGAACTGGAGGGCTCTAAGGTAGAGGGAATTTAGCACTTATGTGAAAATGTTCCCTAACAATATCCCTTTCTTGCATGAAAGTGACTCTGCTTGTGTTCTCCTTCTCACTGTCTCAGCTGCAAGGTGTCACTGGCATTCTGGCAAATGTATTAACAAATATAGTGATCTATGGTCACTATGTGAGCTATTATTAACATATTTCTTTCTTACTAGACACAGTAAGTTTCTAGTAGAATTAGATAACACAAAATAAATTATTTTTCACATAGTATTGTACTGTTTCTTATGAGTTATGTATTTTTTAAAACAGAAAATGGGTATGCACAACTTTTAGTTGATTGTGTTTGTGTATGAAATAGTCATTTATAGTTCATCACAGTGGAATATTGGCATGATTTTGCAAAATATGTGGATATTGTATTGTGAAACAAATGTCAGTGAGACAAAAGCAGTCAGCTATATTTTCCTTTCGGTAAACCTGGTGTGGGTCTTTCTTTTCTTGATGCATAGACTCAAAAAAGTAGAATATTCCGATTAAAAACAGCCTGGCCCAGACTTTGGAATCGAAAAGGCAGGGTGGGGTGAGTTTATATCTGGGCTATGCCTCTGAAAAATGTATCAATTATTTAAAAAAAGTAAATTTGTTCCATCGATAGAGATCATTGCATGATTTACACACCCATGAAAATGATTTAAGCACAAGCAGTTCTATTACGAGTTTGACGGTGCAGGAAAGAAAAAATAGTGATAATTCTGTTAATGCCATTTTTAGGGGGTTAATGTTTCCCACACCGCCCTACTACAGGGTTTACCTTTAAAGTAGAGGATTTCCCTTCAGCATCATACTGGAAGTAAATCTACCAATTTAAATTAATACATTTGAGCATTTACCACAGCAGAATTACTGCTCATGGTAATTCCGGTAACTCACCATGGGGTCCTATAGCAATTAACACCACCCTACCACCAGTTTCTCATTCTGTTGTAGACTTTTGGTACCTTCTCCCAATTCCCAACTCCACCACAAACCCACATACGTGTGCTCTGTGTCTCTCTATACACTATAGATTCACCTCCAAACTTCTCTTGATGTCTCTTTCGTGCCTACTACTTATATCTCCATCCCTCCCCTTGATATTTCTCTCACAGCCCTTCATTCTTCCTCTGCTAACCTCTGATTTGAAATTCTTAAACACTATCCTCTCTGCATCAACATCCTCTCCAATGCCTCCCTCTCTTCCCCACTTTTTCAGAATGTCATTCATTCTGCCTGCCAGGGCTATTTCGTCATCCTGCATACCTCAGCTAACTTTCTTGACATCTCCACAGCATCCTTTCTCCTCAAACTCTGCATCATTTCTGCCCCACTATTCTGCTACCTTCCTTATAATGCCCTATTGTTATTCATTTCTCTTGCTCCCTCTATCTATCCCCCTATGCGTTGTTTCCTCCACCTCTTTCGATTCCCAACAGACTCCAAACCTGATTGCCAACTCCATGCCCCCACTTCTCTGTCAGATCCCCTGATCCACTTATACGGGCTTAGCCCCCTCAATTTGGCTATACTATTTGGGAGTAGGGACATCTTCGTATACTAGTGATGCCCAATATGAGATTAGGCCAGCGTTTTATCAAGATTGATTAAACCTACTGGTAAGGTATTACAGCAGCTATGCACATCGACACAGATAAGCCAAATCCAGGCTCGGTCAACCTTTGAATGTTATGTGCACATTCAGGGCACCACTGAGGGTACCTAGATCATGAATTCTCATCTGGTCAGACAACAGCCAGGTTGGCTGAGAGCTTGATGCCTTCAGCGTGCTGCCACTGTTTTTTCACTGCATTAGTAACATTTGCACACTTTTTGCTCAATTTAGGGTATCACAAACAGGGACTATAACCTATAGGGTCTCTTGCACCTTCACCTGTTAGCTGAATCAGTGGGTAACTTAAAGCCATGCAGGGACTAAGTGAGGACTGCTTCTGTTGGTGCCTGCGTACACCTTAAGGGCCTGGTTGTGTAGTCGTGGATCACAAATGTACCTTTCTGGACCGATTATTATGTTGTAGGTGGTGGGGTGCAGCCCCCATGACCACTGTATCCCACAACTGCAGACCCGAAATGGGGACTTTGTCACACTCAACCACTTCCCTAAACCGTTCATATAATCATAGCCACATCACATTCTAACTTCAAAAAACTTTACATACCACAGACTCATCACTAAGATCGTTGTTCTAGCAAGGGGACGTCCTAAATCTATCTGCAACCAAATGAAGCTCATGATTTACAGACAATGTACGATCTTTAAGAGAGAACATTTGTAACCGTGTCAAGTTCTGGGGCCAGAGGACTGCAGGAAAAAAAAAACATGAACTATTCAGGAACTAATCAAAAAGGTTACAGTGTATCGACTAAAGGGCCATTAAGACGTTGTACTATACACCCAGTATGTGTGACAAAAAATAAATAACTTAATCAGAAGCCCAAGGAAGAAACAGAAGTGGAATGATGGAATACTACAAACATGTCACTTCTAAAGATGGAGAGACCTATGAGACAACTCACAACTCTTTGGTCGTGTCGGAACTGTGGCCTGCAAGAATTCAATGAAAGAGGCAAAAAAACAAGAAAGCATTCACAATTAGATTTGTAGATGTATACTTTCGTTTTCCCAGTTGGGTAACACGATCTCTGTAGGCGATTTCCGTGCTTCTCGTTGATTCTAGGGAAAATATAATGGCTGGTCTGAGGATTGAATTGGACCTACGTTCACTAAAGATTATGGCCAGCTGGAAATTAATTTCTCTCTTCTGCCTTGTCATCACGGCGCAGGAGGGCACATTGTACTCTGATATTAAACATCAATTGGGCAACCAGAGCCCAATTACCCTTTCTGGACTAGAAGTAAAGGTCGAAGAAGAGTTAGGCTGGAAAAATATGAATCGGGAAACATTGATTGACAATCCTGGAAAAGCAAAGAATACATTGGAAGAGATGGACTGGATAGGAATGTTTGAGATTATATGCGATCATTGGCTCCAGCCAATCTGTTTCAGAAAGTAAATAAAAGACAGGGGCTCTTAGCCAGATATTTAGTACAGTTCCCTGATTGGAGAATCTGGAAGAACTTCATGAGAATTTGTTTAAATGTGGCCCACACGGGGGAAATTCTGTGCAAAAGGGGCTTGAAGGGGTCGGCCACTGCCCGCTGTAGAATCTGCACTAACCCAGCCAACCAATCCCTCAAACATCTGTTTCTGGACTGTGAAGGCACCTGGCCTACCAGACTTAGATTATTTGGCAGGTTCGGGGTGGGTAATGAGAAACATCAGTAGAACATGTTCTGGGATAAACTTGTAGTGGGTCATGAAGTAGCTGTGACAATCACAGTGGTGCAAGTTCTGGAGAAAAACATCATGGTCTAGGACTCCAATTGTTGTGTATGGCGTCAAGAAGCATTGTGCCCATCGGACCTGGATGAATACTCTTTAAGGGGGATTCTGAAAGTGTAACTTTTTTTGTATCTACAGCATTGTCACTTTATTCAGTGCTCCTTTCTTGTTCTATTTGGACTAAGCTATCTTGTTTGTATAACAGTGGGGTAGTTTCAGCAAAGAGATAAGTAGGTGGATTTATTAAGGGGGTGTTACATTTGATCAAGGGAAGTAGATCCCTTTTGTTTTATTTCTCTTCTTCTATTATTTGCTAAACTGTCTTTCTGCTCCTACCCCATTGTATATCATCATATTGTATTGTGTTAATGCTTTTATATTTAGGTTGTACTTTTATTTAACTGCATAGTAACTAAATGTGTGTGATTGTGGATTGTAAGAGATTTTTTTCTAACCATATACAAAAAAAAATGCCTCTGAAGTAATTCCACCCACCCCCTCAACTGCATAAGTGTTGGGAATCAGGCTGGTAACATTGTCACGCGTATGGAATATAGCCACAAGATTTGCAATTCCCTTTAAATAATTTTACAAATGTTAGCATGAATCAAAAAACATACATGCTGTAGGGATGCATATCTTATTTTCTGATCCCCACATCAAAGTTGTGGGTGCAATGGGGAGTTGCAATATTCTGTATAATGCATGATGTGATGGCTCTGTTAGTGGTTGCAGAAAGGAGGCAGAAGATGCTAATTCATACCCATAATAGAATTCTAGTGTGGCTTAACATTTTGAAGACTGTACAAAATGTCACATATGGTGTAGGTAAGATTCAGGACAAGCACCGTTTTGAGTGATGATTTTTATAGGTAGCAGTAAAGCTGTTCACATTGACAGGATTGATCAAATAAAGGCGCAGCGTTCTACAGTTCCAAGACTTCATGTTCAAGCTGGGCATTTCGTTCCATTACTTTGAGTCAATTCTTTTCTGAGCCAGGAGGCTATGGGGTTAACTGACTTCATTTAAAGCAGGAAAAGATGTTGATGATATGCATTTCCCCATCTCAGGTTAGGCAAAGTATCAATGCAGAGAAAATGATAAGGTTATGAATTAATTACTGGGAACTGTTAATAATTGATCATACTCATGTCTAATTCGGTATGAAGAGCCACAGTTGAAATACATGTATTTTTAACCTGCTGATCTGCAGCCTGTAGATTGCACTGGTTAAATTATTAAGCAACAGCTGGGCTGAGATCTGAGAATAAAATCCTTAGCCAATTTTAACCATCATTTTTCTATGATTTGTCTGCGGCATGATGTTGCTAAGCTACCAGAGCAGAAAATGAATGCAATCTTATCAAGAGCCGTGTTACGGCTGGAGTAGCTGAGAACAGCAGATTAGTGCATCAGACATGTAAACATAGGTGTGCCCTGGGATTCTTCTTTGCCACTGCCATACCTATTATAATTTTCTGTCTTTTATCTGTTCAGTTGGCGAATGTACGACGTTTATTCTAATTAATAATCAGTCCCAAATCCGACTGAAAAGAATGACAAACGTTATTTACAATGCACAATGTCTCTACATAAAGAAGTGGCAAAGACACTAAGAAAAACTGAAGGCACTAAAGTTGAAATCGTAAATTGAGATTCACAATTCTTCATAAAATCAATATAAGAGATTTGTTTTAAAACACTGAAAAAATGCACTGTTTAACACCCCCGTGCACACTGCGATAAGAAGGTGCAAAGTGCATGAAGGCATCAACAGTGTAACAGGCGATGCCACAGTGTGACGAATGCTGCTAAGAGCATCAGAACATGAAATAACGAGTGGGAAGAGTTTCCTAAGAGGATGAAAAAAAAAAAGATTTCTAGGAGGCCATTACGAGGGACATGACAGGGAAGTAAAACATGCCTGCAATGAACAACTGCACAAGGGTAATCTGGGGTTTCGTCAACCACACTTACCTTGTCGAATGTATATGTGGCTACACAACCACACATACATGCATGTGTATGTTTTAGGAGCAATTTAGGGTGGGTGGGGTAGATGGATTTGAGATGAGTCAAAGGGGGGAAGTGGGGCTATGCCCCCGCCACGTTAAAAGATACAAAATAGTACGACCAACAGGAGTCGAACTAAAGGTTGACAATGTAAGTGTGGTTGATGCAACCACACACAACTCATATTGAAGTGATCGAATTGTGCTTTTGCCACGCGTGTGATTTGGGGGATGGAGAATAAATTATGATTGGTAAGCATGCTTGTATTGTTTGTTTTCCTTTTCACGTTGAGATGATGGTCCTGAAAGTTCGGCATTCTTTGTGGTTTGATGCCCGTGTAGACACAAGTGTTCTGTGATGGGTTCTAGGTGCATTAGCGGCCCTTCTTGTCATTGTCTACACTGGCAGCATATGTTTGAGACTCGCACCTTATGGCCTAAACGTATTACATTGTCTTCAAAACATAGCATGTTGAATTGCATCACACGCGCCATGAAGGGAATTTTCAATCCAATAGTGATCAGGTTACACCAACAACCCATAGCTCACATTCATAAACATTGTAGGGCTACGACCTGTGGTTCCTAAGAGAGTGTTTAACTAAATGCCTATCTAAATACAACTATCCATGGCCTGCCTTAATGTATACACCCATTTCTTTCAGAAACATTCCATTTAACTATGTAGCTTTAAGGCCTCTCCTCCTCAGTCACAAAACAATTTGCGATTCCTGAAACAGGTTAGTTAATCTGCATCTTTTATTCAGTTCTGTAAACAATCCCAAGTGGTGCAAAAGAATTCCAAAATACCATAATACAATATACATGTGCAAAACGAACAGACAAAAAAATGTGCTGTAGGTTTGAGGAATTGCAATCTGACAAGGGTGTAGAACCACTGGCTTTTTTGTTTTTAATAAATATAATCAAAGTATGCTGAAACCCATCTCAGGAGATGTGATATGCTAAGCATAGATATTCCTGTTCATAATCTCCACCCAAAACACATAGTGTACAGCTGTGTCCAGCTGGATCAGTATTCTGATCAGCAAGACCTGCTCACCAGTGGCAAATAGCAGTTTCAGGTGTCACAAGCGTTCATTTGACAGTTGCTGTGGAAGACAAGCCACTGCAAGACAGAGGCTGCACTTAAAAGTCTGCAACTCTGTCCCAAAACCACAGTCAAGAAGAATTACAATTCTGGTGGAAGATTAATTTCTAACTATAAAGTGATACCTGACTTTAGGGTATGGTGAATATTAATTCGCATAACTGTATGCAACCACATCAGATTGGTATCACACACGTGTCATCTCTGTGAACCCAGGCTGTGGAACAATTGTGTGTATTTTTTTCAGACAGCCTGCTGCTGCCACTGCATTGGAAGAGACTGGATGGCTATGCCTCTCCTTTTGATCCATTGTGAGGTCTGATAACACCTCTCTCCAGCAAGGCAGCCTCCCAGCAGGAGCTGTCCTAGAAAACAGGCATCAGCCGGCACATCTACACCTAACGAACTGGACTCACAACAGGGTGCTGCATATCGAAATGGCCTTTGATTCTATTGACAAGTGAGTGCGGTGAAGTTAGTGTAGAGAGAATGTGCTCAGCATAGCTGGCAGGTATCAGGTAATATTATCCCCATCAAAAATATCGTAATATATATGGTCATCGGGAACGGCCAGAGGCGATATTTTTAGTAGGGATAATATTAGGGTTTTTTAGGAGCAGGGGTTGCGGGGGTGTCCCCTGCTCCTTTTAAAATAATAGAGGGGTTGTGTCGGTGTCCCCAGCAGGTTTCATGCCTTAATATTGCCGCAAATATATGGCAGTATTTTTGCGGGGGTATTAACACATGAAACCAGCTGGAAGGGGATTCTACCATGTTGGATCCCTATATATTCTCTCTTACTTCCAGTCCCTTCCACTTCCTTTAGCACAAAGCACTTTGGGAATGATGTCAGAAGTCAAAGATTATGTCTCACAAGAACAGGGGTTGGACCCCTTAAAGCAGACTTGCTTTAGTCCAATCCCTGTAGACCATTGACTTTAATAGAAGGCAACTCCAACTCCTTCTTTGAGTCACTATTGACCACAATCCTGAGGAGAATTAATTGACCTCTGTTGGTAGATGACTTTCCAAAGAACTCTCCCAAACGTGAAGACTGACTTTCCTTTGTGGATTGTGGATTTCCTTACCTTTCACCCTTGATTTATTACGAATAGTGCTGCAACTTTCTATATTTGCATATTAGTTTTTAATTCCTCTGAGGTGGGTTTTGTGGAGTGTGCTTCTATTTATTTACTTTTGGAGATGGTGTTTGTAATTAAATAATACAATTTTACAAATGCTTTTATTGACAATTATTCGATGACTCATTTTCCTGATGAAATATGAAAATAACACCCAATCGTGGCACACTTTTAAGCATGTAATAGTAGAAAAAAAACTGAACAATCTCCCTGCACCATCACCACACTGTTTCCTCCTGTGAATTGTCATGTGGGACACAAAAAGGATATCTCAGCTTCTTATCCCAGGATTGCAAGTTTGTGGTAGTTTCAGAAGGTGCAATTCTTGTTCAGACACTATCACTATACATGTATGGAGTGGGATGTATCGTTGACATACCTAGAAAGTTGCCAGAACTCCTACAGCATATTTCACATGCTCCAGATTCCCGACTATGAGTGAGCTCAACACTGACTGGCCTTGTGAAGCCAGCTGCATTGCAGCAGACCCAACAACCCCATCTGACCTGCTCGTTGGGGCACTCACCTTCTCCCTCAGCGAGTTCTCCACTTGTTCTGCATCTGAATCAGCAGAGCCAGAAGAGTCCGAAGAGGCTGGAGCATGACTGATAACGGACTGTAGCATCTGAGGAATTTCATGGTGAAGTTTGCCACAGCCTCCATTGGTGGACTGACACACCACTACCTCTTCATCCTCCTCCTCGTATGTATCTGCTGCATCATAACCTGCACATGGATAGAGATTGATATTTTGAGTCATATGTGTCCTGACATGCATGCTCATGTGCATCAAAGTGCAGACAGACACAAAATGGCAGGACACCCATGCATCTGGCATTGTGACTTGGCACACTGTGAGCTGTAAGCCACAGATATAATGCATTAGCGGACATGCAGCACCACCCCACCCCTGGTCCTGTCCATGCTATGCTGTTAGTGAACTTATAGTCAAACATAAGTGGCAGACACAATGATGCAAGGGAGAAGGCATGTGACTGTCATGCATCGACTGATGGACACATACAGGGCTATCATGTCAGACAGGTGGTACTGTTTTGAATTGTATTAACACATTGTAATTAGACCATGCACTTACATGACATGCAATGCAGACAGCACACTCATTGGCATTATTCATGTCCCTAAACCTTTCTGTGGCCTGTCTACAGACATTTCATTTTGAGAATACCAGACTGCCCACCTTGGCATGATGACCCACCATCAGCTATTATTCACCATGTTTTGTCAAGTTTTTCCACTTGCATTACACAAGTCAAGTTGCATCTTTAGAATGCCTGGTACACATGGCAGTGGTCAGTGGATGTTCATTCCCCAGCTGACTGTTCACACCACAGTGTGTCATGGTAGGAAGATCAGATAAGTATCTTGACAAGAAATCCCGTAAGAGCAGGTGACAATACACACATGCCAATCAGCAGCACATGATGTGTGTGTTTGATGTATAACGCATGTACTTGATGTACAATGCAATGGGACAGGCCCCGAAAATGTGGAAATGAACAATACATGTGGATGTGGCATTGTTTTTGCGTGATGCAGAGGTTTATCCTGTGGGTGCTGTGTGCTTGTCAGGGGTGCACGTCATGGGTTGTTGCAATCTGCACATGTTTTGAACATTGAAACACTGCATGCACGTACTGGCACGGCTGTGTAGGCCAGCACACAGTGATGTGAACAGTTAATCTAACATGTGCCACCCATGTGGACCACACAGGAACATCGCTGAACTGGTGCAATGTGACAGAAGTGTATACAATAGCAAACATGCATTTCCCAAGGATGGCTGACAAATGCAGCCAGCTGTACACACAGATATGGGTAGGTCAACCATGATTGTCCACATATATGATGCACACAACTGCCACTCACCAGATGTGTCCTAATGGGTTTCCATGCCTCTCACGCTTTGCACCTGCTTAATGCTGATTAGTTGACTGGTGGCTTCTTCGATTGGAGTAGCTCCTCATCATCTGCTGGCCCTCCCTCCAGAGGCCAGTGCAGAGGCCAGGTTGACACAGATCTTATGCTTGGTCTGCCATGTGAGATCATTCCACTGCTTCTGGACTTGTTCAGCAGTGCGCATTTCCACACCTAAGGCGTTGATGAGGTCTGTGACATGCCGCCAATGCACCTCTCTTTGTTAGGATGTAAATGTGCTCCCCGCATGCTGAACATCTCACAATGGTTATCTGTTACATAGTAAATGAGGATCTGGAGCTCCTCAGGGAAGTGCCTCTTCCTCTGTGGATTCTTCGCCTGTGTTGTGTCTTGAGTTGGAGCCTCTTTCTTCTCTGCATGGCATCCCTTCTTGGCCCAACTGTCCCCAAGTGCTACTGCTTCACCTCTCAGACTGCAACTGCATTGACTTCCTGGTGCCAAGTCACCTGTGGGCTAAGGCCCACCATGTCCTCCTGCGACTGTGGCAGATGTATCCTCACCATGTCCCAACCCGTCTAATCCCTTCCCCTTTTGGGGCCTTTCCATTCATGCTGCAGATGAAATGGATAAATGGAAGGGACACCAAAATATATTTTTGGGCAATAGGATGAAGGGAACAGTCCACGTGATGTGCGATGATGTGTGGTCCAGCAAGGCTCCAATGTACCCCAAAAACCCAAAACTGAATACAAAATTCCTGGTAAGCTTCTGAAAGGGGAAAAAAGGGGTATGCGATATGCAGAGGAAACCCAAAAACCAGAAATTCGGTTTGTGACACTCTATAGGCCTCAAAATGGAAAATGAATATATGCGCATATTCGCAGAGGCAACCTTCAAAAAAAAAAAAATACGGAATACGTTACCTTATGGAAATGGCTTGCATGGCACCACCAAATACGTGTGTGTGAAACTCATTCATCTTTGTCCCTTTTCACGCACAACCAGTGATGCACATTGCAACTCTTAAATATCATCATGCTAGGTGCACAACCTGCAGTGCGTGTCACATAACTTACCCAGTAAGGGCCTTTACTCTGTTTTCAGATGCCTGGAATGAGAGCCACACACCAGAGTTCCTCCTGCCCGCCAGCCACTTTTTTTGTTTCTACTGGCCCTAAATTGCCTCAAATACTCTCTATCTGCTGCTGCCTGATTGAGTGTGAGTGCCTGCTTGCGTCCGACATTGTCTCAGAGTCTCAGCTGTCCTGCAATTGCCTGTAATGCTGTATCCAGCATGTAACCATCTCATCTGTGATTTGGGACTTCCACATATTCTTGCCAACACCACCATAGCTCCACAGCACCTATCCAGGCCCTACTGAATCCATACCTACCTCAGCAGTGCTTTGTCAGGACCATCCACCTCTTTCAGAGAGAGCGGCACCCCCCATGTAATTGATGAAAAGGCCTGCCAACCTCACCTCCACCAATGTTGGCATCCTGGTGGATTAGGTCCTGGGTGCTTATTATGCTCTCTTCAAACCAGCAACACAGCTGGGCCATGATGCACATCAAGAGATCTGGGATGACATCACGGCTTCCAGCAACATGAAGAGGGTGACAGACCATCCAATGAAGACCATCCAGAAGAGATGGGATGAACTCAAGGCCTGTACCCATTCCAAGGCGTTGGCAGCCTTCGCTACAGAGACCACTGTCACGGTGTACCGGGTGGGCTGCCACCTGTTATCCAACATCCAAATGTGGGTCCGAGAGGTTTAACCCAGACCTTCACACCCAGATCTGTGTGTGGAGAAGTTGTCTGAATATTGCTGGTAAGTAGCTGCGTGGAGCAGTGCTCTACAGTGCTCTACAGTGTCTGTGTGGCATGTATATTTGCAGGTGCCACATTCTGTATGCAGCTTGAGTGTATGGCCTCATTCTAAGTGTGGCGGTCTGGAATTAAGGGTGTGGGTCTCACCATACTGGCCCTGGATAGCAGACTTTCACAGAAGCACCGGCACTGTTAACAATGGTGCTATTGCTTCCGTGAACCCATTCCCATGGAGTCATATGGGACTCCATGTGAATGGGGACTTCCCAAATCCACCGCCCGATATCCCAGGCATCACCCCTGGACCAGGGACAGGAGGATGTTCAGTGGAGGAAGCTGCACAACCTCCCATCCCTGCCTCATCTGCTGCAGCAGTGACCACCTACGTGGATGCCTCCACTCAGACCGAACCCGCCCTTGTGCCGAGGAGACCACCCCAGAATGAATGTAGGCCCTGCTGGATGGTCTGGTGAGGTGCACAGGCATGATTCATGATGATGTGTCAGCTACTCGCGTGGAGCCGACTCAGCATCACCAGTCAGTGTGCCTTTACCTGGACCAGCAGGCGCATGCATTGCTCTCTGGTTGGGTTTTGAGCGCTGTCACATTCACTTGCCCCTTCCTCCACTCCCTCCTCCATACCCCAGGCATCGTCGGGGAGCCTTCCTTGCCAGATACCATCATGGCCCCCTCGACACCTGTATCAACCACACTGCCCAGTCTGGTGGTAAGCACAGCCCTGCCTCTGGTGGAAGTGCTGCAGGTTACAGATGGGACGGCCGCTGTGCCTGCCCAGGCACTGACACAGGGACAGGCAGCAGACATACAGCTGGCACCTCAGGACAGTACTGGCACTGTAGCCCCTGATATGTGACATCCAGACGGGGGGCGGGGGGCTGTGCAGCCTACACTCAGCCAGGCAGAAGTAGATGAGGAGTGTTCAGAGACAATCCGTGCAGGTTCAATTGTCAATGAGGAGGCAAGTCAGGCAGCACATGGGTAACATCTGGCAGGAGGAACGGAGGTGACTCCTGAATATGGTGTGCATCAGGATGGAATTGTTGAGGCAACTGATGACAGTGAGGAAGCAGGCTAGGGAGGCAAGAATTGTAAGGACCAAGGCAGAGGTGGTGGAGCGGCATACATTGAGGCGGGCTACCATCCTGGAAGAGGCTTCCAGGGATGCGAAGGATGAGGGGAGGAGCATGGTAGAGGGCCTGCAAGTCATCCAGGCAAGAACAGAGGCTCGCCTCCAGGTGGAGGATAGAGAATGTGACTGCCCTGGAGGACACCTTGAGATACATTGAGCCTGTTCGCCATGTAAATAGTTCATTTTTGGTGTTTATATTTCCTTCTTGAATATTTCTCCATTCCACATAGTGGCTGACCTCCTTCCTCTTGGGCCACCCCTCCCAGGTCCAACTTGGTCCCTTTCTCTCTGCCACCTCTCTCACGGCTCTGTCCTATCACCCTGGTTTTACAACCTCTACTTGGCCCCTTTGGCCCACCTGATCTCTACCGTCTCCTCTAACTTTCAGTGCTATGCAGATGACACTCCACTTTCTTTCAGGCTCCCCTCAGCCTCCTCTCCTCTCTCGCTCATTCCCGGTGTCATCTTCAACTCCACTCTCTCTTTCTCTCTTCACATCTCGGACATCGCTAAGAAGTCCCACTACCAGCTGCACCTCCTCAAAGGGACTCTTCCCTTTCTCACTTTCCCCCAGAAGCTCACTGTCTCCAGAGCCCTGGTTCTCTCTAAGCTTGACTAGTTCAACAGCCACTTTCTCAATCTGCCTTCCTCTACTCCCCGCCCTCTGCAACTAATCCAGAACAGGATTGCAAGACTTATCCTTGGCCTCAAGCCCAGGGACTGTATCTCTCCAGCCATGAAATCTCTCCACTGGGTCCCGGTGGCTGCAAGGATCAAGTTCAAGACCCTTTGCATTGTCCACAAGGCTTTCTGGTGCTGGGATCCGCACAACATCCAATGCTCTCTTCCAAAATGCCTTTCTAAGGGTTAGATGTGTCTACAGGCATAGAGTGGGGGGTAGATCTCTCTCCTCTGCAGAATACCTCCCTTCCAAACTTGAGCCGGACCACCTGAAGTTCCGGAAGCAGCTCACAATGTTCCTCTTGTCTGCTATACCAACTGGTTGCTTGGCTACCCTCAGTCTCACTTAGTCCAGGTTTTTTCTTGATCAGTCACCCTTGCACTGCCTCTGGGCCTACCACGCAGTTAAGGTCTGGCACTGTAACCCTACAGTCCATTGTTCTCCTTGCACTACTTAGAGCCGAGCTGCCTGGCTGCACTTACTCAGAGCATTGCTACCCTGTTTTCCCCTCCCTCTCCCTTAAACTTCCCCTATCCCTTTCCCCTTGCACTTCTCGTTCTCGCACTTGCACAATCTGTGTGACACAAGGCCTAGTAAGATCCTTTGTCTTGTCCTCCCTCTGTTTTCCTTCCCTTGTCTTGTCGCGCCTAAAACACGTGTGTGCATGTGCGTTATATATGACTTATCATATCATATAATTTTATCCACAGATGCCCAGTAAAATATAAAATGCTGCAATAAGAAATGGCTAGACTGGCAGAACCCAAATGCCAGTGTAGCCAGGTAATTACACTTAGCAGGACTGCTTTATCAGAAATGCACAGTTACAAAAAGGCATACCAAACTGAGGAATGAATAGATTGGCTGCACCTAAATGCCTCTCTAGCCACTAATACCACATATTATTCCTGCTTAGAATGGACACGGATGGTCATTAAGATTTATTGCACAATCCTGCCCCCACACATCCCCTCTCCCTCCCATTCCTTACCCAACCTCCAAAATCAGCTCATTGGCCCAGAATTACCCCACGTCCCTCTTTCTTGTCCCAGTGCTTTCGTATGAGGCTCCATGCCTCATAGGTAAGTACTGGGATGAGGAAGAGTGGGACTAGGAGCAATGAAGCAATGAAGATTACAGGCAGGTAAGTCAGGCATTGCATTCACGTACCTCTACCTCATGTGAGTACTTGTGTATGTGGCATAATGCCTCATACACAAGTACTGCCTCATACACAAGTACTGGGATGAGGAAGAACAGGGCTGGGAGTAATTAAGATTACCAATAAGTAATCAAGTCATTAAACACACGTAGTGGTGCAACACCATTGAGCTGACTGGGCTTCAGCACTACCCCTCCCTGAAATTGTGGGCTATGTTGACTTGACCTGGCTGACCTACAGAGCAGTTGCTGGACAGAAAAGGACACAGATGTTAAACAGCACCTGGGTTTCACTGTTAACAAGGTCCCAGCCCAGCAATTACTAATGTAGAGCATTTCACTGTTAGTACCTGCATTCAGATGCCAAACTGAATTTCAAAGGCAATTGAAATTGTGATGTGAGTTTAGTACTTGCATGCCTGGGGAGTGATTGGAAGAGTTGAGAGAGAACAGGAAACCAGTCATTCTCACAGCAGTCCATAAGTGGGTGTGTTCAGACTTAAAGGAGAGAGTTAACTGCTTTTAACATTGAAGCTGCACTAAAATAGTCTTGTTAAAATGCGTAAAGAAGTTCGATGCCCCCACTCAAATAAGTTTGTTCCTCTCCCACCACACATGAAGTTAGCACCTCTCCCAACATTTCAATGGTTAGCCCCCTGAACACACATCATTCACCATATATACACACGCACACCTAGTCATCCATCCATACATTTAAGTGTGCACTCTTTAACAATACAGGCACACCCAGGCATCCACCAGTACATTTAAGTGTGCACCCTTTCCTCATACATGCGCACACACCCAGGCACTCACCCATACATGTAAGTGTGCACTCTTTCCCCATACAGGCACACCCAGGCAGCCAAGCATACATTTAAGTGTGCATCCTTTCACCGTACATGCACACACACATACCCAGTCACCCATACATTTATGTGCACTCTTTCACCATACACTCACACCAGAGGCGTTGCTAAGGGTTGGCTAAGGGGGCTATAGCCCCTGGTCTTTTGGTTGTAGCCCTGGATAGAATCTCAGAAGCTACAACCAAAAGGCTAGCCAGCTCCCAGTCCCAACAGTTCCGACAATAGCATAGCCCCGGGTCTCTTCCAGACCTAGCAACACCCCTGACACACACATACGTCATGGGGTTGAGGGGAGCCATAATACTTCAAAAATAAATTGTTTCATTTCAAAGTCATTCTAACTTCATAAAGAAATCATTTCTTTATGAAGGCAGAGTGACTTCAAAATAAACTATTTATTTTTTAAGTCATAGGCCTCCGCCCACCCCATGACATGGAGGCCTCCAGCCTAGGGTCTTCAAGTCATGGGTTGGGGGTAGCACCCCAACTTCAAAAAGTTTCTGTTTGTATTCACTCTGCCTTCATAAAGAAATTATTATGTTACAGAAATAATTTCTTTATAAATGCAGAGTGAATTCAAAAAGAAATTAAAAAAAAAGAAATTGTTAACATTTTTTTTCCATTTCTTTTTTCTTCAAGTGGGGCCCCCACCCAGGACAAGGTCGCACCCCCCCCCCATCGCGGGGGCAGCAGGGGCCCCTGTTATGCCAGTGGTTAGCCCCTGAGATACCTTTAGCTGGTCACTTGAATTTCAAGAAGACCAAGGAAAGGCTCTCTTTGTATTTCTACTGGCCTACATTGGGGTCTGATGTAGATAAGTTCTGTAGGAGCTGTCACCCTTGCCAAACCTCTGGCAAGAGTGGAGCCAAGAATGTGGCATCCTTGGTGCCTCTCCCAGTGGTGGGAGTCCCTTTTGAGAGTGTAGGAATCACCAGTGTTGGTCCCTTAGACCCTCCAATGTCTTCAGGAAACAGGTTTATCCTGGTTGTAGTAGACCATGCTACTAGGTATCCTGAAGCCATACCTATGAGAACTGTTACAGCTCCGGCTGTGGCAAAGGCCCTGCTGGGTATTTTTACCAGAGTAGGTTTTTCTAAGGAAGTTATCTCTGACAGGGGATCCAATTGTATGTCCCACTACATGCAGGCCATGTGGAACAACTTCTCAACTGCCTACCATCCTCAGACAAATAGATTGGTGTATAGGTTCAACCGTACAATGAAGAGCATGATAGATGCTTTAGAGGAACCCCTTAGAAGAAAGTGGGACCTTCTACTGCCATGCCTTCTATTTGCTTATGGAGAAGTCCCTCAGGAGGGAGTTTGATTTAGTCCCTTTGAACTTCTCTATGGCCATCCATTTACAGGCCCCTTGGTCCTGATTAAGGAGGGGTTGGAGAGTGCTCCTTCCCCCAAGCCAGTGAGAGTCACTGACTATATGATAGGTCTCCGGAGGAGAATGTCACACATGATGGCAGTAGCCTCAGATAACTTGAAAGCAGGTCAGGCTCTGGTGAAGCATTGGCATGACCAGAAGGCCAACATGGTTGAGATTACTCAAGACCAGCTAGTTCTAGATATGGTGCCTACAAGGCAGAGGGCCTTACAGGACAAATTGATAGGACCTTTCAATGTTGTGGGTAAACTTGGAGAGGTCAACTATCTGGTGGATTTAGGCAATCCTAAGGAGGCTCCCATGGTCTTTCACACCAACCGTCTAAAAGCTCATGTCTCAAGACCAGAAGTGGGAGCTTTGCTTCTAGCTTCCGCTCAAGAGGAGGAGGAGAGTGAACCTCTACCTGACCTACTCATAGGCCAGCCTTTAGTTGAGAACATAGTAGGAGTTAATCTCTCTTCTAATTTGACACCTGAACAACAGGAGGAGTGCAAGTTTCTGTTAAATCAGTTTGCCTCCCTGTTATCACTATCACCAGGCTTGACCCCTTGGGGCCAGCATGATATTATCACTGGAGACTGTTTACCTGTTAAAAGCAGAGGTTACAGGATCTCAGATCATGTAAGACCCCACATAAAGGAGGAGGTCAACAGGATGCTTGATCTTGGGGTAATAGAGCCATCTACAAGTCCATTGTCTAGTCCAGTTGTTCTAGTGCCAAAGGCCGGATCCAAGGAGTTGAGATTCTGTGTGGACTATAGAGCTCTTAATGCAGTCACCAAGACTGATGCCCACCCTTTGCCCAGGACAGATGAACTGGTGGACAAACTTGGTTCAGCCAAGTATCTCAGTACATTTGATCTCACTTCAGACTATTGGCAAATAGCGCTGACAGACCATGCCAAGGAGAAAACTGCATTCACAACCCACGCAGGCCTCTACCAGTTTAAGGTAATGCCTTTTGGACTAAAGAATGCACCTGCTACATTCCAAAGGATGGTTCACAAGGTTCAGGATGGGATGGAGGACTTCTGCATGGAATACTTGGATGACATTGCAGTGTTCAGCCCTACCCGGAAAGAACATGTTGACCACTTAGGATATGTTTTGCAGGCTCTTGAGGAGGCCCATCTGACCATAAAGGCAAGTAAATGTCAAATTGGCCAGAGTAAATTGGTCTACCTTTGACATGAGGTAGGAGGAGGTGAAATCAGGCCATTGTCCAGCAAAGTACAAGCTGTACAAAACTGGGCCACCCCTACTACTCAAACATAAGTGAGAGGCTCACTAGGCCTCACTGGTTACTATAGGAACTTCATTGAGAACTATGGGACCAGAGCTTCTCCCTTGAATGTGATCTCCTCTCCCAAATTCCCTAAACATGTCAGGTGGAATGAGTAGTGCATTCAAGCATTTGAAGGCCTAAAGAAAGCCCTTTGTCAAGCTCCAGTCCTAAGAGCTCCTGACTACAACCAAAGCTTAATTGTGCAGACATATGCCTTAAATACAGGTATATGTGCAGTTCTGAGTCAGCTGGATGAGAAAGGAAGGGAGCACCCCATTTGCTTCATCAACAGGAAGCTGAAGGAACCTGAGACATGATGGGCAACCATTGAAAGAGAATGTTTTACTATTCTGTGGTCACTGAAGAAGTTTAGACCATACTTGTATGAATCTACTTTTGTGATTCAGACTGACCAGCAACCCTTGAGATGGTTGATGCAAATGAAAGGGGAGAACCCTAAAATACTGAGATGGTCAATCAGCCGGCAAGGGTTTGATTTTACCATCGGACACAGGTCTGGGTGTCACCACCAAAATGCTGATGGTCTTTCCAGGATGTTTGACCGAGTGGAGAAAGGCGAATCATCCAGGAATGGATTAAATCCTCCTGTCCATTAGTCTGGTGGGGATAAGTGTTAGGGAGAATTCTCAAAATGTGCGAATTTCCCTTACCTTTTGAGACCCCCAACAACTTTGCTGGATTTCTAGGGTTTGATTTTTTTTTACCTTGGAAGAGTGTGAGGCTTTTTTCCCACTCTTCCATGTATTTTGATGTGTGTTTTACTTTTGTGTTCTTTGGTTATGGAGTTTTAAAACAACTCCATGGGCATCATCTTTTTCCATGTGTCACACAGCACCTTCAGTGCAGTGCCACAGGGATGCCTTTCAGAATTCCCAAGGTTCAAATACTTTCTCTGGGACTGACTACTGTCGCCCGGAGCATGTGAACTTATATAGACTTTACTAGTCTTTTTAAATTTACAAACCCAGCACACACTATCTTCCTATAGAGTGCTGGAATCGTTGCTTAGCAACCCCTGTGTCTTAACATTCATGTAACAGTCAAATGCTACCCTTTCCTCTTGAAATGGCTGCTGGCAGTGGTTTTAGAACAAACTACCATGATTTTTCCTGACTGCGAACACCGGTAGCTGAAAATCGGTCAGCCATGTTTTTTCAATATGGCACCCATGGCTCTGGTCAACTTTTTTCCTTCTTGTGTTTAACTCTGTGCACCAAACCATTTTGGTCCCTTTACTGGATGCCCTTTGGCAGGCTTCAGTGCTGAAGCCCTCCTCTGGCGCCTGAGTGTCTGGAGTGGACGGGATGTGAGGGAGGTGCCTGAAACTCCCTGCACTTAGTCTCCTAGGAGACCTGAATGCAGGCTGGTATGATTGGCTGGCTGACTGTCTGGCAAGGACAGCCACCCTGCTGGCTGAGTGACAGCTAGTGGTAGCAGTCATCTTCCTTCAGCACGTCTTCGGTTCTTTCGTTCCAGTGGTCGACTCTACTTTCCAAGTCCCAGAGACCTGCTTTTAAACAGTTTTCCCCCATTCATTCCAGCCTGGCTGTCACTCACACAGCAGGGTGGCTGTCCTTGCTGGACAGCCAGCCAGCCATTCACACCAGAGTGCATTCAGGTCTCCTAGGAGATAAGCACAGGGAGTTTCGGGCACCTCCCTCACATCCTGTCCACTCCAGACACCCTGGCACAAGAGGAGGGCTTCAGCACTGAAGCCCGCCAAAGGCCAATGAACAAAAGGAAAAAACCTAGTTTGGCGTGCAGAGACAAGAAGGACCTTTCCTAAAAGAAATGGCGAAAAAAGTCGAACAGAGTCTGTTTTTACAGATAGGTCTTGGGCGCCATATTTAAAAACATGTCTGACCCAATTTTTAGCTACCATTTTTCGCAGTTGGGAAAAATCATGGTAGTTTGATCTAAACCACTGCCACCAGCCATTTAAAATAGGAAAGGGTAACATTTGACTTTTACATGAGTTTTTGACTCAGGGAAAGCTAGGCAACCCCTCCCACACTCTATAGGAAGATAGTGTGTGCTGGGTCAGTAAATTTAAAGAGACTAGTAAAGTCAATTTAACTTTACATGCTATGGGAGACAATAGTCAGTCCCAGAGAAGGTATTTAAACCTTGGGAAGTATTAACTACATCCCTGTGCCACTGCATTGAAGGTGCTGTGTGATACACAGAAAATGATGATGCCTAGGAAGTTGTTTTAAAACTCCATAACCAAAGAACACAAAAGTAAAGCACACATCAGAATACATGGAAGAGTGGGAAAAAAAGGCTTTCACTCTTCCCCAGGTAAAAGAATCAAACCTTAGAAATCCAGCAAAGTTGCTGGGGGTTTCAAAAGGTAAGGGAAATTAGCATATTTTGAGAATTCTCCAAAACAGCATGTCCACGACAATTTACCCTTTGGGCAATTTCTATGGCTAAAGCACAACAGCAGCACCAGTCTTGACTATGAGGAAGGAGCCAAAGTTTTGATGGAGAAACTGATAAACAGGGGTTTTCATGTGAAAGTTGTGAAGCAAGCTGGCAAGCAAGCTTTTTAATAATGACAGAGAAGCACTGTTTGAAAAGAATCAAGTAAGGGGGTGCAGGAACAACAATCGAGACACCCCTTTAGTGTTTGTCAATACCTTCAGCAATCTATCCGATAAAGTAAAAAACATCATTTGCAAGAATTGGAAAAAATTCCCCTTAACACGGAATATTACTTCTGTAAATGTAGGGTTTCGCCAAAAGTGGACTCTGAGATAACACACTAATTGTAAAACAGAGAATGTAATTTACATGATCAAGTGTCCTATCCCACGTATATACATATAGGAAAGACCAACAGGAAGTGCAAGACTTGTAATGTAGAACACAGGAGTTGCCTGAAAAATAAGATTGAAAAAGCCACCTTAGTTAAACTTTATGGGGAGATGGGCCATTCTTTTATGGAATTTGAATGCTGCATCTTGAAAAAAGTAAAAGGAAAGTCTCAGGAAGAGATTAACAAAAAACTCATTAATTTGGAACAGAAACATATCTTTCTGATGAATAGCCACGTGACAGGGATGAATAAAAATATTGAGTGGCATAACATCAAATAAGGGCACTTGTCCTTTGCCCATTCCCCTCCGAGTCTTGCAGGTCAGCTCAATACATAACACTATCCTGGATTATTCAAAAGAGGTTCATTGTTCTGTGTTATGATTCAAGTGCACTAATAGACTTGAGATTGTTATACTGAGCAAAATGTGCTGGTTGATCCATGAAAAATGGCATCATGTAATGTACATACTGGGCAAATTGTGTTGTTAGATCCATGATACATGTCATTATGTAATGTACATACTGGAGCAATGTGGATTTCAGAAATTTCTTGAGGTGATAATCAACTATCATCTTTTAGTTAGGACTAGCATTTAGTATCATTGGAGAGTTGTGGAGTGATTGGTAATTTTTTTATTTTTTTTTTTATTGAATTTAGCTGAGAAACTCAACTTTTATCAAATGCAAAGCTTAATTCATTAAATCTTCATTTCAAAGAACAGTACAGTTAAGAAAGAAATTATACAAATTACTAAATCATGAACACCTACATAAGCACATTTTAAAAAGAGGACGACATGTCCAGGCTTTGGATATTAACATAATATAAAACATCAATACGTTAAAAGTAAGATAAAATAAAATGCAGGTGGACTAACACATTTCACCTTCTCTTGACCCTATATAGCTTCTGCGCATCAAAGTTTAAAGACCCTGCAACCACCCTATTTTCACTGTGCAGTTCACAACCTTACATTTAGGCCAGTATTCAATTTTAAGGCATTCAGAAAGTTATATGTGGCAATGCGGATACTAATGATTCTTGTAGCTAGAATAGTAGTCCATCTGTGCTCTTCTGCCATCCAGCCAAAAAGGGTTAGATGTTTCCAAAAACACTTGGCTCTGAGATCTATTAAAGCTGGACATTCTACTATTAGATGTTTTAATGATTCTTTAATGTTTTTATTTGTGCAGAATCTACAAAAATTCAACTCATTCTCAATTTGTCGCCTCCTTAACAACACTTCTCTTGTTGGAAACAAATTAAAGCGGAGACGTAAGATGCAAGATCGCACTTGCGGCGTTGGAGACCTGAATAAATAACTTTCTAGTTCTCCCAACTTTTTATTAGAAAAGGCACTGCTATTGAAGTCCTTATATCTAAGGCAGAGATTTTGGGTCTCAATCCAATCCCTCTTATGGATTTTATCTTTGGCCTTGGTTGGATTCATAACAAGGAGCTCTATGCTTATGTCAGCGTTGGCCAAGATTCGCAAAATGTATTTTGTCCAGGTAGTCGCAAATTTATGTGACGATGTTAACATATACTTGGACAAAATTGTAAGATTATCCATTTGTGTATGTACCAAACATTTGCGAAACAGGGCACATAATCGCCACTCATATTCCACTAACAGCGACGTGAGGCCCAGCTCGTGTCTTATCCACGGGCCTGGAACGTATGGAGGTAAACTTAACACAGCTCTCCAAAATTTAGATTCCAATGTTATCAAGAAGGCAGATTTAATTATGTTCAACGTTTCCAGACCATATAATAGTTTGGGCAACACTTTTTGTCTCCAGAAAATAATTACACAACTGATTGAGAACTTGCCATATTTATATAGTAGAATTCTGGACTGCGAAATTGCTGACACCAATTTATTCTCAAGGGCTCTCATCTGGGAATCCATTTGTGTGGTTCCATCAACCAAAATGCCCAAGCATGGATAGTTCACAGCCACCTCAACACTGATACCCTTAATCATCCAGTTCATTCTCGTCCTTTTAGTCGCTCTGGGTGCATAGTACACAATTTGTGTTTTCTTCATATTTATAATCAATTAATTATCATCCAAATATGATCCCAAAGCGGTTAAGAGACGTTGTAGACCTATCAGTGTTTTAGAAATTAAGACTAGATCGTCAGCATACCATAAAGCCCTAAAAGCAAGGCCGTTCAACTTCGGAGAATCAGATGCAACATGATTAATGGTGTGCATCACATCATGTATAAAAAAGTTGAAAAGGGCAGATGCAAGAATACAACCTTGCTTTAAGCCTCTGAAGGTATTGATGGCAGCTGACAGCAAGCCTAATACCGATAGCCTCACCTTAATGGATGTCTGGGAGTGTAGATCATAAATAATGTCGCACAAAGTAGCGGGACAATTTGCAGTTTGAAGTTTTTCAAAAAGCTTGACACGAGATACCGAGTCAAAGGCTGAGCTGAGATCAATAAATGCAAAATAAATTGGTTGACTCAGGGTTTGGGCCAGAGTCTTCAAGGCATTCAGAGTTAGTAAATGTACCGCCGTACCCATGCCCGCAACAAAACCTGTCTGGCTCGGATCGCGATGATGGAAATCTAACGTCCATTTGACAAAGTCTCTCAAGACCAGCCGAGAGAAGATTTTTCCCGGAGCGTCAAGAAGAGCAATAGGACGATAACTGAGTGGAGAGCCTCTATCTCCCTTTTTAAAAATTGGCACAATCAAAGAAGTTTTCCAAGAAGTTGGAACTTCCCTGGAAAGTAGAATTTTTTGAAAGATATTATTCAGAATGGCGGCCCATCTCGATGGGTTGTCCTTGAACATGGCATTACTCAAACCATCTGGGCACACTGCTCTGGAAGAGGATGATTTTCTGATAAGATCTTCAACTATATTCTCAGAGCACTCTAATTGCCATGAACTTGAGCACTGTTTCACATAATTATGTTCATCAAATTTGGCGTCTGCATAAAGCTTTGTGAAGTGAGCCAGCCCTGCAACTTCAGTCACCCCACTCAATTGGTCATTGTTTCGGGTGGAATTTGTCGTTTTATTCAAGAGTGCCCATATTTGTCCAGAATTTTTGTTCTGGATGGTTTGCATAAACGACTCGCTCTCGGACTGGAAGAGCGTCGCTTTCCTCGCCCTCATCCAGTTACGGTAGCGGCATTTAACGCGCTTCTGAATTTCTCTGCGCTCTTTCGATGGTAATCTGAGGCAGGCCTTCAGGTCTCGTCTATAACGAGCTCTGGTTTGTTGGACAACCCGATCAAAAGTATGCCGATGCGGATACTTTAGATTTTTATCAGTGTGGATGTTTTTCATACTGGATAACACCTCCACATATGACTCCATCCTGTTGCCCAAACACTCTCTCGTGCCCTTCTCAAGGTCATCAAGCGCCTTCCTAGACCATCTAAGGCGGGTTTTTTTAACATTGGTGTCAAGAGAGTGTCGATACCACTGTTGTTTTTGCTCTGGCTCGTTTCGATTCTCCTGCCATACTACAGTTAATGGCAGGTGGTCACTTTCTTTTTGCTCTACAATCTTGAAATCCAAAATTTTAGAGAACAGTTCTTTTGTAACAAAGAGATAATCAATGATAGATTTAGATGTTCCTCTTTCCCACGTATGGTGAGGCAGAATATCTCTGGGAAACGCCCCATTTACCATAAACAGATTGTGGTCTATTGTGAATTTTAACCATCGTGCTTGAGCAACAGAGATCTTCTTTACAGAAAAACAATCAAGGTTCAAATCCCCTACCACATTTGTAGCAATCACATTTTGATCTTGTGCAACCTTTTCAAGGATACCTACTAAATCTCTATAAAATAGATCATCAGAAATACCCATAGGGTTACGATACACATTAATTAGAGCAAAGGTAATGTTAGGGTCAGAGATCTTAACCAATTGAGAGAAATTATTAGGATCAGCCCATCTGTTTACACCCAAACCTTTGCTTGTCTTAACAGCCACCATAAGACCAGATGTCGGTCTTCCCTTGTTTCCCCCCACGGCTGGCAAAAGTACAATATCATGATCATCCCATAAAGGCGGTTTTAAGAGCCAGGTTTCCTGAAGGACCACTATATCAAACTGATTTAAAAAAAGGTTTGAGGACCATTGAAGATGAGTATGTCCCCTTGTATTCCAGCTAACCAGAGTCAGGGTACTATAGTTAGGTTCTATTAATGGTTATGTCCTCGAAATGTATCACGTCTACTTGGCGCGGTTTCTCAGTAGGACCACAGTAAGAACAAGAACAGACGGCCAAGCATCCTTCAACTTCATACGCAGCTCGGCCTTTACGTTCTTCTATTAGACGTTCGGGGTCCTGAGCTATCAAAAAGCCCATCTTGAACAAATCCATTTTGGCCTTCCAAATCGAATTCAAAACCAAGCCTGACTTAATCCACAAACGAACAATCGACAGATCACATACAAATTCCACTGGATCAATATCATTTGACGACACATCTTGTAAATCATGCACATCCCCAAAAATATTAAGAACACTGGTTCTACATAAGTCGTATTTTTCAAAGGGCTCATCTCTACATTTCATGATCAAAGAATGACAATTTGCAAAGGTGTTTTTGTGTTGACGGGACCCTGATTTTTTTAACTGATTTTCTTGAAAACGTACTGATTTTGGTATAGTCAGCATGTCAGTTTTATTGTGCGTAGCTGAGGTTACATGTGAACCTTGCGCGACAGCCAGATGATTATTAGTGCTAACAGACACTGTTGCTTTTGTGCAGTTCATTTGTTCAGCTTGCGAGCTATCTTTTTTTGAATGTGTTGCTTCATATTTAGTTTTTACTAGGGCTCTAGATTCCATGTCATAGCACTCATCATGCTTTCTCATAGTTGCTACAGGTTCGCTTGTAGTAGCCTCTATGAATCTAGTATTTAGGTAAGCATCAACCGCTGCTCTAATTGAGGTCATTTGCCCCTGAATATGTGATTCTTCGGCAGTTTTGTGTCGAAGAAGTTGTTGGTCATGAGAATTGATTTGTGACAGAGATTGCGCTTGTCTATTCAGCGCAGAGGAGCTTACTTGCACCACTTTCCTAACGGGCTCAACCCGAATCGAATCAATTAAGTCAACGATTTCGTTAAGCGGGGCGTAATTCACATTATTTTTGTGAAGACTATAAAGTGCATCATTCCTAGTTTCACCTTGATTGTTCCCAGCCCGAGTCTCTGTTGATTTAGAGGGTAAGCAATTCAAATCTTGTGACAATGCTGCAGCAGGAGTAGTGTCAGAAATTAATGTGGGTTTTGTTAGTACTTCACTCACAAAATCCCTTGAATCAGCTGTCCTCAGTGTGTTGGTGTTCGTTTTGCTTATGGACGCAACTCTTTTCGTGCGGGCTAGAGAAGTGGTTTTGTGATTGACATTCTCCACTCGTGATGTTGGTCTAATATTACGAGGTTTTTTCTCTTTACGCTTCGATCTAAACTGATCCAAGAATCATTTATATTAATAGCCTCTGAGGGGAGCTGTTCTATCGGACATATTGCATGTTCAAACAATGGGACGGCTGATACAAACTCATCTTGTTTAGAGCAGGTCATTTTTTTTTGTTGTGCTTCATGTTGATTACCACTATTTTTAGTTGATGCCAAATCTAAAGACATAGAGGAAGTCCATTCAAAGATTTGTTGTATTTGTTTAGCCTGGGACGTGATTTTTGAATCCAAGCCTTCAAAAAGCTTGAACAAGCTAGCCAATGTTGTATTAACAGCAGTTAGTGTAATTTCGATAAGAGCAAGATTCTCCGTCCTATTCCCATGGTGACTTAGTTGATTTTGCCGACGAGGTGTTGGATATGCAAAGGAATCAGATATAGCCTTATGAGGGATTTCCACAATTTCCACATAGCTATCATGTTGATAGGAGTTTCCATGTATTGTGCTAATTTTACTGGTGCTAGCATGAATGGAGATATTTGATATATCCATGATTGATTCATTATGTTCATTTACCGGCGAAAGTAATTTGTTTTTAATAACTTGCTTACTCGGTGTATGAACCACAGTTAACAAGGTATTATCAGATATACTTAATATCGTACCATTACTATTGGCAGCCGGAGATATAATTTGTGGTGAAACTAAAGATAGAGGTGTTATTTCGTTCAAGTTGGAAAGGTGAGAACTAGTTCCCACCCCATCTGTCTCATGAATGGTTGTTCGAGTAGATAAGACCTGACTTGCTAAAGCGGATAAAGTTACCATTTTTGAAATATGATTGTTCTTGGGGCATTGGGATATAGCTGAGGGCCCCTCTGACTGAACAGTTGTCTTGCCAATGGATGGTTTTTTAGTTTCACACTGCCCAACATCAGACATGCATGCTTTCCGTTTAGCACAGAAAGCTCGAATGTCTCTATTTGGAAATGGAATGCGTTGAGCCGGTGTTAAAACTATTGTTTTTTTCGATAATCGGGATTGCGGTGTAACTTTCACACCCGGTGTATTCATTAGACTAATTGTTTCCGGCATATTTGTTTTTAAAGTATATATATTGGAATTCATACGGGGACTGAAGATGTCCGAGGAGAGAAAATAAAAAAAAAAATAAAACAAAACAAGTAAAAGCAAGTAAAGAAAAAAGTAAGATGAGATTAGGTTTCAAAAAGGTCACTCAAGATTCAGCAATCATAAATTAAAAAAAAAAAAAAAACAAGCAGCAAACAGGTTGAATTGAATTAAACTACAAAACCTGTTATAGAGGCGTAGCTAAGGCAACCCGTACCCTCTGGGTTGAGAGCACAATCTACACATAGAGTGTCTCCCCACGCCTCCCGCCGCACCGCGGTAAAGCGGGTCAAGCGGTACTTCAGCAAGGTACTTCTTGCTAGGTGCGCGCGCGCTGGTGCGCGTGCACTTTCAATATATAGCCAAGTCCAGCCCCTATAGTGGGCGAGTCCAAGTGCAGCAGGGAGTTCTATAAACAAATAAACCAAACAAATAGTTAAATGATTATCCAAGTCCAAGTCCAGAGCCAGACTGTAGTACAGCCTAGGAAAATCCAGATGAAAGCTGACCTGGTAAATGGAGTTAAGTCACATACAAAACAGCGTGCCGAAAGCAGCGTTCCGAAGCGGGTCAAGCGGTACTTCAGCAAGGTACTTCTTGCTAGGTGCGCACGCGCTGGTGCGCGTGCACTTTCAATATATAGCCAAGTCCAGCCCCTATAGTGGGCGAGTCCAAGTGCAGCAGGGAGTTCTGGTAAATGGAGTTCAGTCACATACAAAACAGCGTGCCGAAAGCAGCATTCCGAAGCGGGTCAAGCGGTACTTCAGCAAGGTACTTCTTGCTAGGTGCGCGCGCGCTGGTGCGCGTGCACTTTCAATATATAGCCAAGTCCAGCCCCTATAGTGGGCGAGTCCAAGTGCAGCAGGGAGTTCTGGTAAATGGAGTTCAGTCACATACAAAACAGCGTGCCGAAAGCAGCGTTCCGAAGCGGGTCAAGTGGTACTTCAGCAAGGTACTTCTTGGTAAATTATTAAATACCCTGTGCCCCAATTTGTGTGCATGTATGTTTAGATTAGTATCTAGTATGTACCAACAAGCCACAGATTGTCCTGCTGAGTTAAATGTGCTCGTGGTTTATGACATATGGCCACATGATGTTTACGTGTTATTCACCTATTTGGATCAAAGCATCATTTTGGAGTTGTTTGTAAATGACTATATCAGCACCTTGGGTGTTAGAGCATCATTTGTGGTTTGTGTTTGTTAACTTTACCTGAAATAATTAGGGGACACCCTAACTCTTCACTGAGGTGATTGCGCTGATTATTGACATACACCCCTCTTTGAATTGCGATCCCAATTTGGGCTGGGTTTCTTTGACTTTGGGTTTCTATTGCGATGGGATGTAGGCCCCCTTTCATATTGTAGACCCCACTGGGGACTTAACAAGAATTTCGACAAGTATAAATCAAATACATAAAAGTGTCCAGTGATCAGGACTGTTGCTAAGAAACACCCAGTCCCATTTCGGATAATGTCATCATGTCACGTAATTACGTCATCACGTCACGGTAATACGTCATTGGCGTCACATGATGACATCAGTCCTGCGATGTATCGTGGCCCAGATAAATAAGTTAGTTCTTTCTGGTGCTTTCTTTTAACCATTATGGTTGTTCCAAGACAGATATGCTGAATCTAGAGGTAAGGTGCATTGCAGCTTAGATTAGGGTGATTGGAGTGCCCTCCTAGAAGGGGACGGACTTTCCCCTCATATGATAATTTCCCCCTATATATTGTAAATACAGGCAAATGCTGTGGGAAAGATACTCCATGTGCCCAGAAGCCTTGTCCTTAAAGATATTTAACCCTCTGCTGGAATTTGAGGATTCAGCGCTTAATATAAGCCGTTACTACAGAATCTCCCGATCCTACTTGCCATTAATCACCATTGGCTGTTTTATGAGTGTAGAAAGGCATTCTAAAGAGTGGACTTTACCTATTGCTAGTGTATTAATGATCAAAAATTGAAGTTGCTTAACGTGGTCTGAAGATATCTTCTTGCAGAACTTTTTGAGGTATATCATTGACTATACAGTGGATTATCCTTGTGGTGTTAAGGGTTGAGGCTAGGTTAAATAAGAGGACCTGTCATGCCCATATATGTATATGTGTTTTAATTGTGTACCCATTGATACAGGGACTCTGTGGATGAACATGGAAAAAATATAAAGGGAATTTGTCCTGGCCACTGACAAGAAGCACCAGATCTATATATGTTCACCCCTGAGGAATGTCCCACTATTTTGAGCATTTGAGGACAGAAACTTATATAAATTGGGCTGTAAAGACATAGTGAGAAATAGGGACAGTAACATCATCACTGGGGATCATCAAGTGTTGACAACTTGATGTTTTTTGTATATATTTTAATACTGTATACTGCTGTGTTGAATTGCGATGATAAGTGTCAAGTTGTTTTTAAATGTTGTGATATAACCAACAAGTGGTTTAATGATTGTGCTTTGATGAAATAATAAAATATCAATGTGTTGAAATGAGAAACATCTTTGTTTGACCACGGTTTCTACAAACTATATTTGCTTTGGAGGTTGGTAACAGGCGTCCTTTGGTTATAAGTTAGGGTATACTTGGTTTTAATTGTTGATAGTATCCTTTTGTTGATTGTGTATGACACTTTACAATTGCAATTGCCAATAGAACAATCTTTGATCATCATGGCGAATGGTGTACCTACAAAAGACACAATAATTTGACAGCAACTAGTGAACTTAAACAAAGTTAGGAAAGCCTTGCAATATCTTAAAGACAACAATGAATACTATAAAAAAATAAAAGTTGAAGAAAACCTGAGAGAAACAACCGAAATAATTCCGGACACCTCAACAACTGTCCAATTTGAACTTCTAGATTCTACTGCAGTCTCCAACATTTTAGATCACTATATAATTCAACCACTGCACTCCAAAGACACTATAGAAGATGCACTAGAAACATATAAATTGCTGCAAGCCAAAGGATCGCCAATCAGTACATGGGAAAAAAGTGTAGAAGCACGCGACTTTCATCTACTCTTTCCGACGGGAAAATGCTGAAGATACGATGAAAGATGCACACAAATAGCAGCATCAGAATTTCGCTCTTTACAAATGTAATCTGAAGACCCTAGATTCAGACAAAAAATTGAATACATATTTCACCTCATCTTTGAAAGGGAACTAGCAACTCTATGTTATGGAGTTGCATACACATTGAAAATAGGTTCCCATTTTCAAAACATGTCTGCTGCACAGCTACTTCAAAAGATGGCCCACCCACATGGTTTGTCCATTTAAGTTGTGCAGAGTATCCATGGGAAAACATGCACAATTTCCTACACATAGCAAACAAAAACAAAACAGGTATAGACATGAAAACACCAGGAGAACTCTGTTCTCTTGATCCTGTAAATGTATAAAGGTACTTACATTATCGCTTTATTGCCATGCTGCACTTCATTTGTAATAAAACACTTCCTCCCCTCGGGAAGTGGAACACTTCTTTTGGAGAAAATAATATTAAGCCAGAGGAGCATTCCACATCCACATGCTTTTGTGGATTAAAAATGTTCCTAAATGTTGGTCAGGACAGTGATCCAAATGTTTTGCAGTTCATTCACAAATATGTCACTTGCAAAGTCCCTTCAAAAGTACAAATAGTAACAAGCATGCACACATTTTGCAGTTTCAAAGACACATGTGTGGCAAGTATTGTCGGTGTAAATATAAAAACAAAGCAAATACTACACCAAATGTCCCTTTGGTTTTGCTAGACCAGTTTCAGCAATAGGGGAAGTAAACAGCTTCATGTCTTTGGTTAGACATAGTGTAAAATGCAAATCTCCTAAGAAAACAGACTCAATAAATAGAACCAAAGCATCAAAGTACATCAATGATTACAATGCAATCATTGCCCACCTATGGAATGCAAAGATAGATGTGCAGTACGTTGCAGACAATTTCACTGCAGTTGCACGATATGGCACAGCCAACTTAATCAAGAAGATAAAATAGATCTGAAAGACGTCTGGGTTGACATATCATCTGACAAAACACTGTCACAGAAATTGTACAGCTTCAGCATAAAAATGCTCTCCCATAAAGAATGTGGCTGCTACGAAGCCGCAGACCGTTTAACCGGCATCGCTTTATATGGGAAATCTGAAAACATAGTGTGTCTAAGCCTTGGTCCTGCTGCATCCAGAAAAAGTGTTCTGAAATCGTACTAAGACATAGAAGCTATAGTTAAAAACGATCCCACAAGCCAGGATATTTTGAAAAACAACTTATTGGAAATATACTACCCAAATAGGAGTACTGCTTTAGAAACAATCTGCCTATACCACATAGCCCAAAACTTCTCATACACAAATAACATTAAACCAGATGAGAAAAAGGTAAATACAGAGTACAAATTTGTGAAGGCAGCCTGTTGAAACTTACCAAATGCAGCCTGATTAATCATATGAAGCTGTCATTAAAAACTCCTCAACAAAAAGACCTGTACTATATGGCTCTACTACAACCGTTTAAACTTTGGAGAATAGAAGAAGATTTATTAGACACCCATGCCTTCTATGAAGATGCGTTCAATGCAAATGAAAGTACCATAATAGATTAAAATTTTAAGCTGTACAAAAGCATATTGGACAATGGGCCTCATTACGAGTATGGAGGTAGCCATGCAGCATTTAGTGGCATGGCTACCCCCATACCGGGTACTGGGTACTGGGTCCGGGGTCCGGGTTCCTGGAATGGGGAAATACCAGGCCATTCCGACCTTGGAGGGCCCAGTATTTCCCCATTCCAGGAACCCAGACATGGTACATCCACATTCCCATTTGAGCCCTCATAGGGCTCAATGGGAATGGGGATGATGCTAACATCTGGCCCGTTAATGACGGGCCCATTGCTAGCAACCTGGTCTGCTAGCGGGTCCCGCTAAGGACACTCGGTTCTACCAGAGGTCCTTAGTGGCACCCGCCAGCAGACCTCGGAATGGGGCGATAGAGGGATAACGGGGCCGGCAGCTCTATGCCATTATTCCTCTACCACATTCCTCGTAATGAGACCCAATGAACGCTAACAAGAAGAAGAACTTCAAGCACAACTAAATGTAAACACTCCTGAGAGCAGTGAAACTTCTGTGACAGGAAGCCAAGAACCACTTGGACAGCCACTCATAGCAAATGAGGCAGAATCAGCCATGACGGAAGTAAAGAACACCATGTGTCAGTATGAGCAATCTGCAGAAGAGTTTTCTGTACTGAAATCACAACTGAACAATGACCAGTATGCCCTTTTCCTTGAGGTAACTAAAGAGATTGAACATGGTATACAGCACAAAAGTAAACCGTGTACCTCTGAACACTACAAACCTATACTGCTATATGTAAGTGGTGAAGCTGGGTCAGGCAAAACATTCTTAATAACATGTATCAGTACATTACTCCAACAATTAACAAACAGCTGTTGTAACCGCCCCCACAGATTTAGCTGCCTACAACATAGGTGGTGCCACTTTACACCGATTCATACTCCTTCCAGTAGAACATCAAAACAAATTAGACTATTACAAACTTTCAACAGAAGCTGCCATGGAGCTACACAGAGTTTTGAAACAATTGAAAATGCTCCTAATAGATGAGGTGAGCATGGTCTCCAACCTAATGTTAGCTTTGTTTCACCTCACATTGCAAGAGGTCCTCAAAAGGGACTACACAGAACTCTTTGGAGGGAAACATGTGATTGTTTTTGGAGATCTCCTTCAATTAACAACAGTGAAAGGTGAACCTATCTTTAAAACCTTAGTACTCACACTGTGACATAAAACTCTTGGAAGCATATGGAATGCAAATCTCTGGCAACATTTCCAATACAGAGAACCCACCTCAGCGCCATCGGAGCGGGCAGGAGCCCCCACCTCAGCGCCATCGGAGCAGGAAGGAGCCCCCAGCACACACCGAGGCACAGCCAGGATTCCAAGTGTGCCATCCAGCGAAATCCTTCCCTCGTGCCCCTCCTGGGCACCACCAGTGCCTCCCTTGTTTGTTTGCCTGCCCTTGGGCCCACAAACCGCACGCGCCGACATTACCCAAAACAAAATGTCGGGCGCAATGCGGGATGAAAGCGAGGCTCTGCCTCGGGCTCGTTGCTAGGCAACGCGTCTTTGTTGTATTTCAACAAGGACATCCGCCGGCAGGCAGAATAGCCAGCGGCCACCCCAAGGCCACTATAAGGCCAGCTGCCCTGTTTGCCCCATCAGTGACCTTCCGGCGAGCGGGCAGGAAACCCCACCTCAGCGCCATCGGAGCGGGCAGAAGCCCCCAACTCAGCGACATCGGAGCGGGCAGGAGCCCCCAGCACACACCGAGGCACAGCCAGGATTCCAAGTGTGCCATCCAGCGGAATCCTTCCCTCGCGCCCCTCCTGGGCACTACCTGGCACTTTGCAGTGCCTCCTTTGCTTGTTTGCCTGCCCTTCGGCCCACAACCCGCACGCGCCGACATTACCCAAAACAAAATGTCAGGCGCGATGCGGGATGAAAGCGAGGCTCTGCCTCGGGCTCGTTGCTAGGCAACGCGTCTTTGTTGTATTTCAACAAGGACATCCGCCGGCAGGCGGAATAGCCAGCGGCCACCCCAAGGCCACTATAAGGCCAGCTGCCCTGTTTGCCCCTGTTCGCCGCTGACCGGCGCATGGCGCAGTTACTGTGATTGATCATCTTTAACCTTTATCCGGCACCCAACAAAACAGCCCTGTCAGGAGTCGTCCGGATCCAGGGCTAGGAACTCTGCCCCTCTATTGAAAGTACCACCATGGACCCAGTGACGCCCTCCTTTATTACACATGGTAAGCCCTCACTCCGCTACCCTCTCTAAATGACTCCCATCTAGTGCGAACGCGTTTATGCTCACGCACGTGACTTTTTAGTTTATCTTCATTTTACCATCTAGCAATGTCGGTTACACTATGGTTGCTTGAGACCACAATATCATTTTACTGTTCCTTATAGTCACATTCAGACTACACTGCTATCTTGCTGTGCCTTATGGTCGCAGACAGACCACAGTGCCATTTTATTGTGTCTCATGATCGTTTACAGACCACACTCCTACCTGTAACTTTCCATTGTGTGCCTGGCCTCGTTAGTTTGACAGAAGCACTTGTCTCTGCGCCCCGCCTTACTAATAGCAGCAGCCACATGTGCCCTACCTTGTAATAGCTGCACCTAGACCATGTGTGCCCTCTAACCTGTTACTGTGCACCTTGCCCTTGATAAGAGCATTAGCCTACGTACCCTGCCTGTGATAGCTGCATTTAGACTATCTGACTATCGCACCTAACATTTGTGTACCTTGACTATGTCTTTTAACCTATTTGTATGCTGTGTTGTACCCTATGGTCACTTCCTGACCACATTTGAGGTGTGTTGTACCCTATACCTAGGCTTTTCTGCCTTTCATTGCTAAATCAAACCTAGGTGACCCTCATTTTGCATATGATTGTTGTGCCTTTCTGCATTTCATTGCTAAATCGAACCTAGGTGACCCTCATTTTGCATATGATTGTTGTGCCTTTCTGCACTTCATTGCTAAATCGAATCTAGGTGACCCTTATTATGCATTTGATTGTTGTGCCTTTCTGCCTCTCACTGCTAAATCGAATCCAGGTGACCCTTATTTGGCATATGATTGTTGTGCCTTTCTGCCTCTCACTGCTAAATCGAATCCAGGTGACCCTTATTTGGCATATGATTGTTGTGCCTTTCTGCCTCTCACTGCTAAATCGAATCCAGGTGACCCCTATTTATGCATGTGATTGCAGTGCCCTCCTGGCTTTCTCCCTCCTACTCAGGTAACTAGGACCACCATCATGTACATCAGCGCTCTCCTTGCACTTTATTACACTCTAGCCCTACGACTTGCCCAAGTCTCTCAGCTACATACGGTAACCACCCTACCATTCCGTCCTAAACCTGATCAGCCTCCTCTCAGTCTTGCTTCCCCACGACTTATGGTGTCTCCCAGAATGAGCCCGGCAGCCCTTGCTGGAGGACAGATCAACCAATACCTTAATGACCCTGCACTATGGCTGGAACATTTCGCTAAGAAACCCACACCTAACCAACCTTGCCCCTTCCTTCTCAGAAAAAAGAGACTAGGCACCAGATTCCGCCTACGTCACTCCCGTAACAACGCCTCGAAGCAAACCTTACTACCTCCACTTGGTTCACCGCCAACCACTACCACTTGCAAATCCCCAACCACAGAGGTTAAACTGCCCATGTTTAAGGGTGCCCTTATTAATGCCAGATCCCTCACTACACATGCACTAGACATAGCTGACCTCATCACCACGTCTGACCTTGACTTCCTAGCCATATCCGAAACCTGACTTCATGCTGCTTCTGGCCCCTTACTAGCGTTGGCTCTACCGCCTGACTACGGCATCACACAATGTGACCGCCCCACTGCCCACTCTAGAGGTGGGGGTGTAGCCTTCATCCACAAAAATGCGCTTGACCTAAGAGTGATACCTGATGCCAAACTTGCATCAGCTGAGCTGCTGTAAGTCAAATTAGCACTCAACCCCAATCAAACGGCCACCTTGCACCTTATTTACAGGCCTCCAGGACCGGCACCGTCCTTTGCCAGTGAAATCTCCACCCTCCTCCTGGACAATACTAAAAATAAATCACAAACAATCATCGTAGGCGACCTGAACTTAGGTCTTGGTGACCTAAAGGATCCTGTGGCAACCGATCTGGAGAACATACTAACTGATCTTGGCCTCACCGTGCACATTCAAGAACCTACCCATTTCAAAGGGAGAACTCCTGATTGGTTAGCTGGCTCCAATTGCAACATTAAGGTTCTTAGCAACACCCCCTGTTTATGGTCTGACCACCACGTTATAACCTTTAACATTGAAGCAACCCCACGCATCCCGACTCCAATAGCCCCAGCACTCCTGACTAGAAGCATAGATATAACTAAGGAGAAACTCCTCCCACTGTAACTCCCAACCCTTGATGCAGCCATCAACACCTGCTCTGACCCTACGTCCTTAGCAGACACTTACAACCAAACAATGCTAACGTTTATTGACTCTATAGCACCTATCAAACTTAGGAAGGCCAAATTACAATCTCATCTTAACTCATGGTTCACCCCACAGTTAAGAACTCTCCACAAAGTGAAACGCTGTGCCGAAAATCGATGGAAAAGCCATCCCTCTGACGAGCACAAAGATGGTTTTCTTCTTGCCTCACTCTCATATAAAGATGCCATCATCACTGCAAAAAAGGAATCTCTCAACAACTGCATTATTCAAGCTGACTCGAACACTAAGGAACTCTTCAAAATCCTGAAAGAGCTTGAAACTCCAGTCGCCCCCCCTGACACCTGCTTGAAAGATAGTAAATGGTGTGCTAACATCCAAGCAGCCTTACTGAGTAAAATCTCCACACTACAAGCGAAAATTAAAGATAAGCAGGACATCCTGAAGCGCGATAACAACGCTCTTTCCCCTGCCAAGGCCCTCTCTCCAGATACTGCTAACACCACTCCATTTACATTCTCACTTCTCACCGTCGTTGAGGTAGAAAATATAATTCTCAGAATTAAACCCTCCAACTGCCAAGGTGATCCATGCCCAGCCCCTATTATTAAGGACTCGGCGCATGAGCTGGCCCCATTCATCACGGCCTTCATTAACTTGTCCTTCAAAACCGGTATTGTCCCGGATAACCTGAAGGACGCTTGGGTGATCCCTCTGCTCAAAAAACCATCCCTTGACCCAAGCATTCCTACCAATTTCTGACCTATCACAACAGTACCATTTCTGCTTAAGATTTTAGACCGTGCTGCATACCTTCAGATTCAAAACTATCTGGAATCCAATAACATGCTAGGTCTACGACAATCTGGATTCCGCCCCAGACATGGGACGGAGACTGCGTTAATAGACCTCAAAACCCAAATCGAGGTCCTTAAGGATCAGGGCAAGCTAGCAATGCTATTACTTCTCGACCTTTCGGCTGCTTTTGATTTGGTCAATCACCAAATCCTTTGCAAGCACCTCCACTCCGCTGCTAACTTCTCATCTTCGGCTGCAGCCTGGATCAAATCCTTTTTGAGCAATAGATCCATGAGCCCCATCCGCAGCCGCCGACCCTTCCCCAATTCACTGTGGCGTACCTAAGGGGTCTTGTGTGTCACCTACACTTTATAACATCTTCACAAAACCACTCTTTGATGTGCTTGACTATCTGGGTGTCTCCTACACTAATTATGCGGATGACACGCAGATACTCATTCCCATCACTGGTGATTATCTAGCTGACACCAAGGCCCTCAATGACGTCTACTTGATCATCCAAGCTTGGATGGCCCAACACCAGCTGTGCCTAAACGACGACAAGACGGAGCTTCTGATCTTGGGCACTGCACAACGCCTGAGCAGACTAGAACCGACATATCAGTCATTCACCATAGACGGCAATAACATTCGAGTCTCAAGTGTTCTACTTTGACGCTACTTTATCATTAACCCGACAAACGAATGCTGTCAGATCTGCGTCTGCATACACATGCAAACTCATTGCAGCCTGCAGACCTTTCCTTACTACCTCCAACAGTGTCACACTAGCGAGAACACTCATCATGGCTAAAATAGACTACTGCAGTGCCCTCTACCTAGGCACCAGCCAAGAGAACTTGAATAAACCCCAAACTGCCCAAAACAATGCCATTTGTGCCACCTTAAACATCCCTCGTAACCACCATATCACAGAAACGAGAACAAAGTTAAAGTGGCTACCTGTCAAGCAAAGAATCTCACTCAAAGCACTCGCCATCACGCACAAATGCTTGTCTAACAAAGCCCCCATCTACCTCGGCAGTCGACTGACGCGACGCTCAACCTCCCGTCCACTAAGAACTGCCCAGTCCCACTGTATAGCCATCCCTAGATTTAAACTGCAAAAAAGCAGGGGGTTCAAGCTTCCCGGTCCTAGCGTCCAAGCTCTGGAACTCCCTCCCTGCTACAATCAGAGCTGAAGAGTCTTTTTACACTTTTAAAGCCAATACTAGATCCTGGCTTTTCGACCAGCTTTAAGTCCCGCATACTGTATTATTTGCACCGTATGTCCTGTTCATATCATGCAATGTTATTCCTTTGTAAATTCATGCTTTGCTATTCCTGTATATATGCATTTCTGTAACCTTGTAGAAATTGCGCCCTGATGCCTCGGGGCGTGTGGGTTTGCACGTTATGAATAAAATACAAATACAAATACAAATACAAACTGAAGACATACATCAGTCTGCAGACCTCACCTACGACAACATTATAAAAAACATTTGGATATGTGTACTGTCGAAGGAAGTGCAGTCTACCCTAAACACCAGACGCATCCATGATCTATACGACCATAACGCATCTGCTATTGATGTCATTCAACAATTAGCACACACAAATGTCAACTGTTTGTCATTAAAGGATAGTTCCGGGACTTTTTTTTATTGTCCCTACGGTTCGGCCATGTGTTTTTAAGCATAACTCGGTAGATCGTAGAAAACTTTCTTATGGACCTTACCCGACTTTTCGTCCATTAACGCACTCGAAATCAGCCGCCATTTTCTGATAATCCTATCATTTCCCCCCATCGCCCTGGCTCACCTGCTTTTGCGGCACTAAATCAAATCCCCCGCCCCTGAGCCTGACATCAGCAGACGCGTACCGCCCATTTCCCAACGCCAAAGCACGTTTCATGTCAACAATCGCTGCGCCTCAGCTAATGAAGTGTCGCCATGGAAATGGCAGGACGCCTCTTTCCTCAATAAGTATAAACACACCGTTTCACAACACACAGCAGCAGATTTTCGATTCCATTACTTTCTCTGTGTTACTTTGAGTATTCTGTGACTCGTTTCTGTGCTCTGGTCAGCTACCTTCACCGCTTCTAAGCCTTGTGAACACCTGTACCATCTCTGTAAATTATTTTACTTTCTTTACCACACAATGGCTACAATAATGCCGTATATGTACGAGCCCGAGTACACCGAGGAAGAACTACTGGAAAGGCAAGCACGCGAAAACGATGGGGATTCGGGCGGCAGTTGGGAGGACCAGTCAACGGATGAAGAGCCTGGACCATGTCGCATAGACGCCGTCTCCACCTGGTGCACGTGCAATCGTTGCAAACTAATGCCAACTGAGGAGGAGAACTGCTGCTGCCGTGAAAATTCCGGGTGCTTGGCCTACATTTCGGAAGGCGAGCCAAGTCCGCAATGCATCACCGAGCTGCCAGAGTTCACGGAAGCCTGCCTCTCACGGACCGTGTTGAGGATGATGATGGTGCTTATGCACGAACTTCGCGGCACTGTTCATCCGCGTAATCCGAGTAACGAGTAAGTATACTCTGGTTTTGATGTCAGTGATGCCACTACTATGTCATGGTCATCTCCCACATATAAAATTACATCTACATATCATTCGAATGCATGTAAATTGGTTCCATATTGTGCATTTTCTAGATAGAATTTTTTTCAAAGCAGAATGACATTTTTTACCTGAATCGACAGTGATAAGAAAGTTTTGTCATTTTAATACAGTTTGCATCTTTCATTTTCACAGGTGGTACAGGCTGGTGGCCTATCGTTGCTTCACTTGGTGGCTTCACGGGTGGCTCGGACACCGCGTTCGGAGAGTAATACCTGCCTGTGCGGTACTTGCCATTAGACAACATTTCCACAGCGACAGTGGACAATACCGCGGATTTTCCCTGGATGTGCTACAACCAGAACTTTACAATGTGTAATGTTTATTATTTATGTTCAATTGAAATTAAGATCTAAAATAAAACCCAACATATATTTTAACAATGGTTGTTTTGATTTTTTAAATGAATCTAGTGTGTCTCCACTTTGTTCAAGCGTTGGCAATAAAAGGAAGCCCGTTGGATTTTATTGATACAAAACATGGTTATAGGTAAATAATCAATATGGTTGATCATAATAAATCATCCTTTTGGGCACCGGGTACAGAGATGACCCCCTCTGGCCCGTGCCGCCTTGCCACCACAGGCCAGCCTGCTGCTGACTAACTGCCTAGGCATCCAGGGTCTCCAGGGTGAACTGCACCCATATATTCTCCTGGGAGGCTGAGGTATTTATAAACTCAACCCCCTGCCTTCCATGTACTAGATCCTTCAGCCTGCCTCTTACATGCAGTTAGATGGCCTCTCCTTGGTGAGGCCCTGCGGCAAACAAGTCTTGTCTGCACGACCAGCGCCTTAATCCACACCCCCCCCGCCCTATCAAAGGCAGTTCCCACCGGGGTACTTGCGCTGCCAAGTGGAGCTGTCAGGGAGCGATAAAGGCCAAGAGGTGCCAAAGACCATGTACACTTCAAAGTGGTCTATAGAGCATGGGTTGTTGTTCCCATGTCTACCTCCAGACCCCGAGTCTCCTGCCAAGCATCCCCCCTCATGCTGGACGGCCCCCTGCAATCCACATAAGTGTGTCTCCATTCACGAGTCTTCCTGTGTCTTGTCTGCACGACCACCGCCCCAATCCACCCCCCGCCCTATCAAAGGCAGTTCGCACCGGGGTACTTGCGCTGCCAAGTGGAGCTGTCAGGGAGCGATAAAGGCCAAGAGGTGCCAAAGACCATGTACACTTCAAAGTGGTCTATAGAGCATGCGTTGTTGTTCCCATGTCTACCTCCAGACCCCGTGTCTCCTGCCAAGCATCCCCCCTCACGCTGGACGGCCCCCTGCAAACCGCATAATGCCACGACATATACACGTCATTCATTCACAAACACACCCCTGTTTCGAATTCTTTATAACCCACTTCATATTTCTAATGAGCACTTCTTTGCGCTTTGCTAGTCAACCCGTGAAGGTGCTGGTTATCTGCTCTTCGTCTCTGTGAACTTCCGTGACCACTTCGAGGAAACTCCTCAGTTTGCAACCTGTGAACTGCTCCCTGTTCTACGACAAGAAACTACTCTGATCCCTGCATCTAACTGTTTGTTCGTCAAGGTAAGGCCATGTACCATAATCATTTTGCGTCCAATTTCTTTTCGTTCAAGACAGTACATGCAAGGAACTAGTCACATGTTCTACATTGGTATTCATAGAGAATTGTTGATCTTTACTTTTCAGAACTTTCCACAATGCCTGCCTGTTCCATTGGCGGTTGCCCTTCGAAGACCCATAATAAATCTGAAGGTACTATAATGCATGTTTTCCCTAAGACAATAGGTCAGATAAGAGAATGGGTCCGATATTGCGGATATCCACCCTCTGAGCTTGAAAGTAGAGTCCTAGAAGTCTTTGCGGACAAGAGGGGTGATCGATACCGCATCTGCAGCAGGCACTTTACCTCTGACATGTACTCCACATCATTGCTAATAAAGAAGAACACACCGCGAGCGAGGCGAAAATTGCTCTCAACCGCTATTCCCACTCTATTCGTCCACATCCCTCCACTGGTGAGTAAAGTTTACGTATTTATCTCTCGGCCTTGGGTTAGTGTGTAGCATTATCTAACAATAATTTCCCCATTTATGTATCCACTCAATATGAAGGCGGAAGATTCTCCATCCGTGTCGTTATTGCAGTCATCAGCCACTTCAAGCGCCTATCGGGTAATCTTACTTGGCTATTCTGCCACTGACTTGTTTTAGGCATGTAAATCAATAGTTTTAATTTATCGTGTAATTATTTTACCTAATGGTACACCCTTGTACTCGTCCACTAGTCTTTCTTTTTAGTTATATTTATTGTTATCCAAAATAATGCAAGTACTGTCTTTCAGGGAGATGCTGAGGAGTCCAACGTATTCACGACTACCGTTGATGTCACTCAGATGCTCGAGGTACGTTTCCGGACAGTTCCATCGATGGAGATCATCAGATCTTGCATTCTTGTAGCGTGATTGTTACACACAATGTTTCTTTCGTTTTTAGCCATTGATATGTCCTTCTGTCGTTGCCCTCCTATGTGTCTTCTTTTTTCAATATTGTGTTCATTACTAATGAAAGTCCTATGTTTCAGGGAGTCGATGGAGCATTAGTCCAAGAAGAAGGGGGAGCATGCAGTTACGGGTCGGCGCAACAGCTTGCAGAAGTGTGCACCGCAGTTACATCGTCCCTTGATGTTCTTATGCATTTCGAGGTATGGATACTGACAGTTTGATCAAGCGAAATCATATGACGTGATTACATCCGCTATACTTCCTTCTTTATTAACGCAAGTACTATGTTTCAGGGAGATGACGGAGCTTCTTCTACAAGAACATCACCCGTAGTAGTTGATGCAGATCTCTGGGTGGTGACACTTCCAACGATCGAGCAAATCGAATCATATTTAGATATCCATTATTTATTTTAGACAACTGATCATTTGTGCAGGTCTATTTAGATGAGCCGTTGACGCCTGCACAAAGTTTTTGTTCTTTTTATTAAAATAGAAAACCATACCAATGCAATTACTGTGTTTCAGGGAGTTACTGAAGCATCATCTTCAATAATATCATCAATGGAAGTCTATGAGGAGCCTGAGGTATGGATCTTGACAGTTCCATCTAACTAGATCAACTATGCGTGAATAATTGTCGTTTGAATGTTCTACACAAAGCGTTCATTCGTGTTTTGCTATTGAGATGTACGTGGGTATTGGTCCCCAAATACATTTTGTGTTTTCGATATTATTATACATACTAATGAAAGTTCTATGTTTCAGGGAGTCGATGGAGCGTCAGTAGGTGATGGATGTGCTTATCATGAAAATATAGTCGTTGCAGCGCAAGAGGAAGTGGAGACATGCACACACGAGTCGGAGCAACAGCGTCCTGATGTTGAAGTTCGAGGCAAGAAAGTTTCAAAGAAAAGAAAGCAAAAGAAGGTTAGTGTCCTGGTCACTATATTATGTTGTTTTTCACTGTTAATAGTTCAATACTGTAAGTTGTGTTTAAACTGAACATCCCTTTTCCAATCTGTGCTCTAGTTGCGAGTGGGTGTACGAACTAGATCTACACAGACAGTGAAGCGAACGAGAGATGTTGCTTGTCAAACCTTTTGGCAGGGACTTGAGACTGGAGATGCATCGTGCCAATGGGAAGAATATGAAGTGATTGACAACGGAGCTATACCACATCCAGCCATTGATAGTGAATGTCCTCCTGGTAGTTCGGATGCAGTCGGAGATCAATTCACAGAATCCACACCCGGAAAAACTAAGACCGCGAGAAAGTTGAAGAAATTGTCTTATTCACCCATCGCCGGAGAAGGAACAGATGTTGCAATGGAAGAGAATGAAGTGGACGACAATGAAACACCATCAATATCACTGAACATAGCGGAAGACGATATGAGAGATTCTACCTTTCATGTGAGTGACATGTCCTCAACGTTACAGGCCGAACCAGCTGGGATGCAGAGTGACAGTATAAGGAAAGAGGCCAAATTCATTGTATTCGATAGTTGTTTGATTGATATTATTATTCGGATGAAATGTGGGCATTCGATTGGTGGGGAAGTATGTGGGGAGCCATTGATTAATGTGACTCGTGCAATTCGAGGCACTAACCTTAAAATACATGCCACCTGTACAAAATATCATCCTTTCTCATGGTCTGCACAACCCATGCTGGGGCAACTGCCAGCAGGCAATCTACTTTGTGCAGCGGCTGCACTTTTTAGTAGTTCAGGTTTTAAAAAGTTAGAGTCTTTCTTTCAGTTTGTGGGAATCCATTTCATTGCGAAAACTCAGTTCTACAAATACCAAACCGATTATCTATTTCCAGCCATTAGCGAAGCTTGGAGAATGGAAAAAATGTCTATTGATAGTACATTCGCGGGCAAACGGTTCAGGCTAGCCGGTGATGGACAGTGCGACAGCCCAGGATTTTCAGCCAAGTACTGCACCTACCACTTTCAGGACATGGAAAGTAAGAAAATTGTGAGTTTGGTGGTCGTGCAGGTGTCACAAAGTACATCCTCAGTGGCCATGGAGAAAGTTGGCTTTGTAGCATCATTGCAAGAACTACAATCGCGGGGAATGGTGATCGACCTGATAGCCACGGATAGACACGTTTCAATTGCCAAGACAATGAGAGAAGAGTACAAAAATATAAATCACCAATTTGACGTTTGGCATATTGCAAAAACAATCAATAAAAAAATGTCGGCTGCAGGTAAAAAAAAAGATATGCAAGGTATTTCACAGTGGTCCAAGTCAATCAGCAACCATCTTTGGTGGAGCTCAAAAACATGTGGAGGGTCGTTGGAAATTCTACTGGAAAAATGGCGGTCAGTAATGCTACACTGTACCAACGTTCACCGTTGGAACACAAACCAACATTTCCACAATTGTGAACATGGCCATTTGTCCACAGAGGAGGCACGGAAGAAGAAGTGGTTGATTCCTTCATCACCCACTCACAAAGCCATTGAAAAGATTGTATTTGATAAAACTATAACAAGAGATTTGAGGGGACTCACGGAATTCTGCCACACAGGAGATTTGGAGGTGTTCCACAATATGTGCCTAAAGTACAGGCCAACACGATTGCATTTTGGCATGGAGGGCATGATAAATCGGACTCTTCTAGCGGTCTTGGCACATAACCATAATGTTGGCCGTCAACAAAGTAGGACGACCGGAACTTTAGGGACGCTTCGCTACAATAAGGCCCTCACTAAAAGAAGTAAACAATGGGTGATCAAACCAGTGTTTGAGGATATGCAATATGAGTTTATTGAGAGACTTATTGTTGACGTCCTAGATAGGCACATAAATGGAGTTGTGAACGAACCTGTGCAGGGGACAACTGCATTGCCACCCAACATTGCCTCTGTTCCATGTCCACCTAAAGAAGAGCTCATTGAGAAATACACATCACGGTTTAAATGATTGTAATTTGATTGTCTGTTCTCTCGAGTCTCCTCATGTCGCAGGCCCATTGAATATGTGTATCTATGTAATGTGTAAATAAAAGTGATTTCTCAGTGTACATGCAATGTGTCTATCCAACCTTGTTCATTTGCGCATTAAATTAAACCAAACAGTAATATAAATCATTTTTCAAAAAATATAGAATGTCTCCGTATTTATGGTTCTCTGGGGCTGCAAAGCACGCAGACAAAATGCAAAGATGGAGTGTAAATTTCAAGTCCTGTGAGATGACCTTACACTGAATGTAGCTAACTAGGAATGTGTGCTCGTTCAAAGTGAAGGTCAGCTGCTTTGATTTTTTGCTCGGGTGCCGGAATGGCCCACGACTCAGTATAAGGTTCTATTGTTATTTGACCTTGACAGGCCGGGACCATCCCGAAAGACTTCTTTATGGGGGTGTGGGGCAATAACGTAAGAAACGATAATGAATATAATTTCAGAAACGAAAGCCATTTAATGTTTGTTCATTAGAAGAAATAACGTTGGCATAGAAGGAGTGGTATTTCTGGGCTGCCCTACGCACAGACACAATGGAAAATGCAAATATAATGTAAGTAACTCTTTAGATGAGTTTATACCGCAATTTAATTACTATACAGTAGATTTAAAGACGGGTTAAGTTGTACTTGTTCGTTCTATGTGGCATATTGTTTTGTACCGCGCACTATCTTGAGGAGAACCATCTCCTTTTACGGAAGCACCTCAAAACCTTCCTCTTTGCTTCTGCTTTCTCTCTCCCTCTCCCCTGCTACAACTGGTCCACTGTCTGCGACCTCGGTCCTGGGCCCTTCCACTCTCCACCTGCACTGCCTCCCTGTCAACCCCTGCACTGGGGGACTGTCTCAGTATCCTACAGCCCCCCCCTTGACGTATAATACCCAGTTGCACTGTCCTAGCTATGAAATAATTTCCCGACCTAATATATAAAATGAATAATTTTAATAAAGATCTGATGGTGAGACTAATTTCATTTTTTATGTTTTTCAAACAGGTACATCATCCATTATTGCATGTGTCACGAGTACCAGACACCGGCGGATGGGTTTTTTAACCGCCAGTTGCTTCTCCGTGTGAACAACGTTACCACCCTGACCATTTTATGGGACGATCGCCAAGTACAAGTATGCCCTTACGCAGTACTAGCGGCTAGATGCAACATACAGACCGTTGTGGTGGCCTAGTGCCTCGTTGTTGGAACAGCCATGCGATTATCAGTGCGACCGAAGAGCTTATTTTATCGTAAACCAACACCCTGTATACTGCACACGAACATCGCTTGCCTCAAGACGAACTATTTTGGATCGAGAGCAAATAAAAATGCAAATCGCTGAATATTCTCAAAACATTTGATGTCAAATAAATGTACTTTGCCAAATGTACAATCTTGCCGTTTGCTTTTAAACCACAATTTCATATTCCGAATTGTGGTGCTGTATTGTGAGATGATCTAAGACCCTGTGTACAGCAAAGGAACATCGCGTGCCTCAAAATGAACTTTTTGGAACGTGAGCAAATAAAAATGCAAATCGCTGAATATTCTCAAAACATTTGATGTCAAATAAATGTACTTTACCAAATTTACAATCTTGCGGTTTAATTTAAAAGTACAGTTTCATATTCCCAATTGTGGCTCGCTGTGTTGTGTGAGCTCATCTGTGTTGATTTCCTGGTTCTGTGTGGAGTCGCGTAGAAGACGCGATAGAGGCGGGGAATATGAATGTTTTGATAAAGTCTGTTTCAGGGGCGGGGGATTTGATTTAGTGCCGCAAAAGCAGGTGAGCCAGGGCGATGGGGGGAAATGATAGGATTATCAGAAAATGGCGGCTGATTTCGAGTGCGTTAATGGACGAAAAGTCGGGTAAGGTCCATAGGAAAGTTTTCTACGATCTACCGAGTTATGCTTAAAAACACATGGCCGAACCGTAGGGACAATAAAAAAAAAGTCCCGGAACTATCCTTTAATGCCAACTCTAGCAAGCTGTGCACTATTCAATGAAACAATGCTGAAAAAAGAAATGCAACCACTAGCACAAATTTACTCCACAGACAAACTTGACGTACACAGTATGACAGTAGCTATGTGTCAAAAAGCCATAGCAAAATTAAATACCTTAGAAAACTCTTTTAAACATTGTTTTTATACTGTAGAGTAACTGTAGAGTAATGCTAAAGCGTAACCTTGAAGTAGATCAAGGTTTCGTTAATAGAGCACTTGATACAGTTGTTGGATTCCAGACATACCCACGTGACAACAGAATTCAGTTTGTGAACATCCACTTTGACAAACTTTGAGAAGTGAAAAGGATAGGACACTCAGCAGCTCAATTCCTTCTTTTCAAAAAAATGTATGTACTCAGAAAACAGTTTTCTCTGTCGCTAGCATACGCAGTGACTATTCATAAATCACAAGGTCTAACCTTCGATCAAGCATTAATTGATATTGGCAGCACAGTCCTTAAGGAAGGCATGAGTTGCGTAGCATTGTCATGCCTATGTACACTTGACAGACTATTTCTAGTCAATTTTGATGCAAGAAAAGTGTGTGCTGAAATTCTGTGCATCATAGAGTACAGTAGGCTACATGCACTCTACAAACCCCATCTCAAAATTTACCCTGCTCAGCAAAAACAGAAAGTTTGTAAAAGAAAACTAATGCAATCACCAAATTATAAATCATCTCCCAACAGTACCACCAAAGAAAGTGAAATCAGCGCATACTCCATCAACTTCCAAACACACAAAATAATTGTCTGAAATGAAGAATGCATACCCAACTGCACATGCAAAGAAAACAACTCTTCAACCAAAACACATGCACTTCTGTCAAACTACTCAGATACAGAATTATCTGTTCCATTCACATTTTCCAATACAACTGGTTTAAATTGCTATGCAAATGTAGCAATCGATGTTCTATTTCAATTGCCAGCAATTGTTGAAAACATTTATTTAAATGGCTCGGACCATTTGTGTTTACAAATGCTAGTCCTTCACAGAAATGCAACAAACAATCCTGAAAACACTTACAGTGTCTCAGGAATAAGGCGAGAATTGGACTACTGTGCTGGAATGGTGAGATTCACTTTAAACACACAAGAAGATCCACAGGAATTTCTAATGTACTAACTACAAGTACTGGAAAGCAAACACATATTCATAAATGAAATCTTCCAGATTTCCTACATGTGGAAACATACATGCACTCTCTGCAACCATGTCATTCAGGAACATCTCCCTAACAAGCACTTTGGGCCTCATTACACAGTAGGTGGTAAGGGTTTACTGGTACCGGTAAGGGAACCAGTACCGGTAAACCCTTACCACCTTACTATGAGGTCCCTTTGCGGGACCCAACCTTAACGGCTGGTGTAGACCAGCCGTTAAAGTTGGGACCCGCAAAGGGACCTTGTTGATAATTACGGTACCGCAATTTGCGGTACTGTAATTAGCTCCTTCCCCATTCCCATTGAGCCCTCTGGGGCAAAAATGGGAATGGGGAAGGGCCATGGACAAAGGGGGAATTACAGCCCCGCCAACCTTGGAATGGGGTGGTAATTCCCCTTTTCACCATGGTGGTACCGGTATGGTACCGGCGGCAAACATGGTGCTAATAGCACAATGGTTTACCGCCTACCGTGTAATGAGGCCCTTTGTCTGTGTATCTGCACCTAACTGTGATGCCATTCCATGTCAACAACTTGTAAAAAATGCAAACCATAGCATTTTGTGTAGTACTTGCAATTCCAATATTCGTTCCACATTACATATACAATCACATAGCCAATACATAATATTAATGCTTTTAAGATATAATACAGATGGAACCAAAAACAACTGCAAGCTAACTACCTTCACACACGGACACGTATCACTTGGCAAGAAAACCTTCACAACAGTAGCCATAATCTACCACACAGGCAACACAACCACTACAAGTCACTATACGGCATACATTTGAAAACAATGTGCATGACTTTAGCGCAATGATACTTCCATTAATCTAAAGCAGAGATTACCAGCAAATCTTGCCAATGACTACTTAATATTCTTGAAGCCAAAATGTACTCACTGATCTGCAAAAGAAGAATGACCTACTCCCCATCACCCATCAGTACATACAAAATGGTGGGAAAAAAATCACCTTGTACTCTGTGGAACAGGAACAACTTAGCGTACAGCAATTAGACAACAAATACATCAGTGTGCCTACTGTACAATATTTTCCACAATGATTACAGGCAGAAAAACAATACGTGTAGAAAAATCACACTAATATTGTTTCCTACACAGTACTTAAAACAAATGTACTAAGTATGCGGGTTTAAAACTATTCTCAGTATCCTCTAAGACCACCTACTACTCAAATAAGGAAACAACTGTGTGGCAATGCCCATACCAATCCCTGAAATATGCAAAGATCATTAAGGATACCCATAGTGTTGCACCAGCACTTCTGATTGTTGAAAGATGTGAAAGTACCAACGATAATGCTGGAGCTTCTAAACATACCCTATAAAAAGGGAAAACTGTAATCAGAATACGTCAACTGTTATCTAACTGCAACCATAACACTTCAATATTGCTTGCAACATAGAAACTGCCAAACAAAATCTTCAAAAACCACAGTGCTACAAACATATCCTCAAAGACGTCCTTACTATCAACAGGTACAATACGCCAATAGGTATCGAACTGCCCCCACAATTCTGCAATATCACAGTGCAATGGCACAATACCTACAAAATATCAGCAACAGCCATATGCATACAAAAGTACTGCTAAAGAAAGGAAACAAGTAAACAGTTAGAATACACCAACTGGTATATAACTGCAACCGTACAACCAGCACTTACAAAATGGAAATCATACACATTTCCAATTCCTCCTACTGGAACTGCGCACCTTAAACATTGTAACCAGTGCAAACGTTACTGAAAGCGAGTGTGCAGCATAACAACAAATTAATTTTGACCCAATGATTATGCAAAGAAACACAGGAACTGCGCACATTGCACAGAATTAATGCATAATATGTACGCAGTACTAATTATGAAGGTCCACAAAGTGTAGAAATATGTGCAATGCAATGACCTGCAAAGTAACAACGTACCTGCGCTAACATTTTATGTTTTATTTTACCACAGAGAATGAAACAACGGATTCTCCTACATGGCACATACCATACACAGAAACTGCATAGGCCCTCAACAATAGAAAGGGTAAGGATAACATTATTGGTGTCATACTTCTTTGTACTCTCCAAATTATAATCTGTGCACATATTTCAGCAATCCACATCCCAATATCACAATGTTCAACACAAAGCTATGTTATGCTGTGGTGCATGTACTCACAGTCTACACCCTTCTCTGCATACCCTACAGTGTACGGCCTCCAGCCATGCGCTCAATAGAGTACCACCTAGCCACAACCTCCACAGCATACTGCAAGCATGCATGCAAACATCTACCAACTTACCACATACCACAAACATAACACAACCACCTATCCTGTAGCCACTTGAGATCACATAGTATTCCATTACTTCCACTCAATGGACACACTGCTTGCTGAATGTCCTCTTCAGCGAAGGCTGTAATAACTGCCACAATCAATACATTACAGTACATTTACCTACAAAATAATCTGCACAGTCACCACAATCCAAGCAGAAAATGCATCCATATGTCATACATGACTGTCCTATGCTCTGTAAGATTTGGCTCCTCGCCAAATTAGCTTATTAGTTCATTTTTCTTCTTATGTACACCATTTGACTTGAATGGGTAGAACTGACAATAGTGTGGACCACATGGTTCAGAGCTCGGAAAGCATATTTGAAAGTGTGCTGTAGCCCTTAAAATTGAAAACATCTGCTTTACTCTTTTAATATGTAATGCAAACACAATTTGGAAACCAGACTTTACTTTATGTTTCGTGGATGTTGGCGCCAAATATGTCTGTGGCGAAAGACGGAAAACTGCTTAACATGGCCCTGCCATCCACATGTACTCACCTGTCTCATACACACTCTCACAACGTACACCGTTGATTCTTAAGGCACTGCAGATATAAATATTACATAGGGCTCATAAATGTAGAATTGTATTTTGTATCATCTGTCCAATCATTGCACCATGTATAAGGTATCATCATGTCTCAATGTACCGAATAGTAACTTCTATGTAACCACGCTGCTTACTTTGCAAAGTGTCCAATCATATGATAACACTTTCCAGCCTGATTGCTTTTATTACCCACATTGTGCCCAGAAATCAAAACCGAGCATGCCTCTCTTGCCACAGTACAAACGCTTATTGTAAAAAATAGCCTTGCTGGCTACGCATGAATTGCTCCAAAGACAGACATTGTAGGAAACTGAAAAAAAAAAAGATAACTTACACTGTAGTCACAGGCACATTTTCCGCTACGGTAGTCTGCAACTGTTTAAAAAGGACTACAGAGGAATTTCCCATCGGCACAGTGTATCCAGTGGATTTTACAGAAATTATTTAAGTAGAAGTGTACATTACATTTTTATAGGGTTTAAAAATGAGTAGGGTCCAGTGCTATAAGGATTATTATTAACATAGGGTGCCGTACACTTTGCCGGTGAGCACTGCACTGGGTTTTGCAACAGTAGTCTTCCACGCTTCGTTACAGTGCCATCTCTCTGGGATTTAGCCTAAATGAGTGCTATGATTGTTGGTTGTTTGGTTCAAATCGATCTCCAGCCCATTCAAACCTATACCGAGAGCTCAACACTGCAATGGAACGCAGCTGGTGCTCTGAAACATGACACTGTGTGTTGGATCATGTGCATTAAAGAGTGGCTGAATTGTCCTTGTAATTAACTTTCGAACACTTGAGAGTTATAGGCTACCGTATTGAATTAAAATGTATAACGGCAACAGACGCATATAACACTTGCCCGGCAGTCAAACGGTGACAGTTGATGTAGTACTGTCCAATGTCTTGTCAAAATAACACCTTCGTTGTCATGCAATCGCAGCGGTCCCCCCTATTTTCTTTTTTGTTGGGAAATTTATTTGGGCACACACAGATGGAACATGCCGTGGGTCTGACGACACTTGCTGGCACTGAAATCATTGGTAAAAAGCAAAAGTATGAAACGAGGGGGTGTTGGCAACATTTCAAAGAAGAATCACATGTGTGTAACCGTGTAAGCAGTGTGGCATCTACAAAACAGACAGCAAGCCTTTGGGTGAACACCCAGCACAAGTCAATGATACGCATTAGGCTCCGGGGACACAACCGACACCACTCTTCATGTATGCATGGGCCTCAAAATGCGCACAATCCAGTTTACGTATAGAATCAAACATGTTTTGTAGTACTGCTTAGGCACTAGATTTGCATATACAGTTATAGAAATTATAAGGAAGTCCCTGCAATGTGACAAACTACCTGTCACTCTTAAAAATTGAAGGGTTAGTAGGCACGAAACAGTATACCCATAGTTGCCCTTGCATTACCTTTTTTTGATACTTTCATTAACATGTGCATTCTTTCATTAACATGTGCATTCTTTCAGTTTGCAGTGCAACTTGCATATTCATATAAGAGTCCCACATAAAAGGTTTGTCAAAGCCACTGTTCGATATACTCCCCAACCGTTCCATTCTCTCCTATAAGGGGGTGGTACTCGGACCATGTAAATAGCTTCCTGCATTCTACACGCCCTTCTATAGGCACATTTTTGGTTTGACGCCCTGTGGCCAACCTAGACCACACTCTGTGTTCCCGACCGCTTTTAGGCACAGCCTGCAGTTCCTTCTACCATGGTGCTGTATGCGCACTCTAGTTCATGTTTTTTATATCGAACCTGTTGAGGGATATGTAGATCCTTTATGACTTGGGTAATGTATGTTTGTCTAGGCTGGACGGAGAGCAGTCTCGTTAAGCTTCTGGGAGTTTATTTCATAGCAAAAGTTACACACTGCATTGTATTTATGGGCTCTCAAAGTTGGTACATCAACCATCATCAGATTGCATGATTTGCCCAGTATTGCATACTTTCTTTAAGTAGCAAAAGCAGGATTTTCTCCCAGGCGGACATGTAAGAACTTGACCACATATCTTCACAGATATGCTTCCTATCAGTATGTGCTAATGGTTGCGAGGCAAAAGGGTAAATAATTGCTTTTCTAGCAGATCACATAGTACAATAATATCACAGTATATACATTATTGTACACATTGGTATAGAAACAGGTGAACCAAAACAATGTGTTTATGTATTTTTTGTGGGCTTGCTGGATAGAGTTTTTCCCGTGTAAAGCAAGAGAATTCTGTAGTGTGTATATGAATAGACACTGTATTATTAATATGCACTGTGCGCACACTCCTTTAATTGCAGCTGTAATATTCAATAATTGTTCATGTGTGTGAGGTAAGGACATTGGGGCCTGTAATAAAGACAACTGTACATAAAAAAAAAAAACTTTTGTATGGAAAGGGTGCCTTTGAGCATGTGACCGCACTTAAGGCAGCCCACCCTAAGCTCCACCTCCATGACCCGCCCACCTACGGCTCTTTGTCACATGCTTCCCACTGAGCGCTTGGCCTTTAATCTGCCACTGATAATGGCTAATTAAATGTGTTCTTATTCCTCTCCATTCGCAGATACCTTCTACCTCACTGCCCGTGTCACAGCAGATGGATTCTGAAATAAACACTCATAGATTTCCATAAGCGGTGTGTTTTTGGTCATCGTTATCTGGGACGATCACTATGGGCCTATATTTCCATTTGCGTTTCCGGCAATAAGAAGCAACTTGCAAACATTCATGATGTAAGAAACGACAGAAAGAAGAACTTTCACTTTTTGAAATCCATGGGAAACGTGTGTTCTCCCACATGAACCCCCAAGGACCATCAATGAATGATTGTGCTAATTTGCCAGAAGACAAAGGGAGACAAATGCACAGACAGCATTCAGTGCTCGAGGTTACCCACAGAAAGGAGAAATTGGCCGTCTCATGCAGCTTACACTTTCTTGTAAACATTCTTTGAGAAATAAAATCACTCCCAACATTACACACTATTGTTGATGAATTATTGAAGTATTCACTGAACAACTACTATGTATGACAAGACATAGAGCCAAGGCGCTAGGGACTTACCACACACAACACAGCCTACGGCCTCTGGCCATGAAACCAAGCATCTAGTCCCTGGCCATAACCACAGCAACATAATGCAGCCATGCATGCAAACATCTGCCCAGTTACCACAACCCACACACATAAAATAAACAGCAGCGGCCCTTCCCACTTCACTTCTCATATCATTGTAGTACTTCTAACCAAACAATTTTCAGAGCATAGCCTCTCCACCCAAACCTCTATTAAGTGCTCACAACCACTATATCATAGTACAGTAAAATACTTAGGAACATGGCCACTGGCCACAACCTAAACACATAAACCATCCACCCGAACCATATCCACTCCTGTACAGACAGTATTCCAGCACTTCACCCAGTGAACACACTCCAGGACTGTGTACTCCATCACCTCCACGCATGGACCCAAAACTGTAGTACATGCGCCCAATCACCACACCATAACACACCCATGCAATCAACAGTCTGTACACTGCTCACAAACCATACACACAGCCAACAACCTAAACCTACTTGCAACCAGTGTTCTAGGGGCTTACCACACACAACACAGCATTATAAACACTATACAAATATCCTCATATCATCTGCAATCCACTCCCCTTCCCCAATTAAGCCTGCCTGCAGTGACAACCGAAAGTGCTGGTCTCAGCACCTATGCTATCCTAATTTAGGCAGCCTGCAGTCACCACAGAAGGTACTCGCCTGAGGAGCTACCCGCGAACTGCCGTAGTGTTTGCGGACAACGTGCACCAACCATGTATAATATCTTTATTACACCTTTAGTTGAAAAATTGAACAAACTAGGTGTTAGCTACACTAATTACGCAGACGACACCCAGATCCTCATCCTCCTTTCAGGCAATTTCACCTCAGATACAGCCTTAGTAAATGAAATATACATCCTCATTCAGGGATGGATGGCAACCCATGGCCTCTGCCTGAACGAGGATAAAACAGAGATCCTTATTCTTGGCTCAGCCAATAACCTAACAAAACTTGACACTAATTATAGTGCCTTCAATATTGATGGCAATACAATTACAGTCGCCAAAGAAGTGAAGACACTCGGCTTCTATCTGAACTCCACGCTAACTCTAGAAAAACAGGTAAACTCCTTGACCTCATCCACATTCTACACTGGCAAACTCAATAGAGCATGCAGACCCTTCCTCTCAATAGCTAGCTGCATTACCTTAGCTAATGCTCTCATCTTATCTAAATTGGACTACTGCAATGCACTATGCTTAAGAGCCAATAAATAAATCATCAACAAACTAGAAACATTGCAAAATGATGCGCTTAGGACGGCCCTGAACCTCCCCATCAGAGATCACATATCTAATGCCAGATGAAACTATCACTGGCTGAAAATTAGCGATAGGAGCCATTTAAAATGGTGTCATTAACCTTCAAATCTCTCAGAAATGCAGCCCCTCCTTACTTGAAGGAAAGAATAAATAGAAAAACTTTGGTACGACCCACTAGGTCATCTAACTCCTACTGCCTCCAAATACCTAAATTCAGACTAAAAAAAAACAGGAGGCACCAGCTTTCCAGTAAATGCAGCTCAGCATTGGAATGAACTACCTGTTGAGCTCAGAAGGGATCGGTCTTATCACAGTTTCTGATGTAACACCCGCACCTGGTTACGCCTTAACGAGCACTAGACTAACAACTGTAATTTACTTTTATGTGTATGCCTCCCACTTGTACCTGTCGACATTTGTAACTAGGTTTCCAAGTATTCTGTGTACCTGTACATTCCTGTAACTAAACTTTAAGTATCCCTGTGATGTTGTGCACCCAGCTACCTAAGGGTTTGGTGCGCCCTATAAATAAACAAACAAACAAACACACCACCGTCTTCTTCCACCTACACAAATACAACATGTGAACCGTTTTTCACTCCCCCACACTTTCCAACCCCTGTTCCCACCACCAGATGCTGCAAAGCATGTTTTCAAGACCATTTCGCTGCTGCACTATCCTTGAATACAACATGGCGGGTGGTACCGAAAATTATGATGCACATCACACTTCCCTCCAGCCAACCACCGGGTGTGCTGAATGTCTGGGGCCATAACACTGCCCTACGGCCCAATCAGAGTTATGACTGTGGAGTGAACAGGGAAATGGGACTGCGGCACAGAGCCAGATATCACACATTTTGAGTGACCTACGTTTTACCTGTTTTTAAACAAACTACTTGACGAATTTTGACCAAATTTACAAAAGCACACCTTCGGGACTTTTCCACCGCTCCTGCCGCAAATTTGTTGAAAATACCTCCATCGGTTTGGGCTGTACACATGCACAAAGTTTTTCTCCATGTAGTCTACATTGGACCCTCCTATAACTTTACCCCCCTGCACGAAAAACTTCACCAAACTTTCCAAAACAATTCAGAGCGGCCCATATACTGTTTTTGCAAAGCTTGATGAGCATTCGTCCAGGTGGAGCAAAGTTATAAGCCTCCCAAAAAGTGGTCTTCCTATGGTTTAAGCAACTTAACCATAACTACACTGCCGTTACCAAGGGCCGTGTAATATTTGTTCCATTGCAGAACAATTAAGAGACACCATGTTGTAATTTTGTTAGGTTAGCCTTTCAACTTTTCCTATGCTGGCAAAAAACTGAGTTTAGCAGGGTAAACATTTTAGCAGACTTTTCATATAAATACTGTATTGTGCCTTGTACATTTTTGGCTAGGATTCGTGGCGCCATCAAAGCACAAAGGTAGCATGAGAGGAATCCTTTCATGAGGATTTACATTGCTTTACCTGTAATTCTTTTTAATCCATGGGTATAGATAACTTTTAGTTTTTTCTTAGTCAACTGCCATAAAAGCCATTGGTTTTTTGACAGAGTTTACAGCCCTATCCACCTAATAGGTTATCCACAGGTTGATCTGTATAGCCTTGCATGTCTCTTTGCATGATATACATGTCAACTGTGACTATGTTTTGAAATTTTACTGTATCACAATGGCTCAAAATTACATATTGATGACAGGTGATATGTAGTTGTAACATTGTAAAGGTGAAAAGAAGAGCAGGTTGCTAAGAATATTCCTCAAAACTCATATGGCTAATATCAGTAATATCAGGAATTATATATTGTTTGACTATTCTAAGTTTAATTTATATGTATTATCCCTACAAGACAATACAATTCATATACAATACAGTGCCATCTCACTTCTCCACTCACTATCTCCCCATCCCAAACTTACCGCCTCTAACACATGCGCTTGCGGCCAGCATGCCAGAGTAACAACGGCTGCCATTTCTGTTCCTATCCATAAACAGGTCACCCCTCAGGCCCCATATAGTGCTGCATTCTATTTGCTAAATTACCAGAACATGATTGTGCTCGCACCAGCTGCATTTAATAATTGTATATTGTACTTTATATTCGATCTGCTCCTGTTACATTGTATGCCTTACTGTTGCACACGCACCTCTGTCTGACCTAACCACCGGCATACAATAACGTTCACTGCAGCTGCATTTAATAATTGTTTGGTGCATTTTCAAATCCGCTATGGTACTACTGTATGTTTGCTCTTTTGCCTATCAAGATACACAATTGTTCACCGCTTGCATAAGCCACATCTCACTAGATTTCCTCCCTCGTTTGTGATGACCTGCCTACACCCTTATCTGCATCCAGCCTTCGCCAGTATACCATTTGAGCATTACAGTCTCATGTCTCTCTAGCAATCTCCACATGTTGAATAGCACAGCATTCTGGACAACCTCCTATCCAACAATAAGTCAACTAACTAGCGCTAGCATAATTCACTTTGTGAGTCATGTCCCTGGGACAAACCCTCCTACTCCTTTCTACACTGATCCACTGCACACACCTGATCACCAGCTCCACTCTCATGACCATGTAGAGCAGTACACCCTCCCATGTTACACCCATGTCTCCCAGCATCCAGTTTTCTATGTTCAAGAAACTACCATAACCTGACTGCATACCTCCATCCAAATTCTTACCATCATGCCTTCCACCTACACTTCCACCTACATGCACATGTACACCACACCATCCTCGACCAGCAACCATTAGCATCTCATCCCTACCCAGTGGATAAATCAATTCACAATCAAACCCACCCCCAAACAACAGTGTTAACTTCAAAGTAGGAACACAAGAATAGATACCAGATTCAGGCCCACACAGCCTCCACCACCTGATAGAAACACTGCCACAGCGCTCATCTCTAGCACAGACCCAGTACACAACCTTATCTCGCCTATTATAAATTCCTCGCATAGAAAATGCAATCCAAATAACCCTGCTTCTCTTATCAAGGGAGGTCTAAAAAATGCTAGATCCTTGCCTACCTATGCACTGGATATTGTGGATATCATAACATCCAATGAACTTGACTTTCTGGCAGTTACAGAGACCTGGCTCCATGCGGCTGCAGGGCCATCCCTATCTTTAGCCATATCTGAAAACTACTTCATCATTCACCAGGACAGAGACTCTAACCTCACTAAAGGAGGAGGCATTGAATTAATTGCCAAAACTATCCTAGGCATGAGACTCATCCCCAGCAATCGCATTAAGTCTGAACTACTAGCCATTAAACTACCTATTTCAGCATCCCGCACTACTACTATTAATTTAGTCTACAAACCACCTGGGTCCCCTCCACATTCGAAGAGGACATCACACTTATCCTTACAACCAACACTAAGCCGGGATCCCAAATTATTTTTTTGGGTGACCTGAACTTGTGCTTCCAAGAGCCTAAAGACCATAAGGCACTAAACATTGCGAACTCAATTTCTGAACTTGGTTTCAATCACTGCATCAGGGAACCAACACATAACAAACGAAGGATGCTAGATTGCCTATCAACATCAACTGTGACATTACGATACTGGCCAACATGCCCTGTTCCTGGACGGACCATCATTTTATCACATTCACTTTTAAGGAAACCAACCAGCCCAACCAGCCAAATGTAGCCCCACCCCTATGCACAAGAAATAAGCACAATATAACAGCTCAGAAACTTCTTCCACTGTTACAGCCCATCCTCACTGCTCCCTCTGCATACTCTGATCTTACTGTCATGGTAGACATTTACAATCACACTCTACTCAAGGCCATCAACACATTAGCCCCACTAAAACCACTCAAAGCTAAACCCTGGGCCCACCTCAACTCATGGTTCACTCTGCACTTCAGGTCCCTACGCAAAATGAAAAGAAACTCAGAAGCCGTATGGAAGAGCCTCCCCACAGTCACCAACAAAAACAACTTTATACTGGCGTCCTTCAACTATAAAGAGTCTATTCTACAGGCAAAAAATTGACATCTATAGTGAGCGCATCACAAATACAAAATCTAGCACAAAAGAACTCTTTGACATTCTCAAAGAGCTTCAAACCCCCACCTCGCCCCCTGACACATGCATTAAAGATACCGCCTGGTGTGCTAACATCCATACAGTCTTATTAGGGAAAATCACAATATAACAAGAGAAAATGTAAGCCAACAAATGAAGCCTATCATCAGACCATGCCCAGCCGACTTCACCGATGCAGCCCATGGCCAATCACAAAACATTCAACTTCTCCCCCCTCTCAATCACAGAAGTTTAGGATCTACTTTCTAAATTAAAACCCTCGAAATGTCAGGGTGACATCTGTCCTGCCCTGGTCATCAAAGAGGCAGCAAAAGACCTGGCGCCATTCATCACATCCTTCATCAATGCCTCCTTTCAAAGGAGCACCACCCCGAATAACCTAAAAGAAGCCTAGATCTTCCCTCTTCTAAAGGAAACGGCCCTTGATCCCAAAATTCCCACAATCTATAGACACATCACCACAGTGCCATTTCTTCTTAAAATCTTGGACAGAGCAGCTTACCTGCAGATCCAAGAACACCTAGAAGCTAGCAACCTCCTTGGACTTAGGCAATCTAGCTTTAGACCTAAGCATGGGACTGAAACAGCTTTAATCAACCTTAAGACCCAAATTGAAAACCTCAAGGACAGAGGCAAACTAGCCCTCTTTCTACTATTAGACTTGTCAGCTGCATTAGACATAGTAAACAACAAGGTCCTATGCAACCTTCTCTCTTCTGCAGCACACTTCTCGGACAAAGCTAATAGCTGGATCCAATCATTTCTCAATAATGGAACAATGAGGGTCTTTGCACCCTCGGCCTCGGCCCAACCAGCACAAGTCACATGTGGAGTCCCCCAAGGTTCGTGTGTCTCCCCCATGCTTTATAATGTGTTTATGAAACCACTGTTTGATGATCTTGACTATTTGGGTGTCATCTACACTAATCATGCAGATGACGCCTAAATACACATCCATCTCACTGGCGACTATGCTATTGACTCTAAAGCATTGGATGAAATCTACAGCATCATCCAAGCATGAATGGCGAAGCATGGATTTTGCCTAAATGATGACAAGACAAAAATACTTCTCTTTGGCTCACCATTCAAACTCAATAATCTTGTCCATCAGTTCAACTCATTCAACATTGATGGTAAGAGCATCATTGTCTCAAAGTTTGCAAAAACCTTAGGCATTTACATTGACTCTACTCTGAACTCGACAAACTAATGTGATAGCTTCCTCATCAGCCTGAACCTGTAAATTAATCACAGCTTGTAGACCTTTTCTCATCACTGCCAACTGCAAAACGCTAGCAAGAGCACTTGTCTTATCTGAGCTAGATTACAGCAATGCACTCTATCTGGGAACTAACCAACAAAATCTGAGAACAATGCTGGTAGCACAAAACAACATCATCAGATCGGCCCTAAATATTGCCAGGTCATCACACATTTCTTCATTAAGAAGGAACCTGAGATGGCTATCGGTCAAACAAAGAATTGACCTCAAAGCCATATCCTTGAAACACAAGTGTCTCGCTAACAAAACACTGATCTACCTCACCAACAACATCTCATGAAACATCTTAGATCACCCTACCAGAGCCGCACAGTCACATTGTCTTAGGATCCCACGTTTCAAACTGCAAAAGGCAGGAGGTAGCAGTTTCCCAGTACTAGCAGACAATCTGTGGAACTCCCTACCCTAAACCCTGTCTGACCCCTTTTTTTGAAAATCGTGGCCCCTTTACCAGACTCCCTGTACCATCTTTTGGGTGAAAATGTAATTTTCTCTGTACAGCTCTCTGCCCTGAGGGAAAGATGTGAACATATCTTACAAGATAGTGGGCCTCATTACGAATGTGGCGGTAAGGCAACAACGGCGCCAGTAGTGCTACTGGTGCCGTTGTTACCATACCACCACATTACGAGTTCTGCTTGCGGGTGCCGCTCTGCACGCCTGGTAAGACAAGGTGTGCAGAGCAGCACCCGCAGGCAGAACTCGTGAATGCACAGCAACGTTATAAATGGTGGCCGTCCAACCATGCTCCCCACCCCTATTCTGCACTATAGGAAGAATGGGGATCGGGAGCCCGGCCATACTGGCACCCGCGAATGGGCAATTACCGGCCCATTCAACTCGTAATGGGACGGTAATAGCCCATTCGTGGGTGCCGGAGCCGGTAGCGCGTTTGGCAGTAGCTGTGCCCTTAATAAGGGCACAGCTACCACCAAACTTGTGATGAGGCCCATTGGCTTGTATATGGAGACTATGGTCTTTAATCCCCTTAAGTATAAAGGGCCTACTTGACCTTGATTGGGTTCATACAACGGATGACTTCCATTCTTTTATATCTTTAAATCATCTTGCGCATGATCATAAGCACCAAGGATCTCCATCTAATATTCTGCTCCAATTTCCGAATATGTACTAACGTGGGACTTTACTAAGGGTACGTGGAATATTTTTCTGACCAAGGAAATTCAGCATAGGAGGGATCTTATAAAGAAGGAGGAAATTAGTTGTAGGTTTTGTTTATCCAAACCTGAGTCACTATGTCATTTGGTCCTGGAATGAGATTCGCTAAAGATCTTAAGGGCCAGATATATGCCAGCCTTAGAGCTGAACTGTATATCCTTTAATGTTGATATGACATGGAAACACTGCCTTTTTACTTAGACTGTACATGAGGGGCTGGCTTTATTAATATTCTAAACTTGTAGAGTCACAGTAGTTGTGGGATAAATGATTTCTTTAATCAGAGGAGAGTGTTGAATATACAATGGGCACAGCCAAATGCTGTTGCAACTGGCCATGTCCAAGGACCATGGCTTGTGGCCCCTTAATGTGTTAAACTAAACAGTGGACATGGCCAAAGGCCGTGGGCACTGACCACAGCCGGTTAGTATTGTAAGCTAATTAGAGATTCCATCAGTGATCTAATAGATCATACAATTAGCGATGTCAGCAGTGATGTCATCAGTGAGGTCATCAGAGATGTCATCTTTGATCTCATTATTGTGGTCATAGGCTGAACAACACGGGGTGCAAAGTTAAGGTGGCTTTAGCTGAATTTCAGGGGTTTTGTTGCATTAAGTTGTACCCTTACCCTAATGTCCCTGCAACTAAAATGTTTTCTTGAACATAGAGATAGATATAAGCAGCAGTGAGTGGGAAAGTCCAAAGGGCATGTTAGTCGCTCAGCTACCAGCATCAATTCAGCAGTATGACCTATGTTTAGTTGAATATTTAGTAGTAAGCCAGGAACATCATTTGGGTTCACTGCAGCTCGCAAATGCGACCCCTGAGGTCTTCCTTGCTACCCCTATTGCCTCCCTTGCTACCGCTAAAAAAAATGAAACATGTTTTTTTTAAAAAATGTAGCTCCTGGACTGTGGGGAGTGCCATGTGTATCTCTCTTAAAAAACATGATGTTCCAAAAGTGTAACACTTTGAGCAGTGACCCTAAATAAGAAAGAATAGGAATAACAAATAATGTATCTTTCTGGAATTCTATACAATAATTGCTAGACTCATTAAAGGTTTGTTTCAGGCACACTTCAATGGGTGATTCACTGATATAGTCTGTTCTTAAACACCTCAACTCAGCCTCTCATTCTTCTAAGGTCGCTAAATGAGAACCAGCACAGGTTGGGTGACATTTTATGTATATGTTTTCTATATAAAGTGCTTAAGCGTAAGTGCTAAATAATAACGCATCATTATCATTTAGCCTTGGATGTCTGCTTGCATTCACAGTAGTTTGGTAATATGGGCCTATACATACTGATATTAATGATACATATGGTGATTCATTCTTGTATGAAATGTATATCACATTATAGTGATATCATAACGATTTTTTGTGTAGTGTACTTAGGAACAATGCTATGTGATGCCAATTCCTGTTTTGTCAGGGGGTGAAAGGTTGTGTCTCATCGCTTCCTGTGATGTCACTTCATGGTAGGGTCAATTACATCAATTCTTGTGATGTCATCAGAGGTCATGGGTTGTGTGTTATCACATCCACTACCCCTGGCATTTTGGTGAAATGACTTCCCTGTATTAAGCTCAAGAGGTTTGACAGCCATTGCTGTGAACTCCATGTAGAATGTTTCTCATGGAGTTCCACATCCAATGCTGGTAACTCCATGTAGAATGTTGCTCATGGAAATGCTTAAGCAGTACTGATCTAGCAGTAACAGAGCTAAAATATCGCGATGATCTTTCAGGGAGAGTTGATTAATTTAATATGGAGTTATGGACCCATTTCATGGGCTATACCGGGGGTAATGGCCTGGCAGCGTGAGTTAAAGACCTGAGAGAAGATGGTACATAACGCTATGAAAACCAGTCCTCACAGCGTCCCGTTCACGGAAAGAAAATAATTTACCAAGATGGCCACCATGGATTGGGAAGGTGAGTCTCCATAAGAAGCCCCTCTTCCATGCCCATGGTGGCTGAAAAAGCAGAGATGAGTGGAAGCAGCAGCTGCAGTGGTGACCCTGGCCACGCAGCAATGTGGTAAATGGAGAGTGGAGATGCGTAAAAGAAAGGGCAAAAAGGGTCCAGCCGTGGGGGGAAGATGACGGGCAAGGGTACTGGCCATCAGGCAGCTTGGAGCACAGGCTAGGTCAGCATATTCAGCCCACATTTCTAGCCTCCTGAATGACTGGTTTCGCCTGCCAGGGTGCAAATTGCCTTTACATTCCCCTATCTTTCTTTGTCTCCACTAAGGGCTGCTGATTGTGTAGGATCTGCTAAGCCCTTTGTGGCAAAAGACATGGAAGCTGCCCTGATTTTCATATTTATTGACAACCTCTCAACTTTATTTTCCCCATTCTGATTGAAGCCTAAGCAAACCCGAAGGCAAAGATATGTGAACCTGCAGTATCCCCTATGTTTCAAAACTTAAGGCACAAAACACAAAGATGTATAATGTTATTGGCTATAGATATGCAATGTGTACATTTTATTAAAGACTAGACAATTCATTTAAAACTTAGACGAGTTGATGTTGAATTTGACTCAAGGTGTGCAATCCCTTGATTCTGTTGGTTTTGGGTGGATTTGGCAAGATTTGGGTGAAGTTCAGTGAGGTTTACGAGGCAGGGCCCAAGGCTATCTGTGCCCTGGGCCCCAAAAGCCATTACGATGGCCCTGGAAACACTCGAGATTCCTGCAGAATTACTCCGGTAACACAAATATTTTCTGCACTAAATTTGATGCCAAGTACATCTCAACTCCACCACGGCACATATAATTTTTACTCCATCTCCCCATCATTCCTGTCATATCATTCCTGTCATATCACTCTGCACCTTTTCATACTGCAAATATCATTTTGGGGACTTTCCATTTTTTTTAACATATTTTTATTATTTTCAACAGAACAATAAACATCACCACAAGTATTCTCCCCCAACAGTCCCCTCCCTCCCTTCCCACCCCCCCGGAAGAGTTCAGGTCCTCTATGAATTCCAATTCGGGAACTTGTACGTGCTATATATGTCCAATATTTTGATGTTGTGTGGACACCATTGTTCTATATAGTCTGAGTTGAGGTATTCCAACACTGATCCCCATTCCCACATGAAGGAGTTGTTCTGGTCCTGAAGATGGTTTGTGATCTTTTCCATGTTCATTTGGGACCACACTTTTTGCAGCCAAGTGTATGCCAGTGGTGGGTCTCATTTCTTCCAGCTTTGGGCTATTGTTGCCCATGCCGCAATGACCGGGCCCATAAAGCTCCTCCATTGTGCTTTGCGAAGTCTCTTGGCATATGGGTCTTTGAATCCGCACAACCACACCCTCACCCCCATTTGGCCTGCCTCAGGGAATATTTTTGCCATTTCCGTTTGCACTTCTTTCCAGAAGCCCTTCACTCCCTGACATTCCCACCAGATGTGCCTCCAGGTTCCTGCGACCTGACACCCCCTCCAACAATGGTTCGACATATCCGGGTACATTGACCCGAGCCTCTCTGGGGTTTAGTGCCATTGGGTGATTATTTTCAGCCACATTTCTCTGGTTTGGACAGCCCTGGTGAGTTTGGGGATGCCTGCCCACAGTTTCTCCCATTGCTGCCTGACAATTTCTTCCCCTAGCGTGGCTTCCCATCTCCTCATGTAAGTCCATTTGATTTCCTCTTCTGGTGTGCAGATGAAGTTATACAGCATAGACACCAGCTTTTTTTCACCTTGGTTGGTTTATATCTCAAATGGTGCAAGGTCCCTTGTGGCCGCCTGGAAAACCTCTGGTGTACTCAACCAGTGCTTTAGCTGTTCATATTTATATATATCTGCTTCTGTTAGCTTCCACATATTTTTACAGTCCGCAAAAGATCCTATTTCTTTGTCTTGGATCAATTCACCGATTTTCCTACATCCTGCTACTTCCCACTTCTCAAAGCCACTGTGCTCCTGTCCTGGTGGGAACTGTGGATTCCTGCAGATAGGCGTGAAGGGAGCCAATGGGGTGGTCATGATTCCCTTTCTGGTTTGGACATCCCAGGCATTTAAAGTAGATCACATAACTTCGCTTACTCGAAGGTTCAGGTGTCTGTGTTGTTTATTCTTCCACAGTAGGTCCTCTAGGGGGGGTCCTAGTGACCGGCCTGTCTTGCGTTACCCAGAGCGTCTGTTGGTCCTCCCCCAAACATTCCTTCAGGACCTAGAGTTGGGCAGCCTGATAGTATTTCTTAAAGTGGGAAGGGACATTCCACAGGCCTTTGTCGGTGCCGTGAGAACGGCTCTGGCGACCCTCCGGGGTTTCTTGTTCCACACAAATTGTGATATGGTTTTGGAGAGAGCTTTGAAAAAGGGGTCGGGGACTGACACTGGGAGAGCGTGGAAATAGTAGAGTACCCTGGGGAGTATATTCATTTTAACAGATTGGATTCTTTCCCACCAGGAGATCCTAAGCGGGCACCATCTTTCTAGGTCCTTCTTGACTCTAGCCAGTCGGCGTGTGTAATTACTCTTATAAATCTTGTCCACCCTGTGTGTGAGTGTTATCCCTAGATATTTGATGCCCTCCTCTACTGTTTTTAGATTAAGCTGGCCCCCCACTGTTTCTAGTGATTCCTTGTTCCCGGCAAGGAGCATAATCTCTGATTTTTTCCTATTGATCTTCAGGCCTGAGATCCCCCCAAATTCCTTGAGTGTTACTATGGTTAGCTTTTATCATGTTTATAAACTGTTCCCCTTACCCCATGTGCTTCAGTGTTTTGAAAAGGATAGACCACTCCACGCGGTCAAATGCCTTTTCGGCGTCCAAGGAGAGTAATATTGCTGGTGTTTGGGTAGTGCCTATTTTTTCTATCAGATGGGTTACTCTTCTTAAATTGTCATGTGTTTGCCTACTGGGGATAAAGCCTGATTGATCTGCGTTTATTAGGGTCAAGAGGAGGGGGGATAGTCTGGCCACCAGCACCTTCGTATACATTTTTGCATCCAGATTTATTAGGGCTATCGGATGATATGAGCCCGGGAGAATAGGGTCTTTACCCGTTTTGTGGAACACAAGGACTTTCGCTTCCTTCATGGAAGGGGTTACGTTAACACTGTCTTTGAATGTATTGAAAAGCTTTGTCAAGACAAAAACTAATGTATCTGCATATTTTTTTAAAAACGGTGCCTTTGAAATAGGGAAGCTGTTTATTGCCTTGCTGACCTCTTCTTCTGTAATCTTAGATTCCAGGGCCTGCTTGTCCTCTTCTGCTATAGTCGGTATGGGGATGGATTGTAGAAACCTGTCTTGAGTCTCTTCATCAGGGTGCTCTGTTGCATACAGTTCTTGATAGCAAGCTTTGAACACATCCCCAAATGCCTTTGTGTTCATGTGGGACTTTCCTTGTGCGTCTTTGATGTTCAATATCATCATTGTTTTCTGATTTTCCCTGAGTTGTCTCACTAAGAATTTGTCCGCCTTATTGGCCCTGATGTAATAACGTTGTTTTAAGAAGAGGAGTGATTTATCTGCTTTTTTGTTGCGGAGCATCTCTAATTGTCCCTGCACATGTTTCATTGCTTTCTTGAGGCTCCTTGTGGGATGGATTGTGAGCTCCCCTTGAATTCCTGTCAATTTCTTCTCGAGCGTTCTTTCCCATTCCTGATGTTGTTTGTCTTTGGTGGCCTTTAGCGCTATTATATGACCCCTAATTACTGCCTTAAAGGCCTCCCATACTTACCCGAGCGGGACTTCTCCATTGTCATTTAACTCAAAGAATACTTGGTCCATTAAAATGTCAGGCGGAAGGACTTTACATTTTCAGGTTCCCTTGTAAGTACTACACAAATCATTCCGACTGAGCAAATATATAATATATACAAATGGCAGATTATCATTTCTGAACAGACTCTAATCCCCCCTTGACAAAGCACCAAGGGAGATATATAGGAATGTTTGGGGCACAGAGGACACACCCTTCTCACTTTAATATTATAAAAACTACTGAACAGATTTATTGCAAACTCCCAAAAGGCACATATGCAATTTCTTGCACTCAAGTTGTTTCTTATTTTGTGCCAATCCGTCCAGTGGTTTTCGAGTTAGGGTTATTCAATTAAAGCACTTTTTCTCTATAGGAAAATGAAGGGATCTAGGCTGACACCGATTTTTTTGTTTTCTTGATAACTTTTCAAACTTTTCAAAGAATTGACTCCAACATTTCTAAATGGAAAGGGCGTTGGAAAAAACCTTTTTTTCTGACATAATATCATCCAAATCTGTCCAAGTCAAAAGTTGTTAAAGTTCGAATTTGAGGAAACAGGTTTCACCCTAACAATTGCGTAGCAAACTGTGCCCTCTTCCCTATTATATATATACTAGCGGGTCTGTAGATGACATGCATGTCGGGGTCTGCTATAGCCCTGTGTATATTTTATTGTGTCCATAACTTCCTATTATTGAAAAATCACAAAATCTTCAATCTCCCTGCTCCACTCCTGTACAGGGTGAATGGATGTCAAATTTCACCATCACCAGCACACCCCAGCTGGTATGCCGACCTTGTATCCTAACTTCCTATTTTTGGAAAAGTCACTAAATCTCCTAAATTGCCTTTACTGATAGCACAGGGCTGGACCCTGCCACATGCAGGGCGAATGGGTGGGGTTGGTCAGAAGTCATTATTGCCAGTCCACACCAGACTGGTATGCTTCAGCTCACCAACTGTTATGGGGCTGGAGCCAACAATTGCGAGATCGGCAATCACCCGAAATCGCCTATACTGATAGTACAGGGCCGTACCCTGCCCTCTGCAGGGCTAATAGGTGGGGTTGGTGAAATTCAGTATCACCAGTACACCCCAGACTGGTATGCAGACCTTGGGTCAACATTTCAGCCCACCAACTGTTATAGGGCTGGAGCCAACCCCAAACATACAAACACACTTTCACAAATATATAGATAGGTAGATGTATGCATGTTTAAGAATCCATAACAGAAACAAGTTGGAACATTGTTTGTTTGTTCTTTCTCTGCTATTTATATTAGCCTCCAAGTCATTTCATATTACTTGCGACATATAGAGCAGTGCAGATTATTATAAGTATTATATAATATTCTAAAATATCCATCAAGAACATTGTTCAAAGAGGTTACAAAGCACGTTGGTTAATTCTGTCAAGAAGGTTTATATTTTTCTTTAAATCATATAGTTCTAAGTATTTAGTGTCACCTAATTGTGAACACCAACCCCCAAATCAAAGCCTGACAAAACAATGGATACATGTAATACTTTTGCACAGCCTATAGAATCAGAACATCTTAAAAACCATTCACGAGCAGCGAAAATTCATTTGTGGGATACCTTGTATGTTATGAACTGCAGCCTATTTGAAAAGCATGAGGGAGGAAGTGAATCCGCCTGGAGATAAGTTATGCCTGGTTGGCACTGTTTTCTAAGTTTGATGAAGGTATCTTTCCCAAATGAGCAGAAGCGACCAACATAAATGAGATTTCACAGGCACAGTCTAAATATAGTATTTGAATAATTAAAGCTGGCATGGATTGTACAAAGAGAGTGCATTTAAGATTTTCATGTGAAAACGAAGTTTATAACTCCCAGGTGTGCAATGTTGCTTCATCGTAATTAGCAGCAATTTTATTTAGAGTTTTAGACGAAAATGAGGAACCATTCACTATCTACATTTGGTATATAATAAAACTGTCAGACCAGCAAAGCACTGCTTACGACTTTTTGATAACTCTCAAGCGTGCTGAGTAGTTTATTTTTGTAGCTTCTCATTTCACCGTCTAGGCGTCTGCATTGCAACACACATAAATGGCTCTCCATGGCTTCTCTTTTGTTTAATTCAGAAACCTGTATCTCACAATAAGGTAGCTACAGAAATGATCACCTTCTCTTTCGCATATCTTCTTAGATTAGACATTATGGACCTCATTATAGTTTTGGTGGTATCTCAGTGGTAAATCTGCCAAGATACCACCAAACTGTATTACTGTTACCACCACTTGGTCTGGCGATATTACCACCGGATTACAAGTAATGGTAGGCCATGTAATTCCCCATTGACTCAATGTGGGTTTTTAGCAGGTTAATTCCTCTGGTGGTAATTCTACTGAAATTTGGCAAAAAGTCCACAGATTTACCTCCAGCTCATAGCTGGAGGAGCATCCTCCAACGTTCTGCCAAAACCATAGTGCAGTAATATCTATGGTAATTTTGCTGCATTTTACCTGCACCACCCAACTTATGTTCAGCACAAGATCACAGCACAGAAATAACCCTTGACCCCAATTCGCAAATATGTTTTGTAATGTATATTAGAAATGCCAGTGTGAATCTCTGATTTGCTGCTGTTACTTTACATCAGATTCATAAAGGGATAACCAGAGAAACCTGGATCACATGTGATTCACAAAGATTTGCTCAAGTAATGCTATCAGTATCTTCAGATTTGCTACCGTGTTAGGCTTTGTGAATCAGCTGTAAATTAGCAGTAGCAAATCAGAGATGTTCTCAATGGTATCTCTGTTTTTTTCATTGCAAATCTTTGTTAATCAGACCATTGGCTATATATATTTAACAAGTAACAGCAAGAAAATCCATACGAAATATGTCAGCATTTTCAGTTAACCTCAACCCATTCCTGTCCTACCAGTCACTCAAAGGATCCTTGCAGGCTCTCCAAGGGAATCCCTGTGAAGACAAAAGAATGAGAGGAACCTGCCCCATCTAGCAGGGTAGAAGAAGACATAATAAAGACATAATAAAGGACAGCCCATTTTGTTTAGGACTTAAAAGATACAGCCACCATTTTGGGTAAATCGTGTGCCTTGTGGCCCCTACCATAGCTGCAAAGAAAGCCTGCAATGAACATTCAAAGCAAGCTGTCATAGTAACCAAATTGTTACTGGAGAGTCATGAAAAGATATAGATTGGATCGCCTCAGCACTCCCCATAAGGTGGGGTGTGCTGATCTTGCACAATAAGATACAGGTAGGATACAAAATATCCCCCTGCCTTGGTAACTTTAAGAGTTTGCCAAGTAAAATAAAAACAATTACAGGGAAGCTCTAGGAACAGCCAGCAACACTGCACAGAAAACACTGAGACCTGCTTTAGTAAATTGATGACGCCTTTAAAAATGGAGGAAATCATGACTCCACAAAGAAATACCAAAAAGAGGTAAACAGGGTTCACATGATCTCAGTAAAAGAATGAGTGAGTGTGAAAAAAGGTTCCCACTCATTCAGGAGAATAAGTCAAATCTCCAAGATGCACGCTAAAAGTGCTAGAGGACTCACAGGTGGAGAGAATTTCGCACAAAGATGGAAATCTTCTCTAACGCTGAGTCATGGATAAACCAGAGTCAAAATGACTTACATAGATTTTATATCTTCTTCAGTTTTTAAATTGTGTTGAAAGAGGGGAATATTATGGCATATGTATGTAGGTGGCTTCCAGAATTCAGACTGGCCAATAATAAAAGTTCCATCTTTGAGCTATTTTCAACTATGCTTCAATTACATCAAATGCACTCTGAATCTGTGCTACATTACTTACAGGCTTACCTGCAAGTTTCACCAGAACCTCTGTATCATCTTCATAATTGAGGAATGACACCCCTGCCCTAAACAAACAGGTTATGCAATGGTTTAATATAGACATTAAACAAAGTGGGGACAGACATGAGCCCTGTGCAACTCCACTTGTGCTGAATAAGACATATCTGAGTCCAATGTGACAATTGAAATTCTCCATGAAAATCAACACAATCCTTGTCTTTGGTGTCAAGATTCCTAGTCTACCTAATCTGAAAGTCCACTATATCAAAAACAGCCGACAGATCCAGCAACACAAGTGTGCAGAAGCTGTTGACCTTCAAGGGTTCAGGCACAATTATTCTCACGTCCAACAATGTGATCTCACTGCTCATATTAGCTCTAAAGTCTGACTGGCTTTCCCCAAGAAGATATGTTTCTTTGATACTAGCTTGTAGGTATAAAGATGCAACTGTATTCAACATCTTTAACACAAAAGCAACAGTGGTGATTGGATGAAAATATGTGCACACTGAAGCATCTAGAGAGGATTGTTTTTTAGATAACGGGTCACCCCTGACTGGTTAAGTATATCTGGCATTCGTCCTTGTGTAAAGGATAGATTAACAATATTCTAGAATCAAGGGTGCTAACATATAATAACCGTCTTTGTCTACACCATTTGGAGATGGATCACATTAGTGATTAGTTGAATTGAGAGTGGTTATGATCCTTTTGGATAATTTAGCAGAATTGACGAAGTACACAGTTTTGCATTCTTCAAGTGATCTAAAACTGGCGAATAATAGCATGATGTTTGTAAAGGATAATGAATTTCACAGCAAAGAAATGTTATCAATGAAGAAACGATTGCTGTTCATCATGTTTTGAAGTGCACAGTGCACTACTTGTGTTATTGGTGGGGCTAAATGTTGCAGAACCTCGGTTTCAGAGGAGTTTGTGGCTGCCTCAATTTTATGATTCAAGAAGTTTTTTTTGTATAAAAGACTGTTCTTTTGTAGGTTATTATTAATCACTTCAGAAGGGTCTCATAGAGTGTTGTGGAATTTGTCTGCCTTATCCTTTCAACTCTCTCACTTCATAGATTATGCATTTCTACATAATACCAAGGGTGTATTTGTTTTTGGAGGGTGAAGCAAAATGCATATGTTGGTCAGTCTTTGAAGGGTGTGCATGTGTGGTTGACTGGGTTGTATTCTTTTGAAAAATATAAAATAACTAGTGCAATGGTCACAATTAAATCAAATAACTGCAGTTTATTTTTATTGTGTTAAAAACTTGGCCAACATACCATTGATATCAGGGTTCTCCAAATGTATTTACATACCACAGAACCATTTTCAGAGCTTTGGTAAGCTAATTGCATCTGTGGGACCACAAAATATCAGAAAATGTTAGTATCAGCAAACCAGATTGGCTAGTTGTAAAATGGACCATCAGGTTAATTTGTGAGCAAAGAAAGGTGTTCCAAACGCCAACAATTGTTACTCCCAGACTTTGTGAAAGTTCCCACTGACTCTGCACTAAAATAATTTTATCTGTGGACATTTTTCATCCCTCTTACATAGGATGGAGTCAAGATGTAGTCTTCCTGTGAGGTCAGAAGCCTGATGGACTCCTATAGAGAAAGTTGTGCAACTCGTTCTTCCATGGGTGTTTTCTCTGAAATTGTCTAAGTTATTTCTAAAAGGAGTTGAATCTTTGAAATAGAGTAGTTGATATCAAAATGAGAAGATCAAAGTTGTGTTGTAACATTATGATATTTTATGATATGATGTGGCAATTATAACGCGCCTGCGCAAGAGTGTTTCTAGGTGCGACAAGACAAGGAGGGGGAAACAAAGGCAGGACAAAATAATGATCTCACTAGGCCTTGTGTCATTCAGATTGTGCCAGTATGGGTAAGAGGGAAGGGGAGAAGTGCTAGGGGGAGGGGAAGCGGAAAGGGAAGGGGAAGTGCAGTTGACACACACGTGCAGCTAGCGGGTGGCTCATACGTACAGAGAGAAGGAACTGTAGGGTTGCAGATACAGACCCTTAAGTGCTGGAGAGCCCAGAGGTAGTGCAAGGGCAACCAGATATGCAGGAGCCCGGGCCTGAGCTTCTAGGAAGACCAGGTGACCAGTGAGCAGAGCATTCAGGTGCATCAGCAGGGGAGAGAAAGAGAGAAAGCGGAAGCGAAAAAGGAAGGTCTTGAGTTGCTTCCGGAACCAGAGGCGGCTCTGCTCAAGTTTGAGAGTGGCAGGGAGTGTGTTCCAGAGGAAGGCCCATACCGAGGAGATAGATCTGATCCCAATGTTCTGCTTGGAGAAGCGTCTGACCCTCAGAGAGTTGGAGGTGGATGAGCAGAGAGCTCGAGAAGGAAGATATTTTGGAAGAGAAAGCTGGAGATAGAGTGGTCCCAGGCACCAGAAAGCCTTGCAGACAATGCAGAGGGTCTTGAACTTGATCCTTGCATCCACAGGGAGCCAGTGAAGAGATTTCAGAGTTGGAGGGACACGATCCCTGGGCTTGAGACCAAAGACAAGTCTTGCAGTCTTTTTCTGGACAATGTGTAAAGGCTGAAGAGTAGAGGCAGGAAGATTTAAAAATAGGCTGTTACAATAGTCCAGCCAAGAGAGCACCAGAGCTCTGTAGACCGTGAGCATCTGGGGGAAAGTGAAACACAATAATACCTCTGAGGAGGTGCAGCTGATAGATTGACTTCTTAGAGATGTCAGAGATGTGAGGAGAGAATGAGAGGGTGGAGTCGAAGATGACACCAAGATTCTAAGCCTCACAGGAAGGAGCAGGAAGAGGGCCCAGAGTAGTTGGCCAGAGAGAGAGTAAAGGAGAGAGCGGGTGTCCCAATGAGGAGGATCTCAGTCTTACTGGCATTAAGGCAGTGATCATTGACAGCACACCATTCCTTAATTGTAGCCAGACAGTCTGGTTTGAGATAAGAAGGAGAGGTGGCTGAGGTGATCCTGAAAGAGAGCTGAGTGTCATCTGCATAACATTGAAGATTGGAGCAGAAAGTAGCATGATGCAGTGGGCAAGAGGTGCCAGGTAGTGGTTAAGAAGCCTATATATATATATATATACATATATATATATATATATATATATATATATATATATATATATATATATATATATATATATATATATATATATATATGTAATGGACCCTGTGCAAAAGCGCAGGGAAGGTGGAAGGCACTCCAGGAAGCAGTTTTGCATTCGAAAATCTTGGCAAAACACTAGGGCAGGAAATCATAAATTGTCAACCAAAAAAATATACTTTAATGAATAAAATGATAAAATGTCCGGAACAGAAAAAAACAGCACGAAAAATGATGCGTTTCACGGTAACAAACCGCTTGTTCACGTTAGGGTTGAAGAACACAAAGGAAGGACTATTTATACTAACATAGTCTCTATGGTTGTAATGTAGAAAGTCAGGCACACTTCCTCTTGGTCTAATGTTTGGGTCTGCCATCTTAGATTGGGTTCAACAGGTAAGCTCATCATAATGGCAAAAAAAAGCATGCTTGTAAATCTGTCATGGGAATAAAATAACACGATAACCTGGAGTCTGTTCCCGATGTTTAAACCGTATGTGTTAAATCACTTTAAAAAATATTAGTTTTAATCAACATTAACACAGTTCTGATCTGTAAATAATAGGCAAAATATATTACAGAATACAAATCGCTTCACGTTAGGTATCTGTTAATACAAAAATAAACCTATGCAGTGTGCAAATTTCAGTGCGTAGTGCACACATTTATCGTGCACTATATATGTATATTACACACCATAGTAGTGTAGTTATGGTTCATTTGCTAATCCCATAGGATGAACACTTTTTGGGTGGCTTATAACTTCACTCCCCCTGGACGAATCCTCACCAAACTTTGCAAAATGTATATGGCCCACTCCGATTTATTTTGCAAAGTTTGGTGAGGCTTGGTCCAGGGGGGGCAAAGTTATAGGGGGGTCCCAAAATTTCTTTTTTTTCCCCATAGAGAGAATGGGGAAAAACTTTGCGCATGCGTACAGCCCAAACCGCTGGATGGATTTTCACCAAATTTGCAGCAGGAGCAGCAGCTTGGTCCCGAAAGCGTACTTTTGTAAATTTGGTGAAAATCTGTTCAGTAGTTTTCTTTTAAAATAATCAAAAAGTAGGTCTAAAAAAATTAGTGATATCTGTGTGCGCTCCGCAGACACACTTCCCTGTTCGCTCCACGGGCAGGACACCGATTGGCTAATTGGCTTGTGTCATGTCCGCGACACACAACGTGTCCGTCGAATGGCTGCAGTGAGGAGTGATGTGCGTCAGATTGTTCTGATGTGCCCGCCATCTTGGAGCTGCCAACTGCGCGGCGGCGAACAGAGGCAAAATGCAGTTTTGGGGAGTGTTTTTGGTGTGCAAGTGTGCTTTGGGAGGTTTGGGGAGTAAGAGATGGGTGGAATACTGTATTTTTTGAGGTGGCAGGTGCTACTGATTTATTTGCCATGCACGCGCTGTCCAGGATATTCTATTAAGTGAAAATTAGGGGTGTCCTAAGGATAGTATTCCTGTACATGTTGTCCGCAGGCAAGTTGAAACTGTTCTAAGGACACACGCACTGTCAGCGGACATAAAATTTTACCATATGCCGCAGTTAAAATGTTGATTCTAGGGGTGTGATATACTGCAGTGGTTGTGGCCAGGGCCTAGAGGCTTGGGTACATGGCCAGTGGCCATTGGCCATGCACCCGAGACCGAAGTTATAAGTACTGGAGTTATAAGCCACCATGGGTATGATATGCTACAGTGGTTGTGGGCAGGGCCTAGAGTCTTGGGTGCATGGCCGAAGGCTGAAGTTATAAGCACTGAAGTTATAAGCCAGCATGGGTGTGAAGTTATAAGCCAGCATGGGTGGCCTAGAGTCTTGGGTGCATGGCCAAAGGCCAATCACCCAAGACTGAAGTTATATGCACATATATACCACCATGGGTGGCTTATAATTTCGCTCTCCCTGGATGAATTCTCACCAAACTTTGCAGAAAGTGTGGTATGGGTGGGCCCATATAGACAGTTCAAATGTTTGATTCTATGGGTGTGAACTATGGATGTGATATGCTGTGGTGGTTGTGGCCGGAGCCTAGAGTCTTGGGTGGATGGCCGCAGGCCATGGGCCATACACCCAAGACTTAACCATACTATATTTTCAGACTTTCCATACAAAGCAGTACTGGTTAAACGATCTGCAGCTTCATAGGAGCCACATTCTCTGTGCAAGAGAATTTTTATGCCTAAGCTGTACAATTTCTGAGATAGTGTTTTGTCTGATGATAGGTCATTCCAGAGGTTTTGAAGCTCTGTTTTTTCTGCTTTTGTTAAGTAGGCTGTAACATATCGTGCAACTGCAGTGGAATTGTCTGCAATGTACTGCACATCTATGTTTGCATTCTATAAGAGGGCAATGTAATCATTGATATATTTTGAGTCTTCTGTTCTTTTTATGTAATACGTGTTCTTAGGTTATTTACCTTTAACAGTATGTCTAACTGAAGACATGAAGTTGTTCACTTCACCTGTTTCTGTAACTGGTCTAGGGAAACCAAAGCGGCATTTGGTGTAGTATTTCCCTTTGTTTTTGTATTTGCGACGACAATATTTTCCACATTTGTGTCTTTGAAATTGTACAATTTGTGCATGAAGATCGCTATTTGTTGCTTTCGATGGAATTTCACAAGTGACATATTTTTCGATAAACTGTAAAACAGTGGAATCACTGTCTTGACCAAATTTAGGAGCATCTTCAATCCATAAAAGCATGTGTATATGTGGTGCTCCTCTGGCTTGGTATTGCTTTATCAAAAAGAAGTGTTTCACTTCTCCAAGCGGAGGAACAGTTTTATTACAATTAAAGTGTAGCATAGCAATGAAACGATGATGAAAATATCTTGAAACATTAACAGGATCTAAAGAGCAAAGTTCTTCAAGTGTTAGTATATTTATGTTTGTTTTGTTTTTGTTTGATATGCGTAGGAAATCATGTAAATCTTCCCATGCATATTCTGCACAACTTAATGTAACAAACCAAGTGGGTGGGCCAAGGTTTCTTATCATACAAAGTACATCTCTGTGACGTCGGAAACAGTACTCTTTCGTATCACGCATGTTTGCTAACAGATTTGTAATGCTTGATTGTAAAACCTCATCTTTTTCTTTCATTTTTTGTATTAATTGCATAGCTGACATATTTTGAAAGTGGATTCCTTATTTCAATATGTGTGCAACTCCGTAACATAGAGTTGCTAGTTCACTTTCAAAGAGTAGGTGGAATATGTATTCCATATTTTGTCTAAATCTGGGATCTTCAGAATACATTCGTAATGAGCGGTATTGCTGTTATCTGAGTGGGTCTATCATCGTACCTTCCTCCTTTGCCAGTAGGAAAGAGTAGAGGAAAAGCATGTGCTTCTATACTTGCTGATTGGTGATCCTTGTCGCATTTGGTACGTTTCTAGTGCATCATCTATGGTGTCATTAGAGTGTAATGGATGAATTGTATAATGGCCTAAAATATTGGATACTGTAGCAGGATCTAGAAGTTCAAATTGACCAGTCTCTGGTGACTCTTGAATTATTTCAGTTGTTATCCTTAAGTTTTCTTTAATATTTATTTCTTTGTAGTATTCATTATTGTCTTTTAGATAGTGCAAGGCTTGTCCAACTTTTTGTAAGTCCATGAGTTGTTGCCCAATTTTTTTGTCTTTTGTTGGTACACCATTTACTAAGACAATTAAAGATTGCTGTATTGGACGTTGCACTCCCAGAGTGTGCACATTTTCTTTCAGATCTAATGGTAAATATACTACTTTGCCACAAATGCCTTTCACCAATTCAGAGGGAGGTAATTTTTCTGTTTTTGGTTGATGGTGTATTATTGCTTGAAATGGCTGCACTGTTTGAATTATGATGCTCTCATATAAATTGAGTTGTTGCTTGGATTTTGGTAGTGGGAATAATTCAAAGTTATTTGTGATAGGACGTGAAGGGATTTGGTTGTTGTCAAGTTTTGTAGTGCAGCAACTGCAAAGTATTAAGGGGTCAGTTATTTGGTATTTGTTTTCTGCTACAAGGTAGAGAGCTTATTCAAACCATTTGGAATCTTCATTATCTTCTATTTTTTATGTTATGTCTATAGTTTTTGTGTCGCTTTTATAAAAAGTTCTGCGGCAACACACACACACATGGTTTGGTACTTCAGCGGATGTACTTTTAAATGTTAGTATTTCTTTTTTGTATGTGTATAGTAGAAGGTTGACATGTGCAGAATTGTTGCTAGTCTGTTGTAAAGCTACTGCATTTTGTAAGTGGCGTTCACTTTCAAAATATTTTCTCTGGATATGGTAGATTTGTTCACGTAGATCATTGGGCGTACCACGTAGAAGAGTGTTATTTAAATTGGCTAGTGCTTAAGCAGGTCTTTTAGCATAGAACTGTTTATAGACTTGATTTCTTAAAGTTGAATGATGTGTTCATATCATTTTGATATGATGGAAGGTGCTTTTGCAAATAGGTCCTAATGAATGTCCTTGTAGTCTTGTGTATTTGTGCACTGGACAGATAACCATATTTTTTCAGCACTTTCATTTTGATTTTGTCTTTGCCTTTCACATACTGACTGAGGAACTGGAGTAAAGATTTGAAAGATTTTTTGGGAATGTTACACATTGACGTGCATGGCCATTTGTATACTGGACATTTTGGTTCAGTTGAATGGAGAGGTAATTATGAGTTTTCTGGGGATATTTTTGTAAGCAGTATTTCTTGTTCAATTATGGTATTATACATTTTTTCATAACCTCGACCGCTGCTATTTATGGCAATTGTATTTGTGTGCTTTTGTTTGGACGCTTCTTCATTAAAATATGGTTCTGTGCTCGTAGTGTGATTCCATTCACCTCCGCAGATACTTAAGAAGTTCTTTCTGTTGACATTTTGCTTATTGAGAAGTCTTTTTTGTAATTTAGTTATTAGTTTTGTTAGTGGTTTCATTTTGTTTAACAGTAAAATAAATTCTTTTGAGAAGAATTGCACTGTCCATCAATGCTTCTAAGATTAATTTCCTACGATAGGTTTTAAGCTTTGAACCTGATTTCTCTCCTGTTTTTATAAGATTTTGAAGGACTTTGTGACGGTATATTTTGGCTAAAATACTTTTCTTGGTATGCTTACTTTGCAGTATATTAAAATTTGAAGAAGTAGTTTTATCTGTACTGATAGCTGATTTTCTGTTAATTGTTTTTTGGTTTGTTTTACATTTTGATAGAGGAAGCGAAGTTGTTGTACTTGAAACTTCTTGTGTTTCACTAAATGATTGTATTAGCTGTTTTGTTTCAACTTTTTTTTACAAATTCTGCTAGAGATGGATGCTTATGTTGGACACCTTTATTTTCAATTGCTCTACTTTTGCGTTGCTTTCTACGGACTTGACTTTTGGTAGGCATTCTTTAGGGTCTGTTGAAAAAAATAAAGAAGATATAGGTTGGGGTGTTCTGGAATGTATGTGTGCTGTGTGCATGAGTTTTTGAGTAAGATGATAAAGATGTATGTAATGGTGTGTGATTGTGCATTGGGAACTAAAACTAGTAGGGATAGGTATTCTTGAATTTATGTGTTACTAAACTGGGGTTCAGATGACAAAAAAAAGGAAGCTAGTGGTGTGGAAAAGTACAAATAGTAAATCTAATGTATACAATCAAAACAGTTGTTTGTTCTATAATATGAACATTGTAGTGGTTCAGTTGGGTAATTTGTGTGTCCAAAAATAGAAATTTGTAGGCCATTCTGGCTGTAAATTGCTGTTTAAGACATGGACATTTTTGGAAAAAAATGGTACAAAATCTCTATTTTTAGAAACCAAAATAGCTCGTATTAATGTTATAGTATATTTGATTAATAATACAAATATTATGGTGATAATTTACTTACTTTTTGTTTTAAATTAACATGTAACTTCTTAGTTTTTCTTTCTTCTTCGAATTTGGCTGCTTCTTTTCAGGAAACTGGTATTCACTGCAATTGTAAAAGCTTCAAATTAGAAACTTTGTATATAGCACTGTTTTTAATTTAGATATTGATTTTTTTAATTGAAATCCTCAGTGCCTTCTGTAAAACTATTAAACTAATTTATTTACATAAGATACATTGCATCAGTTCAGTACATATGATATGTTCTTAATGAACAAATTGTATTGAATGACTAACTGTAGCAAAAAAAAATATCTTTACTATGTCTTGTGAAATGTATAATATATTAGTGAATACCACTATTTCTGTAAGTAAACTGTTCTAGGTATTAGCGCCTCAATGCCGTGTCTAATTTAAAGTAATTAAGTAAATAAATAAATAAAAACAAAAAATATGAAATTGTATAAGTATTTTTATAAAGGTTTAAACATAGATTGTGTTTGCATGCAATTTTGTTTGAATATATGTAGTCTATATATTTCATTTAAAAAATGTTAGTTTAACATGATTTGAGTGTGTGTGTATAAAGAAAGTAAATAGTATCATGGTTTATAAGTGATAGTTGATTTTAGTAAATTGAAAAAATTACAGTAAATTCATTTTACAGATTTTACAAGGTAAAAGTCTGCTTGAAAATGTGTTCATCTACTATACAGAAAATATGCATACGTGAAGTTTGTGTTCATGCATATGGATATGCATGGAGCTGCAAGTAGAAATCTTGAAGACATGTACAGTATTTCTGGTAGATGGTGCTTGCCAATGATATGACACTTGTACTCAGAGAGATTCAGAGTACATTTGCAGTGCAGAGAACGTCTAGTGTACAAATGGCCATCCACATCAATGTGTAACATTCCCAAACAATGTTTCAAATCTTTACGCCAATTCCTCAATAAATATGTAAAATGCAAAGACAAAATCAAAATTAAATCACTGCAAAATATAGATACCTGTCCAGTGCGCAAGTACACAGGACTACAAGGACATTCATTCGCCTGCATTACAGGACCTACTTGTAAAATCACTTTCCATGATATGAAAAGGATATCAACACATCATTCAACTATAAGAAATCTAGTCTATAAACTGTACTATGCTAAAAGTCCTGCTTTAGCACTAGCAAAGTTAAATAACATCCTTCTACATGGTACAACAAAAGACCTACTTGAAGAAATTCACTATATCCAGAAAAAATATTTTGAAAGTGAAACCCATTTACAGAATGAAATAGCTTTAAACCAATTAAGCAACAATTCTACACATGGCAACCTTTTGCTAAACACATACAAAAAAAGAAATACTAAAATTTAAAAGTACATCAGCTGAAGTACCAAACCATGTATGTGTATGTTGCCGTAGAATTTTTTATAAAAGTAACACAAAAACTGTGGACCTATCATACAAAATAGAAGACAATGAAGATTCTAAATGGTTTGAATTAGCTCTCTACCTTGTAGCAGAAAACAAATTTGAAATAACTGAGCCCTTAATACTTTGAAGTTATTGCACTACAAAACTTGACAATAACCAAACTCCTTCACATTCTATCACAAATAATTTGGAATTATACCCAGTACCAAAACCTCTACAACAACTTAATTTATATGAGAGCATCATAATTCAAACAGTACACCCATTTCAAGCAATAATACGCCTTCAACCAAAAACAGCAACATTACCTCCCTCTGAATTGGTAAAAGGCATTCGTGGAAACGTAGTTTATTTACCATTAAATCTAAAAGAAAATGTGCATACTCTAGGAGTGCAACGTCCAATGCAGCAATCTTTAATTATATTAGTAAATGGAGTACCTACAAAAGACAAAAAAATATGGCAACAGCTGGTAGATTCATTTAAATTTAGACAAGCCTTCCAAAATCTTAAATAGAATAATGAATATTACAAAGAAATTAATATTGAAGAAAACTTGAAAGATAAAACTGAAATAATTCAAAAAACACAAGAAGCTGGTCAATTTGAGCTACTAGATCCTGCTAAAATATCAAATACTTTAGACCATTATACAATTCATCCTTAGCACTGTAATGACACCGTACAAGATGTACTGGAAACTTACCAAATTGGTCAAACAAAAGGATCACCAATCAGTAATTGGGAAAAAAGTATAGAAGCACATGCTTTTCCTCTACTCTTTCCTACTGGCAAAGGAGGAAGGTATGATGATAGACCTATTCAAATATCAGCTTCAGAATACCGCTCATTACGGATGTATTCTGAAGATCCCAGATTTAGACAAAATGTGGAATACATATTCCACCTACTCTTTGAAAGTGAACTAACAACTTTATGTTACGGAGTTGCACACATATTAAAATCAGGATCACACTTTCAAAATATGACAGCTACACAATTATTAGAGAAAGTGCAACAAAAGGATGAGGTTTTACAATCAAATATTACAAATCTATTAGCAAATATGCGTGGTACTAAAGAGTACTGGTTTCGAAGTCATGGAGATGTACGTTGTATGATCAGAAACCTTGGCCCACCCACTTGGTTTGTTACATTAAGTTGTGCAGAATATGCATGGGAAGATTTACATGACTTCCTACGCATATCAAATAAAAACAAAACAAACATAGATATTCTAACACCTGGAGAACTTTGTTCTTTGGATCCTGTTAATGTTTCAAGATATTTTCACCATCGCTTCATTGCTATGCTACATTTTATTTGTAATAAAACTGTTCCTCCCCTTGGAGAAGTGCAACACTTCTTTTGGAGAAAAGAATACCTAGCCAGAGGAGCACCACATATCCACATGCTTTTATGGATTAAAGATGCTCCTAAATTTGGTCAAGACAGTGATGCCACTGTTTTACAGTTTATTGAAAAATATGTCACTTGTGAAATTCCATCAGAAGCCACAAATAGTGATCTTCATGCACAAATTTTCAATTTCAAAGACACAAATGTGGAAAATATTGTCGTCGCAAATACAAAAACAAAGGGAAATACTACACCAAATGCTGATTTGGTTTCCCTAGACCAGTTACAAATACAGGTCAAGTAAACAACCTCATGTCTTCAGTTAGACATAGTGTTAAAGGTAAGTCACCTAAAAATACATATTACATAAAAAGAAAAGAAGAAGAAAAATAGATCAATGAGTATAATGCAATCATTGCCCACTTATGGAATGCAAACATAGATGTGCAGTACATTGCAGACAATTTTACTGCAGTTGCATGATTGTCGCAGCATACTTAACCAAAGCAGAAAAGACAGAGCTCCAAGACCTCTGGAATGACCTGTCATCAGATAAAACAGTATCTCAGAAATTATACAGTTTGGGCATAAACATGCTCACCCATAGAGAATGTGGATCTTATGAAGCAGCTGATCGTTTAACTGGTACTTCATTGTATGGTAAATCTGAAAATATAGTATGGCTAAGTCTTGGTCCAGCTAAATCTAGAAAAAGAGTTCTAAATTCATATGAAGATATAGAAACAATAGCCAAACATGATCCCAACAGCCAAGACATTTTAAAAAACAATTTATTGGACACATACTACCCAAACAGAAGTAATACTTTGGAAAACATGTGTCTATACCAAATAGCCCAAAACTACACATACAAAAATAATATGAAACCTGATGAAAAAAGGTAAATATAGAGTGACAGACTGTGAAGGCAGCTTAGTTAAACTCACTAAACCAAATTTAATTAATCATATCAAATTGTCATTGAAGACCCCTCAACATAAAGAAGTATATTACATGTCCCTGCTACAACTCTTCAAACCATGGAGAAAAGAAGAACATTACTAGATAAATATGACTCATATGAGGATGCTTTCAAAGCAAATGAAAGCACTATAACTGATGTAAACTTTACACAGTACAAAACTATGTTGCACAATGAACAGCAACATGAAGAAGAACTCCAAGCCCAACTAGATAAGGATACTCCTGACAGTAGTCAACCTTCTGTAACAGGAAGCCAAGAACCACTGGGAGAACCACTAATAACAAACGAGGCAGAATTAGCTATGATAGAAGTAGAAAACACCATGTGTCAGTATGAAGATAAGGAAGACTTAACTATACTACAATCAAAACTAAACAATGAGCAAAGTAGTGTTTTTCAAGAAGTAACAAAACAAATTGCACATGGTGTAAAACATGAAAATAAAGAATGTTCCTGCCATAATTATAAATCTATACCACTGTACGTCAGTGGTGAAGCTGGTTCTGGCAAAACATTCCTAATCAAAATCATTAGTAAGTTCCTTCAACAATTGACAAACAACAAACTGTCAGCTGCTGTCACTGCCCCCACAGGTTTAGCTGCCCACAACATAGGTGGTGTTACATTACACCGATTACTACTATTACCAGTAGAACACCAGAACAAATTAGACTATTACACACTTTCTGCAGAAGCTGCAATGGAATTACGCAGAGTATTGAAACAAATGAAAATGCTACTAATAGATGAAGTGAGCATGGTCTCCAACCTGATGTTAGCTTTGATTCACCTCAGATTACAAGAAGTACTCAAAACAGACTATGAAGAGCTCTTTGCAGGAAAACACATTATTGTTTTTGGAGATCTGCTTCAATTAACACCAGGAAAAGGTGAACCTATTTTTAAAACATTAGGGCACAAACTCTGCCGTAAAACTGTTGGCAGCATTGGAAATGTCAACCTTTGGCAACATTTCCAATACAGAGAATTAACAGAAAACATGCGCCAATCTGCAGATCTAACTTATGCCAACATTTTAAAAAGTTTGAGAGTTGGTATACTTTCTAAAGAAGCAGAAGCAACATTGAAAACCGGGCACATTAATGCACTTTATGGCGATAATGCATGTGCTACAGATGTTATGGAACAATTAGCCCACAAAAATGTCAATTGTATGGCCTTAATGCCAACTCTTGCAAGCTGTCTCAAATTCAATGAAATAATGTTAAGTAAAGAAATGCAACCAATAATGGAAATTAGCGCCACAGACAAACTAGATGTACATGGTATGAAACTACCCATGTGTGACCAAGCCACAACAAGACTAAATAATTTAGAAAAATCAATCTCAAACACAGCAGGCTTAGAAAATATGTTAAAAATATCCTTAAATTGCAGAGTAATGCTTAAACGTAACCTTGACGTGGACCAAGGACTAGTTAATGGAGCACTGGGTACAGTTGTTGGCTTTCAAACATACCCATGTGACAACAAAATTCAGTTTGTCAATATACTCTTTGACAGACTTTCAGAAGTAAAACGGATAGGACGCTCAACAGCTAGATTCCTTCCCTTCAAAGATATGTATGTACGCAGAGAACACTTTTCTCTAACTCTTGCATACGCAGTCACGATTCATAAATCACAAGGTCTTACCCTAGACAAAGCAATGATAGCTATTGGTAACACAGTCTTTAAAGAAGGCATGAGCTTCGTAGCACTATCACGCTTACGTACACTTGACGGTCTATTTCTAATCAACTTTGATGCAAGTAAAGTAAACGCTGGTATTCCTTGCATTTTAGAATATAATAGACTTTGCTCACTATACACTCACCATCTAAACACATATTCTGTTCCACAAAAACTAAAATGTTGCAAAAGAAAACTAAATCAAACAGAAATGCAACAGGACGTCACTGCAAATCCTTCAAAGAGAGTAAAAGAAACTAATACTTCATCAAGTACCACAAACAAAAAAGAATCAATTAGAGAAAGTAAACCAGGTACTTCTTTGAAGAAGGAAGACAAACTCCAAAAAAAGCAGTTAGATACAGAACTACCTGGACCATTTAAATGCTCAAATATAGTTGGTGTAAGTTGCTATGCAAATGTAGCAATGAATATTCTATTTCAATTACCACCAATTGTTGACAACATTTACTTACACAGTACAGACCCATTGTGTTTGCAAATGTTAGTACTTCACAGAAATGCAGCAAACAATCCTGACAACACATATAGTGTTTTTGGAATAAGACGACAATTGGACTACTGTGCTGGAATGGTGAAATTCAATATAAACTCACAGGAAGATCCACAAGAATTTCTAATGTACTTACTATTAGTACTGGAAAACAAAAACATACCTATAAATGAAATCTTTCAGATTTCATACATGTGGAAACATACATGCACTCTGTGCAACAATGTGACACAAGAAGAAATTCCCAATGAACGCTTCATATATATATCAATACCAAATTGTGAATTCATTCCATTTCAGCAACTTGTACAAAATGCAAACCATGGTAGATTATGCTCTACCTGCAATTCATATAATCGCTCCACGTTAGTAATACAAACACATAGTAAATATGTAATACTAATGCTTCTACGTTACAATGCAGATGGTACCAAAAACAACTGCAAGCTGACTGGATTCACACATGGTCAAATATCACTTGGTAGGAAAACCTTCACAACAATAGGTATAATCTACCACGCAGGAGCCACAACCAATTCAGGGCACTACACGGCATATATAAAAAAGAAATGTGGATGGTTTGAATGTAATGATAGTACCATTACTCTAAAGCAGAGATTACCAGCAAATCTTACAAACACTTATTTGATGTTCTTAAAACCAAAATGTGATAAATAAACTGTATTTAAACCTTTAAGTAAATTTGTGTTAAACAAATATAAACTGTTAGAATACTCCTAAAGCTATCTAACTGCTCAAAGATTCTACAACAACTAATCAGATAAATGAATACCACTAAATTAGACCAAAAAATACACAGTTAGAATACACCAATTGGTATCTAACTGTCCCAAAATTATAAATTTGTGTTAAAATAATATAAACTGTTAGAATACTCCAAAAGCTATCTAACAGCTCAAAGATTCTACAACAACTAATCAGACAAATGAATACCACTAATTAGGCCAAAAAATACACAGTTAGAATACGCCAATTGGTATCTAACTGTCCCAAAATTTAACAATATCCAAATAGATAAATCAAAACCACTAAAATATATTAAAAAAATAGACAGTTAGAATACGCCAATTGGTATCTAACTGCTCCAAAATTTTATAATATCAAAACAAATGAAGAATCTGTTGCTGCTCCAAAAAAAATACAACAAAGCAAAGTATAAAGCATTAGCCAGAAACAAAAAGTGAACACTGAAAACAAACAAATACACTGTGGCATAACAGAAAAAGGGTTTTTTTTTTAATCCAACATGGATTTTTTTTTTCTCCAACAGACCCGATGATTTTAGCAACAAATACAGAAACTGAGCAAATTGCACAGTACTCTGATGTGTACTCTACTAAACATGAGGGTCGAAAAAAAATAAAAGTATATTGCTTATACAATGTAATAAGTCATTACAAAATACTAATACTAGCATGCTATTTTCTTTTATCACAGAAATGAAGAAGAAAAACATGGACTCCCATTACTAGGCCAAACAGTAAGTATACAATAATAAGGACAACCATAGCAGCATATCACATCCATAGTATCTAATACATTTGTTCCTTATACTTTTGTTTTTTACCCAAAGTTATAAGCAAATCTGAATGTGATATGCTGCGGTGGTTGTTGCCAGGGCATAGAGTCTTGGGTGCATGGCCATAGAGTCAAACATTTCAACTATGATCTATAGGAAACTTTTAATGTCCGCGAACAATGTGAGTGTTCTTAGAACACTTTGAACTTGCCAGCGAACAATACGGACACCGTTTTCAGGACACCCCCTACGAACATTTCAGAACAACGCGATAGTTCTTAGTAGAACACTTTCAACTTAACAACAAACAATACGGACAGCGTCCTAAGGACACCCCCTACGAACATTCCAAGACACCGGGAGTGTTCTCAAAAACGTCTTCAGAACACCCCCATTTTGTTTATTTGCGAACATTTCAGGACACCGGGGTGTTCTTAGAACACATTCAACTTGACAGAGAACAATACGGACAGCGTCCTCAGGACACCCCCTACGAACACTCCCCGGACACTGCGAGTGTTCTTAGGACACATTCAACTTGACAGAGAACAATACGGACAGCGTCCTCAGGACACCCCCTACGAACACTCCCCGGACACCGCGAATGTTCTTAGAAGCATCTTCAGAACACCACCATCTTGTTTATTTGCGAACATTTCAGGACACCACGAGTGTTCTTAGGACACATTCAACTTGACAGAGAACAATACGGACAGCGTCCTCAGGACACCTCCTACGAACACTCCCCGGACACCGCGAGTGTTCTTAGAAGCGTCTTCAGAACACCCCCATTTTGTTTATTTGCGAACATCTCAGGACATTGCGAGTGTTCTTAGGACACATTCAACTTGACAGAGAACAATACGGACAGCGTCCTCATGACACCCCATACGAACACTCCCCGGACAAGCGAGTGTTCTTAGAAGCGTCTTCAGAACACCCCCATTTTGTTTATTTGCGAACATTTCAGGACACCGCGGGTGTTCTTAGAACACATTCAACTTGACAGAGAACAATACGGACAGCGTCCTCAGGACACCCCCTACGAACTTTCAAGGACACTGGGAGTGTTCTTTGAAGTGTCTTCAGAACACCACCATCTTGTTTATTTGTGAACATTTCAGGACACCGCGAGTGTTCTTAGGGCACATTCAACTTGACAGAGAACAATACGGACAGCGTCCTCAGGACACCCCCTACGAACACTCCCCGGACACCGCGAGTGTTCTTAGAAGCGTCTTCAGAACACCACCATCTTGTTTATTTGCGAACATTTCAGGACACCGCGGGTGTTCTTAGAACACATTCAACTTGACAGAGAACAATACGGACAGCGTCCTCAGGACACCCCCTACGAACACTCCCCGGACACCGCGAGTGTTCTTAGAACAGTTTCACTTTGCTTGCGAACAAAACGGACACATATTGAGTCCTTAGAACACCCCCCAGTCAGTTTATTTAGAACATTTCAGAACACCCGTGATGTCCGCAAACAAATCGAATACAAAAAGAACGTCTAACACATAAAAAACACAACTTTCATCCTATCTCATACACTCCCACCCTCCCCAAACACTCCTACACACCAACACACTCTACAAAATACACATTTTGAACAAAGTTTCACCGCGCTGTCCGCGGACGTCCGCGAATCCAAGATGGCGGGCGCTACCGAAAAATCTGACGCGCTTCACGCTCCACGCCGTCCAATCAGTGAACCCATTGCATGTCCGCGAACATCAGGCAAGACGATTGCCCAATCATGACACTGTCCGCGGAGCGAACAGGGAAGTATGTCCGTGAACCGAACATATATATCACTAATTTTTTTTTACCGACTTTTTGGTCATTTTAAAAAAAAAACTACTGGACAGATTTTTACCAAATTTGCAAAAGCACGCTTTCGGGACCAAGCCGCTGCTCCTGGTCCAAATTTGGTGGAAATCCGTCCAGCGGTTTCGGCTGTAGGCGCGAGCAACATTTTTTTCCCATTCAGTCTATGGGGAAAAAATAAGTTTTGGGACCCCCCTATAACTTTGCCCCCCCTGGACGAATCCTCACCAAACTTTGCAGGAAAATTCAGGGTGACCCAAATAGATTTTTTGCAAAGTTTGGTGAGGATCCGTCCAGGGAGAGCGAAGTTATAAGCCACCCAAAAAGTGCTCTTCCTATGGAAACAGCAACTTAACCATAGCTACATGGCCACTAACGTGGCCATGTAATATATATATATATATATATATATATATATATATATATATATATCTTACACACAACACACTAGGAGAGGAGCGGAAAGGATGGTAAGGAAGGGACATCAATCATGGGGATAAGAAAGGGCAGGTGGATAGGAGAAGAGGTAGCGTGGGCCTTACTTAGGTAGGTAGCAGGTCTTCTGGTGCTCCTTGACCGTAGTCTCGAAAGCACTTCGAAGACTCTCCCCCCTGCAGAGTACTGTGTCGCGGTACATACATAATATTGTGACCCTCGATAGGTAAGGGTCAACAGCATTGTGAATGGCCTGTGAAGCAGCTGGAGGGATGCGCTCTCCCACAGGAGTGTCTCTTGTGGTGAGAGGAGCGGAAACGGAGGATGCTGTAGAGGAACTCAACCTACTACTTTTATCACAAGGTACAACCTTGTGAATGTCCGCACTGTGGAACGATGTTAGGTGTCGCTTCATTGATGTCGTAGCAAAGCTGTATGAACCACATCTCCCACGACTCAGCACCATGTTGCACTGGTTGCAGGTGACCTTGTTTGCACATGCTTTTGGTACGTTACCATGAATGGTAAACAACCGCCACACCCAAGACTCCCGGCGAGTGCTGGTAGTAGGGAGTTCCTCAACCTCATTCTCTTCACCCGGTTCATCCTCGTTCTCCATATCCTAATGCATGTTCCCCTCGGCAGGCCCTTGGGGAGGTGGTGATGGTGGATGGTTTGGGGCTGGTGGTGAGGCAGATGTAGCAACAGCAGCTATGGATGCCATCAGGGTTGATGAGATAATCTCAGCAAGAGCAGCAAATGCAGCAAAAGTCAATCTGCAATAGGCAGAAGTACAATGAAGATCAGCTCTGGGATGTGGCCTTTTATAGGGGTGGAGGGGTGCGCTTTGCGAACAGATTGAACACCCAAAAAGGTTATACGACGTTCAAAAAGTATGTGGAAAGCCAGGGTCATTGTCTGGGACATGTGCAATGGTGAATTTTTACTGTAAAAGGGAACGGGTGTCCGTAGGACACCAAATGCACAGGAACGTCATGCGCATGCACGCGGGTGTTCTATGGACAGTGTTCAGGTCCTCAAACAAATTAAAAGTGCGACACAAGTGAGACAGAGAGTTACGGACTGGTGCGATGTTTGCAGGACTTACGGGTGCAGTGCGCATGTGCGTCGATGTTTTGCAGACTGTGCAGACAGGTATAGTGTCCTTAGGACACCTCCATTTTGTTTGACTACCGACATCCCGGACACTGCTCATGTTCTCAGCACAGTTTCTACTTGGCTGCGGATGGTACGGACAGGTATAGTGTCCTTAAGATTCCTGCATTTTGTGCAGTAACGGACATGCCGGACTTTGGGTGTGTTCTAAGAACAGTTCCATCTTTGCTACGAATGGTACGGACAGGTATAGTGTCCTTAGGACATCCCCATTTTGTTAATTGTTAATTACGGACAGCCCGGACAGGCGCACTGTCTGCTGACATTTTAATTGCTTTTTAAAAAAAAATAAGACACAAAGAATTTCATTAAAAGAAACATAATTTGTTTTTATTATATACATATACGCAATTCATGAAAGAGAGGGGGGAGCAGAAACTGATACAAGCAGAAACTGATACAAATACAGGGAATTAGAGGTTTGTGGAGGATGGATGGAAGGGGATGAAGGGATGGAAGTCTCATCAAAACGTTTTTCTTGGTGTTGACAGTTTGGGGATAGTTCACTGGTAAATGGAGAGGGGAAAGAGGTACATGTGGGACAATGGTATTTAATTTTTTCTTTTATGTGGTCCTCCACAAACTGTTTCAAACCATTGAAATTTTCCTTGAGCATGTCTATTTTCTGTTCCATGTATTTCAGAGTCTATTCCAATGTGTCTTTTGGTGTATTATTTTCAATGTTTATATGGTCTGTTAATATATATATATAAGTACACATAAAGTAATGATTATTAATTTTCTTTTATAGAGAAGTGTCTACCATTATTATCACTGTCTTCAGACATTTCCTCACGTGGAAAATTTTCATCAAGCCACTCCAAAGTACTGCACATTTCTGTGTGAAAAACAAAAATATATTAATTGTAGTTTACCTAATACAAAAAGTTTAGAAATATATAAGAAAAATGAAATTTACTTACGAGTTTTTGGTAAGTTGTATTCATAGTTTTGTGTAGGTCTACTGTTGCTTCTAGCTCTGCAGTTTCTGTGAGGTAATTATGTTCGAGGCATATCATTTTGTTTTAGTATATTACATTTTATTACATATGGTATTTAAAAAGACGGTTGATGTTTTAGATATGTAGGCTCCACTGCTTATTTATTATTACATATAATGTGTTTATGTGCTGCTTTTTGAAATTGTACAGTGTGTATATGGTATGATAGAAAAATGTAAGTTAACCCATGAGTGTTTGGGTAGTGTTGATGTTGTCTGCGCCCGTCGCGGACGTACGCACAGTCCGCGGACATCAAAAGCATTTACAGGGGTGTTCAGTATGTTCTATTTTACATGTATATAAAGTAAGGGAATCCTAGTAAACATCTATCAAAGTCATCTATCAAATTCACACTATGAAAAAAAATTGTTAAAGGGTTGTTATGGTTAAGTTGCGCTACTAAAAACCTATACATTCAGTAAAAAAACTTTGTTAAAGGGATGTTATGGTTAAGTTGCGCTACTAAAAACTGTTACGAAGTGACTTGCATACCTTCTTATGGTTGACATGCCAGGTTTATTAACAGCTTCACAGGTATTTTTACAGGCAGTAATTTAAGTTACATAAAGGACATTAACACTGGCAGCCCATCACCCAGGCAAGGGGTTCACCAACTGACCAGGGCTGGAACCTTCACTCACACATTCCAACACTCAGACATCAACACTCCACATGACATCACAACATTCGTGCTCACCCAGGCAAGACATATACAACACATCCCCCCTTTACATTAACACACTACACACACTAAGCCCTACACACAACGCATCTCCCCTCCTTGCACTTATCCACAACATATAAAAACACTACGGGACACACCTCCACTCATACCAACACACCCCATCCACACAGACTCGTATGACCAGGGCAGGCACACCTCATGTGCTCCAACACTCTGACTCTCATCTTATCCCAGTGCACTGGCCAGGCACACCGAGACCAACAACTAAATACAGGCACACTCTGGATCCTGAAAGGTGGAGCGAATCTTCAATAGGCACGCAGTGCAGCCAGGAACAACAGCCTGCGTGCAATAAAAGAAGAAACATTAGTGGTACATGACCACAAGATAGAAGTACATGTGTGACCTTCCATGCCCATCACCAACAGACATGCTCCTACAAACACCGCGGCGCTACCACCCGCACACATACCTCTTTACCCATGTGTGATTGTAATAACGGTCACCCCCCAACTTGGAGTGCTACCGCTCAGCACAATAGCTATAATTGAGCAGGACTGTACTCACAGTCGCACCTTGTCTGGATGGAGTTACTACCACTCAGAATAGCTATTAACCCTGCATGACTATAAACACAGTCACGCCCTCACTGTAATGGTGGCGCTACCACCATGCACAAATATACGTGGCCTCACCATGCATCTATATTATTACTGACACTTCCACACAGAAGTGGTGGCGCTACCACCAAAATCCAACGTATACCGCTAACCCATGTACGCCCCTACCACAGACGCACCCATACCATACTTAAAACAATGCTGAGATCATAACCCATCTCAGCATATGGTAGGTCAAATATGTCGGCTAGGCACATTCACCATCAGCCAAAGCATACTCCTATTATGTCAGCCAGGCACACTGACCATCAGCCAAACGATGCTCCAACATGAATATAAGCACCATCCACAACCAGGAGTAAAATCACTCATAACCACTCCCATCCATACCCAACCCAACCCCACCATTCATCACCTGACACAGTATGCTTTGTTCTTTACACTTGAATTGACATATTTCTAAAAACACCATATGTCTTTTCATGAAGCTTAAACAAAATAACCTCCAAAACATTAGATTCAACAAATCCATCCCAAAACCAAAGCTAAAAGTCCATGTTGCATTGGTGCAACCTAAAGAAAACCTGAACATCCTCAAATATGTGAGCACTACAATAGATTAGCATCTTCACTCACCACACACTCTTAGCAATAGTGCATAACTAAAAAGTCCATGGGTGGAATTCACACCACTAAGAACCTGCAAATCCTCAAAATAGTCGTAACCAAACTAATGTATACAAGAATTACGATTAGCACATCCAAGTCACCATACCCATTCTCTGAGATACCATGCCATAGCGTATCCCAACCTACATTATACCAAAACTTGTTCACAAATCACATATCGAAGACATTTTCCTTATCTCCAACACCAGAAAAGAATATATCTACATTGTCTCTGCTTCACACAACAAGATACTTGCAGTTAAGACAGTCCATTTCAGACCGCAAAGAAAATGAGCGATGCAATCAGCATCCAACTTGCGATGCCAATCCAGCTTTGATCCGCTTTGACTTTTACTGGTAAAAGCCTCACATCGAGCGAAGCCGTCGAGCGAAGCCGTTGTCCCATATCACCATGCCAATCCAGGGTCCAATCACTTTGACAATGACAGTTCCCATTGTCCACCGGATTTTCATTACAAAAGTGCTGCGCTACACATTTTGGTTTCCCAGGGCTCCTACAGGCGAAGTATGTACAGCACACTGATTCCCTTCACCAGACATTATGGGAACTGATTGGCTAGCTTTGCCGAACCTCCATTGGACTGATGGACCGACGGGGAAAGCTTCATTACATCGACTCCTTCCCATTGTCACTAGACGATTTAACAAATCAAAACGAACTTCCTGAGCACGTATGGACACACTTTTGGGTCCTTTGCTCTAAAGTTCATTATTCTCTTTATCTTGTGATACGCGCAACGTATTATTGTCGAGCAGCCCAGAACGGCACGTCTAAGAACTCCTGGGTGTTCCGCCCGTCCACCAACTCCCTCACAGGCACACTGACGTCACCATTGTCGCAGCTGACAGCATGGAGCAAAGGTCTCTGGTGGACTAACAGTCACCCATAACATCTCAGGGCCAATCTAATGTTAACGCACACATTTCAGCCTTCTGTTACTCAGAGTACCTTGCCATCTTCACACCTCCCATGCTCCATATCCGGCACTGCCTAGCCGGGATGCCAAAAGATGTGATAAACCAACGCTTTGCTGAACAGTCTTCAATGCACTGTTATGAGCAGGCACAGCTCACAACCATCTGTCTCGCACCGTTTCCCTCAGATAACATGGGAACCCCTCAGTCTTCCAATTTATGGGCCAGATCTCCCCTTCAGGTTAAAATGGGTCACTTTATCCATCACCCTAAGGCCCACTTCCAATCATTGGCCCCAGGACCAGTCACCCACCAGACTATGGGTTGCTGGGGTTCCCGCCTTATGTGGGCTCTCTTCCACCCCTCTTGCCTGTGCCCTGGGTGATGGGCCTTACTTGTCTTGTTTTGGGGGGCAGTGTCGTCCTCTTCCTTCTTCCTGCACCCCCCGCAGCAGGTTGTCCAGCATCAGCACGCAGGTTCCTTGTCAGAAAGACCGACTCGTCGCCATTGTTACGAAGTGACTCGCATACCTTCTTATGGTTGACATGCCAGGTTTATTAACAGCTTCACAGGTATCTTTACAGGCAGTCATTTAAGTTACATAAAGGACATTAACACTGGCAGCCCATCACCCAGGCACAGGGTTCACCAACTGACCAGGGCTGGAACCTTCACTCACACATTCCAACACTCAGACATCAACACTCCACATGACATCACAACATTCCTGCTCACCCAGGCAAGACATATACAACACATCACCCCCCCTTTACATTAACACACTACACACACTAAGCACTACACACACCACATCTCCCCTCCTTGCACTTATCCACAACAAACAAAACACCACGGGACACACCTCCACTCATACTAACACACCCCATCCACACAGACTCTTATGACCAGGGAAGACACACTGCATGTGCTCAAACACTCTGACTCTCATCTTATCCCAGTGCACTGGCCAGACACAACGAGACCAACAACTAAATACAGGCACACTCTGGACCCTGAAAGGTGGAGTGAGTCTTCAATAGGCACACAGTGCAGCCAGGAACAACAGCCTGCATGCAATAAAAGAAGAAACATTAGTGGTACACGACCACAAGATAGAAGTACATATATGACCTTTCATGCCCATCACCAACAGACATGCTCCTACAAACACCGGGGGCGCTACCGCCCCGATTAGCTACTAAAAACCTATAAATTAAGTAAAAAAACTTTGTTAAAGGGATGTTATCGTTAAGTTGCGCTACTAAAAACTTATGATATTCATTAAAAAAACTTTGTTAAAGGGATGTCATGGTTCCAAGTAAAACCGAAAAACCTCTGAAATTCGCCAGTTATGGTAAGCTAAGCAACCATAACTCGGGCCACCACTGTGCACTGCTAAGACTAACACACAGGACATCAAAGATGACATCGCTTGATGACATCACTGATAACATCACATGTGCATTTACTTTTATGAAAACTCTGTACAAGGGATTCATATTATAATGTTGAGAGAAAAAGTGTCAAGGATAATTGGAATAGATATCTTGAGCTATGTAGTACATGTGGCAATGCATTGATATAAATAGCATTCTATTATGAAGTTCTTTACACTATACTAAGCTACTCAAGTATAAATATAAGCATTTTGTGCAGCATGCATGATGGAGGTGCAATATTCCTAATCTTAACATGTTGAATAGTGAAATGATAAATGCTGTTTTATTAGAGTTTTCTGTACTGTGCAACATGTAATAAGTAGCTAATAAAACCACTTACTGCATAATTTCATTATTACATACAAAACACAAAGACACAACAACACATACAAATATGAGAATATATAGAGAAAGTGAAGTATGCAAAAAAGCTGCAGTCTAAGCAGAAAGTGTTCACAACCTAACTGATTATCTTTATGCACAGAAAGGGTTGCTCTGCTTCAAACCTACTACTTCCCTATGTAAAAACATCACATGATGTGACTGCACCCTAAAGGAACTAATGGAAATACAAACATGAGCACATCCAGAGAAAGTACAGTAATAAAAAAACAGCAAAACCATAAGAAAGTGTTGATAACCTTACTGATTGTTTATTGTTCCTATGTATATGTTTTATATGCTGTGAGTGGACCCTAAGATAATTATTGTAAGAACATATTTAAAGAATAGGTCTACAAATATAGTACTTTTTGATTTTTTTGTTCCTAGCTATTACTGTCTAAGATATATCACTAAAGTAAAGAACAGCGAGTCAGACATGTGATGTTATCAGTGATGTCATCAATGACATTTGTGATGTCATCTTTGATGTCCTGTGTGTTAGTCTTAGCAGTACACGGTGGTGGCTTAGCTTACCATAACTGGCGAATTTCAGGTTTATTTTGGTTTTACTTGGAACCATAATGTCCTGTTAACAAAGTTTTTTTACTGATATAGATATAGATATATTACACGACCCACGGTAGTGGCAGTGTAGTTGTGGTTAAGTTACTGTTTCCATAGGAAGAGCACTTTTTGTATGGCCTATAACTCTGCTCCCCCTGGACGAATCCTCACCAAACTTTGCAAAAAAAGTATATGGGCCTCTGAGTTTGGTGAGGTTTGGTTCAGGGGGGGCAAAGTTATGGGGGGGTCCCAAAACATATTTTTTCCCATAGACTAAATGGGGAAAAACTTTGCTCACGACTACAGCCCAAACCACTGGACGGATTGTCACCAAATCTGCGGCAGGGGTAGCGGCTTGGTCCCGAAAGCATGCTTTTGTAAATTTGGTGAAAATCCGTCCAGTAGTTTTTTTTTTAAATGACCAAAAAGTATGTAAAAAGTAATTAGTGATATCTAAGTTCGGTCCGCGGACACTTTTCCCTGTTCGCTCCTCGGACATGTCCTGATTGGTTAAACGGCTTGCGTCATGTACGCGGACATACGAAGTGTACACTGATTGGATGGTGAAAAACTAGAAGTGCATCAGATTTTTGGAAAGCCCGCCATCTTGTATCCGCGGATGTCCGCGGACATCGCAGTGTCAAATGGTGGGGAAATACAATTTTGGCAAGTGTGTTGGTATGTAAGACTGTTTGGGGATGGTGGGGGTGAGAGATGGTTCGAATATTGTATCTATTTAGGTGTTAGGCACCGCTGTTGTGTTTGTTGTATCCACGGACAGTAGCGCTGTCCTTGATGTCCGTAATCGTCCCATATGGGAATGTCCTAAGGACACTATACCTGTCCCTACTGTTCGCCGGCAAGTTGAAACTGTTCTAAGAACACACGCTGTGTCCGGGATGTCTGCAAATAAATGAAAATGGGGGTGTCCTAAGGACAGTATACCTGTCCGTATTGTTTGCAGGCAAGTTGAAACTGTTCTAAGAACACACGCCGTGTCTGGCATGTCCGCAAATACATGAAAATGGAGGTGTCCTGAGGACACTATACCTGTCCATACTGTTCCCAGGCAAGTTGAAACTGTTCTAAGAACACACCTGGTGTTTGGGATGTCCGCAATTAATCAAAATGGAGGTGTCCTAAGGACACTATAACTATCTGTACTGTTCGGAGGCAAGTTGAAATTGTTCTTAGAACACACGTGGTGTTTGGGATGTCCGTACTGTTCGCAGGCAAGTTAAAACTGTTCTAAGAACACACACAGTGTTCGGGATGTCTGCAAATAAATGAAAATGGAGGTGTCCTGAGGACACTATACCTGTCCGTATTGTTCGCAGGCAAGTTGAAACTGTTCTAAGAACATCCAAGGTGTCCGCGGACATTAAAAATGCCATGAGGCCTAATTAAAAATGTTTGATTCTATGGGTGTGATCATAGTTAAAAATGTTTGATTCTATGGGTGTGATATGCGGCAGTGGTTGCCACCAGGGCCTAGAGTCTTGGGTGCATGGCCATGCACCCAAGACTCTAGGCCCTGGCGGCAACCACTGCAGCATATCACATTCATCAATCACACCCATAGAATCAAACATGGGTGTGATGTATGGGTGTGATATGTTTTGGAGTTGTGGCCAGAGTGTACCCAAGATCGAAGTTATAAGTACTGAAGTTATAAGCTACTATGGGTGTGTTATGTTGTGGTGGTTGTGGCAGGGTGCATGGGTGAAGGCTGTAGGCTGTAGGCTGTTTACTCAATACTGTAGGTCCTGACCACAACCACTGCACTATATCACAGCCATAGATCACACCTATAGATTTGATTATCTTTCAAATGGTTTCAATTATACTTACTGCATGGTTTGTTGACATTCGATACATTTTTTACATGAGTTTGGTACCTGGAGGAAGTATTCTTTTTCAAGTTCTGTGGTAAAAGAAAAGAGCATGTTAGTGTATGTATTTTATAAAAACTTATTCCATTTCATAAAAGATATTTCAGCTTTTTTTTACCCTCATATTTGGTTTACAAACCAGTGTACTGCGCATTTTGCTCAGTTTCTGTGTTTGTTTTTTAAATCATTGGGTCTCGGGGAAAAAAAAATCCTTGTCGGATTAAAAAACATTTTTTGTTATTGTACAGTCTATTTGTTTGTTTCCTTTCAGTGTTCACTTGTTGTTTCTGGTTTATGTTCCATCTGTTGGATTGTTGCAGATTTCTGAAGCAGTTACATACCTGTTGGCATATTGTAACTGTCTATTTTTGTTACAATTTATTGGTATTCCTTTATCTCTTGGGTTGTTATACAATCTTGGGCTAGTTAGATACCTGTTGACATATTCTAACAGTTTATAGTTTTTTCATTGAATTTTTTTTTAATGTTGAAGTACAGATTAGTTATTAAATTTTGGTTTTAAGAAGATTAAAAAAGCGTTTGTAAGATGTGCTGGTAATCTCTGCTTTAGAGTAACTGTCCACATTTTTGTTGCAGATTTCTGAAGCACTTAGATACCTGTGGCGTATTCTAACTGTACTTATTTTTTTTTTAATTTAGTGGTATTGATTTATCTGTTTGGTTGTTGCAAAATCTTGGGGCAGTTAGATACCTGTTGGCATATTCTAACTGTTTTTTTCTTGTCATAATTTAGTGGTATTCATTTATCTGTTTGGTTGTTATAGAATCTTGGGATATTAGGATACCTGTTGGCGTATTCTAACAGTTTATAGTTTTCTAATTGAAGTTTTGTTAATGTTTAAGTTCAGATTAGTTATTAAATTTTGGCTTTAAAAAGATTAAATAAGCGTTTGTAAGATTTGCTGGTAATCTCTGCTTTAGAGTAATGGTGCTATCATTACATTCAAACCATCCACATTTATTTTTTATATATGTAGTGTAGTGACCTGCATTGGTTGTGGTAGATTTTACCTATTGTTGTGAAGGTTTTTCTACCAAGTGCTACTTGACCATGTGTGAATCCAGTCAGCTTGCAGTTTCTGTTGGTACCATCTGCATTATAATGTAGAAGCATTAGTATGAAGTATTTACTATGTGTTTGTATTAGTAAGGTGGAGCGATTATCTGAATTGCAGTTAGTACATAATCTGCCATGGTTTGCATGTTGTACAAGTTGCTGAAATGGAATGGATTCACAATTTGGTATGGATACATACACAAAGCGCTTGTTAGGGATTTCTTCTTGTGTAACATTGTTGCAGAGAGTGCAGGTATTTTTCCACATGTATGAAATCTGGAAGATTTCATTTATAGGTATGGTTTTGTTTTCCAATACTTGTAGTAAGTACATTAGAAATTCTTGTGGATCTTCTTGTGAATTTATGGTGAATTTCACCATTCCAGCACAGTAGTCCAATTTTTGTCTTATTCCGTGAACACTATACGTGTTGTCAGGATTGTTGTTTGCGTTTCTATGAAGGACTAACATTTGCAAACACAATTGTTCTGTACTGTGTAAGTAAATGTTGTCAACAATTGGTGGCAATTGAAATAGAATATTCATTGCTACATTTGCATAACAATTTACACCAGTTACATTTGAAAATTTGAATGGACCAGGTAGTTCTGTGTCCAAGTCATTTTTTCGGGAGTGTATGTTGCCTCTCTGAATAAGTACCTAAGTTACTTTGACTAATAGGTTCTTCTTTACTTATGGTGAATGATGAAGTATTAGCTTTTTTTACTCTCTTTGGAGGATTTGCAGTCAGATTCTGTTGCATTTCTGTTTGAATTAGTTTTCTTTTACAATGTTTTATTTTTTGTGGAACAGGATATGCTTTTAGATTGGGGGTGTATAGTTAACGTAGTCTATTTTATTCTAGAATGCAAGGAATATCAGGGTTGATTTTACTTGCATCAAAGTTGATTAGAAAGAGACCTTGAAGTGTACGTAAGCGTGATAGTGCTACGTAGCTCATGCCTTATTTAAAGACTGTGTTACCAATATCTATCAATGCTTTGTCTAGGGTAAGACTTTGGGATTTATGAATGGTGACTGCATATGCAAGAGTTAGAGAAAATTGTTCTCTACGTACATACATGTCTTTGAAGAGAAGGAATCAAGCTGTTGAGCGTCCTATCCTTTTTACTTCTGAAAGTTTGTCAAAGAGTATATTGACAAACTGAATGTTGTTGTCACGTGGGTATGTTTGAAAGCCAACAACTGTACCCAGTGCCCCATTAACTAGTCCTTGCTCCACGTCCAGGTTACGTTTAAGCATTCCTCTACAGTTTAAGGATAATTTTAATATTTTTTCCAAGCCAGCTGTGTTGGAGATTGAATTTTCTAAGGTATTTAATCTTGTTATGGTTTGTTGACACATTCGTAGTGTAATACCATGTACGTCCAGTTTGTCTGTGGAGCAAATTTCAATTATTGGTTGAATTTTTTTTTAACATTGTTTCTTTGAATTTGGAACAGCTTGCAAGAGTTGCCATTAAGGCCATACAATTGACATTTTTTAGCGCTAATTGTTCCATAACATCAGTAGCACATGAGCTATCGCCATAAAGTGCATGGATGCGCTGGGTTTTTAATATTGTTTGTGCTTCTTGAGGTAGTCACCAACTCTAATACTTTTTAAAATGTTGTCATAGGTGAGGTCTGTAGATTGACACATGTTTTCTGTTAATTCTATGTATTGTAAATGTTCCCAAAGGTTGACATTTCCTGTGCTGCCAATAGTTTTACTGCAGAGTTTGTGTCCTAAGGTTTTAAAAATAGGTTCACCTTTCACTAGTGTCAATTGAAGAAGATCTCCAAAACCAATAATGTGTTTTCCTCCAAAGAGTTCTTTGTAGTTTGTTTTAAGTACTTCTTGCAATCTGAGATGAATCAAAGCCAACATTAGTTTGGAGACCATGCTCTCTTCATCTATTAGTAGCATTTTCATTTGTTTTAACACTCTGCGTAGTTCCATTGCAGCTTCTGTAGAAAGTTTGTAATAATCTAATTTGTTTTGGTGTTCTACTGGAAGGAGTAGTAATTGGTGCAAAGTGACACCACCTATGTTGTAGGTAGCTAAACCTTTGGGGGCAGTTACAACAGCTGACATTTTGTTTTTTGTCAATTGTTGAAGGAACTTGCTGATGGTTTTGATTAAGAATGTTTTGCCTGAACCAGCTTCACCACTGACGTATAGTAGTATAGGTTTGTCATTTTGGCATGTACATTCTTTATTTTCATGTTGTACACCATGTGCAATTTCTTTTGTTACTTCTTAAAAAATGGTGCGCTGGTCTTTGTTTAGTTTTGATTGCAGTGCAGTTACGTCTTCTGTATCTTCTTTAAATAGTGACACATGGTGTTTTATACTTCTGTCATAGCTAATTCTGTCTCGTTTGCTATTAGTGGCTGTCCCAGTGGTTCTTGGCTTCCTGTTACAGAAGGTTGACTACTGTTGGGAGTGTCCTTTTCTAGTTGGGCCTGGAGTTCTTCTTCATGTTGCTGTTTATTTTGCAACATTGTTTTGTACGGCATAAAGTTCACATCAGTGATAGTGCTTTCTTTTGCTTTGAAAGCATCTACATAGCAGTCATAGTTATATAGTAACTTTTCTCCATCGTGTAAAAATTTGCAGGAGGGACATGTAATATAGTTCTTTCTGTTAAGGAGTTTTTAATGGCAATTTGATATGATTAATTAAACTTGGTTTCGTAAGTTTTACTAAGCTGCCTTCACAAACTGTCACTCTATATCTACCTTTGCTTTCATCAGGTTGTATATTATTTTTGTATGCAAGGTTTTGGGCTATGTGGTATAGACACATGTTTTCCAAAGTATTACTTCTGTTCGGGTAGTATGTGTCTAGTAAATTGCTTTTCAAAATGTCTTGGCTGTTTGGATAATTTATGGCTATTGTTTCTATGTCGTCATATGATTTGAGAACTCTTTTTCTAGATTTAGCAGGACCAAGACTTAGCCATACTATATTTTCAGATTTTCCATACAAAGCAGCACCGGTTAAATGATCTGCAGCTTCGTAGGTGCCACATTCTCTATGAGAGAGCATTTTTAAGCCTAAACTGTACAATTTCTGAGATAGTGTTTTGTCTGATGATTGGTCATTCCAGAGTTCTTGAAGCTCTGTTTTTTCTGCTTTTGTTAAGTATGCTGTAACATGTCGTGCAACTGCAGCGGAATTGTCTGCAATGTACATCACATCTATGTTTGCATTCCATAAGTGGGCATTGATTGCATTGTAATCATTGATATATTTTGATTCTTCTGTTCTTTTTATGTAATACGTGTTCTCAGGTGATTTACCTTTAACACTATGTCTACTGAAGACATGAAGTTGTTTACTTCATCTGTTTCTGTCACTGCTCTAGGGAAACCAAACCAGCATTTGGTGTAGTATTTCCCTTTCCTTTTGCATTTGCGATGACAATATTGCCCTCATTTGTGTCTTTGAAATTGTACAATTTGTGCATGAAGGACACTATTTGTCGTTTGTGAAGGGATTTCACAAGTGACATATTTTTGGATGAACTGCAAAACAGTGGCATCACTGCTCTGACCAAATTTAGGAGCATCTTTAATCCATAAAAGCATGTGGATATGTGGTGCTCCTCTGGCTTGGTATTCTTTTCTCCAAAAGAAGTGTTCCACTTCTTCGAGTGGAGGAACAGTTTTATTACAAATAAAGTGTAGCATAGCAATGAAACGATGATGGAAATATCATGAAACATTAAGAGGATCTAGAGAGCAAAGTTCTCCAGGTGATAGTATATCTATGTTTCTTTTGTTTTTGTTTGACATGCGTAGGAAATCATGCAAATCTTCTGATGCATATTCTGCACAACTTAAAGTAACAAACCAAGTGGGTGGTCCAAGGTTTCTGATCATACAACATACATATCCGTGACGTCGGAAGCAGTATTCTTTTGTACCACGCATGTTTGCAAATAGATTTGTAATACTTGATTGTAAAAGCTCATCTTTTTCTTGCACTTTTTGTATTAATTGTGTAGCTGACATATTTTGTTCCCGATTTCAATATGTGTGCAACTCCGTAACATAGAGTTGCTAGTTCACTTTCAAAGAGTAGGTGGAAGATGTATACCACATTTTGTCTAAATCTGGGATCTTCAGAAAACATTTGTAATGAACACTATTCTGATGCTGTTATTTTAGTGGTTCTGTCATCATATCTTCCTCCTTTGCCAGTAGGAAATAGTAGAGGAAAAGCATGTGCTTCTATACTTTTTTCCCAAATGATCATTGGTGATCCTTTGGTTTGTCGCATTTGGCACGTTTCTAGTACACCATCTATTTCGTCTTTAGAGTGCAATGGATGAATTGTATAATGGTTTAAAATATAGGATAGTGCAGCTGGATCCAGAAGTTCAAATTGACCAGTTTCTAGTGACTCTTGAATTATTTCAGTTGTTCCCCTTAAGTTTTATTCAATATTTATTTCTTGGTAGTACTCATTATTGTCTTTTAGATATTGCAAGGCTTGTCTAACTTTATGTAAGTCAATGAGTTGTTGCCAAATTTCTTTGTCTTTTGTTGGTACACCATTTACTAAGATAATTAAAGATTGTTATATTGGACGTTGCACTCCTACAGTGTTTACATTTTCTGTCAGATTTAATGATAAATAAACTACTTTGCCACAAATACCTTTCACCAATTCAGAGGGAGGTAATTTTGCTGTTTTTGGTTGAAGACGTATTATTGCTTGAAATGGGTGTACTGTTTGAATTATGATGCTCTCTTATAAATTGAGTTGTTGCAGTGGTTTTTGTAGTGGAAATAATTCCAATAGCACATGAAGGAGTTTGGTTGTTGTCAAGTTTTGTAGTGCAGTAACTGCAAAGTATTAAAGGGTCAGTTATTTCATATTTGTTTTCTGCTATAAGGTAAAGAGCTAATTCAAAGCATTTAGAATCTTCATTGTCGTCTATTTTGTATGTTATGTCTATAGTTTTTGTATTAGTTTTATAAAAGGTTTTGTGGCAACACACACACACATGTTTTGGTATTTCAGCGGACGTACTTTTAAATTTTAGTATTTCTTTTTTGTATGTGTGTAGTAGAAGGTTGCCATGTGTACAAATGTTGCTAGTTTGTTGTAAAGGTATTGCGTTTTTGTAAGTGGCTTTCACTTCAAAAATATTTTTTCTGGATATGGTCAATTTCTTAAAGTAGTTCTTTGGCTGTACCAAGTAGAAGATTGTAATTTAAATTGGCTAGTGCTAATGCAGGACGTTTAGCATAGTACAGTTTATAGACTAGATTTCTTATGGTTGGATGATGTGTTGATATCATTTTGATATGATGGAAGGTGCATTTGCAAATTGGTCCTGAAATGCAGGCTAATGAATGTCATTGTAGCACTATGTATTTATGCACTGGACAGGTATCCATATTTTGCAGCAGTTTCATTTTGATTTTGTCTTTGCCTTTCACATATTGATTGAGAAATTGGCATAAAGATTTAAACGATTTTTTAGGAATATTACACATTGACATGCATGACCATTTGTATTCCAGATGTTTTCATCCAGTCGAATGGAGAGGTAATTCTGAGTTTTCAGGGGATATTTTTGAAAGCAGTATTTCTTGTTCCATTATGGTATTATTATTTTTTTCATAACTTCGTCGACAGCTATGTATAGCAATCATATTTGTTTGCTTTTGTTTGTATGCTTCTTCATTAAAATATGGTTCTGTGTTTGTGGTGTGACTCCATTCACCTCCACAGATATTTAAGAAGTTATTTTTGTTGACATTCCGTTTATTGAGAAGTTTTTTTTGTAATGAACTAATTAGTTTTGTTAGGGTTTCATTCTTTTTAACACTAAAATAAATAATTTTCTTTTGAGTAGGATTGCACTGTCTATCAAAGCTTCTAATATTAATGTTCTACGGTAGATGTTAAGGGTTGTGTATGATTTCTCTCCTGTTTTTATAATATTTTGAAGGACTGTGTGCTGGAAGATTTTTGCAAAAATATTTTTTTTGGTATGTTTACTTGCCATTATATCAAGATTTATAGGAGTAGTTTTAGCAGTAGTGGTAGCTGAATTCTTGATAATCGTTTTCTGTTTTGTTTTACATTTCAATAGAGGAGGCAAAGTTTCTGTACTTGAAACATGTTTTGTTTTGCTAAATGACTGTATTAGCTGTTTTGTTTGAACTTTTGTACACATTCTGCTAGAGATGGATGCTTATTTTGGATACTTCTTTTTTCATTTGCTCTACTTCTACATTGTTTTCTATGGACTTTGGTAGGCATTCTTTGGGGTCTGTTGAAAAAAATAAAGAAGGTATGGGTTGGGTTGTTCTGCGATGCATGTGTGCTGAGTGTCTGAGTATGATGGTAGAGATGTATGTGATGGTGTGTGAAGGCTATTCTATTTGTGTGTTACTATACTTGGGTTCAGATGACAGTAGAAAGTAAGCTAGTGGTGAGGAGAAGCGCAGATACTAAATCTAATGGTATAGAATTAAAACAGTTCTTTGTTCTGCAATAACAACATTCTAGAGGCTGAGTGATGTCATTTGTGCACCAAAAAACGGGGATTTGTGCAGTATTCTGCCTGCAGATCCCTATTTAACAAATGGGTATTTGTGGGCAGAATGGTGCACTAATCTTTTTTTTTTTGGTGCACAAATACCATGAATCAACCGCACAGTGTGTTTGAGTAATAGTAAGAATATTATGGTAGTATTGTACTTACTTTTTTGTGTGGAAAGATTAGGTTTCTTCTGAGTTGTTGTTTGTACTTCGGATTCTGCTGCTTTTCAGGAGAGTGCTCTTCACTGTAATTGTAAAGGAAAGAAGTTAGTAATTTTTTGTGTATATAGTATGTAGTTTCCTTTGACTATGTGCAGCCTTCATATTTTATTTATATTATGTTAGTTCAACATGCTATGCAAATAAGTAGAATAGAAAGTGTATGAAACACGGTTGGTTTCTTAAGGCTGTGTTATTTGATGTTAGGAGACAGAAGAGATAATGATATACTTATTTTGCAATTTTTATAAGGTAAATGGCAGATACTTTATAGAAAAGCATTGAATGTATGCATTTGTGAAGGTGTGGGTAATAAATCAAAAGGATGTGATGTACAGGTAGTGGTTTTATTGCAGTTGGGAGTTTTTCAATGTTAGTGTTTATCTGTGTGAGTGTTTGAAGGTGCTTGATGTCATCCTGGCTGTGTGTAATTTTTTAGATAGCTGTGTGTGTAAACATTTGTTTACATAGCAGACAGGTTTGGAAGTGACAGTTGATTATATTAGATGGAAAAATGACAGTAAGTTCATTTTATAGGTTATACAGATTAAGTGACAGTTACTCTGTTTATATGCATTCATAAGATTTGTATTTGTACTGTGCAGAAAATATGCATACCTGTAGCTTGTATTCATGTATGTGGATATGCATGCAGCTGCACGTAGAAATCTTGGAGACTTGTACAGTAGTTTTTTTAGTAGGTGATGTCCAATGATATGAGACTTGTACTCAGAGTAATCTACAGTACATTTGAAGTGCTGAACTCTGATGATGCAGTTAGATGTAGAGGTCTTGAATGTGATTGGTGGATGGTTGTGTGACTGTTTAGCTGTATCCAATGAGGGAATAGCACAGAGAGTGAAGTGGAAATGATAGAAGGGCTTTCTAGGTTACGATATGTCCGTGGACACAACGGAAGTCCGCGGACACCGCAAATTACATACAGGGATTTTGGGGTGGAGAGGCATGCAAATGAGAATGAGCAGAGAAATTGATTGGTCAGTAAAGTTTGGTGGGTGTGTTGTGTAAGAAGACAGTTTGTCGGAAGGTCTTTTTCCTGAGAGAAGAACAGTAAGCTATGGCTGTGTGTTTCAGAAAACAGATTGTCTGGATTTTGGGAGACTCATGGATACATTGGTTGGAGGTTCATGCACAACGCTGTGGAGTAGCTGCAGATCTTGGATTCCCGCATGTGGAAGCGCACTGACATGGAGTACCTGGAATGAAGTGGCTAGACTTGCTACCTCTCTGTGCTAGTTTGCAGACAGAGCATCAACCAGACATAATTATAATTCATTATGGAGGGAACAGTTTGGGACATGTGTCAGGAATTTCTTTGCAATTTGCGATGAAAGAAGGACTTGGGAAGGTCATGGATATGTTTCCAAATTCCCAAGTAAATTTTTCCTTGTATTGCGCAAAGACAAATGTGGCTGCATTCTTCTTCATTTGGTCCACAAATGGAGAAATCGGGTCGTAATGTCAATAAGGCTGTTTGTGCCTTTCTAAGAGATGTTGGCATGTCCTCTTTTCATAATGAAAATATTATGTTTCATAGCACAAACATTTTTGGTAGAGATGGAGTTCACCTTACTTATGCTGGTAATCAGATTTTTCTGAGAAATGTACAAGATGCATTGCGTTCTTTTGTGAAATTACAGCCAGCTTCTTGCAGTAGGTGTTGATTTTTTAAAGTTTTTTTAAATCCAAAAAAATATCACAAAAGGCTCTTTTCAGAGCCACCACTTCATCCCAGATAAAAGTGAAATAATTTTGATAGGGCAACACCCCAACATGTTTGATGTTCGCGAAATGTCCGCGGACTTCTAAGAAAAAAAATCAGTAGCCTGCTCAATTTATTTCCCACTTCTATATTTTGACTGTGAAAGGTGGCTCTGAAAAGAGCCTTTTTTTTAAATGTTTGTTGTTTTGTATTTCTTTTTTGTTTTTTTACACCCGACACTCTAGCAGAGGAGGAGAAATGAGGGTAAGGGGGGACACCAACCACAGGGAAAAGAAAGGGTGGGTGGAGAGGAAGATGTAGGGTGGGCCTTACTTAGGTAGTGAGCAGGTCTTCTCATGCTCTGAGACCAGAGTCGCAAAAGCACTTTGAAGTCTCTCCCCAATGCAGAGTACTGCGTTGCAGTACATACACAAAACTGTGACCATCGAAAGGTAAGGGTCATCAGCATTGTGAATGGCCTGTGAGGCAGCTGGAGGGATGCACTCTCCCACAGGTGTGTCTCTTGGGGGGAGAGGAGCAGAAACAGAGGATGAAGTAGAGGAACTCAAACTACTACGCTCGTTGCAAGGTACAACCTTACAAACGGCCCTACCGTGGAATGACTTTAGCTGACACTTCACAGTAGTCGTACCAAAGCTGTACGAACCAGGCCTCCCACGACTCAGTACCATTTTACACTTGTTGCAGGTGAATTTGTTTGCACGCGCCTTGGATACGTTACCATGAATGGTAAATAACCGCCACACCCAAGAATCACGGCGAGTGCTGGTAGTAGGGGCTTCCACTACCTCATCCTCATCATCCTCTTCATCCTCCTCTGCATCCTCATGCCTGTTCCCTTCTTCAGGCCCTTGGGGAGGGGGTGGTGGTAGAGGGGGTGTGGGTGGTGCTGAGGCAGATGTAGCACCAGGTGGCAGAAGAGGAGCCATGGATGCCATCATGATTCAGAAGACCGCTGCTATTTATGGCAATTGTATTTGTTTGCTTTTGTTTGGACGCTTCTTCATTAAAATATGGTTCTGTGCTCGTAGTGTGATTCCATTCACCTCCGCAGATACTTAAGAAGTTCTTTCTGTTGACATTTTGCTTATTGAGAAGTCTTTTTTGTAATTTAGTTATTAGTTTTGTTAGTGGTTTCATTTTGTTTAACAGTAAAATAAATTCTTTTGAGAAGAATTGCACTGTCCATCAATGCTTCTAAGATTAATTTCCTACGATAGGTTTTAAGCTTTGAACCTGATTTCTCTCCTGTTTTTATAAGATTTTGAAGGACTTTGTGACGGTATATTTTGGCTAAAATACTTTTCTTGGTATGCTTACTTTGCTATGGATGGCAATTGTGTTTGTTTGGTTTTGTTTGTATGCTCCTTCATTAAAATATGGTTCTATTCTCGTGGTGTGACTCCATTCACCTCCACGTATTTAAGAAGTTATTTTTGTTGACATTCCTTTATTGGGAAGTTTATTTTGTAATTTAGTAATTAGATTTGTTAGTGCTTTCATTCTGTTTAACACTAAAATTAATAACTTTCTTTTGAGAAGGATTACACTGTCTATTAAAGCTTCTAAGATGAATTGTCTATGGTAGTTTTGAAGGGTTGTGCATGATTTGTCTCTTGTTTTTATAAGATTCTGAAGGACTCTGTGGCCGAACATTTTTGCTAAAATATGGTCACTTGCTGGTATATCAAGATGTATAGGAGCAGTTTTAGCAGTAGTGGTAGCCGAATTTTGTTAAGCATGTTTTGTTTCGTTTTACATTTTGATAGAGGAGGCAATGTTTCTGTACTAGAAGCTTGTTTTGTTTTGCTAAATGACTGTATTAGCTGTTTTGTTTGAACGTTTTGAGTAAAACTCTGGTAGAGATGGATGGTTATTTTGGACACTTATATTTTCATTTGCTCTATTTCTGCGTTGCTTTCTATGGACTTGCTTTTTGGTAGGCATTCTTTGGGGTCTGTTGAAAAAAAAAGAAGGTATGGGTTGGGCCATTTCGCAATGTATGTGTGCTGTGTGCATGAGTGTCTGAGTATGATGGGAAAGATGTATGTGGTGGTGTGTGATTGTGCATTGGGCAGTTACAATTAGTTGGGAAGGCTATTCTTCTATTTGAGAGTTACTAAACCGCGGTTCAGATGAGAGTAGAAAGTGAGCTAGTGATGAGGAGAATCATTAATAGTAAATGTAATAGTATAAAATTGAAACAGTTCTTTGTTTTGTAGTACTAAGATTCTAAGGGTTGAGTATGTTATTTGTGTTCCAAAAAAACGGGGATTTTTGTGCCATTCTGCCTGCTAATCTCTGATTATTAAATGGGGATTTGTCGGCAGAATGGTTCAGAAATCGCAGTTTTTTTTGGTGCACAAATTACATGAATGAACCACACAGTGTGTTTGAGGAACAGTAAGAATATTAAGGTAGTATTGAACTTACTCTTTTTTTGTGAAATGAGCAGGTTTCTTCGGATAGGTTGTTTGTAGTTCAGATGCTGCTGATTTTCAGGAGAGTGGTCTTCACTGCAATTGTAAAAGAAAGAAGTTAGTAATTTTGTGTGTTTATAGCACTGATGCTAATGTAGACGTTGATTTTTTTGTTTTTGTGGTAGTATTCTTGTTTGATTTCTGAACATAGTGTATGCATGCATTTCATTTGAGTATGTGCATCCTTTATATTTTATGTACAATATGTTAGTTCAACACGTTTTGCAAATGAGTAGAATTTTAAGTGCATGAAATTCACTTGGTTTTTTAAAAGTGTGTTGTAGATAGCAGACAGGTTTGGAAGTGACAGTTGATTATAGTAGATGGGGAACATTTCAATAAATTCATTTTATAGGTAGACATGCCAACAATCGGGAGCCCTTGAGAGGGAGATTTCACCACAGCAATCGGGAACATTTATTTTTCCCATAGGATTGCATTGGGATTAGCATTAATTTAGGCAGGCGACAGTAAATGAAAAATCGTGAATCTCGCACCTAAATCGGGAGGGTTGGCATGTGTGTATAGGTTATGCGGGAGACAGTAAAACATTTTGCGATTTTTCAATGAAAAATCACGAGTCTCGCCCTTAAATTGGGAGGGTTGGCATGTATGTATAGGCTATATGGGTTAAGTGGCATTACTCTGTTTACATGCATTCATAAGAGTTGTACATGTACTCTGAATAAAATATGCATTCCTGTAGTTTGTATTCATGCATGTGGTATGCATGGTGCTGTAACTAGATATCTTGGAGACTTGTACAGTAGATTTTGTAGTCGGTGCTTTCCAATGATATGAGACTTGTACTCAGAGTGATCAACAGTACATTTGAAGTGCGGAACTCTGATGATGGAGTTAGATGTAGAGGCTTTGGATGTGATTTGTGATTGGTTGTGTGACTGCTTTGCTGTATCCAATAAGGGTATGGCACCGAGAGTGATCTGGAAAGGGTAGAAGGGCTGGCTAAGAGTTACATGCTGCATGGACACGGCGGCTGTCTGTGGATAGAGTGTGCCAAATCCGGGGTTTTCCAGCAAATCCAGTATGGAAAAGGGGACTGTAGGAATCAGCCTATCAGATGTTGACATTGTGGATTTGTGCAAAAAGAGAGTGTGTGTAGTGAAGGTGGCAGAGGTGGAGAAAGTCGGGGTGTTGATGCTCAGAGATATGTTTTTCCATGATTTACAGCAGTATGCTCAATGCAGGCATGTGGCAAACAGTTTCGATGTTAAAGGATTGGAGGTGGTGTGGAGCTCTGTGTCTGATTGCAATGTAGAGGGAATTCTACAAGTTTGTGAAGAAATGCATAGGATGAATAGTCCCCATCTGGCAATTTTGCACTTTGGTGCTTTCCATTTGGGCGACATCAGTGCCCCTACCTTGTTGGCAGATTTGGAATAGTTGGTTCAAGCATTAATGAACATCCTTCCTAATGCGATTGGATTACTACCTAGGGCAATATAGGACAATAGTTCTGTTTTTGTCCTCAGCAAAACATTTCTAGGTGTGCAATCAATCAAGACATGTGTGCTTTCATGCTTAGAGCGGGTATGTTTTTTTTGTAATAATGAGAATATTGATTCGAGTAATGCTGTTTATTTTGAAGAAGATGGCATTTCTTTATCTTTTTTTGGGAAATGCCAGGCTGTTTTGGAATGTAAGGGTTGCTTTGGAGAAGGTTATGTGAAGATTTTAGTTGTAAAGTAAGAAGAAAAAAAACAAAAAAATACAAAATAACAGGTGTCTGTCAGGCATCTACAAAAAAAAAGTAAACGCCTCTTTTCAGAGCCCACCTCAAAGGGGAAATGGGGCACAATATTTAAATGTACATGCACCACGCTCAGATTTTCGATATGTCCGCGGACATGGTGGTAGTCTGCGGATAGCACGTTTAACATATGGGAATTCTGGGGTGGAGAGTCATGCAAATGAGAATGAGTGGAACTAGGGATTGGTCAGTAAAGTTTACTGGGTGAATTGTGCAAGGAGAAATTTTGTCAGAACATCTTTTTCCTGAGAGAAGAACAGATAGCTATGGCTGTGTGTTTCCGAAAACAGATTATCTGGATTTTGGGAGACTCATGCATAAATTGGTTGGAGGTGTATTTGTGATGTCATCTTTGATGTCCTGGGTGTTAGTCTTAGCAGTGCACGGTGGTGGCACGAGTTATGGTTGCTTAGCTTACCATAACTGGCGATATTCAAGGGTTTTACTTGGAACCATAATGTCCCTTTAACAAAGTTTTTTCACTGAATTTCATAGGTTTTTAGTAGCGCGACTTAACCATAACGTCCCTTTAACAAAGTTTTTTTCACTGAATTTCATAGGTTTTTAATAGCGCAACTTAACCATAACGTCCCTTTAACAAAGTTTTTTCACTGAATTTCATAGTTTTTTAGTAGCACAACTTAACAATAATGACTGACTTTATATACATGTCATATGGAACTGACTAGATCTCTTCTTATGAACTTGATGTCCGCGAATTTATTTAGTGTTCGCGGACATGTTCGGAGAACAGTACCACTACCTAAAAACTGTGGGGGGGGGTGGTGGTGTATGTTTGACTGTCATTTCATAATATAGGAACATTTAACACATTCAAAAAGCAGCACACAAACACATTATATATAGTAATACATAAGAAATGTAACCCATATATGTAACACACTAACCATTCATTTAAATACAATATGTTCTGAGATGGAATATACCACAAGAAGATACATTTGCTTCCAACACAGAGCATACCAACATAGAAAAAACTTCAGAAAACCCTGTTTTGGATAACAGTCTTCACAATATAGAAGAAAAAATGGATGTATTGTTGGCTAATTTTAATAATTTAAAAACGTTTGTAGAAAATCATTTTAAACCAAAAACCTCATACCATTGCCCCACATGTACTTGTTCCTCCTCACCATATCCCAGTCAATTATCCCCAAACCCTCTCCATAATCCAAAGCGTTTTGATGAGATTTCCATCCCTTCTTCACCTAATACCAATCATGTTGAAACCCCAAATTCTCCTGTTTTTGTTTCTGTTTCTGCCTCACCTTCTCTGTCATAAATTATTAATTTATGTTAAATAAAGTTTAATTTTTATATTGTATTGTGAATAGTTTCCCTTTTTTTTTTAAAAACAATAAAAGTGTCCGTGTTCGTACATAAAAACACCACTGAAGAACACCACACCTGTTCGTACTGTTCGCTAGCAAGTTGAAACTGTTCTAAGAACACACGTGGTGTCCTGAAATGTTCGTAAAGAAACAAAAATTAAAGTGTTCTAAAGAACACTATATCTGTCCGTAATGTTCGCTATCAACTTAAAACTGTCCTAAGAACACAATTGGTGTCCTGAAATGTTCGTAAATAAACGAAAATGATGTGTCCTGAACAACAGTACAACTGTTCGTAGTGTTCGCTAGCAACATGAAACTGTACTAAGAACACACGAGGTGTCCTGAATTGTTCGTAACCAAACAAAAATTAAAGTGTCCTAAAGAACACTATACCTGTTCGTAGTGTTTGCTACCCAATTGAAACTGTTCTAAGAACACAATTGGTGTCCTGAAATGTTCGTACATAAACTAAATTACACGTGTCCTGAAGAACACTATGGGCCTCATTACGACCCAGGCGGTAAGTTACCGCCTGGGCCGTGACTTTACCACCATGGCGTAAATGTGTTGGCGGACTTACCGCCCCATTCCGAGTTTGGCGGGGCGGTAAGTCCCCAATCCCCATTTACCATTCCCATTTTTAACCCATAGGGCATAATGGGAGTGGGGAAGGCGTTAATTACGCCACCGTAAATTACGGTGGCGTACTTAACTCCATGGTCCCTTAGCGCCATGGATTTTAACACCTGCTAAAAGCAGGTGTTAAATCCGCCATGGCGCTAAGGGACCTCGTACTCAGGCGGTAAGGGTCGGCGCTGTTTACGGCGCCGTAAACCCCTTACCGCCTGAGTTGTAATGAGGCCCTATATCTGTCCTTACTGTTCGCTACCAAGTTTAAACTGTTCTAAGAACACACACGGTGTCCTGAAATGTTCGTTTCACGTGTGACGCACTTTTAATTACTTCAGAACCCGAACAGTGTCCGTAGGACATCAATGCGCATGCGCTAACCAATCTCTGTGCACTTGGTGTCCTGCGGACAGGCGCTTCCTTCACGGACTAGTTCGCGAACGGATCATATGACTGCGCCCACGCTCATAGTGTGTCCTGAAATGCGGACACTGTTCGTGTCCCCGAACAATTTAAAAGTACAATTTCAGTTAATCCATAATATTTTTCAATAAAATCTCACCATGGCACAAGTCCCACATAGCAATTTTGAGTTTCTATATACCTTTTGAAACTTTCCGATCTTTGTTTTGTGTTCCATCTGTCCGCGGACAGTGCACATGTCCGCGAACCGCGCACAATCACCCCTATAAAAGACCATGCCCAAGAGCTTATTCCCATTCTGTTTCTGGCTATTCTTCAGAACACAGTGATTTTTGCTGCCACCTGCAGACTACACCATCATCGAGATGGCATCCTTGGCTGCTGAACTGCCGCTTGGTGCTGCACCTGCTTCAGCACCGCCCCCACCCTCTCCAACACCACCACCTCCCCAAGGGCCTGAAGAGGGGAACAGTAGTGAGGATGCGGAGGAGGAAGAAGAGGATGATGAGAATGAGGTATAGGAAAACCCTACTACCCGCACTAGGCGTGAGTCTTGGGTGTGGCGGTTATTTACCATTCATGGTAATGTTCCTAAGGCTCGTGCGAACCGTGTTCCCTGCAATGAGTGCAAAATGATACTCAGTCGCGGGAAGCACGGTAAGTACAGCTTTGGGGCCACTACTATGAAGCGACACCTGAGGTCATTTCACTCTGGGGCTATTCGCAGGGTTGTACCTTGCGAAGAACGTAGCAGGTTGATTTCCTCTACTTCATCCTCTGTTTCTGATCCTGTCACCACAAGGACCACCTCTGTGGGACAGCGTCTTCCTCAAGCTGCCTCACAGGCCATACAGAATGCTGATGACCCTTACCTTTTGAGGGTCACAGTTGTATGTATTTACTGTGACACAGTACTCTGCAGGGGGGAGCGACTTCGGAGTGCTTTTGAGACTATCGTCTCAGAGCACGAGAAGACCTGCTCACTACCCAAATAAAACCCACTCTACATCTTCCTCTCTCAGCTCGCCCTTTCTTATCCCTGTGGTTGGTGTCCCCCCCTTTACCCTCCTTTACCCTCCTCTCCTAGTGTGTCGTGTCTGAAAAACAAAAAAAAATACAAAATTACGAAAATCAAAAAAAAATAAGGCTCTTTTCAAAGCCTCCTTTCCCAGTTAAAAAATAGAAGTGAAAATAAATGAAGCAGGGCTCTTTGTATTTTTTAGAAGTCCGCGGACAGTTCGCGAACATTAAAAAAGTTGGGTTGCTACTCCATCTCAAACATTGTAATTTTCTCTGGAAAGAAGTGATGGCTCTGAAAAGAGCCTTTGGGTGGTGTTTGTAAGTCAAAAATTGTAAATGCTTAACATCTACTTCAAAATCGTTGTTGTAATTCCAAAAAAGGTCGCAATGCATTTTGTACATTTCTCAGAAAAATCTGATTGCCAGCATAAGTAAGATGGACTCCATCTCTGCGAAAAATGTATGTATTACAAAACATAATATTTTCATTGTGAAAAGAAGACATGCCAAAATCTCTTGGAAAGGCACAAACAGCCTTATTAACACTGCACCTTGTTTTTTCCATTTGTGGACCAAATGAAGAAGAACGAAGCCACATTTGTCTCTGCGCAATCCGTGAAAATATCACTTGAGAATTAGGAAACATGTCCATAACCTTCCTAAATCCTTCTTTCATAGCAAATTGCAAAAAAATTCCAGTCACATGTCCTAAACTGTTCCCTCCACAATGAATTACAATTATGTCTGGATGTTGCTCTGTCTAGCTTAGAGAGGTCGCAAGTCCAACCACTTCATTCCACATACTCCATTCCAGTGTACTTCCACATGTGGGAATCCAAGATCTACAGCTACTCCACAGCTTTCTGCATGCACCTTCAACCAATGTATCCACGAATCTCCTAAAATCCAAACAATCTGTTTTCTGAAACACACAGGCATAGCTATCTTTTGTTCTCTCAGCAAAAGAGTATCTGAGAAAATCTCTCCTGGCACAACACACCCACCAAACTTCCTGACCAATCCCTTTCAGTGCTTATTCTCATTTGCATGACTTCTGAACCCAAAAATCCCCAGATGTAACTCCCGATGTCCGCGAACTACCGCCATGTCCGTGGACATATCGTAACATGAACAGCCCTTCTACCATTTCCACTACACTCTCTCTGCCATTCCCTCATTGGATGTACCTCAAAAATCACATGACCATGCACCAATCACATTCAAGACCTCTACATCTAACTGCATCATCATAGATCAGCACTGCAAATGTACTCTGAATCCCTCTGAGTACAAGTGTCATATCATTGGCAAGCACCATCTACCAGAAATACTGTACAAGTCTTCAAGATTTCTACTTGCAGCTCCATGCATATCCATATGCATGAACACAAACTTCACGTATGCATATTTTCTGTATAGTAGATGAACACATTTTCAAACAGACTTTTACCTTGTAAAATCTGTAAAATGAATTTACTGTAATTTTTTCAATTTACTAAAATCAACTATCACTTATAAACCTTGATACTATTTACTTTCTTTATACACACACACTCAAATCATGTTAAACTAACATTTTTTAAATGAAATATATAGACTACATATATTCAAACAAAATTGCATGCAAACACAATCTATGTTTAAACCTTTATAAAAATACTTATACAATTTCATATTTTTTGTTTTTATTTATTTATTTACTTAATTACTTTACATTAGACACGGCATTGAGGCGCTAATACCTAGAACAGTTTACTTACAGAAATAGTGGTATTCACTAATATATTATACATTTCACAAGACATAGTAAAGATATTTTTTTTTTGCTACAGTTAGTCATTTAATACAATTTGTTCATTAAGAACATATCATGTGTACTGAACTGATGCAATGTATCTTATGTAAATAAATTAGTTTAATAGTTTTACAGAAGGCACTGAGGATTTCAATTAAAAAAATCAATATCTAAATTAAAAACAGTGCTATATACAAAGTTTCTAATTTGAAGCTTTTACAATTGCAGTGAATACCAGTTTCCTGAAAAGAAGCAGCCAAATTCGAAGAAGAAAGAAAAACTAAGAAGTTACATGTTAATTTAAAACAAAAAGTAAGTAAATTATCACCATAATATTTGTATTATTAATCAAATATACTATAACATTAATACGAGCTATTTTGGTTTCTAAAAATAGAGATTTTGTACCATTTTGTCCAAAAATTCCCATGTCTTAAACAGCAATTTACAGCCAGAATGGCCCACAAATTTCTATTTTTGGACACACAAATTACCCAACTGAACCACTACAATGTTCATATTATAGAACAAACAACTGTTTTGATTGTATACATTAGATTTACTATTTGTACTTTTCCACACCACTAGCTTACTTTTTTTTGTCATCTGAACCCCAGTTTGGTAACACATAAATTCAAGAATACCTATCCCTACTAGTTTTAGTTCCCAATGCACAATCACACACCATTACATACATCTTTATCATCTTACTCAAACACTCATGCACACAGCACACATACATTCCAGAACACCCCAACCCATATCTTCTTTATTTTTTTCAACAGACCCTAAAGAATGCCTACCAAAAGTCAAGTCCGTAGAAAGCAACGCAAAAGTAGAGCAATTGAAAATAAAGGTGTCCAACATAAGCATCCATCTCTAGCAGAATTTGTAAAAAAAAGTTGAAACAAAACAGCTAATACAATCATTTAGTGAAACACAAGAACTTTCAAGTACAACAACTTCGCTTCCTCTATCAAAATGTAAAACAAACCAAAAAACAATTAACAGAAAATCAGCTATCAGTACAGATAAAACTACTTCTTCAAATTTTAATATACTGCAAAGTAAGCATACCAAGAAAAGTATTTTAGCCAAAATATACCGTCATAAAGTCCTTCAAAATCTTATAAAAACAGGAGAGAAATCAGGTTCAAAGCTTAAAACCTATCGTAGGAAATTAATCTTAGAAGTATTGATGGACAGTGCAATTCTTCTCAAAAGAATTTATTTTACTGTTAAACAAAATGAAACCACTAACAAAACTAATAACTAAATTACAAAAAAGACTTCTCAATAAGCAAAATGTCAACAGAAAGAACTTCTTAAGTATCTGCGGAGGTGAATGGAATCACACTACGAGCACAGAACCATATTTTAATGAAGAAGCATCCAAACAGAAGCAAACAAATACAATTGCCATAAATAGCAGCGGTCGAGGTTATGAAAAAGTGAATAATACCATAATGGAACAAGAAGTACTCCTTACAAAAATATGCCCTGAAAACTTAGAATTACCCCTCCATTCAACTGAATCAGAACGTCTAGTGTACAAATGGCCATCCACATCAATGTGTAACATTCCCAAACAATATTTCAAATCTTTACGCCAATTCCTCAATAAATATGTAAAATGCAAAGACAAAATCAAAATTAAATCACTGCAAAATATAGATACCTGTCCAGTGCGCAAGTACACAGGACTACAAGGACATTCATTGGCCTGCATTACAGGACCTACTTGTAAATCACTTTCCATGATATGAAAAGGATACCAACACATCATTCAACTATAAGAAATCTAGTCTATAAACTGTACTATGCTAAAAGTCCTGCTTTAGCAATAGCAAAGTTAAATAACATCCTTCTACATGGTACAGCAAAAGACCTACTTGAAGAAATTCACTATATCCAGAAAAAATATTTTGAAAGTGAAACCCATTTACAGAATGAAATAGCTTTAAACCAATTAAGCAACAATTCTACACATGGCAACCTTTTGCTAAACACATACAAAAAAAGAAATACAAAAATTTAAAAGTACATCAGCTGAAGTACCAAACCATGTATGTGTATGTTGCCGTAGAATTTTTTATAAAAGTAACACAAAATCAGTGGACCTATCATACAAAATAGAAGACAATGAAGATTCTAAATGGTTTGAATTAGCTCTCTACCTTGTAGCAGAAAACAAATTTGAAATAACTGAGCCCTTAATACTTTGAAGTTATTGCACTACAAAACTTGACAATAACCAAACTCCTTCACATTCTATCACAAATAATTTGGAATTATACCCAGTACCAAAACCTCTACAACAACTTAATTTATATGAGAGCATCATAATTCAAACAGTACACCCATTTCAAGCAATAATACGCCTTCAACCAAAAATAGCAACATTACCTCCCTCTGAATTGGTAAAAGGCATTCGTGGAAACGTAGTTTATTTACCATTAAATCTAAAAGAAAATGTGCATACTCTAGGAGTGCAACGTCCAATGCAGCAATCTTTAATTATATTAGTAAATGGAGTACCTACAAAAGACAAAAAAATATGGCAACAGCTGGTAGATTTATTTAAATTTAGACAAGCCTTCCAATATCTTAAATAGAATAATGAATATTACAAAGAAATTAATATTGAAGAAAACTTGAAAGATAAAACTGAAATAATTAAAAAAACACAAGAAGCTGGTCAATTTGAGCTACTAGATCCTGCTAAAATATCAAATACTTTAGACCATTATACAATTCATCCTTAGCACTGTAATGACACCATACAAGATGTACTGGAAACTTACCAAATTGGTCAAACAAAAGGATCACCAATCAGTAATTGGGAAAAAAGTATAGAAGCACATGCTTTTCCTCTACTCTTTCCTACTGGCAAAGGAGGAAGGTATGATGATAGACCTATTCAAATATCAGCTTCAGAATACCGCTCATTACGGATGTATTCTGAAGATCCCAGATTTAGACAAAATGTGGAATACATATTCCACCTACTCTTTGAAAGTGAACTAGCAACTTTATGTTACAGAGTTGCACACATATTAAAATCAGGATCACACTTTCAAAATATGACAGCTACACAATTATTAGAGAAAGTGCAACAAAAGGATGAGGTTTTACAATCAAATATTACAAATCTATTAGCAAATATGCGTGGTACTAAAGAGTACTGGTTTCAAAGTCATGGAGATGTACGTTGTATGATCAGAAACCTTGGCCCACCCACTTCGTTTGTTACATTAAGTTGTGCAGAATATGCATGGGAAGATTTACATGACTTCCTACGCATATCAAATAAAAACAAAACAAACATAGATATTCTAACACCTGGAGAACTTTGTTCTTTGGATCCTGTTAATGTTTCAAGATATTTTCACCATCGCTTCATTGCTATGCTTCATTTTATTTGTAATAAAACTGTTCCTCCCCTTGGAGAAGTGCAACACTTCTTTTGGAGAAAAGAATACCTAGCCAGAGGAGCACCACATATCCACATGCTTTTATGGATTAAAGATGCTCCTAAATTTGGTCAAGACAGTGATGCCACTGTTTTACAGTTTATTGAAAAATATGTCACTTGTGAAAATCCATCAGAAGCCACAAATAGTGATCTTCATGCACAAATTTTCAATTTCAAAGACACAAATGTGGAAAATATTGTCGTCGCAAATACAAAAACAAAGGGAAATACTACACCAAATGCTGATTTGGTTTCCCTAGACCAGTTATAAATACAGGTCAAGTAAACAACCTCATGTCTTCAGTTAGACATAGTGTTAAAGGTAAGTCACCTAAAAATACATATTACATAAAAAGAAAAGAAGAAGAAAAATATATCAATGAGTATAATGCAATCATTGCCCACTTATGGAATGCAAACATAGATGTGCAGTACATTGCAGACAATTTTACTGCAGTTGCATGATTGTCGCAGCATACTTAACCAAAGCAGAAAAGACAGAGCTCCAAGACCTCTGGAATGACCTGTCATCAGATAAAATAGTATCTCAGAAATTATACAGTTTGGGCATAAACATGCTCACCCATAGAGAATGTGGATCTTATGAAGCAGCTGATCGTTTAACTGGTACTTCATTGTATGGTAAATCTGAAAATATAGTATGGCTAAGTCTTGGTCCAGCTAAATCTAGAAAAAGAGTTCTAAATTCATATGAAGATATAGAAACAATAGCCAAACATGATCCCAACAGCCAAGACATTTTAAAAAACAATTTATTGGACACATACTACCCAAACAGAAGTAATACTTTGGAAAACATGTGTCTATACCAAATAGCCCAAAACTACACATACAAAAATAATATGAAACCTGATGAAAAAAAGGTAAATATAGAGTGACAGACTGTGAAGGCAGCTTAGTTAAACTCACTAAACCAAATTTAATTAATCATATCAAATTGTCATTGAAGACTCCTCAACATAAAGAAGTATATTACATGTCCCTGCTACAACTCTTCAAACCATGGAGAAAAGAAGAACATTACTAGATAAATATGACTCATATGAGGATGCTTTCAAAGCAAATGAAAGCACTATAACTGATGTAAACTTTACACAGTACAAAACAATGTTGCACAATGAACAGCAACATGAAGAAGAACTCCAAGCCCAACTAGATAAGGATACTCCTGACAGTAGTCAACCTTCTGTAACAGGAAGCCAAGAACCACTGGGAGAACCACTAATAACAAATGAGGCAGAATTAGCTATGATAGAAGTAGAAAACACCATGTGTCAGTATGAAGATAAGGAAGACTTAACTATACTACAATCAAAACTAAACAATGAGCAAAGTAGCGTGTTTCAAGAAGTAACAAAACAAATTGCACATGGTGTAAAACATGAAAATAAAGAATGTTCCTGCCATAATTATAAACCTATACCACTGTACGTCAGTGGTGAAGCTGGTTCTGGCAAAACATTCCTAATCAAAATCATTAGTAAGTTCCTTCAACAATTGACAAACAACAAACTGTCAGCTGCTGTCACTGCCCCCACAGGTTTATCTGCCCACAACATAGGTGGTGTTACATTACACCGATTACTACTATTACCAGTAGAACACCAGAACAAATTAGACTATTACAAACTTTCTGCAGAAGCTGCAATGGAATTACGCACAGTATTGAAACAAATGAAAATGCTACTAATAGATGAAGTGAGCATGGTCTCCAACCTGATGTTAGCTTTGATTCACCTCAGATTACAAGAAGTACTCAAAACAGACTATGAAGAGCTTTTTGCAGGAAAACACATTATTGTTTTTGGAGATCTGCTTCAATTAACACCAGTAAAAGGTGAACCTATTTTTAAAACATTAGGGCACAAACTCTGCCGTAAAACTGTTGGCAGCATTGGAAATGTCAACCTTTGGCAACATTTCCAATACAGAGAATTAACAGAAAACATGCGCCAATCTGCAGATCTAACTTATGCCAACATTTTAAAAAGTTTGAGAGTTGGTATACTTTCTAAAGAAGCAGAAGCAACATTGAAAACCCAGCACATTAATGCACTTTATGGCGATAATGCATGTGCTACAGATGTTATGGAACAATTAGCCCACAAAAATGTCAATTGTATGGCCTTAATGCCAACTCTTGCAAGCTGTCTCAAATTCAATGAAATAATGTTAAGTAAAGAAATGCAACCAATAATGGAAATTAGCGCCAAAGACAAACTAGATGTACATGGTATGACACTACCCATGTGTGACCAAGCCACAACAAGACTAAATAATTTAGAAAAATCAATCTCAAACACAGCAGGCTTAGAAAATATGTTAAAATTATCCTTAAATTGCAGAGTAATGCTTAAACGTAACCTTGACGTGGACCAAGGATTAGTTAATGGAGCACTGGGTACAGTTGTTGGCTTTCAAACATACCCACGTGACAACAAAATTCAGTTTGTCAATATACTCTTTGACAAACTTTCAGAAGTAAAACGGATAGGACGCTCAACAGCTAGATTCCTTCCCTTCAAAGATATGTATGTACGCAGAGAACACTTTTCTCTATCTCTTGCATACGCAGTCACGATTCATAAATCACAAGGTCTTACCCTAGACAAAGCAATGATAGCTATTGGTAACACAGTCTTTAAAGAAGGCATGAGCTTCGTAGCACTATCACGCTTACGTACAATTGACTGTCTATTTCTAATCAACTTTGATGCAAGTAAAGTAAACGCTGGTATTCCTTGCATTTTAGAATATAATAGTCTTCGCTCACTATACACTCACCATCTAAACACATATTCTGTTCCACAAAAACTAAAACGTTGCAAAATAAAACTAAATCAAACAGAAATGCAACAGGACGTCACTGCAAATCCTTCAAAGAGAGTAAAAGAAACTAATACTTCATCAAGTACCACAAACAAAAAAGAATCAATTAGAGAAAGTAAACCAGGTACTTCTTTAAAGAAGGAAGACAAACTCCAAAAAAAGCAGTTAGATACAGAACTACCTGGACCATTTAAATTCTCAAATATAGTTGGTGTAAGTTGCTATGCAAATGTAGCAATGAATATTCTATTTCAATTACCACCAATTGTTGACAACATTTACTTACACAGTACAGACCCTTTGTATTTGCAAATGTTAGTACTTCACAGAAATGCAGCAAACAATCCTGACAACACATATACAGGGTAATTCATAGAATCCAGCGCACAAGTAGCGCACGCGGCTGGCGCACAGCGTGCGCCTGCGATAGTCTGCGCCAGGCACGTGCGCTAAAACTGATTTCCGCGCACAGCGTATTCATGGATTTCATGCTCCCAAACCAGCCGTGGCGCAGAGAATCGCAGCGAGCCTGCAGCAGCGCCAGTAACGCCCCCAAGAACGCCCTCGCGCAAGGAAAAGCCATCAAAATCGCTAAATCATCGCTAAGGGCTGCGCTAACCCTGGACCACTTCACAGGGCAGGCAAACAAGGAAAGCAAAGCGGGCAATCTTCAAATCAGGAGTACGCGGGAAGTTCTACACGCGACTAGGCAGGGTACGTGTATTACAGGGGTACGCGTGAAGTACAACACGCGATTGCCCAGGGAACGTGTATTACAGGGGTACGCGTGAAGTAGAACACGCGATAGGCCAGGGAACGTGAATTACAGGGGTACGCAGGAATTATCACACGCGAACAGCCAGGGAACGTGTATTACAGGGGTACGCGTGAAGTAGAACACGCGATAGGCCAGGGAACGTGTATTACAGGGGTACGTGTGAAGTAGAACACGCGATAGGCCAGGGAACGTGTATTACAGGGGTACGCGGGAATTATCACACGCGAACAGCCAGGGTGCGTGTATTACAGGGGTAGCGGGAAGTTCAACACGCGATTGGCCAGGGTACGTGTATTACAGGGGTACGCGTGAAGTAGAACACGCGATAGGCCAGGGAACGTGTATTACAGGGGTACGCGGGAATTATCACACGCGAACAGCCAGGGTGCGTGTATTACAGGGGTAGCGGGAAGTTCAACACGCGATTGGCCAGGGTACGTGTATTACAGGGGTGCGTGGGAATATTCACACGCGAATAGGCTGGGTGGGCCCTCACAGGTGTACCCTGTACACCCTCCACGGCCCCTGCAGGCAGCCCACAAAACAGGGGACTACCCTGCACACCTGATCATGTCCCCCTGCACCCCCATCCACCAGGGGCACCCTCCACCAGGCCCCCACCCATGTCTCCCACCACCCCCACCCCCCAGCAGTGCAGGGGCACCTGCCAGCAGGCCCCCACCCATGTCTCCCACCACCCCCACCCCCCATCCACCAGGGGCACCCTCCACCAGGCCCCCACCCATGTCTCCCACCACCCCCACCCCCCAGCAGTGCAGGGGCACCTGCCAGCAGGCCCCCACCCATGTCTCCCACCACCCCCACCCACCAGCACTGTGGGGCACGTGGCCAGCAGGCAGTCAGGCAGCAGCAGATGGCAGGTGGGAGCGTGCTCAGGGCTCTGGGGGACTGTAATTTGGCCTCCTGGCCAGGAGCGTGGTCTTTCGTGTTTGAACGCGTGGACAGCCTGATAGGGAGTGATTTTGCACGTGAAAATCCCACACTCAGCGAATCGCACGAAAACCCGTCACCAGCATATGTGCGTCTATAGTTACCTGCACGTGCAGTGTCAAAGCGTGTGATTGGTGAAAATGGATCTACACGCAGGAGTGACAAAGCGTGTGATTGGTGAAAATGGTTCTACACGCAGGAGTGACAAAGCGTGTGATTGGTGAAAAGTGAGCTACACGCAGGAGTGTCAAAGCGTGTGATTGGTGAAAAAGGATCCACACGCAGAAGTGACAAAGCGTGTGATTGGTGAACATGGGCCAAGCACGTACACGCCGTAAGTGACGCTGTACGTGTGGGCCTGTATATAAGGTAGTGTAGAACACCATTTCCTTGTACGTGCTTTTCGTGGAGAGCGAGTGGGTGAATTCTGTACTTCTTGTCGTTTCACACGCGATTTACTTCACAGCGTTTCCAGTTCGTACTCCCTGTTACCTCTGACAGCTTTTTCTCTTTTTCCTCTTGTACTGGTTTACCTGGGCCTGTTCCCTCAAACAGTGTCCCCTTCTACTGTTGTCTTGTCTCCTCAGACAGCGTACACATCTTCTTTTGGCGGGGGTGTTGCCAACCAAACGCGCTCATTTTTCACGCTCTTTTACCTGGCAGACGGTGAGTCACGCACGTATCTAACTTCTGTGCTTGCCCCGTGTGTAGCCAACCCCTTCAGAGGTCATTCTAGGCTGCGTGTGACACGCATACGTTCATTTTTGTGTTACTGGATGCCACAGCGTAGTGCAGGGTTTTCCATCAGCACACGTGGTCTAGGAGGGGTATTGTGCACGTTCCTTAACTTTTTTGGGGTGCCTGTGCGTTGCGTGACCCGTCATCTTTCCCCAGGGGTGTCATATAGCCTTGCCACTGCACTAGGGTACGAATACCATCTGGTACCCAACCCCTTTGACACCCAATTGCCCAGGACAAATGTGCACACCGACTCCCATACGCACAATAACATCAGTGCCATGGTTGGGAGGCGTGCAAGCCGTAAGGGTGGCAAAGGTGGCCGAGCCACACGTGGTGGCCGTGGAGGATCCACTAGGGAACGTGGTTGTGACTTGCAGGGTGCCCCTGTCCCCCCCAGTCTGGAGGACCAGTCAGGGACACCCATGCCCCCCCCCCCAGTTGAGGGTCATGTGGCTGATACCAACCCTGATCAGCCCTTGTCGGACCAGCCCATTGTTGCACCAGACCTGTCCGAGGGTGATCCCATCGCTGACTTCCAGGTCAGCAGGTCCACTGCACGTGCACCGGTGCACATTGGTGTCATCAGGGCACGCGCATCTATGCCAGATAGGTCATCTGCTGGCCCCCGTAGCCAGGGTGTGGCTCCATCCACCCCACCTCTCATACACCCTGCCAAGACTGTGTCGGTCCTAGTTCATGCACCTCAGATCAGGCCTGACCCCATCCCTCTACCCCCAATGCCTGCACCTACTCCCATGCTGAGTGTGCAATCCCACACACCCAGTACTGAGTCCACCACGGCTCCTGCCCCTAGTGTCCACAGCGGCGTAGGACACTCTGGATCCCCACCCCCTTCCAAGCGCAAGAGGAAGAGTGCACGTCCGGCACAGGCTGATGCCCCAGGCACGGCTGCACAGTCCGGCCCATCAAGGAAGCCAAGCTTCACAGACGCCGAACTGAATGCACTTGTTCAGTATGTGTCAGATCATGATAGGGAAATGGTCATCGTTGCAGGGTCCAAGACCACACATGCCAGACGCCAGGCACACTGGCAGACCATTGCTGACAGAATAAGTGCCCTTGGAGTAGTGAGGCGCACAGCTAGTGATTGCCAGAAGCGCTGGAATGACCTTAAGCGCAGGGCAAAGGATAAGCTGGCCTCAAGTCATGCCGCAACCTTGGTGACTGGAGGTGGGTCCCCAGCACAGGAAATAGAACTCACACCACACGAGTCCGTAGCTGGATCCTACGTCACCGAGGGACAACTCCAAGGTGTGGGAGATCTCCCTGATTACGAGGCATCATCCGGTGAGTGCACATGCATGTGTGTATTATCCATGTGCATGGTGTGTGTGTGAAGCATTCATGTTGGGTGCCTGTCAAGGGGGTGTGTGGCAGAGTTGATAGTGGCACCCATGTGCCTCATCCAGTATGTTCAGTGCAACACCATCTGCCCACAGCACTATCCCTACTGGCAACAGTGCACATATGGCCCTACACCATGGAAGTTGCCCTTGAATTGTCATTTTGTCACTACATTGTTGCTCATACTCCCCTGTCTATTCATCTGATGTCTTACATACCATTCCTATACTTTCCCCCAGCCATTCAAGTTTCATCTTCACATGCCTGACATGCAATGATACCACATGCTAATGCGTCCTCTGTATATAAATGCGAACCAACATGCTGTCATACTGTGGATGTTGCCTTGACATCCACCTCCTACCTGTGTGCTTTGGTACCGTCTGGTTTCGAGCCCCATTCCCTCACACTCCATGCTGCTCTTCATGGTCTATCTTCCCTGACTTCTACAGTTCAGACCATCGTGCCCTACTCACAACACCTGCTTGCTAACAGTCAAATGAGGGCACCCTGCCCTCCAATGCGACCCACCCTATTGCTGACAAGTGCATCTGAGCCTACTCAAAGCTAACTCTCACTGACATCTGCTCATACATGCCTTTGCCTGTCCCATAGACCCTTCACATGGTCCCTGTCCTCTCTCCTTGCTCCTCTTCCACCATCAATGGTGGGACCCGTTGGGGTGTACTCCTGGCCTCCTTCCAATCCTCAGAGGCCACAATTGATGTGTATGGTAATGGGAGCATCTCAGTCCAAGGCCCTTAGGCCAACCTCATTCTCCTTGAGAAATGCTACCCACATCTCATCAACTTCCTTTCCTCTCCTGCTGTCCCCCCTCCTCTCTCCTCATCAATCCTGCACTGCCTCCCTGCACCCTCCCATTATCCTTCTCCGCCTCCCACTCCAACTCCTACACATGCTGCACCTCTGATCTCTAGCACTCCCCGTAAGTCCTACAAGGCTGTCAACCTCCTCCACAATTACACTCCTTTCACTGCGGCTGCATCAGGCATTCCTCCGATATCTGTCACTTACATGAGGTTATGCACCTTGACATCCTTGGTCTCATGGAAACATGTCTGACGGCCAGCTCTGTCTGCATCCTTCACACACTCCTACCTGATGTTCAGGAGATCCTCTCCTTGGCCCGCCACTACTGTGCAGGGGGGGTGTGCCCTTGGCTTCCCTGAGGGTATTCCTGCCACTGTCACTCCTACTTAGACCTACTCCACTCTGGAATGGCTTGTGTGACGTCTCTCTCTACCACACCTTGACATTCACTAACTGTGCGTACTGTGTCTGGGAAAACTGGTCAAATGTACTACTTCCTTTCTGAGTGTCCTCACCTCTCCTCCTCACTCATGTCCCCAGACACAGAAATCCTCTTCCTTGGTGCTGTACGCATCCACCTGCATGCTTGTTGACCCACCCACGTGACCTTTCTGTGACCTCAGCAACTCCCTCTCACCCTCTAGACTCCCGTCTGTCCCTACTCATTCTGCAGGGCACACTCTTGATGCTCTGATCTCATCTGACTTTCCCCTCTCCGTCCATCTCTGCACTCCTCTCTCCTGGAGTGATCACATTCTCCTCTCCTCCCAGCTCACCCTCACCACCCCACAGGCAAAGCCACCCTCACCACTGTCACACACCTTCTTGGTATTCCAACCCATGAAGTGTGTGTCAGTCGAGGCTTATGCTGCCAAAATCTCCCCCCCATCCAGCTCCCCCTTAGGCTCACTCCCATCCTGACAGGGCCCACTCCATGCTCCACTCTATGTCAGGTACACTGGATGTCTTTGCCACGGTCATGACCAGCTGTCTGAAGCCCCATGCCAATGCAGAGTCCTGGCATGACTCGGATCTTGTGAACCCAAACCACAGGTGCCGGGTGGCAGAGAGGGAATGTCCTGCATCATGCTCATCCTCTGGCAAACTGGCCTGCTACATGCTCCAAAGGCAATAGCGCCTCACCCTTTTCACCAAGATGAGATCCCCAATCCAAGGGCACATATCTGCGGCATGTGACAACTCTGCAGGACACATAGAAATCTGCAAGGACCTTGCCGAGCCAGATGCAGTGTGTACCTCCCCTGTCCCCTCCGAGCCCACAGCACTGCATGATTGTCTCTGTACCCCTATAGGCCACCCCCCCCAGCACTTGTCTGCGCCTAACACCATCTGCCCTTGACGTAAAGTCCTACTTACCTTGTACAGCACTTCCAGCCGCCACTTCCCCTTGCACTTCATTGTGCCACCCACCCCTGCACTTGCGTGACATGAATGACACCAGCACCAGTAGGATTGTTGACTGGCATCCCCTTCTGCCCCACCACCCCTCAGTGCTCCGCTGTACCTTCATACATTTCTGGACCGGTGCTTCACGAATGCTATATGATTCCTTTACAGGTGATGGGGAGGTGGTGCATACTGCATTTTGTTGATGTAGACAAGGCACTGTGCACCGTGGCCAATTGGGACTAGCAGATCCATGTACAACATGTTAACTTATTGATGTGATGATGCAATGTCAGGACCAGAGTGGTTGAAATCCAAAAAAGTTGCCCTCCTCTCCCTATTCACTTGGTGGCTATGTCACATGCCATGTGTGTGATGGCATGTGCCTTTGACATGGCAATCACCGGCCAATGTGTGATGGCAGTGCTAGGCAGCATGGTGAGCAGGCGTTGCTCTCCAATCTGTACATTGTATGCCCTGAGCCTCCCCTACAGACCCAGTGATGGTGAATGCATAGGAGGTCTCCCAGTCATGTGGGACATGTGTCGTAGAACTACTGCCTCTGTTGTTCATCAGCCCTTGTTGTATGCCATGGTGCTAATGCCTGTTTCCATTGTTCTCTTTCATGTCTTTGCAGGGGACGAAGCACTTGTTGATGCTGGGGATGTGGTGGTTGAGCCGTCCCAGGAGGGCAACCCGGGCCGACCTTCCACAAGTGAGGGACGTGGTGTGTTTGTGGGTGAAAACCCACAAGTGCTGCAGGTCGTGCTGTCGAGGGGTGTCTCTGGGGGTTCCTCCCCCGAGCAGTATTCAGGTGTAGACTCGGAGGATGACACCTATGTGCAGTCGCAGGTGAGTGTTCTTGGGAGAGAATCTCCTCTGTCCGACCCACCTGCAGCCGGGCCATTGCCCTCAATGGGGATGTCAGTGTTGGCAGCTCAGCCTCCGGTGGTTACGGATGCAGGGCCACACCACACAATCTCTGATCCTGTTCCTGGGGCTGCAGATCAGAGAGGGAATGCAGTCCTGCAGCCTGAGGCCTTGCCGGCACAGCAAGGCGCAGTCCGCCTTGCCCCAGGCAGGTGTGGTGCCCGTCAACGTGGTGGCCGTATGCCACCTGGCAATACCGCTTGGGAGCAATCCATCTACGGTATGGCCACCCAACAGGCAGCATCATCCGAGATGATTGCACAGGCCATGGATAGGGTGGCCACTTCCATTGTCCCCCCAGAAAGGCTGATGGAGCGACTGGAGCAGGCTACAGAGTCCATCTGCCAGGCACACAGGGAGGACATGTTGGCGTCCAACATGGACAGGCGGGCGGCACTGGCGACTCTGCGGGAATCACTTTCCATGGAGTCCCAGCGCCACAGGGAAGGCCTGAGGGAAGAATTCCATCACCTCAGGTCGACCCTGTTAGAGCTTGAGGCTTCATCCCATAGAAGGACAGAGGAGCAGCTGGAGCGTCTGACACGGACGCTCTCGGCCGAGATGCAGGCAACTCGTGCGGAGGTCAGGTCATCCCGGAAGTTACTGCATGGGGACCTCCGCATGATTATAACCCAGAACCAGAACTACCAGACCCGCCTGCTTGCAGCCATGGAGGAGCAAACTCGTGCTTTGCGTGGGCTGCCTCCCATTGTCACACCATCTTCTGAGGCAGCTCCCCCACCTCCTGAGTCAGCTGCAGGGTCTGGCCAGAGCGATAGCGACTCATCTCCCACAACAGAGTAGCCGTGTGGGCCACAAGCCTATGGGGTGTTTTATTTTCCCATGATCCACACAGGTGGATTGTGGCGTGCATCCTGTCCTCGGACCTCATAGGTGCCCCCCCCCCCCCCCGCGGCCCTTTCATGGCCATTTTTTCTCAATTTTTTTTTCTATTTCAAGAGTGTTGCCTTGTGTGGGTACCTGGGCATACACTGTATTGTGGCTGGGCACATGCAGGCTTGTCCTGAGTTTGGTTTCGATGCTTGGGTACCAGACATCCACACCCCTCCTGCTTCCGTTTCCATGGGCTTGCAAAGGGTGTGCCCAAGTGACAGCAAATTACACGGTGACATTGGACTCCCATGAGCTGTTGGCCAGTCCATAGTCAATACTGTGTAGACATTCATAGTGTACATTGTTGTTGCACCTAACTATGCATGATGGTTTGATATGTGCCTCTACTTACATATGTTGCTCATGTTTTGCAGGTATTTCACACAGTTCTTCACACGGGCATACTCTCTGGAGTCAGACTACATGTCGGTAGATGTGCACTGACACTTTTGCGTGACGCCATCACTGTACATCTGGACGGTGAGGACATACCAGCAGAATCAGGTAATGAGACTACCATTGATTACATGCATTGTGTCTTGTTTGGGTGGGCTTCAGGGTGGGTTGGTGTGTAATTTGATTGAAATTACTCTTACACAGGTGTGTAGTAGTGGCTCCAGCGCGGTTAGCTGTTCAAGTGCGGCTATGTTCCATTTGGGGCACTGCTATTTGTGACACCGGTGTCATGTTGTGATGGCCAGTTTGTTTGCTCTCACATACCATGACATGGTGTCCTCAGTGGCGGGACTGTGAAGGGAATGGGTGACATGGCAATGTTGTCATGTAGTGAATCGCCTGTGGCAATGCATATTTGATTGATGGAGTTGTGTCTTTTCGTTGTGATGCATTGCTGGTGTATGTGTAGGTAGGGGTGCACACATAGTGACACTTCCATGTTAACAATCTCAGGCTGATGTGTATCTGACAGTTTATTGTCAAGTAATTTTGTGACATTGTCAGGTAGTGTCATCATTGATTGTCAGATGGTATGTGCCAGAGCAGTGTGCACTAGCCAGCACTGTGATTCCTAGGTGAAGAAGTTGGCCACCAGTTGCGTACGGGCTGCCTCCCCCGTGCCCTTTCCCCTCCCATGCGCAGCGGGCGTGCATGTGGTTGTGGATGTGGGGGCACCACCATGTCCACGGGCAGGCCCCGGCGTGTTGCAACGTTGTGCAGGACACATGCTGCCACTATGATCCTGCACACTATTCGGGGAGCATATAACAGCTGCCCGCCAGAACGGTCAAGGGAGCGAAAGCGTGACTTCAGCACTCCGAATGTGCGCTCCACTATGCCCCGTGTTGCAATGTGGGCTGTGTTGTACCTTACCTCGGGTGGCGTGGTGGGGTTCCGGATTGGGGTCATCATGTGGGGGCTGATAGGGTAGGCACTGTCCCCTGCGGAGGTGGTGATGGGTATCATTAGTGGTGTTGTGTCATGACCCAGTATCTGACATGCATGCATGTGCAGTGGCATTCATGCTCACCAAGCAGCCATGTATCTCCATGCTGGCCAGCCTCTAGGTCCCGGCATAGGGTAGACATTCTGTAGATGAAGCTGTCGTGGGTGGACCCGGGATAGTTGGCATATACTGATGTGATTATTCCCTTGGCATTGCATACAACTTGCACGTTGATGGAATGCCAGTGCTTGCGGTTTCTATAGATGTGCTCTGTTGCCCTGGGTGGACGTAGAGCCACATGTGTGCAGTCAATTGCACCAAGCACTTTGGGGAATTGAGCCACACCATAGAATTCCTGGATGCACGTCCGCCTTTCTGCATGAGTCCTGGGGAGATATATGTGCCTGCGGACTGATGGCCGTGCAGTGATGATGTTCAAGACCTGGTGTAGGCAGCGTGACTGCGTGGCCTGTGACACACCACCCACTATGGCACTTGTCCGCTGAAAGGATCCAGTGGCCAAGAAGTGCAGTACATTCAGGACCTTCTGCAGGGGGCTGAGTGCTTGGGAGCACAGGGTGGGTGATGTGAGGTCATCCTCCCACTCACTGACCAGGTCCAGTATGATGTGTGCTGGAAACCTGTACCTCCCATACACCTGGTCATCAGGCATCCCGAATAGGCTGGTTCTGGGTGTGAATATTCTGGCCCTGACTCTCCTCCTCCTCTTCCTTTGGTAGCCCACTGCCACTGCTGCTAGGAACGGTATGTTCATCCTGGCATCTGGCTTGTTTATTGAAAAGTGCGCAAATTAATGCTTTGCGCGTGTTCTAGGCGAGCGTGTGACCCTCGCACCCCTGGAATCTAGTTCCCACTCCAATGGCGTGTGGAAATTCCCACGCAGCAGGCATACAGGTGCGCTGACGTACTTGCGTGTGTAAGTGCCCGCGCACCACTGAAATACACGTACATAGGCCAATGGCGTGTACGCGCACTTTTGGCCAATTACACGCTATGAAATACACGTACATAGGCCAATCGCGTGTACGCGCACTTTTGACCAATTATACGTGATGAAATACACGTACATAGGCCAATCGCGTGTACGCGCACTTTTGACCAATTACACGCGATGAAATACACGTACATAGGCCAATGGCGTGTACGCGCACTTTTGACCAATTACACGCGATGAAATACACGTACATAGGCCAATGGCGTGTACGCGCACTTTTGACCAATTACACGCGATGACACTCTGACGTGCAGTATTTCCACGTGTGCTCCGTCATCACGTGCTGAGTGGGGAACGCCCGTGCGGATCACGTCAGACACGCTTACGCGCTGAGGGACTCTGGTCCAATAGAATCGCGTATGCGTGCTGACGCACTTACGCGCTAAGGGCCTTTCCTCGGATTTCACGCTGACGTGCAGGAATTTCACGTGCCAAATCACTCCGTATCAAGCTGGCCACCCGAAAACACACGGAACACCACGCTCCTGCCCAGAAGGCCGAGTTACTGCCCCCCCAGTGCCCTGAGCAGCCTCCCACGTGCTATCTGCTGCTGCCTGCCTGCCTGCCTGCCTGCCTGCCTGCTGCCACCGTGCCCTGCCATTTGGTGCCTGCACATCAGCCATCTGCAGGGGTCCAGTTGCTGTGTCCACCCCTGCTGGAACTGAAGACTCCCAACTGGGATCACATCGCTCCACAGCCAAGCCCCAGGACCCAGTTGCCCACCCACACCTGCCTCTGGGGTTGCCATGTCGGGCACTTCCACATCTGGCACCAGTGGCAACCCCAGGCCAGAGGGGCAGAGGGGCACCAGCTTCACTGCCACCGAAGTTGGTGTCCTGGTGGAGCATGTCCTGGGGCAGTATGATGCCCTCTTTGGATCGTCCCGCGCCAGCAAGGAAGGACAGGAGAGGATCTGGGACGACTGTGTGGTTGCCATCAACGCGGAGGGGGTGGCAACCCGCAACGTCCAGAAGATCAAGAAGCGCTGGGAGGACTTGAGGTCCAGGACCCTTGTGAAGGCCCGGCGCCTCGTGGAGGGGGGCCGGGGCCGCATGAGTCCCATCCAGAAGAGGGTCCTGGAACGCGTACGCCCAGCGCTCCACGCCAAGGTCCTTGAGAGGGAGGCCCATCTGGAGTTGAGCGGTAAGTGTGCAAGCATTACTGTGTGAGACAGGGCATGTTGCGGTGTGCTGGTTCTATGATACTTGCCTGTATGTGTGCCATGGGCCATGTATGCATGTATGTGTGCAGGGACATCATGGTAATGCATGTGCGACCAGTGATGTGTGACCCACATGGTTGTTGCATGTGTTGAAATGCGGCATGGGGAGCCCTATGCAGATTTAGGACATGAGAGCATGCCAGTCTCTGTACCTGGACATGGATGGGGGTGAAGGATGGGTGCTGATGCCAGGTACATATATGGTAGCCATGTCTGTGTGCCTGACCTGCGTGTCTGTGACTTGTGCATGCCATGGATGCATGACACATGTGTGTGACAATGCACAGATTCAGTGACGCACCCAACTTACCCTTGTTTCGCCTGTGTTCGGTGTGTTTGGGGCCAGATGGATGTGACTGAGGTGAAGTGTGTGCATGTGATATGCATGAGCCATGATGCATGTGAGTTACATATCATTGAATGTTTCAAGAGTCAATTGGACATGCATGGAAATGTGCATGGCATGCACCATGCCTGTTACTGTGTGTGTTTTGCCTGGACTGACCCATGTGTTGTGGAGGGATATGATGGAAGTGTACTTTGACAGTGGTGCTCATCTGCTATTGCTTCCTGTCTAGGGGACCATTGTACAGTAGCCTGATGCTTGTGTCCTTTGTCTCCCTCTACGCAGCGGCTAGTGAAGAAGAGGGCGGAGACGGCGCTGTGGAGCAAGGCGGCGGGGATGCCCCCACGGCTGCAGCGGAAGGGGTGGGTGAGCCCCCACAGGGGCCTGCTACGGCGGGAGACGGTGAGGAGCCATCCAGGTTGGTGGTTTGCACAGAGGAGGAGGAGGCCGACACTGGTGCACACATGGGGCCTGGTGGGAGCATCCCTGCTGGTGCAATTGGTGCAGTCAGGGGCCAGGGGCAGGAGGCAGCACAGGTCACCGTGGAGGTGCCTGTGCATGTCGCTGTCCCTGACCCTGTGAGTGCACCACCATGCACCAGCAGGGATGCCCCGTCCCAGGCCCGTCTGCAGGTAGAGGGGATGTCCATGTCAACTGACTCCCCTCCACCTGCGGCCGTGGGAACCCCTGGCCGCGTGGAGCAGGTCCTGATTGGGGTCGTGATGCGCACGGCTGTGATTCGTGATGCCGTGCGTGCTTCCCGGGAGGAGCACGCACGTCATCACGAAGTGCACCGTGCCGACGTGGCCCAATTGGGATCGGCCATGTTCGGGGGGTTCCTGCATGTGTTGGCCAATCTGACGGCCCTCTCCTCCTCTGTGCAGGCTATCCACCGGTCGTTCTCCTTGCCGTCTTCCGGCCCAGATGCCACCATGGCCCCCTGTGGACCTGCCCCGACCAATGCAGCCAGCTCGGTGGGGATCCCATCCCTGCCACAGTTGGGAGTCGGAGGTCCAGCAGGGGTGGACAACACAGCAAGTGGACCCCAGCAGATGGAAGATGTGCCGGCATCATCGGGCAGGGCACGTGCACGACGGCGTCGGTGGTTACCATCAGCCTGGATGCCGTCGTGCTGGCAGAGGCAGTGGCGTCGGAGGCAGCAGCGGGCTCGACGTGGGAGGCATCATGGCTCAGGGCCATCAAGATCAGAGGGGCAGGCATCGGCCGGAGGGCAGGGCAACCCTGGCATGGCGGTGTGTTCCGTGTGGGAGGAGTTTGGCCAGCGGATAGGTGCGGAGCGGCAGCGGGCGGAAGAGGAGAGGCTCGCCATGGCCAGGGCGGAGATCTCCATGCGTCGGGCATTGAGGCGGGCTGAGTGCCTCGAGGAGGCTCGCAGGGATTTTGGTGAGCACATGGGGTTGTCCCTGCGAGACCTCGGGGCCAGGACAGAGTCCCCGCCTCCAGGACATTGACATGGAGTTCGAGGATGCCCTGGCCAGCATCACCAAGTGAGCCGCAGGACTTGCCCGCTGCCTTTGTATATAGTTTTTTAGTTAGTTAGTGCTAGGTTTCCTTTATTTATTTTTATTATTTTGGACCGCTCGGACAATGGCCACTTTTTTGTACATATTTTTTTTATTAGTTAGTATTAGGTTTCATTTGTGGTGTTGGGCTCATGGACCCTGGAACATTCCTGTATATATTGTTATTTTTTGGGAGATACATTTTTTTATTTTCTTATTGTTTACACCATGACGTAATGGTTTTTCTTTGATTTCCTACTACATGGTTTTGCTTTGGACAAATTCTAATAATTTTTTAATCCTTTGTTTTTTGGTTTATCATTTTTGTTCTCGGACATGGACCTTTTATTTACTTTGCCACATAGTTGTATGTTTTATTAGTTTACTTATTTTTTGTTTTTAATACATTTTTATATTTTCTTACACTTGTGTTATTTTCTCTTTGGTTTCTTACATGTCATGATATGGGTTTTGACATTCACTTGCACCCATTGTGTATGTGTGTGTGACGGACATGTGTTCTTTTGCATACTTGCCTTTGGGGTTGTGTCATGTGATTGCATTCACTATGTGGGTGCATGCAATCCTTGCCTGGGTGTTTGTGCTGGGTATGCTGGCCATTACTGCCATGATTGTGTATCGTCAGGACCTGGGGCCAGGGGGACATGGGTGGGGGCCTGCTGACAGGTTCCCCACAGTGCTGGGGGTGGTGGGAGACATGGGTGGGGGCCTGGTGGAGGGTGTCCCTGGTGGATGGGGGGTGGGGGTGGTGGGAGACATGGGTGGGGGCCTGGTGGAGGGTGTCCCTGGTGGATGGGGGGTGGGGGTGGTGGGAGACATGGGTGGGGGCCTGGTGGAGGGTGTCCCTGGTGGATGTGGGGTGGGGGTGGTGGGAGACATGGGTGGGGGCATGGTGGAGGGTGCCCCTGGTGGATGGGGGGTGGGGGTGGTGGGAGACATGGGTTGGACATGGGTGGGGGCCTGCTGGCAGGTTCCCCACAGTGCTGGGGGTGGTGGGAGACATGGGTGGGGGCCTGGTGGAGGGTGTCCCTGGTGGATGGGGGGTGGGGGTGGTGGGAGACATGGGTTGGACATGGGTGGGGGCCTGCTGGCAGGTTCCCCACAGTGCTGGGGGTGGGGGTGGTGGGAGACATGGGTGGGGGCCTGCTGGCAGGTTCCCCACAGTGCTGGGGGTGGTGGGAGACATGGGTGGGGGCCTGGTGGAGGGTGTCCCTGGTGGATGGGGGGTGGGGGTGGTGGGAGACATGGGTGGGGGCCTGGTGGAGGGTGTCCCTGGTGGATGGGGGGTGGGGGTGGTGGGAGACATGGGTGGGGGCCTGGTGGAGGGTGTCCCTGGTGGATGTGGGGTGGGGGTGGTGGGAGACATGGGTGGGGGCATGGTGGAGGGTGCCCCTGGTGGATGGGGGGTGGGGGTGGTGGGAGACATGGGTTGGACATGGGTGGGGGCCTGCTGGCAGGTTCCCCACATTGCTGGGTGTGGGGGTGGTGGGAGACATGGGTGGGGGCCTGGTGGAGGGTGTCCCTGGTGGATGGGGGGTGGGGGTGGTGGGAGACATGGGTGGGGGCCTGGTGGAGGGTGTCCCTGGTGGATGGGGGGTGGGGGTGGTGGGAGACATGGGTGGGGGCCTGGTGGAGGGTGTCCCTGGTGGATGTGGGGTGGGGGTGGTGGGAGACATGGGTGGGGGCATGGTGGAGGGTGCCCCTGGTGGATGGGGGGTGGGGGTGGTGGGAGACATGGGTTGGACATGGGTGGGGGCCTGCTGGCAGGTTCCCCACAGTGCTGGGGGTGGGGGTGGTGGGAGACATGGGTGGGGGACTGGTGGAGGGTGTCCCTGGTGGATGGGGGGTGGGGGTGGTGGGAGACATGGGTGGGGGCCTGGTGGAGGGTGTCCCTGGTGGATGTGGGGTGGGGGTGGTGGGAGACATGGGTGGGGGCCTGGTGGAGGGTGTCCCTGGTGGATGGGGGGTGGGGGTGGTGGGAGACATGGGTGGGGGCCTGGTGGAGGGTGTCCCTGGTGGATGTGGGGTGGGGGTGGTGGGAGACATGGGTGGGGGCATGGTGGAGGGTGCCCCTGGTGGATGGGGGGTGGGGGTGGTGGGAGACATGGGTTGGACATGGGTGGGGGCCTGCTGGCAGGTTCCCCACAGTGCTGGGGGTGGGGGTGGTGGGAGACATGGGTGGGGGCCTGGTGGAGGGTGTCCCTGGTGGATGGGGGGTGGGGGTGGTGGGAGACATGGGTGGGGGCCTGGTGGAGGGTGTCCCTGGTGGATGTGGGGTGGGGGTGGTGGGAGACATGGGTGGGGGCCTGGTGGAGGGTGTCCCTGGTGGATGTGGGGTGGGGGTGGTGGGAGACATCGGTGGGGGCATGGTGGAGGGTGCCCCTGGTGGATGGGGGGTGGGGGTGGTGGGAGACATGGGTGGGGGCCTGGTGGAGGGTGTCCCTGGTGGATGGGGGGTGGGGGTGGTGGGAGACATGGGTGGGGGCCTGGTGGAGGGTGTCCCTGGTGGATGTGGGGTGGGGGTGGTGGGAGACATGGGTGGGGGCATGGTGGAGGGTGCCCCTGGTGGATGGGGGGTGGGGGTGGTGGGAGACATGGGTTGGACATGGGTGGGGGCCTGCTGGCAGGTTCCCCACAGTGCTGGGGGTGGGGGTGGTGGGAGACATGGGTGGGGGCCTGGTGGAGGGTGTCCCTGGTGGATGGGGGGTGGGGGTGGTGGGAGACATGGGTGGGGGCCTGGTGGAGGGTGTCCCTGGTGGATGGGGGGTGGGGGTGGTGGGAGACATGGGTGGGGGCATGGTGGAGGGTGCCGCTGGTGGATGGGGGGTGGGGGTGGTGGGAGACATGGGTTGGACATGGGTGGGGGCCTGCTGGCAGGTTCCCCACAGTGCTGGGGGTGGGGGTGGTGGGAGACATGGGTGGGGGCCTGGTGGAGGGTGTCCCTGGTGGATGGGGGGTGGGGGTGGTGGGAGACATGGGTGGGGGCCTGGTGGAGGGTGTCCCTGGTGGATGGGGGGTGGGGGTGGTGGGAGACATGGGTGGGGGCATGGTGGAGGGTGCCCCTGGTGGATGGGGGGTGGGGGTGGTGGGAGACATGGGTTGGACATGGTTGGGGGCCTGCTGGCAGGTTCCCCACAGTGCTGGGGGTGGGGGGGGTGGGAGACATGGGTGGGGGCCTGGTGGAGGGTGTCCCTGGTGGATGGGGGGTGGGGGTGGTGGGAGACATGGGTGGGGGCCTGGTGGAGGGTGTCCCTGGTGGATGGGGGGTGGGGGTGGTGGGAGACATGAGCAGGTGTGCAGGGTAGTTCCCTGTGGTGTGTGCTGCCTGCAGGGGCCGTGGAGGGTGTACAGGTAATGCCTGGGAGCACACAGCCAATTCGCGTGTGGAACTTCCCGCGCATCCCTGAAATCCACGTACCCGGCCATATCGCGTGTGGAACTTCCCGCGCACCCATGAGATCCACGTACCCTGACTAATCGCGTGTGGAACTTCCCGCGCACCCCTGAAATCCACGTACCCGGCCATATCGCGTGTGGAACTTCCCGCGCACCCCTGAAATCCACGTAGCCGGCCATATCGCGTGTGGAACTTCCCGTGCACCCCTGCAATCCACGTACCCGGCCATATCGCGTGTGGAACTTCCCGCGCACCCCTGAAATCCACGTAGCCGGCCATATCGCGTGTGGAACTTCCTGCGCACCCCTGCAATCCACGTACCCTGCCATATCGCGTGTGGAACTTCCCGCGCACCCCTGAAATCCACGTACCCGGCCATATCGCGTGTGGAACTTCCCGCGCACCCCTGAAATCCACGTACCCGGCCATATCGCGTGTGCAACTTCCCGCGCACCCCTGCAATCCACGTACCCGGCCATATCGCGTGTGGGACTTCCCGCGCACCCCTGGAATCCACGTACCCGGCCATATCGCGTGTGGAACTTCCCGCGCACCCCTGCAATCCACGTACCCTGCCATATCGCGTGTGGAACTTCCCGCGCACCCCTGAAATCCACGTACCCGGCCATATCGCGTGTGGAACTTCCCGCGCACCCCTGAAATCCACGTACCCGGCCATATCGCGTGTGCAACTTCCCGCGCACCCCTGCAATCCACGTACCCTGACTAATCGCGTGTGGAACTTCCCGCGCACCCCTGGAATCCACGTACCCGGCCATATCGCGTGTGCAACTTCCCGCGCACCCCTGCAATCCACGTACCCTGATTAATCGCGTGTGGAACTTCCCGCACACCCCTGAAATCCACGTACCCGGCCATATCGCGTGTGCAACTTCCCGCGCACCCCTGCAATCCACGTACCCTGACTAATCGCGTGTGGAACTTCCCGCGCACCCCTGAAATCCACGTACCCGGCCATATCGCGTGTGCAACTTCCCGCGCACCCCTGCAATCCACATACCCTGACTAATCGCGTGTGGAACTTCCCGCGCACCCCTGAAATCCACGTACCCGGCCATATCGCGTGTGGAACTTCCCGCGCACCCCTGCAATCCACGTACCCTGACTAATCGCGTGTGGAACTTCCCGCGCACCCCTGAAATCCACGTACCCGGCCATATCGCGTGTGGAACTTCCCGCGCACCCCTGCAATCCACGTACCCTGACTAATCGCGTGTGGAACTTCCCGCGCACCCCTGAAATCCACGTACCCGGCCATATCGCTTGTGCAACTTCCCGCGCACCCCGGTATACACGCACACGTTTATTTTTTCTCTCAGCGCGTGTCTGTGTTTGTGGGTACCCCTTTGTACGTCATTTGTCCTGGAGGGCCACAGTATTGGGCATTGATCATGTCTGTATATAGGTGCTATTTGTTGGCGCACCTTTTAGCGCACATTTCTTGCAGGCGCAGAGACGCTACCGCCTGCTTTCTTGTGGCGGTCGTGTTTGTGCCTGTTTGTGCCTGTGCGCTGCTTTGAGCGTGCGCTTTTTTGCCCTATTCTATTCCATGAATACGTGTTGTATGCGAGCGTGTGGGCGTTCCGCGCACTTGCCTCCTAAACTTTCCCCGTGCCGCCCACATTCTTCCCCATTCCGAGTGTTGTGCCCCATTTTATTCCCCATTCCGAGTGTCCCGCCCTGTGTTCCGCCTACTTTAGAGCTGTGCGCTGCGCTCGGAGTGATAGCGCAGTGGCCGTGGCGCACGACGTTGGTTGACCTGTGCGCCGGCCTGCGCCGCGCGCTTTTTCAGCGCACGTCCTCTGCTTTTCTTGCGCACGGACTTCCATGAATCGACGTGCGCTGGTTTCCCTGCGCTTTTCGCTAATTTTCGGCGCAGCGCACGTATTGGCCCCTCTGCGCCGGGATTTTCGGCGCACATTTATTCCATGAATCGGCCTGATAGTGTTTTTGGAATAAGACGACAATTTGACTACTGTGCTGGAATGGTGAAATTCAATATAAACTCACAGGAAGATCCACAAGAATTTCTAATGTACTTACTATTAGTACTGGAAAACAAAAACATACCTATAAATGAAATCTTTCAGATTTCATACATGTGGAAACATACATGCACTCTGTGCAACAATGTGACACAAGAAGAAATTCCCAATGAACGCTTCATATATACATCAATACCAAATTGTGAATTCATTCCATTTCAGCAACTTGCACAAAATGCAAACCATCGTAGATTATGCTCTACCTGCAATTCAGATAATCGCTCCACGTTAGTAATACAAACACATAGTAAATATGTAATACTAATGCTTCTACGTTACAATGCAGATGGTACCAAAAACAACCTCAAGCTGACTGGATTCACACATGGTCAAATATCACTTGGTAGGAAAACCTTCACAACAATAGGTATAATCTACCACGCAGGAGCCACAACCAATTCAGGGCACTACACGACATATATAAAAAAGAAATGTGGATGGTTTGAATGTAATGATAGTACCATTACTCTAAAGCAGAGATTACCAGCAAATCTTACAAACGCTTATTTGATGTTCTTTAAACCAAAATGTGATAAATAAACTGTATTTAAACCTTTAAGTAAATTTGTGTTAAACAAATATAAACTGTTAGAATACTCCTAAAGCTATCTAACTGCTCAAAGATTCTACAACAACTAATCAGATAAATGAATACCACTAAATTAGACCAAAAAATACACAGTTAGAATACGCCAATTGGTATCTAACTGTCCCAAAATTATAAATTTGTGTTAAAATAATATAAACTGTTAGAATACTCCAAAAGCTATCTAACAGCTCAAAGATTCTACAACAACTAATCAGATAAATGAATACCACTAATTAGGCCAAAAAATACACAGTTAGAATACGCCAATTGGTATCTAACTGTCCCAGAATTTAACAATATCCAAATAGATAAATCAAAACCACTAAAATATATTAAAAAAATAGACAGTTAGAATACGCCAATTGGTATCTAACTGCTCCAAAATTTTATAATATCAAAACAAATGAAGAATCTGTTGCTGCTCCAAAAAAAATACAACAAAGCAAAGTATAAAGCATTAGCCAGAAACAAAAAGTGAACACTGAAAACAAACAAATACACTGTAGCATAACAGAAAAAGGGTTTTTTTTTTAATCCAACATGGATTTTTTTTTTCTCCAACAGACCCAATGATTTAAGCAACAAATACAGAAACTGAGCAAATTGCACAGTACTCTGATGTGTACTCTACTAAACATGAGAGTCGAAAAAAAATAAAAGTATATTGCTTATACAATGTAATAAGTCATTACAAAATACTAATACTAGCATGCTATTTTCTTTTATCACAGAAATGCAGAAGAAAAACATGGACTCCCATTACTAGGCCAAACAGTAAGTATACAATAATAAGGACAACCATAGCAGCATATCACATCCATAGTATCTAACACATTTGTTCCTTATACATTTGTTTTTTACCCAAAGTTATAAGCAAATATGAATGTGATATGCTGCGGTGGTTGTTGCCAGGGCATAGAGTCTTGGGTGCATGGCCATAGAGTCAAACATTTCAACTATGATCTATGGGAAACTTTTAATGTCCGCGAACAATGTGAGTGTTCTTAGAACACTTTGAACTTGCCAGCGAACAATACGGACACCGTTTTCAGGACACCCCCTACGAACATTTCAGAACAACGCGATAGTTCTTAGTAGAACACTTTCAACTTAACAACAAACAATACGGACAGCGTCCTAAGGACACCCCCTACGAACATTCCAAAACACCGGGAGTGTTCTCAAAAACGTCTTCAGAACACCCCCATTTTGTTTATTTGCGAACATTTCAGGACACCGCGGGTGTTCTTAGAACACATTCAACTTGACAGAGAACAATACGGACAGCGTCCTCAAGACCCCCCTACGAACACTCCCCGGACACGCAAGTGTTCTTAGAAGCATCTTCAGAACACCTCCATCGTGTTTATTTGCGAACATTTCAGGACACCACGAGTGTTCTTAGGTCACATTCAACTTGACAGAGAACAATACGGACAGCGTCCTCAGGACACCTCCTACGAACACTCCCCGGACACCGCGAGTGTTCTTAGAAGCGTCTTCAGAACACCCCCATTTTGTTTATTTGCGAACATCTCAGGACATTGCGAGTGTTCTTAGGACACATTCAACTTGACAGAGAACAATACGGACAGCGTCCTCAGGACACCCCCTACGAACACTCCCCGGACACCGCGAGTGTTCTTAGAAGCGTCTTCAGAACACCCCCATTTTGTTTATTTGCGAACATTTCAGGACACCGCGGGTGTTCTTAGAACACATTCAACTTGACAGAGAACAATACGGACAGCGTCCTCAGGACACCCCCTACGAACTTTCCAGGACACTGGGAGTGTTCTTTGAAGCGTCTTCAGAACACCACCATCTTGTTTATTTGTGAACATTTCAGGACACTGCGAGTGTTCTTAGGGCACATTCAACTTGACAGAGAACAATACGGACAGCGTCCTCAGGGCACCCCCTACGAACACTCCCCGGACACCGCAAGTGTTCTTAGAAGTGTATTCAGAACACCACCATCTTGTTTATTTGCGAACATTTCAGGACACCGCGGGTGTTCTTAGAACACATTCAACTTGACAGAGAACAATACGGACAGCGTCCTCAGGACACCCCCTACGAACACTCCCTGGACACCGCAAGTGTTCTTAGAACAGTTTCACTTTGCTTGCGAACAAAACGGACACATATTGAGTCCTTAGAACACCCCCCAGTCAGTTTATTTAGAACATTTCAGAACACCCGTGATGTCCGCAAACAAATCGAATACAAAAAGAACGTCTAACACATAAAAAACACAACTTTCATCCTATCTCATACACTCCCACCCTCCCCAAACACTCCTACACACCAACACACTCTACAAAATACACATTTTGAACAAAGTTTCACCGCGCTGTCCGCGGACGTCCGCGAATCCAAGATGGCGGGCGCTACCGAAAAATCTGACGTGCTTCACGCTCCACGCCGTCCAATCAGCGAACCCATTGCATGTCCGCGAACATCACGCAAGACGATTGGCCAATCAGGACACTGTCCGCGGAGCGAACAGGGAAGTGTGTCCGTGAACCGAACACAGATATCACTAATTTATTTTACCTACTTTTTGGTCATTTTAAAAAAAAAACTACTGGACGGATTTTTACCAAATTTGCAAAAGCACGCTTTCGGGACCAAGCCGCTGCTCCTGGTCCAAATTTGGTGGAAATCCATCCAGCGGTTTCGGCTGTAGGCGCGAGCAACATTTTTTTCCCATTCAGTCTATGGGAAAAAAAAAGTTTTGGGACCCCCCCTATAACTTTGCCCCCCTGGACGAATCCTCACCAAACTTTGCAGAAAAACAGGGTGACCCAAATAGATTTTTTGCAAAGTTTGGTGAGGATCCGTCCAGGGAGAGCGAAGTTATAAGCCACCCAAAAAGTGCTCTTCCTATGGAAACAGCAACTTAACCATAGCTACATGGCCACTAACGTGGCCATGTAATATATATATATATATATTTTACACACAACACACTAGGAGAGGAGCGGAAAGGATGGTAAGGAAGGGACATCAATCATGGGGATAAGAAAGGGCAGGTGGATAGGAGAAGAGGTAGCGTGGGCCTTACTTAGGTAGGTAGCAGGTCTTCTGGTGCTCCTTGACCGTAGTCTCGAAAGCACTTCGAAGACTCTCCTCCCTGCAGAGTACTGTGTCGCGGTACATACAGAATATTGTGACCCTCGATAGGTAAGGGTCAACAGCATTGTGAATGGCCTGTGAAGCAGCTGGAGGGATGCGCTCTCCCACAGGAGTGTCTCTTGTGGTGAGAGGAGCGGAAACGGAGGATGCTGTAGAGGAACTCGACCTACTACTTTTATCACAAGGTACAACCTTGCGAATGTCCGCACTGTGGAACGATGTTAGGTGTCGCTTCATTGATGTCGTAGCAAAGCTGTATGAACCACGTCTCCCACGACTCAGCACCATGTTGCACTGGTTGCAGGTGACCTTGTTTGCACATGCTTTTGGTACGTTACCATGAATGGTAAACAACCGCCACACCCAAGACTCCCGGCGAGTGCTGGTAGTAGGGAGTTCCTCAACCTCATTCTCTTCACCCGGTTCATCCTCGTTCTCCATATCCTAATGCATGTTCCCCTCGGCAGGCCCTTGGGGAGGTGGTGATGGTGGATGGTTTGGGGCTGGTGGTGAGGCAGATGTAGCAACAGCAGCTATGGATGCCATCAGGGTTGATGAGATAATCTCAGCAAGAGCAGCAAAGGCAGCAAAAGTCAATCTGCAATAGGCAGAAGTACAATGAAGATCAGCTCTGGGATGTGGCCTTTTTATAGGGGTGGAGGGGTGTGCTTTGCGAACAGATTGAACACCCAAAAAGGTTATAAAACCTTCAAAAAGTATGTGGAAAGCCAGGGTCATTGTCTGGGACATGTGCAATGGTGAATTTTTACTGTAAAATAATTTGGATTGTCTGAATAAGTTCTTTTAAAATGTTGGGGAACCGGGCAGTGTTCGCAAATTAGGATACACGCTCAGCATGGGTGCGGTCACATGATGATGTTGGAAACACGTCCGCGAAGGGAACGGGTGTCCGTAGGACACCAAATGCACAGGAACGTCATGCGCATGCACGCGGGTGTTCTATGGACAGTGTTCGGGTCCTCAAACAAATTAAAAGTGCGACACAAGTGAGACAGAGAGTTACGGACTGGTGCGATGTTTGCAGGACTTACGGGTGCAGTGCGCATGTGCGTCGATGTTTTGCAGACTGTGCGGACAGGTATAGTGTCCTTAGGACACCTCCATTTTGTTTGACTACCGACATCCCGGACACTGCACATGTTCTCAGCACAGTTTCTACTTGGCTGCGGATGGTACGGACAGGTATAGTGTCCTTAAGATTCCTGCATTTTGTGCAGTAACGGACATGCCGGACTTTGGGTGTGTTCTAAGAACAGTTCCATCTTTGCTGCGAATGGTACGGACAGGTATAGTGTCCTTAGGACATCCCCATTTTGTTAATTAGGGACAGCCCGGACAGGCGCACTGTCTGCTGACATTTTAACTGCTTTTTAAAAAAAATAAGACACAAAGAATTTCATTAAAAGAAACATAATTTGTTTTTATTATATACATATACGCAATTCATGAAAGAGAGGGGGGAGCAGAAACTGATACAAATACAGGGAATTAGAGGTTTGTAGAGGATGGATGGGAGGGGATGAAGGGATGGAAGTCTCATCAAAATGTTTTTCTTGGTGTTGACAGTTTGGGGATAGTTCACTGGTAAATGGAGAGGGGAAAGAGGTACATGTGGGACAATGGTATTTAATTTTTTCTTTTATGTGGTCCTCCACAAACTGTTTCAAACCATTGAAATGTTCCTTGAGCATGTCTATTTTCTGTTCCATGTATTTCAGAGTCTATTCCAATGTGTCTTTTGGTGTATTATTTTCAATGTTTATATGGTCTGTTAATATATATATATATATATATATATATATATATATATATATATATATATATATATATATATATATATGTTAAGTACACATAAAGTAATGATTATTAATTTTCTTTTATAGAGAAGTGTCTACCATTATTATCACTGTCTTCAGACATTTCCTCTTGTGGAAAATTTTCATCAAGCCACTCCAAAGTACTGCACATTTCTGTGTGAAAAACAAAAATATATTAATTGTAGTTTACCTAATACAAAAAGTTTAGAAATATATAAGAAAAATGAAATTTACTTACGAGTTTTTGGTAAGTTGTATTCATAGTTTTGTGTAGGTCTACTGTTGCTTCTAGCTCTGCAGTTTCTGTGAGGTAATTATATTCGAGGCATATCATTTTGTTTTGGTATATTACATTTTATTACATATGGTATTTAAAAAGATGGTTGATGTTTTAGATATGTAGGCTCCACTGCTTATTTATTATTACATATAATGTGTTTATGTGCTGCTTTTTGAAATTGTACAGTGTGTATATGGTATGATAGAAAAATGTAAGTTAACCCATGAGTGTTTGGGTAGTGTTGATGTTGTCTGCGCCAGTCGCGGACGTACGCACAGTCCGCGGACATCAAAAGCATTTACGGGGGTGTTCAGTATGTTCTATTTTACATGTATATAAAGTAAGGGAATCCTAGTAAACATCTATCAAAGTCATCTATCAAATTCACACTATGAAAAAAAATTGTTAAAGGGTTGTTATGGTTAAGTTGCGCTACTAAAAACCTATACATTCAGTAAAAAAACTTTGTTAAAGGGATGTTATGGTTAAGTTGCGCTACTAAAAACTGTTACGAAGTGACTTGCATACCTTCTTATGGTTGACATGCCAGGTTTATTAACAGCTTCACAGGTGTCTTTACAGGCAGTAATTTAAGTTACATAAAGGACATTAACACTGGCAGCCCATCACCCAGGCAAGGGGTTCACCAACTGACCAGGGCTGGAACCTTCACTCACACATTCCAACACTCAGACATCAACACTCCACATGACATCACAACATTCGTGCTCACCCAGGCAAGACATATACAACACATTCCCCCCCCTTTACATTAACACACTACACACACTAAGCCCTACACACAACGCATCTCCCCTCCCTCCACTTATCCACAACATATAAAAACACTACGGGACACACCTCCAATCATACCAACACACCCCATCCACACAGACTCGTATGACCAGGGCAGGCACACCTCATGTGCTCCAACACTCTGACTCTCATCTTATCCCAGTGCACTGGCCAGGCACACCGAGACCAACAACTAAATACAGGCACACTCTGGATCCTGAAAGGTGGAGCGAATCTTCAATAGGCACGCAGTGCAGCCAGGAACAACAGCCTGCGTGCAATAAAAGAAGAAACATTAGTGGTACATGACCACAAGATAGAAGTACATGTGTGACCTTCCATGCCCATCACCAACAGACATGCTCCTACAAACACCACGGCGCTACCACCCGCACACATACCTCTTTACCCATGTGTGATTGTAATAACGGTCGCCCCCGACCAACTGGGGGTGCTACCGCTCAGCACAATAGCTATAATTGAGCAGGACTGTAGTCACAGTCGCACCTTGTCTGGATGGAGTTACTACCACTCAGAATAGCTATTAACCCTGCATGACTATAAACACAGTCACACCCTCCCTGTAATGGTGGCGCTACCACCATGCACAAATATACGTGGCCTCACCATGCATCTATATTATTACTGACACTTCCACACAGAAGTGGTGGCGCTACCACCACAATCCAACGTATACCGCTAACCCATGTACGCCCCTACCACAGACGCACCCATACCATACTTAAAACAATGCTGAGATCATAAGCCATCTCAGCATATGGTAGGTCAAACATGTCGGCTAGGCACATTCACCATCAGCCAAAGCATACTCCTATCATGTCAGCCAGGCACACTGACCATCAGCCAAACGATGCTCCAACATGAATATAAGCACCATCCACAACCAGGAGTAAAATCACTCATAACCACTCCCATCCATACCCAACCCAACCCCACCATTCATCACCTGACACAGTATGCTTTGTTCTTGAATTGACATATTTCTAAAAACACCATATGTCTTTTCATGAAGCTTAAACAAAATAACCTCCAAAACATTAGATTCAACAAATCCATCCCAAAACCAAAGCTAAAAGTCCATGTTGCATTGGTGCAACCTAAAGAAAACCTGAACATCCTCAAATATGTGAGCACTACAATAGATTAGCATCTTCACTCACCACACACTCTTAGCAATAGTGCATAACTAAAAAGTCCATGGGTGGAATTCACACCACTAAGGAACTGCAAATCCTCAAAATAGTCGTAACCAAACTAATGTATACAAGAATTACGATTAGCACATCCAAGTCACCATACCCATTCTCTGAGATACCATGCCATAGCGTATCCCAACCTACATTATACCAAAACTTGTTCACAAATCACATATCGAAGACATTTTCCTTATCTCCAACACCAGAAAAGAATATATCTACATTGTCTCTGCTTCACACAACAAGATACTTGCGGTTAAGACAGTCCATTTCAGACCGCAAAGAAAATGAGCGATGCAATCAGCATCCAACTTGCGATGCCATTCCAGCTTTGATCCGCTTTGACTTTTACTGGTAAAAGCCTCACATCGAGCGAAGCCGTCGAGCGAAGCCGTTGTCCCATACCACCATGCCAATCCAGGGTCCAATCACTTTGACAATGACAGTTCCCATTGTCCACCGGATTTTCATTACAAAAGTGCTGCGCTACACATTTTGGTTTCCCAGGGCTCCTACAGGCGAAGTATGTACAGCACACTGATTCCCTTCACCAGACATTATGGGAACTGATTGGCTAGCTTTGCCGAACCTCCATTGGACTGATGGACCGACGGGGAAAGCTTCATTACATCGACTCCTTCCCATTGTCACTAGACGATATAACAAATCAAAACGAACTTCCTGAGCACGTATGGACACACTTTTGGGTCCTTTGCTCTAAAGTTCATTATTCTCTTTATCTTGTGATACGCGCAACGTATTATTGTCGAGCAGCCCAGTACGGCACGTCTAAGAACTCCTGGGTGTTCCGCCCGTCCACCAACTCCCTCACAGGCACACTGACGTCACCATTGTCGCAGCTGACAGCATGGAGCAAAGGTCTCTGGTGGACTAACAGTCACCCATAACATCTCAGGGCCAATCTAATGTTAACGCACACATTTCAGCCTTCTGTTACTCAGAGTACCTTGCCATCTTCACACCTCCCATGCTCCATATCCGGCACTGCCTAGCCGGGATGCCAACAGATGTGATAAACCAACGCTTTGCTGAACAGTCTTCAATGCACTGTTATGAGCGGGCACAGCTCACAAGCATCTGTCTCGCACCATTTCCCTCAGATAACATGGGAACCCCTCAGTCTTCCAATTTATGGGCCAGATCTCCCCTTCAGGTTAAAATGGGTCACTTTATCCATCACCCTAAGGCCCACTTCCAATCATTGGCCCCAGGACCAGTCACCCACCAGACTATGGGTTGCTGGGGTTTCCGCCTTATGTGGGCTCTCTTCCACCCCTCTTGCCTGTGCCCTGGGTGATGGGCCTTACTTGTCTTGTTTTGGGGGGCAGTGTCGTCCTCTTCCTTCTTCCTGCACCCCCCGCAGCAGGTTGTCCAGCATCAGCACGCAGGTTCCTTGTCAGAAAGACCGACTCGTCGCCATTGTTACGAAGTGACTCGCATACCTTCTTATGGTTGACATGCCAGGTTTATTAACAGCTTCACAGGTATCTTTACAGGCAGTCATTTAAGTTACATAAAGGACATTAACACTGGCAGCCCATCACCCAGGCACAGGGTTCACCAACTGACCAGGGCTGGAACCTTCACTCACACATTCCAACACTCAGACATCAACACTCCACATGACATCACAACATTCCTGCTCACCCAGGCAAGACATATACAACACATCACCCCCCCTTTACATTAACACACTACACACACTAAGAACTACACACAACACATCTCCCCTCCTTGCACTTATCCACAACAAACAAAACACCACGGGACACACCTCCACTCATACTAACACACCCCATCCACACAGACTCTTATGACCAGGGAAGACACACTGCATGTGCTCAAACACTCTGACTCTCATCTTATCCCAGTGCACTGGCCAGACACAACAAGACCAACAACTAAATACAGGCACACTCTGGACCCTGAAAGGTGGAGCGAGTCTTCAATAGGCACACAGTGCAGCCAGGAACAACAGCCTACGTGCAATAAAAGAAGAAACATTAGTGGTACACGACCACAAGATAGAAGTACATATATGACCTTTCATGCCCATCACCAACAGACATGCTCCTACAAACACCGGGGGCGCTACTGCCCCGATTAGCTACTAAAAACCTATAAATTAAGTAAAAAAACTTTGTTAAAGGGATGTTATCGTTAAGTTGCGCTACTAAAAACTTGTGATATTCATTAAAAAAACTTTGTTAAAGGGATGTCATGGTTCCAAGTAAAACCGAAAAACCTCTGAAATTCGCCAGTTATGGTAAGCTAAGCAACCATAACTCGGGCCACCACCGTGCACTGCTAAGACTAACACACAGGACATCAAAGATGACATCACTTGATGACATCACTGATAACATCACATGTGCATTTACTTTTATGAAAACTCTGTACAAGGGATTCATATTATAATGTTGAGAGAAAAAGTGTCAAGGATAATTGGAATAGATATCTTGAGCTATGTAGTACATGTGGCAATGCATTGATATAAATAGCATTCTATTATGAAGTTCTTTACACTATACTAAGCTACTCAAGTATAAATATAAGCATTTTCTGCAGCATGCATGATGGAGGTGCAATATTCCTAATCTTAACATGTTGAATAGTGAAATGATAAATGCTGTTTTATTAGAGTTTTCTGTACTGTGCAACATGTAATAAGTAGCTAATAAAACCACTTACTGCATAATTTCATTATTACATACAAAACACAAAGACACAACAACACATACAAATATGAGAATATATAGAGAAAGTGAAGTATGCAAAAAAGCTGCAGTCTAAGCAGAAAGTGTTCACAACCTAACTGATTATCTTTATGCACAGAAAGGGTTGCTCTGCTTCAAACCTACTACTTCCCTATGTAAAAACATCACATGATGTGACTGCACCCTAAAGGAACTAATGGAAATACAAATATGAGCACATCCAGAGGAAGTACAGTAATAAAAAAACAGCACAACCATAAGAAAGTGTTGATAACCTTACTGATTGTTTATTGTTCCTATGTATATGTTTTATATGCTGTGAGTGGACCCTAAGAGAATTATTGTAAGAACATATTTAAAGAATAGGTCTACAAATATAGTACTTTTTGATTTTTTTGTTCCTAGCTATTACTGTCTAAGATATATCACTAAAGTAAAGAACAGCGAGTCAGACATGTGATGTTATCAGTGATGTCATCAATGACATTTGTAATGTCATCTTTGATGTCCTGTGTGTTAGTCTTAGCAGTACACGGTGGTGGCTTAGCTTACCATAACTGGCGAATTTCAGGTTTATTTTGGTTTTACTTGGAACCATTATGTCCTTTTAACAAAGTTTTTTTACTGATATAGATATAGATATATTACACGACCCACGGTAGTGGCAGTGTAGTTGTGGTTAAGTTGCTGTTTCCATAGGAAGAGCACTTTTTGGATGGCCTATAACTCTGCTAACCCTGGACGAATCCTCACCAAACTTTGCAAAAAAAGTATATGGGCCTCTGAGTTTGGTGAGGTTTGGTTCAGGGGGGACAAAGTTATGGGGGGGTCCCAAAACATATTTTTTTCCCATAGACTAAATGGGGAAAAACTTTGCTCACGACTACAGCCCAAACCACTGGACGGATTCAGATCCAGTAGTTTTTTTTTTAAATGACCAAAAAGTATGTAAAAAGTAATTAGTGATATCTAAGTTCGGTCCGCTGACACTTTTCCCTGTTCGCTCCTCTGACATGTCCTGATTGGTTAAACGGCTTGCGTCATGTACGCGGACATACGAAGTGTACACTGATTGGATGGTGAAAAACTACAAGTGCATCAGATTTTTGGAAAAGCCCGCCATCTTGTATCCGCGGACGTCCGCGGACATCGCAGTGTCAAATGGTGGGGAAATACAATTTTGGCAAGTGTGTTGGTATGTAAGACTGTTTGGGGATGGTGGGGGTGAGAGATGGTTCGAATATTGTATCTATTTAGGTGTTAGGCACCGCTGTTGTGTTTGTTGTATCCACGGACAGTAGCGCTGTCCTTGATGTCCGTAATCGTCCCATATGGGAATGTCCTAAGGACACTATACCTGTCCCTACTGTTCGCCGGCAAGTTGAAACTGTTCTAAGAACACACGCTGTGTCCGGGATGTCTGCAAATAAATGAAAATGGGGGTGTCCTAAGGACAGTATACCTGTCCGTATTGTTTGCAGGCAAGTTGAAACTGTTCTAAGAACACACATGGTGTCCGGGATGTCCGCAAATAAATGAACATGGAGGTGTCCTGAGGACACTATACCTGTCCATACAGTTCGCAGGCAAGTTGAAACTGTTCTAAGAACACACGCCGTGTCCGGCATGTCCGCAAATACATGAAAATGGAGGTGTCCTGAGGACACTATACCTGTCCATACTGTTCCCAGGCAAGTTGAAACTGTTCTAATAACATCCAAGGTGTCCGCGGACATTAAAAATGCCATGAGGCCTAATTAAAAATGTTTGATTCTATGGGTGTGATCATAGTTAAAAATGTTTGATTCTATGGGTGTGATATGCGGCAGTGGTTGCCACCAGGGCCTAGAGTCTTGGGTGCATAGAGTCTTGGGTGCATGGCCATGCACCCAAGACTCTAGGCCCTGGTGGCAACCACCGCAGCATATCACATTCATCAATCACACCCATAGAATCAAACATGGGTATGATGTATGGGTGTGATATGTTTTGGAGTTGTGGCCAGAGTGTACCCAAGATCGAAGTTATAAGTACTGAAGTTATAAGCTACTATGGGTGTGTTATGTTGTGGTGGTTGTGGCAGGGTGCATGGGTGAAGGCTGTAGGCTGTAGGCTGTTTACTCAATACTGTAGGTCCTGACCACAACCACTGCACTATATCACAGCCATAGATCACACCTATAGATTTGATTATCTTTCAAATGGTTTCAATTATACTTACTGCATGGTTTGTTGACATTCGATACATTTTTTACATGAGTTTGGTACCTGGAGGAAGTATTCTTTTTCAAGTTCTGTGATAAAAGAAAAGAGCATGTTAGTGTATGTATTTTATAAAGACTTATTCAATTTCATAAAAGATATTTCAGCTTTTTTTTTACCCTCATATTTGGTTTACAAACCAGTGTACTGTGCATTTTGCTCAGTTTCTGTGTTTGTTTTTTAAATCATTGGGTCTCGGGGGAAAAAAAAATCCTTGTCGGATTAAAAAACCATTTTTTGTTATTGTACAGTCTATTAGTTTGTTTCCTTTCAGTGTTCACTTGTTGTTTCTGGTTTATGTTCCATCTGTTGGATTGTTGCAGATTTCTGAAGCAGTTACATACCTGTTGGCATATTGTAACTGTCTATTTTTGTTACAATTTATTGGTATTCGTTTATCTCTTGGGTTGTTATACAATCTTGGGCTAGTTAGATACCTGTTAGCATATTCTAACAGTTTATAGTTTTTTCATTGAATTTTTTTTTAATGTTGAAGTACAGATTAGTTATTAAATTTTGGTTTTAAGAAGATTAAAAAAGCGTTTGTAAGATTTGCTGGTAATCTCTGCTTTAGAGTAACTGTCCACATTTTTGTTGCAGATTTCTGAAGCACTTAGATACCTGTGGCGTATTCTAACTGTAATTATTATTTTTTTTTAATTTAGTGGTATTGATTTATCTGTTTGGTTGTTGCAAAATCTTGGGGCAGTTAGATACCTGTTGGCATATTCTAACTGTTTTTTTCTTGTCATAATTTAGTGGTATTCATTTATCTGTTTGGTTGTTATAGAATCTTGGGATATTAGGATACCTGTTGGCGTATTCTAACAGTTTATAGTTTTCTAATTGAAGTTTTGTTAATGTTTAAGTTCAGATTAGTTATTAAATTTTGGCTTTAAAAAGATTAAATAAGCGTTTGTAAGATTTGCTGGTAATCTCTGCTTTAGAGTAATGGTGCTATCATTACATTCAAACCATCCACATTTATTTTTTATATATGTAGTGTAGTGACCTGCATTGGTTGTGGTAGATTTTACCTATTGTTGTGAAGGTTTTTCTACCAAGTGCTACTTGACCATGTGTGAATCCAGTCAGCTTGCAGTTTCTGTTGGTACCATCTCCATTATAATGTAGAAGCATTAGTATGAAGTATTTACTATGTGTTTGTATTAGTAAGGTGGAGCGATTATCTGAATTGCATTTAGTACATAATCTGCCATGGTTTGCATGTTGTACAAGTTGCTGAAATGGAATGGATTCACAATTTGGTATGGATACATACACAAAGCGCTTGTTAGGGATTTCTTCTTGTGTAACATTGTTGCAGAGAGTGCAGGTATTTTTCCACATGTATGAAATCTGGAAGATTTCATTTATAGGTATGGTTTTGTTTTCCAATACTTGTAGTAAGTACATTAGAAATTCTTGTGGATCTTCTTGTGAATTTATGGTGAATTTCACCATTCCAGCACAGTAGTCCAATTTTTGTCTTATTCCGTGAACACTATACGTGTTGTCAGGATTGTTTTTTTGCGTTTCTATGAAGGACTAACATTTGCAAACACAATTGGTCTGTACTGTGTAAGTAAATGTTGTCAACAATTGGTGGCAATTGAAATAGAATATTCATTGCTACATTTGCATAACAATTTACACCAGTTACATTTGAAAATTTGAATGGACCAGGTAGTTCTGTGTCCAAGTCATTTTTTCGGGAGTGTATGTTGCCTCTCTGAATAAGTACCTAAGTTACTTTGACTAATAGGTTCTTCTTTACTTATGGTGAATGATGAAGTATTAGCTTTTTTTTACTCTCTTTGGAGGATTTGCAGTCAGATTCTGTTGCATTTCTGTTTGAATTAGTTTTCTTTTACAATGTTTTATTTTTTGTGGAACAGGATATGCTTTTAGATTGGGGGTGTATAGTTAACGTAGTCTATTTTATTCTATAATGCAAGGAATATCAGGGTTGATTTTACTTGCATCAAAGTTGATTAGAAATAGACCTTGAAGTGTACGTAAGCGTGATAGTGCTACGTAGCTCATGCCTTATTTAAAGACTGTGTTACCAATATCTATCAATGCTTTGTCTAGGATAAGATCTTGGGATTTATGAATGGTGACTGCATATGCAGGAGTTAGAGAAAATTGTTCTCTACGTACATACATGTCTTTGAAGAGAAGGAATCAAGCTGTTGAGCATCCTATCCTTTTTACTTCTGAAAGTTTGTCAAAGAGTATATTGACAAACTGAATGTTGTTGTCACGTGGGTATGTTTGAAAGCCAACAACTGTACCCAGTGCCCCATTAACTAGTCCTTGCTCCACGTCCAGGTTACGTTTAAGCATTCCTCTACAGTTTAAGGATAATTTTAATATTTTTTCCAAGCCAGCTGTGTTGGAGATTGAATTTTCTAAGGTATTTAATCTTGTTGTGGTTTGTTGACACATTGGTAGTGTAATACCATGTACGTCCAGTTTGTCTGTGGAGCCAATTTCAATTATTGGTTGAATTTTTTTTTTAACATTGTTTCTTTGAATTTGGAACAGCTTGCAAGAGTTGCCATTAAGGCCATACAATTGACATTTTTTAGCGCCGATTGTTCCATAACATCAGTAGCACATGAGCTATCGCCATAAAGTGCATGGATGTGCTGGGTTTTTAATATTGTTTGTGCTTCTTGAGGTAGTCACCAACTCTAATACTTTTTAAAATGTTGTCATAGGTGAGGTCTGTAGATTGACACATGTTTTCTGTTAATTCTATGTATTGGAAATGTTCCCAAAGGTTGACATTTCCTGTGCTGCCAATAGTTTTACTGCAGAGTTTGTGTCCTAAGGTTTTAAAAATAGGTTCACCTTTCACTAGTGTCAATTGAAGAAGATCTCCAAAACCAATAATGTGTTTTCCTCCAAAGAGTTCTTTGTAGTTTGTTTTAAGTACTTCTTGCAATCTGAGATGAATCAAAGCCAACATTAGTTTGGAGACCATGCTCTCTTCATCTATTAGTAGCATTTTCATTTGTTTTAACACTCTGCGTAGTTCCATTGCACCTTCTGTAGAAAGTTTGTAATAATCTAATTTGTTTTGGTGTTCTACTGGAAGGAGTAGTAATTGGTGCAAAGTGACACCACCTATGTTGTAGGCAGCTAAACCTGTGGGGGCAGTTACAACAGCTGACATTTTGTTTTTTGTCAATTGTTGAAGGAACTTGCTGATGGTTTTGATTAAGAATGTTTTGCCTGAACCAGCTTCACCACTGACGTATAGTAGTATAGGTTTGTCATTTTGGCATGTACATTCTTTATTTTCATGTTGTACACCATGTGCAATTTCTTTTGTTACTTCTTAAAAAATGGTGCGCTGGTCTTTGTTTAGTTTTGATTGTAGTGCAGTTACGTCTTCTGTATCTTCTTTAAATAGTGACACATGGTGTTTTATACTTCTGTCATAGCTAATTCTGTCTCATTTGCTATTAGTGGCTGTCCCAGTGGTTCTTGGCTTCCTGTTACAGAAGGTTGACTACTGTTGGGAGTGTCCTTATCTAGTTGGGCCTGGAGTTCTTCTTCATGTTGCTGTTTATTTTGCAACATTGTTTTGTACGGCATAAAGTTCACATCAGTGATAGTGCTTTCTTTTGCTTTGAAAGCATCTACATAGCAGTCATAGTTATATAGTAACTTTTCTCCATCGTGTAAAAATTTGCAGGAGGGACATGTAATATAGTTCTTTCTGTTAAGGAGTTTTTAATGGCAATTTGATATGATTAATTAAACTTGGTTTCGTAAGTTTTACTAAGCTGCCTTCACAAACTGTCACTCTATATCTACCTTTGCTTTCATCAGGTTGTATATTATTTTTGTATGCAAGGTTTTGGGCTATGTGGTATAGACACATGTTTTCCAAAGTATTACTTCTGTTCGGGTAGTATGTGTCTAGTAAATCGTTTTTCAAAATGTCTTGGCTGTTTGGATAATTTATGGCTATTGTTTCTATGTCGTCATATGATTTGAGAACTCTTTTTCTAGATTTAGCAGGACCAAGACTTAGCCATACTATATTTTCAGATTTTCCATACAAAGCAGCACCGGTTAAATGATCTGCAGCTTCGTAGGCGCCACATTCTCTATGAGAGAGCATTTTTAAGCCTAAACTGTACAATTTCTGAGATAGTGTTTTGTCTGATGATTGGTCATTCCAGAGTTCTTGAAGCTCTGTTTTTTCTGCTTTTGTTAAGTATGCTGTAACATGTCGTGCAACTGCAGCGGAATTTTCTGCAATGTACATCACATCTATGTTTGCATTCCATAAGTGGGCATTGCTTGCATTGTAATCATTGATATATTTTGATTCTTCTGTTCTTTTTATGTAATACGTGTTCTCAGGTGATTTACCTTTAACACTATGTCTACTGAAGACATGAAGTTGTTTACTTCATCTGTTTCTGTCACTGCTCTAGGGAAACCAAACCAGCATTTGGTGTAGTATTTCCCTTTCCTTTTGCATTTGCGATGACAATATTGCCCACATTTGTGTCTTTGAAATTGTACAATTTGTGCATGAAGGACACTATTTGTCGTTTGTGAAGGGATTTCACAAGTGACATATTTTCGGATGAACTGCAAAACAGTGGCATCACTGCTCTGACCAAATTTAGGAGCATCTTTAATCCATAAAAGCATGTGGATATGTGGTGCTCCTCTGGCTTGGTATTCTTTTCTCCAAAAGAAGTGTTCCACTTCTTCGAGTGGAGGAACAGTTCTATTACAAATAAAGTGTAGCATAGCAATGAAACGATGATGGAAATATCATGAAACATTAAGAGGATCTAGAGAGCAAAGTTCTCCAGGTGATAGTATATCTATGTTTCTTTTGTTTTTGTTTGACATGCGTAGGAAATCATGCAAATCTTCCGATGCATATTCTGCACAACTTAAAGTAACAAACCAAGTGGGTGGTCCAAGGTTTCTGATCATACAACATACATATCCGTGACGTCGGAAGCAGTATTCTTTTGTACCACGCATGTTTGCAAATAGATTTGTAATACTTGATGGTAAAACCTCATCTTTTTCTTGCACTTTTTGTATTAATTGTGTAGCTGACATATTTTGTTCCCGATTTCAATATGTGTGCAACTCCGTAACATAGAGTTGCTAGTTCACTTTCACAGAGTAGGTGGAAGATGTATACCACATTTTGTCTAAATATGGGATCTTCAGAAAACATTTGTAATGAACACTATTCTGATGCTGTTATTTTAGTGGTTCTGTCATCATATCTTCCTCCTTTGCCAGTAGGAAATAGTAGAGGAAAAGCATGTGCTTCTATACTTTTTTCCCAAATGATCATTGGTGATCCTTTGGTTTGTCGCATTTGGCACGTTTCTAGTACATCATCTATTTCGTCTTTAGAGTGCAATGGATGAATTGTATAATGGTTTAAAATATAGGATAGTGCAGCTGGATCCAGAAGTTCAAATTGACCAGTTTCTAGTGACTCTTGAATTATTTCAGTTGTTCCCCTTAAGTTTTATTCAATATTTATTTCTTGGTAGTACTCATTATTGTCTTTTAGATATTGCAAGGCTTGTCTAACTTTATGTAAGTCAATGAGTTGTTGCCAAATTTCTTTGTCTTTTGTTGGTACACCATTTACTAAGATAATTAAAGATTGTTCTATTGGACGTTGCACTCCTACAGTGTGTACATTTTCTGTCAGATTTAATGATAAATAAACTACTTTGCCACAAATACCTTTCACCAATTCAGAGGGAGGTAATTTTGCTGTTTTTGGTTGAAGACGTATTATTGCTTGAAATGGGTGTACTGTTTGAATTATGATGCTCTCTTATAAATTGAGTTGTTGCAGTGGTTTTTGTAGTGCAAATAATTCCAATAGCACATGAAGGAGTTTGGTTGTTGTCAAGTTTTGTAGTGCAGTAACTGCAAAGTATCAAAGGGTCAGTTATTTCATATTTGTTTCCTGCTATAAGGTAAAGAGCTAATTCAAAGCATTTAGAATCTTCATTGTCGTCTATTTTGTATGTTATGTCTATAGTTTTTGTATTAGTTTTATAAAAGGTTTTGTGGCAACACACACACACATGTTTTGGTATTTCAGCGGACTTACTTTTAAATTTTAGTATTTCTTTTTTGTATGTGTGTAGTAGAAGGTTGCCATGTGTACAAATGTTGCTAGTTTGTTGTAAAGGTATTGCGTTTTTGTAAGTGGCTTTCACTTCAAAAATATTTTTTCTGGATATGGTCAATTTCTTAAAGTAGTTCTTTGGCTGTACCAAGTAGAAGATTGTAATTTAAATTGGCTAGTGCTAATGCAGGACTTTTAGCATAGTACAGTTTATAGACTAGATTTCTTATGGTTGGATGATGTGTTGATATCATTTTGATATGATGGAAGGTGCATTTGCAAATTGGTCCTGAAATGCAGGCTAATGAATGTCATTGTAGCACTATGTATTTATGCACTGGACAGGTATCCATATTTTGCAGCAGTTTCATTTTGATTTTGTCTTTGCCTTTCACATATTGATTGAGAAATTGGCATAAAGATTTGAACGATTTTTTAGGAATATTACACATTGACATGCATGACCATTTGTATTCCGGATGTTTTCATCCAGTCGAATGGAGAGGTAATTCTGAGTTTTCAGGGGATATTTTTGAAAGCAGTATTTCTTGTTCCATTATGGTATTATTATTTTTTTCATAACTTCGTCCACAGCTATGTATAGCAATCATATTTGTTTGCTTTTGTTTGTATGCTTCTTCATTAAAATATGGTTCTGTGTTTGTGGTGTGACTCCATTCACCTCCACAGATATTTAAGAAGTTATTTTTGTTGACATTCCGTTTATTGAGAAGTTTTTTTTGTAATGAACTAATTAGTTTTGTTAGGGTTTCATTCTTTTTAACACTAAAATAAATAATTTTCTTTTGAGTAGGATTGCACTGTCTATCAAAGCTTCTAATATTAATGTTCTACGGTAGATGTTAAGGGTTGTGTATGATTTCTCTCCTGTTTTTATAATATTTTGAAGGACTCTGTGGTGGAAGATTTTTGCAAAAATATTTTTTTTGGTATGTTTACTTGCCATTATATCAAGATTTATAGGAGTAGTTTTAGCAGTAGTGGTAGCTGAATTCTTGATAATCGTTTTCTGTTTTGTTTTACATTTCAATAGAGGAGGCAAAGTTTCTGTACTTGAAACATGTTTTGTTTTGCTAAATGACTGTATTAGCTGTTTTGTTTGAACTTTTGTACACATTCTGCTAGAGATGGATGCTTATTTTGGATACTTCTTTTTTCATTTGCTCTACTTCTACATTGTTTTCTATGGACTTTGGTAGGCATTCTTTGGGGTCTGTTGAAAAAAATAAAGAAGGTATGGGTTGGGTTGTTCTGCGATGCATGTGTGCTGAGTGTCTGAGTATGATGGTAGAGATGTATGTGATGGTGTGTGAAGGCTATTCTATTTGTGTGTTAATATACTTGGGTTCAGATGACAGTAGAAAGTAAGCTAGTGGTGAGGATAAGCGCAGATACTAAATCTAATGGTATAGAATTAAAACAGTTCTTTGTTCTGCAATAACAACATTCTAGAGGCTGAGTTATGTCATTTGTGCACCAAAAAACGGGGATATGAGCAGCATTCTGCCTGCAGATCCCTGTTTAACAAATGGGTATTTGTGGGCAGAATGGTGCACTAATCTTTTTTTTTTTGGTGCACAAATACCATGAATCAACCACACAGTGTGTTTGAGTAACAGTAAGAATATTATGGTAGTATTGTACTTACTTTTTTGTGTGGAAAGATTAGGTTTCTTCTGAGTTGTTGTTTGTACTTCGGATTCTGCTGCTTTTCAGGAGAGTGCTCTTCACTGTAATTGTAAAGGAAAGAAGTTAGTAATTTTTTGTGTATATAGTATGTAGTTTCCTTTGACTATGTGCAGCCTTCATATTTTATTTATATTATGTTAGTTCAACATGCTATGCAAATAAGTAGAATAGAACGTGTATGAAACACGGTTGGTTTCTTAAGGCTGTGTTATTTGATGTTAGGAGACAGAAGAAATAATGATATACTTATTTTGCAATTTTTATAAGGTAAATGGCAGATACTTTATAGAAAAGCATTGAATGTATGCATTTGTGAAGGTGTGGGTAATAAATCAAAAGGATGTGATGTACAGGTAGTGGTTTTATTGCAGTTGGGAGTTTTTCAATGTTAGTGTTTATCTGTGTGAGTGTTTGAAGGTGCTTGATGTCATCCTGGCTGTGTGTAATTTTTTAGATAGCTGTGTGTGTAAACATTTGTTTACATAGCAGACAGGTTTGGAAGTGACAGTTGATTATATTAGATGGAAAAATGACAGTAAGTTCATTTTATAGGTTATACAGATTAAGTGACAGTTACTCTGTTTATATGCATTCATAAGATTTGTATTTGTACTGTGCAGAAAATATGCATACCTCTAGCTTGTATTCATGTATGTGGATATGCATGCAGCTGCACGTAGAAATCTTGGAGACTTGTACAGTAGTTTTTTTAGTAGGTGATGTCCAATGATATGAGACTTGTACTCAGAGTAATCTACAGTACATTTGAAGTGCTGAACTCTGATGATGCAGTTAGATGTAGAGGTCTTGAATGTGATTGGTGGATGGTTGTGTGACTGTTTAGCTGTATCCAATGAGGGAATAGCACAGAGAGTGAAGTGGAAATGATAGAAGGGCTTTCTAGGTTACGATATGTCCGCGGACACAACGGAAGTCCGCGGACACCGCAAATTACATACAGGGATTTTGGGGTGGAGAGGCATGCAAATGAGAATGAGCAGAGGAATTGATTGGTCAGTAAAGTTTGGTGGGTGTGTTGTGTAAGAAGACAGTTTGTCGGAAGGTCTTTTTCCTGAGAGAAGAACAGTAAGCTATGGCTGTGTGTTTCAGAAAACAGATTGTCTGGATTTTGGGAGACTCATGGATACATTGGTTGGAGGTTCATGCACAACGCTGCGGAGTAGCTGCAGATCTTGGATTCCCTCATGTGGAAGCGCACTGGCATGGAGTACCTGGAATGAAGTGGCTAGACTTGCTACCTCTCTGTGCTAGTTTGCAGACAGAGCATCAACCAGACATAATTATAATTCATTGTGGAGGGAACAGTTTGGGACATGTGTCAGGAATTTCTTTGCAATTTGCGATGAAAGAAGGACTTGGGAAGGTCATGGATATGTTTCCAAATTCCCAAGTAAATTTTTCCTTGTATTGCGCAAAGACAAATGTGGCTGCATTCTTCTTCATTTGGTCCACAAATGGAGAAATCGGGTCGTAATGTCAATAAGGCTGTTTGTGCCTTTCTAAGAGATGTTGGCATGTCCTCTTTTCATAATGAAAATATTATGTTTCATAGCACAAACATTTTTGGTAGAGATGGAGTTCACCTTACTTATGCTGGTAATCAGATTTTTCTGAGAAATGTACAAGATGCATTGCGTTCTTTTGTGAAATTACAGCCAGCTTCTTGCAGTAGGTGTTGATTTTTTAAAGTTTTTTAAATCCAAAAAAATATCACAAAAGGCTCTTTTCAGAGCCACCACTTCATCCCAGATAAAAGTGAAATAATTTTTATAGGGCAACACCCCAACATGTTTGATGTTCGCGAAATGTCCGCGGACTTCTAAGAAAAAAAATCAGTAGCCTGCTCAATTTATTTCCCACTTCTATATTTTGACTGTGAAAGGTGGCTCTGAAAAGAGCCTTTTTTTTAAATGTTTGTTGTTTTGTATTTTTTTTTGTTTTTTTACACCGACACTCTAGCAGAGGAGGAGAAATGAGGGTAAGAGGGGGACACCAACCACAGGGAAAAGAAAGGGTGGGTGGAGAGGAAGATGTAGGGTGGGCCTTACTTAGGTAGTGAGCAGGTCTTCTCATGTTCTGAGACCAGAGTCGCAAAAGCACTTTGAAGTCTCTCCCCACTGCAGAGTACTGCCTTGCAGTACATACACAAAACTGTGACCATCGAAAGGTAAGGGTCATCAGCATTGTGAATGGCCTGTGAGGCAGCTGGAGGGATGCACTCTCCCACAGGTGTGTCTCTTGGGGGGAGAGGAGCAGAAACAGAGGATGAAGTAGAGGAACTCAAACTACTACGCTCGTTACAAGGTACAACCTTACAAATGGCCCTACCGTGAATGACTTTAGCTGACGCTTCACAGTAGTCGTACCAAAGCTGTACGAACCAGGCCTCCCACGACTCAGTACCATTTTACACTTGTTGCAGGTGAATTTGTTCGCACGCGCCTTGGATACGTTACCATGAATGGTAAATAACCACCACACCCAAGAATCACAGCGAGTGCTGGTAGTAGGGGCTTCCACTACCTCAAACCTCATCATCCTCTTCATCCTCCTTTGCATCCTCATGCCTGTTCCCCTCTTCAGGCCCTTGGGGAGGGGGTGGTGGTAGAGGGGGTGGGGGTGGTGCTGAGGCAGATGTAGCACCAGGTGGCAGTAGAGGAGCCATGGATGCCATCATGATTCAGAAGACCGCTGCTATTTATGGCAATTGTATTTGTTTGCTTTTGTTTGGACGCTTCTTCATTAAAATATGGTTCTGTGCTCGTAGTGTGATTCCATTCACCTCCGCAGATACTTAGAAAGTTCTTTCTGTTGACATTTTGCTTATTGAGAAGTCTTTTTTGTAATTTAGTTATTAGTTTTGTTAGTGGTTTCATTTTGTTTAACAGTAAAATAAATTCTTTTGAGAAGAATTGCACTGTCCATCAATGCTTCTAAGATTAATTTCCTACGATAGGTTTTAAGCTTTGAACCTGATTTCTCTCCTGTTTTTATAAGATTTTGAAGGACTTTGTGACGGTATATTTTGGCTAAAATACTTTTCTTGGTATGCTTACTTTGCTATGGATGGCAATTGTGTTTGTTTGGTTGTATGCTCCTTCATTAAAATATGGTTCTATTCTCGTGGTGTGACTCCATTCACCTCCACGTATTTAAGAAGTTATTTTTGTTGACATTCCGTTTATTGGGAAGTTTATTTTGTAATTTAGTAATTAGATTTGTTAGTGCTTTCATTCTGTTTAACACTAAAATTAATAACTTTCTTTTGAGAAGGATTACACTGTCTATTAAAGCTTCTAAGATGAATTGTCTATGGTAGGTTTGAAGGGTTGTGCATGATTTGTCTCTTGTTTTTATAAGATTCTGAAGGACTCTGTGGCCGAACATTTTTGCTAAAATACTTTTTTTGGTATGGTCACTTGCTGGTATATCAAGATGTATAGGAGCAGTTTTAGCAGTAGTGGTAGCCGAATTTTGTTAAGCATGTTTTGTTTCGTTTTACATTTTGATAGAGGAGGCAATGTTTCTGTACTAGAAGCTTGTTTTGTTTTGCTAAATGACTGTATTAGCTATTTTGTTTGAACGTTTTGAGCAAACTCTGGTAGAGATGGATGGTTATTTTGGACACTTATATTTTCATTTGCTCTATTTCTGCGTTGCTTTCTATGGACTTGCTTTTTGGTAGGCATTCTTTGGGGTCTGTTGAAAAAAAAAGAAGGTATGGGTTGGGCCATTTCGCAATGTATGTGTGCTGTGTGCATGAGTGTCTGAGTATGATGGGAAAGATGTATGTGGTGGTGTGTGATTGTGCATTGGGCAGTTACAATTAGTTGGGAAGGCTATTCTTATATTTGAGAGTTACTAAACCGCGGTTCAGATGAGAGTAGAAAGTGAGCTAGTGATGAGGAGAATCATTAATAGTAAATGTAATAGTATAAAATTGAAACAGTTCTTTGTTTTGTAGTACTAACATTCTAAGGGTTGAGTATGTTATTTGTGTTCCAAAAAAACGGGGATTTTTGTGCCATTCTGCCTGCTAATCTCTGATTATTAAATGGGGATTTGTCGGCAGAATGGTTCAGAAATCGCAGTTTTTTTTGGTGCACAAATTACATGAATGAACCACACAGTGTGTTTGAGGAACAGTAAGAATATTAAGGTAGTATTGAACTTTTTTTGTGAAATGAGCAGGTTTCTTCGGATAGGTTGTTTGTAGTTCAGATGCTGCTGATTTTCAGGAGAGTGGTCTTCACTGCAATTGTAAAAGAAAGAAGTTAGTAATTTTGTGTGTTTATAGCACTGATGCTAATGTAGACGTTGATTTTTTTGTTTTTGTGGTAGTATTCTTGTTTGATTTCTGAACATAGTGTATGCATGCATTTTATTTGAGTATGTGCATCCTTTATATTTTATGTACAATATGTTAGTTCAACACGTTTTGCAAATGAGTAGAATTTTAAGTGCATGAAATTCACTTGGTTTTTTAAAGGTGTGTTGTAGATAGCAGACAGGTTTGGAAGTGACAGTTGATTATAGTAGATGGGAAACATTTCAATAAATTCATTTTATAGGTAGACATGCCAACAATCGGGAGCCCTTGAGAGGGAGATTTCACCACAGCAATCGGGAACATTTATTTTTCCCATAGGATTGCATTGGGATTAGCATTAATTTAGGCGGGAGACAGTAAATGAAAAATCGTGAATCTCGCACCTAAATCGGGAGGGTTGGCATGTGTGTATAGGTTATGCGGGAGACAGTAAAACATTTTGCGATTTTTCAATGAAAAATCAGGAGTCTCGGCCTTAAATCGGGAGGGTTGGCATGTATGTATAGGCTATATGGGTTAAGTGGCATTACTCTGTTTACATGCATTCATAAGAGTTGTACATGTACTCTGAATAAAATATGCATTCCTGTACTTTGTATTCATGCATGTGGATATGCATGGCGCTGTAACTAGATATCTTGGAGACTTGTACAGTAGATTTTGTAGTCGGTGCTTTCCAATGGTATGAGACTTTTACTCAGAGTGATCAACAGTACATTTGAAGTGCGGAACTCTGATGATGGAGTTAGATGTAGAGGCCTTGGTTGTGATTTGTGATTGGTTGTGTGACTGCTTTGCTGTATCCAATAAGGGTATGGCACCGAGAGTGATCTGGAAAGGGTAGAAGGGCTGGCTAAGAGTTACATGCTGCGTGGACACGGCGGCTGTCTGTGGATAGAGTGTGCCAAATCCGGGGTTTTCCAGCAAATCCAGTATGGAAAAGGGGACTGTAGGAATCAGCCTATCAGATGTTGACATTGTGGATTTGTGCAAAAAGAGAGTGTGTGTAGTGAAAGTGGCAGAGGTGGAGAAAGTCGGGCTGTTGATGCTCAGAGATATGTTTTTCCATGGTTTACAGCAGTATGCTCAATGCAGGCATGTGGCAAACAGTTTCGATGTTAAAGGATTGGAGGTGGTGTGGAGCTCTGTGTCTGATTGCAATGTAGAGGGAATTCTACAAGTTTGTGAAGATATGCATAGGATGAATAGTCCCCATCTGGCAATTTTGCACTTTGGTGCTTTCCATTTGGGCGACATAGTGCCCCTACCTTGTTGGCAGATTTGGAATAGTTGGTTCAAGCATTAATGAACATCCTTCCTAATGCGATTGGATTACTACCTAGGGCAATATAGGACAATAGTTCTGTTTTTGTCCTCAGCAAAACATTTCTAGGTGTGCAATCAATCAAGACATGTGTGCTTTCATGCTTAGAGCGGGTATGTTTTTTTTGTAATAATGAGAATATTGATTCGAGTAATGCTGTTTATTTTGAAGAAGATGGCATTTCTTTATCTTTTTTTGGGAAATGCCAGGCTGTTTTGGAATGTAAGGGTTGCTTTGGAGAAGGCTATGTGAAGATTTTAGTTGTAAAGTAAGAAGAAAAAAAACAAAAAAATACTAAATAACAGGTGTCTGTCAGGCATCTACAAAAAAAAAGTAAACGCCTCTTTTCAGAGCCCACCTCAAAGGGGAAATGGGGCACAATATTTAAATGTACATGCACCACGCTCAGATTTTCGATATGTCCGCGGACATGGTGGTAGTCTGCGGATAGCACGTTTAACATATGGGAATTCTGGGGTGGAGAGTCATGCAAATGAGAATGAGAATGAGTGGAACTAGGGATTGGTCAGTAAAGTTTACTGGGTGAATTGTGCAAGGAGAGATTTTGTCATCTTTTTCCTGAGAGAAGAACAGATAGCTTTGGCTGTGTGTTTCCGAAAACAGATTATCTGGATTTTGGGAGACTCATGCATAAATTGGTTGGAGGTGTATTTGTGATGTCATCTTTGATGTCCTGGGTGTTAGTCTTAGTAGTGCACGGTGGTGGCACGAGTTATGGTTGCTTAGCTTACCATAACTGGCGATATTCAAGGGTTTTTCGGTTTTACTTGGAACCATAATGTCCCTTTAACAAAGTTTTTTCACTGAATTTCATAGGTTTTTAGTAGCGCGACTTAACCATAACGTCCCTTTAACAAAGTTTTTTTCACTGAATTTCATAGGTTTTTAGTAGCGCAACTTAACCATAACATCCCTTTAACAAAGTTTTTTCACTGAATTTCATAGTTTTTTAGTAGCACAACTTAACAATAATGACTTTGACTTTATATACATGTCATATGGAACTGACTAGATCTCTTCTTATGAACTTGATGTCCGCGAATTTATTTAATGTTCGCGGACATGTTCGGAGAACAGTACCACTACCTAAAAACTTTGGGGGGGGGGGTGGTGGTGTATGTTTGACTGTCATTTCATAATATAGGAACATTTAACACATTCAAAAAGCAGCACACAAACACATTATATATAGTAATACATAAGAAATGTAACCCATATATGTAACACACTAACCATTCATTTAAATACAATATGTTCTGAGATGGAATATACCACAAGAAGATAAATTTGCTTCCAACACAGAGCATACCAACATAGAAAAAACTTCAGAAAACCCTGTTTTGGATAACAGTCTTCACAATATAGAAGAAAAAATGGATGTATTGTTGGCTAATTTTAATAATTTAAAAACTTTTGTAGAAAATCATTTCAAACCAAACACCTCGTACCATTGCCCCACATGTACTTGTCCCTCCTCACCATATCCCAGTCAATTATCCCCAAACCCTCTCCATAATCCAAAACGTTTTGATGAGATTTCCATCCCTTCTTCACCTAATACCAATCATGTTGAAACCCCAAATTCTCCTGTTTTTGTTTCTGTTTCTGCCTCACCTTCTCTGTCATAAATTATTAATTTATGTTAAATAAAGTTTAATTTTTATATTGTATTGTGAATAGTTTCCCTTTTTTTTTTAAAAACAATAAAAGTGTCCGTGTTCGTACATAAAAACACCACTGAAGAACACCACACCTGTTCGTACTGTTCGCTAGCAAGTTGAAACTGTTCTAAGAACACACGTGGTGTCCTGAAATGTTCGTAAAGAAACAAAAATTAAAGTGTTCTAAAGAACACTATATCTCTCCGTAATGTTCGCTATCAACTTAAAACTGTCCTAAGAACACAATTGGTGTCCTGAAATGTTCGTAAATAAACGAAAATGATGTGTCCTGAACAACAGTACAACTGTTCGTAGTGTTCGCTAGCAACATGAAACTGTACTAAGAACACACGAGTTGTCCTGAATTGTTCGTAAACAAACAAATATTAAAGTGTCCTAAAGAACACTATACCTGTTCGTAGTGTTCGCTACCCAATTGAAACTGTTCTAAGAACACAATTGGTGTCCTGAAATGTTCGTACATAAACTAAATTACACATGTCCTGAAGAACACTATGGGCCTCATTACGACCCAGGCGGTAAGTTACCGTCTGGGCCGTGACTTTACCACCATGGCGTAAACTATGTTTACGCCATGGTGGTTGGCGGACTTACCGCCCCATTCCGAGTTTGGCGGGGCGGTAAGTCCCCAATCCCCATTTACCCTTCCCCATTCCCATTTTTGCCCCATAGGGCATAATGGGAGTGGGGAAGGCGTTAATTACGCCACCGTAAATTACGGTGGCGTAATTAACTCCATGGTCCCTTAGCGCCATGGATTTTAACACCTGCTAAAAGCAGGTGTTAAATCCGCCATGGCGCTAAGGGACCTCGTACTCAGGCGGTAAGGGTCGGCGCTGTTTACGGCGCCGTAAACCCCTTACCGCCTGAGTTGTAATGAGGCCCTATATCAGTCCTTACTGTTCGCTACCAAGTTTAAACTGTTCTAAGAACACACACGGTGTCCTGAAATGTTCGTTTCACGTGTGACGCACTTTTAATTACTTCAGAACCCGAACAGTGTCCGTAGGACATCAATGCGCATGCGCTAACCAATCTCTGTGCACTTGGTGTCCTGCGGACAGGCGCTTCCTTCGCGGACTAGTTCGCGAACGGATCATATGACTGCGCCTGCGCTCATAGTGTGTCCTGAAATGCAGACACTGTTCGTGTCCCCGAACAATTTAAAAGTACAATTTCAGTTAATCCATAATATTTTTCAATAAAATCTCACCATGGCACAAGTCCCACATAGCAATTTTGAGTTTCTATATACCTTTTGAAACTTTCCGATCTTTGTTTTGTGTTCGATCTGTCCGCGGACAGTGCGCATGTCCGCGAACCGCGCACAATCACCCCTATAAAAGACCATGCCCAAGAGCTTATTCCCATTGTGTTTCTGGCTTCTTCAGAACACAGTGATTTTTGCTGCCACCTGCAGACTACACCATCATCGAGATGGCATCCTTGGCTGCTGAACTGCCACTTGGTGCTGCACCTGCTTCAGCACCACCCCCACCCCCTCCACCACCACCACCTCCCCAAGGGCCTGAAGAGGGGAACAGTAGTGAGGATGCGGAGGAGGAAGAAGAGGATGATGAGAATGAGGTATAGGAAAACCCTACTACCCGCACTAGGCGTGAGTCTTGGGTGTGGCGGTTATTTACCATTCATGGTAATGTTCCTAAGGCTCGTGCGAACCGTGTTCCCTGCAATGAGTGCAAAATGATTCTCAGTCGCGGGAAGCACGGTAAGTACAGCTTTGAGGCCACTACTATGAAGCGACACCTGAGGTCATTTCACTCTGGGGCTATTCGCAGGGTTGTACCTTGCGAAGAACGTAGCAGGTTGATTTCCTCTACTTCATCCTCGGTTTCTGATCCTGTCACCACAAGGACCACCTCTGTGGGACAGCGTCTTCCTCAAGCTGCCTCACAGGCCATACAGAATGCTGATGACCCTTACCTTTCGAGGGTCACAGTTGTATGTATTTACTGTGACACAGTACTCTGCAGGGGGGAGCGACTTCGGAGTGCTTTTGAGACTATCGTCTCAGAACACGAGAAGACCTGCTCACAACCCAAATAAAACCCACTCTACATCTTCCTCTCTCAGCTCGCCCTTTCTTATCCCTGTGGTTGGTGTCCCCCCCTTTACCCTCCTTTACCCTCCTCTCCTAGTGTGTCGTGTCTGAAAAACAAAAAAAAATACAAAATTACGAAAATCAAAAAAAAATAAGGCTCTTTTCAAAGCCGCCTTTCCCAGTTAAAAAATAGAAGTGAAAATAAATGAAGCAGGGCTCTTTGTATTTTTTAGAAGTCCGCGGACAGTTCGCGAACATTAAAAAAGTTGGGTTGCTACTCCATCTCAAACATTGTAATTTTCTCTGGAAAGAAGTGATGGCTCTGAAAAGAGCCTTTGGGTGGTGTTTGTAAGTCAAAAATTGTAAATGCTTAACATCTACTTTAAAATCGTTGTTGTAATTCCAAAAAAGGTCGCAATGCATTTTGTACATTTCTCAGAAAAATCTGATTGCCAGCATAAGTAAGATGGACTCCATCTCTGCGAAAAATGTATGTATTACAAAACATAATATTTTCATTGTGAAAAGAAGGCATGCCAAAATCTCTTGGAAAGGCACAAACAGCCTTATTAACACTGCACCTTGTTTTTTCCATTTGTGGACCAAATGAAGAAGAACGAAGCCACATTTGTCTCTGCGCAATCCGTGAAAATATCACTTGAGAATTAGGAAACATGTCCATAACCTTCCTAAATCCTTCTTTCATAGCAAATTGCAAAAACATTCCAGTCACATGTCCTAAACTGTTCCCTCCACAATGAATTACAATTATGTCTGGATGTTGCTCTGTCTAGCTCAGAGAGGTAGCAAGTCCAACCACTTCATTCCACATACTCCATGCCAGTGTACTTCCACATGTGGGAATCCAAGATCTACAGCTACTCCACAGCTTTCTGCATGCACCTTCAACCAATGTATCCACGAATCTTCTAAAATCCAAACAATATGTTTTCTGAAACACACAGGCATAGCTATCTTTTGTTCTCTCAGCAAAAAGAGTATCTGAGAAAATCTCTCCTGGCACAACACACCCACCAAACTTCCTGACCAATCCCTTTCAGTGCTTATTCTCATTTGCATGACTTCTGAACCCAAAAATCCCCAGATGTAACTCCCGATGTCCGCGAACTACTGCCATGTCCGTGGACATATCGTAACATGAACAGCCCTTCTACCATTTCCACTACACTCTCTCTGCCATTCCCTCATTGGATGTACCTCAAAAATCACACATGACCATGCACCAATCACATTCAAGACCTCTACATCTAACTGCATCATCATAGATCAGCACTGCAAATGTACTCTGAATCTCTCTGAGTACAAGTGTCATATCATTGGCAAGCACCATCTACCAGAAATACTGTACAAGTCTTCAAGATTTCTACTTGCAGCTCCATGCATATCCATATGCATGAACACAAACTTCACGTATGCATATTTTCTGTATAGTAGATGAACACATTTTCAAACAGACTTTTACCTTGTAAAATCTGTAAAATGAATTTACTGTAATTTTTTCAATTTACTAAAATCAACTATCACTTATAAACCTTGATACTATTTACTTTCTTTATACACACACACTCAAATCATGTTAAACTAACATTTTTTAAATTAAATATATAGACTACATATATTCAAACAAAATTGCATGCAAACACAATCTATGTTTAAACCTTTATAAAAATACTTATACAATTTCATATTTTTTGTTTTTATTTATTTATTTACTTAATTACTTTAAATTAGACATGGCATTGAGGTGCTAATACCTAGAACAGTTTACTTACAGAAATAGTGGTATTCACTAATATATTATACATTTCACAAGACATAGTAAAGATATTTTTTTTTTGCTACAGTTAGTCATTCAATACAATTTGTTCATTAAGAACATATCATATGTACTGAACTGATGCAATGTATCTTATGTAAATAAATTAGTTTAATAGTTTTACAGAAGGCACTGAGGATTTCAATTAAAAAAATCAATATCTAAATTAAAAACAGTGCTATATACAAAGTTTATAATTTGAAGCTTTTACAATTGCAGTGAATACCAGTTTCCTGAAAAGAAGCAGCCAAATTCGAAGAAGAAAGAAAAACTAAGAAGTTACATGTTAATTTAAAACAAAAAGTAAGTAAATTATCACCATAATATTTGTATTATTAATCAAATATACTATAACATTAATACGAGCTATTTTGGTTTCTAAAAATAGAGATTTTGTACCATTTTGTCCAAAAATGTCCATGTCTTAAACAGCAATTTACAGCCAGAATGGCCCACAAATTTCTATTTTTGGACACACAAATTACCCAACTGAACCACTACAATGTTCATATTATAGAACAAACAACTGTTTTGATTGTATACATTAGATTTACTATTTGTACTTTTCCACACCACTAGCTTACTTTTTTTTGTCATCTGAACCCCAGTTTAGTAACACATAAATTCAAGAATACCTATCCCTACTAGTTTTAGTTCCCAATGCACAATCACACACCATTACATACATCTTTATCATCTTACTCAAACACTCATGCACACAGCACACATACATTCCAGAACACCCCAACCCATTAATTCTTTATTTTTTTCAACAGACCCTAAAGAATGCCTACCAAAAGTCAAGTCCGTAGAAAGCAACGCAAAAGTAGAGCAATTGAAAATAAAGGTGTCCAACATTAGCATCCATCTCTAGCAGAATTTGTAAAAAAAAGTTGAAACAAAACAGCTAATACAATCATTTAGTGAAACACAAGAAGTTTCAAGTACAACAACTTCGCTTCCTCTATCAAAATGTAAAACAAACCAAAAAACAATTAACAGAAAATCAGCTATCAGTACAGATAAAACTACTTCTTCAAATTTTAATATACACAAAGTAAGCATACCAAGAAAAGTATTTTAGCCAAAATATACCGTCACAAAGTCCTTCAAAATCTTATAAAAACAGGAGAGAAATCAGGTTCAAAGCTTAAAACCTATCGTAGGAAATTAATCTTAGAAGCATTGATGGACAGTGCAATTCTTCTCAAAAGAATTTATTTTACTGTTAAACAAAATGAAACCACTAACAAAACTAATAATTAAAAAAAAAAAAGACTTCTCAATAAGCAAAATGTCAACAGAAAGAACTTCTTAAGTATCTGCGGAGGTGAATGGAATCACACTACGAGCACAGAATCATATTTTAATGAAGAAGCGTCCAAACAGAAGCAAACAAATACAAATGCCATAAATAGCAGCGGTCGAGGTTATGAAAAAGTGAATAATACCATAATGGAACAAGAAGTACTCCTTACAAAAATATGCCCTGAAAACTAAGAATTACCCCTCCATTCAACTGAATCAGAACGTCTAGTGTACAAATGGCCATCCACATCAATGTGTAACATTCCCAAACAATGTTTCAAATCTTTACGCCAATTCCTCAATAAATATGTAAAATGCAAAGACAAAATCAAAATTAAATCACTGCAAAATATAGATACCTGTCCAGTGCGCAAGTACACAGGACTACAAGGACATTCATTGGCCTGCATTACAGGACCTACTTGTAAAATCACTTGATATGAAAAGGATATCAACACATCATTCAACTATAAGAAATCTAGTCTATAAACTGTACTATGCTAAAAGTCCTGCTTTAGCACTAGCAAAGTTAAATAACATCCTTCTACATGGTACAGCAAAAGACCTACTTGAAGAAATTCACTATATCCAGAAAAAATATTTTGAAAGTGAAACCCATTTACAGAATGAAATAGCTTTAAACCAATTAAGCAACAATTCTACACATGGCAACCTTTTGCTAAACACATACAAAAAAAGAAATACTAAAATTTAAAAGTACATCAGCTGAAGTACCAAACCATGTTTGTGTATGTTGCCGTAGAATTTTTTATAAAAGTAACACAAAAACTGTGGACCTATCATACAAAATAGAAGACAATGAAGATTCTAAATGGTCTGAATTAGCTCTCTACCTTGTAGCAGAAAACAAATTTGAAATAACTGAGCCCTTAATACTTTGAAGTTATTGCACTACAAAACTTGACAATAACCAAACTCCTTCACATTCTATCAGAAATAATTTGGAATTATACCCAGTACCAAAACCTCTACAACAACTTAATTTATATGAGAGCATCATAATTCAAACAGTACACCCATTTCAAGCAATAATACGCCTTCAACCAAAAACAGCAACATTACCTCCCTCTGAATTGGTAAAAGGCATTCGTGGAAACGTAGTTTATTTACCATTAAATCTAAAAGAAAATGTGCATACTCTAGGAGTGCAACGTCCAATGCAGCAATCTTTAATTATATTAGTAAATGGAGTACCTACAAAAGACAAAAAAATATGGCAACAGCTGGTAGATTTATTTAAATTTAGACAAGCCTTCCAATATCTTAAATAGAATAATGAATATTACAAAGAAATTAATATTGAAGAAAACTTGAAAGATAAAACTGAAATAATTCAAAAAACACAAGAAGCTGGTCAATTTGAGCTACTAGATCCTGCTAAAATATCAAATACTTTAGACCATTATACAATTCATCCTTAGCACTGTAATGACACCGTACAAGATGTACTGGAAACTTACCAAATTGGTCAAACAAAAGGATCACCAATCAGTAATTGGGAAAAAAGTATAGAAGCACATGCTTTTCCTCTACTCTTTCCAACTGGCAAAGGAGGAAGGTATGATGATAGACCTATTCAAATATCAGCTTCAGAATACCGCTCATTACGGATGTATTCTGAAGATCCCAGATTTAGACAAAATGTGGAATACATATTCCACCTACTCTTTGAAAGTGAACTAGCAACTTTATGTTACGGAGTAGCACACATATTAAAATCAGGATCACACTTTCAAAATATGACAGCTACACAATTATTAGAGAAAGTGCAACAAAAGGATGAGGTTTTACAATCAAATATTACAAATCTATTAGCAAATATGCGTGGTACTAAAGAGTACTGGTTTCGAAGTCATGGAGATGTACCTTGTATGATCAGAAACCTTGGCCCACCCACTTGGTTTGTTACATTAAGTTGTGCAGAATATGCATGGGAAGATTTACATGACTTCCTACGCATATCAAATAAAAACAAAACAAACATAGATATTCTAACACCTGGAGAACTTTTTTCTTTGGATCCTGTTAATGTTTCAAGATATTTTCACCATCGCTTCATTGCTATGCTACATTTTATTTGTAATAAAACTGTTCCTCCCCTTGGAGAAGTGCAACACTTCTTTTGGAGAAAAGAATACCTAGCCAGAGGAGCACCACATATCCACATGCTTTTATGGATTAAAGATGCTCCTAAATTTGGTCAAGACAGTGATGCCACTGTTTTACAGTTTATTGAAAAATATGTCACTTGTGAAATTCCATCAGAAGCCACAAATAGTGATCTTCATGCACAAATTTTCAATTTCAAAGACACAAATGTGGAAAATATTGTCGTCGCAAATACAAAAACAAAGGGAAATACTACACCAAATGCTGATTTGGTTTCCCTAGACCAGTTACAAATACAGGTCAAGTAAACAACCTCATGTCTTCAGTTAGACATAGTGTTAAAGGTAAGTCACCTAAAAATACATATTACATAAAAAGAAAAGAAGAAGAAAAATATATCAATGAGTATAATGCAATCATTGCCCACTTATGGAATGCAAACATAGATGTGCAGTACATTGCAGACAATTTTACTGCAGTTGCATGATTGTCGCAGCATACTTAACCAAAGCAGAAAAGACAGAGCTCCAAGACCTCTGGAATGACCTGTCATCAGATAAAACAGTATCTCAGAAATTATACAGTTTGGGCATAAACATGCTCACCCATAGAGAATGTGGATCTTATGAAGCAGCTGATCGTTTAACTGGTACTTCATTGTATGGTAAATCTGAAAATATAGTATGGCTAAGTCTTGGTCCAGCTAAATCTAGAAAAAGAGTTCTAAATTCATATGAAGATATAGAAACAATAGCCTAACATGATCCCAACAGCCAAGACATTTTAAAAAACAATTTATTGGACACATACTACCCAAACAGAAGTAATACTTTGGAAAACATGTGTCTATACCAAATAGCCCAAAACTACACATACAAAAATAATATGAAACCTGATGAAAAAAAGGTAAATATAGAGTGACAGACTGTGAAGGCAGCTTAGTTAAACTCACTAAACCAAATTTAATTAATCATATCAAATTGTCATTGAAGACTCCTCAACATAAAGAAGTATATTACATGTCCCTGCTACAACTCTTCAAACCATGGAGAAAAGAAGAACATTACTAGATAAATATGACTCATATGAGGATGCTTTCAAAGCAAATGAAAGCACTATAACTGATGTAAACTTTACACAGTACAAAACAATGTTGCACAATGAACAGCAACATGAAGAAGAGCTCCAAGCCCAACTAGATAAGGATACTCCTGACAGTAGTCAACCTTCTGTAACAGGAAGCCAAGAACCACTGGGAGAACCACTAATAACAAATGAGGCAGAATTAGCTATGATAGAAGTAGAAAACACCATGTGTCAGTATGAAGATAAGGAAGACTTAACTATACTACAATCAAAACTAAACAATGAGCAAAGTAGCGTTTTTCAAGAAGTAACAAAACAAATTGCACATGGTGTAAAACATGAAAATAAGAATGTTCCTGCCATAATTATAAACCTATACCACTGTACGTCAGTGGTGAAGCTGGTTCTGGCAAAACATTCCTAATCAAAATCATTAGTAAGTTCCTTCAACAATTGACAAACAACAAACTGTCAGCTGCTGTCACTGCCCCCACAGGTTTATCTGCCCACAACATAGGTGGTGTTACATTACACCGATTACTACTATTACCAGTAGAACACCAGAACAAATTAGACTATTACAAACTTTCTGCAGAAGCTGCAATGGAATTACGCAGAGTATTGAAACAAATGAAAATGCTACTAATAGATGAAGTGAGCATGGTCTCCAACCTGATGTTAGCTTTGATTCACCTCAGATTACAAGAAGTACTCAAAACAGACTATGAAGAGCTCTTTGCAGGAAAACACATTATTGTTTTTGGAGATCTGCTTCAATTAACACCAGTAAAAGGTGAACCTATTTTTAAAACATTAGGGCACAAACTCTGCCGTAAAACTGTTGGCAGCATTGGAAATGTCAACCTTTGGCAACATTTCCAATACAGAGAATTAACAGAAAACATGCGCCAATCTGCAGATCTAACTTATGCCAACATTTTAAAAAGTTTGAGAGTTGGTATACTTTCTAAAGAAGCAGAAGCAACATTGAAAACCCGGCACATTAATGCACTTTATGGCGATAATGCATGTGCTACAGATGTTATGGAACAATTAGCCCACAAAACTGTCAATTGTATGGCCTTAATGCCAACTCTTGCAAGCTGTCTCAAATTCAATGAAATAATGTTAAGTAAAGAAATGCAACCAATAATGGAAATTAGCGCCACAGACAAACTAGATGTACATGGTATGACACTACCCATGTGTGACCAAGCCACAACAAGACTAAATAATTTAGAAAAATCAATCTCAAACACAGCAGGCTTAGAAAATATGTTAAAATTATCCTTAAATTGCAGAGTAATGCTTAAACGTAACCTTGACGTGGACCAAGGACTAGTTAATGGAGCACTGGGTACAGTTGTTGGCTTTCAAACATACCCACGTGACAACAAAATTCAGTTTGTCAATATACTCTTTGACAAACTTTCAGAAGTAAAACGGATAGGACGCTCAACAGCTAGATTCCTTCCCTTCAAAGATATTTATGTACGCAGAGAACACTTTTCTCTATCTCTTGCATACGCAGTCATGATTCATAAATCACAAGGTCTTACCCTAGACAAAGCAATGATAGCTATTGGTAACACAGTCTTTAAAGAAGGCATGAGCTTCGTAGCACTATCACGCTTACGTACACTTGACGGTCTATTTCTAATCAACTTTGATGCAAGTAAAGTAAACGCTGGTATTCCTTGCATTTTAGAATATAATAGACTTCGCTCACTATACACTCACCATCTAAACACATATTCTGTTCCACAAAAACTAAAACGTTGCAAAAGAAAACTAAATCAAACAGAAATGCAACAGGACGTCACTGCAAATCCTTCAAAGACAGTAAAAGAAACTAACACTTCATCAAGTACCACAAACAAAAAAGAATCAATTAGAGAAAGTAAACCAGGTACTTCTTTAAAGAAGGAAGACAAACTCCAAAAAAAGCAGTTAGATACAGAACTACCTGGACCATTTAAATTCTCAAATATAGTTGGTGTAAGTTGCTATGCAAATGTAGCAATGAATATTCTATTTCAATTACCACCAATTGTTGACAACATTTACTTACACAGTACAGACCCTTTGTTTTTGCAAATGTTAGTACTTCACAGAAATGCAGCAATCAATCCTGACAACACATATAGTGTTTTTGGAATAAGACGACAATTGGACTACTGTGCTGGAATGGTGAAATTCAATATAAACTCACAGGAAGATCCACAAGAATTTCTAATGTACTTACTATTAGTACTGGAAAACAAAAACATACCTATAAATGAAATCTTTCAGATTTCATACATATGGAAACATACATGCACTCTGTGCAACAATGTGACACAAGAAGAAATTCCCAATGAACGCTTCATATATATATCAATACCAAATTGTGAATTCATTCCATTTCAGCAACTTGTACAAAATGCAAACCATCGTAGATTATGCTCTACCTGCAATTCAGATAATCGCTCCACGTTAGTAATACAAACACATAGTAAATATGTAATACTAATGCTTCTACGTTACAATGCAGATGGTACCAAAAACAACTGCAAGCTGACTGGATTCACACATGGTCAAATATCACTTGGTAGGAAAACCTTCACAACAATAGGTATAATCTACCACGCAGGAGCCACAACCAATTCAGGGCACTACACGGCATATATAAAAAAGAAATGTGGATGGTTTGAATGTAATGATAGTACCATTACTCTAAAGCAGAGATTACCAGCAAATCTTACAAACGCTTATTTGATGTTCTTAAAACCAAAATGTGATAAATAAACTGTATTTAAACCTTTAAGTAAATTTGTGTAAAACAAATATAAACTGTTAGAATACTCCTAAAGCTATCTAACTGCTCAAAGATTCTACAACAACTAATCAGATAAATGAATACCACTAAATTAGACCAAAAAATACACAGTTAGAATACGCCAATTGGTATCTAACTGTCCCAAAATTATAAATTTGTGTTAAAATAATATAAACTGTTAGAATACTCCAAAAGCTATCTAACAGCTCAAAGATTCTACAACAACTAATCAGATAAATGAATACCACTAATTAGGCCAAAAAATACACAGTTAGAATATGCCAATTGGTATCTAACTGTCCCAAAATTTAACAATATCCAAATAGATAAATCAAAACCACTAAAATATATTAAAAAAAATAGACAGTTAGAATACGCCAATTGGTATCTAACTGCTCCAAAATTTTATAATATCAAAACAAATGAAGAATCTGTTGCTGCTCCAAAAAAAATACAACAAAGCAAAGTATAAAGCATTATCCAGAAACAAAAAGTGAACACTGAAAACAAACAAATACACTGTAGCATAACAGAAAAAGGTTTTTTTTTTTTAATCCAACATGGATTTTTTTTCTCTCCAACAGACCCAATGATTTTAGCAACAAATACAGAAACTGAGCAAATTGCACAGTACTCTGATGTGTACTCTACTAAACATGAGGGTCGAAAAAAAATAAAAGTATATTGCTTATACAATGTAATAAGTCATTACAAAATACTAATACTAGCATGCTATTTTCTTTTATCACAGAAATGAAGAAGAAAAACATGGACTCCCATTACTAGGCCAAACAGTAAGTATACAATAATAAGGACAACCATAGCAGCATATCACATCCATAGTATCTAATTCATTTGTTCCTTATACATTTGTTTTTTACCCAAAGTTATAAGCAAATATGAATGTGATATGCTGCGGTGGTTGTTGCCAGGGCATAGAGTCTTGGGTGCATGGCCATAGAGTCAAACATTTCAACTATGATCTATGGGAAACTTTTAATGTCCGCGAACAATGTGAGTGTTCTTAGAACACTTTGAACTTGCCCGCGAACAATACGGACACTGTTTTCAGGACACCCCCTACGAACATTTCAGAACAACGCGATAGTTCTTAGTAGAACACTTTCAACTTAACAACAAACAATACGGACAGCGTCCTAAGGACACCCCCTACGAACATTCCAAGACACCGGGAGTGTTCTCAAAAACGTCTTCAGAACATCCCCATTTTGTTTATTTGCGAACATTTCAGGACACCGCGGGTGTTCTTAGAACACATTCAACTTGACAGAGAACAATACGGACAGCGTCCTCAGGACACCCCCTACGAACACTCCCCGGACACCGCGAGTGTTCTTAGGACACATTCAACTTGACAGAGAACAATACGGACAGCGTCCTCAGGACACCCCCTACGAACACTCCCCGGACACGCGAGTGTTCTTAGAAGCATCTTCAGAACACCACCATCTTGTTTATTTGCGAACATTTCAGGACACCACGAGTGTTCTTAGGACACATTCAACTTGACAGAGAACAATACGGACAGCGTCCTCAGGACACCTCCTACGAACACTCCCCGGACACCGCGAGTGTTCTTAGAAGCGTCTTCAGAACACCCCCATTTTGTTTATTTGCGAACATCTCAGGACATTGCGAGTGTTCTTGGGACACATTCAACTTGACAGAAAACAATACGGACAGCGTCCTCAGGACACCCCCTACGAACACTCCCCGGCGGACACCGCGAGTGTTCTTAGAAGCGTCTTCAGAACACCCCCATTTTGTTTATTTGCGAACATTTCAGGACACCGCGGGTGTTCTTAGAACACATTCAACTTGACAGAGAACAATACGGACAGCGTCCTCAGGACACCCCCTACGAACTTTCCAGGACACTGGGAGTGTTCTTTGAAGCGTCTTCAGAACACCACCATCTTGTTTATTTGTGAACATTTCAGGACACCGCGAGTGTTCTTAGGGCACATTCAACTTGACAGAGAACAATACAGACAGCGTCCTCAGGACACCCCCTACGAACACTCCCCGGACACTGCGAGTGTTCTTAGAAGCGTCTTCAGAACACCACCATCTTGTTTATTTGCGAACATTTCAGGACACCGCGGGTGTTCTTAGAACACATTCAACTTGACAGAGAACAATACGGACAGCGTCCTCAGGACACCCCCTACGAACACTCCCCGGACACCGCGAGTGTTCTTAGAACAGTTTCACTTTGCTTGCGAACAAAACGGACACATATTGAGTCCTTAGAACACCCCCCAGTCAGTTTATTTAGAACATTTCAGAACACCCGTGATGTCCGCAAACAAATCGAATACAAAAAGAACGTCTAACACATAAAAAACACAACTTTCATCCTATCTCATACACTCCCACCCTCCCCAAACACTCCTACACACCAACACACTCTACAAAATACACATTTTGAACAAAGTTTCACCGCGCTGTCCGCGGACGTCCGCGAATCCAAGATGGCGGGCGCTACCGAATAATCTGACGCGCTTCACGCTCCACGCCGTCCAATCAGCGAACCCATTGCATGTCCGCGAACATCACGCAAGACGATTGGCCAATCAGGACACTGTCCGCGGAGCGAACAGGGAAGTGTGTCCGTGAACCGAACACAGATATCACTAATTTTTTTTTACCTACTTTTTGGTCTTTTTAAAAAAAAACTACTGGGCGGATTTTTACCAAATTTGCAAAAGCACGCTTTCGGGACCAAGCCGCTGCTCCTGGTCCAAATTTGGTGGAAATCCGTCCAGCGGTTTCGGCTGTAGGCGCGAGCAACATTTTTTTCCCATTCAGTCTATGGGAAAAAAAAAGTTTTGGGACCCCCCCTATAACTTTGCCCCCCCTGGACGAATCCTCACCAAACTTTGCAGAAGAATTCAGGGTGACCCAAATAGATTTTATGCAAAGTTTGGTGAGGATCCGTCCAGGGAGAGCGAAATTATAAGCCACCCAAAAAGTGCTCTTCCTATGGAAACAGCAACTTAACCATAGCTACATGGCTACATGGCCACTAACGTGGCCATGTAATATATATATATATATATATATATATATATATATATATATATATATATATATATATATATATATATATATATATATATACACAACACACTAGGAGAGGAGCGGAAAGGATGGTAAGGAAGGGACATTAATCATGGGGATAAGAAAGGGCAGGTGGATAGGAGAAGAGGTAGCGTGGGCCTTACTTAGGTAGGTAGCAGGTCTTCTGGTGCTCCTTGACCGTAGTCTCGAAAGCACTTCGAAGACTCTCCCCCCTGCAGAGTACTGTGTCGCGGTACATACAGAATATTGTGACCCTCGATCGGTAATGGTCAACAGCATTGTGAATGGTCTGTGAAGCAGCTGGAGGGATGCGCTCTCCCACAGGAGTGTCTCTTGTGGTGAGAGGAGCGGAAACGGAGGATGCTGTAGAGGAACTCAACCTACTACTTTTATCACAAGGTACAACCATGCGAATGTCCGCACTGTGGAACGATGTTAGGTGTTGCTTCATTGATGTCGTAGCAAAGCTGTATGAACCACGTCTCCCACGACTCAGCACCATGTTGCACTGGTTGCAGGTGACCTTGTTTGCACATGCTTTTGGTACATTACCATGAATGGTAAACAACCGCCACACCCAAGACTCCCGGCGAGTGCTGGTAGTAGGGAGTTCCTCAACCTCATTCTCTTCACCCGGTTCATCCTCGTTCTCCATATCCTAATGCATGTTCCCCTCGGCAGGCCCTTGGGGAGGTGGTGATGGTGGATGGTTTGGGGCTGGTGGTGAGGCAGATGTAGCAACAGCAGCTATGGATGCTATCAGGGTTGATGAGATAATCTCAGCAAGAGCAGCCAAGGCAGCAAAAGTCAATCTGCAATAGGCAGAAGTACAATGAAGATCAGCTCTGGGATGTGGCCTTTTATAGGGGTGGAGGGGTGCGCTTTGCGAACAGATTGAACACCCAAAAAGGTTATAAAACGTTCAAAAAGTATGTGGAAAGCCAGGGTCATTGTCTGGGACATGTGCAATGGTGAATTTTTACTGTAAAATAATTTGGATTGTCTGAATAAGTTCTTTTAAAATGTTGGGGAACCGGGCAGTGTTCGCAAATTAGGATACACGCTCAGCGTGGGTGCGGTCACATGATGATGTTGGAAACACGTCCGCGAAGGGAACGGGTGTCCATAGGACACCAAATGCACAGGAACGTCATGCGCATGCACGCGGGTGTTCTATGGACAGTGTTCGGGTCCTCAAACAAATTAAAAGTGCGACACAAGTGAGACAGAGAGTTACGGACTGGTGCGATGTTTGCAGGACTTACGGGTGCAGTGCGCATGTGCGTCGATGTTTTGCAGACTGTGCGGACAGGTATAGTGTCCTTAGGACACCTCCATTTTGTTTGACTACCGACATCCCGGACACTGCGCGTGTTCTCAGCACAGTTTCTACTTGGCTGCGGATGGTACGGTCAGGTATAGTGTCCTTAAGATTCCTGCATTTTGTGCAGTAACGGACATGCCGGACTTTGGGTGTGTTCTAAGAACAGTTCCATCTTTGCTGCGAATGGTACGGACAGGTATAGTGTCCTTAGGACATCCCCATTTTGTTAATTACGGACAGCCCGGACAGGCGCACTGTCTGCTGACATTTTAACTGCTTTTTAAAAAAAAATAAGACACAAAGAATTTCATTAAAAGAAACATAATTTGTTTTTATTATATACATATACGCAATTCATGAAAGAGAGGGGGGAGCAGAAACTGATACAAATACAGGGAATTAGAGGTTTGTAGAGGATGGATGGGAGGGGATGAAATGATGGAAGTCTCATCAAAACGTTTTTCTTGGTGTTGACAGTTTGGGGATAGTTCACTGGTAAATGGAGAGGGGAAAGAGGTTAAGTACACATAAAGTAATGATTATTAAATTTCTTTTATAGAGAAATGTCTACCATTATTATCACTGTCTTCAGACATTTCCTCACGTGGAAAATTTTTATCAAGCCACTCCAAAGTACTGCACATTTCTGTGTGAAAAACAAAAATATATTAATTGTAGTTTACCTAATACAAAAAGTTTAGAAATATATAAGAAAAATGAAATTTACTTACGAGTTTTTGGTAAGTTGTATTCATAGTTTTGTGTAGGTCTACTGTTGCTTCTAGCTCTGCAGTTTCTGTGAGGTAATTATGTCCGAGGCATATCATTTTGTTTTGGTATATTACATTTTATTACATATGGTATTTAAAAAGATGGTTGATGTTTTAGATATGTAGGCTCCACTGCTAATTTATTATTACATATAATGTGTTTATGTGCTGCTTTTTGAAATTGTACAGTGTGTATATGGTATGATAGAAAAATGTAAGTTAACCCATGAGTGTTTGGGTAGTGTTGATGTTGTCTGCGCCCGTCGCGGACGTACGCACAGTCCGCGGACATCAAAAGCATTTACGGGGGTGTTCAGTATGTTCTATTTTATATGTATATAAAGTAAGGGAATCCTAGTAAACATCTATCAAAGTCATCTATCAAATTCACACTATGAAAAAAAATTGTTAAAGGGTTGTTATGGTTAAGTTGCGCTACTAAAAACCTATACATTCAGTAAAAAAACTTTGTTAAAGGGATGTTATGGTTAAGTTGCGCTACTAAAAACTGTTACGAAGTGACTCGCATACCTTCTTATGGTTGACATGCCAGGTTTATTAACAGCTTCACAGGTATCTTTACAGGCAGTAATTTAAGTTACATAAAGGACATTAACACTAGCAGCCCATCACCCAGGCAAGGGGTTCACCAACTGACCAGGGCTGGAACCTTCACTCACACATTCCAACACTCAGACATCAACACTCCACATGACATCACAACATTCGTGCTCACCCAGGCAAGACATATACAACACACCCCCCCTTTACATTAACACACTACACACACTAAGCCCTACACACAACGCATCTCCCCTCCTTGCACTTATCCACAACATATAAAAACACTACGGGACACACCTCCACTCATACCAACACACCCCATCCACACAGACTCGTATGACCAGGGCAGGCACACCTCATGTGCTCCAACACTCTGACTCTCATCTTATCCCAGTGCACTGGCCAGGCACACCGAGACCAACAACTAAATACAGGCACACTCTGGATCCTGAAAGGTGGAGCGAATCTTCAATAGGCATGCAGTGCAGCCAGGAACAACAGCCTGCGTGCAATAAAAGAAGAAACATTAGTGGTACATGACCACAAGATAGAAGTACATGTGTGACCTTCCATGCCCATCACCAACAGACATGCTCCTACAAACACCGCAGCGCTACCACCCGCACACATACCTCTTTACCCATGTGTGATTGTAATAACGGTCACCCCCCGACCAACTGGGGGTGCTACCGCTCAGCACAATAGCTATAATTGAGCAGGACTGTACTCACAGTCGCACCTTGTCTGGATGGAGTTACTACCACTCAGAATAGCTATTAACCCTGCATGACTATAAACACAGTCACGCCCTCACTGTAATGGTGGCGCTACCACCATGCACAAATATACGTGGCCTCACCATGCATCTATATTATTACTGACACTTCCACACAGAAGTGGTGGCGATACCACCACAATCCAACGTATACCGCTAACCCATGTACGCCCCTACCACAGACGCACCCATACCATACTTAAAACAATGCTGAGATCATAACCCATCTCAGCATATGGTAGGTCAAACATGTCGGCTAGGCACATTCACCATCAGCCAAAGCATACTCCTATCATGTCAGCCAGGCACACTGACCATCAGCCAAACGATGCTCCAACATGAATATAAGCACCATCCACAACCAGGAGTAAAATCACTCATAACCACTCCCATCCATACCCAACCCAACCCCACCATTCATCACCTGACACAGTATGCTTTGTTCTTTACACTTGAATTGACATATTTCTAAAAACACCATATGTCTTTTCATGAAGCTTAAACAAAATAACCTCCAAAACATTAGATTCAACAAATCCATCCCAAAACCAAAGCTAAAAGTCCATGTTGCATTGGTGCAACCTAAAGAAAACCTGAACATCCTCAAATATGTGAGCACTACAATAGATTAGCATCTTCACTCACCGCACACTCTTAGCAATAGTGCATAACTAAAAAGTCCATGGGTGGAATTCACACCACTAAGAACCTGCAAATCCTCAAAATAGTCGTAACCAAACTAATGTATACAAGAATTACGATTAGCACATCCAAGTCACCATACCCATTCTCTGAGATACCATGCCATAGCGTATCCCAACCTACATTATACCAAAACTTGTTCACAAATCACATATCGAAGACATTTTCCTTATCTCCAACACCAGAAAAGAATATATCTACATTGTCTCTGCTTCACACAACAAGATACTTGCGGTTAAGACAGTCCATTTCAGACCGCAAAGAAAATGAGCGATGCAATCAGCATCCAACTTGCGATGCCAATCCAGCTTTGATCCGCTTTGACTTTTACTGGTAAAAGCCTCACATCGAGCGAAGCCGTCGAGCGAAGCCGTTGTCCCATAACACCATGCCAATCCAGGGTCCAATCACTTTGACAATGACAGTTCCCATTGTCCACCGGATTTTCATTACAAAAGTGCTGCGCTACACATTTTGGTTTCCCAGGGCTCCTACAGGCGAAGTATGTACAGCACACTGATTCCCTTCACCAGACATTATGGGAACTGATTGGCTAGCTTTGCTGAACCTCCATTGGACTGATGGACCGACGGGGAAAGCTTCATTACATCGACTCCTTCCCATTGTCACTAGATGATATAACAAATCAAAACGAACTTCCTGAGCACGTATGGACACACTTTTGGGTCCTTTGCTCTAAAGTTCATTATTCTCTTTATCTTGTGATACGCGCAACGTATTATTGTCGAGCAGCCAGTACGGCACGTCTAAGAACTCCTGGGTGTTCCGCCCGTCCACCAACTCCCTCACAGGCACACTGACGTCACCATTGTCGCAGCTGACAGCATGGAGCAAAGGTCTCTGGTGGACTAACAGTCACCCATAACATCTCAGGGCCAATCTAATGTTAACGCACACATTTCAGCCTTCTGTTACTCAGAGTACCTTGCCATCTTCACACCTCCCATGCTCCATATCCGGCACTGCCTAGCCGGGATGCCAACAGATGTGATAAACCAACGCTTTGCTGAACAGTCTTCAATGCACTGTTATGAGCAGGCACAGCTCACAACCATCTGTCTCGCACCGTTTCCCTCAGATAACATGGGAACCCCTCAGTCTTCCAATTTATGGGCCAGATCTCCCCTTCAGGTTAAAATGGGTCACTTTATCCATCACCCTAAGGCCCACTTCCAATCATTGGCCCCAGGACCAGTCACCCACCAGACTATGGGTTGCTGGGGTTCCCGCCTTATGTGGGCTCTCTTCCACCCCTCTTGCCTGTGCCCTGGGTGATGGGCCTTACTTGTCTTGTTTTGGGGGGCAGTGTCGTCCTCTTCCTTCTTCCTGCACCCCCCGCAGCAGGTTGTCCAGCATCAGCACGCAGGTTCCTTGTCAGAAAGACCGACTCGTCGCCATTGTTACGAAGTGACTCGCATACCTTCTTATGGTTGACATGCCAGGTTTATTAACAGCTTCACAGGTATCTTTACAGGCAGTCATTTAAGTTACATAAAGGACATTGACACTGGCAGCCCATCACCCAGGCACAGGGTTCACCAACTGACCAGGGCTGGAACCTTCACTCACACATTCCAACACTCAGACATCAACACTCCACATGACATCACAACATTCCTGCTCACCCAGGCAAGACATATACAACACATCACCCCCCCTTTACATTAACACACTACACACACTAAGCACTACACACAACACATCTCCCCTCCTTGCACTTATCCACAACAAACAAAACACCACGGGACACACCTCCACTCATACTAACACACCCCATCCACACAGACTCTTATGACCAGGGAAGACACACTGCATGTGCTCAAACACTCTGACTCTCATCTTATCCCAGTGCACTGGCCAGACACAACGAGACCAACAACTAAATACAGGCACACTCTGGACCCTGAAAGGTGGAGCGAGTCTTCAATAGGCACACAGTGCAGCCAGGAACAACAGCCTGCGTGCAATAAAAGAAGAAACATTAGTGGTACACGACCACAAGATAGAAGTACATATATGACCTTTCATGCCCATCACCAACAGACATGCTCGTACAAACACCGGGGGCGCTACCGCCCCGATTAGCTACTAAAAACCTATAAATTAAGTAAAAAAACTTTGTTAAAGGGATGTTATCGTTAAGTTGCGCTACTAAAAACTTATGATATTCATTAAAAAAACTTTGTTAAAGGGATGTCATGGTTCCAAGTGAAACCGAAAAACCTCTGAAATTCGCCAGTTATGGTAAGCTAAGCAACCATAACTCGGGCCACCACCGTGCACTGCTAAGACTAACACACAGGACATCAAAGATGACATCACTTGATGACATCACTGATAACATCACATGTGCATTTACTTTTATGAAAACTCTGTACAAGGGATTCATATTATAATGTTGAGAGAAAAAGTGTCAAGGATAATTGTAATAGATATCTTGAGCTATGTAGTACATGTGGCAATGCTTTGATATAAATAGCATTCTATTATGAAGTTCTTTACACTATACTAAGCTACTCAAGTATAAATATAAGCATTTTGTGCAGCATGCATGATGGAGGTGCAATATTCCTAATCTTAACATGTTGAATAGTGAAATGATAAATGCTGTTTTATTAGAGTTTTCTGTACTGTGCAACATGTAATAAGTAGCTAATAAAACCACTTACTGCATAATTTCATTATTACATACAAAACACAAAGACACAACAACACATACAAATATGAGAATATATAGAGAAAGTGAAGTATGCAAAAAAGCTGCAGTCTAAGCAGAAAGTGTTCACAACCTAACTGATTATCTTTATGCACAGAAAGGGTTGTTCTGCTTCAAACCTACTACTTCCCTATGTAAAAACATCACATGATGTGACTGCACCCTTGAGGAACTAACGGAAATACAAATATGAGCACATCCAGAGAAAGTACAGTAATAAAAAAACAGCAAAACCATAAGAAAGTGTTGATAACCTTACTGATTGTTTATTGTCCCTATGTATATGTTTTATATGTTGTGAGTGGACCCTAAGAGAATTATTGCAAGAACATATTTAAAGAATAGGTCTACAAATATAGTACTTTTTGATTTTTTTGTTCCTAGCTATTACTGTCTAAGATATATCACTAAAGTAAAGAACAGCGAGTCAGACATGTGATGTTATCAGTGATGTCATCAATGACATTTGTGATGTCATCTTTGATGTCCTGTGTGTTAGTCTTAGCAGTACACGGTGGTGGCTTAGCTTACCATAACTGGCGAATTTCAGGTTTATTTTGGTTTTACTTGGAACCATTATGTCCTTTTAACAAAGTTTTTTTACTGATATAGATATAGATATATCCCACGGTAGTGGCAGTGTAGTTGTGGTTAAGTTGCTGTTTCCATAGGAAGAGCACTTTTTGGATGGCCTATAACTCTGCTAACCCTGGACGAATCCTCACCAAACTTTGCAAAAAAAGTATATGGGCCTCTGAGTTTGGTGAGGTTTGGTTCAGGGGGGGCAAAGTTATGGGGGGTCCCAAAACATATTTTTTTCCCATAGACTAAATGGGGAAAAACTTTGCTCACGACTACAGCCCAAACCACTGGACGGATTGTCACCAAATCTGCGGCAGGGGTAGCGGCTTGGTCCCGAAAGCATGCTTTTGTAAATTTGGTGAAAATCCGTCCAGTAGTTTTTTTTTAAAAGACCAAAAAGTATGTAAAAAGTAATTAGTGATATCTAAGTTCGGTCCGATGACACTTTTCCCTGTTCGCTCCTCGGTCATGTCCTGATTGGTTAAACGGCTTGCGTCATGTACGCGGACATACGAAGTGTACACTGATTGGATGGTGAAAAACTAGAAGTGCATCAGATTTTTGGAAAGCCCGCCATCTTGTATCCGCGGACGTCCGCGGACATCGCAGTGTCAAATGGTGGGGAAATACAATTTTGGCAAGTGTGTTGGTATGTAAGACTGTTTGGGGATGGTGGGGGTGAGAGATGGTTCGAATATTGTATCTATTTAGGTGTTAGGCACCGCTGTTGTGTTTGTTGTATCCACGGACAGTAGCGCTGTCCTTGATGTCCGTAATCATCCCATATGGGAATGTCCTAGGGACACTATACCTGTCCCTACTGTTCGCCGGCAAGTTGAAACTGTTCTAAGAACACACGCTGTGTCCGGGATGTCTGCAAATAAATGAAAATGGGGGTGTCCTAAGGACAGTATACCTGTCCGTATTGTTTGCAGGCAAGTTGAAACTGTTCTAAGAACACACATGGTGTCCGGGATGTCCGCAAATAAATGAAAATGGAGGTGTCCTGAGGACACTATACCTGTCCATACAGTTCGCAGGCAAGTTGAAACTGTTCTAAGAACACACGCCGTGTCCGGCATGTCCGCAAATACATGAAAATGGAGGTGTCCTGAGGACACTATACCTGTCCATACTGTTCCCAGGCAAGTTGAAACTGTTCTAAGAACATCCAAGGTGTCCGCGGACATTAAAAATGCCATGAGGCCTAATTAAAAATGTTTGATTCTATGGGTGTGATCATAGTTAAAAATGTTTGATTCTATGGGTGTGATATGCGGCAGTGGTTGCCACCAGGGCCTAGAGTCTTGGGTGCATGGCTATGCACCCAAGACTCTAGGCCCTGGCGGCAACCACCGCAGCATATCACATTCATCAATCACACCCATAGAATCAAACATGGGTGTGATGTATGGGTGTGATATGTTTTGGAGTTGTGGCCAGAGTGTACCCAAGATTGAAGTTATAAGTACTGAAGTTATAAGCTACTATGGGTGTGTTATGTTGTGGTGGTTGTGGCAGGGTGCATGGGTGAAGGCTGTAGGCTGTAGGCTGTTTACTCAATACTGTAGGTCCTGACCACAACCACTGCACTATATCACAGCCATAGATCACACCTATAGATTTGATTATCTTTCAAATGGTTTCAATTATACTTACTGCATGGTTTGTTGACATTCGATACATTTTTTACATGAGTTTGGTACCTGGAGGAAGTATTCTTTTTCAAGTTCTGTGATAAAAGAAAAGAGCATGTTAGTGTATGTATTTTATAAAGACTTATTCCATTTCATAAAAGATATTTCAGCTTTTTTTTTACCCTCATATTTGGTTTACAAACCAGTGTACTGTGCATTTTGCTCAGTTTCTGTGTTTGTTTTTTAAATCATTGGGTCTCGGGGGAAAAAAAAATCCTTGTCGGATTAAAAAAACATTTTTTGTTATTGTACAGTCTATTTGTTTGTTTCCTTTCAGTGTTCACTTGTTGTTTCTGGTTTATGTTCCATCTGTTGGATTGTTGCAGATTTCTGAAGCAGTTACATACCTGTTGGCATATTGTAACTGTCTATTTTTGTTACAATTTATTGGTATTCGTTTATCTCTTGGGTTGTTATACAATCTTGGGCTAGTTAGATACCTGTTAGCATATTCTAACAGTTTATAGTTTTTTCATTGAATTTTTTTTAATGTTGAAGTACAGATTAGTTATTAAATTTTGGTTTTAAGAAGATTAAAAAAGCGTTTGTAAGATTTGCTGGTAATCTCTGCTTTAGAGTAACTGTCCACATTTTTGTTGCAGATTTCTGAAGCACTTAGATACCTGTGGCGTATTCTAACTGTAATTATTATTTTTTTTTTAATTTAGTGGTATTGATTTATCTGTTTGGTTGTTGCAAAATCTTGGGGCAGTTAGATACCTGTTGGCATATTCTAACTGTTTTTTTCTTGTCATAATTTAGTGGTATTCATTTATCTGTTTGGTTGTTATAGAATCTTGGGATATTAGGATACCTGTTGGCGTATTCTAACAGTTTATAGTTTTCTAATTGAAGTTTTGTTAATGTTTAAGTTCAGATTAGTTATTAAATTTTGGCTTTAAAAAGATTAAATAAGCGTTTGTAAGATTTGCTGGTAATCTCTGCTTTAGAGTAATGGTGCTATCATTACATTCAAACCATCCACATTTATTTTTTATATATGTAGTGTAGTGACCTGCATTGGTTGTGGTAGATTTTACCTATTGTTGTGAAGGTTTTTCTACCAAGTGCTACTTGACCATGTGTGAATCCAGTCAGCTTGCAGTTTCTGTTGGTACCATCTCCATTATAATGTAGAAGCATTAGTATGAAGTATTTACTATGTGTTTGTATTAGTAAGGTGGAGCGATTATCTGAATTGCAGTTAGTACAGATTCTGCCATGGTTTGCATGTTGTACAAGTTGCTAAAATGGAATGGATTCACAATTTGGTATGGATACATACACAAAGCGCTTGTTAGGGATTTCTTCTTGTGTAACATTGTTGCAGAGAGTGCAGGTATTTTTCCACATGTATGAAATCTGGAAGATTTCATTTATAGGTATGGTTTTGTTTTCCAATACTTGTAGTAAGTACATTAGAAATTCTTGTGGATCTTCTTGTGAATTTATGGTGAATTTCACCATTCCAGCACAGTAGTCCAATTTTTGTCTTATTCCGTGAACACTATACGTGTTGTCAGGATTGTTTTTTGCGTTTCTATGAAGGACTAACATTTGCAAACACAATTGGTCTGTACTGTGTAAGTAAATGTTGTCAACAATTGGTGGCAATTGAAATAGAATATTCATTGCTACATTTGCATAACAATTTACACCAGTTACATTTGAAAATTTGAATGGACCAGGTAGTTCTGTGTCCAAGTCATTTTTTCGGGAGTGTATGTTGCCTCTCTGAATAAGTACCTAAGTTACTTTGACTAATAGGTTCTTCTTTACTTATGGTGAATGATGAAGTATTAGCTTTTTTTTACTCTCTTTGGAGGATTTGCAGTCAGATTCTGTTGCATTTCTGTTTGAATTAGTTTTCTTTTACAATGTTTTATTTTTTGTGGAACAGGATATGCTTTTAGATTGGGGGTGTATAGTTAACGTAGTCTATTTTATTCTAGAATGCAAGGAATATCAGGGTTGATTTTACTTGCATCAAAGTTGATTAGAAATAGACCTTGAAGTGTACGTAAGCGTGATAGTGCTACGTAGCTCATGCCTTATTTAAAGACTGTGTTACCAATATCTATCAATGCTTTGTCTAGGGTAAGATCTTGGGATTTATGAATGGTGACTGCATATGCAAGAGTTAGAGAAAATTGTTCTCTACGTACATACATGTCTTTGAAGAGAAGGAATCAAGCTGTTGAGCGTCCTATCCTTTTTACTTCTGAAAGTTTGTCAAAGAGTATATTGACAAACTGAATGTTGTTGTCACGTGGGTATGTTTGAAAGCCAACAACTGTACCCAGTGCCCCATTAACTAGTCCTTGCTCCACGTCCAGGTTACGTTTAAGCATTCCTCTACAGTTTGAGGATAATTTTAATATTTTTTCCAAGCCAGCTGTAGGTATTTAATCTTGTTGTGGTTTGTTGACACATTGGTAGTGTAATACTATGTACGTCCAGTTTGTCTGTGGAGCAAATTTCAATTATTGGTTGAATTTTTTTTTTAACATTTTTTAACATTGTTTCTTTGAATTTGGAACAGCTTGCAAGAGTTGCCATTAAGGCCATACAATTGACATGTTTTAGTGCTAATTGTTCCATAACATCAGTAGCACATGAGCTATCGCCATAAAGTGCATGGATGTGCTGGGTTTTTAATATTGTTTGTGCTTCTTGAGGTAGTCACCAACTCTAATACTTTTTAAAATGTTGTCATAGGTGAGGTCTGTAGATTGACACATGTTTTCTGTTAATTCTATGTATTGGAAATGTTCCCAAAGGTTGACATTTCCTGTGCTGCCAATAGTTTTACTGCAGAGTTTGTGTCCTAAGGTTTTAAAAATAGGTTCACCTTTCACTAGTGTCAATTGAAGAAGATCTCCAAAACCAATAATGTGTTTTCCTCCAAAGAGTTCTTTGTAGTTTGTTTTAAGTACTTCTTGCAATCTGAGATGAATCAAAGCCAACATTAGTTTGGAGACCATGCTCTCTTCATCTATTAGTAGCATTTTCACTTGTTTTAACACTCTGCGTAGTTCCATTGCAGCTTCTGTAGAAAGTTTGTAATAGTCTAATTTGTTTTGGTGTTCTACTGGAAGGAGTAGTAATTGGTGCAAAGTGACACCACCTATGTTGTAGGCAGCTAAACCTGTGGGGGCAGTTACAACAGCTGACATTTTGTTTTTTGTCAATTGTTGAAGGAACTTGCTGATGGTTTTGATTAAGAATGTTTTGCCTGAACCAGCTTCACCACTGACGTATAGTAGTATAGGTTTGTCATTTTGGCATGTACATTCTTTATTTTCATGTTGTACACCATGTGCAATTTCTTTTGTTACTTCTTAAAAAATGGTGCGCTGGTCTTTGTTTAGTTTTGATTGTAGTGCAGTTACGTCTTATGTATCTTCTTTAAATAGTGACACATGGTGTTTTATACTTCTGTCATAGCTAATTCTGTCTCATTTGCTATTAGTGGCTGTCCCAGTGGTTATTGGCTTCCTGTTACAGAAGGTTGACTACTGTTGGGAGTGTCCTTATCTAGTTGGGCCTGGAGTTCTTCTTCATGTTGCTGTTTATTTTGCAACATTGTTTTGTACGGCATAAAGTTCACATCAGTGATAGTGCTCTCTTTTGCTTTGAAAGCATCTACATAGCAGTCATAGTTATATAGTAACTTTTCTCCATCGTGTAAAAATTTGCAGGAGGGACATGTAATATAGTTCTTTCTGTTAAGGAGTTTTTAATGGCAATTTGATATGATTAATTAAACTTGGTTTCGTAAGTTTTACTAAGCTGCCTTCACAAACTGTCACTCTATATCTACCTTTGCTTTCATCAGGTTGTATATTATTTTTGTATGCAAGGTTTTGGGCTATGTGGTATAGACACATGTTTTCCAAAGTATTACTTCTGTTCAGGTAGTATGTGTCTAGTAAATTGTTTTTCAAAATGTCTTGGCTGTTTGGATAATTTATGGCTATTGTTTCTATGTCGTCATATGATTTGAGAACTCTTTTTCTAGATTTAGCAGGACCAAGACTTAGCCATACTATATTTTCAGATTTTCCATACAAAGCAGCACCGGTTAAATGATCTGCAGCTTTGTAGGCGCCACATTCTCTATGAGAGAGCATTTTTAAGCCTAAATTGTACAATTTCTGAGATAGTGTTTTGTCTGATGATTGGTCATTCCAGAGTTCTTGAAGCTCTGTTTTTTCTGCTTTTGTTAAGTATGCTGTAACATGTCGTGCAACTGCAGCGGAATTGTCTGCAATGTACATCACATCTATGTTTGCATTCCATAAGTGGGCATTGATTGCATTGTAATCATTGATATATTTTGATTCTTCTGTTCTTTTTATGTAATACGTGTTCTCAGGTGACTTACCTTTAACACTATGTCTACTGAAGACATGAAGTTGTTTACTTCATCTGTTTCTGTCACTGCTCTACGGAAACCAAACCAGCATTTGGTGTAGTATTTCCCTTTCCTTTTGCATTTGCGATGACAATATTGCCCACATTTGTGTCTTTGAAATTGTACAATTTGTGCATGAAGGACACTATTTGTCGTTTGTGAAGGGATTTCACAAGTGACATATTTTTGGATGAACTGCCAAACAGTGGCATCACTGCTCTGACCAAATTTAGGAGCATCTTTAATCCATAAAAGCATGTGGATATGTGGTGCTCCTCTGGCTTGGTATTCTTTTCTCCAAAAGAAGTGTTGCACTTCTTCGAGTGGAGGAACGGTTTTATTACAAATAAAGTGTAGCATAGCAATGAAACGATGATGGAAATATCATGAAACATTAAGAGGATCTAGAGAGCAAAGTTCTCCAGGTGATAGTATATCTATGTTTCTTTTGTTTTTGTTTGACATGCGTAGGAAATCATGCAAATCTTCCGATGCATATTCTGCACAACTTAAAGTAACAAACCAAGTGGGTGGTCCAAGGTTTCTGATCATACAACATACATATCCGTGACGTCGGAAGCAGTATTCTTTTGTACCACGCATGTTTGCAAATAGATTTGTAATACTTGATTGTAAAACCTCATCTTTTTCTTGCACTTTTTGTATTAATTGTGTAGCTGACATATTTTGTTTCCGATTTCAATATGTGTGCAACTCCGTAACATAGAGTTGCTAGTTCACTTTCAAAGAGTAGGTGGAAGATGTATACCACATTTTGTCTAAATCTGGGATCTTCAGAAAACATTTGTAATGAACACTATTCTGATGCTGTTATTTTAGTGGTTCTGTCATCATATCTTCCTCCTTTGCCAGTAGGAAATAGTAGAGGAAAAGCATGTGCTTCTATACTTTTTTCCCAAATGATCATTGGTGATCCTTTGGTTTGTCGCATTTGGCACGTTTCTAGTACATCATCTATTTCGTCTTTAGAGTGCAATGGATGAATTGTATAATGGTTTAAAATATAGGATAGTGCAGCTGGATCCAGAAGTTCAAATTGACCAGTTTCTAGTGACTCTTGAATTATTTCAGTTGTTCCCCTTAAGTTTTATTCAATATTTATTTCTTGGTAGTACTCATTATTGTCTTTTAGATATTGCAAGGCTTGTCTAACTTTATGTAAGTCAATGAGTTGTTGCCAAATTCCTTTGTCTTTTGTTGGTACACCATTTACTAAGATAATTAAAGATTGTTCTATTGGACGTTGCACTCCTACAGTGTGTACATTTTCTGTCAGATTTAATGATAAATAAACTACTTTGCCACAAATACCTTTCACCAATTCAGAGGGAGGTAATTTTGCTGTTTTTGGTTGAAGACGTATTATTGCTTGAAATGGGTGTACTGTTTGAATTATGATGCTCTCTTATAAATTGAGTTGTTGCAGTGGTTTTTGTAGTGGAAATAATTCCAATAGCACATGAAGGAGTTTGGTTGTTGTCAAGTTTTGTAGTGCAGTAACTGCAAAGTATTAAAGGGTCAGTTATTTCATATTTGTTTTCTGCTACAAGGTAAAGAGCTAATTCAAAGCATTTAGAATCTTCATTGTCGTCTATTTTGTATGTTATGTCTATAGTTTTTGTATTAGTTTTATAAAAGGTTTTGTGGCAACACACACACACATGTTTTGGTATTTCAGCGGACGTACTTTTAAATTTTAGTATTTCTTTTTTTTATGTGTGTAGTAGAAGGTTGCCATGTGTACAAATGTTGCTAGTTTGTTGTAAAGGTATTGCGTTTTTGTAAGTGGCTTTCACTTCAAAAATATTTTTTCTGGATATGGTCAATTTCTTAAAGTAGTTCTTTGGCTGTACCAAGTAGAAGATTGTAATTTAAATTGGCTAGTGCTAATGCAGGACTTTAAGCATAGTACAGTTTATAGACTAGATTTCTTATGGTTGGATGATGTGTTGATATCATTTTGATATGATGGAAGGTGCATTTGCAAATTGGTCCTGAAATGCAGGCTAATGAATGTCATTGTAGCACTATGTATTTATGCACTGGACAGGTATCCATATTTTGCAGCAGTTTCATTTTGATTTTGTCTTTGCCTTTCACATATTGATTGAGAAATTGGCATAAAGATTTGAACGATTTTTTAGGAATATTACACATTGACATGCATGATCATTTGTATTCCGGATGTTTTCATCCAGTCGAATGGAGAGGTAATTCTGAGTTTTCAGGGGATATTTTTGAAAGCAGTATTTCTTGTTCCATTATGGTATTATTATTTTTTTCATAACTTCGTCCACAGCTATGTATAGCAATCATATTTGTTTGCTTTTGTTTGTATGCTTCTTCATTAAAATATGGTTCTGTGTTTGTGGTGTGACTCCATTCACCTCCACAGATATTTAAGAAGTTATTTTTGTTGACATTCCGTTTATTGAGAAGTTTTTTTTTGTAATGAACTAATTAGTTTTGTTAGGGTTTCATTCTTTTTAACACTAAAATAAATAATTTTCTTTTGAGTAGGATTGCACTGTCTATCAAAGCTTCTAATATTAATGTTCTACGGTAGATGTTAAGGGTTGTGTATGATTTCTCTCCTGTTTTTATAATATTTTGAAGGACTCTTTGGTGGAAGATTTTTGCAAAAATATTTTTTTTGGTATGTTTACTTGCCATTATATCAAGATTTATAGGAGTAGTTTTAGCAGTAGTGGTAGCTGAATTCTTGATAATCGTTTTCTGTTTTGTTTTACATTTCAATAGAGGAGGCAAAGTTTCTGTACTTGAAACATGTTTTGTTTTGCTAAATGACTGTATTAGCTGTTTTGTTTGAACTTTTGTACACAATCTGCTAGAGATGGATGCTTATTTTGGATACTTCTTTTTTCATTTGCTCTACTTCTACATTGTTTTCTATGGACTTTGGTAGGCATTCTTTGGGGTCTGTTGAAAAAAATAAAGAAGGTATGGGTTGGGTTGTTCTGCGATGCATGTGTGCTGAGTGTCTGAGTATGATGGTAGAGATGTATGTGATGGTGTGTGAAGGCTATTCTATTTGTGTGTTACTATACTTGGGTTCAGATGACAGTAGAAAGTAAGCTAGTGGTGAGGAGAAGCGCAGATACTAAATCTAATGGTATAGAATTAAAACAGTTCTTTGTTCTGCAATAACAACATTCTAGAGGCTGAGTTATGTCATTTGTGCACCAAAAAACGGGGATTTGTGCAGCATTCTGCCTGCAGATCCCTGTTTAACAAATGGGTATTTGTGGGCAGAATGGTGCACCAATCTTTTTTTTTTTGTGCACAAATACCATGAATCAACCGCACAGTGTGTTTGAGTAACAGTAAGAATATTATGGTAGTATTGTACTTACTTTTTTGTGTGGAAAGATTAGGTTTCTTCTGAGTTGTTGTTTGTACTTCGGATTCTGCTGCTTTTCAGGAGAGTGCTCTTCACTGTAATTGTAAAGGAAAGAAGTTAGTAATTTTTTGTGTATATAGTATGTAGTTTCCTTTGACTATGTGCAGCCTTCATATTTTATTTATATTATGTTAGTTCAACATGCTATGCAAATAAGTAGAATAGAAAGTGTATGAAACACGGTTGGTTTCTTAAGGCTGTGTTATTTGATGTTAGGAGACAGAAGAAATAATGATATACTTATTTTGCAATTTTTATAAGGTAAATGGCAGATACTTTATAGAAAAGCATTGAATGTATGCATTTGTGAAGGTGTGGGTAATAAATCAAAAGGATGTGATGTACAGGTAGTGGTTTTATTGCAGTTGGGAGTTTTTCAATGTTAGTGTTTATCTGTGTGAGTGTTTGAAGGTGCTTGATGTCATCCTGGCTGTGTGTAATTTTTTAGATAGCTGTGTGTGTAAACATTTGTTTACATAGCAGACAGGTTTGGAAGTGACAGTTGATTATATTAGATGGAAAAATGACAGTAAGTTCATTTTATAGGTTATACAGATTAAGTGACAGTTACTCTGTTTATATGCATTCATAAGATTTGTATTTGTACTGTGCAGAAAATATGCATACCTGTAGCTTGTATTCATGTATGTGGATATGCATGCAGCTGCACGTAGAAATCTTGGAGACTTGTACAGTAGTTTTTTTAGTAGGTGATTTCCAATGATATGAGACTTGTACTCAGAGTAATCTACAGTACATTTGAAGTGCTGAACTCTGATGATGCAGTTAGATGTAGAGGTCTTGAATGTGATTGGTGGATGGTTGTGTGACTGTTTAGCTGTATCCAATGAGGGAATAGCACAGAGAGTGAAGTGGAAATGATAGAAGGGCTTTCTAGGTTACGATATGTCCGCGGACACAACGGAAGTCCGCGGACACCGCAAATTACATACAGGGATTTTGGAGTGGAGAGGCATGCAAATGAGAATGAGCAGAGGAATTGATTGGTCAGTAAAGTTTGGTGGGTGTGTTGTGTAAGAAGACAGTTTGTCGGAAGGTCTTTTTCCTGAGAGAAGAACAGTAAGCTATGGCTGTGTGTTTCAGAAAACAGATTGTCTGGATTTTGGGAGACTCATGGATACATTGGTTGGAGGTTCATGCACAACGCTGTGGAGTAGCTGCAGATCTTGGATTCCCTCATGTGGAAGCGCACTGGCATGGAGTACCTGGAATGAAGTGGCTAGACTTGCTACCTCTCTGTGCTAGTTTGCAGACAGAGCATCAACCAGACATAATTATAATTCATTGTGGAGGGAACAGTTTGGGACATGTGTCAGGAATTTCTTTGCAATTTGCGATGAAAGAAGGACTTGGGAAGGTCATGGATATGTTTCCAAATTCCCAAGTAAATTTTTCCTTGTATTGCGCAAAGACAAATGTGGCTGCATTCTTCTTCATTTGGTCCACAAATGGAGAAATCGGGTCGTAATGTCAATAAGGCTGTTTGTGCCTTTCTAAGAGATGTTGGCATGTCCTCTTTTCATAATGAAAATATTATGTTTCATAGCACAAACATTTTTGGTAGAGATGGAGTTCACCTTACTTATGCTGGTAATCAGATTTTTCTGAGAAATGTACAAGATGCATTGCGTTCTTTTGTGAAATTACAACCAGCTTCTTGCAGTAGGTGTTGATTTTTTAAAGTTTTTTAAATCCAAAAAAATATCACAAAAGGCTCTTTTCAGAGCCACCACTTCATCCCAGATAAAAGTGAAATAATTTTGATAGGGCAACACCCCAACATGTTTGATGTTCGCGAAATGTCCGCAGACTTCTAAGAAAAAAAATCAGTAGCCTGCTCAATTTATTTCCCACTTCTATATTTTGACTGTGAAAGGTGGCTCTGAAAAGAGCCTTTTTTTAAAATGTTTGTTGTTTTGTATTTTTTTTTTGTTTTTTTACACCCGACACTCTAGCAGAGGAGGAGAAATGAGGGTAAGGGGGGGACACCAACCACAGGGAAAAGAAAGGGTGGGTGGAGAGGAAGATGTAGGGTGGGCCTTACTTAGGTAGTGAGCAGGTCTTCTCATGCTCTGAGACCAGAGTCGCAAAAGCACTTTGAAGTCTCTCCCCACTGCAGAGTACTGCGTTGCAGTACATACACAAAACTGTGACCATCGAAAGGTAAGGGTCATCAGCATTATGAATGGCCTGTGAGGCAGCTGGAGGGATGCACTCTCCCACAGGTGTGTCTCTTGGGGGGAGAGGAGCAGAAACAGAGGATGAAGTAGAGGAACTCAAACTACTACGCTCGTTGCAAGGTACAACCTTACGAACGGCCCTACCGTGGAATGACTTTAGCTGACGCTTCACAGTAGTCGTACCAAAGCTGTACGAACCAGGCCTCCCACGACTCAGTACCATTTTACACTTGTTGCAGGTGAATTTGTTCGCACTCGCCTTGGATACGTTACCATGAATGGTAAATAACCGCCACACCCAAGAATCACGGCGAGTGCTGGTAGTAGGGGCTTCCACTACCTCATCCTCATCATCCTCTTCATCCTCCTCTGCATCCTCATGCCTGTTCCCCTCTTCAGGCCCTTGGGGAGGGGGTGGTGGTAGAGGGGGTGGGGGTGGTGCTGAGGCAGATGTAGCACCAGGTGGCAGTAGAGGAGCCATGGATGCCATCATGATTCAGAAGACAATCTTCAAAAATTGATAGCAAAATGCACTGTGTTCTGTAAGGTAGCCAGAAACACAATGAGGATGAGCTCTGGGGTGTGGCCTGTTATAGGGGTGCTGGTGCGCGGTTCACGGACACCCGCGCTGTCCGCGGACAGGACGAACATCCAAAAAGTGCTCAAAAAGTTCTAAAAAATATGTAGAAAGTCAGGGTTATTGTCTGGGACATGTGCTACAGTGCATTTTTAGTATAAAATACTGTGGATTGCATGAAAAGGTACTTTTAAAATGTTCGGGGACCCAGACAGTGTCTGCAATTCAGGACACATGCTCAGCGTGGGTGCGGTTACATGATGGTGCCGCAAACATGTCCGAGAACGGAAGAGGTGTTCCCAGGATATCAAATGCACGGGAACAGTTGTGCGCATGTGCGCGGGTGTTCTACGGACAGTGTTCCGGTACTGAAATTAATTAAAAGTGTGACACAAGCGACACGAATACTAACGGACAGGCGCAATGTTCGGAGAACCTAGGGGTGTAGTGCGCATGTGCGTAGATGTTCTTTAGGCAGTACGGACAGGTATAGTGTCCTTTGGACACCTCCATTTTGGTTAATTGCGGACATCCCGGACACTTCGTGTATTCTTAGAACAGTTTCAACTTGCCTGCGACAGTACGGACAGATATACAGGCCGATTCACAAGCGTGCGAAAAAGTGCGATTCGCAGTGAAAGAGCGAAAATCGCAGTGCAAGTGCGAATATCGCAGGGAAACCAGCGCACATCTATTCATGGAAGTCCGTGTGCGAGTAAAATCAGGGATGTGCGCTGAAAAAGTGCGCGGTGCATGCCGGCGCACAGGTCATCTAACCGCGTGCGCTATGGCCACAGCGAAAGCGCACATAGCGCGGCGCACATAACAAAAATAGGCGGAACACGGGCGTAACACTCGGAATGGGGAACAACTCGTGAAAATGTGGGCGTCATGGAGGAAGTATAGGAGGCAAGTACGCTAAACGCCCACACGCTCGCCTACAACACGTATTCATGGAATCGAATAGGGCAAACTAGCGCACGGGCAAAGACGCGCACAGATGGGTACGTGTAAATCTGGGGTGCGTGGGAAGTTTCACACGCGATTGGCCTTGGGCGAGCGGGGTACGTGTATTTCGGGGGTGCGCAGGAAATTTCACACGCGACAGGCTCTGTGCGAGTGGGGTACATGTATATCTGGGGTGCAGGGGAGTCCTACACGTGAATTGGCAGTGTGGGTTCCCCCAGGTGTTCCCTCAACACCCTCCACAGCCCCTGCAGGTAGACCACACCACAGGGGATTACCCTGTACCCCTGGTCATGTCCCGCAGGCAGCCCATCCACCATGGGCATGCCCCCCAGGCAAGCCACATATCAGCTTGCACTACTGATCACCAACACATGACCCCCTCCACCCCCACCCTCCAGCAGTGCAGGGCACCTGCCAGCAGGCCCCCACTCATGTCCCACTCATGTCCCTTTGCACCCCCACACCCCAGCAGTGCAGAGCACCTGCCAGCAGGCCCTCGCTCGTGTCCCCGTGCACACCCACTCCCCAGCACAGAGGGGCACCTGCCAGCAGGCCCCCACTCATGTCCCCTTGCACACCCACCCCCCAGCACTGATGGGCACCTGCCAGCAGGCCCCACTCATGTCCCACTCATGTCCCCTTGCACCCCCACCCCCCCCCAAAGTGCAGGGAAGCTGCCAGCAGGCCCCCACTCATGTCCCACTCATGTCCCCTTGCACACCTACGTCCTAGCAGTGCAGGGCACCTGCCAGCAGGCCCCCACTCATGTCCCACTCATGTCCCCTTGCACCCCCACCCCCCAGCAGTGCAGGACACCTGCCAGCAGGCCCCCACTCATGTCCCACTTGTGTCGCCTTGCACACCCACCCCCCAGCAGTGCAGGGCAGCTGCCAGCAGGCCCCCACTCATGTTCCACTCATGTCCCATTGCACCCCCACCCTCCAGCAGTGCAGGGCACCTGTCAGCAGGCCCCCACTCATGTCGCACTTGTGTCCCCTTGCACACCCACCCCCCAGCAGTGCAGGGCACCAGCCAGCAGGCCCCGACTTGTGTCCCCTTGCACACCAACCCCCCAGCACTGAGGGGTACCTGCCAGCAGGCCCCCACTCATGTCTCCTTGCACACCAAGCCCCCACCACTGAGGGGCACCTGCCAGCAGGCCTCCACTCATGTCCCACTCATGTCCCCTTGCACACCCACACCCCAACACTGAGGGGCACCTGCCAGCAGGCCCCCACTCATGTCCCACACATGTCCCCTTGCACCCCCACTCCCCAGCAGTGCAGGGCACCTACCAGCATGCCCCCACTCATGTCCCACTCATGTCACCTTGCATCCCCACCCCACATCAGTGCAGGGCACCTGCCAGCAGGCCCCCATTCGTGTCCCCTTGCACACCCACCCCCCAGCACTGAGGGGCACCTGCCAGCAGTCCCCCACTCATGTCCCCTTGCATTTCCACCCCCCAGCAGTGCAGGGCACCAGCCAGCAGGCCCCCACTCATGTCCCACTCATGTCCCCTTGCACCCCGACCCCCCAGCAGTGCAGGGCACCTGCCAGCAGTCCCCCACTCATGTCCCACTCATGTTCCCTTGCACCCTACTCCCCAGCAGTGCAGGGCACCTGCCAGCAGGCCTCCACTCATGTCCCACTCATTTCCCCTTGCACCCCCACCCCCCAGCAGTGCAGGGCACCTGCCAGCAGGCCCTCACTCATGTCCCACTCATGTCCCCTTGCACCCCCAACCCCCAGCAGTGTAGGGTACCTGCCAGCAGGCCCCCACTCATGTCCCCTTGCACACACACCCACCCCCAGCACTGATGGGCACCTGCCAGCAGGCCCCCACTCATGTCCCACTCATGTCCCCTTGCACCCCCACTCCCAGCAGTGCAGGGCACCTGCCAGCAGGCCCCCACTCATGTCCCCTTGCACCCCCACCCCCCGCAGTGCAGGGCAGCTGCCAGCAGGCGCCCACTCATGTCCCACTCATGTCCCCTTGCACACCTACGTCCTAGCAGTGCAGGGCACCTGCCAGCAGGCCCCCACTCATGTCCCACTCATGTCCCCTTGCACCCCCACCCCCCAGCAGTGCAGGGCACCTGCCAGCTGGCCCCCACTCATGTCCCACCTGTGTCCCCTTGCACCCCCACCCCCCAGCAGTGCAGGGCACCTGCCAGCAGGCCCCCACTCATGTCCCACTTGTGTTCCCTTGCACACCCACCCCCCAGCAGTGCAGGGCACCAGCCAGCAGGCCCCCACTTGTGTCCCCTTGCACACCCACCCCCCAGCAGTGCAGGGCACCAGCCAGCAGGCCCCCACTCATGTCTCCTTGCACACCCAGCCCCCAGCACTGAGGGGCACCTGCCAGCAGGCCTCCACTCATGTCCCACTCATGTCCCCTTGCACCCCCACCCCCCAGCACTGAGGGGCACCTGCCAGCAGGCCCCCACTCATGTTCCACTCATGTCCCCTTGCACCCCCACCCCCCAGCAGTGCAGGGCACCTGCCAGCAGGCCCCCACTCATGTCCCACTCATGTCCCCTTGCATCCCCACCCCACATCAGTGCAGGGCACCTGCCAGCAGGCCCCCATTCGTGTCCCCTTGCACACCCACCCCCCAGCACTGAGGGGCACCTGTCAGCAGTCCCCCACTCATGTCCCCTTGCACACCCACCCCCCAGCAGTGCAGGGCACCAGCCAGCAGTCCCCCACTCATGTCCCACTCATGTTCCCTTGCACCCCCCAGCAGTGCAGGGCACCTGCCAGCAGGCCCTCACTCATGTCCCACTCATGTCCCCTTGCACCCCCAACCCCTGCAGTGCAGGGCACCTGCCAGCAGGCCCCCACTCATGTCCCCTTGCACCCCCACGCCGCGCAGTGCAGGGCAGCTGCCAGCAGGCCCCCACTCATGTCCCACTCATGTCCCCTTCCATACCTACGTCCTAGCAGTGCAGGGCACCTGCCAGCAGGCCCCCACTCATGTCCCACTCATGTCCCCTTGCACCCCACCCCCCAGCAGTGCAGGGCACCTGCCAGCAGGCCCCCACTCATGTCCCACTTGTGTCCCCTTGCACACCCACCCCCCAGCAGTGCAGGGCAGCTGCCAGCAGGCTCCCACTCATGTTCCACTCATGTCCCCTTGCACCCCCACCCCCCAGCAGTGCAGGGCACCTGCCAGCAGGCCCCCACTCATGTCCCACTTGTGTCCCCTTGCTTACCCAAGCCCCAGCAGTGCAGGGCACCAGCCAGCGGGCCCCCACTTGTGTCCCCTTGCACACCCACCCCCCAGCACTGAGGGGTACCTGCCAGCAGGCCCCCACTCATGTCTCCTTGCACACCCAGCCCCCAGCACTGAGGGGCACCTGCCAGCAGGCCTCCACTCATGTCCCACTCATGTCCCCTTGCACCCCCACCCCCCAGCACTGAGGGGCACCTGCCAGCAGGCCCCCACTCATGTTCCACTCATGTCCCCTTGCGCCCCCACCCCCCAGCAGTGCAGGGCACCTGCCAGCAGGCCCCCACTCATGTCCCACTCATGTCCCCTTGCATCCCCACCCCACATCAGTGCAGGGCACCTGCCAGCAGGCCCCCATTCGTGTCCCCTTGCACACCCACCCCCCAGCACTGAGGGGCACCTGCCAGCAGTCCCCCACTCATGTCCCCTTGCATACCCACCCCCCAGCAGTGCAGGGCACCAGCCAGCAGTCCCCCACTCATGTCCCACTCATGTTCCCTTGCACCCCCACCCCCCAGCAGTGCAGGGCCACTGCCAGCAGGCCTCCACTCATGTCCCAATCATGTCCCCTTGCACCCCCACCCCCCAGCAGTGCAGGGCACCTGCCAGCAGGCCCTCACTCATGTCCCACTCATGTCCCCTTGCACCCCCACCCCCAGCAGTGCAGGGTACCTGCCAGCAGGCCCCCACTCATGTCCCCTTGCACCCCCACGCCGTGCAGTGCAGGGCAGCTGCCAGCAGGCCCCCACTCATGTCCCACTCATGTCCCCTTGCATACCTACGTCCTAGCAGTGCAGGGCAGCTGCCAGCAGGCCCCCACTCATGTCCCACTCATGTCCCCTTGCACCCCCACCCCCCAGCAGTGCAGGGCACCTGCCAGCAGGCCCCCACTCATGTCCCACTTGTGTCCCCTTGCACACCCACCCCCCAGCAGTGCAGGGCAGCTGCCAGCAGGTCCCCACTCATGTTCCACTCATGTCCCCTTGCACCCCCACCCCCCAGCAGTGCAGGGCACCTGCCAGTAGGCCCCCACTTATGTCCCACTTGTGTCCCCTTGCTTACCCAAGCCCCAGCAGTGCAGGGCACCAGCCAGCGGGCCCCCATTTGTGTCCCCTTGCACACCCACCCCCCAGCACTGAGGGGTACTTGCCAGCAGGCCCCCACTCATGTATCCTTGCACACCCAGCCCCCAGCACTGAGGGGCACCTGCCAGCAGGCCTCCACTCATGTCCCACTCATGTCCCCTTGCACCCCCACCCCCAGCACAGAGGGGCACCTGCCAGCAGGCCCCCACTCATGTCCCCCAGCACCCCCACCACCCAGCACTGAGGGGCACCTGCCTGCAGGCCCCCACTCATGTCCCCCAGCACCTCCAGCCCCCAGCACTGAGGGGCACCTGCCAGCAGGCCCCCACTCATGTCCCACTCATGTCCCCTTGCAACCCCACCCCCCAGCAGTGCAGGGCACCTGCCAGCAGGCCCCCACTCATGTCCCCTAGCACACCCACCCCCCAGCACTGAGGGGCACCTGCCAGCAGGCCCCCAGTCATGTCCCCTTGCACACCCACCCCCAGAACTGAGGGGCACCTGCCAGCAGGCCCCCACTCATGTCCCACTCATGTCCCCTTGCACCCCCACTCCCCAGCAGTGCAGGGCACCTGCCAGCAGGCCCCCACTCATGTTCCCAGCACCCCCACCCCCAGCACTGAGGGGCACCTGCCAGCAGGCCCCCACTCATGTCCCACTCATGTCCCCTTGCACCCCCACCCCCCAGCAGTGCAGAGCACCTGCCAGCAGGCCCCCACTCATGTCCCACTCATGTCCCCTTGCATCCCCAACCCATATCAGTGCAGGGATCGTGCCAGCAGGCCCCCACTCGTGTCCCCTTTTACACCCATCCTCCAGCACTGAGCGTCACCTGCCAGCAGGGCCCCACTCATGTCCCCTTGCACACCCACCCCTCCAGCACTGAGGGGCACCACCCGGCAGGCCCCCACTCATGTCCCACTCATGTCCCACTCATGTCCCCTTGCAACCCCACCCCCCAGCAGTGCAGGGCACCTGCCAGCAGGCTCCCACTCATGTCCCCTAGCACACCCACCCCCCAGCACTGAGGGGCACCTGCTAGCAGGCCCCCACTCATGTCCCCTTGCACACCCACCCCCAGAACTGTGGGGCACCTGCCAGCAGGCCCCCACACATGTCCCACTCATGTCCCCTTGCACCCCCACCCCCCAGCAGTGCAGGGCACCTGCCAGCAGGCCCCCACTCATGTTCCCTGCACCCCCACCCCCAGCACTGAGGGGCACCTACCAGCAGGCCCCCACTCATGTCCCACTCATGTCCCCTTGCACCCCTACCCCCCAGCAGTGCAGAGCACCTGCCAGCAGGCCCCCACTCATGTCCCACTCATGTCCCCTTGCATCCCCAACCCACATCAGTGTAGGGATCGTGCCAGCAGGCCCCCACTCGTGTCCCCTTTTACACCCACCCCCCAGCACTGAGGGGCACCTGCCAGCAGGCCCCCACTCATGTCCCCTTGCACACCCACACCCCAGCAGTGCAGGGCACCTGCCAGCAGGCCCCCACTCATGTCCCCTTGCACCCCCACCCCCCAGCAGTGCAGGGCACCTGCCAGCAGGCCCCCATTCATGTCCCACTTGTGTCCCCTTGCACACCCACCCCCCAGCAGTGCAGGGCAGCTGCCAGCAGGCCCTCACTCATGTTCCACTTAAGTCCCCTTGCACCCCCACCCCCCAGCAGTGCAGGGCACCTGCCAGCAGGCCCCCACTCATGTCCCACTTGTGTCCCCTTGCTTACCCACCCCCCAGCAGTGCAGGGCACCAGCCAGCAGGCCCCCACTTGTGTCCCCGTGCACACCCACCCCCCAGCACTGAGGGGTACCTGCCAGCAGGCCCCCACTCATGTCTCTTTGCACACCCAGCCCCCAGCACTGAGGGGCACCTGCCAGCAGGCCTCCACTCATGTCCCACTCATGTCCCCTTGCACCCCCACCCCCCAGCACAGAGGGGCACCTGCCAGCAGGCCCCTACTCATGTTCCACTCATGTCCCCTTGCACCCCCACCCCCCAGCAGTGCAGGGCACGTGCCAGCAGGCCCCCACTCATGTCCCCTTGCACCCCCACCCCCAAGCAGTGCAAGGCACCTGCCAGCAGGCCCCCACTCATGTCCCCCAGCACCCCCACCACCCAGCACTGAGGGGCACCTGCCAGCAGGCCCCCACTCATGTCCCCTTGCACACCCACCCACCAGCACTGAGGGGTACCTGCCAGCAGGCCCCCACTCATGTCCCCCAGCACCCCCACCACCCAGCACTGAGGGGTACCTGCCAGCAGGCCGCCACTCATGTCCCCCAGCACCTCCAGCCCCCAGCACTGAGGGGCACCTGCCAGCAGGCCACCACTCATGTCCCACTCATGTCCCCTTGCACCCCCACCCTCCAGCAGTGCAGGGCACTTGCCAGCAGGCCCCCACTCATGTCCCCTTGCACACCCACCCCCATCACTGAGGGGCACCTGCCAGCAGGCCCCCACTCATGTCCCCTTGCACACCCACCCCCAGAACTGAGGGGCACCTGCCAGCAGGCCCCCACTCATGTCTCACCCATGTCCCCTTGCACCCCCACCCCCCAGCAGTGCAGGGCACCTGCCAGCAGGCACCCACTCATGTTCCCAGCACCCCCACCCCCAGCAGTGCAGGGCACCTGCCAGCAAGCCCCCACTCATGTCCCACTCATGTCCCCTTGCACCCCCACCCCCCAGCAGTGCAGAGCACCTGCCAGCAGGCCCCCACTTATGTCCCACTCATGTCCCCTTGCATCCCCACCCCACATCAGTGCAGGGATCCTTTCAGCAGGCCCCCACTCGTGTCCTCTTTTACACCCACCCCCCAGCACTGAGGGGCACCAGCCAGCAGGCCCCCACTCATGTCCCCTTGCACACCCACCCCCCAGCAGTGCAGGGCACCTGCCAGCAGGCCCCCACTCATGTCCCACTCATGTCCCCTTGCACCCCCACCCCCCAGCAGTAAAGGGCACCTGCCAGCAGGCCCCTACTCATGTCCCACTCATGTCCCCTTGTACCCCGACCCCCCAGCAGTGCAGGGCACCTGCCAGCAGTCCCCCAGTCATGTCCGACTCATGTTCCCTTACACCCCCACACCCCAGCAGTGCAGGGCACGTGCCAGCAGGCCCCCACTCATGTCCCCTTGCACCCCCACCCCAAGCAGTGCAAGGCACCTGCCAGCAGGCCCCCACTCATGTCCCCCAGCACCCCCACCACCCAGCACTGAGGGGCACCTGCCAGCAGGCCCCCACTCATGTCCCCGTGCACACCCACCCCCCAGCACTGAGGGGCACCTGCCAGCAGGCCCCCACTCATGTCCCCCATCACCCCCACCACCCAGCACTGAGGGGCACCTGCCAGCAGGCCCCCACTCATGTCCCCCAGCACCTCCAGCCCCCAGCACTGAGGGGCACCTCCCAGCAGGCCCCCACTCATGTCCCACTCATGTCCCCTTGCACCCCCACCCCCCAGCAGTGCAGGGCACCTGCCAGCAGGCCCCCACTCATGTCCCACTCATGTCCCCTTGCACCCCCACCCCCCAGCAGTGCAGGGCACCTGCTAGCAGGCCCCCACTCATGTCCCCTTGCAAACCCACCCACCAGCACTGAGGGGCACCTGCCAGCAGGACCCCACTCATGTCCCCTTGCACACCCACCCCCCAGCACTGATGGGCACCTGCCAGCAGGCCCCCACTCATGTCCCACTCATGTCCCCTTGCACCCCCACCCCCAGCAGTGCAGGGCACCTGCCAGCATGCCCCCACTCATGTCCCCTTGCACCCCCACCCCAGCAGTGCAGGGCAGCTGCCAGCAGGCCCCCACTCATGTCCCACTCATGTCCCCTTGCACACCTACGACCTAGCAGTGCAGGGCACCTGCCAGCAGGCCCCCACTCATGTCCCACTCATGTCCCTTTGCACCCCCACCCCTCAGCAGTGCAGGGCACCTGCCAGCAGGCCCTCCCTCATGTCCCCTTGCACACCCACCCCCCAGCAGTGCAGGGCACCTGTCAGCAGGCCCCCACTCATGTCCCACTTGTGTCCCCTTGCACACCAACCCCCCAGGCAGTGCAGGGCACCTGCCAGCAGGCCCCCACTCATGTCCCCTTGCACCCCCACCCCCCAGCACTCAGGGGCACCTGCCAGCAGCCACCACTCATGTTCCACTCATGTCCCCTTGCACCCCCACCCCCCAGCAGTGCAGGGCACCTGCCAGCAGGCCCCCACTCATGTCCCCTTGCACCCCCACCCCCCAGCAGTGCAAGGCACCTGCCAGCAGGCCCCCACTCATGTCCCCCAGCACCCCCACCACCCAGCACTGAGGGGCACCTGCCAGCAGGCCCCCACTCATGTCTCCATGCACACCCACCCCCCAGCACTGAGGGGCACCTGCCAGCAGGCCCCCACTCATGGCCCCCATCACCCCCACCACCCAGCACTGAGGGGCACCTGCCAGCAGGCCCCCACTCATGCCCCCCAGCACCCCCACCACCCAGCACTGAGGGGCACCTGCCAGCAGGCCCCCACTCATGTCCCACTCATGTCCCCTTGCACAACCACCCCCCAGCAGTGCAGGGCACCTGCCAGCAGGTCCCCACTCATGTCCCCTTGCACACCCACCCCCCAGCACTGAGGGGCACCTGCCAGCAGGCCCCCACTCATGTCCCCTTGCACACCCACCCCCAGAACTGAGGGGCACCTGCCAGCAGGCCCCCACTCATATCCCACCCATGTCCCCTTGCCCCCCACCCCCCAGCAGTGCAGGGCACCTGCCAGCAGGCCCCCACTCATGTTCCCAGCAACCCCTCCCAGCACTGAGGGGCACCTGCCAGCAGGCCCCCACTCATGTCCCACTCATGTCCCCTTGCACCCCCACCCCCAGCAGTGCAGGGCACCTGCCAGCAGGCCCCCACTCATGTTCCCAGCACCCCCACCCCCAGCACTGAGGGGCACCTGCCAGCAGGCCCCCACTCATGTCCCACTCATGTCCCCTTGCACCCCCACCCCACATCAGTGCAGGGATCCTGCCAGCAGAAGTCCCCACTCGTGTCCCCTTTTACACCCACCCCCAGCACTGAGGGGCACCTGCCAGCAAGCCCCCACTCATGTCCCCTTGTACACCCACCCCCAGCACTGAGGGGCACCTGCCAGCAGGCCCCCACTCATGTCCCACTCATGTCCCCTTGCACCCCCACCCCACATCAGTGCAGGGATCCTGCCAGCAGGCCCCCACTCGTGTCCCCTTTTACACCCACCCCCAGCACTGAGGGGCACCTGCCAGCAGGCCCCCACTCATGTCCCCTTGTACACCCACCCCCCAGCAGTGCAGGGCACATGCCAGCAGGCCCCCACTCATGTCCCCTTGCACCCCCACCCCCCAGCAGTGCAGGGCACCTGCCAGTAGGCCCCCACTCATGTCCCACTCATGTCCCCTTGCACCCCGACCCCCCAGCAGTGCAGGGCACCTGCCAGCAGTCCCCCAGTCATGTCCCACTCATGTTCCCTTACACCCCCTCCCCTAGCAGTGCAGGGCACCTGCCTGCAGGCCTCCACTCATGTCCCACTCATGTCCCCTTGCACCCCCACCCCCCAGCAGTGCAGGGCACCTGCCAGCAGGCCCCCACTCGTGTCCCCTTGCACACCCACTCCCCAGCACTGAATGGCACCTGCCAGCAGGCCCCCACTCATGTCCCCTTGCACACCCACCCCCCAGCACTGATGGGCACCTGCCAGCAGGCCCCCACTCATGTCCCACTCATGTCCCCTTGCACCCCACCCCCAGCAGTGCAGGGCACCTGCCAGCAGGCCCCCACTCATGTCCCACTCATGTCCCCTTGCACCCCCACCCCCCAGCAGTGCAGGGCACCTGCCAGCAGGCCCCCACTCATGTCCCCTTCCACCCCCACCCCCAGCAGTGCAGGGCAGCTGCCAGCAGGCCCCCACTCATGTCCCACTCATGTCCCCTTGCACACCTATGCCCTAGCAGTGCAGGGCACCTGCCAGAAGTCCCCCACTCATGTCCCGCTCATGTCCCCTTGCACCCTCACCCCCAGCAGTGCAGGGCACCTGCCAGAAGGCCCTCCCTCATGTCCCCTTGCACACCCACCCCCCAGCAGTGCAGGGCACCTGCCAGCAGGCCCCACTCGTGTCCCACTCGTGTCCCACTCGTGTCCCCTTGCACACCCACCCCCCAGCAGTGCAGTGCACCTGCCAGCAGGCCGACACTTGTGTCCCCTTGCACACCCACCCCCCAGCACTGAGGGGTACCTGCCAGCAGGCCCCCACTCATGTCCCCTTGCACACCCACCCCCCAGCACTGAGAGGCACCTGCCAGCAGGCCCCCAGTCATGCTCCACTCATGTCCCCTTGCACCCCCACCCCCCAGCACTGAGGGGCACCTGCCAGCAGGCCCCAACTCATGTTCCACTCATGTCCCCTTGCACCCCCACCCCCCAGCAGTGCAGGGCACCTGCCAGCAGGCCCCACTCATGTCCCCTTGCACCCACACCCCCCAGCACTGAGGGGCACCTGCCAGCAGGCCCCCACTCATGTCCCACTCATGTCCCCTTCCACCCCCATCCCCCAGCAGTGCAGGGCACCTGCTAGCAGGCCCCCACTCATGTCCCACTAATGTCCCCTTGCACCCCACCCCCCAGCAGTGCAGGGCACCTGCTAGCAGGCCCCCACTCATGTCCCCTTGCAAACCCACCCACCAGCACTGAGGGGCACCTGCCAGCAGGCCTCCACTCATGTCCCCTTGCACACCCACCCCCAGAACTGAGGGGCACCTGCCAGCAGGCCCCCACTCATGTCCCACTCATGTCCCCTTGCACCCCCACCACCCAGCAGTGCAGGGCACCTGCCAGCAGGCCCCCACTCATGTCCCCCAGCACCCCCACCCCCCCAGCACTGAGCGGCACCTGCCAGCCGGCCCCCCCACTCATGTCACCTTGCACACCCACCCCCCTGCAGTGCAGGGCACCTGCCAACAGGCCCCCACTCATGTCCCACTCATGTCCCCTTGCACCCCCACCCCCCAGCAGTGCAGGGCACCTGCCAGCAGGCCCCCACTCATGTCCCCTTGCACACCCACCCCCCAGCACTGAGGGGCACCTGCCAGCAGGCCCCCACTCATGTCCCCTTGCACCCCCACCCCCCAGCAGTGCAGGGCACCTGCCAGCAGGCCCCCACTCATGTCCCCTTGCACCCCCACCCCACAGCAGTGAAATGGCGATCCCATGACACAAACCAAACGTCAACTATGTACATCAACACATGTCCGCCACACGAAGGCAGGCGGTAGCGTCCCTGCGCATTAAAAAAATGTGTGCTAACAAAAAGCCGTATATACAGCTCTGATGAATGTCCCATACTGTGGCCCTCTAGGACAAATGACGTGCAAAGGGGTACGCGACAAACACGGACAACCGCTTGTCAAAAATAGCGTGTATTTCGGGTGTGCGTGGGAAGTTTCACACGCGATTGTGCCTGGGCGAGTGGGGTACGTGTACTTCAGGGGCTCGCGGGATGTTTTACACGTGATTGTGCCTGGGCGAGTGGGGTACGTGTACTTCAGGGGCTCGCGGGAAGTTTTACACATGATTGTGCCTGGGCGAGCGGGGTACGTGTACTTCAGGGGCTCGCAGGAAGTTTTACACTCGATTGGGCCTGGGCGAGCTGGGTACGTGTACTTCAGGGGCTCGCGGGAAGTTTTACACGGGATTGAGCCTGGGCGAGTGGGGTACGTGTACTTCAGGGACTCGCGGTAAGTTTTACACGCGATTGGCCTGGGCGAGCTGGGTACGTGTACTTCAGGGGCTCGCGGGAAGTTTTACATCCGATTGGGCCTGGGCGAGTGAGGTACGTGTATTAATGTGCTGAGCGTGGAAGTACAGGAGGCAAATGCGTGGAACGCCCACACGCACACACCAAAAAAGACACGCTAATCCGGAAACACGTACGCCAGCAGGAAGCAGGCGTACGTCGACCTGCGCAGCATAAAAGTGCGCGCAAAACAACAGACAAGCTCAGACGCCAGGATGAATATACCGTTCCCAGCAGCAGTGGCCGTGCGATACCGCAGGAGGAGGAGGAGGATAGTCAGGGCCAGAATTGTTACACCCAGAACCAGCCTTTTTGGGATGCCTGATGACCAGGTGTATGGGAGGTACAGGTTTCCACCTCACATAATACTCGACCTGGTCAGTGAGCGGGAGGATGACCTCACATCACCCACCCTCTGCTCCCAAGCACCCAGCCCCCTGGAGAAGGTCCTTAATGTACTGCACTTCTTGGCCACTGGATCATTTCAGCAGACAAGTTCCATAGTGGGGGGGGGTGTCACAGGCCACGCAGTCACGCTGCCTACACCAGGTCTTGGCCATCATGACTGCACGCCCATCAGTACGCAGGCACATATACCTGCCCAGAACACCTGCAGAAAGGCAGTCTGTCAGCCAGGATTTTTACGGGGTGGCACACTTCCCCAAAGTGCTAGGTGCCGTTGACTGCACCCATGTGGCTCTACTCCCCCCCTGGGCATCTGAGCACATCTATAGATACCACAAGCACTGGCATTCCATCAATGTCCAGGTAGTATGTGATGCCAAGGGAATCATCACCTCCGTATATGTGAACTATCCAGGGTCCACCCACGACAGTTTCATTTACAGAATGTCAACCCTAAACCGGGACCTAGAAGCTCAGCGGCATGGTGATACATGGCTGATCGGTGAGTCTAAATGCCACAGCACATGCATACATGTCAGAAACTGAGTAATGTCACAACCCCGCTAAGAATACCCATCACCACCTCCCCAGGGGACAGTGCCTACCCTCTGAGCACCCACATGATGACGCAAATTCGGAACCCCACCACACCACCCGAGGTAAGATACAACACATCCCATATTGCAACCCGGGGCATAGTGGAGCGCACATTCGGAGTGCTCAAGTCACGCTTTTGCTCCCTTGACCATTCTGGCGGGCAGCTGTTATACGCTCCCCCAGTAGTGTGCAGGATCATAGTGGCAGCATGTGTCCTGCACAACGTTGCAACACGCAGGGAATGCCTGTGGACATGGTGGTACCTCCACATCCCCAACCACATGCACGCCCACTGCGCATGGGAGGGGAAAGGGCACGGGGTGAGGCAGCCTGTACGCAGCTGGTGGATAATTACTTCACCTAAAATCACACCCCTGTGGAGTGCACACAGCCCTAGCACATACCAGCTGACTATCAATGATGATGAGTCAAGTGACAGTCAACTGTCACAACCATACCAGCCTGAGATTGTTCACCTGGAAGTGTTCCATTGTGTGCATCCCTACCTACACAAACACCACCAATGCTGTGTCATCAAAAGACACACTTCTATGCTGCTAAAATCATTACCCCCTTGCAAGATACAATATGACAACAGTGCCATGTCAACCAACACCTCCCCAGCACCGCCACCCAACACACTATGTCATGTAATGCTATGTGAGAGCAAACAAAGGAATCCCCAAAACATGACACAAGTGTCACAAAGTACAGTGTCACGAATGGAAAATGGCCACACATAATATGCTCCCATTAATGTAGAACTGACAACACACATGACCAAAGACTTACCACAATACAATGCAGCTAGCCAACCCCAAACATAGCATAGCATTCACATGACAGTACTAAGTTAAAGGATACGTAGTCTTACAACCTGGTGATGCTCGCACATCGACCACTTCCAACTGTACAGTGTTGGTGCCACGCAAATCTGAAAGTGCACTGCTTACAACATGAACTCCATCTCCAAAGTAGACGGCCTTGTGAAGACATGAGGAATGAACCTGCAAATTAGGAGGGAGACATGGATTCACAAGCACACATCAATACACCATGCAGTTTACAATACTACAACAATATGCACTAGGAATGCATACGCAGTATTGACTACAGACTGCCCACACAGGTCACGGGAGTCCAACGTCACTGTGTACGTCACTGTCACTTGGGCACACCCTCTGCAAGCCCATGGAAACAGGAAGCAGGAAGGTGCATGTCTCACGAACCCAAGCATCTAACCCAAACTCAGAACAAGCCTGCATGTGCCCAGCCGGAATACAGTGGATGCCCACGGGAGCCACACACGGCAACACACTGTAACAAAAACTCAAAAATCAAAAACCAAAAATCAAAAATCAAAAATGGCCATGTGCGGGCCAGGGGGGGTGGGGGAGGCCACCCAGGAGGTCCGAGGACAGGATGCACACCAACAGCCACCTGTGTGGATGTTGCGAAAAAAAAAACACCTCCATGGGCTCATGGCCTGCACGGCTACGCTATTGTGAGAGATTCAGAATCGCTGTGGTGGCTCTCATCACTCTGTACTGCTGCCGCCACAGGAGGTGGTGGTGCTATGGGAGACAGCCCACGCAAAGCCCTAGTCTGGTCCTCCATGGCAGCAAGCATGCGGGTGTGGAAGGTCTCGTTCTGGAGGAATATGGTGCGGCGATCCCCATGCACCACCTGACGTGATGCTTGGACCTCCTCCCAAGTTGCCTGTATCTCTGCTCAAAGCGTACATGTGACCCGCTCCAGCAGCTGTTCTGTCCTTGTGACAGTGGAAGCCTCAAGGTCCACAAGAGTCTGCCTGAGGTGATCAACCTCTACCCTCAGGGCTTCCCTCTGGCCCTGGGGCAAAGAAATGGCTTCCCGCAAACTGTCTAGGGCCGCCCGTCTGTCCCTGTTGGACGCTAACATGTCCTCCCTGAGTGATCAGCAAATGGCGTCTGTTGCCTGCTGTAGTTGCTCCATCTGCCTTTCTGGGGGGACAATGGAAGTGGCCACCCTCTCCATAGCTTGAGCCATCATCTCAGATGCTGCTGCCTGTTGGTTTGCCATACTGTATATGGATTTCTCCCATGCGGTATTGCCTGCTGGCGTACGGCTACCGCATTGGCGGGCACCACTCCTGTCTGGGGCAAGGCGAACTGTGCCTTGCTGTGTCGGCACTGCCTGAGGCTGCAGGACTGCATTCCCCCTCTGATCTGCTGGTCCAGGAACAGGATCAGATGTTGCGGAGTGTGGCCTGCATCCATAACCACCAAAGGCGGACCTACCAACACTGACATCCCTATAGTGGACTGTACCTCTGGTGCAGGTGGGTCGGACAGAACAGAATCCCCTCCAGAAACACCTACCTGCGAAGCCACATAGGTCTCATCATCTGAATCAACACCTGAATAGAGGTCTGGTGAGGTGCAGCCAGAGACACCCCTGGAGAGAACGGTCTGCAGCAAGAGTGGGTTCTCACCCACCACCACACCCCGTCCCCCACTGGTGCCCGGTCGTGCCTGAGATCCCTCCTGGGTCTGCACCATCTCCTCACACTCAACAGCATCAAGTGCGTCATCCCCTGCAGAAACATGAAAGACAAAAAATGGAAACAGGCATTAACACCATGTCACACAATTAGGCCTCACAAGCAACAGAACCAGTACTTTATTGACACATGTCCCACATGACTATAACCCTCCCATGCATGCACTGTCACTGAGTTTGAAGGGGAGGAAAATGTCAGACACTGATGACACCAAGATGGAAGAGCAACACATTAGTTGCATGCTGGCTAGCAGAGCCATCACACATTGGCCTGTGAGTGGCATGTCCAATCCACATACATGACACATGCCATCACACAGATGGCATGCACCATAGGCATGTCACATATCATTTGACAATAGGGCTGAGAAATGCGTAGTGAAAGTGGGGGGATCGAAACAATCAGCCTGAATGAACAATGAGAAATACGGAACAATGTTGTTGCAAGATGCCACTTCAAGGGCAACTGGCGTGATGTTGCACAAAATGTCTACTGTGGGCAGAAGGGATACTGTAATACCCAAATCCAGGGGAGCAAAATGTTTTGGATGAATCAGATGGGTGACCCAAACCACTCAGGCACACACACCCTCACCTGGCACTCAATCAGAACCCCTCACACACACAACATACACATGGATCACACACACATGCATGTTCACTCACCGGACAATGCCTCATAATCTGGCAGTTCTCCCACACCTTGGATCTGTTCCTCTGTGACGTAGGTCCCAGCAACAGACTCATGTACAGTGAGTTCAATGTCCTCTTGTGGAGACCCACCTCCAGTCACCAGAGTAGCGGCATGACTTGAGGCCAGCTTTTTCTTTGCCCTGCGCTTAAGGTCATTCCAGCGCTTGTAGCACTCACCAGCTGTGCGCCTCACTAATCCAAGGGCACTTATGATGTCCGCGACGGTCTGCCAGTATGCCTGACGTTGAGCAGGTGTGGTCTTGCACCCTGAAGTGATCAACATTTCGCTGTCATGTGCGGACACATACTGCACAAGTGCATCACGTTCGGCATCATTGAAGCTAGGCTTCCTTTGCGTGCCGGACTGCGTAGCCATGTCTGGGGTATCAGCCTGTAGTGGATGAGCACTCTTCCTCTTTTTTTTGGAAGGTGGTGGGGATCCTGAGTGGCCTACGCCGCTCTGTCCACTAGGGGCAGGAGCACCGGTCGACTGGGTAGTTGGAGTGTGGGAATGCACACTGAGCATGGGACTTGGTGCAGGCATTGGCTGAAGTGTTACGTAGTCAGGGGGAACATTAGCAAGATGGACTGGGACCAAAACTGCCCTGGCTGGGAGAGTCAGAGCTGGGGTGGATGGAGCTGCAGCTGCCCCTGCAGCCTCCCCACCCTGCCTACTCGGGGCAGCAGATGACATAGCTGCCCCTGATCCACGTGGCCTGGTGACAACAACTTGCACCGCCACACGTGGCCTAGACTTGGTGAACTGGAAGTCAGCCTGGGAGTCACCCTCTGCCAGGTCAGGTGCCACAATGGGCCGGTCCAACAAGGGCTGAGGAGATATGGTGTCAGCCACATTTCCCTCAACTATGGGGGGGGGTGTCTCTGGCTGGTCCTCCACACATGGGGGGATAGGGGTACCCTGCAAATCCCGGCCACGTCCCCTACCACACCCACCACAGCCACCTCTTGAGGCTCAGCCACCTTTGCCACCCTTACCGCTTGGTCGCCTCCCAACTATGACACTGATGTTGTTGTGCGTATGGGAGTTGCAGTAAACTATTGCCCTGGGCAATTGGGGGTCAAAGGGGTAGGGTACTAGACGGAATTCGTACCCTAGGGCTCTAGCAAGGCTGTATGTGATCCCTGGGGAAAGATGACGGGTCACGCAACGCACAGGCACCACAAAAACAGAAAATAATGTGCACGCAACCCCTCATAGTCCACGTGCGTGGAAAAATGAACCTGCACTACGCTGTGGCACTAAGAAACACTAAAACGAACGTACGCGTGTTACATGCAGCCTACAATGACCTCTGAACCCGACTCACGGGGCAAGCACAGTTGGTAAATACGTGCGCGACTCAACGTCTGCCTGGAAAATGAGCGTGAAAAATATGCGCGTGTGCGCGTTGGCAACACCGCCGCCAAAAGAAGAATTGTACACTGTCTGAGGAGACAGGACAAAAGAAGAAGTGAACGCTGTTTGAGGAAACAGGCCCAACAGAAAATCAGAAAAAAGCTGTCAGAGGTAACAGGGAGTACGAACTAGAAACGCTGTGAAGTAAATCGCGTGTGAACCGACAAGAAGTACAGAATTCACCCACTCGCTCTCCACGAAAAGCACGTACAAGGAAATGACGTCCTACACGTACCTTTTGAACCAGCCCACACGTCCAACGTCACTTCCGCGTATACGAGCTAAGGCCCTAACCTTCAATTACACGAGCTGACACTCGGACATGCAGTTCTTGGACGTGTAACATGCACCCGGGTTCAGGGAAACGCCCGCACGCGCACGTCACAGACGCGCTTACGCGCTAAGGGCCTTTTTTCCAATGAAATTGCGTACGCATGCTAACGCGCTTACGCGCTAAGGGCCTTTCCTCAAATTACACACTGACGTGCTAGATTTTCACGTGCCAAATCACTCTGTATCAAGCTGGCCATGCGTTCGCACACGGAAAACCACGCTCCTGCCCAGAAGGCCAAATTACTGCCCCTCAGAGCCCTGAGCACGCTCCCACCTGCCATCCCGGGGTGCTGTTGCTGTGACCACCCCTGCTGGAACTGAAGACTCCCGACTGCTATTCCATCGCTCCACAGTCCAGCCCCACGACCCAGTTGCCCACCCACACCTGCCTCTGGGGTTGCCATGTCGGGCACTACAACATCTGGCACCACTGGCAACCCCCAGCCAGAGAGGCAGAGGGCCACCAGCTTCACTGCCACGGAAATTGGTGTCCTGGTGGAGCAAGTCCTGGGGCAGTATGATGCCCTCTTTGGAAGGTCAGCCGCCAACAAGGAAGGACGGACTCGGATCTCGACGGATATCATGACTGCCATCAACGCGGAGGGAAGAAGCGCTGGGAGGACTTCAGGTCCAGGACCCTCAACAAGGCCCGGCGCCTCTTGAAGGCAGCAGATGCTAAGGGGCACCGTGGCCACCTGTCGGAACATCAGATGAGGGTCCTGGAATGCATACGCCCAGCGCTCCACGTCCAGGTCCTTGAGTCCTTGAGAGGCAGACCCGTCTGGAGTCAAGCGGTAAGTGTACATGCATACTGATTGGAAGCTGTGCGTGTGGTGTTGTGCCAGTAGTGTGCAGGTTGTACATGTGGTTCTGTAGGGCCATGTATGGATGTGTATGTACAGGGCTGTGAGGCTGACACATGCAAGTCCTTTCATGTGTGAGACACATGGATGGTGTATGTGTGGGTAAGCATGCAGGCCAAATGCAGATGTGTGAGCACACATGTTTTGATTACTGTGTATGTAAGTTGGCATGGTTGTGGTGTCACACATGGATGTTGGTTCCAGCTGCATGTATCTGCACCGTGTACATGTGCATGTGTGTGTATTTGACATGGGTGCAACAGTGAAGCAACATGGATGCATGTGAGACTGATATGTAGACAGATTGCCAGATTTGACATGGATGCCAATCTCATCACTGCAACAGTTGGTGGAGGTGTACACATGCATGTAATTGTGGTGGCATGTGTGCATGTCTAGTGCACTCCCTGTGTTTCATATGATGTCTGGCTCACCTTTGGCTGTTCATGCTGTTTGTATGTGTATGGATGGTGCTGGCTGTTGCAATATGGCTGTGGAATAGCTCATGTGTGTGAGTTGCAATGACATGTGTGTTGGGGATTGTGATGCCATGTCTGAAGTTTGACAATGCCACTCATGTACAACTGTCATGTGTGTATGAGTCCATTGTAAAGCGCCCTGATGCCTGTCTCCTATCTCTCCCTGTCTGCTGCGTCATCTGATGAAGAGGGCGGAGAAGGTGCTGTGGAGCATAGCGGCAGGGATCGCACCGCCAGCCGGAGATGCAAGGCCCGGCTCCCCTCCCGGGTTGTCATCTCGTCGGGGAGTGAGGAGTCCGGTGCCGCGTCCCAGGTCGCAGCTGCCGAGAGGAGGTCGAAGAGGTGGAAGTTGGAGTTGGACTCCTTGACAGCTGAAGGGGCAGCTGAGACCCCACAGGGCCCAACGGAGGAAGATGACACAGAGTCATCCAGGTTGGTGGGGGGTTTGGTGGAGGAGGAGGCCGTGCAAGGGACAGAGACAGGGTCTGGAGGTGGGGATTCCACTGGTGCTAGTGGTGCAGTGCAGGGGCAGGGACAGGAGGCAGCACAGGCCACTGTGGAGGTGCCTGTGTGTAATCCTGTCCCCGATCCTGTGACTGCATCATCTTGCACCAGCAGGGATACCTACGTCCAGACCCGTTCTCAGGGAGGGGATTGGCTTACACCAACTGACCTTCCTCTCCCTGCGGATGTGGCTATCCGGCACCGGGTTGAGCCTGTCCTGGGTGGTGTGGCATTGAATCAACATGCCATGCGAGCTGACCTGCAGTCTTTTCATGACCGCGTTGACCCACTGGGACAGCTCACCATGGCCGGATTCCTCCGTTTTGTGGACCTTGTTCCAACCCCCTCCTCAACTGAACCCCCTATGCGCCAGGCGTCCTCTGTGCCATCTTCCCACCCATGTGTCACCTGGGTGCCGTGTGAAGCTACCTCTGACCCTGCGGCCAGGCTGGTTGAGGACACATCCCTGCCACAGTCAGGAGTCGGACGTCCAGCAGGGGTGGGCACCTCAAAAACTGCACCCCAGCTGGAGGAGGATGTGCAGGCAGCAGGAGCCAGGGCACAGGCAGCGGCACAGCAGCAGCATAAACAAGGTGGGAGCCATGATGGCTCGGGGCCTTCATCATCGGAGGGGCAGGCATCGGCCGGAGGGCAGGAGGACCCTAGACGGGAAGAGTCTGCCGTGTGGCAGCGGTTGGGCCATGCGATAGATGCGGAGCGGCAGCGGGCGGAAGAGGCACAGCTCACGATGGTCAGGGCGGAGAACTCCATGCGTGGGGCCCTGAGGCGGGCCGAGTGCCTTGAGGCCAGTCACAGGGACCTGGAGTTCCAGATGTCATCGTCCCTGCGAAGCCTCAGGGCCATTGAAGAGGACCGCTTCCGGGAGATTGAGCAGGAGTTTGATGATGCCCTTGCCCGGAACATCAACATGTGAGCCGTTGGACTTGCCCGCTGCCCTTGTAAATAGTTAGTTAGTGCTAGGTTTCCTTTGGTTTTTTCTTTATTTTGGTTGCGCTTGGACAATGCACCACCTTTCCGTATATAGTTTTTCATTAGGTAGTATTTTTGATAGGTTTAATTTCTTCAGTTGAGATCATGGACCCTGGATTGTTCTTCTGTATATAGTTCACTATTGGATTCATCTTTTTTATTATTTTATTTACCTATGGAGCAATGATTTTCACTTTTGTTTTTCCCTTGAATTTGATTTTTTGAACTGTGACTTTGGACACCTTTCCTTTGGATTATGATTAGTTGTTTTTCATTATTTTACGGACATGCAGCAATTCTTTTTTAATTTCAATTGTCGTTTGTTTGATTTTAATTCCATTCTTCTTGCTTTTAATACATTTTTTTCTTCAAACTTTGATGTGTGGTATTATCTCATTGGTTTCATGCATGTCATGATATGGGTGTTGAGATTCACTTGCACCCATTGTGTGTGTGTGACGGACATGTGTTCATTTACATACTTGCCATTGGGGTTGTATCATGTAATTGGCATTTCTATGTGAGTGGATGCAATACTTGGGTGGGTCTTTGGCATGAGGAGGCTGGCCATAAGGGCCAGGGATCTAGATTGTGATGACGTGTTGGCTGGGGGACATGTGTCAGGGCCTGCAGGCAGGTGCCCCGCACTGCTGGGGAGTGGCGGTGCAGGGGACATGTGTCGGGGCCTGTTGGCAGGTGCCCCTCAGTGCTGGGGGGTGGGGGTGTAAGGGGACATGAGTGGGACAGGAGAGGGGGCCTGCTGGCAGGTGTCCCTCAGTGCTGGGGGTGCAAGGGGACATGAGTGGGGGCCTGCTGGCAGGTGCCCCGCACTGCTGGGGGGTGGGTGTGCAAGGGGGCATGAGTGGGGGTCTGCTGGCAGGTGCCCCTCAGTGTTGGGGGGTAGGGGTGCAAGGGGACATGAGTGGGGGCCTGCTGGCAGGTGCCCTGCACTGCTGGGGAGTGAGGGTGCAAGGGGACATGAGTGGGACATGAGTGGGGGCCTGCTGGCAGGTGCCCCGCACTGCTGGGGGATGGGTGTGCAAGGGGACATGAGGGTGTGCCTGCTGGCAGGTGCCCTGCACTGCTGTGGGGTGGGGGTGCAAGGGGGTAATGCGTTGGTGATCACTAGTGCAAGGTGACATGTGGCTTGGCTGGGGGGGCATGCCCATGGTCGATGGGCTGCCTGTGGGACATGACCAGGGGTGCAGGGTAGTCCCCTGTGGTGTGGTGTGCCTGCAGGGGCCGTGGAGGGTGTAGATGGAACACCTGGGAGGACCCACACTGCCAATTCCCGTGTAGGACTCCCCTGTACCCCCGAAATACACGTACCCCACTCGCACAGGGCCTATTGCGTGTGAAACTTGGCCGCACCCCAGAAATACATGTAGCCTGCTGAAATCGCGTGTGGAACTTCTAGCGCACCCCAGTAATACAGGTACCCTGCTGAAATCGCGTGTAAAACTTCCCCGCACCCCAGAAATACACGTACCCTGCTGGAATCACGTGTGGGACTTCCTGCGCACCCCTGTAATACACGTACCCTGCTGTAATCGCGTGTTGAACTTCCCTGCACCCCAGAAATACACGTACCCAGCTGAAATCGCGTGTGTAACTTCCCGCACACCCCTGTAATTCACGTGCCCTGCTCAAATTGCGTTTCAATCTTCCCCTCACCCAAGAAATGCACGTACCCTGCTGAAATCGCATGTGTAACTTCCCGCGCACCCCAGTAATACAGGTACCCTGCTGAAATTGTGTGTTAAAGTTCCCCGCACCCCAGAAATACACGTACCCTGCTGAAATCGCATGTGGAACTTCCCGCGCACTGCAGTAATACTGGTACCCTGCTGAAATCGCGTGTAAAAATTCCCTGCACTGCAGAAATACACGTACCCTGCTGGAATCGCGTGTGGAACTTCCCGCGCACCCCTGTAATACACGTACCTTGCTGTAATCGCGTGTTGAACTTCCCCGCACCCCAGAAATACACGTACCCTGCTGAAATCGCGTGTGGAACTTCCCGCACACCCCAGTAATACACGTTCCCCGCTCGCCGTTTGCTGTTTGGCAGCCCTGTATACTGGTCCAGGGTTAGCGCAGCCCTTTGCGATGAATTGGAAATTTGGGAATTTTGAAGGCTTTTCCTTGCGCAAGGGCGTTCTTGGGAGCGTAACTGGCACAGCTGCAGGGTCGCTGCGCCACTCTGCGCCACGGCTGGTTTTGGAGGCTGAAATCCATGAATACGCTGTGCACGGATATCGATTTTAGCGCACGCGGCTGGCGCAGACATTTTCACCCGCACACTGTGCGCCAGCCGCGTGCGCCACTTTTGTGCGAAATTCTATGAATTACCCTGATAGTGTCCTTAGGACGCCCCCACTTTCGTTTGATTGCACATATAGATATTTTACTTTATTATATATAGATGTAACATTTATGAATGCGAAGGGGAAGCAGAAACTGAGACAAACACAGGAGAATTGGGGGTTTCAAGAGGATTCATAGGAGGTGAAGAAGGGATGGAAGTCTCATCAACATGTTTTTGTTCATGGAGAGGGTTTGGGGATAATTGACTGGGATATGGTGAGGGGGGATAGGTACATGTGGGACAACGGTATCTAGTTTTTTCTTTCAAGTGATCCTCCACAAAGTTTTTCAAATTGTTGAAATTTGCCATGAGCATGTCCATTTTTCTTCCATGCACTGGAGAGTCTTATCCAATATTTCTTTTGGTGTACTATTTTCAATGTGTGTATGGTCTGTACAAAAAATAGATGTATATGTTAAGTGTATATAAAGTAATACTTATTAATTGGTTTATATAGAGAAGTGTCTACCATTAGGTTCACTATCTTCAGACATTTCCTCACGTGAGAAATTCTCCTCAAGCCACTCCAAAGTACTGGACATTTCTGTGAGAAAAGAACATTATATCACTTTTTTTTTGTATCTAATACAGACATTTTACAAATATATAATAAAAATGAAGTACACTTACTAGCTTCTGGTAAGTTGTGTTCTTACTGGTTTGTAGCTCTGCTGTTGCTCCTAGTTGTGCAGTTTCTGTGAGGTAATTATGTTGGAAGCCTATCTTTCTTCTTTTGGTATATTCCATTTTATTACATATTGGGCCTCATTACGACCCCGGCGCTAAACCATGGTGCTATTAGCACCATGGTCCATGCCGGGGTCCACCATGGTGAATGGCGCAATTACCGCCCCATTGCAAGGTTGGCGGGGCGGTAATTCCCCATTCACCATGGCCCCTTCCCCATTCCCATTTTTGGCCCATAGGGCTCAATGGGAATGGGGAAGGCACTAATTACTCCACTGTAAATTACGGTGCCGTAATTAGCTCCTAGGTCCCTTTGCGGGTTGGTTTTTTAACGCCTGCTGAAAGCAGGCGTTAAAGTGCAACCCGCAAAGCGACCTCGTAATCAGGCGTTAAGGGTTTAACAGCGTCGACACCTTTTACAGCGCCGTTAACCACTTAACACCTGGGTTGTAATGAGGCCCATTGTGTTTAAATGAATGGTTCATGTTGTCATTCCTGGTCCTTATCGCAACAGGCCTTGCATTCCTTGACACTCCCAACATGGCCGTCCAGCGTGACACGGCTTCCGCGGTCTATACGTTGGACATACTGTATTCTACTAATACACCGCTCACCTTTGGCTCCACGCGTCTCAATGCTATTACCAAGTAGCGGTCAGACATGTGCTCCGTAGTTCGCTGTATTGCTTTCCTGGTTCCTAGCTTTTCTACCTTCATTCCTTGCCCCTTTCCCTGTTCCTCTTGCTTCCTGGACTCGTGCGCCATCAGCACGCCTTCTTCATTTCCCGGATCCCCGGATTGCTGCATCCAGGAATCGTAAACGCACTCTGGAGTCGGAAGAGACTCGCTCAGCCTTATTCAAGTCCAGGTCTGTCCGCAAGAAGACACCGCCCACGGAGTCCAGCAAGGATCGGTCTCAGGTGAGAAGGGGGGATCTCTGTGACAGTTTGAGACGCCTACCGACCGCACTCGAAGTCGACATGGAAGCGGCCGTCCTGGACCTGATGATTAGTAATTTACTAATTAGTTTTGTTAGGGTTTCATTCTTTTTAACACTAAAATTAATAATTTTCTTTTGAGTAGGATTGCACTGTCTATCAAAGCTTCTAATATTAATTTTCAGCGGTAGGTTTTAAGGGTTGTGTATGATTTCTCTCCTGTTTTTATAATATTTTGAAGGACTCTGTGGCGGAACATTTTTGCAAAAATATTTTTTTTTTATATGTTTACTTGCCATTATATCAAGATTTATAGGAGTAGTTTTAGCAGTAGTGGTAGCTGAATTCTTGATAATCGTTTTCTGTTTCGTTTTACATTTCGATAGAGGCAAAGTTTCTGTACTTGAAACATGTTTTGTTTTGCTAAATGACTGTATTAGCTGTTTTGTCTGAACTTTTGTACAAATTCTGCTAGAGATGGATGCTTATTTTGGATACTTCTTTTTTCATTTGCTCTACTTCTACATTGTTTTCTACGGACTTGCTTTTTGGTAGGCATTCTTTGGGGTCCGGTGAAAAAAATAAAGAAGGTATGGGTTGGGTTGTTCTGCGATGCATGTGTGCTGAGTGTCTGAGTATGATGGTAGAGATGTATGTGATGGTGTGTGAAGGCTATTCTATCTGTGTGTTACTATACTTGGGTTCAGATGACAGTAGAAAGTAAGCTAGTGGTGAGGAGAAGCACAGATACTAAATCTAATGGTATAGAATTAAAACAGTTCTTTGTTCTGCAATGACAACATTCTAGAGGCTGAGTTATGTCATTTGTGCACCGAAAAACGCAGATTTGTGCAGCATTCTGCCTGCAGATCCCTGTTTAACAAATGGGTATTTGTGGGCAGAATGGTGCACTAATCTTTTTTTTGGTGCACAAATACCATGAATCAACCGCACAGTGTGTTTGAGTAACAGTAAGAATATTATGGTAGTATTGTACTTACTTTTTTGTGTGGAAAGATTAGGTTTCTTCTGAGTTGTTGTTTGTACTTCGGATTCTGCTGCTTTTCAGGAGAGTGTTCTTCACTGTAATTGTAAAGGAAAGAAGTTAGTAATTTTTTGTGTATATAGTATGTAGTTTCCTTTGACTATGTGCAGCCTTCATATTTTATTTACATTATGTTAGTTCAACATGCTATGCAAATAAGAATAGAAAGTTTATGAAACACGCTTGGTTTCTTAAGGCTGTGTTAATTGATGTTAGGAGACAGAAGACATAATGATATACTTATTTTGCAATTTTTATAAGGTAAATGCAGAAAAGCATTGAATGTGTGCATTTGTGAAGGTGTGGGTAATAAATCAAAAGGATGTGATGTACAGGTAGTGGTTTTATTGCAGTTGGGAGTTTTTCAATGTTAGTGTTTATCTGTGTGAGTGTTTGAAGGTGCTTGACGTCATCCTGGCTGTGTGTATTTTTTTATATAGCTGTGTGTGTAAACATTTGTTTACATAGCAGACAGGTTTGGAAGTGACAGTTGATTATATTAGATGGAAAAATGACAGTAAATTCATTTTATAGGTTATACAGATTAAGTGACAGTTACTCTGTTTATATGCATTCATAAAATTTGTATTTGTACTGTGCAGAAAATATGCATACCTGTAGTTTGTATTCATGTATGTGGATATGCATGCAGCTGCACGTAGAAATCTTGGAGACTTGTACAGTAGTTTTTTTAGTAGGTGATTTCCAATGATATGAGACTTGTACTCAGAGTAATCTACAGTACATTTGAAGTGCTGAACTCTGATGATGCAGTTAGATGTAAAGGTCTTGAATGTGATTGGTGGATGGTTGTGTGACTGTTTAGCTGTATCCAATGAGGGAATGGCACAGAGAGTGAAGTGGAAATGGTAGAAGGGCTGTCGACGTTACGATATGTCCGCGGATATAACGGAAGTCCGCGGACACCGCAAATTACATACAGGTATTTTGGGGTGGAGAGGCATGCAAATGAGAATGAGCAGAGGAATTGATTGGTCAGTAAAGTTTGGTGGGTGTGTTGTGTAAGAAGACAGTTTGTCGGAAGGTCTTTTTCCTGAGAGAAGAACAGTAAGCTATGGCTGTGTGTTTCAGAAAACAGATTGTCTGGATTTTGGGAGACTCATGGATACATTGGTTGGAGGTTCATGCACAACGCTGTGGAGTAGCTGCAGATCTTGGATTCCCTCATGTGGAAGCGCACTGGCATGGAGTACGCGGAATGAAGTGGCTAGACTTGCTACCTCTCTGTGCTAGTTTGCAGACAGAGCATCAACCAGACATAATTATAATTCATTGTGGAGGGAACAGTTTGGGACATGTGTCAGGAATTTCTTTCCAATTTGCGATGAAAGAAGGACTTGGGAAGGTCATGGATATGTTCCCAAATTCCCAAGTAAATTTTTCCTTGTATTGCGCAAAGACAAATGTGGCTGCGTTCTTCTTCATTTGGTCCACAAATGGAGAAATCGAGTCGTAATGTCAATAAGGCTGTTTGTGCCTTTCTAAGAGATGTTGGCATGTCCTCTTTTCACAATGAAAATATTATGCTTCGTAGCACAAATATTTTTGGTAGAGATGGAGTCCATCTTACTTATGGTGGTAATCAGATTTTTCTGAGAAATGTACAAGATGCATTGCGTTCTTTTGTGAAATTACAGCCAGCTTTTTGCAGTAGGTGTTGATTTTTTAAAGTTTTTTAAATCCAAAAAAAATCACAAAAGGCTGTTTTCAGAGCCACCACTTCCTCCTAGATAAAAGTGCAATAATTTTGATAGGGCAAAACCCCAAAATGTCTGATGTTCGCGAACTGTCCGCGGACTTCTAAAAAAAAATCAGTAGCCTGCTCAATTTATTTCCCACTTCTATTTTTTGACTGTGAAAGGCGGCTCTGAAAAGAGCCTTTTTTTAAAAATGTTTGTTGTTTTGTATTTTTTTTGTTTTTTTACACACGACACTCTAGGAGAGGAGGAGAAATGAGGGTAAGGGGGGACACCAACCACAGGGATAAGAAAGGGTGGGTGGAGAGGAAGATGTAGGGTGGGCCTTACTTAGGTAGTGAGCAGGTCTTCTCATGCTCTGAGACCAGAGTCGCAAAAACACTTCGAAGTCTCTCCCTACTGCAGAGTACTGCGTCGCAGTATATACACAAAACTGTGACCCTCGAAAGGTAAGGGTCATCAGCATTGTGAATGGCCTGTGAGGCAGCTAGAGGGATGCACTCTCCCACAGGTGTGTCTCTTGTGGGGAGAGGAGCGGAAACAGAGGATGAGGTAGAGGAACTTAACCTACTACGCTCGTTGCAAGGTACAACCTTACGAACGGCCCTACCGTGGAATGACTTTAGGTGACGCTTCACAGTAGTCGTACCAAAGCTGTACGAACCAGGCCTCCCACGACTCAGGACCATTTTGCACTTGGTGCAGGTGACTTTGTTCGCACACGCCTTGGATACGTTACCATGAATGGTAAATAACTGCCACACCCAAGAATCACGGTGAGTGCTGGTAGTAGGGACTTCCACTACCTCATCCTCGTCATCCTCTTCATCCTACTCTGCATCCTCATGCCTGTTTCCCTCTTCAGGCCCTTGGGGAGGGGGCGGTGGTGGAGGCGGTGGGGGTGGTGCTGAGGCAGATGTAGCACCAGGTGGCAGTAGAGGAGCCATGGATGCCATCAGGATTCAGAAGACCATCTTCAAAAATTGACAGAAAAATGCACTGTGTTCTGTAAGGTAGCCAGAAACACAATGAGGATGAGCTCTGGGGTGTGGCCTTTTATAGGGGTGCTGGTGCGCGGTTCGCGAATGCCCGCGCTGTCCACGGACAGGACGAACATCCAAAAAGTGCTCAAAAATTTCTAAGAAATATGTAGAAAGTCAGGGTTATTGTCTGGGACATGTGCTACGGTGCATTTCTAGTATAAAATACTGCGGATTGCCCGAAAAGGTACTTTTAAAATGTTTGGGGACCCGGACAGTGTCTGCAATTCAGGACACATGCTCAGCGTGGGTGCAGTCACATGATGGCGCCGCAAACATGTCCACGAACGGAAGAGGTGTTCGCAGGACATCAAATGCACGGGAACAGTTGTGCGCATGTGCGCGGGTGTTCTACGGAGAGTGTTCGGGTACTGAAATTAATTAAAAGTGTGACACAAGCGACACGAACACTAACGGACAGGCGCAATGTTCGGAGAACTTACGGGTGTGGTGCGCATGTGCGTAGATGTTCTTTAGGCATTACGGACAGGTATAGTGTCCTTAGAACACCTACATTTTGATTAATTGCAGACATCCCGGACACCAAGTGTGTTCTTAGAATAGTTTCAACTTTCCAGCGAACAGTACAGACAGGTATAGTGTCCTTAGGACACCTCCGTTTTGATTAATTACAGACATCGCGGACAACAAGTGTGTTCTTAGAACAGTTTCAACTTGCCTACAGACATTACGGACAGATATAGTGTCCTTAGGACGCCCCCACTTTCGTTTGATGGCAGACATCCCAGACATCGAATGTGTTCTTAGAACAGTTTGGACACCTCAACTGATTTAAAAAAAAAAATGAATTAGGACACATAGATATTTTACTTTATTATATCTAGATGTAAAACGTATGAAAGAGAAGGGGAGAAGGGAAAGCAGAAACTGAGACAAACACATTCATAGGAGGTGAGGAAGGATGGAAGTCTCATCAAAATGTTTTTGTTCATGGAGAGGGTTTGGGATAATTGACTGGGATATGGTGAGGGGGGACTGGTACATGTGGGACAATGGTATCTAGTTTTTTCTTTCAAGTGATCCGCCACAAAGTTTTTCAAATTGTTGAAATTTGCCATGAGCATATCCATTTTTTTTTTCCATGCACTGGAGAATCTTATCCAATATTTCTTTTGGTGTACTCAATATGTGTATGGTCTGTACAAAAAAAGATGTATATGTTAAGTGTATATAAAGTAATACTTATTAATTGGTTTATATAGAGAAGTGTCTACCATTAGGTTCACTATCTTCAGACATTTCCTCACGTGAGAAATTCTCCTCAAGCCACTCCAAAATAGTGGACATTTCTGTGACAAAAGAAAATGATATCACATTTTTTGTATCTAATACAGACATTTTACAAATATATAATAAAAATGAAGTACACTTACTATCTTCTGGTAAGTTGTGTTCTTACTGGTTTGTAGCTCTGCTGTTGCTCCTAGTTGTGCAGTTTCTGTGAGGTAATTATGTTGGAAGCCTATCTTTCTTCTTTTGGTATATTCCATTTTATTACATATTGGGCCTCATTACGACCCCGACGCTAAACCATGGTGCTATTAGCACCATGGTCCATGCCAGGGTCTGCCATGGTGAATGGCGGAATTACCGCCTCATTCCAAGGTTGGCGGGGCGGTAATTCTCCATTCACCATGGCCCCTTCCCCATTCCCATTTTTGGCCCATAGGGCTCAATGGGAATGGGGAAGGCGCTAATTACGGCACCGTAAATTACGGTGCCGTAATTAGCTCCTAGGTCCCTTTGCGGGTTGGTTTTTTAACGCCTGCTAAAAGCAGGCGTTAAAGTGCAACCCGCAAAGGGACCTCGTAATCAGGCGTTAAGGGTTTAACAGCGCTGACACCTTTTACGGCGCCGTTAACCCCTTAACGCCTGGGTTGTAATGAGGCCCATTGTGTTTAAATCAATGGTTGTTGTTGTCATGAACCACAGGACGCGCCCCTTTTGGTCTTCCTGGTCCTTATCGCAACAGGGCTTGCATTCCTTGACACTCCCAACATGACCATCCAGCGTGACATGCCTTCCGCGGTCTATATGTTGGATGTAACTTATTCTACTATAATACTGCACCCCGCGGCTCTGTTCGTCTCAATGCTATTGCCAAGTAGCGATCAGACGTGTGCTCCATAGTTTGCTGTGTTGCTTTCCTGGTTCCTAGATTTTCTACTTCCATTCCTTGCCCCTTTCCCTGTTCCTCTTGCTTCCTGGACTCGTGCGCCATCAGCATGCCTTCTTCGTTTCCCAGATCCCCGGATTGCTGCATCCCAGAATCGTAAACACACGCTGGAGTCGGAACAGACTCGCTCAGCCTTATTCAAGTCCAGGTCTGTCCGCAAGAAGACACCGCCCACGGAGTCCAGCAAGGATCGGTCTCAGGTGAGAAGGGGGGAACTCCGTGACAGATGTGTTACATATATGAGTTACACTTCTTATTTATTACTACATATAATGTGTATATGTGCTGGTTTGTGAACTTGTGCAGTGTTCATATGGTATCATATAACAATTTAAGATACCCCCTGACTTTTTGGGTAGTGTTGCTGTTGTCCGGGTCTGTCCGCGGACATACGAAGATTCTGCGGATATCAAATTCAGTAGCAGCGGTTCAGTATGCTCTATGTTACATGTCTATAAAGTCAGATATATCATTGTTAAGCTGTGCTACCAAAAACCTATGAAATTCAGTAAAAAAACTTTGTTAAAGGGACGTTATGGTTAAGTTCTTCTAAAAACCTATGAAATTCAGTAAAAAAAACGTTGTTAAAGGGACGTTATGGTTAAGTTGCGCTATAAAAAACCTATGAAATTCAGTAAAAAAACTTTGCTAAAGGGATGTTAGGGTTCCAAGTAAAACCAAAAAACCCCAGAAATTCACCAGTTATGGTAAGTTAAACAACTATAACTCGCGCCACCACTGTGCACTGCTAAGACTAACACTCAGGACATCAAAGATGACATCACAAATGTCATTGAAGACATCACTGATTACATCACATGTGCATTTACTTTTCATAAAAAGTCTGTCCAAAGGATTCTTATTGTAATGTTCACAAAAAAGTGTCAGGGATCATTGGAATAAATATCATGAGCTACTTAGTGCATTAATCAATACATTGATATAAATACATTCTATTATAAATTCTATCAAGTATACTAACGTACACATGTAGAAACATAGGCATTGTGTGCAGCATACATGATGGAAGTGTAATATTCATATTTTCCCATATTCAATACTGAAATGATAACTACTTTCTTATTTCAGTTTTGCATACCGTCAACCATGTAATAAGTAGCTAATAAAACTTACTTACTACAGACAAAACACAAAGAAATATCAACACATACAAATATGAGTATATACATGGAAAGTGAAGTGAGCAAAAAAGCAATAGTAGTAGCAGAAAGTGTTCATAACCTAACTAATTATCTTTATGCAGAGAAATGATTGTTCTGTTTCAAAGGTGCAACTTACCCTATTTATATGTATAATATGATGTGACTGCACCCTAAAGAAAGTAGTGTGAGTACAATGTATACAAATATGAATATATACAGGGAAAGTACAGTAATCAAAAAAAGAACTATCAGAAAGTGGTGATAACCCTACTGATTATCTTCATGCACAGAAACCATGGCTGCCTTTCAAGCCTGTGTCTTCCTTTATGTATATGTTTCATATGATATAACTGGACCCTAAGAGAATTACTTTAAGAACATATTTGAGGGATAACTCTACAAATATAGTACCTATTCAATTGTTATTTCCTGCCTGTTAATGAAGAAAACTATGTGCCCTAGATATGTCAGTAAAGGAATAAAGGGGGAGCCAGACATGTGATGTGATCAGTGACGTCATCAATGACATTTGTGATGTTATCTTTGATGTCTTGGGTGTTAGTTTTAGCAGTGCACAGTGGTGGAGCGAGTTATGGTTGTTTAACATACCATAACTGGCGAATTTAAGGTGTTTTTCGGTTTTACTTGGAACCCTAACATCCCTTTAACAACGTTTTTTTACTGAATATATATATATGAATAGAATCCTTCAACAGAGATGCGGGGCAGAGGTAGCATGTTCTCTCCAAAGTTTTATTCTCCTGGTAAGATTCAGGACCTCTTTAACAACCATGGTGTATAAACAAATAGCTTGACATGCTGACATTGGGAGGGATGTTAGATTTTATAAGCTATTTGAAATTATATTAATACTTCATCAGCTTTTCTTGGAAGGTTGTGGCTAGTATTATTGCCAGGCCTGTCAGATTAAATCTGCATAGGGTGACGTAAGTAGAGTTTAAGTACTTTGATTTATGCTGAACCTTCTAGATGCAGTTTTGGTAACTGTTTATGGCAATTATGGCAATATGATGTGTGCCTGTCATGTTGCGCCTTTTTTCGGGAAATCGGCCTAAATCAATGTTCTTTTTTCCAGACTCAGATTTTGTAGTCCTTGTTTATTGTTCTATGGACAGCTGCAGTGTGATTTCAGTGAAATACCTTGTTGTTAGGGACAAGATACCTTTTTCAAAATTCTCTGAAAACAAGGAAATACTGTTGGTGTATTTGATGAACCAGCGGAGTTCAGAATACTAATAGTGAGTTAGGTCAAGACATCTTTGTTAGTATTGTTAAGTGTCTTCAGTGGTGTTGGATAGCAATCGTGAGGGAGACTTTAAGAATTGTTCAGTGCTTTGACAGTTAAATAAGAACTGATCAATCCAACCTGAGTGGTAGGGTTGTCTATTAGCAGGTGCCACTGAACTGACAGTGAAAGGATATGTAGGGCAATTTAGCTCAGCATACCAATTTAGTTCAGCTAAGTGGATATGGTATGCTTGTTGTCTTTGTGGACTGAATGATGTCGGTCTGAGTGGGCCTGTTCATGCTGTGAGATATAGTGTGGCACATATAGTACGTGGGATTGAGTTTAAAGTATTATGTATTTATTTATTTTTACATTTATAGCAACACACAAAGCCCTGAGGCATCTATGTGCTGGTTAAAGTACAAGTGTGGTAGCACAGTCCACAGTGTGCAGGACCAAGAATATAGTTACAACATAAGTGTAGATTGAGAGTGCATTCTGGAAGAGCCTTAGCTCATGATGCGGGGGGCTGCATCGAGCATACCGGCAAGCATAAATAGAGACATAAGTGTTAAATTACAGTCTGGTAAATCCTACCTCATGGTGTGGGGGGCTACATCAGGCATACAAATAGGCATAAATAGAGACATAAGTGTAAAAGCACAATCCAGTAAAGACTCACCCCATGGTGCGGGGGGGATACATCAGGTGTCCAAATAGGCATAAATAGAGACACAATGTAAAAGTACAGTCCGGTAAAGCCTCACCTCATGGTGCGGGAGAGGGTGCATCGGCCATCCAAATAGGCATAAATAGAGCCATTAGTGTAAAAGCACAGTCGGGTAAAGTCTCACCTCATTGTGCGGGGGCTACATCGGGTGTACAAAAAGGCAAAATAATAAAGACATTTAAGTAAATGCACAAAGTCCGAAGGCATCTAAGTGCTGGTTACAGTTACATCCAGGAAATAATACAAGGTTAACAGTAAGATGTATGTTTGCAGGTCATTAGAAGGTGAAGGATATACAGTTTACAGTTGCAGGAAGGTTACAAGATAATTGGTGGCATAGCAGTTACAAAGATGTACAAGACATATAATATGAAGTTGTCTGGATCAAAATATTAGGCCACACCTGGCTACTAGGTCCTAATTGCCGGCACAGTGTGTGCAGGATCGTAGCTGCATGCACTTAGGGGAACAATAAACAACAGGTCACATGCTGGCCAAGCCGCATCCAGAGGCTGGGGGCTGCAAGTGGTGTGTGGGATCCGAGGAGCGTATAACATGTCACTAGTGAGAATGTTTACTATAGAAGTTCTGCGTGCAAGCTGGAGCCAGGAATAAGTTAAAAGGAGGTGGTTGGTAGCACGGGTGATCTAAGCTGTTATCATAAGTAGCGGGCCAAGCTGAGAATATAAAGAGGGATTTGCAGACGTGCCTTGTGATTTTCTGGACTGGGCATGTAAGACGTGGAACGGATAATGCAAAATCAATGCAACGGTGCCTATCAGGGTAACTATTGGGCTTACCTTGACAGTGTAATTGCTAGGCAAGTATATATATGGGCCTTGCACCGCTGAGCATAAGTAATGATCAGAAGTTTCAGGGTTTTTGTGCTTCCACACGCGCTGATTGGTGCAGACAGGCAAGATGATGAGCGTTACTCACGTGCCTTGACCACAGGCCGGGTAAGATGATGAGCGTTACTCACGTGCCTTGACCACAGGCCGGGTAAGCCTACTGGTTCATCAGGAGCAGAGCATGAAGTATGGGTCTAATCCAATAGCATTTTACTGATGCAGCAGCCACCACATAATCCTGATGGGTTCCAAGGGTCGTCATAGAGGAAACAAAGATACCGGGCACCATTTTAGAAGGGAGCAATTGCTCCTTGGAGGTTATAGTGAAGTTATCCATTGTGGGCGCAACATAGTGGAGGGTCTCTACCAGGAAAGATGTGGGGGTTCCTGGAAGCACTCCTTCCATAGACCAGCAGGTGATGTTCATTACTCCAGTGCCTACATTTTTTCGCTTGATAATGATCTTCTTGTTATATGATTTGATGATAAGCATATTTTCTTTTTCCATTGGAGCGAAGTAGCCAAATGAAATGCAGCATGAATTATTGCTGCAGTCCTTTTTTATGATCATCAACCATGTGTCCTTATTGTGTTGAAACTCAGTATATCAGTGCATCATGTTGTGCTCTTGAAATTCTGGAAGTTATCAGCAAAAGGGAAATCTGTGTCTGGAGATCTCAAGAAGCTCTTTGTATACAATGTGTTGCCAGTTGTGCATACAATATGAGGTGGTATTTTGATGTTTACATAGCTCTTATATTTTGCTAAAGCTATCATGACTAACACTAGGCCTATCCTGGAGGTTAATTGGTAGGATGTTATTGAGCGGTAGATATCGCCAATGAAGAAGAAAGAGGAGGGCAGAACTGACAGATGTTAGGGATGAAATAAGAGAGGGGATAAGGTGATTCAATGTATCTCCGTGGAATTGGTAATTGATAAACCTACTGCCATTCACAGGCTTGTCTGGGAAGAGTTGCTAGTGCATATAAGAAGGAAGGAAGGGGAGAGGCAGGGCACAAACAGTAATGTGTGCACGAAAAACATGGGTATGTGTGAACGAGATTAAAGGGGCCTAACTATTCTTTGAGCCTGCACTGTTTAGCACCCAATAATAACATGGCTTCAAAAGTATTTAATAGAAAGAACTTTGCACACAGCCCACCTGAAATTCAGACAAGGCTGAGGTTACCAGTTGATCAAGCACTATCTTCCGAGAGCCACCTATGGCATAGTGAAAATCTGGTTAAAAAGTTTAATCTATGGGGATCTGACTGTGACCTGTCTGCTCATGCATGGCCTCATATAGAGTAATATGAAAGAAGCTATGGCTGACCACTTGACCATGGGTCCTCCACTTAGTGCCTTGCTCAACTTAGTCAATTAATTTGATCTGCAGCTATGAAGATAATTAGCAGCCTATTCATATCACTGGGTCTGTCATCTTGAATGGAACAACAGTGCCTGGATTCCCCCTCCCTACAAGTAACCACCTGACCCATGGGTTTGCCTTCCACCAGAGTGATGAATTATACTCAAGCCACCTGATAGACAGAATCCCTATGATGGGGGCAAGTGAAATATCAGAAAAGAGGTAAGCTGGCAAGGCTAGGGGGAAGAGACGCTCTACCTGACCACTTGAGTAAGCACCCTCCACACTGTGTCCTAACCACCTTAGTCACTGCAACTTTCCACAGGCATCAAATATGTTCAGCGGCGCAATGCCATTATGTTGTCTGCTGAACTGAAGGAGGAAACAGCACCTGACCTATGGCACAACTCCTCCTCTTAAGTAGATGCCATGGGTCCAGTACTTTCACCCACCAGCTGGGTGATGAAGTAGGCCCATCAAACATGACAAAGGGGTTCTATGGGGACAAGTGAGAGAGTTACAAATGTGCAATCTGGCAAGTCTTGCGGAAGTAGAAACTCAGTCCAACCACATGATTAGTCACCCTCCCGCCAGTACCCTTGTCACATTGGGCACCATCAATGGTCCACAGGTATGTACGATGAGCAACTGTCTGCTGGCATCACAGCTCCAACGGCATGAGTAACTTCTCCTACTAACAAGACACCACTAACCCAGTAACATTTCCCACCAGCACAGACATTAAGTAGGCCCATTGTGGATGACAACAGGGCATGTTGGGCAAGTGACATGCAGGGCAATATGACAAGGCTACAGGGATGCCTCATGTAAACATGCAGGTGCAACAATTTAAGAAAATATAGGCTTTGTGAATGTTATTGAATATTATTGAAGTGAATTGGGTATTGTTTCTACCGCAATCTAGAGAGTCTCCAATGCTGCCAGGTATGAGGCAGTTTGATTTGGTAGCACAAAATATGAAGTTATTGTCTCAAGAGTTAGGCCTCTGTTGTATTTTTCCATGGAAATCTCACCCAGAGACAAACATTTTCTAAGAACTAATGGTCTGTGTCTTTGGTGTAGGCAGACGAGTAAACAATAGTTACAAGGACAGGCTCCAATGTTGAGGAGCAGTAGGGTTTTGGTGTAGCCTATCATGCCAAAATGTCTGGTTGCAAGGTACTGAGTATTACTTTTTTTCATTGCGATGCAGGGTAGATTTTGCTATTCATATTAAATGCATGTTAGGCCTCTGTGGAAGGATACACATAACATAACACGTTACTGTACTAGTCAATCATGGTAGGCCAATTTCTCTTTTATTAGATTTGTATAGGTAAGAGAATAGTAGAGGGGGTGGATATGGCATACAGCCATTGTCTGCAATGCATTCTAATTGTGTGAGGAGAGAGTGTGTATAGGGTGTGCGCTGACATGGAGATCAATATCAATGAGCTCAAAAGATCAATATACTTGCACTGAATAACAAACAGTACCAAAAGCATAGAGGAGTTCCCAAAAACACCGTAGAAAGCAGTTTACGCCCCTGTTGGGCTGATTATTTCATACAACACAAGGAAGTCATATGGGTGTCCCTCTTGGTAGCCAACACGTGTTTCCACTCTTTTGGGTCTTTTTCAAGACAGGGCCTGTATAACAAGTGCAACCAAATAAATTGCTGGGAAACATAGAATGATCATGTTGTATACAAGAAAGCCCCATGTGTTCACAAAACAGAAAATTCCCTGCATCAAGAGGGGAAGAAAAGAGGAACACGGGCATGATTCAATTACCGCAATTTGTTGAAACAAGTTGTATGTCCACATGTAAATCATAACCATATAATATCAGAGCATTTCAACAATCTCAACAGTCAGGATCCCAGACTGCCACTCACTGTTTATTGGCAATCAAATAATCAAATGGACAGTATCAAGGACATACATTTTGTGGGATTACAGCAAGCCTGTTTCAACGCCAGGGGCAGAGACCGACAGCTATGTCTTCAACAGCTTGAAGCACGTATATCTGCAAATTCAGGTGCACCACGCTGTGGTTAAATCAGGATCATGAACTGAATGTCTTTTTATAGAAATACTTGTTTTGTTTCAACTTTATATTAGACATTTTGGTGACAATTGTATCATCTTAATGTTGTTTGCATCTGGTTTTTCAGCTACAGAGGGTTCTGTTTTTAGGATAACGCAGTTGACTCATAATCATTCTTATGGGTAATGGTGTTAGATAATAAGCGGGTGGGATGCACATCCCCAGTGGACCTGTAGGAAAACTAAAATAATTAGATAGGAAAAAGTCACATTTATTTGTGTTTCCTATATGCACAGTATATTCCAGGAAATACCATTTGTTTTATTTATCAAGCACCATTGTGAAACAAATAATGCTAATTCACTTGAAAATTCATTGTTATGCACCTAGACACCTAGACATGATTATAAGAGGTCACTGGCCTGAATGACTTCCATTAGATTCTTCCATTTAGCTTTCTTGCATTTCTGCATTTGGCTAGTGGAAAGGAAAAGCTTTTGATAGTATGTGTATGTATCTGTCCTCTATCTATAGAATGTTGTAAGCATGTTCTTCGTGCATGTGTGTCTGCGTAACTTCGTGCAGGAGTGTGAATTTACTTTGTGACTGCTATGTCATGTTGTCACAAGTGATGTCAGCATGACTGGATTTTATAATCCATCAACTTGATCCAGTGATGAGACACCTGTCTCTTTGAAGGTGTCGATTGCATAGGGATTGAATGGTCGTCTGAGAAAATATCTCTTTCCATACATAGAATACACTGGTGTGCCTGGTGGTTGGCCAAACAGTGAGTTGCATCTCTTGTTTCTCATCCTTCGGGCTGCAATACACATAGGGGACAAGGGTGACATTTCAGGGACCCTCTCTTCAGCCGCCTTTCTTCATATCTCGTCTGTCTGCTCCCCTAACAGGGAAGCAAACAAACTTTTCATATCCCCCACAGCTAGAATATTGCCTTCCGTGTGTTTCTGGAGGGCATAAATCCACTTGCCAGCTCCCGCTATACAGGAGGGCAAGGTATGTGTTAGATTTGCTAGTCCATGTGAGGCCAGGGCACATAATGAGGCCTCACTGGTACCTTCTGTAACAATGGGAACTGTGATCTCCGCTGTCTAAATATCTTCTCAGCGTTTTCTTACCAGACTGGGGTCCCCACATGTTCTGTTTAGTTTTGGCTAAGGCCATTCAGCGACCCGCAGTCGAAGTCTGTGCTTGCATGATATTACCGCCTCTGAGGCATCTGACTCCCACTTATCCTCGTCCTCCTCAAGTTCTCCCCCTTAATATACTGAATCACCATCTGCAATACTACTGTGTTCATTCATTGATTTCAGACCTCCAGTTGCTGCTCATCAGTCAGGGTTTGTCTCATTTGGGGCCATCTGAGCTGCAGGGATTTGGGGATCTTTGACAACTTTACTATTGATCTTGAAAATAATGTGTCCTGTCCTCCATTGGTCTGTACCTATGGGTGTGCACTGCCCCTGCCCTTGCCCCTGCTGTCTATGCTATTTTGTCCTTGCAATACATGTGCCAGCTTGTGCCAATTTTCAGCAAGCCTTATTTTTCATTTCTAAAATCAATGGGTCTCTGGTGGCGCTCCATGGCTCTCCTAGTCTTACCTTCTTATCTTCTGTTGTTGGGAGAAAAATGGGGGTTGGTGTGCCTATGACAGGTAGTAAAGGGAAGGACCCATCTGCGGGTGGTGAGGCATTATCTTTTCTGCCCACCAGGCAGGATCCCTCTCCACCATTATTAGAGATGCTATCTTCCTCCACAAAAAATGTTCATAAATCCAGAGTACCCTTCCAATATTTTAGCTGAATCCCCTTGTAGGTTGATAGCAGGTATGTATGCACATATTCTAATAGCCATGATGTGAAAATGTTGCCTGCCGTTCCCTGAACCCATTCCTTATGATTCTTTACAATCTTCTCCTTATATTGCGGAAACGCCTTGCACATATGCTCCACTGGCGATTCCATACTACAACGATGCTCTGACCGTGCTCAGGATAAAGTCTGCTGACACCGACCTGGTGGCTCTTCTCTTACCAAAACATCAGAGTAAACACCCGTTGCCGGGCCTCACATCCTAATCTGGAGCTTGTAACTGCACATTATATATCTTATTATAGTTGTTACTGGCAGTGCTCGGAGAAAGCCCCATCAGGCGCCATTCTTGCAAGTATCTCCTTATGAAAACATCAGAGGTTTTTGTCTCCAATGCTCACAATGTAACAGTGGACACTTTTATTTACAAAATGACTACCAATATCTATAAAAGACATGCACAATTACTAACAATACCTAGCTATAAACAACTGTATGTACACAATGATGTAGATCCTTCCTCTGTCCCCTAAGCTCGAGACAACAGTATTCAAACCTCCTAAAGTTGTCTTTCCCCACTAAGGGGAGTTTCCCACCAAAACTCATCAATGCACAATCACTAATAAAATTCAAGCACAATTCAAAACCACTGTTTGTTATGCAAAACGTGCACTTAACTTAGTATGTGCCTTCTGGGTCCCTTAAACAGCCTGCACAGCCTTGTCTGGGGCCCCCAATCCAGACATCAGACAGCCTTCTAGAGAAACACAGCCCCTGCTCATCTTTTGATTTGATGTGCACACAGACTTCTCTCTGAAGGCAGGTGCCACGCCTCAGGACATGCAGCAGGGAGTCGGGAGTCTTCGGGGAGGCGCTGGAAGTCACATTGGGGTCACTTGATGTCTACCTGAATAATGCAGAGAGGCACAAGTTGCAAAAACACAGCTTTAATGCAATGCAATAATGCAATAATGGCCAGGAGGCCAGCCGGTCTCGTGAAACCGGAAAACTGAACTCTCAGTCTGCCGACGTTGGGCAGCAGTATTTGAAGGTGAACACCACAAAATTAGAATGTGTATATAGAATGGCATTGCCAGGTAATGAGCGCTCTGGTGATGTGTATGGAAAAGACCAGGGCCACGATTTTAGTCTCCACACATGGCAATTGAGGTGCAGCAAGATATATAGCACTTGTTTAATACACTCTAGAGACTAGTGAGTTCATCACAGTATTTTTTATCGAAGACTGTCCTGAAGAAAATGGTTTTAGCAACCTTACACCACTGAAACCGGTAGACAGTAGAGACTGTAACAGGGGTATCATCACTCTTACCGAAGCACACAGTTTTGTTCTGATGTTCATACGGACCAACAAAAGCTATAAAGGCCCAAAGAGAGATCAGACCTAGTTGTCTTCATCAATACACAATGTGGTTGTTATATTAAACACTATCTTTATAGTTTTTAGTGATCCTAGGGAGATGTTCATTCTGTTTATAGGTCATTAAAATTGAAATATACCAGAAATAGACAGTTGAACTATGCCACAGTTGCCCTCTCTTTTGTTTTAAAGTATGAATGCCATAGAGTGGTTGAAGAGGAGACGAGAATAAGACCATTAAGAATAGTTTCTTTTGAAGAGTATAGTAAACAATACATCACCTTTCTTCTTTTCTTTTGCTAACCACCTTTAGATAAGCAGCAGACCAGCGCAGCCTAGAATTAGCATTACAGTAGGCAGCCTTAGTGAGACAATCACTCTATCTTTGTGTCTCTTTATGTGTGTGGACTTCTAGGTTACCTCCTCTTCAACGCTTTGATGAGTGTGAGCCCTTTTTTTTGTATAAACATTTGACTGTCAGGACAAACCCTGTTCATTTGGATATTAGGCTCCCTGTTGTGTTATTTTGATCCCCTGTTAGGAAACAGGAAGACGGCCATGGATATATGTTGTTTGTTCTTGTTGGAGTGTTGGTCTAGTTGGAAGATATTCTAATAGGTTTTGTGTGAGGGTAGGTGGTAGTATAGAGGTGACATCACTAGTAAGGTTTGTGTATAGGACCTGGAGAGCACGAGAGGTAGACAATTTTTTTGCGCTGATCTAGGATTAAAATAATTTGTTTTTTGTTGGAGTGCGCAGAAGGTGCATGCGCAAGATTAGTGCATGCGCAAGATTAGTGGGTCTGGTTACGAAGGCGGAGAGTTGCAGAAAGGCAGTGCATGGAGCACTCTCAGGGCATTAGTTGAGAGCTGTAGAGGCTTGTGGTTTTTTGTGGCTTGAACTGTTATTTGAACATGTGTTGTTAAGGCAAGATAAAGACGAAAAGCAGAAGCGCGAAAGAGCACAAAAGGAGAGGCAGAAGGCGGAAGCGCTAGAGCATGAGGAGCAAGAGGTGCAGAGATGGAGGGAGCTCAAAAACATGGCAAGAAGGAGGCCAGAAGAATAAAGGGAAAGGCAAGTACAGATAAAGAAGGATAAGAGGAAGTTGGAAGTAGATTGACTGCTTTGAGAGCGACAGCACAGGGAAGAAGATGAGCACGCTGTAAGGGAAGTGGGAGGAAGATTGGGTTTAGCATGTTTTAGCGGTAACAAAGAGGGAGAGTAGCTAGGGAAGTGAGATTGAGAGTGAGTGAGACCAAGGTAGGAGACATAGCAGTGTGGCTCTGGTTCCAGACAGGGATGATATTGCATCCTCTGTGAGGAGGGATTGTGGGAGCATGACTAACATAGAACAGGAATAGCAAGAAATCACAGGTTTGAGGAGACTTAGCTTCCAAGATAATACTGACAGCGATGGTGGAGACCCAGGGTCAGATGAAGACTTAATAGGGAGTGAGGATGAGGGAACAAGGCAATCTCTCCATCGTCTGCCAGGGAAGAACATGGATCAAAACATAGTGTGGGGAGACAACAAGGACACAGGCAGACTGAGGGATGAAAGGGGTGACAGCACCACGCTATACACGCAGAGGCCCACGGACCTCCCAGCACAAAGGAAAGGAAAATTGGCAATGGCGTTTACCGCCAACAAAGACACCGGGAGACAGGTGGGAAGGTTGGAATAACAGAATGCCCACTATTAGAGAAGGGAGGAGGGCGACCTCAATACATACCATGGCAACAGATTGTGAAAGACAACTTCACTTGTGAGTTACCATTGTTGAGGGGGAATACAACAGAATGGGGGGATGCAATACCAGCCCACATATCATACTCAGGACCACGAACAGAAACAGGCACAGACATCGGACGCACACACACCAACATACCAGCCTATCACACAGACACCCCTGTGTCAAGGGCCTGCACAGTCATACTCACAGGCACCACCTGCACCACAGATGCAGAATAATTCACTGTCCCCATGCGCGGCACAGTGAAATGACGGGGTACTGACACACACAGATTCAATGGAATATCTCCCACCCAATCGGAAAATGGGAGGGGTGACTGAGGTGGGGGTAACCCATTCACAGGGAACAGAATATCAGGGTGAAGATAGGTGACAAAACTTTCTCCTTTCTTGTGGACACTGGGGTGACGAGGTCCTGTATCACAAGGGAAGGTATCCAATGACAGGCAATGTCATGAACGCTCAGGGATTTTCTGGGGTGACGAATTTGGTTCCTTTTACAGATTATCTTACACTTTCTATAGGGGAGCTTGACTTAGCTCTACCATTATTGTATTTCCTACAGACACCAGTAAATATAATGGGGAGAGAAATTATGAGCAATCTCAACATGACCATCTCATTCTCTGACCAAGGGACAGTGTGTTCCACACCTGGGATTCACCTCCTTAATGTAAGAGAGATTATTCAGGCCTATTGAGGATGCACAGAGGGATGCCAACAGATGAGGAGCTGTTCCAATATGAAGCTGAATTAATTATAGCATGTCTCACAGAGATGCAGGGGAAACTATGGCGTCTTCCAAATGAGTACGTATTCAGACCAGAGCTACCATTGGATGAGCCGAAGGGGACGGTGATCCCGATAGAGCTAGAGGCAGTGATAGTGGGAGAATACAGGATAACATTGAATAGGACAGATGACACCGGATGAGCATGGAGGACAGTGATTGCAGTTGGGGGAAGGTTACAGGTTGGCTACGGTGTCTGATGAAATATTGTTCAGAGAAAACCACTCGGATCATGAGATGGTGTTTGGGATACGTATTACATACTTGGTGAAGATACACTACAGGGAGGTGACACAGAGAATGGCGATGATGCTGCAAGAACCACCATCATTTCTCAAAGTAGATTTGGCCAAAGTCCCAGTGTTCTATGGACCATGCGTCCCTACGATAGGGGCCTTTTAACTTTACTTTACTTTATTCAATTTATAACGAGCACCAAGGACCCTAAGGTTTACAGGTGTACATGAACTGAAACAGAACACACAAAACACAAGACAAGGTGAATACCTTCCTGGAGAAAGAAAGGACTCAGTCAAAATACCATGGTCAAGGAGGTCTTGGGCAAGTAGCTGTCATTGAAAAAATAACAATGTTTTCAGCCTTTTTCTAAAAACTGCTGTAGAGCCTATTTATCTTAGATCGGACGGGAGGGCATTCTATGCCCTTGGTGCAGATATAGCAAACACACAGTTCATAGCCATGCTTGATTTGCAGGCCAATTTCTTCAGCTGATTAGTAGTTTTTCAACTAAGGAGCCTTAGACTGGATTTGGAAACTGCTTTTCTCCACTCCACTCCACTTCACGATAAGACCCAGAGCTATGCAATTTCTGATAACAATAAATATAGTCGTTAACTGCAGATTTAACAGCAAGATGCAATAAATATTGTTTGACCAAAACTGCATAAATCTGCATCATGTGGCTCATTTGTTGATCATTTGTGATGGGGATATTCATCATGGGCAATGCCAAATCGCTCAAACCAGCACATTAAATCCTCACATAGCTTTTGAACAGGTAAGGCTGAACAACCAGTCAGCCTTATCTGAATTAGCAATGATAATGCAACAGGGAGCTTGCTGACCCAGAAAGAACCTTGGTAGTGAAATTAAATCAACCAACTTGAATGGAGATAAAAGTGGAAGACAATCGATGTTCTAGGTATACATTTACATTTGAAACAGAGAGGGTCAAACAGAGAAGGCTCTTTATGCATTTGAACTCTAGTTTTAGAACACGCGCAATATGGGTACGAGTACAGATTTCACAGCATAAAAAATTACTGATCAAATCTTAGTCTTGTACAATTGGATTAAAGATGTATGGTTATATCCAAGATTTCTTTTGGCAAACTCGTTTATTGCCTCAGTTAATTGTTGGACACGAGTTTCAACTTGCAACAAGTTAATCTCTGACCAAAAGTAGGCCCCTTGATAATTATAGGGAACAAGCTGCTCAACCTTCTGCTTATCAATCATAAAGTTACACCTCTCACACCTGTCTGCTTAATATTGATGGTCAAGTTATTACGTTTTTCACATAGCTGGAAAGTGTATTCATAAGGAGCTGAAGACCTCGTTGTGAGGCATCAAGCAAGACTGAACCATCCTTAAATGCCAGCCACGACATTTTATGGTTGCCTAGTCTGAGGGGAGATCAGTTAGACTCATCAAGTATGTCTGGTAAGTGCACTAAATAACGATTGAAAAAAGAGAGGGGCAAGAATACTTCCTTGCTTCTAACCAACCCATAGAATGGAGAAGAGCGCCAGAGTTGGAAGTGTGAATTCTGACTTTAGTGGAACAATGAAATGCATTAATCATTCTATGCAGTCCCAATGGGAGGCACCCGTTATACAACTTCTGCCATATACTCTCGCTGCAGGCGGTGTCACAATCCACGCTGAAGTCAATAAAAGAGGAATACCTCATTTGTTTTCAAGTGACCCAATTATAGTCTATGATGTTAGTCAATGTCAATATGTTAGTCAGGGTACCAGCACCTTTCATGAACCATGTCTGGTAAATAGGAATCAGGTTGGCCTCTTCCACCCAGGTAGTCAATTCTAGAAAAAGTACCCTGGCAAAGATGGTTGCTGGTGCATCGAGCATTGCTAGCAGCCTATAGTTTCTAGGGTCAGATCTATAGCCCTTTTCATAGACTTGCATAATAACGCTTTTACCCCAACTCAGGGGTAAACGATCAGTAAACTGATGGAGTTGAAAAGCTTGGACAATAGTTCACTCCACAATTCAGGACTAGCCTTTATCAAGTTGTTGGAAGTGCCCTGTGGTCCCGGAGCACCAGAGCTCTTCAACGACCTTAAGATGTTAGTCAGGGTATTCAGCGGTAGCGCGTAGGACCAGTGTTCCATGCTCAGACCTACAGTGAATGATGCAACCAGGGTTCTGCCCAATGTGCAGTCAATGAGCTCCCCCCAGGTTTGTTCTGCGACATTATAGCCTGTTAATGGTATGTTGGTCTGAATCCTATTTGCCAAAAAATGGTCCCTGGTATGGATTTGGGGATAACTCCTGTCATTTCTCTTTTTTCTTCTGATAGGAATGTTGTTGCAGCCAAGCTCTTTAGAGGCGTTTGCACATCCTAATCAGGCTAGCTACAGCCGAAGCACTGAGCATAGGGGCCAGCATGAGACAGATGTCTCTTCTCAACAACCTCTTTTCAATGCATATGTTCTTATCATATCTATGCCTATGAGTAGCATGAAAAGGTACACACGTTCCACAAGATTGCCCAACTGATACTACGTGCATTTTCATGTTAGCCAGTAAGTGAAAGAAAGTGTTCTAGAATTAAGCATGTAGTATTAGACATGGGGTCGGTCCCCACTACGCAATCAATAGTGGCAGCTGTGGATTAGATCTGCATAGAGATCAAATATTGCAAAGCCAGGTTTATATTGGAAGAATTCCATAAGAATCTATTATGCCCTTCATTAACGTCTATGTTTGGTGGTGTGGTCAAATTGTCAACAGCTCTGTAGATATGAAGAGCAATCAGCAATGGAAAGTGATCACTTTCCTCTCTATATATAACCATAAGGTTACGGTTACGCTGAAACATATTTGAGGAACAAAAAGCATAATCGACGTTAGTTGCTGAACCACCAGTAATGTCCCGGGTGATTTTGCGGACACCAACCATTCATCTTGTACATATCTTCTGATGCCCTGGCACATGACCATTTCATGCCCAGGTTGTTGACTTTAGTCTGCAGCAAGGTCGCCTCAGGCATAAAAGGAGGGGAGCAAGTATCTGCAGGAATTCTAGCATTAACCAACCAATAATATTTCATTTTGACTTATGTGGGACAAAATCAGATTGTGTACCTTAATAATCACGTCAATTATGTGTTTTATGATCAGGAGGATCATACACTTAGATGGCCAGCATGGATATGTCATCACCATTAGCTAGAGGGCAGGTACTAGTCCAGCTAAAATATGCTCAGAGCCAACATTAAGAATGTTAATCCTAAATGGGTAAGCACAACTGATAAGAAGGCACACTTTAGGTCCACCCCGCCTATTGTTCATTGCCATAACGTGTATGTTAGTTCTACCATCGAATGTTCTTTCCTAAGTCATCCAGGTTTCTTGAAGGGAGACAATCGTGAATGAGATTGAAACATGAAAAAGTCCATCCTGAAAGATTATATTTGAATGATGAGATTGTAAATCAAATGTGCTTTGCGTTTTTAATGGGCACATCTGAATAAACAAAACTGAGAAGGCAAGAAACCTCTCCTTTGCTATTTCAAACGGAAGACGCATCATGTGTACTAACTTCAACACCAAGTTCATTTGTCAAATGGGCCACACCAGCCACCAAGTACTGGTGCTGCCTTCCCAGTAAACAGTCATATCCTCATGGGACTCTACTTTTGATTGAGCTAGTAGTGGGTGCACCCTGCATTCTTTGCAGCTATTGTGGCATCCTTCGTGGTGCAGGTGCAGACACCATAGCAGGATTTTTCTTTTGAAGTTTTGATCTGGTGATTGCTGGTAAACATGTGTGTGCATAAAGCACAATGCTTAACTCAATCCAATAATTCCCCAACATGTATCCTACAACATTTATGCTAAAGGAACTCCCTAGATTCAGTCCCACAATAATTCAAACAAGTCACGTCTTTCTAAAGGGACCTCTGCCATGTCCATCAGACTTTGTCCAGTAAGGCCAGTATTGCTACTGTAGGCACACACTTGTTTTGGATTTGCCTAGCTGTGCCAGTGCTGCTGCTATATTATACACTCATAAGGCATTTGCCTAATAATCCCAGTGCAACTACTGTAGGTACACAGTCATGGAGGTTTGTGTGTGATAAAGTCTCTACTGTTACTGTAAGTATACACTCATGTGGGCTTTGCCTAGTAATACCAGCACTGTGACTGTAGGTTCATACCCACAAACAGGGCTCAAGTCGCGGGTACACACCGGTGGACGATGTCCCCCACTTTTTCCAAAGTCATCAGACTTTTTTCAGAGGGCAGCTTGATGTGGTAATTTCTGTTGACAACACATTCAGTTGATATGTTAATAAGACTACCACTTGTTTAGGACTTGACCCCTGCGCACAAGCTCCTTTCCCCTTAATCCCAGTACTGCTTCTGTAATTATACACTCATGATGGTTTTGCCTAGTAAATCCTTCAATCCACTTTGGCATGCACCCGCAGGCACACAAACATAGGGCCTCATTACGAGTCCGGCGGTAACCGAGGCGGTAAAACCGCCTGGTTACCGCCGGGCTCGTATTACCATTCTGCCTCCTTGATTCCCGAAAATACCGGGGCATTACAACCCCGGTTTTCCAGGAATAACGTAGGCGGAATGGGGTTAATCCCCATTCCCATTGAGTCCTATAGGACTCAATGGGAATGGGGATCATGGAAACACCGGGTTTACCGCCACCGTTATTTCCGGACCGCCTGAGTTATAATGAGGCATAGACACGTAAATTCACTTGCACGTGTTCCCAATAAAGGCAGTACGGCTACGTAAGTATAACTATATGCCAGTAGACATATTGCTGTATGAACCAGGAGGACACCCAATGCCATGCAGGCTCAGCAAATAACTCTAGGCATCCCTTTCATCAACTGATTTCTTGCCATAACGAGGGCACTCGAGCAGGAAAGGAGGCATACTAGTGGCATATCTGTTCTTAGTGGCATTCTGTCCAGGAACATTGTCCTGCATGTTTTTCATATCGATCTCACATAAATAGCAGAGAAGCCAATATTAACCGCGCAGTAGAGTGAGTTCTGCTTGTGGGCAATCGCCAATGTAATGGAAGCTCTTTCTGCACTATGCGCTAATATACTTAAATGTATCCCATTTTGCTTAGGAATGCTAGAGAAGCTTTGTGTTACTAATGGTACAGCGATATGCATGATGGTACCCATGCTGGCTTTGGGTAAAGCATTTGTTCTCAGTCATGCTTCAAAATTGATTAAATCATCAGCCAATTTACACATGTCTGCCATTGGGCCTCATTCCGAGTATGGTGGTAAGGGATACCGGTCACTGTTAACGAGACCAGTGCCGGTAATCCCTATACCACCAAATTCCGAGTTCCCTTTGCGCCCTCGTCCTTAATGCCTGCTTTTAGCAGGCGTTAGGGACGAGGGCGCAAAGGGGCTTTTTAGCCAATAACGGTGACCGTAAAGTACGGTCACCGTTATTTGCAATTTCCCCATTCCCATTGAGTCCTATGGGGGCTCATTTGGGAATGGGGAAGGGCCCTGGGGAATGGGAAATTACCGCCCTGGTCAACTCAGAATAGGGCGGTAATTTCCCATTCCACCAGGGCGGTGCTGGTGCGGGTCCGGTGCCGACCAAGGCGCTACTACCGCCATTGGTTAGCGCCGGACTCGGAATGAGGCCCATAACCCCACTAAAACCAGGGCTGTGCTCTTTCTACATAATATATGTTAATATATGACTAACTAAGACCCAACCTTTCCGGACTTCCAAATAATAATTTACATTGTGATACCTGACATTGGCCCTCATTACAACTCAGGCGTTAAGGGTTTAACGGCGCCGTCGGCGCGTTAACCCTTAACGCCTGATTACAAGTGTCCCTTTGCGGGTTGGTGTTTAACGCCTGCTTTTAGCAGGCGTTAAAAATCCAACCCGCAAAGGGACTTTGGAGCTAATTACGGCACCGTAATTTATGGTGCCGTAATTAGCACCTTCCCCATTCCCATTATGCCCTATGGGGGCAAAAATGGGAATGGGGAAGGGTAAATGGTGAATGGGGAATTACCGCCCCAATCACCTTGGAATGGGGCGGTAATTCCGCCATCCACCATGGCGGAATCGTAACCTTAGCGGCATGGACCATGGCGCTAATAGCACTATGGTCCTCCGCCAAGGTTGTAATGAGGGCCATTATCTCTAAAGTGCACCACCCACGTCCTGCAGCACATGCAGTCCTCGTTACTTGTTCTGTCTCTTAACGCCGATGGTTGAAACGGACATGAGTGAACCGACTTCGTGTTCCAAATATCATATAAAGCAACACACTTCTTGGTGATAGAATCCCCATCGTCAATGAGTCGGAGTTTCATGGCCTTGTGCACCAAATTAGATTAACAACGCCAGAACTTGCAAAAGTAGGCTCTATTGTTGTGCAGTAAAATACATTAAAGGGAAAAGCCAGGTTATATGCATTTCTGTCAAGCCACGCGCGCACGCGCGTGCGCCACTTAACTGATACGGGGATCCGGGTCTTCGGCCGCGGCAGTCTCCTTCATGGAGACTCTATCCGCGTTGGCGTCTTTCCTCACGACGTCCCGCGGTCCGGGTAAGCTCCATGGACGCAGCCATCTTGCATGTTCTGCGCATGCGCGGATCGTCAGTATCCGACATTTCGAGCATGCGCAGTAACAAGGACATCCGTCCCAGGCCTCGCTTTGGCCCGGGACTTTAAAAGAGCTCCACATACACGGAAACAACGCGTCTCAACACGGTTGTGCCGTGTATGCACTGCTGGAGTCCTGCTTGCCTGTGCCTCCAGTCTCTTCAGCCCTTTTGCTCTGCGTTGCCTTGCTTTGCCCTGTCTTGCCTCTGCTACTCTTGCCTGCTCCTTGGTGGTTCCTGCCCTTGGTCCCCAGTCCTGCCTTGTCCTTACCATCCTCCTGGTTCAGGGTCAGGGGAGGTCCAGTCTGGGTTCCCTGCCTAGCTTCCTTTCCTGAATTGATTCCTGTTCTGAGGGAGACCCCTGCCTGTCCTCCCTATCCTGCTGGCCTGTCCTTCCCTCCTTTTGCCAGTCTTGTGCCCTGCCAGTACCTGTGCCTTTTCTGCCATCCTGGAAGTTCTGAAGAACAGTTCGTCTATCTACTGGTGTTACAAAGGACTTCGCTTAGCCTTCTCTGTCAGTTGAAACACTGTCCCGCCGTCACGTTAATACAGAGAAGTGCCACCCGTGGCGTTGGGAGTTGGTTCAGTGCCGTCCTGTCATTTACTGTCGATTTCCCGCGTTACTGTTTCATCGGCATTGACACTCCGACAGACTGGCAACCTCAACTCCATGGTCTCCAGGAAGAAAAGGTAACCAGCGATCTCTTGACGCTTCGTATAACAATTTCAAAGGGAGTCACTTGTGTTTAATTAATGGGGAGAAAGGCCACTCCTAAAGCTAGTAGTGGGCGTCCAGTTGCCTGAGCTGAAGCACACTGGCAGTGACTGACACTTATCTCAGCTAGCACTACTAAACGAAGCTCGACTCAGGTTGGTTTTGCACTTGGGCAGTGGTCATCAAGGTTGCTGTCTCGTCCTCCTCATGAATCTAACTCTCATGATCTCCTGCCCTGCAACGCATGTGCCAACATGACGCGCCAAGCCCCAGAGACACACTTCCAAGACACTCCGGCACACAGCACACATTTAATTTTGATTGGCTCATCAAACACCCAATGGATATTGGTTATGCCCAGACCTTGGCCTCAAACTGGCCCAAACTGGCCCGAGTCTGTGTGTGTCACACCTGGCCACTATTGTGCCACTATTGTGCTCTCTGAACTTAGCCCACAGACCATCGGGGACTGATCTCAGATGATTTAATTCATAAGCCCTACACTATCCACACCAATCCCTTCAGACAACATGGATAAAAACATTGAATCATGTATTACGCGCCACTGCTCAGGCCACGCTAACTTCAGAGAATTGACCACCACACGTGCACAAATACGGTAGACGAATCTGAAATAATTGCACTGTACCCTGTGGTAGTAGATGAAGTAGCTGTACTGCACTTGGTGACGGATGTGTGTTTGAGTTAAAACATATATCGTTCACCTGTGCAAACATGAAAGGAGGCGGCCTGCTTCTGGCCAAGCATACAAACCGCTACTGATTGTTGCCACACAAAACACCAAGGAAAAGGAGAAAAAGTATGTATCTATACTTACATTTTCCTTATTAAACACTATGAGTGATGTTACAGCAGTTTCGTTGTTGACTTTCAGATATCCAATGCTGATGTCCTAGTGTGTGTGCGCTTGCGTGTGTGCGTGTGTGTGAGAGAGAGGGAGTGACAGACAGAGATAGAGAGATCGGCAGAGGATCATGCAGAGATAACTTAGAATGAAAGTAACAATCCGCATGACACTCTAACTCAAATTTGCACTTACAGCATCACTTTGGTATATTAGTACCCGGCGAGGGTGCAATCAGAATGAAACAACCATTCTGATTGGCCCTCGCAGAGGCATTACCCTGCTGGGAATCCTGCGATCGAGATTCCACCTCCATTGTACCAGCTGGTGGGCGTGGCAGCCCCTCAGCCAATGAGGAGGCTCGAAGCTGGGCCATCCCCACTCCAAGCCTCCCCACGGCTGAGAGGCTGCCTTCGCCCCCCCCGCCAGGGACTCAGGTAAGGCTTTTTTTGTGTTACCTTCCCCTTTCCTCCCTCCTCCCTGCCCTCCCTGCCCTCCCCACCCCACTTACCTTCTTGCTCCTTTGTCCCCGATGGGGGACAATGGCAGCCACCAGCCGTGTGGAGGCTCGTAGCGGGGTATGTTTTTTTTTTTTCTCCCCCCTTTCTCCCTCCCTCCCAAACCCACTTACCTTCTTCTCCTTTTTTTACGGGAGCGGACGTGCTGGGAACACCTCTGTTTCCAGCGTGTCCGCTCCCAATGGCCAGCATGGAAAGGGAAAACTGACTCTGTTTTCCCTTTCCCGTGGCCATTTTCTTGGTTGTTTTTTTGTTTTTGTGTTTTTGGTCACGCATATCTTGCGGGCCGGGGTACTAAAAGCAATATGACCCTCGCGGGGGCATTACCGACTGAGTCGGTAATTCCCCCGCCGCAAGGGTTATATTGCTTAAGCAATCCACTGAAAATAGCCCATCTTATTTATATCCATCAGCATCAGTGTTCAGAATTCGGACACTAACGCTTCAGTAGAGCTGGATTACCAGCTGCAAAGCTCATGTGCCCGGTGAAAGAGCAGCCCGATTCCATGCGCATAATCTGTACAGAAATGCCTCTTGCAGGAGTTTCCACTTGCACGTTTTCAAAAAGCACTGGTGTAGTACAGAGGGCTCAAACCACACACAGAAGGCCCCAGACACTCCTCTTGCTAGACTACAAACGCGTTTGACTCCGCAACAGTCCTTAGATGACACTATGCCAGTCTAAACAAAGGGACCCTTTTGCTAAAAGCCTCATTTCAGTGCTGCCCTAAACCCCCCACACCCCAACTCCTAGGACAACAAACACATGGATCATGCTGATAAAAACCTGCCCCGATTGACCCCTTCTACTCCCCTCCTAGATTCTGTGTGCTGACATGCCCTGATTCTTCCTGAAACATCACCTTCCGGTGACAAACAACTTTGGTCTGACCCTTGCTTGACCAGATGCTCTCTTTCGACACTCACACCATCCAGTGGCCCAACAGAATGATGGTGTTCGTAATAGACCAAATTCTACAAGGACAGCCTTTGTGTCCTGGTAGACGCTGTTGTGACGTAGAAGACCCACCTCTGCCGTTTTAAGGTGGACAGGACAACTCTTCAGAAGGGCTCCAGTGTGTGAGTGAATCTGTGTCTTAGTGTTCACCATTGACAGCAGCCTGTCCTTCCAGAAACACATAACCAGTGTGGCCCAAATATCCTGGCTCAGAATCTCTACCCTTCGAACAATCAACCCCTTCATCCCACTGCAGGATTTCCGGACCGTAGTGCAGGCCCTTGTTGTCCTGCACATTTATGGGGGAAATGCTCTCCTGATAGGGCTCCCAGCTACTAACTTTGCTATCCTAAAAGAAGTCAACCACGCTGCAGCATGTCTTATTACAGGAGCATGTAAATCTGACCAAATTACCCCATCCCACGCAAACTACATTGGCTTCAACTCCGAGCCAGGATACTGCTGAAGACTTCATGTATTATCTACAAAGCAGTCACAAGTAGCACACCAGCATACCTGGCGGCTAAGCTTCACATATATGGTGACACATGCTCATCACGCAGCAAATCGACCAACAAGCTAGATTCACAACTCGTCTGCAAAGTACAGACACGCAAACAATCCTTCTCTAGTCATACACACACCCTCTGTAACTTGCTTCCAGTGTTGGCTCAGCATGCTTTCACTATTCTCCAATTCTGCAAATCTCTCAAAACATGGCTTTTTCAACAACACCTGAACAAGGACCAATTCCAGAGGATGCACATACCGAAGCACACACCTCACAGTACTGACCTACTGTTAAAATATGCCAGCCCAAATCCCAGCTACCCACTCTTCGTTTGAACTTTTCACATCTAAAAATAATGAATAGAACTCTGCTGCCCTCGAGCTAGGTCCGTGCTTTAAACAATACAATAATCTTCATTCCAACGGCGCCGACCCTTAATGCCTGATTACAAGGTTCCCTTTGCGGGATGGCTGTTTAACGCCTACTTTTTGCAGGCGTTAAAAGCCATGCCGCAAAGGGACCTTGGCGATAATTACGGCACCGTAATTTACGGTGCCGTAATTATCGCCTTTCCCCATTCCCATTATGCCCTATGGGGCAAAAATGGGAATGGGGAAGGGGCCATTGGTGAATGGGGAATTACCGCCCCACTCACCTTGGAATGGGGCGGTAATTCCTCCATCCACCATGGCGGAATTGCAACCTTAGCGGCATGGACCATGGTGCTAATAGCACCATGGTCCTCCGCCAAGGTTGTAATGAGGCACAATAAAATGAAATAAAATAAATGTGGATGCATCCCCTGCAGTTTGATTGACATATTCAAGGGTGGAGCACTACATGAGTAAAGCATTATTGTCAGACATGTTTTAATTGTGAGAAAGGGCTCATTTAGCCTTTCATGCTTTTGTGGCTGATAAATCATGTGACTTGGAAAATGGGGTAATGATACTGTTGATTAGGAAGCTGGATATTTATGGCATAAAGAGCTCTGTCAGAACATATTATTATTATTATTATTATTATTATTATTATTATTATTATTATTATTATTATTATTATTATTATTATTATTATTATTATTTTTAGATGTGAAAAGTTCAAACGAAGAGTGTCCATCGCATGGACTGCACGGCTCCCCAGACTCACTGGGGTGTGCCCATCGAAGGAACGCAACCTTAACATTATCAACATGGGCAGCATTGTGGGAGTTGCAGGAGTGGTGACAGGAAGTAATGTCGAGTATAGAACAGAAAATATGTATGAAAAGAAGACATGTTATGGTTTTTGTGTAAGACCCTTTGTCTCCACCAAGCTGAATCCTTTCAGTTTAGGCCGAAATTAAAACAAATGTGGGAACATCTGCATAAGATAATGACATGCGTTTCACGCATGGGTGCCATTTGTAGTCAGGTTACCTGACTGTATAGGGATGAATGGTGGGAAATGTGATCCTTGTGTTTCCCTGCTTGGTGTAGTGAATCTGACTATGTCTCCATACACATCAATAGTTTAATTCACGTGGAGGGGTAGATATGACATTTGGCACTGCCTGCTTCATTGCATGTGCATTGAGCATTGGAAGTTCACAGAGATACATTGTAATGTTGGCCATAATGTGCAAGCATTGTGGTAATCATTACTGATCTCTTTCTGATCTCTTTCTGTCCCATCATTAGGTTTCTTCTAATCGATAACGTGCTGAATCATCTAATCCGGTTGTGTCCTTCCCTGAGATCATATAGAACGTGTTTTTTTTTATGATCGACTGGCTACAAAATGAGGACATGATGCAGAAACCTGTTGGGACGCTCTTTAAGGGGGAGACAATGTAAGCCTAGCACATGCACGAGTGACATTTTTGGAGATTCTATTTTTAAAGAAATTCAAAGAAACTGAATTTCAAAGATGAATTGGTTTGTGAGCTGTGATTGTGATAGACACAATTTGTAATGAACTAAATGACAATAAAAAAAATTAAAACATTGCTGCGACATGGATTTATTGCATCTGACACAAATAATATGCATCAAACATCAGATTGCATTAATCACGAAAACCTAATTGTTGTGCATTGTAATCCGCCCATTCCACGTAAACATCTGCAATAGTTCTTACGAACCTCACGTGTCCATCAGTTGTTCAGAATCCATGAAAGAATCGGATGTTCACAAACACTGCTCAGGACAAGGTTTTGTGAGAACTGGGAATTATCCACTTTTTGAGGAGACCGAGGAAGCTTTGTAACATTCACATCTACCTCTGGATTGCATATCCAACACGTTTAACCTGTATCATTTGCTATGTAGTTAAGCTATGGTCAAGAACCTTGAATGACGTTTCAATGCCATGCATGCAGCAATCATGCCCCGAAATGCATATGTGTGATAATGAATAGGTGACCTGTTGTTTATGATGCCTTATGTGATTGCTTTGAGTTCCTTTGTTGTGTGGGTTGTGTCTCATCACCTCTGTTTCAAGTCACCAAGTGGTGTGAAGAGATGACATCTTTTGTGTAGTCGCTCATGGACGTGTGGCAGCTTGTTTTGTTTCAGAATTAGGAAGTCATTTGTTGACAATGGAAAGAGTTGATATATGTTTGAAGAGCAGTGGTTTGTGCCACACCATATGAAGGCTGATGATATGTTGCTTGTGTCTTTTACAAAAGTCAAGCTGTTCGGTCAGGTCTTGTGGGAGGGTGACACATGTGTGGTCCAGGGCATGACCACATTAGGGAATGAATCAATTGCAAATAATGTAGCTTTCTAACCATTGAGGACAACTAGGTCCCTAAGCAATTGTAGCTCTAATCTTCCCTTAATGGTTTCACAGACCTGTGTCAGGACTTTAGAGAAACATGACTTTGTCACACCATGTGCTTTTGCAAGTCTGCACTTGCATAAGCTACTTGCAGAAAAGTGCAAGACACTAAGCAAATTGAACATCAGTGTATCTCTGTTCTGATCTTTCTGTTGGCTTCTATGTCATCCTGGATTGATGTCTTAGGATTCTATTCTAGCCATGTGAAGTCGGTAGGCGGCAAGTACATGCTGGTCAGTCATGTTTGGGGATAAAGAAACATGGCCTCCCATCCTTATCATCTAGTTGCTAGGCAAGTGTTTTGGGGAGGGTACATGTCTATCTACTGTGTGTATGCTAGGCAAGCTGTGGAGAGGCTGCCCTGCTGTATGGTATTGGGGTGCTTTGGGGGCTACTGGGCCTATAGTTGCTGTCTACGCCAGGATGGCTGCTTTTCGAAGTTAGATGTGCTTCTTTGCAGTGAAATAGGCTGCTGCTCCCTCCATTGTGCTTTGTTATATTGAATAATAAGCTCATGTTATCCTTTGCTATAGATGCAACTCCCTGATGTGTGTATGGTTTCTGGTGCTGGCTTTTTAATGAGCAGTTCTGCTTTGTTTTTCTTTGGAGTAGTATTACATTATTGGCCCTGCCCCTGATTTGCACCTGATTTCAATAGCTGCTAATTCGTGGTTCTGCAAATGGTCTAAACCACGCGTTTTGCATGCATAATGTTTCTGACGTGTAAATCGAACATAAATGGAAAGTGATCAATTGGATTTTGACACGGATAATTCATGTATCAATGAAGTTCCTCACGTACTGCCATGTACATATAAACTAACACCGCTTACTGCTTGTATACAACCATCAAAAGGGGCGCTCATAAAGGGCTTATGATTATTACCACTGACTTATTGTTTCTGAGCATAGACATTTCCACAAGTCTCGTAAAAAATATGCGCTCTAAAGATTGATGTTGGAAGATATTTCTATTATTGTATGCACATAATATTTATAAGGATGCCTGTTATTTCATAGCAGAAGCCTTTATTTAGAATGTTCTTCACAGCACATACAAAATCTCAGTAAATACTTGAAACTCGGTAGTTTAAGCCTGCTTATCTGCCAATTTGCTTCCACGTGTCTTTTTAATCTTCCTAAACTAATGATCACGAGCCTTTCTCGGATCTCTTATTGTTGGTATAAGGACAAGGACAGCTTTAGAATATTACATCAAAGAATGGGCTAGTGACAGCAGTAATTGCAGTTCTTTCAGTCGAGGATTTATTGCAACCTCACACCGGTCCCTGGATTCTTCATTATCCCTGAGATTTACCATGTAATCTGTGCTGTCACTCTGTCTCTGCACATGTAGCTGCTATTATTCTCATTAAATGCTCTAGGTCCTTGGTGGCTAAAGCATTTCTCATCTGCTAGCAGTTGTTTGGCTCTATTTGACTCCTGGGGTTCTGCCGTTGTGATTGTGTGCTCCGCACAGAGGCAGTAAGACCTCTGAGGAGTATGAGCCAAGCTTAGCGAAAGCACTTGGAGACAGAGTATTCACTAAAGAATTAAATGCAAAGTAACACAGACAAAACTGTTAGTTCAGCACACAAAAAATAATGATGGTGCTAAAACGCATATAATATTACATGGACGCAGCAACGTCCATGTCGTTATGGTTAAATTGGTGTTTCCATAGGAAGAACATTTTTTGGGTGGCTTATAACTTTGCTCCCTCTGGACGAATCCTCACCAAACTTTGCAAAAAAAGTATATGGCCCACTCTGCAAAGTTTGGAGAGGTTTGGTCCAGGGGGGGGCAAAGTTATAGGGGGGTCCCAAAACTTTTGTTTTTCCCTTAGACATAGTGGGAAAAAACTTTGCGCACGCCTACAGCCCAAACCACTGGACAGATTTACACCAAATTTGCGGCAGGAGCGGGGGCTTGGTCCCGAAAGCGTGCTTTTGCAAATTTGGTGTAAATCCGTCCAGTATTTTTTTTTAAAATGACCAAAATGTAAGGCAAAAAAATTAATGATATCTCCGTTCGCTTGGCGGATGGACTTCCCGGTTCGCTCCGCGGACAGTGCCCTGATTGGCCGAGCGGCTTGCGTGATGTCCGCGGACATCCGACATGTTCACTGATTGGACGGCGTGGGGCGTGGAGCGCGTCAGATATTTGGTGGCGCCCGACATCTTGCATCCGCGGACGACCGCGGACAGCGAGGTGAAACTTGGTTTAAAAATTGTATTTAGTGGAGTGTGTTGGTGTGTAAAAGTGTTTGGGGAGGGTGAGGGAGTATGAGATAGGTGCAATGTTGTATTTATTTTATGTGCTAGACGCTTTTGTTGTGTTCGATTTGTCTGCGGACAACACAGCTGTTCTGAAATGTTCCTAAATAAGCAGAATGGATTCGGTGTCAAGTTGAAAGTGTTCTAAGAAGACTCGTGTGGTCCTGGAATGTTCGCAGGGGGTGTCCTGAAGACGTTGTCTGTATTGTTCGTTGTCAAGCTGAAAGTGTTCTAAGAACACTCGTGGTGTCCTGAAATGTTCGTACATAAAGAAAATGGGGGTGTCCTGAAGACGCTGTCCGTATCGTCCTCTGGCAAGTTGAATGTGTTCTAGGAACTTCCTTGTGTCCGCGGACATTAAAATGGTTGCAATGCTTGAATCTATGGGTGTGATATGCTGCGGTGGTTGTGGCCAGGGTAATTTTGAATTTGGCCATGCACCCAAGGCTCTATTCCCTGGCCACAACCACCACAGCATATCACACTCATATGCCATGCACCCAAGAGGCTATGCTCTGGCCACAAGTACCGCAGCATATCACACTCATAGTGGCTTATGACTTTGGGTCAAAAATAAATTTATAATGAACATTGTTATAAGTCAGTATGGGTGTGATATGCTGCGATGGTTGTATTTATCATGTTATACTTACTATTTGGTTTAGTAACGGGAGTCCATGTTTTTCTTGTTCATTTCTGTGATAAAAGAAAATAGCATTTTAGTATTAGTATTTTATAAAGACTTATTACATTGTACAATCAACATTTTCTTCTTTTTTTGACCCTCATATTTAGTAGATGACAAACCAGAGTACTGTGCAATTTGCTCAGTTTCTGTGTTTGTTGCTAAAATCATTGGGTCTGTGGGAGAAAAAAAATCCATGTTGGATTAAAAAAAAACCTTTTTGTGTTATGCTACAGTTTATTTGTTTGTTTGTTTTCAGTGTTTACTTGTTGTTTCTGGCTAATGCTTTATACATTGGATTGTTCCAGTTTTTGGGAGCAGTAAGATATTAGGTATTTGTTTGGATATTGTAAAATTTTGGAGCAGTTAGATACCAGTAGGAATATTCTAACTGTTTATTTTTTTATATAATTTCGTGGTATTGATTTATCTGTTTGGATATTTCTAAATTTTGGGGCAGTTAGATACCAATTGGCGTATTCTAACTGTCTGGTTTTTTCTCTATTTGAGTTGTATTAATTTATCTGATTAGTTGTTGTAGCATCTTTGGGCAGTTACATAGCTTTTGGAATATGGTGACAGTTTATATTTTTTTACTACAAGAGTACTTAAGGTTTAAGTACAGTTAAGTTATCAAATTTTGGTTTTAAGAACATTAAATAAGCGTTTGTAAGATTTGCTCGTAATCGCTGCTTTAGAGTAATGGTATTCATTACATTCAAACCATCCACATTTCTTTTTTATATATGCAGTGTAGTGCCCTGAATTGGTTGTGGCTCCTGCGTGGTAGATTATACCTATTGTTGTGAAGGTTTTCCTACCAAGTGATATTTGACCATGTGTGAATCCAGTCAGCTTACAGTTGTTTTTGGTACCATCTGCATTGTAACGTAGAAGCATTAGTATTACGTATTTACTATGTGTTTGTATTACTAACGTGGAGCGATTATCTGAATTGCAGGTCGAACATAATCTACCATGGTTTGCATTTTGTACAAGTTGCTGAAATGGAACGGATTCACAATTAGGTATTGATATATGCACAAAGCGTTCATTGGGGATTTGTTCTTGTGTCACATTGTTGCAGAGAGTGCATGTATGTTTCCACATGTATGAAATCTGGAAGATTTCATTTATAGGTATGTTTTTGTTTTCCAGTACTAATAGTAAGTACATTAAACATTCTTGTGGATCTTCCTGTAAGTGTATAGTGAATTTCACCATTCCAGCACAGTAGTCCAATTGTTGTCTTATTCCATAAACACTATACGTGTTGTCAGGATTGTTTGCTGCGTTTCTGTGAAGTACTAACTTTTGAAAACACAATGGGTCTGTACTGTGTAAGTAAATGTTCTCAACAATTGGTGGTAATTGAAATAGAATATTCATTGCTACATTTGCATAGCAACTTACACCAACTATATTTGAGAGTTTAAATGGGCCAGGCAGTTCTGTATTCGACTGCTTTTTTGGAGTGTGTCTTCCTTCTTTGAAGAAGCACCTGGTTTACTTTCCCTAATTGATTATTTTTTGCTTGTGCCACTTGATGAAGTATTACTTTCTTTTACTCTCTTTGGAGGATTTGCACTGACATCCTGTTGCTTTTCTGTTTGATTTATTTTTCTTTTATAATGTTTTAATTTTTGTGGAACAGAATATGTGTTTAGATGGGGAGTGTATAGTGAACGAAGTCTATTGTATTCTAAAATGCAAGGAATATCAGCGTTTATTTTACTTGCATCAAAGTTGATTAGAAATAGACCGTCAAGTGTACGTAAGCGTGATAGTGCTACGTAGCTCGTGCCTTCTTTAAAGACTCTGTTACCAATGTCTATCATTGCTTTGTCTAGGGTAAGACCTTGTGATTAATGAATGGTGACTGCGTATGCAAGAGTTAGAGAAAATTGTTCTTTGCGTACATACATGTCTTTGAAGAGAAGGAATCGAGCTGTTGAGCCTCCTATTCTTTTTACTTCTGAAGGTTTGTCAAAGAGAATATTGACAAACTGAATTTTGTTGTCATGTGGGTATGTTTGAAAGCCAACAACTGTACCCAGTGCTTCATTAACTAGTCCTTGGTCCACGTCAAGGTTACGTTTCAGCATTACTCTGCAATTTAAGGATCATTTTAATATCTTTTCCAATCCTGCTGTGTTTGAGATTGATTTACTAAACTATTTAGTCTTGTTGTGGCTTGGTCACACATGGGTAGTGTCAATCCATGTACATCTAGTTTGTCTGTGGCGCTAATTTCCATTATTGTTTGCATTTCGAACTTAACATTATTTCATTGAATTTGAAACACCTTGCAAGAGTTGGCATTAAGGCCATACAATTGACAGTTTTGTTGGATAATTGTTCCATAACATCTGTAGCACATGCATTATCACCATAAAGTGCATGAATGTGCCGGGTTTTCAATATTGCTTCTGCTTCTTTAGAAAGTATACCAACTCTGATACTTTTTAAGATGTTGGCATAAGTGAGATCTGCAGATTGGCACATGTTTTCTGTTAATTCTCTGTATTGGAAATGTTGCCAAAGGTTGACATTTCCTATGCTGCCAACAGTTTTACGGCAGAGTTTGTGTCCTAAGGTTTTAAAAATAGGCTCACCTTTTACTCGTGTCAATTGAAGAAGATCTCCGAAAACAATAATGTGTTTTCCTGCAAAGAGCTCTTCACAGTTTGTTTTGAGTACTTCTTGTAATCTGAGGTGAATCAAAGCCAACATTAGGATGGACACCATGCTCACTTCATCTATTAGTAGCATTTGCATGTGTTTCAATACTCTGCATAGTTCCATTGCAGCTTCTGCAGAAAGTTTGTAATAATCTAATTTGTTTTGGTGTTCTACTGGCAGGAGTAGTAATCGGTGTAAAGTGACACCACCTATGTTGTAGGCAGCTAAACCTGTGGGGGCAGTGACAACAGCTGACAGTTTTGTTGTTTGTCAATTGTTGAAGGAACTTACTGATGATTTTGATTAGGAATTTTTTGCCAGAACCAGCTTCACCACTGACATACAATAGTATAGGTTTGTAATTTTGACAGGTGCATTCTTTGTTTTCATGTTGTACACCTTGTGCAATTTCTTTTGTTACTTCTTGAAAAATGATACGCTGCTCATTGTTTAGCTTTGATTGTAGTATAGTTAAGTCTTCTTTATCTTCCTACTGACACATGGTGTTTTCTACTTCTATCATAGCTATTTCTGCCACATTTGTTATTAGTGGGTCTCCCAGTGGTTCTTGGCTTCCTGTGACAGAAGGTTGACTTCTGTCAGGAGTGTCCTTATCTAGTTGGGCCTGGAGTTCTTCTTCGTGTTGCTGTTCATTGTGCAACATTGTTTTGTACTGTGCAAAGTTTACATCAGTTATACTGCTTTCATTTGCTTTGAAAGCGTATTCATATGAGTCATAGATATCTAGTATTTCTTCTTCTTTTCTCCATGCTTAAAGAGTTGTAGCAGGGACATGTAATATACTGCTTTATGTTGAGGAGTCTTTAATGACAATTTGATATGATTAATTACATTTGGTTTGGTGAGTTTTACTAAGCTGTCTTCACAGTTTGTCAGTTTGTATAATTTCTGAGATACTGTTTTATCTGATGACAGGTCATTCCAGAGGTCTTGGAGCTCTGTCTTTTCTGCTTTGGTTAAGTATGCTGCGACAATCATGCAACTGCAGTAAAATTGTCTGCAATGTACTGCACATCTATGTTTGCATTCCATAAGTGGGCAATGATTGCATTATACTCATTGATATATTTTTCTTCTTCTTTTCTTTTTATGTAATATGTATTTTTAGGTGACTTACCTTTAACACTATGTCTAACTGAAGACATGAGGTTGTTTACTTGACCTGTATTTGAAACTGGTCTAGGGAAACCAAATCAGCATTTGGTGTAGTATTTCCCTTTGTTTTTGTATTTGCGACGACAATATTTTCCACATTTGTGTCTTTGAAATTGAAAATTTGTGCATGAAGATCACTATTTGTGGCTTCTGATGGAATTTCACAAGTGACATATTTTTCAATAAACTGTAAAACAGTGGCAGCATTGTCTTGACCACATTTAGGAGCATCTTTAATCCATAAAAGCAAGTGGACATGTGGTGCTCCTCTGGCTTGGTATTCTTTTCTCCAAAAGAAGTGTTGCACTTCTCCAAGGGGAGGAACAGTTTTATTACAAATAAAATGTAGCATAGCAATGAAGCGATGGTGAAAATATTTTGAAACATTAACAGGATCCTGAGAACAAAGTTCTCCAGGTGTTAGTATATCTATGTTTGTTTTATTTTCGTTTGATATGCGTAGGAAAGCATGTACATCTTCGCATGCATATTCTGCACAACTTAATGTAACAAACCAAGTGGGTGGGCCAAGGTTTCTGATCATACACGTACATCTTGTCGAAACCAGTACTCTTTAGTACCACGCATATTTGCCAATAGATTTGTAAGATTTGCTTGAAAAACCTCATCTTTTTGTTGAACTTTTTGTAATAATTGTGCAGCTGTCATATTTTGAAAGTGTGATCCTGATTTTAATATGTGTGCAACTCCGTAACATAAAATTGCTAGTTCACTTTCAAAGAGTAGGTGGAATATGTATTCCACATTTTGTCGAAATCTGGGATCTTCAGAATACATTTATAATGAGCGATATTCTGATGCTGATATTTGAATATGTCTATCATCGTATCTTCCTCCTTTGCCAGTCGGAAAGAGTAGAGGAAAAGCACGTGCTTCTATACTTTTTCCCATATGCTGATTGGTGATCCTTTTGTTTGACGCATTTGGTACGTTTCCAGTGCATCTTCTATGGTGTCATTAGAGTGCAATGGATGCATTGTATAATGGTCTAAAGTGTTTGATATTGCAGCAGGATCTAGGAGCTCAAATTGACCAGCTTCTTGTGTCTCTTGAATTATTTCAGTTGTATCTTTCAAGTTTCCTTCAATATTAATTTCTTTGTAATATTCATTATTCTCTTTAAGATATTGCAGGGCTTCTCTAACTTAAATCTACCAGTTGTTGACAATTTTTTTTTGTCTTTTGTAGGTACTCCATTTACCAATATAATTAAAGATTGTTGCATTGGACGTTGCACTCCTAGAGTGTGCACATTTTCTTTTAGATCTAATGGTAAATACACTACTTTTCCACGAATACCTTTCACTAATTCAGAGGGAGGTAATTTTGCAGTTTTTGGTTGAAGGCGTATTATTGCTTGAAATGGGTGCACTGTTTGAATTATGATGCTCTCATATAAATTAAGTTGTTGAAGGGGTTTTGGTAGTGGATATAATTCCAAGTTATTTGTGATAGAACGTGAAGGAGTTTGGTTGTTGTCAAGTTTTGTAGTGCAGTAACTGCAAAGTATTATGGGGTCAGTTATTTCATATTTGTTTTCTGCTATAAGGTAGAGAGCTAATTCAAACCATTTAGATTCTTCATTATCTTCTATTTTGTATGATAGGTCTACAGTTTTTGTGTTACTTTTATAAAAGGTTCTGCCGCAACAGACACACACGTGGTTTGGTACTTCAGCTGAAGTACTTTCAAATTTTAGTATTTCTTTTTTGTATGTGTGTAGTGAAAGGTTGCCATGTGCAGAATTGTTACGAAGTTGGTTTACAGCTAATTCATCTTGTAAGTGGGTTTCACTTCCAAAATATTTTGTCTGGATATAGTCGATTTCTTCTAGTAGGTGTTTTGCTGTACCATGTAGAAGAATGTTATTTAAATTGGCTAGTGCTAAAGCAGGACATTTAGCATAGTACAGTTTATAAACTAGATTTCTTATACTTGCATGATGTGTTGATATCCTTTTGATATCATGGAAGGTTGTTTTGCAAGTAGGTCCCGTAATGCAGGCCAATTAATGTCCTTGTAGTCCTGTGTACTTGCGTACTGGACAAGCATCCATATTTTGCAGTAGTTTAATTTTGATTTTGTCTTTGCTTTTCACATATTGATTGAGGAATTGGCGTAAAGACTTGAACATTTTTTTGGGAATGTTACACATTGACGTGCATGGCCATTTGTACACTAGGAGGGTAATTCATAGAATCCAGCGCACAAGTAGCGCACGCGGCTGGCGCACAGCGTGCGCCTGCGATAGTCTGCGCCAGGCACGTGCGCTAAAACTGATTTCCGCGCACAGCGTATTCATGGATTTCATGCTCCCAAACCAGCCGTGGCGCAGAGAATCGCAGCGAGCCTGCAGCAGCGCCAGTAACACCCCCAAGAACGCCCTCGCGCAAGGAAAAGCCATCAAAATCGCTAAATCATCGCCAAGGGCTGCGCAAACCCTGGACCACTTCACAGGGCAGGCAAACAAGGAAAGCAAAGCGGGCAATCCTCAAATCAGGAGTACGCGGGAAGTTCTACACGCGACTAGGCAGGGAACGTGATTTACAGGGGTACGCGGGAATTATCACACGCGAACAGCCAGGGAACGCGTATTACAGGGGTACTCGTGAAGTAGAACACGCGATAGGCCAGGGAACGTGTATTACAGGGGTACGCGTGAAGTAGAACACGCGATAGGCCCGGGAACGTGGATTACAGGGGTACGCGGGAATTATCACACGCGAACAGCCAGGGAACGCGCATTACAGGGGTACGCGTGAAGTAGAACACGCGATAGGCCAGGGAACGTGTATTACAGGGGTACGCGTGAAGTAGAACACGCGATAGGCCCGGGAACGTGGATTACAGGGGTACGCGGGAATTATCACACGCGAACACCCAGTACTGAGTCCACCACGGCTCCTGCCCCCTACAACACGCGATTGGCCAGGGTACGTGCATTACAGGGGTACGCGTGAAGTAGAACACGCGATAGGCCAGGGAACGTGTATTACAGGGGTAGCGGGAAGTTCAACACGCGATTGGCCAGGGTACGTGTATTACAGGGGTGCGTGGGAATTATCACACGCGAATAGGCTGGGTGTGCCCTCACAGGTGTACCCTGTACACCCTCCACGGCCCCTGCAGGCAGCCCACAAAACAGGGGACTACCCTGCACACCTGATCATGTCCCCCTGCACCCCCATCCACCAGGGGCACCCTCCACCAGGCCCCCACCCATGTCTCCCACCACCCCCACCCCCCAGCAGTGCAGGGGCACCTGCCAGCAGGCCCCCACCCATGTCTCCCACCACCCCCACCCCCCATCCACCAGGGGCACCCTCCACCAGGCCCCCACCCATGTCTCCCACCACCCCCACCCACCAGCACTGTGGGGCACGTGGCCAGCAGGCAGTCAGGCAGCAGCAGATGGCAGGTGGGAGCGTGCTCAGGGCTCTGGGGGACTGTAATTTGGCCTCCTGGCCAGGAGCGTGGTCTTTCGTGTTTGAACGCGTGGACAGCCTGATAGGGAGTGATTTTGCATGTGAAAATCCCACACTCAGCGAATCGCGCGAAAACCCGTCACCAGCATATGTGCGTCTATAGTTACCTGCACGTGCAGTGTCAAAGCGTGTGATTGGTGAAAATGGATCTACACGCAGGAGTGTCAAAGCGTGTGATTGGTGAAAATGGATCTACACGCAGGAGTGACAAAGCGTGTGATTGGTGAAAATGGATCTACACGCAGGAGTGACAAAGCGTGTGATTGGTGAAAAGTGAGCTACACGCAGGAGTGTCAAAGCGTGTGATTGGTGAAAAAGGATCCACACGCAGAAGTGACAAAGCGTGTGATTGGTGAACATGGGCCAAGCACGTACACGCCGTAAGTGACGCTGTACGTGTGGGCCTGTATATAAGGTAGTGTAGAACACCATATCCTTGTACGTGCTTTTCGTGGAGAGCGAGTGGGTGAATTCTGTACTTCTTGTCGTTTCACACGCGATTTACTTCACGGCGTTTCCAGTTCGTACTCCCTGTTACCTCTGACAGCTTTTTCTCTTTTTCCTCTTGTACTGGTTTACCTGGGCCTGTTCCCTCAAACAGTGTCCCCTTCTACTGTTGTCCTGTCTCCTCAGACAGCGTACACATCTTCTTTTGGCGGGGGTCTTGCCAACCAAACGCGCTCATTTTTCACGCTCTTTTACCTGGCAGACGGTGAGTCACGCAGGTATCTAACTTCTGTGCTTCTAACTTCTGTGCTTGCCCCGTGTGTAGCCTACCCCTTCAGAGGTCATTCTAGGCTGCGTGTGACTGGATGCCACAGCGTAGCACAGGGTTTTCCATCAGCACACGTGGTCTAGGAGGGGTATTGTGCACGTTCCTTAACTTTTTTGGGCTGCCTGTGTGTTGCGTGACCCGTCATCTTTCCCCAGGGGTGTCATATAGCCTTGCCACTGCACTAGGGTACGAATACCATCTGGTACCCAACCCCTTTGACACCCAATTGCCCAGGACAATTGTGCACACCGACTCCCATACGCACAATAACATCAGTGCCATGGTTGGGAGGCGTGCAAGCCGTAAGGGTGGCAAAGGTGGCCGAGCCACACGTGGTGGCCGTGGAGGATCCACTAGGGGACGTGGTTGTGACTTGCAGGGTGCCCCTGTCCCCCCCAGTCTGGAGGACCAGTCAGGGACACCCATGCCCCCCCCCCAGTTGAGAGTCATGTGGCTGATACCAACCCTGATCAGCCCTTGTCGGACCAGCCCATTGTGGCACCAGACCTGTCCGAGGGTGATCCCATCGCTGACATCCAGGTCAGCAGGTCCACTGCACGTGCACCGGTGCACATTGGTGTCATCAGGGCACGCGCATCTATGCCAGATAGGTCATCTGCTGGCCCCCGTAGCCAGGGTGTGGCTCCATCCACCCCACCTCTCATACACCCTGCCAAGACTGTGTCGGTCCTAGTTCATGCACCTCAGATCAGGCCTGACCCCATCCCACTACCCCCAATGCCTGCACCTACTCCCATGCTGAGTGTGCAATCCCACACACCCAGTACTGAGTCCACCACGGCTCCTGCCCCTAGTGTCCACAGCGGCGTAGGACACTCTGGATCCCCACCCCCTTCCAAGCGCAAGAGGAAGAGTGCACGTCCAGCACAGGCTGATGCCCCAGGCACGGCTGCACAGTCCGGCCCATCAAGGAAGCCAAGCTTCACAGACGCCGAACTGAATGCACTTGTTCAGTATGTGTCAGATCATGATAGGGAAATGGTCATCGTTGCAGGGTCCAAGACCACACATGCCAGACGCCAGGCACACTGGCAGACCATTGCTGACAGAATAAGTGCCCTTGGAGTAGTGAGGCGCACAGCTAGTGATTGCCAGAAGCGCTGGAATGACCTCAAGCGCAGGGCAAAGGATAAGCTGGCCTCAAGTCATGCCGCAACCTTGGTGACTGGAGGTGGGTCCCCAGCACAGGAAATAGAACTCACACCACACGAGTCCGTAGCTGGATCCTACGTCACCGAGGGACAACTCCAAGGTGTGGGAGATCTCCCTGATTACGAGGCATCATCCGGTGAGTGCACATGCATGTGTGTATTATCCATGTGCATGGTGTGTGTGTGAAGCATTCATGTTGGGTGCCTGTCAAGGGGGTGTGTGGCAGAGTTGATAGTGGCACCCATGTGCCTCATCCAGTATGTTCAGTGCAACACCATCTGCCCACAGCACTATCCCTACTGGCAACAGTGCACATATGGCCCTACACCATGGAAGTTGCCCTTGAATTGTCATTTTGTCACTACATTGTTGCTCATACTCCCCTGTCTATTCATCTGATGTCTTACATACCATTCCTATACTTTCCCCCAGCCAATCAAGTTTCATCTTCACATGCCTGACATGCAATGATACCACATGCTAATGCGTCCTCTGTATATAAATGCCAACCAACATGCTGTCATACTGTGGATGTTGCCTTGACATCCACCTCCTACCTGTGTGCTTTGGTACCGTCTGGTTTTGAGCCCCATTCCCTCACACTCCATGCTGCTCTTCATGGTCTATCTTCCATGACTTCTACAGTTCAGACCATCGTGCCCTACTCACGACACCTGCTTGCCAACAGTCAAATGAGGGCACCCTGCCCTCCAATGCGACCCACCCTATTGCTGACAAGTGCATCTGAGCCTACTCAAAGCTAACTCTCACTGACATCTGCTCATACATGCCTTTGCCTGTCCCATAGACCCTTCACATGGTCCCTGTCCTCTCTCCTTGCTCCTCTTCCACCATCAATGGTGGGACCCGTTGGGGTGTACTCCTGGCCTCCTTCCAATCCTCAGAGGCCACAATTGATGTGCATGGTAATGGGAGCATCTCAGTCCAAGGCCCTTAGGCCAACCTCATTCTCCTTGAGAAATGCTACCCACATCTCATCAACTTCCTTTCCTCTCCTGCTGTCCCCCCTCCTCTCTCCTCATCAATCCTGCACTGCCTCCCTGCACCCTCCCATGATCCTTCTCCGCCTCCCACTCCAACTCCTACACATGCTGCACCTCTGATCACTAGCACTCCCCGTAAGTCCTACAAGGCTGTCAACCTCCTCCACAATTACACTCCTTTCACTGCGGCTGCATCAGGCATTCCTCCGATATCTGTCACTTACATGAGGTTATGCACCTTGACATCCTTGGTCTCATGGAAACATGTCTGACGGCCAGCTCTGTCTGCATCCTTCACACACTCCTACCTGATGTTCAGGAGACCCTCTCCTTGGCCCGCCACTACTGTGCAGGGGGGGTGTGCCCTTGGCTTCCCTGAGGGTATTCCTGCCACTGTCACTCCTACTTAGACCTACTCCACTCTGGAATGGCTTGTGTGACGTCTCTCTCTACCACAACTTGACATTCACAAACTGTGCGTACTGTGTCTGGGAAAACTGGTCAAATGTACTACTTCCTTTCTGAGTGTCCTCACCTCTCCTCCTCACTCATGTCCCCAGACACAGAAATCCTCTTCCTTGGTGCTGTACGCATCCACCTGCATGCTTGTTGACCCCCCCACGTGACCTTACTGTGACCTCAGCAACTCCCTCTCACCCTCTAGACTCCCGTCTGTCCCTACTCATTCTGCAGGGCACACTCTTGATGCTCTGATCTCATCTGACTTTCCCCTCTCCGTCCATCTCTGCACTCCTCTCTCCTGGAGTGATCACATTCTCCTCTCCTCCCAGCTCACCCTCACCACCCCACAGGCAAAGCCACCCTCACCACTGTCACACACCTTCTTGGTATTCCAACCCATGAAGTGTGTGTCAGTCGAGGCTCATGCTGCCAAAATCTCCCCCCCATCCAGCTCCCCCTTAGGCTCACTCCCATCCTGACAGGGCCCACTCCATGCTCCACTCTATGTCAGGTACACTGGATGTCTTTGCCACGGTCATGACCACCTGTCTGAAGCCCCATGCCAATGCAGAGTCCTGCCATGACTCGGATCTTGTGAACCCAAACCACAGGTGCCGGGTGGCAGAGAGGGAATGTCCTGCATCATGCCCATCCTCTGGCAAACTGGCCTGCCACATGCTCCAAAGGCAATAGCGCCTCACCCTTTTCACCAAGATGAGATCCCCAATCCAAGGGCACATATCTGCGGCATGTGACAACTCTGCAGGACACTTAGAAATCTGCAAGGACCTTGCCGAGCCAGATGCAGTGTGTACCTCCCCTGTCCCCTCCGAGCCCACAGCACTGCATGATTGTCTCTGTACCCCTATAGGGCACCCCCCCCAGCACTTGTCTGCGCCTAACACCATCTGCCCTTGACGTTAAGTCCTACTTACCTTGTACAGCACTTCCAGCCGCCACTTCCCCTTGCACTTCATTGTGCCACCCACCCCTGCACTTGCGTGACATGATTGACACCAGCACCAGTAGGATTGTTGACTGGCATCCCCTTCTGCCCCACCACCCCTCAGTGCTCCGCTGTACCTTCATACATTTCTGGACCGGTGCTTCACGAATGCTATATGATTCCTTTACAGGTGATGGGGAGGTGGAATCACATTGTTAACTGCATTTTGTTGATGTAGACAAGGCACTGTGCATCGTGGCCAATTTGGACTGGCAGATCCATGTACAACATGTTAACTTATTGATGTGACGATGCAATGTCAGGACCAGAGTGGTTGAAATCCTAAAAAGTTGCCCTCCTCTCCCTCTTCACTTGGTGGCTATGTCACATGCCATGTGTGTGATGGCATGTGCCTTTGACATGGCAATCACCGGCCAATGTGTGATGGCAGTGCTAGGCAGCATGGTGAGCAGGCGTTGCTCTCCAATCTGTACATTGTATGCCCTGAGCCTCCCCTACAGACCCAGTGATGGTGAATGCATAGGAGGTCTCCCAGTCATGTGGGACATGTGTCGTAGAACTACTGCCTCTGTTGTTCATCAGCCCTTGTTGCATGCCATGGTGCTAATGCCTGTTTCCATGTTTCTCTTTCATGTCTTTGCAGGGGACGAAGCACTTGTTGATGCTGGGGATGTGGTGGTTGAGCCGTCCCAGGAGGGCAACCCGGGCCGACCTTCCACAAGTGAGGGACGTGGTGTGTTTGTGGGTGAAAACCCACAATTGCTGCAGGTCGTGCTGTCGAGGGGTGTCTCTGGGGGTTCCTCCCCCGAGCAGTATTCAGGTGTAGACTCGGAGGATGACACCTATGTGCAGTCGCAGGTGAGTGTTCTTGGGAGAGAATCTCCTCTGTCCGACCCACCTGCAGCCGGGCCATTGCCCTCAATGGGGATGTCAGTGTCGGCAGCTCAGCCTCCGGTGGTTACGGATGCAGGGCCACACCACACAATCTCTGATCCTGTTCCTGGGGCTGCAGATCAGAGAGGGAATGCAGTCCTGCAGCCTGAGGCCTTGCCGGCACAGCAAGGCGCAGTCCGCCTTGCCCCAGGCAGGTGTGGTGCCCGTCAACGTGGTGGCCGTATGCCACCTGGCAATACCGCTTGGGAGCAATCCATCTACGGTATGGCCACCCAACAGGCAGCATCATCCGAGATGATTGCACAAGCCATGGATAGGGTGGCCACTTCCATTGTCCCCCCAGAAAGGCTGATGGAGCGACTGGAGCAGGCTACACAGTCCATCAGCCAGGCACACAGGGAGGATATGTTGGAGTCCAACATGGACAGGCGGGCGGCACTGGCGACTCTGCGGGAATCACTTTCCATGGAGTCCCAGCGCCACAGGGAAGGCCTGAGGGAAGAATTCCATCACCTCAGGTCGACCCTGTTAGAGCTTGAGGCTTCATCCCATAGAAGGACAGAGGAGCAGCTGGAGCGTCTGACACGGACGCTCTCGGCCGAGATGCAGGCAACTCGTGCGGAGGTCAGGTCATCCCGGAAGTTACTGCATGGGGACCTCTGCATGATTATAACCCAGAACCAGAACTACCAGACCCGCCTGCTTGCAGCCATGGAGGAGCAAACTCGTGCTTTGCGTGGGCTGCCTCCCATTGTCACACCATCTTCTGAGGCAGCTCCCCCACCTCCTGAGTCAGCTGCAGGGTCTGGCCAGAGCGATAGCGACTCATCTCCCACAACAGAGTAGCCGTGCGGGCCACGAGCCTATGGGGTGTTTTAGTTTCCCATGATCCACACAGGTGGATTGTGGCGTGCATCCTGTCCTCGGACCTCATAGGTGCCCCCCCCCCCCGCCGGCCCTTTCACGGCCATTTTTCCTCAATATTTTTTTTTTCTTTTTCAAGAGTGTTGCCTTGTGTGGGTACCTGGGCATACACTGTATTGTGGCTGGGCACATGCAGGCTTGTCCTGAGTTTGGTTTCGATGCTTGGGTAGCAGACATCCACACCCCTCCTGCTTCCGTTTCCATGGGCTTGCAAAGGGTGTGCCCAAGTGACAGCAAATTACACGGTGACATTGGACTCCCATGAGCTGTTGGCCAGTCCATAGTCAATACTGTGTAGACATTCATAGTGTACATTGTTGTTGCACCTAACTATGCATGATGTTTTGATATGTGCCTCTACTTACATATGTTGCTCATGTTTTGCAGGTATTTCACACAGTTCTTCACACGGGCATACTCTCTGGAGTCAGACTACATGTCGGTAGAGGTGCACTGACACTTTTGCGTGGCGCCATCACTGTACATCTGGACGGTGAGGACATACCAGCAGAATCAGGTAATGAGACTACCATTGATTACATGCATTGTGTCTTGTTTGGGTGGGCTTCAGGGTGGGTTGGTGTGTAATTTGATTGAAATTACTCTTACACAGGTGTGTAGTAGTGGCTCCAGCGCGGTTAGCTGTTCAAGTGCGGCCATGTTCCATTTGGGGCACTGCTATTTGTGACACTGGTGTCATGTTGTGATGGCCAGTTTGTTTGCTCTCACATACCATGACATGGTGTCCTCAGTGGCGGGACTGTGAAGGGAATGGGTGACATGGCAATGTTGTCATGTAGTGAATCGCCTGTGGCAATGCATATTTGATTGATGGAGTTGTGTCTTTTCGTTGTGATGCATTGCTGGTGTATGTGTAGGTAGGGGTGCACACATAGTGACACTTCCATGTTAACAATCTCAGGCTGATGTGTATCTGACAGTTTATTGTCAAGTAATTTTGTGACATTGTCAGGTAGTGTCATCATTGATTGTCAGATGGTATGTGCCAGAGCAGTGTGCACTAGCCAGCACTGTGATTCCTAGGTGAAGAAGTTGGCCACCAGTTGCGTACGGGCTGCCTCCCCCCGTGCCCTTTCCCCTCCCATGCGCAGCGGGCGTGCATGTGGTTGTGGATGTGGGGGCACCACCATGTCCACGGGCAGGCCCCGGCGTGTTGCAACGTTGTGCAGGACACATGCTGCCACTATGATCCTGCACCCTATTCGGGGAGCATATAACAGCTGCCCGCCAGAATGGTCAAGGGAGCGAAAGCGTGACTTCAGCACTCCGAATGTGCGCTCCACTATGCCCCGTGTTGCAATGTGGGCTGTGTTGTACCTTACCTCGGGTGGCGTGGTGGGGTTCCGGATTGGGGTCATCATGTGGGGGCTGATAGGGTAGGCACTGTCCCCTGCGGAGGTGGTGATGGGTATCATTAGTGGTGTTGTGTCATGACCCAGTATCTGACATGCATGCATGTGCAGTGGCATTCATGCTCACCAAGCAGCCATGTATCTCCATGCTGGCCAGCCTCTAGGTCCCGGCATAGGGTAGACATTCTGTAGATGAAGCTGTCGTGGGTGCACCCGTGATAGTTGGCATATACTGATGTGATGATTCCCTTGGCATTGCATACAACTTGCACGTTGATGGAATGCCATTGCTTGCGGTTTCTATAGATGTGCTCTGTTGCCCTGGGTGGACGTAGAGCCACATGTGTGCAGTCAATTGCACCAAGCACTTTGGGGAATTGAGCCACACCATAGAATTCCTGGATGCACGTCCGCCTTTCTGCATGAGTCCTGGGGAGATATATGTGCCTGCGGACAGATGGCCGTGCAGTGATGATGTTCAAGACCTGGTGTAGGCAGCGTGACTGCGTGGCCTGTGACACACCACCCACTATGGCACTTGTCCGCTGAAAGGATCCAGTGGCCAAGAAGTGCAGTACATTCAGGACCTTCTGCAGGGGGCTGAGTGCTTGGGAGCACAGGGTGGGTGATGTGAGGTCATCCTCCCACTCACTGACCAGGTCCAGTATGATGTGTGCTGGAAACCTGTACCTCCCATACACCTGGTCATCAGGCATCCCGAATAGGCTGGTTCTGGGTGTGAATATTCTGGCCCTGACTCTCCTCCTCCTCCTCCTTTGGTAGCCCACTGCCACTGCTGCTAGGAACGGTATGTTCATCCTGGCATCTGGCTTGTTTATTGAAAAGTGCGCAAATTGATGCCTTGCGCGTGTTCTAGGCGAGCGTGTGACCCTCGCACCCCTGGAATCTAGTTCCCACTCCAATAGCGTGTGGAAATTCCCACGCAGCAGGCATACAGGTGCGCTGACGTACTTGCGTGTGTAAGTGGCCGCGCACCCCTGAAATACACATACATAGGCCAATCGCGTGTACGCGCACTTTTGGCCAATTACACGCGATGAAATACACGTACATAGGCCAATCGCGTGTACGCGCACTTTTGGCCAATTACACGCGATGAAATACACGTACATAGGCCAATCGCGTGTACGCGCACTTTTGGCCAATTACACGCGATGACACTCTGACGTGCAGTATTTCCACGTGTGCTCCGTCATCACGTGCTGAGTGGGGAACGCCCTTGCGGATCACGTCAGACGCGCTTACGCGGTGAGGGACTCTGGTCCAATAGATTCGCGTATGCGTGCTGACGCACTTACGCGCTAAGGGCCTTTCCTCGGATTTCACGCTGACGTGCAGGAATTTCACGTGCCAATTCACTCCGTATCAAGCTGGCCACCCGAAAACACACGGAACACCACGCTCCTGCCCAGAAGGCCGAGTTACTGCCCCCCCAGTGCCCTGAGCAGCCTCCCACGTGCTATCTGCTGCTGCCTGCCTGCCTGCCTGCTGCCACCGTGCCCTGCCATTTGGTGCCTGCACATCAGCCATCTGCAGGGGTCCAGTTGCTGTGTCCACCCCTGCTGGAACTGAAGACTCCCAACTGGGATTACATCGCTCCACAGCCCAGCCCCAGGACCCAGTTGCCCACCCACACCTGCCTCTGGGGTTGCCATGTCGGGCACTTCCACATCTGGCACCAGTGGCAACCCCAGGCCAGAGGGGCAGAGGGGCACCAGCTTCACTGCCACCGAAGTTGGTGTCCTGGTGGAGCATGTCCTGGGGCAGTATGATGCCCTCTTTGGATCGTCCCGTGCCAGCAAGGAAGGACGGGAGAGGATCTGGGCCGACTGTGTGGTTGCCATCAACGCGGAGGGGGTGGCAACCCGCAACGTCCAGAAGATCAAGAAGCGCTGGGAGGACTTGAGGTCCAGGACCCTTGTGAAGGCCCGGCGCCTCGTGGAGGGGGGCCGGGGCCGCATGAGTTCCATCCAGAAGAGGGTCCTGGAACGCGTACGCCCAGCGCTCCACGCCCAGGTCCTTGAGAGGGAGGCCCGTCTGGAGTTGAGCGGTAAGTGTGCAAGCATTACTGTGTGAGACAGGGCATGTTGCGGTGTGCTGGTTCTATGATACTTGCCTGTATGTGTGCCATGGGCCATGTATGCATGTATGTGTGCAGGGACATCATGGTAATGCATGTGCGACCAGTGATGTGTGACCCACATGGTTGTTGCATGTGTTGAAATGCGTCATGGGGAGCCCTATGCAGATTTAGGACATGAGAGCATGCCAGTCTCTGTACCTGGACATGGATGGGGGTGAAGGATGGGTGCTGATGCCAGGTACATATATGGTAGCCATGTCTGTGTGCCTGACCTGCGTGTCTGTGACTTGTGCATGCCATGGATGCATGACACATGTGTGTGACAATGCACAGATTCAGTGACGCACCCAACTTACCCTTGTTTCGCCTGTGTTCGTTGTGTTTGGGGCCAGATGGATGTGACTGAGGTGAAGTGTGTGCATGTGATATGCATGAGCCATGATGCATGTGAGTTACATATCATTGAATGTTTCAAGAGTCAATTGGACATGCATGGAAATGTGCATGGCATGCACCATGCCTGTTACTGTGTGTGTTTTGCCTGGACTGACCCATGTGTTGTGGAGGGACATGATGGAAGTGTACTTTGACAGGGGTGCTCATCTGCTATTGCTTCCTGTCTAGGGGACCATTGTACAGTAGCCTGATGCTTGTGTCCTTTGTCTCCCTCTACGCAGCGGCTAGTGAAGAAGAGGGCGGAGACGGCGCTGTGGAGCAAGGCGGCGGGGATGCCCCCACGGCTGCAGCGGAAGGGGTGGGTGAGCCCCCACAGGGGCCTGCTACGGCGGGAGACGGTGAGGAGCCATCCTGGTTGGTGGTTTGCACAGAGGAGAAGGAGGCCGACACTGTTGCACACATGGGGCCTGGTGGGAGCATCCCTGCTGGTGCAAGTGGTGCAGTCCAGGGCCAGGGGCAGGAGGCAGCACAGGTCACCGTGGAGGTGCCTGTGCATGTCGCTGTCCCTGACCCTGTGAGTGCACCACCATGCACCAGCAGGGATGCCCCGTCCCAGGCCCGTCCGCAGGTAGAGGGGATGTCCATGTCAACTGACTCCCCTCCACCTGCGGCCGTGGGAACCCCTGGCCGCGTGGAGCAGGTCCTGATTGGGGTCGCGATGCGCACGGCTGTGATTCGTGAAGCCGTGCGTGCTTCCCGGGAGGAGCACGCACGTCATCACGAAGTGCACCGTGCCGACGTGGCCCAATTGGGATCGGCCATGTTTGGGGGGTTCCTGCATGTGTTGGCCAATCTGACGGCCCTCTCCTCCTCTGTGCAGGCTATCCACCGGTCGTTCTCCTTGCCGTCTTCCGGCCCAGATGCCACCATGGCCCCCTGTGGACCTGCCCCGACCAATGCAGCCAGCTCGGTGGGGATCCCATCCCTGCCACAGTTGGGAGTCGGAGGTCGGCAGGGGTGGACAACACAGCAAGTGGACCCCAGCAGATGGAAGATGTGCCGGCATCATCGGGCAGGGCACGTGCACGACGGCGTCGGTGGTTACCATCAGCCTGGATGCCGTCGTGCTGGCAGAGGCAGTGGCGTTGGAGGCAGCAGCGGGCTCGACGTGGGAGGCATCATGGCTCAGGGCCATCAAGATCAGAGGGGCAGGCATCGGCCGGAGGGCAGGGCAACCCTGGCATGGCGGTGTGTTCCGTGTGGGAGGAGTTTGGCCAGCGGATAGGTGCGGAGCGGCAGCGGGCGGAAGAGGAGCGGCTCGCCATGGCCAGGGCGGAGATCTCCATGCGTCGGGCATTGAGGCGGGCTGAGTGCCTCGAGGAGGCTCGCAGGGATTTTGGTGAGCACATGGGGTTGTCCCTGCGAGACCTCGGGGCCAGGACTGAGTCCCGCCTCCAGGACATTGACATGGAGTTCGAGGATGCCCTGGCCAGCATCACCAAGTGAGCCGCAGGACTAGCCCGCTGCCTTTGTATATAGTTTTTTAGTTAGTTAGTGCTAGGTTTCCTTTATTTATTTTTATTATTTTGGACCGCTTGGACAATGGCCACTTTTTTGTACATAGTTTTTTAATTAGTTAGTATTAGGTTTCATTTGTGGTGTTGGGCTCATGGACCCTTGAACATTCCTGTATATATTGTTATTTTTTGGGAGATAATTTTTTTTAATTTCTTATTGTTTACACCATGACGTAATGGTTTTTCTTTGATTTCCTACTACATGGTTTTGCTTTGGTCAAATTCTATTGATTTTTTAATCCTTTGTTTTTTGGTTTATCATTTTTGTTCTCGGACATGGACCTTTTATTTACTTTGCCACATAGTTGTATGTTTTCTTAGTTTACTTATTTTTTGTTTTTAATACATTTTTATATTATCTTACACTTGTGTCATTTTCTCTTTGGTTTCTTACATGTCATGATATGGGTTTTGACATTCACTTGCACCCATTGTGTATGTGTGTGTGACGGACATGTGTTCTTTTGCATACTTGCCTTTGGGGTTGTGTCATGTGATTGCATTCACTATGTGGGTGCATGCAATCCTTGCCTGGGTGTTTGTGCTGGGTATGCTGGCCATTACTGCCATGATTGTGTATCGTCAGGACCTGGGGCCAGGGGGACATGGGTGGGGGCCTGGTGGAGGGTGTCCCTGGTGGATGGGGGAGTGGGGGTGGTGGGAGACATGGGTTGGACATGGGTGGGGGCCTGGTGGAGGGTGTCCCTGGTGGATGGGGGGTGGGGGTGGTGGGAGACATGGGTGGGGGCCTGGTGGAGGGTGTCCCTGGTGGATGGGGGGTGGGGGTGGTGGGAGACATGGGTGGTGGCCTGGTGGAGGGTGTCCCTGGTGGATGGGGGGTGGGGGTGGTGGGAGACATGGGTTGGACATGGGTGGGGGCCTGGTGGAGGGTGTCCCTGGTGGATGGGGGGTGGGGGTGGTGGGAGACATGGGTGGGGGCCTGGTGGAGGGTGTCCCTGGTGGATGGGGGGTGGGGGTGGTGGGAGACATGGGTTGGACATGGGTGGGGGCCTGCTGGCTGGTTCCCCACAGTGCTGGGGGTGGGGGTGGTGGGAGACATGGGTGGGGGCCTGGTGGAGGGTGTCCCTGGTGGATGGGGGGTGGGGGTGGTGGGAGACATGGGTGGGGGCCTGGTGGAGGGTGTCCCTGGTGGATGGGGGGTGGGGGTGGTGGGAGACATGGGTTGGACATGGGTGGGGGCCTGGTGGAGGGTGTCCCTGGTGGATGGGGGGGTGGGGGTGGTGGGAGACATGGGTTGGACATGGGTGGGGGCCTGGTGGAGGGTGTCCCTGGTGGATGGGGGGTGGGGGTGGTGGGAGACATGGGTTGGACATGGGTGGGGGCCTGGTGGAGGGTGTCCCTGGTGGATGGGGGGTGGGGGTGGTGGGAGATATGGGTTGGACATGGGTGGGGGCCTGGTGGAGGGTGTCCCTGGTGGATGGGGGGTGGGGGTGGTGGGAGACATGAGCAGGTGTGCAGGGTAGTTCCCTGTGGTGTGTGCTGCCTGCAGGGGCCGTGGAGGGTGTACAGGTAATGCCTGGGAGCACACAGCCAATTCACGTGTGGAACTTCCCGCGCACCCCTGAAATCCACGTAGCCGGCCATATCGCGTGTGGAACTTCCCGCGCACCCCTGAAATCCACGTACCCTGACTAATCGCGTGTGGAACTTCCCGCGCACCCCTGAAATCCACGTAGCCGGCCATATCGCGTGTGGAACTTCCCGCGCACCCCTGAAATCCACGTACCCTGCCATATCGCGTGTGGAACTTCCCGCGCACCCCTGGAATCCACGTACCCTGCCATATCGCGTGTGGAACTTCCCGCGCACCCCTGGAATCCACGTACCCTGACTAATCGCGTGTGGAACTTCCCGCGCACCCCTGAAATCCACGTAGCCGGCCATATCGCGTGTGGAACTTCCCGCGCACCCCTGAAATCCACGTACCCTGCCATATCGCGTGTGGAACTTCCCGCGCACCCCTGGAATCCACGTACCCTGCCATATCGCGTGTGGAACTTCCCGCGCACCCCTGGAATCCACATAACCGGCCATATCGCGTGTGCAACTTGCCGCGCACCCCTGCAATCCACGTACATGCCATATCGCGTGTGGAACTTCCCGCGCACCCCTGCAATCCACGTACCCTGACTAATCGCGTGTGGGACTTCCCGCGCACCCCTGAAATCCACGTAGCCGGCCATATCGCGTGTGGAACTTCCCGCGCACCCCTGAAATCCACGTAGCCGGCCATATCGCGTGTGGAACTTCCCGCGCACCCCTGAAATCCACGTAGCCGGCCATATCGCGTGTGGAACTTCCTGCGCACCCCTGGAATCCACGTACCCTGCCATATCGCGTGTGGAACTTCCCGCGCACCCCTGGAATCCACGTAACCGGCCATATCGCGTGTGCAACTTGCCGCGCACCCCTGCAATCCACGTACACTGCCATATCGCGTGTGGAACTTCCCGCGCACCCCTGCAATCCACTTACCCTGACTAATCGCGTGTGGGACTTCCCGCGCACCCCTGAAATCCACGTAGCCGGCCATATCGCGTGTGGAACTTCCCGCGCACCCCTGAAATCCACGTAGCCGGCCATATCGCGTGTGCAACTTGCCGCGCACCCCTGCAATCCACGTACACTGCCATATCGCGTGTGGAACTTCCCGCGCACCCCTGCAATCCACGTACCCTGACTAATCGCGTGTGGGACTTCCCGCGCACCCCTGAAATCCACGTAGCCGGCCATATCGCGTGTGGAACTTCCCGCGCACCCCTGAAATCTACGTAGCCGGCCATATCGCGTGTGGAACTTCCCGCGCACCCCTGGAATCCACGTAACCGGCCATATCGCGTGTGCAACTTGCCGCGCACCCCTGCAATCCACGTACACTGCCATATCGCGTGTGGAACTTCCCGCGCACCCCTGCAATCCACGTACCCTGACTAATCGCGTGTGGGACTTCCCGCGCACCCCTGAAATCCACGTAGCCGGCCATATCGCGTGTGGAACTTCCCGCGCACCCCTGAAATCCACATAGCCGGCCATATCGCGTGTGGAACTTCCCGCGCACCCCTGAAATCCACGTACCCTGCCATATCGCGTGTGGAACTTCCCGCGCACCCCTGGAATCCACGTACCCTGCCATATCGCGTGTGGAACTTCCCGCGCACCCCTGGAATCCACGTACCCGGCCATATCGCGTGTGCAACTTCCCGCGCACCCCTGCAATCCACGTACACTGCCATATCGCGTGTGGAACTTCCCGCGCACCCCTGAAATCCACGTACCCGGCCATATCGCGTGTGCAACTTAACGCGCACCCCGGTATACACGCACACGTTTATTTTTTCTCTCAGCGCGTGTCTGTGTTTGTGGGTACCCCTTTGTACGTCATTTGTCCTGGAGGGCCACAGTATTGGACATTGATCATGTCTGTATATAGGTGCTATTTGTTGGCGCACCTTTTAGCGCACATTTCTTGCAGGCGCAGAGACGCTACCGCCTGCTTTCTTGTGGCGGTCGTGTTTGTGCCTGTTTGTGCCTGTGCGCTGCTTTGAGCGTGCGCTTTTTTGCCCTATTCTATTCCATGAATACGTGTTGTATGCGAGCGTGTGGGCGTTCCGCGCACTTGCCTCCTGAACTTTCCCCGTGCCGCCCACATTCTTCCCCATTCCGAGTGTTGTGCCCCATTTTATTCCCCATTCCGAGTGTCCCGCCCTGTGTTCCGCCTACTTTAGAGCTGTGCGCTGCGCTCGGAGTGATAGCGCAGTGGCCGTGGCGCACAACGTTGGTTGACCTGTGCGCCGGCCTGCGCCGCGCGCTATTTCCGCGCACGTCCTCTGCTTTTCTTGCGCATGGACTTCCATGAATCGACGTGCGCTGGTTTCCCTGCGCTTTGCGCTAATTTTCGGCGCAGCGCACGTATTGGCCCCTCTGCGCCGGGATTTTCGGCGCACATTTATTCCATGAATCGGCCTGTAGATGTTCTGATTTAGTTGAATGGATGGGTAAATCTACGTTTTCAGGGCATATTTTTGTAAGGAGTACTTCTTGTTCCATTATGGTATTATTAACTTTTTCATAACCTCGACCACTGCTATGTATGGCAATTGTATTTGTTTGCTTTTGTTTGTACGCTTCTTCATTAAAGTATGGTTCTGCGCTTGTAGTGTGATTCCATTCACCTCCACAGATATTTAAGAAGTTATTTCTGTTGACATTTTGTTTATTGAGAAGTATTTTTTGTAATTTAGTTATTAGTTTTGTTAGTGGTTTTATTCTGTTTAACACTAAAATAAATCACTTTCTTTTGAGAAGTAGTGCACTGTCTATCAACGCTTCTAAGATTACTTTCCTACGATAGGTTTGAAGTGTTGAACCTGGTTTCTCTCCTGTTTTTATAACATTTTGAAGGACTTTGTGATGGAACATTTTGGCTAAAATACTTTTCTTGGTATGCTTACTTTGTACTATATCAAGATTAATAGAAGAAGTTGTATTCGTAGTGATAGTTGATTTTCTATTAATTGTTTTTTGGGTTGTTTTACTTTTTGTTAGAGGAGGCAAAGTTTTTGTACTAGAAACTTCTTCTGTTAAACTACATGACTTTATTAGCTCTGGTGTTTTTTCAGTTTTTTTACAAATTCTGCTATAGATGGATGTTTGTGTTGGAGAGTTTTCTTTTCATTTGCTCTACTTCTGCGTTCCTTTCTACAGAGTTGCTTTTTGGTAGGCATTCTTTAGGGTTTGTTGAAAGAAATACAGAAGGTATGGGTTGGGGTGTTCTGGAATGCATGTGTGTTGTGTGCATGAGTGTTTGAGTAAGATGATTAAGATGTATGTAATAATAATAATAATAATAATTTGGCATTTATATAGCGCTACGAACCCTCAGGTATCTGAGCGCTGCTTATTATTACCCACGGTGTGTGGTGCTCATTTATCGACCTCGGAAGGATGAAACGCTGAGTTTGGCGCTGCCGGGATTCAAACCTGCATTCGCAGGCTCTGCACTGATGTCAAAGCGAGCGCTCTACTCGCTGTGCCACTTGACCAGTGGTGGTGTGTGATTGTGCTTTGGGAAGTACAACTACTTGGGATGGGTATTCTTGAATTAATGTGTTACTAAACTGGGGTTCAAATGACAGAAAAAAGTAAGCCAATGGTTTGTACTAGTATAAATAGTATATCTAAAGCTATACAATTAAAACAGTTGTTTGTTCTACAACATCTAAATTCTAGCGGCTGAGTTGGGTAATTTGTGTGTCGAAAAATAAGAAGTTGTGGGCCATTCTGCCAGTAAATCACTGTTTAAGACTGGGGGATTTTTGGTCAGAATGGTGCAGAATCTCTAATTTTAGGCACAGAAATAGCATGAATTAACCTTACAGTGTGTTTGAGTAATAATTCAAATATTATGGTAACATTGTACTTACTTTTTTTCTAAAATGAGCAGTTTGCTTCTTAGTTGTTCTTTGTACTTCAAATTCGGCTGCTTCTTTTGTGGAGAATGGTCTTCACTGCAATTGTAAAAGAAAGAAATTAGTAATTTGGTTTGTATTTAGCACTGTTTTTAATTTAGACATAGATATTTTAAATTGAAATGCTCAGCGCCTTCCTCAAAACCATTAAAACTATATTATGACTAACTGTAGGAAAGAAAATATCTTTACTATGGCTTGTGAAATTCATAATGTACCACTGTGTACCACTATTCCTGTTACTAAGCTATTCCACGTAATAGTGAGTCAATGTCATAGCCTGCTTTTCCACGTAATAGTGAGTCAATGTCATAGCCTGCTTGTCCTATATAAATGTAAGTAATTATATAAATTGAAAAAATTAAAACCAATTATGTGTTTGTACAAATATTATTGTTTGAGATTTGATCATAGAGTGTGCATGCAATTTTGTTTGATTATATGTAGTCTATATATTTTATTTCAAAAATGTTGGTTTAACATTATTTGCGTGTGTGTGTGTATGAAGAAATTAAACGGTATAAAGGTTTGTTAGTCAAAGTTCATTTTAGGGCAATGAAAAAATGATCGTAGATTCATTTTACAGATTATACAAGGTAAAAGTCGGTTAGAAAATGTGTTCATGTACTGTATAGAAAATATGCATACCTGTAGTTTGTGTTCATGCATATGGATATGGACGAAGCTGCAAGTAGAAATGTTGGAGACTTGTATAGTATTTCTCGTAGATCGTGCTTGCCAATGGTATGAGACTTGTACTCCAAGAGATTCACCGTACATTTGCAGTGCTGATCTATGATGATGCAGTTACATGTAGAGGTCTTGGATTTGATTGTTGGATGGTCATGTGACTTCTTAGCTACCTCCAATGTGGGAATGGTACAGAGAGTGAAGTGGAAATGTTAGAAGGGCTGTCCATGTTACGATATGTTCGTGGACATGGCGGTAGTTCTAGGACACCGCGTATTACTTCCGGGGAATTTGGGGTTGGGAGGCATGCAAATGAAATTGAATGTAGCAAGGGATTGGTCAGTAAAGTTTAGTGAGTGTGTTGTGCTAAGAGAGGTTTTCTCAGATATTCTTTTTGCTGAGAGAAGAACAGATAGCTATGGCTGAGTGTTTCAAAAAACAGATTGTGTGGATTTTGGGATACTCGTGGATACATTGGTTGAAGGTGCATGCATAAAGCTGTGGAGTATCTATAGATCTTGGATTCCCACATGTGGAAGTGCACTGGCATGGAGTGCGTGGAATGAAGTGGTTGGACTTGCTACCTTTCTGTGCAACGTTGAAGATAGAGGAACATCCAGACATAATTGTAATTCATTGTGGAGGGAACAGTTTAGGACATGTGTCTGGAATTTCTTTGCAATTTGCAATGAAAGAAGGACTTCAGAAGATCATGGACATGTTTCCAAACTCCCAAGTAATTTTTTCACGGATTGCGCAGAGACAAATGTGGCTTCGTTCTTTCTCATGTAGTCCACAAATGGAGAAAGCAAGGCGTAAGGCTGTTTGTGCCTTCCTAAGAGATTTTGGCATGTCCTCTTTTCATAATGAAAATATTATGTTTCGTAGTACAAACATTTTTCACAGAGGTGGAGTCCATCTTACTTATGCTGGCAATCAGATTTTTCTGAGAAATGTACAAAATGCATTGCAACTTTTTTTTAGAAATGCAGCATCCATTTTGAAGTAGGTGTTAAGTATTTATAATGTTTAACATACAAACACCTCCCAAAGGCTCTTTTCAGAGCCACCACTTGCTCCCAGAGAAAAATGCAATGGTTACAATAGGGTAGTACCCCAATTTCTTTATGTTCGCAAACTGTCCGCGGACTTTTAAGATATACAAAGGGCCCTGCTTTATTTATCTTTCACCTCTATTTTTTAACTGTGAAAGGCGGCTCTGAAAAGAGCCTTATTTTTTTTTTAATTTAGTTATTTTGTATTTATTTTTTTTTGGTTTTTTATACATGACACACTAGGAGAGGAGGGGAAAGGAGGGTAAAGGGGGGGGAAACCAACCACCACAGGGATATGAAAGGGCGAGATGAGAGAGGAAGATGTAGAGTGGGTTTTATTTGGGTAGTGAGCAGGTCTTCTCGTGCTCTGAGACGATAGTCTCAAAAGCACTCCAAAGCCCCCCCCTGCAGAGTACTGTGTCATAGTACATACATACAACTGTGACCCTCGAAAGGTAAGGGTTATCAGAATTCTGTATGGCCTGTGAGGCAGTTTGAGGAAGACGCTGTCCCACAGAGGTGTTCCTTGTGGTGACAGGATCAGAAACTGAGGATGAAGTAGAGGCAATCAACCTACTACTCTCTTCGCAAGGTACAACATGGCGAATGACCCCAGTGTGGAATGAGTTCAGGTGTCGCTTCATGGTCGTGGTCCCAAAGCTGTACACACCATGCCTCCCGCGACTGAGTACCATTTTGCACTCATTGCAGGTGACATGGTTCGCACGAGCCTCAGGAACATTCCCATGAACGGTAAACAACCGCCACTCCCAAGAATCATGCAGAGGGCGGGTAGTAGGGATTTCCTCTCCCTCATTCTCATCATCCTCTTCTTCCTCCTCTGTATCTTCACTCCTGTTCCCCTCTTCAGGCCCTTGGGGAGATGGTGGTGGTGGAGGGGGCGGGGGTGGTGCTGAGGCAGATGTAGCACCAGGTGGCAATAGTGGAGCCATGGATGTCATCGTCTTGGAGATGGAAATCTCAAAATCTGCAAAGTATGCAGCAAAATGCAGTGTGCTCTGTGGAATAGCCAGAAACACAATGAGAATGAGCTCTAGGGCATGGTCTTTTATAGGGGTGCTTGTACGCCGTCCGCAAGACAGATCGAACACCAAAAAAGTTTCAAAAAGTGGAAATTTAGGATTAGTATGTGGGATTTGTGGTATGGTGAGTTTTTAATGAGAAATATTGTGGATTACTTGGAAATGTACTTTTAAACTGTTCGGGGATATGAACAGTGTCCGCATTCAGAACACGCGATCAACGTTGGCACGGTCACATGATTGCTTCGTGAGCGTGTTCGCTAAGGAAGCGACCGTCCGCAGGACACCCAATGTACGGACATTGTTTTGCGCATGCGTGTTGATGTTCTACGGACAGTTTTCGGGTCCTGAACTAATTAAAAGTGCGTCACACGTAAAATGAACAGTTACGGACAGCCGTTTGTTCTTAGCACAGTTTATCTTACTTGCGAACAATACGGACAGACATAGCGTCCCCAGCACATCTCCATTTTTGTTTATTTACGAACAATTCAGGACACCCGGAGTGTTCTTAGAACAGTTTCAACTTGCTAGCGAACACTGCGAACAGGCATCCTGTTCTTAAGGACACCTCCATTTTTGTTTATTTACGAACATTACAGGACAGTACGAGTGTTCTTAGAACAGTTTCAACTTGCATGAGAACATTACGGACAGATATAGTGTCCTCAGGACACTTACATTTTCGTTTATTTATGAACATTTCCGAACAACCGCACTGTCCGTGGACACCTAAATTGGTTTTAACACAAAGAAATGAAAGTAATTACAACACAATATAAAAAAGTAACTTTATTTGACATATATAAACAATTTATGACTGAGAAGGTAGGGCAGAAACGGAAACAAAAACAGGAGAATTAGGGATTTCAATATAAATGGGATCAGGTGAAGAAGGGATGAAATGTCATCAAAACATTTTGGTCCATGGAGAGGGTTTGGGGTTAAATGAGTGGGATATGGTGAGGTGGGACAAGTACAGGTGGGACAATGCTATGTTGTTGGTAGTTTTAGGTGATCTTCCACAAAGTTCTTTAAATCGTTAAAATTTGCCATAAGTTGGTCCATTTTTTGGTTAATGTGCTCCAGAGTGTTATCCACTGCTTCTTTTCCTGTGGTAGTGGCAATTTTGCACTGGTCTGTAAAAAATAAAAATGTATATGTTAAATGTATACAAAATAATATTTATTAATTGGTTTATATAGTAAAGTGTGTTTCATTTATGTTTCCTATGATATGACTTGACCCTAAGTCTACAAATATAGTAACTTTTCAATTTTTACTTCCTGACTGTTACTGAAGAAAACTATGTGGCTTAAATATGTCAGTAAAGGAAAAAAAGGGAGAGCCAGCCATGTGATGCCATAAGTGATGTCATCAATGACATTTGTGATGTCATCATTGATGTCCTGGGTGTTAGTGTTAGCAGTGCACGGTGGCGCAAGTTATGGTTGCTTATCTTACCATAACTGCCGAATTTCAGGGGTTTTTCGGTTTTACTTTGAACCATAACGTCCCTTTATTTTACTGAATATATATACATATATATATATTGAGAGGAGAAAAATCCTTATCCACGGCACAAAAGAACGAAGGCGGGATGCACTCCCAAAAGCAGCAGAAACACTGAAATCGCTTTCTGCAAAGAGGCAGGGACACCAAAGTAGGTCCAGACTGAAAAATCCCTTTTTTATTAGTTGGTCAGCATGACAAGGAAAAGCAAAGAAACTATATTTTCAAGGAAAAAACGTTAAAGTGCAGTCTAGGTAACTTAACTCAATGCAATAAAACCCTTGAAATCCAGCACATTGGGAAACTCAGGAGCTCCTTAACTTGGTGTGTTCCCATTGATCTCCCCATAATGCCATATACCTATAATAACATTTTGAATGGCATTGTAATTTCCTTCTCTTATAATATATATGTTCTCCTGGGCTTTGCAACAGGAACACGCTGAGTTAAACCGCTCCTGAGATACCTAATGCGCTGAATTTCAAGGTTTTTTATACATTCAGTTTAGTCATCATATCTGCAATTTAAGTTTTGTCCTTGAATTCCAATTGTTTTGTGTCCACTGTTGCATATTCAAAACTCCACTCTTTAAAGAGACCCACCAGGTCCCATCTCGCCAACCAGTTAGATGTGCCCACCTTCAAAAGAACCAAAGCGGGAGGGTCCAGCTTTCAGCACCTGACCCCTAAAAGCTGGAATACACTGTCCACCACTCTAAGAGGTGAAAGATCCTACACTACCTTCCGCAAATGTTGAAAACGAAACTGTTCTGTTAAATCTAACCAACATGTATAGACACTCTTCTCAAATTGTAACCTAAGCAAACAGCATAAAATATGTTTCTGTTACCACCGTTTACTATACTGTACTGAACCACATGCTGTAACCTTTGTCCTGCCTGTTTCCAAGTACAGTATTCTGTAACAGTGCCACAATGCCCCTGGGCCGCTTGTGCGCTTTGTAAATGCAACTAAATAACAAAATAAATATTTTAAATAAGTAACGTGCCATTAGCCATGCTCTTCAGCCATGCCCACTGTGTATTTTTGCCCCACCAGTAGCATCAACAATTGGTGTAAAGTAACACCACCTATGTTGAATGCTGCTAAATCTGTTCAAGTAGTTACAATACATAACAGAGAACAATAAGTAAAAAGGAGTTTCCTGTTCCAGCTTGTCCACTAACATACATGAATAGAGGTCTGTATTGGACACAAGAACATTCATTCTTGTCATGTTTAAAAATGTGTAAGAAAATATATTTGATTTTACCACACACCTCTTTCTGCTCTTCATTTAGTGTACTTATTAATGTGTCATAATTTGGCTGTGCAACTTCAGTCTGTGGTATTGCCCTCTATGTATTCCGTGGCAAGCACAACATCATTTTGAATAATTGGCTCGTCTAACACATTTTGACTTCCTTCTGCAGAACCTTGACTGCCCTCAAGAGTCTCTTTTGTCAATTTAGTTGCCACAGGTTCTTCTTGGAATAGTTCTTTTTCCAGTAGCTCTAAATTCTGTCCAAACATTGGATATGTAATAATGTATTTTTTTGTACAAAATTACTGTTCAATGGTTTCAGAACTTCCAAGCACATAATTATCTGCACACCAGGAAAAAAAAACATTGCAAAAGGCACAAATAAAATAAAATCCTTTTTCTCTGCAGTTTGGGAAGACAGTTTCATGTGGTAGAGACTTGGCTTTCAATGTCTAACAAGAGATCCAGTACATCCTTATACTGTAAACTGTCCTCTGTCATTGTTTACTTCAATACTTCAATGTGAGCCACTTCATACACAGATCTTCCAGCTTGACTGACCTATTTGGATAAAAGGTATCAATCAAATCGGCTTTCAAGATGTCTGTACTATCAGGTACTCTTTCAGCTAACTGTTGAATTTCACTGAAAGGTTTTAGTACCCGATTTCTTGCAGTAAATGGGGCAAGACTTAACCATAAAACATTAATGCTATAGCCATACAGGGGAAAACCGGTTAGCTGATATGCAGCTTTATAGCTTCCACACTCTCTGTGAGAGAATAACTTTATACCAAAGCTTAGACGTATTTGACTAAGACTTTTGTCAGATCATATGTCAGTCTACACTTCAGCTGCATTCCTCTTTTCAGCTTTTTTCATGTATGCAGTATAATAGGAAGCAACAGCTGTTGTATTAACTGCAATACACTGTAGATCAGTATATGCATTCCAAAGTTGAGCAATGACAAGATTTTAATAATTTATGAATTGGCATTACTTATCTCTTTTTAAGTGGTATGTATTCTTTGGTGACTTTCCAGTCATGGCCCAAGTTTCTGATCAAGCATCTAACCTCTGAATGTCATCTATACCAATATTCCTTAGTTCCTCTTATTGTGGCAAGGATATTGGTAAACCTTTCTTCTAAAATGTCATTTTTTTGTTTCACCGGTTGCAGCATATAACATGCAGAAACATTTTGAAGTCTAGTTCCGGTCTGAAGTGTATGAGCAACAGAATAGCAATAGCATAGTGTTGAAAATTCACTTGCATACAGTAACTGAAAAATGTACTCAATATTGGTCCAGAATCTGGAACCTTCAGAATACATCTGTGTACAATGATATTCTGAGCAAGAATTCAGAACCCTTCCTCCAGGCAGACCCTTACCGACATCCTCTTTGTCCTTCACTCTCCAGGCCTATGGATCCACCATATGGTCTCTGTTCTCTCGGTTCTCTCTTTTTTCTTCTCTCCCATTAATGGAGGCACTCGGTGGGAGGTCCTCCTGGCCTCCATCCACTCCTTTAAGACCTTTATTAATGTCTATCTGAATGGCACTGTCTTAGTCCAGGGCCCTCGGCCCACTCTCCTATTTTTCTCACATCTTATCAACTTCCTTCCTTCTCCTGCTAACCCTACCTACACCTTTCTGGCTCTTCTGCCACCTCCGTCCTCTGCCACCTCTCTGCCACCCTCCTCATCTTCTCTGGTTGCTCTGCCACCCCTTACTCTGCCACCTATCTGGCACCCTCCTCTCCCTCTCTGACTACCCTGCCATCTCCTTCTTCCTCTTCTGCCCACTCTCAGGCCCCTCTACCAGCTCCACAGGGTGTGCCTCATGCCTGTACCTCTGCACGGAAATCTTTCAAATGTGGCAATCTGCTCCACATCGCTACTCTTAGCTCTTGCTCTGCTGTCAAACACTCCTCCGACATCTGCAAACTCCCTGAAAAACTTGATCAAGATGTTTTTGGTCGCATCAAGACATGGTTCACTGCCAGCTCTGTCATAAGTTTTGACACGCTACTCCCTGATGGCTACATGATCCTCTCTGAACCCAGAACCAACCATCCAGGAGGTGAAGTAGCCTTGATCTCCCCAGAGTGGATCCCTGCTTCTGTCATTCCTATGCAGGCCTACTCCTCATTTGAATGCCTGGCTGCAGGCTTGCTATCTCTCCTGGCCTATCTCTTACTGTTGTCACCTGGCCAGGTCACCCTGTTCTTCTCAGATTGGGCCAAACTCTCCTCCTCTTTCCTTGCATCTGCCTCCCAACTTCTCCTACACTGAGACCTCCACATCCACCTGTATGCCTTTGACCCCTCCTCAGGGCTCTTTTGCAATCTGTGCGACTCTCTCTCTGTTTCTATTCTACCCTCTTGCCTGATAATCTCTGCCGGGCACAACCTGGCTCTTGGTTTGACCACTATCTTCTGTCCACCCACATGACACTCTCTGTTCCCCAGGGGAAGTGGACCCCAGCACTGCCACCCACCTTCTCGGTCATCCAGCCCATGAAGCGTGTGTCAGTGGAGGCTTTAGCTTTTACTTTATCTCCTCCGCCTATGCATGCGGCTGGCTCACACTCTGGCATAGCCCTCTCCAACCTGCATCTCTCTATCTCTAACACTCTTGATGTCCTTGTCCCTGTCAGGAGGCTCAGTTTGAAGCCCACATCCTATGCAACTCTTGGTATGACTCTGACCTCGCCACCCTTAAATACAAGTGTAGGGTGGCTGAGAGGAAATGGAGGGCATCAGGCTCATCCTCTGACAATATGGCCTGCCGCCTGTTCCAAAGATAATACAGACTCTCTGTCCTGTTGAAAAAGAGAGCTTACGGGCCTCATTACAACCCTGGCGTTAAGGGGTTAACGGCGCCGTAAAAGGCTGCGGTGCCGTTAAACCCTTAACGCCAGATTCACACTTTAACGCCTGGTTTTTGCAGGCATTAAAGTCCAACCCGCTAAGGGACCTTGGTGCTAATTACGGCACCGTAATTTACGGTGCCATAATTAGCACCTTCCCCATTCCCATTGAGCCCTATGGGCCAAAAATGGGACTGGGGAAGGGGCCATGGTGAATGGGGATTTACCGCCCCGCCAACCTTGGAATGGGGCGGTAAATCCGCCATCCACCATGGCGGAATCTGGCATGGACCATGGTGCTAATAGCACCATGGTCCAACGCCAGGGTTGTAATGAGGCCCCGAGTCTCTGCAGCCTCTAACAACATGGCCAAACTCTTCAAAATCTGCAAGGAGCTGGCCAATCTTGCTGCAGTCTCCACCTCTCAGGCCCTTTGCATGACACTGGCTTTTCACTTCACAACAAAAACTCAGGACATCCTATCCTCTCTCTCCTCTACCATTTTCATCCCCTCTTCAGCCACCTCTCCTCCTCCTTTCTCCTCTTTCTCTGTGTTTTCTCCTGACAATGATTCTAGACAAGTCCGATCTATGAAAGTCTCATCCAAGCTGGTGCTTCCCTGCTCCTCCAGAACCATCAAGGACTACATTGATACCCTCACTTCAGCCTTGGCCGATTTTAGCAATCACTCTTTTGCCACTGGAACTTCCCCCTCCCCCATGTGCACTCCCTTGTGCACCCCTCCTTAAGAAGCCTTCTGCTGATCCTTCCTCTCTGGCAAACTACTGCCCAATCTCTATCACTTCTTTCCTGGAAAAGGTGGCCATCTCCGAGCTTACTCTCCATTCTGAATCTGTTGGTTTTCTCCATGACCACCAATCTGGCATTAGAGCAACCAGAAGCACAGAAAAAGCTCTCCTGAACACCTGTAAAGACTTTCTCTCTAGTCTTGACTCTAACCTTCCTTCTGCCCTCATCCTCTTTGATCTATCCTCTGCTTTCGACTTGGTCAACCATCCCATCCTGATCATTCGTCTGTCATTTTCGACTCCACCCTCTCCTTCACTCCTCACATCACAGACATCTTTAAATAGTCCCACTACCAGCTGCACCTCCTCAGAGGTACTCTTCCTTTTCTCCCCTTCCCCCGGTGTCTCACTGTCTCCAGAGTCCTGGTTCTCCCAATGCTGGACTACTGCAACAGCCTCTTTATCAACCTCCCTGCCTCTGCTCTGCATCCTCTGCAACTCATCCAGAACCACAATACTTATCATTGGCCTCAAGCCCAGGGAACACATATTTCTGGTGCTGAAATCCCTCCACTGGCTCCCTGTGGGTGCAAGGATCAAGCTCAAGACCCTCTGCATTATCCACAAGGCTTTCTGGGGCCTGGCAGCTACATATTTGCAACAATTCCTACCCAAATACTGCCCTTCCTGAGACCTCACTCATCTACCTCCGATCTTCTGTGAGTGAGCAGGTTCTCCAACCAGAGATTTGGAGTGAGATCTCTATCATCTGCAGGAGCTTCCCTCTGGAATAGCCTCCCTGCTGCCCTACGTCTTGAGCCAGATCTCCTTAAATTCTGGAAACTGAATTGATGGCTGACTGGCTGCCTGGTGTACATCAGAGTCTCATAGGTCCCTCGCATCCTATTTATTCATTGATTCGGATTTGTAGAGTGCGCTACATCACATAGGCATCGAGGCGCTGGTACATACAGTTTGTAAGCAGGCTTCATTCAAGGTTATATTAGCAGCTCCCAACATTGGGAGTTCTTAGTTACACATCTAGTTGACGAGAGACAGTGGACATTTCATGCGATGTTAATCAATAGGTAACTTCATTGAGTTTCAGCAGAGTGATTCAGTCATGCGACTAGCCTAGTTTTGACAGCTTTGCAGAATGCTATGTGGGAGTCAATAGATATGATGTGCACAATAAGAGCGTTCCAGTGTGAGGCGGCCATGGCTGGGAAGCTGGTGCCGCCTGCGCGTACCCTATGTGTTTTGGGAATGGTAATTCACTTTGAGTAGGCTGCTCTGTTAGGTCTGGATGAGGTGTGCTTGGATATTCTTTGGGCTAGGTACAGTGGTGCTTGGTCATGAATGCATTTATGAGTAAGGGCAATGGTCTTAAAGATAATTATTTTTTTGACGGGAAGCCAGTTAAGGTTTCTATTGACCTCAGAAATGTGGTCCTTTTTGGAGATCCCGTTGGCATTGTTTTGGACAAGTTGGAGTTTGGTGATGTTGTTGCAGGAGGTCCCTACGAGGAGGGCATTGCAATAATCCAATCTTGAGCCAATTATGGCCCTCGCAGTGGTGAGGGTGTTCTGTTGAGATAGGAAGGGTCTGGCTCCATTAAGCAATTTGGAAGAGGCAATAACACTTACTTGTCTGATCATGTTCAGACTTGAGTCAAGATACGCCCAGGGTCTTGGCTGTTTGAGACACCATGATGGGTATGTTATCAATGGTGAAGGAGCTATACTGACAATCTAGTTTACTCAGGGTGGCTGCGGTTCCAATTAGCAGGAGTTCAGTTTTCTGCCATCCAGGATTCAATTGTTGAGTAGATGTAGTTTATGGTGATCATATCAGAATTATAGTCACCTGTGAGAGGGATAGGTACCTGGGTATCATCAGCATAATTGGTATATGTGATGCCCAATTCATCAAGTATGTTGAACAGGGGCCTCGTGAAGAGGCGGTAGAGGGTGGGGGCGATGCAGGAGCCCTGTGGCACTCTGCATTTGATGTGGCTAGGCTTGGCACAAGCTGTGTCGGAGAAGACTTTCATAGCTCTTTCTTGTAGAAACAAGGTGATCCAGACACCTGCCCACAAGGTCAAATGCGGCAGATAAATAAAGGAGTAGAAGGAGCGCGGGTTTCCCTGCATCTCTGAAATCGTCCATTTGATTTTTTAGATCTGGAAGGGCCGTTTCTACCCCATGTCGAGGGCAGAATCCTGACTGCCGAAGGCCAAGAAGGTGGTTGTCTTCAAGGAATTTTTGAACTGGCAGGTAGGCTACCTTGTCCAGGATTTTCAGTAAGAAGGGGACGGTGGTGATGGGCCTATAGTTCCCTGGAACTGTTGGGTCAAGGGAGGGTTTCTTGAGGAGCGGGCATACCCAGGCTTTCTTGAGGCAAGTGGGGACATGGCCAGATTGGAATGAGGAGTTGATGAGGAGTTGATGAAATCCGTGATGAAGAGGGCGAGGGTAGGGACACAGTCTTTGATGAGTTGGGCCAGGCAGATGTCCCCTTTGCAGTTAGTGGGTTTGATTAAATTAAGGAGGGAGAGGACTTCAGATTCGCTCATGACCTTGAAGTCAAAAGGTGGGGACACAGCTGATGTGGTAGCTGGTGGCGGATTGGTGTGAGAGTTAGCTATTAGTTGGGTAATGGCTTTTTGATGAGCTATGATTTTGGCTTGAAGAGTGTTGAGTTTATCAAGCATGGCATTTTCAATGTCATTACACCACTTTTCATCCTTGCAGATGGTGGATGATGGTGTGGAGGGGGTTTCCAGCTCTCTGAAAATGGCAAAGATTGCTCTGTTCCCTGATTTTTGCAATCCTTGCGTTGAAGGAGGCGGCTTTTGCTTTGGTTATGGCTGTTTTATATTCTCTAGAGATGGTATTGAAGGCTATCTCGGTAGTGTTCTGGGAGTTCATTTTCCAAGCTGAGAGTACTGCTCTTTTCTTAGAGCGTAATTCCAGAAGTTCCTGAGAAAACCATGCATTCGAGTGTTTAGCTCTCTTAGCTTTTCTCATGGTGAGTGGGGCTATGGCCTCCACAGCTTGAGTGGTAGCTAGTTTAAATGCACTGGCCAAGGTTTCAGGGTTGTTGGAGAAGGGTGGTAGGAGAGCAGGCACCATCAGGTGGGGCATGATATTCTCCTTGGTGAGCCAGCGTGCACTCCTGACTAGTGAGGCAGGAAGTGGGGTGAAGGGGTTAGGAGGCCCTTTGGATGTATTGAGGTTACATTGAATGTAGTGGTGGTCAGATCATGGAATGGCAGTAACGTCAATGATCTGGATAGAGCAGTTATGGTGTGCGACCCAATCCAGGGTGCACCCCTTAACATGGATTGGCTGGCAGATAGCTTGAGAGAACCCTATGGTGGATAAGGCCTTGTTTAACGCAGCTGCATGGACATTGCTAGGGTCATTGAGTCCAAGATTGAGATCTCCTAGGAACTGAATTTTAGAGGTCTTTTTTAGGTTGTCTGATAGGGATTGAATAAGAGTTTCATGGAAGTCTGTGCTCGGCTAAGGGGGGAATATACAATGTGGAGGGAAATGGTGCATTTGGCAGTGAGGTTGATTTTGAGCATAAGGTATTCACAGTTTTGATTGAGTTCGCCATCAATCCTTCTGAAGACAAGTGTGTCTTTGGCAGTGAGCAACCCCCCCACCCCCTTTTGGAGGGTGCAGTCCTGTCGGAAGATGGTATAGCCTGTTGGAATGGCGAGGGTGAGAGCTGTGCCAGAGGATTCATTCCGCCAGGTTTCGATGAGAATGAAAAGGTCCGTGTTGTCCTTGGTAATGTTGTCAATGCACTTGGAAAAACTGCAGAATCTGCGTCAGACCTATTTGCTGTTATCTTAACTGTAAATTGTATTAGTGCACTTGTTCCATGCACTTACTCTTCCTAGAGCAGACTTGTATTGTTCAGAAACTCAAGGGCTCTGAATGACTGTTGTATTTGCCCCTTGGTCCCTCCCTCTTTGAATGCTTTGAAACACTTTGCTTTGTGTGTAGGCGCTAAACAAATAATACCATATCATACCATGTCACCATTTTGTCTGCACATTGTCAGACTCTATCACTGCATCACTTTAAGCTGTCCCACTAATAGTTAATGTTGTTACATGGAACATGAATGGGCTGTGCTCTCCAATTAAAAGGCAAAAAGTACTAACACGCTTAAGAAGATTAAATACCCATGCAGCATGTATTCCAGAAACGCATCTTTCTGAGAAAGTGGCTGCAAAGCTTTGAATGCAATGGGTGGGTCAGGTATTCTCCTCTAGGGCCAGCCGTCACAAAGTAGGAGTGGCAATACTTAGGCAATACGTAGAACAAGTCCTGCCATCTACAATCGGATAAAGCCAGGAGATGGGTGTGGGCTAAGTGTAAACATGGGGACACCTTCATCATACTCCTAAATATATATGGGCAAAACCAGTTGGATCCCAAGTTGGAATGACCTAAGTCGTCTACCACCCCATTCACAATTATTGGCAGGGACTGCAATGTTGCAGTGTCCCTCTAGACCCTTTCCTAGATGGGAATAATGATGCAGATATAATATCCCTAAAATGCATCGTACATTTGAAACCTTTATTCATGTGAATGGGCTAACTGATGTTTGGAAGGCTTTGTAACCCCAGTGCCTTTGAATATACCTATTTCTCATCAGCGCACTCATCCTACACTAGAATACACTCCCTATTTTTTAGGAATTTAGAAATTTAGGAAATTAGTGGCCCAGGTACAAAAAGCCCAAATCTGTCCGCTGGTAATCTTGTATCATACACCAATAGTGACTATGATGGACTAGGACCCAACCCCTTCAAGATCCCCCAAATTGCACCTGAACACAAATGTACTTTGAACACATGACTTCAGGCCCCTTTAAAAGAATTCACACAAGAATGTTTTACCTTTAATGAGTCCACGCTTCGGGACACATAAAAGGGTATGTAGCGTGGCAAGATAAATCTGAAAAGCAGTCAGGCACTGAAAACTTGAGGAAGATTAAAATGGAGACTGAATATCTGAATAATCCATCTTCACAGATCCTAAAACTACCAATACAATCGAAAAAGCAAAAATGGAATACATAAAAAATGTAAATATGGGCCAGTTGGCACAGCCAGTACGAATTCTTCGGGGGTGGAAACAAAGCGGGCTCACTGCTGGTGAAATAGTTAAAAACTAGAAAGCAAAATAATAAAGTTGACACTCTCACATAGGGTAATACCACTACAGTAAAGAAGAATGAATCGATGATGCCTTTGCAAAATATTACAAATCACTTTCTACACCAGAGTCAACTCTGACTAGGGACCAGAATAAGGACTACTTGGACAATACTCCCACACAACACTTCATTACGTAAAGAAATTCTCCAAAATTGGGTGTGATATAGCACCAGAGGAAAATCAGCAATAGCCAAAATAAAGTAGGGAAAAGCCCTGCCTTCCTGATGGCTTCCAAATAGAGTTCTTTCGGAAATTCATGGATATGGTGTCCCCTAAACTTGTATATTTATATCTATGGTACGCATTTGACCAAGGAAGGCAGGGCACTTTTTTGTGAAGCTATCCTTAAAAAAGTCAATTGCCTCCTTAATTAATGTGGAGGTGAATATCTTTGCCAAGATCTTGGCATCCCAACTCAAACCCCTAATTCCTAAATTGATTCATAAGCACCATCTGGACTTTGTTAAGGGCATAATCTCCTCAGGAAATATCTGCCTGCTATACACTTGACTGATAAAGTTGGATGCAGAGAAGGCCGTTAACAGTGTGGAATGGACCTTCCTGTCGGGGTGACTTCAGTGGCATGGGCTTGATCAACAGGCGACCCCCTTAAATTTTATTTTATATCAACATCCCCGATCCCCTGTCTTTGTTAATGGTAAAATCTATCCTTTCTTCCCATTATACCAAGGGACAAAACAAGGGGTGGTCACTCTGCCACCTTTTAGTAATCCTAGCACTGGAACCCCTGCTTCATTGTATACAGAGCAATGTGAATATCAGAGGAGTGGGTCACCTGTCTCGGGACATACAAGTGGTTGCATAGGAAGATGACATATAAGCCTTCCTCGAGGATCCTCACAAATGCCTTTTCTCCCTTCCTAAAGGAGTTAGAGCTAAATATACTCCATGGTATTGGGTATAAGCTTAATATAGACAAAATGGAGGAGAAACCGCTAAATAAATATTGGGCCTCATTACACGGACGGCGGTAAGGGTTAACGGTCACCGTTAATGGCAACGGTGACCGTTAACCCTTACCGCCGTACTACGAGGTCCCTTTGCGGGTTGGAGGATTTAACGCCTGCTTCTTGCAGGCGTTAAAATCCAACCCGCTAAGGGACCTCGGAGCTAATTACGGCACCGCAAAATTGCGGTAAAACCCCTTTCCGCCAAGGCGGTGCCGGTATTTTACCGGCATGAGCCATGGCGCTAATAGCGCCATGGCTCACCGCCTACCGTGTAATGAGGCCCATTGACTTAAGCCACAGTTCAATAACTGTTGTCTGCTCTGGAAACCTTCTGGTATAGTATTTGAGAGTCCTCTTCTCTGGGGATGTGCAAATGATGACTCAAATTAATGTGCACACAATCACATCTAAAGTTGAGAACCTAATAAATACATGGTCCCCACTTTCTCTATCCTGGTAGACATTTATAAACAATCAAAATGGCCATTGGTGCAATGATTCTGCACTGTCTGTCGATACTACTTATGAATTGACCAGCACCGTTTTTCAAAGATGTCAAGAAAAGGGTGATTAATTTCGTATGGAATGGGAAAAAAAAAGAATTGCAGTGACGAGGGTTATTGTTCACCCCACCCTAGGAGGGGTCGAATTACCCACTTTAAGCGATACCTAGATGCACTCATGATAAAGCAGGGCCTGAATTGGTACACAGAATATTAATGATTCTCCTCCAGCAGTACTACAAGACATTCCGAATTTAAAAAGTATGCCATCCTTAATAGGAATAACCCATATACACACAGCAGTTAAGGCACTTTGTATCTGGTCACAGACCACATGCTGCAACATAGAGAGTAATGGGCCCCAACCACTTTGGTTTAATGTAAATATAACATTGAACAGGGTATCAATATACAGGCCTTCTTGACTTACAGTGAGATTACTGTATGACAATCAGATTTGGACAGGAGAAGCTACACCATCCTTTCAGACCCTTAAAAGGACCAGCACTCTGTCTAAGATAGCACCAAGATGTCCATTGGGTGAATGTTGTGCTTAATAACTGGTCATTACATCACTCTCCCGGTGAGAGAATTTCTAAGGTGCTGGGAAATAGCAAGGAGTTAAACGTAATATGGCCCTGGTTTAACCCGTGGACACACTCACACACAGAACCACATCCAAGTCAGCTCCTCATGTATAGAAAGGTCTGTCAAAGATTACTCAACCCAACCCAAATAGTAAAATGGAGCAAGCATGGATCCTGGACTGTGCGGCTGATATCCCCACTCCATTGTTGCCCTCAATATGGGAAAAGATCAGGCATACATCAGTGGGGCCTAAATTACCTAAACTCTGTTTATGGTGTACAATAGGTCCTTGTGTAAACCATCGAGTGTGGGGAATTCACCTTCAAATCCGTCTGCTGTTCTCTACTGGTCATGCTTTGCAGAAGCCGGGACATTTAAACACATGGAATATGACTGCAGGTTCGATTCTTGGCTCCGGAAATCTATAGGGTTGCTAATCCTACACATCTCAAAGTCACAGTCCCATTTTCCCTATCTGTAATCAGGTGTGGCAAGGTAGGCCCACACTTCTATTCGAAGAAGATTCAGAGTAAGCTTTTCGATGTGCACATTGCTATTGCCCAAAAGATGATCACCTCCAAAGGGAAGAACTTGAATCACCTCTCTAAAGGAATATGGTGGAATCAGGTAGCTTATAGTCATTATATGGAAATGTGTCTAGCCAGGAAGCAAATATGCCACTTCGAAAACCTCGGGATACAAACAAGGGCACAGCATGGACAACCAAAGAGTTGTAAAATAGTTCACAAATTTTCAAAACAGAAAGAACTCAAGGATACTTTCAAAGTAACGTATTCACAAAGTACAAAATAATGTAATAGTGTTCCACAGTATTTTCTGAACACAAATTCAACAAAATATGTACATATAAGAACCCTCAATGGTTCATTACACATGGTTTAACAAAAACATCAATAGCATTTATTACTCCAGGAACAATTGTACAAACAAGTATTAGAGTATTCTTTAATCGGCAAAAATGTAGACCATAATCCTCAAAAGAAAAGGGGTTATCCTGATATCTTGATAGGAGATATTTGTCTTGATGATGATTGAAATCGTCCACCTATCGTCTTCTACGCGTTTCGGGCGTTAGGCCCTTCTTCATGTATTGATATCTGGATATTGGTTCTGAAATTGTAGCAAAGGTAGGTACAATTACTTTAAATTATCTACTTATCAATGTTAGTGTGGCATAACTACAGATAAGGAAAGGGTCTCTGCACTAACCTGAATATGGACTCCTAAAAGTCAAGTCTTTCTTGCATACTGCTTTGGAAAGGGTAGGATTTCTGCTACCTGGGCAAAGTGTAATTTATTATGTTTACTGGGGTCTGCAAAAGGGCTGAAGGTCATCATGTGCCAGTGATTCTGGACTGTGGGAATGTCTGTAAGCTAGCCACAGGGCTCGAGGAGACAGTCCAAGGGTACCAAATGTGGAAAGTGGTACATGGTTGTTGTGTTACAGATAGGGAGAAGTACATATTGGCCATAGTTTTGTTAAGGGGGTGCAGACATGCATTTTTGACTTGTCATTAGCCAGATTGTTTGGTGTAGGGGAAACAGGTGCTAAGTGTGTCTGTTGGGTTGGACATGCCTTGCACAATCTTGCCATTGGCCATGGCCATGAGGGATGATACATGGGATTACGGTGGGCAGTGGGCCCGACCTGTTGCAGGGGTCAATGTATAGTTTGAGATAATTCGTAGGTTTGTAACTTTGTCCCAGTATGGGGTTAAAGTTGCCACATGGAATGAGGCTGTTGAATGAGGAATGTGTTCTTTGAGATGTTTTGTGTGGTTTGCAAAATGGCTGAAGGCCATAGCCCAGGGTCAGTAGAAAGTGGGCATGTCTGTATATTGTTTTGGGCTTATAACTGGGGCAGGTCATAGAATGTTTTGTTCATCTACAAAGAAAAGGAAATATAATTAGTAGTAGAACATAATATGGCAAATATACATACATTAACTTGTGTTTGCCTTCATAGGCAGCATCTGTATATTCAATCTGTGTCCTTGTGCAAGCGATACACTTCTTGCTATTTTTTCCACTTTGTTAAACTTTTTCTGGTTTGTTTCCGGACTGCTGCATTTGCGGAAAGGGAAGGTACCAGGAATAGTGTATCCAGTGGTCCTATCCATTTCTTGGATTCATTTTCAAACTGATTCTGCACCTGAAGAGGACAAATACATTTTAGGAGCATCTACAAACAAGGCAGCAGTAATGGGTGTTCCTCTTCTTCATGGGCAATTACAACTTCCAGAATCATGGGCCTCATTACGACCCAGGCGGTAAGTTACCGCCTGGGTCGTACCTTTACCACCATGGCGTAAACTATGTTTACGCCATGGTGGTTGGTGGACTTACCGCCCCATTCCGAGGTTGGCGGGGCGGTAAATCCCCAATCCCCATTTACCCTTCCCCATTCCCATTTTTGCCCCATAGGGCATAATGGGAGTGGGGAAGGCGTTAATTACGCCACCGTAAATTACGGTGGCGTAATTAACATCAAGGTCCCTTAGCGAAATGGATTTTAACACCTGCTAAAAGCAGGTGTTAAAACCTCCATGGTGCTAAGGGACCTCGGAATCAGGCGGTAAGGGTCGGTGCTGTTTACGCCGCCGTAAACTCCTTACCGCCTGAGTCGTAATGAGGCCCCATGACTTGGAGGACACAGAGGCAGGAATGATAGAGCAATGGAGCAAATCACAGTGCTTGCTTCAGGATTAATATAGGTCATGGAAGCGTTACGCATTGGGCCTCATTACAATTTTGATGGTATGGGATACCACCAAAACAGTAATACCATCACCAGCACCTGGAATGCCGGAATTACCAGCATATTCCAAGTTCTAGTAAGTGTATGTAATTCCCCATTCCATGCAGTCTGCAGGACTCCATGGGGGAATTGTCAGTATTTAACGGTGCCGGTAATACCAGCATTTATTTGTGGTGGGTGCCGGAATTACCGGAAGCTCAGGGCTGCAGGTAAATCCAGCCACCCCACCATGGATTACAACCACTTTTTTCCCACTATGCCAAACTTGTAATGAAGCCCATTATGTTGGAAATGGTATTATCATTAAAATGTGTACAACATGTGCGTGTAGCACGCTGTTCTTGTATTAACGTATTTCTAATAATTGGGTCATGGGAAATATCAAGGTGGATTGAAAGAAGCTGTATTTTACTGTGAGTGTTTGTCAATGTTTTGATAATGATAGCTATTTCTTTTATAATATGCTTAAAGTAGTTATATACCTGGTGGGTTATTCTGTTATTTGTTTAAGAAATATATTTTGTAAATATTAGCTCACATTTTTTGTTTAACTCATAATTTTTGTTAGCTTCATTGTTTTGTCTATTGCTTTAGGTTCTTAAGTAGTTAGATACCCATAGGAATACTCTAACTGTATCACTATACCAGATATAAATATGAATTATAACTTCTGTAGATGTGCTGGTAATATTTCTTTTTTTGTAAAGAAGTGTTGTTACATTCAAACCAACTACTGATCTGTTTAACAAATGCATCATAGTGTCTGAATATGGCTGTCACACAAGTTTGGTATGTTATGCCTACTGTGGTGAATGTGTTTCCACCACGCGAGATTTGTGCATATGTGAAGTTAGTGAGTTTACATTATATTTTTCTTCCATTTGCATTGTATCTTAAAATCACTAATATAACATAATGGTCATTTGTCTCTATTATTATAGTTGAAAGATTGGCTGGATTGCAACATGAGCATACCATGCCATGCCTGGAATTTGGTGGAAGTTGTTCAAATGGTATAGTACTACAATTGGTTACAGATACATACACAAATTGTTAATTGGGAACATGGCCTTGTGAAACACTGTTGCAGAGAATACATGCATGTTTCCATGTTTATGTCATCTGTAGCATTTCATATACAGGGATGTTTTTTCTTGCTAGTGTGAGAAACCTAAAGGTACTCTCACAACCGCTCCCCAGGGATCTTCTATTCAGGTGGCCAGGGAAAGGCCATTGCTTTTGGATCCTGACCCTGGGGGCGGACAAGAGATGGAGGATCACCTGGGTGGAGAGCCCTAGGGATTGGGGAGAGAGTGCCTGAGGGTGAGATATGGCAGCCTCCTGTTTCCTAACACTGACATACCCTGCCCTTCCTCAGACTTTATGGGTCATATGCAATCACATCCCATACTTCCCCATTCACCCCTACCTAGTACTGAGACGGAAAAGTGGGAACCAGGAGTATGTGAAACACCACTCCAGTACTGGGAGAAAGAAGAGGGGTGCGCAGGTATCCACTACAGAAGGTCAGACATGTCCCAGATATTTTGTTTGTTATGTTCAGGCAATACCAGTCAGCAACACACACCGGAGGCCCCTTAACCTTTTAATTGATCAGGGTTTTCCCTCCCAGGGCTAATACCTTTTTTTGAGATTTTGGTATTGCATTCAGTCACTTGTAACTTTTTTGTTAGAACAGATAACGAAATTCTGCCCCTTTTCTTCCCCTGTGTAGGTGGTCATTATGCCACCAAGGAATCCTAGTTTGCTGTAGGGGGGTGAGAGAAAATAATAAAAAAGATCAGATTATGGGCCTCATTACACGGTAGGCGGTAACCATGCCGCTATTAGCGCCATGGTTGCCGCCAATATTTTACTGTGTCCGCCTTGGTGGATGGCGGAATTACCGCTCTACTCCAAGGTGAGCGGGGGCGGTAATTCCCCATTTACAAAGGCACTTCTCCATTCCCATTTTTGCTCGCATAGGGCATAATGGGAATGGGAAAGGATCTATTTACGGTACCGCAAATTGCGGTACCGTAATTAGCACCGAGGTCCCTTTGCGGCACCCTACTTTAACAGCTGTTAAAACCAGCCGTTAAGGTCGGGTCCCGCAAAGGGAACTCGTAGTAAGGAGGTAAGGGTTTACCGGTACCAGTGCCCTTACCGGTACCGGTAAACCCTTACAACCTACTTTGTAATGAGGCCCTATGTTTTTTTTCAGAAAATGCCAATAAATCGACGAACAAAGAAGCCTATGGGCTTCATTACAAGTTTGGAGGCAGCCATGGTGCTATTAGCACCATGGCTGCATCCAAACCGGGCTCCATTACCGGGTTCCTTCAATGCTGAATAACCGGGACATTCCAACATTGAAGGACCCGGTAAGTCCTCCTTGCAGGAACCATTCCCCATTCCCACTTGAGCCCCCATAGGGCTCAATGGGAATGGGGAATAAGGTAACAACGGGCACATTACAAGAGTCCCGTTGTTACCTCCCTCTTCCCCTCGCGGGACCTGGAAAAGACATCTGGTTTTACCAGACATCTGCTCCGGTCCTGCAAAGGCAGCCTCATAATCAGCCCGACGGAATGAAGGGGGACGGCCCCGTACCGGCCCCCTCCATTCCGTCAGCGCAAGCCTCGTAATGAGGCCCCCTATGTTTTTTTATAGTAAGAGCTAGAACAAATGGTTTGCAGTTCTGAATTCGCCATTTTCCAAGCTTTCAAGAACAGGTTAGGTTGGAAACAGAAAAACATTTTGTTATAAGATTACCATCAGTTTTGTGCGAGGGAGGCGATTTTTCCCTTTTCTTTTAAATAGGACCTGTTTAGAAGGAATGGAAGGGGAGGGTAGGAAAGCTCAATGGGAACTCGAACAGGCATACATTGCTGAAAAGTAGACACAATTCTAAGTTCTGGAAGGGGTGATTTGCCAGGTCAGTCAACAAATATGTACCTAAAATGTCTATAATTTGAGAAATGGAAAAGTGAGTGAAGAAAGTATGTGCTGGACATGTTTGGACTGGTAACTTAATGGCTTCTGTCAATATTGAGAACAGCATTGCTCGGATACGTTCCCAGACTCATCTAGTTAGGAAATCAAACATTGTTGGTAATGTTTCACAAAACAAGCAATACCACGAGCCAAAAACTGAGCCATGGTACACAGGATGTTTATGCTGACAGACTAAGTAGACATATGTAGCATTTGAAAATAAGGAAAACAAATGTGGGCAAGAATGGCAAGCATACATTTTTTGAAAGAGCACAGGCAGGCCTTTTGAAGGCTAGGTGACTTGTGCAGGTTACACAAGCGCATTGTGCCTAAAGCAGTGACTAAATGCAGATCACCTTTCGGAAATGAAAGGGGTGTTTAACAAAGTGCAGTAGAAAATGTGTGAAAACTTTTGAAAACCAAGACAAAACAACACATGTCTTACATTCCCACGTTCCCAATGGTATGCCAACGAAAACGGCACCTCACATGTGTCAGTGCACTTACCTGGGTGCAAAGGGAAAATGCTAAACCACTGATACACCAAATGTCCTAGGAAGAAGACATTCTTATGGTATTTGGTGTTTTGGACATCCCACAGTTTTGGGCCTCAGGTGCTACTAAGGAAAACAGAGAACCCCATACATTTCTGAAAAGAAGACACCGCAGGGAATCCAAATAGGTACAACGTTTGCCAATCGTTCTAGAATGTATTACCCACAAAGCTTGGGAAACTCCAAAAAGTGTAGAAAAAAAACAATTTTTAGACATTTGTCACCAGGAAACCACCGAAACACGACGACTACAGCATATGTCATACCTTTCCATGTTCCCGCAGGTGCCCCAATGAAAACAGTACATGGCATATGTCGGTGCACTTACTTAGGCAGAAAGGGAAAGGCTAAACCACTGGTACATCAAAGGGCCCAGGGAGAGGACATTCTTATCGTATTTAGTGTTGTGGACAGCTCACATATTTGGGCCTGGGGTGTCGCAGCCACCAAGGAAAAGGGGGATTCCCCTACATTTCTGAAAAGAAAATACCTGGGGGAATCCAGAGCGGTCTGACTTTCACCAATCACCCTAGAATGTATTACCCACAAGACGGGCAAACCCCAAAAAGTAAAGTGTAGAAAAAAAAAAAAATGTTCAGACATTTGCCACTGGGAACTGCAACACACGGGCAAAAACACGTCTTACTTTGCCATGTTCCCACAGGAGTCCCAATGAAAATGGTACCTCACATGTGTCGGTGCACTTACCTGGGTTCAAAGGGATAAGGCTAAACCACTGGTACATCATATGCCTTGGGGAAGCCTGGATTTTGCCGTCGGGCAACTCACAGATATGGGCCTGGGATGTCACAGCCACCAAGGAAAACGGGGAACCCCATACATTTCTGAAAAAAAGACACCCGGGGGAATCCAACAGGGTCTCAATAACCTCCATGGATGTTGTTAACCTCTGTGGAGGTATTGGCACACTGACGGTGCTCCCTGGTCGGAAAAAGCTGTAACACAGGCAAGCCAGAGCCCCAGGATGGGCAGCTGTCTCCCATGTGAGTCGGCTGTCCCCATGTCCAGCGGCAGTCCAAGGGATCCCCGCCAAGGTTGCCTTTGCTCCCAAGAGAGAAAAGCTGTAATGTAGCCCAGCCAGAGCTCCAGAATGGTTTGGGGTGATGTCCCTGGCCTTGGATGTCTGTCTCCAATGTGGGTCAACCGTCCACAGGTCTAAAAGCAGTCACAGGGAGCCCTGGCAGGTTCCCTATCACTCCCCACAGAGAAAAACTGTAAAACAGCCCTGTCAGAGCTCCAGGACAGCTGGTGGTGCTGCCCCTGGCTGTGGGGCCCCGTCTCTAATGTGGGTCGACCGTCCACAAGTCCAGCGACCGTCCTAGGGATCTCTGGCAGTGTAACCATCCCTTCCTGAAGGGAAAAGCTGTAACAGCGCAGCCAGAGCTCCAGGATGGTTTGGGGTAATGTACCTGGCATTGGGTGCTTGTCTCCCATATGGGTCGACCGTCCCTAAGTCCAGCAGCGGTACAAGGAAGACCCCGCAGGGTCACCATCCCTCCCTGAAGGGAAAATCTGTAACACAGCCAGGCCAGAGCTCCAGGACCGTCAGGTGTGACACACCTGTCCTTGGGCACGGGTCTTACATGTGGGCCGACCGTCTGCCAGCAGTTTTCCAAGGGAGCCTCGGCAGGGTCACCATCCCTCCCCACAAGGAAAAGCTGTAACACAGCATGGCCAGAGCTCTAGGGAGGCCGGTGGTGCTGCCCATGGGCACCTGTCTCCCATGTGGATTGATTGTCGTCAAGCCCAGCGGCAGTCCTAGGGAGCAGTGTGAAAAGCTTTAGCACAACGCAGCCAGAGTTCCAGTATAGTCAAGGGTGATGTCCCCAGCTTTGGGCATCTGTCTCCAATGTGAGTCGACCGTCCACAAGTACAGCAACGGTCCCATGGAGTCCCGGCAGGGTCCCCATCCCTCTCTGGGGGAAAAACCTGTAATGCAGCCCAGCCAGAGCTCCAGAACAGCCAGGGCTGCTGCCACCTTCTTTGGGCACCTGTTTTCAGTGCAGGCCTACTGTCCACAAGTCCAGCTATGGTCCCAGGGAGACCCAGCAATGTCCACATCCCTCCTCTGAAGGAAAAGCTGTAACACAGTGCAGCCAGAACTCCAGGACAGTTGGGGTGCTGCTCCGGGCCTTCAGCACCTGTCTCACAGGTGGGTCGCCCTTCCCCCACTCATCTGTGGTCCCAGGGAGCGTCAGCCGGGTTCCCATTCCCTCCCAGGAGGGAAGAACTCAAGGAAAGTTGAGGGTAGATCCCCCAGCCTTGGGCGCCTATCTCCCATGTTGGTCGCCTGTCCTCAGGCCCAGCAGCATTTCCAGGGAGCCCTGGCAGGTGCCCCATCCCTCCCTGGAGGGAAAAGCTGTGATGTGGCCCAGCCAGAGTTCCAGGACAGCCGGGGGTGGTGCCCCAGGCAATGGGCATCTGACTCACACTTGGGTTGACCACCCCCAGCCCCAGCAATGGTCCCAAGGAGCACCCATAGGGTCCACATCCCTCCCCGAGGAAAAAGCTATAAGGTAGACCTACCGGAGATCCAGGACGGCCAGGTGTACTTCAACGGGCAATGGGCGAAAGAGCCCCAACCCCAAAATCTTTTCCCTTGTGGCTTAGTGCTCCTTACTGCTTCCCAAAATGGGACCAGACCCTAAATGTTGCCCCCCAGGGAAGCAGGCAGGATCTGCCCCTCGATGGGGGGAATCCTGAGGGGGATGGCCATACAGGCATTGGGCCAGACTTCTGATGACCCCTAGTGTGCCCCTGTCAATATTGCCCTATGTTGTTTTGCCTTCCTTGAGGGCAAATGGGTGCAAGACAGCACCCATTTGCCCCCAAAGAATGTCAAAACAACATTATACTGTCTTGTTGGCCTTTTTTGTGGGGTGGGGGAGGGGGGCGGATGGGCCCCGGGACTGGGCCCGGGGATCCCACTCCAAGATCATATCGCTGGTGGCCTTCTGGTCCTTGCTGCATCCTAGGGGTAGCAAAATGGGACCAGAACCCCAATTTTGCCACCCCAGGGAAACAGCAAGGGTCTTCCCATCCTTGGGTGGAATCCTAAGGAGGCTGGCCCTACTGGGCCAGCCCCCTGATTCCCCAAGTGTTCCACTCTAAGTGGAGTGTAATGTTGTGTTGCCTTCCTTGGGGGCAAATCGATGCAAAACTGCACCAATTTGCCTCAAAAGAAGGCAAAACCACATTATGCCATCTGGTTAATATTTTCTGGGGGTGGGGGTGGGGGGCTGATGGCCTGTCCCCCACCCCAAGATAATATTCCTGGTGACAGAGTGGTCCTTGCTACTTCCCTGGGGTGGCAAAATGGGGTCAGAACCTCAATTTTCCCCAGGTAAGCAGCAAGAATCTGCCCTTCCCTGGGGGGATTTCTAGGGGGGCTGGCCCACAGGCACTGGGCCATCCCCCCAAGACCCCAAATGGTGCCTTATTTTTGCATTCATTGGGGGCAAATGGGTGTAAAACACCACCTATCCGGCCCAAACAAGGCAAAACATTGGAGCATTGTTTTTTCTTGTTTTGTTGGTGGTTGGGGCTGTTTGGCCTGGTGGGGGCCCCCACCCCCAAAATCAATTCCATGGTGGTCCAGTAAGATTGCTGGTCAAGGATAAAATGATCCTTGACCCGCTATCGGCATTTGAGAGTCTCCCCTTTCCAACAAACCCTCCCCCATGCAAATCGGGCAGAACCTGCTAATAGCTAAAGCATGTAAATATCATTTCCTGGTGATGTTGGTGCACATAGCATACCCCAACGTCATCATGGCCAAACCCAGGCACAGAAGGGAAAGTCCTCCCCTTCACGGCCTGGGGGCCAGGATGATGGGAGCTGTAACATGGTGGGTGATCCGCCCATCCAAAGGTAACTGCTAAAAAGGATAAGGTATCTCGTCCTCAGCACGGCAAACATAGGATTTAAGGGGTTATCAAGGCTCAGGTGTATAAAAGGTGAACCCCAAATCAATGTGAGGAGAAAGAGCTGCCTTGGTGGAAAGAGAACAGGAGGTCAAGATACTGGCAAAAATCCCAGAGGACTTGCAGGACCCGAAACGAGCAAGTCGGGTAGTGCATGCAGCACCGGGAACCTGTGAAATTGAAGGTGGACAGCTAGAGCTGCCGAACAACAGAAAACTAGAACGGCTGCATGCCACATCCATTCCGATAGCAGGCATGTACAGAGAAGTACCCGGCAAGGAGGAGGAGTCAAGACGATCTGCATATCAGCTGGCAAGAAGGTGAGCTGATGCAGCAGGGACCAATGGAGTGGAGCTGCTAAGAGCCAGTGAGGGTCAGAGGACTCGGAAACACTGGAACGCTCCCAGGGAATCGCAAGTTGCAGTTCACAGAACTGAGGAAATATGAGCAGTATTGAATACCAATCTGAATGAAAAGTACTGTTTGAATGAAAATACGCAATATTGAATGTTGAATGGAATGTAAAGTTCTGTTTGAGGAATATGAAATACCCAATGAACATTGGAAATTAAACTGACAAAGAATGTCATACTTGGTGAAAGGAACGCAGTGAACAGAACAAAAGCAAATAGGTTGATAAACAAAGGTGGAGAAAACTTGTAAGTGTTTGGGAAATGCAAAAAAACTGATGTACAAGTTTGTTGCAGGAAGTAAAGAGAATATAAGTGTGGAAAGTCAGAAGCCTGAGGCAGAAAAGGGAACTTATGTTTCTGTGACCTGTGCTGGGTGGACCATGTGAACTGCGCCTGGATCTGGGAGTTCCCCACTGTGAAGTTCACAGACATTGCAAATTAAGCCCAGGACTGAAACATTGACAATCCTCCACAGTGATGCGCTACTGTTGACAATGCTAGCTCGACGCTAGACTCTGGCTTCTCCTGAACTCTGTAAAGCGTTGTACTGCCCATGGGACAGGTTGGTGTTATAAACAAAAGAAATAAATAGGAGAAGCACAGGGCCCATGGTTGTGTGACCTGTGATGCGTGGTCTAAGTGGTCTGACAATTATGCCTAGACAAGGGATCCCTAAATTGTGACAAGGAAGAGACATTGTGAAGGAACCACAGAGAAATGGGAATCAAATGCTAAAGAAAACTAGAAGGCAGGTCAAGTGGACCTATTATTTTCTTACAAGGAAGCTAATGCAAGTCATATGAGTACAACAGTGCAATCTTGGGGAAGGAAATCCTGAGAACTTAAATAACTGAATATAGTCTTGGGGAAGGGAACCCCTTTTTTGTGAACTGCGCTAGATTGAACTTGGGGAAGGGAACCTCAACACCCCCTTTTGTGTGAACTGTGCTAGATTGAACTTGGGGAAAGACTTGACAGAACATTGGTAAGAACCCTCTTTTTTGTCTGCTATTGAGGAATGGTGTGCCGCCAATTACCTCTGCCTTAATGCCAGTAAGACTGAGATTCTACTCATCGGCACACCCACTCCCTCCTTCCCTGCAGCTCTCTGGCCAGCCTCTCTTGGCCCACTTCCTGCTCCTATTTGCAAGGCAAAAAACCTTGGGGTCATCTTCGACTCCACACTCTCCTTCTCTCCTCACATATCTAACGTCTCTAAGAAGTCACACTACCAGCTGCACCTCCTCAGAGGTATTCTTCCCTTCCTCTCCTTCCCCCAGAAGCTCACGGTCTCCAAAGCCCTGGTTCTCTCGAAGATGGACTACTGTAACAGCCTATATCTTAATCTGCCTGCCTCCACTCTCCGTCCTCTGCAACTCATCCAGAACAGGACTGCGAGACTTGTCCTTGGCCTCAAGCCCAGGGACCGTATCTCTCCGGGACTGAAATCTCTACACTGGCTCCCAGTGGCTGCGAGGATAAGTTCAAAACCCTCTGCATTGTCCACAAGGCCTTCTGGGGCCTGGAGCCTAAATACCTTCAACTCTCTCTTCCTAAATATCTTCCTTCCCGAACCCTTCGCTCATCTGTCTCCAACTCCCTCAGAGTCAGCCGCTTCTCGAAGCAACGAGCTGGGGATCGATCTCTCTCTGCGGCAGGGGCCTCCATCTGGAACAGCCTTCCTGCCTCCCTGAAACTTGAGGAGAAGCATCTCCAGTTCCGGAAGCACCTCAAAACCTTCCTCTTTGCTTCTGCTTTCTCTCTCCCTTTCCCCTGCTAAATTCTTCACTGAAACTGCACTGAACCTGCACCTGGGCCACTCTCACCGACCTCGGTCCTTGGCCCAGCCACTCTCCACTTGCACTGCCTCCCTGGCTACCCCTGCACTGCTGGACTGTCTCTGTATCCCTATAGCCCCCCCTCCCTGCACTTGTCTGCACTTAACTTGCACTTGCCACCAGCTGGCCCTATTTATTTATTTTTTATTCTACTTACCCTGTTCTGCACTTCCCCCCTCCCCTTCCCCTTGCACTTTTCCCTTCCCCCTACCCCTGCACTTGCACGATCAGAATGACACCTGGCCTAGTAGGATCGTTGTCTGTCTTCCCCTTGTTCCCCCCTCCCCGCCTCGTCGCGCCTTGAAACACCTGTGTATAGGCGCGTTACAAATGCCATATCATATCATATCATATCATATCATATCAAGCCATGCAACTATTGGAACTGTATTGAACTTGTGAAAGAACTTACACTGAAAACAGCTGAGACTTTACTTTTCAACACTGTTCTGTTGGCTAAGAAAAAACGTATTCTAGATGTGAGGGCAAGCCTAGGTTTTGACACAGAGAGACTTTTGATTCAGGCTTCCAGGCATAGACACCTCTTAGTTTTATTTAGGAAGGTAAATTCATACCTCAGTTATAGGGCAAGTTAGGTGTTACACCATCCTGATCCTTTATAAAGCTTTTGATATTGACTTATACAACTGTTGTCTCAGTCATGTCCTGATACAATGCCTGTCTCACACTAGTCATTTTAGTAAGTAGATGAGGAATTATTGGGGATCCTCTTGTGTATTTATGGCAAATTGAACAATTTATTCACATTGGTCCGCTACCTGTCTTACACCTGACACAGTGTAGCTAGTGTTAGAATTATTACTAGCATATCTGTGCAGAATGTGGTGTTGTAAACATAGCTGTTGTGAGCCATGCAAGTAAATATTGTCCAAAAGTGGTAACAATTGGAACAGTAGATTGATTTCCACATTGCATAGCAATTCACTCCATTTGTTTTCTTAAATGTAAAAAGGCAGAAGAATTTGGCCTGCGGTAGATTTAAAGGTGTTGCATTTCTTTTTTCTTTTTAAATGGGGACCATGGTGTATTTTCAGTCCTTACCAGTTCCTTTTTTCAGATTTCTTTTTTCATGTACAGGGTACATATGCCGATGGGGAGTGTACACTACACATAGTTTGTTTTATTCTAGGATACAACAAATGTCAACTTTGAATTTGTTTGCATTGAAGTTCAGTAGAAGGAAACCTGTTGGAGTGCTGTGTAACTTGTATCTTGTGACTTATGACATGTTACAGCATGTGACAGAGTGAGAAATAATTGTTATATGTGGGCATGCATATCTTAAAAAAAAGAACTGTGCTGTAGTTCAGGAATCTTTTAGTTTCTTCAAGTTTGCAAACTTGATGAGTATAAATTGGATTTTGTTTTATTTGGATATGTTTGTAAACCAACCACTGTCTGCATTGTTCCATTAACTAATCTTTGATCTACCTCAATGTGCATCTTAGTGTTATGCCGATGAGACAGGTAGTGAAAATGTTTTCTAATGCAGTTATGTCTGATAGAGATTTTTCTAGGATATTTAGGCGTTCCATAGCATTTTGACACATAGGAAGTGTTTTACCACGGATTTCTAATTTGTCTATGCAGCTGATGTGGTCTATGGGTTGACTTTCATTTTTGCACGCTGTGTCATTTAATTGGGCACAGTTGGCAAGAGTTGAAATTTAACACAAGCATTGTTGATTTTGCTGTGCTAACTATTCTATTATTTCAGGGCCAGATCATTATAGTCCACACAGTTCATTTGAAACTCTAATTTTTAAGGATGCTTTTTCGTGTTCAGTAAGTGCACCAATTCTTATGTTCTTTAGAATTTGAGCATATGTTGGGTCTGCTGATGGATACATATGTTGTACAATTTCTCTGTAATGAAAGTGAGGCCACAGACTAACATTTCCTATACTGCAGAGTGTGGTATGAACTTCTTTGTAACCTAATTTGTTTTAATCTATGTTGGTCTTTGACTGGTATGAACTGTAGGAGATCCCCAAACACAATGTTGTGTATTTCTACAAACAGTTCCTTGTATCCAAGCATAAGGACCTACTGCATACTTACTTCAGCTATTAGAATAACTTTCTTTGTTCGTAGCATTCTGTGTACTTCTGTAAAGATGCAAATCCAACGTCCTTAAGGGAGGGTGCAAGTACAGGATATAAAAAATATTTTAGCAAGGCCTTACACCTGGGTAGTGATGCAGTGATCACTTAGTTTTGTGACATCACAGGGTAATTACAATATATACATATAGGTGTACCTCACATCAGGCAGTTGTCAGGCTGGGGGCTGTGCAGAAAAGCACAAGTACAGAGGGTTTACAGGGAACTAGGGTTAGCACCCGTATATTGTTAAATAAAAGAATAGGTAGGTGCAGCTTCATTTTTTATGTAGGTATCCAGCCCCTCTGGGAAAGGACGTCGCCCGCTGCAGCAGGAAGGAGGAATTAATTTCTCATGGAAAGCTAAGAGAAAAGAACCAGAATAATGTATATTGGCAAGTATTTATTTATTTATTTATTTATTTATTTATTTGACATTTATATAGCACACAAAACCCTGAAGTATCTAGGCGCTGTTACATTAGTTCAGTGTCTACAGGCAACCTTTTGTGCGTTGCCTGTAGTCACTGAACTAATGGGAAAGGAAAGCACCAGTTTGATTTGTCAATGTGTAACATTCTTTGGGGGGCCTGATTTCGAGTGACCAATCAACATGTTAGAATTATACTAATTGTTGTCATTTTTCACTGTAAAAGTTGTAGCCCGGAAGTACAATGTTGAAAAATGATTTCCAGTTCGGATCCACTGAGCTGTCTGTTTTTCTCCCAGCTGTTTCTTTTTATTAAATACTTAATTTTTCACAGATTTTGGATTATTTCTTTGATTACTTGGGAGATTGCATCTTTACATTTGGAGGACCCTGCAATGCAAGATCTCTAGTTTCTCAACAAGTCGGGGGGCTCCATGCCACATACCTTGGAGGTAAGGTTCTGGCCTGCAGAGACCAGATTGAGTGCAAAAAACAAGGATGTCTTGCAGGATCTGAGTTTCCTGAAAGTCTGCTTGATCCCATGGGACGACTGTGATCCAGGGGGTTCAGTTGATAGGGGAGATTCAGCATCAAGGTAGCTCAGTTGTCCTAGAGCACATGAGTGTACTAGTAAACGAAAAGGTAACATTGTACATGTTTTAGTTGATTCTTATAGTGGTTGGTATATTGGACAGAAAGGGATCTCCTCTGTTGTGGGGAAAGACAGCACCATTTAGAATTGTAAGCATTCTGATGAGCTATTGAAGGGAACTCTTCCATTGGGAGGAACAATGACATCATAAGTATGATAGAACTGTGAACTGGTTTGGAAACTCCTCTTACGAGAGGAAAGACAGTGCTGTATAGAGGGAGGAAATGTGTCTTTTTTTGGCCCAATGACTGAGGACAAAAGGAAATTATTGTTGAATATAGGAGTGAGTCTTGTTTTTGTGTAGGTGAGGTTATTTATGTTTGCAGGAGTATAGAGGATTTTTTGACATTTTGTAGAATTGTATTAGAGTTGTTAAGGTGGTGTGGGTACAAGTGTGATGGAATGAGTGAGTGAGGATTGATTTGATTGGTGTAAGAAGTGGGAAAGGTGTGTGGTGACTGGAGGGTGAGGTGTGAGTGGTGGTGCTGTGAAAAGAAAACACGGTTACACATTTGAGGCTTTCAAAATTGTTTTGGGGAGTTGGGGACTGTTGTAATATGATTTATGTTTTTCCAAATTGGTTTATTTAAGTACTGCAGAGGCATGGGAATACACAACCATGTTAGAACAGTGTCGGTGGACATACAGTGGGGAGGGATGGTGTTAATTTGTATTATGGAAACTCTGTTAGAGCACTTGTGCAGTAAATTGCCAAAGTATAGAGATAAAATGATAAACTTCTATATAGAGGGGCTACCAGACACAACAGGAAAGTTGTTCTAGTCTTGGCCCGGTGAAGGTACATTTGAAAGGTATATTGTAGAGCATGTGTACACTTATTTATTGAGCACAACAAGAGAGGTGATGGCTGAAAGGTTTCAAATTAATTTCAAACTCTGGCATTGCTCTGGCAAACCCTCCAGAACATAGTTCTTCGCCGGCCAAGATATTATAAAAGGGGAAAGACATATGCAAATCAGGCATGGTGGAAGCCCAAAAGGGGTATTCCAGGCCGAACCTCTTGGTCAGATCCCCTCTGCATGAGACCTATTTATTAGCCACACACAAAGGGAGAAAACTGAAGAGTAGACAAATTATATTAGAGTTGTGGAAAATGTTTGAGGGCGAGGAAGCTCCCGCCAAAATGGCAGTTAACAATAATGGAACGGTTACCATCCTTCAGCCTTTTCCCCTTATGGTTTGTTACTGCTATTACAAGCCACGGTGGGCTACACCCACCACCGTCATGTACTTCCAGCTGAGGATCAAAAAGGGGCGACCAAGAAGAAAGCAAGGACTAGTACGATTCCCTCAGTGAGTACCTCTAGTAACAGAACTACTATCCTCACAGCAGCAGAGACTGTTAGGAGCACAATACTTTCAGAGATAGGGAAGAGCATGCAAAGACAGAGAGGATGTATTAAAAGAAGCAGAGGGAGATGTTTCGAGGGCCACATAGGAACAGGAAGAGTGCTAGCGCAGAGTGATTACTTCAGACACCTCGATGACAGGAAAAATCATGTTTAAATTGGACAGCAAACCCAGTTCAGAGGTGGAACTCGCCACTTTAAAACCAGTCGATAGTGATTCCACTGAAGATGACTGTCAAGTAGAAAAGGATGAGGGAGAGGAGATTTGATATTTTGGGGAGATGATATAGATAGGGAAAGAGAGAGAGAGAGAGAGAGAGGGGGAGAGAGGGGGGCAGAGATTCATTTTAACAACTTAGGAAACAGGAACGCAGGGTAGCAGTAGCAAGCAGTGTGAAGGGGGACAACGTATCACAGCCTCAGATGCAGTTCCTCCTATTATCGAAAGGTTGCGGGGGACCCCAGTACGTACCATGGCCAAATATAGATAATGACAATTTAATCAACATCTTGTCCTGCACAGCAGGGGAAGACAAATGGATCTATGCCCTTGAGAAAGAGACATCAGGGACTGCCTTGGCTATAGGAGATTTAAAAAGCTTATTTGCCACTTTACTGGGTGGGAAGGTGGACATAATTTGGGAGCTGGGTCTTCAAAGCGGTTAAGCACTGTGTCAACCCGCTACCCAGACCTGCCACTCCACACTCCCTCAAAACATTGAAAAATCCACTGCCATCAACGCCTTCTTCATTGACAAAATCAGAACGATTTGCCAGCACATAGACACCAGATCTGCATCCACAGACCCTCCTCAGGAAATCTCCATAGCCAGGACAACATTCAAGACATTCTTGACAGAGGAACTGGTAGAAACCCTGGATACGCACAAAGCAACATCGTATACAGGCAACATCCTCCCAATCCATCCTGAAGATCCTCCCCACAGACGCTCTCCTTCCCTATTTGGAAATCAGCAATAGCTCCCTAACTCAAGGTACCTTCTCATTGACCCTAAAAACAGGGTCAATCCTCCCTCTACTAAAGAAACCCATTCCTGATGACCTAGGTAAGTATCATCCCATCACCCATCTTCCCTTCCTAGGAAAGATCTTCAAGATAGTGGTGCCACACAACTGCAGCAGCACATCAACACCAACAATCGCCTCCAAACCTACTAATCATGTTCAGACCCAGATGCAGCATTGAGGCAGCAACCATACATGTGGTTGACAACACCCTCAACACGCTTAACAATGGCCACCTGCGATGCTGGATATGCATTGGAGGGACAGGGCCTCCATGTCCTTGCCTTGTACTCCCTTATCATGTGTGATCTGTGTTATTTTCTGCACACGAGTCCAGTTGGTACCCCTGACAGTGCAGCTCTTCCTCGTTTTGGTTGTGGTGAAAAGAAACCTTTGGGATACCCTAACCGATGTCTGGGGGTACACTCCTGGACCCCTAGTGCATGTTTCTGGGCACCTGTGTGTTGCCCACAGAGCAGGGTATCGGCTGCTGGCAGCTTTATGCCGGTGTGACAGGAGCACTGATTATCCTCCATTTTGGGATACCCAGGCCCTGCCATAGGAATCAGTGGATTCCTGATAAAGGCAAGATGACCTCTTGGTTTCTATTGCCTGTTAGCTTGATTTCCAAAAGTCCTGGGAAGCCCTGACTCTGTCCCTTCCCTGACTGGCTGTTGGGTGGAAGAACCATATATGGTCTTGTGAGGAAGTCCAGGCCAGACTGGCTGGCACCTTCCCAGTGACTGAATGTTGCGGGGACACCCTTGGGGTGGGACCTGTGTAAATGGAGTGTGTGACAAATATGCATTCCATGTTATGGGTGTCTAGTTTCTGTGTGTGTAACACAATGAATGACACAGCCCTGCCTGAAATGGACATGAATGCAGTTTAGTGTGCTGAAAGGCTGGGTGCTTGCCCCCAATCTACATTCCTCGTATATGGGTGTCTGGGTGGAGTGAATGGCCTGAATGCCTGTGAGCATGGGTGGCTGCCTGCTTGCATGAATGCCCTTCAGCTGACACAGCCCTTGCTAACCTCAATCTATCTATCTCCAACACTCTTGGCATTCTTGCCCCTGTCATGAGGGTCCTACTGAAGCCTTTTCAAACAGTGCAACTCCTGGTACGACTCCTGGCTGCCCTTAAACGCAAGGTTAGGGCAGCAGAATGGAAATGGAATGTGTTGGGTGAACCATCTGACATACTGGCCTGCCACCTCCTTCAAAGGCATTATCGACTCTGCATCCGCACCAAGAAAAGAATATTTATTGAAGCCTGCATCTCCGTGGCATCAAATAACACAGACAAAGTTTTCAAAGTCTTCAAGGAACTGGCTAATCCTGCAGCAGCCACTTCTTCTGTTGCACCCACCGAGGACCTTTGCTCGGCCCTGGTGGCACACATCACCAAAACAACCCAAGACATTGTTTCCACCCTCTCTTCCACACCACAGCATATACCAACACTGAAGTCTCCCTTGGCCCCCCTCCTCTTACCCTTTCTTCTCTTTCTCCCATTACACCGGATGAGGTCACGAGACAAGTCCGATCTATGAAGGCTTCATCCAAACAGGTGGACCCCGGCCCCTCCAAAACCCTCAAAGTCAATATTGACTCCCTTGCCCCAGCCTTGGCTGATCTCTGCAATCCCTTCTTTTCCACAGGAGCTTTCCCATCTGCCCTGACGCACTCCCTTGTGCACCTTCTGCTAAAAAAAACTCTGCTGACTCCTTCATTCCGGCAAACTACCGCCCTATCTGCATCACTCCTTTTTTGGGCAAACTCCTGCAGAAACTGGCTATCTCTCAGCTGACCCTCAACACTGAATCTGATGGTTCATCCCACGACAATCAATCTGGCTATAGAGCATCCAAAGGCATGGAAACTGCTCTTCTGAACACCCATGAAGACCTGCTCTCAAATCTCGACACTAACACCCCCTCTATCCTCATTCTCCTTGACCTCTCCTCTGCCTTCGACATGGTTCACCACTAAATCTTGATTGCATGTCTCTGTGCCACTCAGGGAATCATAGGTCAGGCTCTGGCACAGTTAACCTGCTTCCTCTCCGACCGCACATCCCAGGTGGTACTCGGAGCCTTTCACTCGACTATCACTTTCTCATCATGTGGCGTTCCCCAGAGATCTAACCTATCCCCTTGGTTCTTCAACATCTATATGCCTGCCCTGGCATGTGTGATTGCCACTTTCACCTCTAACTTCCAGTGCTATGCTGATGACATGCAACTGTCTTTCGGGCTACCCTCAGCCGCCCCCTCCTCATCGCTCACATCTAATTATGTGACCACTATTCAGTCATTGCGTGCTACAAATGGCTCTGCCTCAACACCACTAAGAGTGAGATTGTTCGCATTGGGATGCCTGTTCCGCTTTCCCACTTTTGCTCTGGCCGGCCTCCCTTGGCCCTGCACCCGCACCCACCTGCGAAGCAAGAAACCTTGGAGTCATCTTTGACTCCACTCTCTCCTTCTCCTCTCGTCTCACATTTCAGACATCTCTAAAAAATCTAACTATCAGCTTCACCTCCTAAGAGGTACTCTACCTTGCCTCACTTTCCCCCAGAGGCCTGCTTTCTCCAGATCCATGATTCTCTCCAGGCTGGACTATTTCAACAGCCTCTTCCTCACCCTCACTTCTTCTGACCTGCACCCTCTGTAACTCATCCAGAAAAGAATCGCAAGACGTATCCTTGCATCTCTGTGGCGCTGACATCTCTTCACTTGCTCCCTGTGGCTGCAAAGATCACATCAAGACCCTTTTCATTGTTCACAAGGCTTTCTGGGACCTGGGACCTACCTACCTACAACACTGCCTACGTAAATTCAGTCCCTCACAAGCCCTCTACTCATTTACCTCCAATCTTCTACGAGTGAGCCGGTTCTCCAAGCAGATATTTGAAGGGAGATCCTTATCCTCATCAGGTGCCTCCCTCTGGAATTGCCTGCCTGCCGCCCTCTGTCTTGAGCCTCATCTGCTTAAACTCCAGAAACTCCTCAAGATGTTCCTCTTCTCCTCTTCATTCTCTCTCCCTCTACCCTGCTAACCAAATTCTCTGTTTTTTCCCTCTCTCCCACCTCTTCCTTACGGCATGCTGACTGGCCGCTGGGTGTACCTCACTGTCTCACTGGTCCCCGGCACCCGCCAGTCCACTCTCACACTTGCTCCAGGGCTGTACACCCCACCCACACTCAGTGCTCTTGAGAAATTAATCCAAGAGAGTGGCTCTCTCTGCACTTAACTCAGTCTCAACCGACTGGGTGCACTTGACCCCCCTGTGACTCTCTGTGCATTTGCATGATCCTAACGCACCACGCCTAGATAGTCTCTCTGTTCTCCCTTGTCTTCACCCTAATTGTTAAAACTGCAGAAACACAGTCTGGCCTATTTGCTGTCTCCTAAACTGTTAAGTGTGTTTTTTATGCACTTACTGTGCCTGTGCAGACTATTATCGTCTCAGAATTTCAAGGGCTCTGAGCGACTGTTTGTTTTTTCCCCATGTTCCCATGTGGGGGTTAAGAAAAGCCTCTATCTCAGGGATTGGTCTTTAAATATAGAAATATTGCACAGCTACGAGTCAATGAATCACCTCTGCAATGAACATAAAAAACGAGGAATAGCTCCACTGTACTTGTCAATATAGACTTGTGAGAAAACTTTTTATGAAATTTAGATGAAACTTATTTGTATCAAAACAAATCCAGGGCGGTGTGGTCTTATCGCCTGCAAGGCAATGAATTGCAAATTATGTGATCTTCCCGAAACTCAGTAATCACTCAGACATTTGGTGACTGTTTGTTCCAGTAAACAAAGTAACTTCTAAAGTTCAAAGCAAAAACAGCTGCACTATCTTAGTAAATTCTTACATTTATATTACTCCAATGAGGAACATGTTTTCTGGAATAAATGTCTGTCAGGACGTACCACCTCACTGGTTATACCAATTGTGGGTTTTATGAAAATTTTACATCTTGATGAGAACGTTATAAATTAATGATGGCCTTGTCTTTTAGAGATGCATTGAAATATTTTTTGCTATGTTTACGGATTAAATGAAATGTAATTGTCTTTTTATTTTTAATCATGAGAAGAAATCGATCTACTAATAGATGGTGTAAACATTTTTCATTTGGTTTTATCGAATGTAATATTGTATGTTAATGTTTTTGCAACTTGTTAAAGGTTATATGATTAACCAAACAACAATAAAACCTTTTTTTTAAATGTTTTGCATTTGCTGATTTCCACTTATAAGGTAATTGGTCCTTTTCTGTGGAATGCTATTGCCTGAAGCTGTCTCCAACATAACTGCCCAATCAGCACCTAGCATTCTATCAACTTCCGATACTAACAATTCCAACCAATCAGAGTGTCATGTTTGCGCTATCACATTAGGTAATGTTGTGTATTTGCCACAAGAAAAGAAGCCACCAGTTAGGTTTGTCAATGTATAGAGTTCTTTTGGGGCCTGAGTTCGAGCAGCCAATCAACATGTTAGAGTTATACTAATTGTTTCGATTTTCCTCTTTAAAAGGTGTAGTCCGGAAGTACAATGCTGAGAGATTGTTTCCAACTCAGGTTCACAGAGCTGACTGTTTTTCTCCCAGCTGTTTCTTTTTAATAAAAACTTGTTTTTCCTTGCAACATGTACTCTCCATTTTTGACAATTTTTCAATTACTTCTTGGATTACTTGGGAGACTGCGTCTTTACATTTGAAGGCTTCAGCGACATCTCCCGTTACCTCGACAAGGCTGTGGGCTCCCTGTTGCACACCTTTGGGGTGTGCCACCGACCTGCAGACACCAGATCGAGAGCACTAAATGGGGAGGTTTTGCAGACTTTTGCCAATGAGGAGTTTTGTAGCTTTTGCCAACAGTTTGTGGTATTCTTGTTTGTTTTGGGGCTCAACTGGGATGAGTAGTAGTCTGTGTAGAGTTACTCCTCCTAAGTTGTAAGCAGCAGAACATTTGTTGGTTCTTTTTTCTTCTCCAAATATACACATTGTTGCCAGAACACGCTTCATCACTAACAAACAAGAGTAGAGGTGTGCATATTTTGCAATTGCTAGTTTTATGTAATCCATGTCCAATGTTTTCTGTGACTTCCAGGTAAATGGTGAGTTGTTCATAATTTATCTGTGATGTGAACACTCATACACCTTGTTCAGAGTGCTTGCAATGATCCATCATGTTTTCTACTTTGGTCATTGCTATTTCCGATTCATTTTGAATAAGTAGTCAAGTGCATAGTTCTTATTAAAAATATTGGTGGATGTAAGAAGTTGTGAAACTGATGGTACAATAAGTTGCCATAAGAAAGACCTCTGAAATTGTGTGACTTTTTTTTTAAAAGGGACTTTGGGCCTCATTACAAACTGGGTGGTATTCCAGTGGTAAATCCATTAGAATACCACCCAATGGAATTATTGTTACTGCCATTTGGTCTGGTGGATTTACCACCAGATTACAGGTGGTGGTGGTGGTGGTGGTGTTAGTCCCCATTGATTTTGGGTCCATAGGACTCCATTGGGGATTTTGACAGAATTACTGTTCCAGAATTAATGCTGCAGTAATTCCATTGATTTTGATTATATTTCTGTGGAAAGTGGGAGGATTTACTGCCAGCATGATGTTGTAGGTAAATCCCCCATTCCAGGGCCAAACTCATAGTATGACGTTGTGGAAAAGTGCATGAGGAAAAAGCAATTTTTGGAGGCAATTAGATTACATGTTTTAATCATGGATGCATATGGCAAGAGGGGAAGACATTGTATAAGTATTTGAGTAAGATATTAAAAAAACCTTAACGAAACGTAGATGAGGTAAGTATGCATGGGTTTGGGTGAAGAATTTTCAAATACGGGTTGTATCATGCTAAATGCTAGGTCCAAGGATGATACCCGAATCGTCTATTGGTGCACAGTGTTCAACTATTAATTAGAATGTTGTTAGCCTCGATTTCTTTTAAGGTATTAGAAAAGATTTCTCTTTTGGGACACTTTCCCTCCATATGTTATTGAGCCGCACAGTTGTTGCTTTTGTTTTGTCTTGACTTGTTGAAGGCTGAAGGCTTCACTTCCCTGGCTTTTTGCTATTTTGTTATGGGGAAACTGACTAGTGCTTCAGACTATCAGTACTGGAAACCTGTTTCCCTTTTGGCTTTTTACTTGTTATTTGTTTGGCTAACTTTTTTCATATTGCACAAAGCATCTTTCAATTACTTTTGAATCACCCTAGACTTAATTCAAAGGGATTTTTGCTTGCTTTTAAATTTGCCTAAAGAAATGTTGGTGGCAGAAGTTACTTTTTTTACAATTGTAGCTATAGTTTTAGTTAGCACATTCACGTTTACTGCGTTTAGCTACGAGCAGTGGCTAGTGTCCCACGATGTTTGTGCCACAAGGTGTTTTTCTTGTTATTCGGCCATTTGGTCTTTGGTCTTCTTTGGTCAGGAATTCCCTTTACATGGTCATGAATTTTTCCAGGAGAACTATTGTTTGCCATGTGTCTATGTGCCAAGGAAGCAGGCTGGGGCTGTCTGGTCCCAATCCACATACTGGTGCCATTATGTCTCGTGTACATAAATGAGTGAGCCCCATAGAGGTCCGTGATTGGACCACTGCTGGTGTGCATTGTAACAATGTAATTGGTTATTTATAATGCGCTGAATACCCAGACGTTTCTAAGAACAGACCCGGGAATCAAACCTATGTTGCTCTGCATCGTCTTGCTTCCAAGGCAAGCTTGTTGCCCCTGAGCTATCCTCCCAGTCCTGTATGAGTGGTGCAGATTCTTGCTATTGGAGGGCTGAGTTTTATCACTCACCTTAATTTAGAATAAGAAGAGGAGACCTACAGCCATTCCAGCAGATTAGAAGAGGAGCCAAGTATTCTGTGTAGCAGTGCAGATGACGAGGACCACAGGATGATTCCCGAAGAGGCCTGAAAATCGTTTGTTTTTGCTGTTGCACCAGTGAAGCCCTTGCTGAACTACCTCATACCAGAAGACCCTTTCTGGTGTTTCATACCTTTTGACTGGTGGTACCAACCAGTCTTGAAGCCTTCTCACAATCCTACAGCCTGGAGCCTTTGGAAGTGCCCCTCTACCACTCCGTGGACTAAAAAGCTCTATGTTGGGCTACCGTGGCAGAAGAATTGCCGTTATTCATTTTTGCTTTGAACTTTAGAAGTTACTTTGAATTAGAACAGAGCAGGATACATTTGAGCCCTCCACCCCACTCCATCACAGAATTGACGTGGAGTCACTAATACCTCACAATGGAACATGCTAATCCAGGGATATTTTCCAATTAGAATGGGGAGATTTTAAAAATAGATATTAGATATATATTTGGAAAATTAATGTCTTTCAGAGCAGTCAGACCAAATGGCTGAACAAACATATTATTGAAAGTGAACCAAGACATCTGCTTTGACATTTGGTATGGGTAAATTAAGAAGGTAACATGTAATTTATAGAGAACACATTCGTGGCATAATGCCCATATCACTCCCATATATAAAAAGGAAAACCGGGAAAAAAAAACAGATAATTACTGGTCTATAGCTTTGCTGAATGTGATGAGCAGACTTTGCAGGAACTATGCTAATAAAAATGGAAATCTGAGTCATGAACTCCAGCTATATCATGACATTAACCACCGTTTTTTTCAGAGGCATAGGAACCACATTAAAGGGGATAGCTCTCAACATATTAATAGAAGAAATATTGGACAAATGGGGATATGAGAAAGGATTTTTGAAATTGTTAATCTATTTGCATCAAGACAAAATAAACAAGATTAGCTTGAACATGGGTGACAAACATACAAGATGCATACCAATATACATATTGTCCTACAATTAACATTAATACAGATCTGAAATTATGGGATTAACGATGCTTTAGATAAGAACATTGATAAAACTAAGGTTTTCAGAATCACGAAAAAAGGAAATAAATTGAGGTACACGTGGAGTTTGGGTCAACACCCCCTATAAGAAGTCTGAAAGCTGAACAATTTGTGATACACAATGGGCCTCATTACAACCCTGGCGTTGGACCATGGTGCCATTAGCACCATGGTCCATGCCGGATTCCGCCATGGTGGATGGCGGATTTACCGCCCCATTCCAAGGTTGGCGGGCGGTAAATCCCCATTCACCATGGCCCCTTCCCCATTCCCATTTTTGACCCATAGGGCTCAATGGGAATGGGGAAGGTGCTAATTACGGCACCGTAAATTACAGTGCCGTAATTAGCACCAAGGTCCCTTAGCGGGTTGGACTTTAATGCCTGCAAAAAGCAGGCTTTAAAGTGTGAATCTGGCGTTAAGGGTTTAACGGCGCCGCAGCCTTTTACGGCGCCGTTAACCCCTTAACGCCAGGGTTGTAATGAGGCCCAATGTGTAAAACGAAACTGTCCCTCAGAGATCAGGCTAGAATTCGAGTTTAGAACAATGTTAATAGTATCCAAATAAAATAATTGCACTGAACAGTATGATAGCTATAGCCCGAAACCATTAATATTGATACCTTTTGAAAATGTTTTCAATTCTGTTATACTCAATCAAAGTGTGAATAAGATAATGATTGGAAGCGTGACAACAATTATAAGATATATCTGTAGATTTTTTTTTTAATTCAATATCAATTTACCCCATGCAGTGCCATTAGATGTGAACTAGATATGAACTCTCTTTCTGCACTTGCTAAATTGGGGAAGATTTCCTTTTCTGTAAAAATGAGGAATGTCGTAACAACTGATTCATGCTATAAATACAGCTGCGCTAAGTCAGAGTGTGCTGGTGATCTCTGCATACATGCCTCATTGTCAACGTCTTTTGAAACATACAGAAATGAAGATGCATTGAAATGACTTGTGAGTATGTCAGAGTTATCAAAGCGACTAGTTTACACTGGCAGAATGCATGCATTTCTTTCCAGGTGAACCTAATCACAGTGGGGCACTGTACACTTTCCTGTGAGACAGGAGAGTGCATGTTTTACGAGACTTTGCCTTAACTAATTAAACAACTAAGAAATACTTGGGGCTAGGATAGACATTCACACAGGCAGATGAGAACATGTAGAATGAATAAACTAGTGTGCTGAATGGAACATGTGAAACATCTGTGCGTTGAATATCCCATCACCTGGGAGTTTAAGGAAGAATGTTTCTGTCATATTGTGCCTGATATGTCATTTACTTTGAAAGAATATTTTTCATTGATAATTTTGCCAGGATAAGAGATCTTGCTAATTAAAGAGGACATTAGCTTGTGCACATTTTTTTTTTTTTTTACAGTTATTTAGTTTTGGACACTTTCCTTTCACGTATATTCATACTGTAATCAAGTCAGTAGTATACGATTTATTGGATATGGTACTCCACGAAATATGTAATATAATATTTATTGGACATTTAAAGGGATAGTCCAGTAAAAAAAAATATTTTAAAAATAGATAGGCAACATTAAAAAAAATAATACTAGCACTTTTTTTTTAAGCTTCCTATGTAAAATTTGGAGCTATTCAAGCTCAAATTTCGCAAAAGCAAGCACATGGGCGCATCCATTTTGTGAAATGGATGCCCACCTGTGCTGGCTTTTGCTTTTGCAGCACTAATGAAGGAAAAGCCAGCCAGCTGTAGTAAACAAAAGCTACCGCTGGGTGGCTTTTCCTTCATTGGTGCCGGGACTCGGAGGACGCGGACCGGAGACCAGAGCAGGAAAGCTGCAGCTGAATCTCGGTAAGTACTATTTATTTTTTTTAAAAAATAAGCACTAGCTGCGTTTTTTTTTCTAAGTTTTCCGGGCTGGAGGAGCTGCAGCTTTAAAAACGTCGCTTTTGAAGCGACCGCAAACATAAATACAACGTTGTGTTTGAAAATGCTGCGGTATTTCTTTCCAAGTTTCTCAGGCTCCTCTGGCTCGAGGAGCCTGAGAAACTCGGAAAGGAAAACCGCAGCGTTTTCAAACACAACCACGTTGTGTTTCTGCCTGCCGTGGCTTTCACTTTGGGTCTCCGGTGCTCCCACAGGGGAGCACCGGAGACCCAAAGTGAAAGCCAAGGCAGGCAGAAACGCAACGCGGTTGTGTTTCTGCCTAAATCTGCTTTCCCATTTGGGGCTCTCGGGCTCCCCACGGGGGGCCCAAGAGCCCCAAATGGGAAGGCAGATTTAGGCAGAAACACTGCAGCATTTAGCATTTCCCATTTGCTGCAAGAACTGGACTTCCCCATGGACTACATGCGGGAGCACAGCCGTGACATGCTAGTGGGGCCTAATTGTCAGACTACGGCTGCCCACTATGATACCCACTGGAAGCAAGTTGCGGAACATGTGAGTGCATTCGGCCATGAGGTGCGCACAGTGTTAGAGTGCAAAAAGCATTGGAATTACCTCAAACGCAGCGCTAAGGCTAAGCCTGCCTCAAATTACAACTTGACTCTGGTGACTGGCAGTGGGCCTGCACCTGAGGAGGAAGACCTCACTCCGCACGAGTCACTCGTTGCGGAATTCATACCACCTGAATCGGTCAAAGTAGTGGGAGAGATGCCCTACTTTGATTCCCAGTCCAGTGAGTGTTGCTGCATGTTTGTTGAGGACATGTGTGTTTTACTTGTGTGATGTGTTGTGGATGACTGCCACTACATGTCATGTGTACATGGTTCTGATGTGCAAGTAATGCAATGCTTCACTGATGCATGGCTGCTCTGCAGGATGGTGGACATGTGGAGCGGACGGGGACTGTCCGCAACACCACTATTGCACCCTACTCACATGCTGGTCACCAGGATGCCCCTCCGGTCCATGTTCCAGCTCACTGGCCCTTCTGCATATGGCCTGGGGTGACCTTCCTCTCAGCCCTGGGACTATGTCATAGCATGACTGACATGCATGTGTCCTCTGCCTGCATGTGGGTACTCCACGTAGGCATGCTCCCTTGCCTCTCCACGCCCCCCTCTGCACCCCAATTTCACCTTTGCACTGGTCTGCTTCAATTTTGCCGTTGAGTACTTGCCTGTTCATGCATCCTGTGTACATGCTAACTTCAACCAGCCAATCTGCCAGACATATGCTGTGGGGTACATCCTTTGTACCTGATGCAGGGTGTCTCACTTGGACTGTGCAGAGGTCAGATGCCCCGCGGGGTCATGAGTGCCCATTCATGTGGATTCCATGCATGCCCCTATGTGTCCTTGACTGGATGATTATTGTAGTACGTGTCCAGGGTGACCTACATTGCATGGCATTTCATCAGCCTTCCCATGGCCACTGTGGCTCAGTCCTGCGTCGCACACATGTGTAGGGTGTAACAGTCTGTGTGGGTCACAGGCCTCAGCCTGTTTCATGGCCAATGACTCTGTCCAACTGGTGTAGTGTCTTCTTCACACGTGGGTTTACTCCTGAGGTTTCATCATGTGTCCTGCTTACTGTCCCATCATCATCTCCTGTGTTGTCACTTGACTCACATGATGCAATTGAGGCTAGTCAACACTGTCTGTCAATACACAGGTCTATGGTCATCATTTTGATGCCATGCAAGGCATCCCTGCATTTTCACTTGGGGGGAGGGGTGGTTTGCTTGTAGCTATGCTACCCATTGCATGCACATTGCACGTGATGGCTGAAGTTGACCTTGCACTGCCTTCACATTTTCTGATACACATCATGAAGTACTTGTACATGTGCATAGTGGGTAACGTACAAATGTGTTGCACTGCATCGACCCACTTCAGAGCGATATAACACCCTTCTACATGCCTAATCAAAGAGGCAATGTCAAGTTGACCCAGCATGCATGGCAGGTTCTCTTTTGTGTGTGACATGTCTGCTTCATGTGTTTGGTGTCTGTGTTGTGTGCTTCTAACATGTGTAGTGAACTTTTTTCTCTCTACTTTTCAGATGATGACGCAATGGAGCCAGAGGATGGTGTTGTCATGCCAGGCACAGGGTTGTTATCACTACAGCAACCCGGCACAGGTGGGGGTGGTGGGGAGGTAGGCCACGAAAACCCACATGTGCTACAGTCCATCTTGTCTTTGGCTGGCAATGAGTCCAGCCCTGGCGACCACTCTGACATCCATGTCGAGTTGGATGTGCATCAGGTCCATATGTCAGGGGTGAGTGATTCTTATGCGGGCACTCCTCTGTCTGTGACACCTGTCAGATAGTCTTGGAACCTCCGCCTGTGGTGGATAGGGATGCAGGTCACCCTCCACACCAGTCACTGATGTGCCTGGGCCATCACGTCGACAGGTGCATGTAGTCGTGCAGCCGCGGGTGGTGCCAACACAACAAGGACACCCGGTCCTTGGGTCCCGCAGGTGTCAAGCCCAGCAACGCGGTTGTCACACGCAACCACTGTATACTGAGTGGGAGCAAGACATGACTGCAAATTCTGAACGCCAGGGGGTAGCAATGGAGAACATCACTGTGAGCATGGAGCGGGTGACCCAATCCATGCTCCCCCCTGCTAGGCAGGTGCTTCTCCAGCAGCAGGCGGCACGGTCCATGGCCCGCTCACTCAGGCTGGGCATGGCGGCCTCAGATAGGGCATGCCAGGCTGAAATTTTGTCTCTGTGTGAAGCAATTGCTGCTAACGCAGAGGCACGAATGGAGGCCCTGAGGGAGGAGTATGCTTCCCTCAGATCCACTCTGGGTGTCCTTCTGATGTCCCAGAGGGAGCGGTCAGAGGAGAGGTTTGAGCAGCTTGAGCGTACCACCTCGGCTGAGCTACATGCTTGCCGGGAGTTGCATCAGTTGTCCAGCCAGGCCTTGCAGGAGGAACTCTGTGTTACACGTGTTACCTTGCAAGAGGAAGCACGCGTATCATGTGAGGTTCTGCATGCAGACCTACGTGTCATCGCCGCACAGAACCAGGCTCACCCGTCCGGAAGACTTGCAGGCTCCTGTGAAACGTCCTCCTTTCCAGGAAGAGCCAGACTCGGACAATGAGGTATCTCCCACATAAGTCGGGCTGTGCAGGCGTTGAGCCCATGGAGTTTTTTTTTCCTCAACATGTGGGTGTTGAGCAGCACCCTGTACCTCCCCCCTCCTGGGATCCTCCCCCCCTGGTCATATTTGGCCATTTTTTATTTTTATGTTAGTTTAGTTAAGGTTCTATTTGATAGTTAGTTTAATTAGGTAATGTAGGTTTTTGATAGTTAGTGTAATTAGTAAATATAGTTTAAAATTGCTTGTCTTTTGTGCTTTCATGTGACGGTGTGGTGCTTTGTGGCTTTTGAAAGCATCCACTGTCTGTTCCAGCTGGTCCCTTCAAGCTTGTCTAGTGTATGTGTTTGCAGCTTGGGGTCCTGACTCACATATGCCACTCCTGCTTCCCTTATCCATGGGCTCGCAAGGATGGTTCGGTGTAACAGCCTATTACACAAGGGCTTAGGACTGTCATATCTGTGGTATGTCTACTGCTGTACTACTTGTGTTGACACCCCTAGTGGGGATGATAGGGGTGATTTTGACCGCAGTTCTTCCTATGCTAGATGGGTGGTTTCATGATTCATGTGTGCATTAATTGCTGTACATTGTGTAGTGTGTTTCTTATCTTTGCTGCACACGTGCTTCATGCAATTCATGCTGTAGACATTGGCTGACACACTTTGGCTGGGAAAGTTGCACTGATAGAGTGATTTCAGATGTATGTCTCTGACATGGTCCACTCATGACATGCCTGAGGAGACACACACAGGGAAATTTCATGCATTAATCATGTTTTTTCGGCCCTTTCTGCAGGGGGATGAGCCTCCAGACCACCTTTCCCAGCATACATGGCCCATTGGATGTCTGAAAGCTGGCCACGTTCGGTGGTGCAGACATGCACATGTGTGCACAGGCAGAGCCACAGGGATTGCTCTCATACGTCATACAGAAGCTGACGTGTTTCAAGGAACTCCAGGAAAGGTGAGCAGCACAAGGGGGCCACACCGCAGCCAACCATCCAACAGGACAGTTGCACATGCATGCTAAGTAGCACCACTGACGGTCAGCTTGGACAGATATTGGTGTTGAAGCGCAAAGTACAGCTAAGATGCGTTGGTGGAGTAATGGGTAGTTGATGGGAAAGTTGTCAGGGGCACATGCACGGGCAGTGGCACATATCCTCTGGTCCAACATGGTCCATTGAGGCAGTTGTATTAGCCATGTAGCATTCCAAGACAGGGAAAGAAGCAGCTCACAGGGACAGACAGCGAGGGACAGACTTGTGTGCAGTGCATTTCATTTACAGGTTTGAATTGCCACATGCACTACCTACTTTATTTAGGTTATGCTGGAACACGACTTGTACTGAAGTCGTACCTTGCTAAATGCGTCTGGATGCTTACCCAGGGAACATTGGATGTTGTGTGAATCTTGACACATTGGTCTTACATTTGCCACGCACCCACCGGCGCATTACTTGCTGCATTGACTGTGTATGAACCATCACGGGGGGAATCTTATGTATGGGTACGAAGCACCACACCAGATAGTTTTTAGAGTATCTTGTTACTTTGGGGCATGCATGGGTGTGTGTGTGTGTGTGTTATGGGCACGCACAGATTAGTGACTCTGGCTCTCTTTGCGGCATTGAACTGCTCATGTTACTGGACCTGAGAGTGCGCAGGCAGGAGGCCAGCACTCATCCCAGAGATAAGTTTCTCTTTGACTTCAATTTCAGTAATTTGATACTATGTGCATGATGTACACGTTTGGTCTGATTGTGTATGTGTTAATGTGATTAATATGTTTTTGTACATTCCCTACTTTCCCTTGTCAAACCTACTCCCCTCTCCTGCCCCTCATTCCGGTTATCCAGTATACCAATGCCTGTCCCAACTGCATATCCCTGACCCTCCTTCCCCACCAGGGTCTCAGAGGCCTGTGTGAGTTTGACCTTGCAGGCACCCAGACCACGGTGGGGGTGGTTGGTTTGTGCCAATCCTGCTCCTGTACACGGGAGCTGTGACAGTACACATCAGTTTGTGGTGCATCATTCAATATTATGTACCACACATGGTACACATCCTTTTGTGACATTGTTTTACTGTGCTACCTTGGTTGTTCCATCATTGTGCTAGTACTTGGGCTTTGTGACATACTGCTACTTCAAGTCATCTATTGGAGGCTCTTCTGGTTTGTTTTGCTGCCTGCAGGCTTTTTGCTTGGCTTATGTGTTGGCCTGCTTTGAGTTCTCTTTGATTTGTTGTTTTTGCAAGTCAAGGTGGCCTCTGAGGGTGCTGGACACTTTGTACATGCAAGGTGGAAGATGGAGACAAAGGGGAAGGGTGATCCTGTGGCCAGGTGAATGTCAAGGATGAAGGTGACATACCCCATGCACAGTTGTTCAGTGGGTCATGGTGATATGTGAGGGAGGGGGGTATTTTGTTGTTGGACAGTTGCCTTGCCCCACAGTATGATGGGCACCCTGACATTGTAATTGTGGTACCCTATGTACATGATGTATTCTGCTGATCAATGGCTGTTCATGTGTTGTGTTTACCTTCCATTGTGAGGGTATAGTTGTGGTTTGACATGCTGGGGTGTACACATGGGCAATGTTCACATGTGATGAGGACACTGATGGTCACTTGATTGCACATGCATGCATTGAGTGCATGTCCCTACTGACACACACACTCACACTATGATCCACAGCATGTACAACCACCCTTCCATGTCCACATGTGCACACAGTTAGCCTTCTGGGGACCACCGTGTCCCTGCAGCACATGATCTATGACCATTTGTGGATCCTGTACATGCATGATTTGTTTTTTTATTTAGTTTGTCATTTTCATGTGATGCTCAGGGTGTGCATCACACACAATGACTGGTCACTATGCTGTGTGCTGAGCAGTGTGTTGCAGGAGGTGGACACAGCACACATATTATGCAGTGTTTATTTTGCTATGCACAATGTGCATGTGAACAGGCATTCATTGTTATGTTCAAGCTACAACTGTTGTTATGCATTCGGGTATGATCTGCTTTGTGTGGGAGGTTGTTGGTCAGTCATGTCATCTGATTCCATGCCAGGCATCATTGTCTGACGCCACTTTGCATTTTTCACATGTCAATGTGTACATTGTTGTTATTGTGTTGGTGTTTTGCTATTGCTTGCCATGTCATGTTGTGGTTTTGGTGGCTTTGTGTGACATACCAGTGATTGTCATGGCCTGTTTTGCAAGTCTGTGTGATACACACCTGCATGGATACCTTTTGGTCACACAGGATTTTTTAGTTTTGAGTAGCTAGGGATGCACACAATGTGACAATTCCATGGCAACACTCTCAGGGTGGTAAGGATGCGACAGTTGACTCTCTCTTTGTCATCATCGATTGTCACCTGGTATGTGCCAGGCCTGTGTGCACTCTGCAGGGGTGGGAGTTTAGGTGAAAAAAACGTGGCCACAAGCTGGGTCTGGGATGTCTCGCCACTTGCCCTATCCCCTCCCATGGACAGCGCCTGTGCCTGTGGTTGGGGATGTGGGGGCACCACCATGTCCACCGGTACGCCCTGCCGTGTTGCAACATTGTGCAGGACACATGCTGCCGCAATGATCCTGCACACTACTGGGGGTGCATAGAGTAGCTGGCCGCCAGAGCGGTCAAGGGAGCGGAAGCGTGACTTGAGCACTCCGAATGTGCGCTCCACTATGACCCTGGTTGCAATATGGGCAGCGTTGTATCTTACCTTGGGTGGTGTGGTGGGGTTCCGGATTGGCATCATCATGTGGTTGCTCAGAGGGTAGGCACTGTCCCCTGGAGAGGTGATAATGGTTGTGATTATTGGAGTTTGTGTATTTGTCTGTGTGTGACATGCATGCATGTGCACGGGCATTTGTACTCACCTAGGAGCCATGTGTCGCCATGCTGCCCAGCTTCCAGGGCCCGGCTCAGGGAGGACATTCTGTATATGAAACTGTCATGGGTGGAGCCAGGGTAGTTTGCATAGACAGAGGTGATGATTCCCTTGGCATCGCATACCACCTGCACGTTGATGGAATGCCAGTGCTTGCGGTTTCGGTTGATGTGCTCAGTGGCCCTAGGTGGATGTAGGGCCACATGGGTGCAATCTATGGCACCGAGCACTTTGGGGAAGTGTGCCACCCTGTAAAAGTCCTGGACAACGGCCTGCCTTTCTGCGGGTGTTCTGGGCATGTATATGTGCCTGCTGACTGAGGGGCACGCACACATGATTGCCAACACCTGGTGTAGGCAGCGTGACTGCGTGGCCTGTGAGACCCCCCCCCACTATGGTAGGGTCCAACTGCTTGCAAAAAACCCAAAGGACAGATAGAAATCAAGGATTATTTGTGTCCATGGGCCTCATTACAAGTCACCAGGTGTGGTAATAAAGGTGCTGGAAGCAACATACCAGCACCTTTACTACGAATCTGCCGGTTGGCGGCACTGAACTACCTGCAGGCCTGACATGCCGGAAGTTTAGGCCCCTAATGGCAGGTTTTTCACTGAGGTACCACTGGCATCATTAAGGGTGTTGGTGCTTCACGATTCCCACTCCCATGGAGTCCTGGAATGGGAACGTAATGTACCGCCGTCTCTTGTGATGTCCCAGTAGCACCGGGATGTGAGGTGGCAGTAACGGTAATACAGGGTTGGCAGCAACTTGCCGTTGTGCCAACCTCGTAATGAGGGAAAGTCTTACAGAGATTCAAAGGGAGACACACATGGAAGAAAACAATTCACAGCATTTTATATGCCCATAATTTGGGTTGAACAACACAAGAACTTGTGATGGTAGCTGACTTATGTCAAAGGAAGTACATTTGCAAAATGCCAAATTCAAACAGAAGGTGGACTCCTGATATGGTACACACCCCTTTAAGACGCTCATACATCCAGTAATGGATCATATGCACCATTACACTGTGCCTTCATGCTGACACAACAATGTGTAGAAAAGAGCAGACAAAACTAGTGGGGCAACAATATATGTAAGGGAAAAATACAGGGGAGGATTCATTTTAAAGGCATGCTAAACATAGACAGGAACTGATTCAGGGCCTCATCACAAGTTGGGCGATATCCTGGCGGTAAATCCGCTGGGATACCTCCCAACACAAATAGCGTTACCACAACTAGGTATGCCGCTATTAGCGTCAGATCCCGATTTGTGGCAAAGCAGTAAGTCCCCATTTATATTGGGCCCATTGGACCCAATGTGGCATTTTCGGTGCAATTAGCGTCGAGCAAATTGTGCTGCAGTCATTGCAACGAGAGTGGGTAGAAAGTTGGCAGATTCACCACCAGCTCAGAGCTGGAGGTAAAGCTGCCAATTTTCCACCCCACTCCTAGCCGGGACGGAGCGGTAATGCGGCAGTAATAGCATTACCATCACATTTTTACCACTCCGCCCAACTTGTGATGAGGCCAAATAGTGTCTACATGGAACAGACACATTCACAATCCATCTTAGGGCCTCATTACAAGTTGGGCGGAGTGGTAAAAATGCAGCAGTAATGCTATGGATTTACTGCCAGGATGCCGCCCACTCGTGATGAGGCACTAAGGGCCTCAATACGACTCAGGCGGTAAGGGTTTTACGGCGGCGTAAACAGCGCCGACCCTTACCGCCTGAGTACGAGGTCCCTTAGCGCCATGGCGGATTTAACACCTGCTTTTAGCAGGTGTTAAATCCATGGCGCTAAGGGACCATGGAGTTAATTACGCCACCGTAATTTACGGTGGCGTAATTAACGCCTTCCCCACTCCCATTATGCCCTATGGGGCAAAAATGGGAATGGGGAAGGGTAAATGAGGATTGGGGACTTACCGCCCCGCCGACCTCGGAATGGGGCGGTAAGTCCGCCTACCACTATGGCGTAAACGTAGTTTACGCCATGGTGGTAAAGTCACGGCCCAGGCGGTAACTTACCGCCTGGGTCGTAATGAGGCCCTAAGTCAGTTAACTCAGGAACTAGGTCAATTGAGATGTTTTGCTTGCACCTATAGGGATACATTTTTCTTTGGACTACCCAGTGTGCAAGCCTTCTGCCTTATAGTGCAGACTTGCTGGAACCAATGTTCAGAAGATCAGTTTTAGATGAAGGGCATAATCTCTTGGCTGTAAACAACATCACATTGCCCCAGTTAGCCAGGTAGAGCGGACACCTTGCACATATTGAGCATATGCAGCTAAGATCACTGAATCCTTGCAGGTCACAATGGTGATATGTGCTTCCAGAAGAAATAGGAACACGTCTCCAGACACACAAACACACATCATTGCAGTTACTAACTCATGATATCACCTGCATAATCATCCCTTTCTGTCAAAAGGTGATGAGCCTAACTGAGCCCACATCACATCACACTCCATGTTGTCACCTCCTACTTTTGTCCATGAATTCGAAGGATGGCTCAGCAATAAACTTTTCCCTAGAAACGGTAGCTTTTGACAGAACACACCAGCTCCCATAACCTCTGCTTTCTCATGCCCCATCAACACATCTGGATGTCTACATGAAATGGACATACACAATAGTGTGCTTAGAGCCAAATACGAATGCTAAACATGCCCTGCTAACCTGCCCCATACCTGAAGGGCAAAGCAAAATTGACTTCCCATTTTGGGCACATAGTTATAATAACAGGACAATGGCTTGTGGCACATTAAAAACCTTCAGCAAAGTAATGGCATTGACATCCCTCACCACCATGTGGTGCACAATGCACCAGTACAACTCATATATCATACACCATCAAAGCACATGGGCCAGAGCAAGTGCAAAGTTTGCTTGGTAGTAGCACTAGAGAAAAGTTTGCCCTATTTTTAACAACACTGAGAAACATTAAAAAAATCAATGCACCTCGACAAGTGCAGTTTGGCTTATTGAAAGCACCAGGGCTAAAACACACGATGTTGGGTGTGCCTCATCGAGGTAGGGGGCCTTTCCTTCATGGTCCCAGACCGCAGCCTCAACCACACTAGATCGACTCACCCCTGCAGGGTACCGCGTCGCAGTACACACACAATACAGTGACCTTTGAAATGTAAGGATCTACTGCAGTGCATATGGCCTGCGAGACTGAGTAAGTGTTCCGCTGCTCCACTGGAGTGTCCCTTGTGGTGACAGGAGCAGGTGTTGTGGATGCTACAGTGGAACACAACCTACTACCCTGTTCGAGGGCGACAACCCTCCAAACTACTTCCTTGTGGCTCGACCTCAGGTATCACCGTATGGAGGTTGTGCCAGAGCTGTACAGCCCAGGTTTGCCACGACTGTGTAGTGAACCTTGGCTGCTTGAGCCTCAGCTACACCCCCAACGGTGGTAAAAAGCCTCCACATCCAAGACTCACATTGGCAACTCGTAGTGGGGACTTCCACTACCTCATCCTCTTCCTCTTCTTGTATCCCCTCTGCATCATCATGCCTGTTCCCCTCCCCAGGCCCTTGGGAAGGCGGTGGTGGTAGTGGTGGTGGTGGGTGTGGTGCTGAGGCAGAGGCAGCAGATGCAACAGCATTGGATGCCATTATCCAGATAATCCAGCAAATCAGCACCCCAGCAATCCAGTAATTCAGCAATGCAGCAATTTGGAGCAGTGCTCTGTTTTGATCAGCCAGAACAGAATGAGTTGCAGCACTGGGGTGTGGCCTTTTACAGGGGCACTGGGTCCTTTCATAGGGGTGTTGGGGAGCACTCTGCAAACAGTTGTAGGCTCTGTGACCATTTTGAACCCCAAGCTGGGCTCAAAAAGTTCCAAAAGTCTCTAGATACCCAGAGGCATAGCCTGGGTGCTCTGCAAGGGTGCAGTTTCACAGTAAAACACCTTGGATTGCTCAAAAACGCTCTTTTCTAGTATCTGGGGACCCAGACAGTGTTCACAAATAAGGACCGACACTCAGCGTGGGTGCAGTCACATGGTGACATTGCGAAAGTTTGCAAATGAAACAACTGTCATAGGACACCTATTGTGAGGGATCCATTGTGTGCATGCGCCTAGGTGTCCTACGGAAAGGGTTGGGCTCCTCAAACTAATTAAAAGTGTGGCACATGTGCGGTGGACAGCTCTGAACAGGCGCAGTGTTCGTAGGGCCCCGGGGCATGATACACATGTGACCAGGTGCCCACCAGACATGGGTGGGCTCCTCAAAACTAATTAAAGTACATCACTGCTTTGCGGACATGCCGGACAGGCCCACTGTTCGTTGGATCTGGGGGACGAGATGCGCATCCGCCCAGGTGTTCGCCGGAGAGAGGTAGGCTCCCGTAGGACACAAGGAATGTGATGCATGTGCTCCCAGGTGTCCTCAGGACAGGCATGGTCTCCCTGAACTAATTAGAGTTACATCACAACTTTGCAGACATTTCTGGACAGGCACAGTGTTCTGGAAACCTCCATTTTGATTGCAGACAGGCCAGACAGGCGCGCACTTCGCAGACTCCTAACAGGGCTTTTAAAAAAGAAAACACACACACACACACAAAGCAACAGCATATACATAGAACTTTATTTACACACACAATTAGTAAAGGGGAGGGGTAGCTGAAATGGAAACATATACAGGGAAATTGGGTTTTTGTGCAGGCTGGTCATCAGGGTAGGAAGGGATTGAGGTCTTATCATAATGTCTTTGCTTACAGGAAATTTGTGGGATAGTAGGCTGGGACAGGGGGAAGGGGTACAGGTGCAAGTGGTGCAGTGGTACTTTATATTTTCCATGATATGCCTTTGAGCAAGTAGCTTTAAATCTGCAAAACTGTCATTCAATTGGTCAATTTTTGTCCCCAGGCTCACCAGTTCATTGGCTGCATTGTCAGTTTGGGTTTCTATGTGCACTCAGGCACTTGTGTAGTAGCTGCTGTGTCTGCTCATTCCCTTCATTTCCTGTTTGTACTGTTAAACAAAAACACATATTTTTTTTACATGTGAAGCAATGTCTATTAATTCTCTTACTTTTCAAACTGCACTGTGTACCATTGGAGTTACTATCTTCACTCATTTCACCAAGAGTGAAATTCTCCTCAAGCCACTCCAGGGTGCTAGCCCTTTCTGTGTAAAAAATATATATATATATATATCTTTTTACTAGTCATGTACACAGAACAAACTGCACTGTTACAGGAAAAAATATAGTGTTCTTACTTCTTTCTAGTACGGTTTTGCTGAGAATACTTTGCATTTCTCCCGCTGACAGTTGCTTCTCAGTTTGTATGTAAAGCAGCACTGAGGTAATACTGTTGGAAGCACAGGTTATTTTTCTCCTTGGTGCATTCCATTATGTTGCACACCCTATACAATTGACCTGCTGCTTTTATAAGTACAGAGTTTGTAGACCTACTTAATGTTTCCTTATAATTCACTTACATGTTGCTCTTTAAACATGTTCAGTTTCTTTGCTGCATGCTACCATAATGTAAAACAACCCCTGAGCTTTTGGACACGGTGGATGCTACCCGAGGTCCGTGAACAGTCACACAATCCGAGGAACTTGTGATCATCAGCATTGGGCCAAGGGGTTCAGTATGTTGTATGGTACATCTGCACAAATTAAGTGTATCTTGGTAAAAAACTATAAAATTCAGTGAAGAAACATTGTTAAAGGGACGTTATGGTTAAGTTGCCCTAATTATATTTCTGGAATGCCGCTGGAGCTATTTCATAAATAGCAACTATGCGGGTAGTAACATAAAATGGTGTTTTTGAAAAATAAAATGCAGCCATTTCCACCTTCACTTTGAAGGTGAAAATGGTTTATTTGCATACAGTAGTGTAGTTGCTCATACACTACTGTACATTTTATTTTATGAACAAAAGGATCAATTATGACCATATTATACATTACATGGGTAAGGTGGTGAGGGGGCATCAGAGTTTCCCACCTTTTTCACCCGCCTACCATGACCCTTTGCAAAAATATTTTTCACTGTATTGAAGGGAAGCACCCGCTATTCCTTGAAAACACAATTTAATATAAATGGCTACTCTTACTATGTCTCCTTCACCAGATCCCAGTCTGACAACCCTCACAGTTTTCTCTGCTTCAATGAATTGAAATATGCAGCAAACTCAGTAGAGCAGTAAAATCAAAATCCACTTGTCCAGATGCATATCCCATATCCACAATTACCAGCAAGATGCTGACCACAGATTCCGATCACATAAGGCACAGGCTGAATGGCAAATAAAGGTGGCCAGTGCAATGCAAGGGCGTGAGTGACAAATAAACTGGCCATTTAGCAACGTAGGCATGGGAGTGGAGTGAAAGTGAGGTAGGGAAAGGTGATTGAGTAAAAGGTTAATATAAATGACAAAAGGGGAACAGAGCTCTGAAAGTTAATTTTAAGTAAGGAAGTGAGGTGGTATCAAGGATTTGGTGCATGGGAAGGGCACCAGATGGGGATATGTTTGGAAAATAGGGTAAATGAGACAGGTACAAATCTAAAAAGGTAGGTCAGTTGATTGAGTGAATATTGCTTTGATCTGTGCCTGACCTGATTGTGGGGTGGAACCAATTTCTTGCTTGAATGAAGTGATGCATCCTTGCTTTATGAACATATGTTACATTCAGACTTCTCTTATCATGTGTATGATGCTTTGAAAGCCAGATTTATTGAAAAGTGTACTAGTTCTGCCCTTCAAAAACAACTTTGCAGAAAGTGTTTTGGTAGTTCTAATATTGAAGATGAAAAGTAGAAGATGATGTCCCCCCTTCTGTCTAAATTGAAAACTGCTGAACCAGGAGGCCAAGCCTCAACTCCTGGCATTCCGCTCTTCACACTTTAAGTGATCCTGAGCAAATAATGTTTAATCAATGGCCCACATTACGAGTTTGGTGGTAACGCACTGGTGCTACCGGCAGGTTGCAGCCAAACTCGAAACACTCTTCCGCCGCCTGATATCCTGGTTCCACCGCGGCATTACAAGTCCTGGGATGTCTTGCGGTGGAAACTGTTGCGGTGGAAACAGTTCAATTTGACTCCACAGGAATGGGGACACAGAAGCAATGGCACTGTTGCTAATGGTGTTGGTGCTTCAGAGAAAACCACGTCTGCAGGGGTTGGTGCCCTCAGCAGGTCAGATTTGCCAGAAGCAACCCGGTGCCCACTCAGACCAAATGTTGCCAATACTCCTCTGGATAAGCCTCTACACAAGGTCCACAAGTTCCACAAGTTGTGGTCTATGGATAGGGTTTATAGTAGTCTACCTCCTTGCAAGGCTTTGGATAGGTGAATGCATCAGGTAGTTGAATAGCCATGTTTAGAGTTGCTTCCTAAAACATCTGGCCATCATCTTCCATGTGATGTGGTGTATAGCAGATCAGTAAAAGTACAACAACACTTCCCTTGGTGACAGACAGTCGTTTATTTATGAATAACCCCTGTGTGTACATTTCACAGGAGGTTTATACATAAGTAGGTGTTATAGTGAGTCTGCTACCATTAATCATCTGCCTATTTACAATCTTAACCACATACGGTACAATTTATCTCTGTGTTTATACTAAAGTGGATTCTTCAATACATATTGGAAAGGTTTAGGTATGTCTGACCAAATTCCAACTGGTCGTGGCAAACTGACCATAAATCAATTTGGTCGGTGCCCAATTTGAACGCATATATATATATGTATTTATCCCCCACCTCCAATTTTAGGGCAAAAGGGGAACATCCCTGCATCCCTAATATTGCTAAATACCAACCCAGGATAGCGGGGGACATCCCCATAAGCCCCGCTTTCCAGGGTTGGTATGTAGCAATATATGCAACCAAATTGGCCCGAAGGCCAAATAATCCATATCATATTCGATCAAATTGGTCATTCGGTCAGTTTTCCACGGTCAGATAGGCTAAAACCATTGGAAATACACCAAGGCCTATTACAAAGCATACTTTCTTTGTGTATTACTGTTGAGAAGTGTCTTGCTGCCTTCCTCCCTGAAATGTTATATGCCTTAGTGGTGCTAAGGGAAATTCTTCTAGATATATATAGGCATCTCTGGGTGAATACAATTTTCTAAAAATTAATAAAATCTACTAATACAGACATGGGCTATTTAACCAGGGTTACATCTGCAAAAAAAATGAGAGTGGAGAAGGTGCTTACTCATCCCTATTGTAAGCCAAATCTCAAATTCAACAATAAAAATCAATCTAAAGAGCCAAAAAATAATTCATGAGATGTGAGAAATATGAAACGTTTATTACAACACAGCCTCGGCTGGGAATTATCAAAAAGTCATTCAACATGGTGACAGAAAATGGCTGAATTTATAGAAAACAACAGAGATGAAATGACAACAAATGTTATAGGTTATTCACACTTTCCCGGTCTCCGATTTGGCATTGTCATTTGCAATATAGGTGAATCGATACAATGCATAGCCCTATTGGGTTATTCAATCCTCGTGACCGAAGCAAGACATCAGTTTATTAATTAATCAGCATTGAGATCATCTCCTTTTCCATGGTGCTGATTGGATTCTACTCTTTTTATTTTGTATCGGCTAGACTTGATTATTTATTTATGTATTTATTTTCACATTTGTTGGGGTGCACTGAACCCTTGGGTATCTAGACGGTAGTTACATTGTGAGACAAAAAATACACAAAATACCAAGTAGAAAGACAAAAAAACAAAACATACAAAGTAGAAATAATACAGAAGCAGGCATGAAACACAACAGGGTGGGAGGGTGTCATGGTATCTTAAAGCCTTGATTTGAGGAGGAGACAGGTATCCAATTCTCTTAGTCTGTTAGCTAAGGGAGTTTTTAGGTGAAAATCCAAGTTTTTATGTTTTTTCTGAATGTCTAGTAGGAGGGTACTTTTCAGGGTGCTGAAAAGATGGTTCTATAGTTTTGCGGCCATGACGGGAAGGCTCTGTCCTCCTGACGTCTTTCTGGTGTAGGTGGGCACTCTGAGGAGATGGCTGGGTGTAGATATTAGAGGGCAGGGGGTGTATTTCTCCACCTTGCATGATATGCAGGCCAGGATGGTATTGTTTTGGGTTGTTTGCAGCTTGCACAAGTTACGTTCAGAGGTTCCAGCAAAGAGATCATTGCATTATCCATTTTGGGTCTGGTGACTAGGTTGGTACTGGTGAGGAAAGGCTTGCTAGCATTCAGTAGTTTTGTAGTGTAGGCAGTGGAAGTGGCAATGGCATTGACCTGATGAGAGAGGTCAAGGGTGGCATCTAGGTACATACCCAGGGTTTTGGCTGCAGAAGATGTATGGACCTGGTTGTGTCAATGTCAAATGCTTTGTAACCTGGGTCTATGCTGCAGAGGGTGGAGTGAGAGCCTACAGTGTCCTAAACTGAGTTGATGGTTGCAGCGTCTATGTGGTAGGTGTCAGAGAGAGAGAGGAGGATTTAGGTGCTGTCAGCATAATTTGTGTAGGATATGACAATGGCAGATGATCAAAAAGGGGTTTAGTGTAAATGTTTTACAGGGTTGCGAAGATGCAGGATCCTGGTGCGACTCCACAGGTTACTGGGGTCGGTGGGGCAGCATGGTCGTCCATGAAGATACAGGAGGATCTGTCTGTTAGAAAGGGTTTAATCGAGTCTGTTGCTGCTGCATAGAACTTTGCTGTCGTGATGAGGTGGTTGCAGAGGGTCTGGTGGTCGACAAGGTCAAAAGCTGCTGATAGGTCCAGTATGAGGAGCAGCGCAAGTTTGTCTGAGTCTTTGATGTCACTTAAATGGTTTTTATGACCAGTAAGGCGGTTTCTGTTCCGTGCTTTGGTCTGAAGCCTGATTGGCAGATGCACAGGATGTGGTGTTCCTCGAGGTATTGCTGGACCTGGATGTATGCTGCACAGCTGAGTATTTTAAGGATTAAGGGTATGTTGCTGTTGGGGTGGTAGTTAGTCAAGATGGTAGGGTCAACAGAGGTTTTTTTTTAGAAGCTGGAGGATCCAGACTTCTTTCAGGGCATTTTGGCGCAGTTTTTGTAGCAAAGGAGGAGTTGATGTTGGGATGTGATGATTGGTGTAAGCGTCCCGGCACAGTCTTTGATGATAATGGCTGCACAGGCATACCCTTTGTATCGGGAGGGCTTGAGGCCTTTGATTATGTTTGTGACTTTGGGTTCTGATACCGGGTGGAAGTCAAATTGGGTGATGGTCGGGTTGTAGGAGGGAGGGCCGTGGAGGTGGCTGGTGGTGTTTTGGTGAGGATGGCCAATTGCTTGGCACACATTTTGGTCTGAGGGAGTTTATTTTCCATGTGAGGGGCATCTTCTATCTTGGTACACCAGGTGTTTTCTATGAAGAGGTCTGAGGGAGTGGAGACTGGCGACTCGAGTTCGTCTAAGATTGGGAACAGTTTGATTGTGCTTTGTTTATTCTGGCATTGTAGCTGCTGGCTTGGGCTGAGTGAATTGCCCTTTTATAGTCTTTGGCTAGGTTGGTGTACAGTGCTTTCGAAACTGTGGATGCACTTTTTCTCCACGCTGTTTCAGCGGTGCATTTCTTGGTGTGGGCGGTAAGGAGCTTCGGGGTGAACCAGGCGTTCTTTTTTAAATCTTGCTTGGCTTTGTGATTTTTAAGCATGGCTAGAGTGTTGATAGCTAGAGCAATGGTATCGTTGTACAGTTGGACCAATGACTCTTCGGTCGTGTCTGTGTTGGATGGGTTAGTGAGGGCCAAGAGGAGGGATGTGAGGTTGTCCTTGTTCAGGTATTTGGTGCAGGTTTGTGTTTCATTTAATGACCTCTTGTTGGGGAGGTTGAATGTGATGGTGTGGTGGTCAGACCATGGGCAGGTTGTGGTGGTGGGGCCAGTCAGGTCAGAAATCCAATCGAGGGTGCAGCACTGGATGTGGGTAGGGTCAGTGATTTGCATATCAAAACCAGAGAAGTTGAGAGCTGTTGCTAAGCTTTTTGTGTGTTTCTGTGGGGTCATTGAGGTCAAGGTTGAGGTCTCCCAGGATTAGGATTTTATAGCTGGGCTTGTCAGTGGGATTGATGATAAGCATGAGGTGTTCCTTGAAGGATGAGATGGGGCCTGGTGAGCGATAGTTGCGGTGGAGATTAAGGCTATTGGTGGATGAGAGAGTGAGTTTGGTGGACAGCATTTTGCAGTTTGGGAAGAGACTAGAGTTGGTGGCCCTGATGGTGATGTTATTTTTGTAGATAAGAGTGACTTTGCCACCTCTGCTGTGGGTTTGGTCATTGTGCATAATGACGTATCCTTGGGGGATAGTGATGGATAGAGCAGGGCCTGCTACTGAGTGGAGCCATGTTTCGGATTGGCCAGCAGGTCAGATCATTAGAGGTGAGGAGGTCTTGAATTTCTGGGGCATGGGCAAGGACTTATCCGGTGTTGATCTGGACACATTTGAGGGGCTTGTTGTGAGATGTGGCTGGGGTGGGGTCTCGTGGTGGGTGAGCACAGTGTTTAGGGGTGGGTGGGGACAGAGGTCCAGATGTGCAGGTGGACAAGCTTGTTTCTGACGTGGATGGAGGGTGATGCTAATAGTGGAGCAGAAGGGGGCTGCGGGGGATGATTTTGGGTGCGGGGTTGTCTTGTGAAGAGCTGGAGGTGCCGATTCCTGGTATATATTGCAGATTTAGAGAGGCGTGTTTTTCAGTGAGTAGTGAGGCTCGATGGGGTGCAGCTCAGGGTTATGTTATGTTAATTCACTTGGAAGGCGCCAAAGCCCGAGGGCATCCAGGCACCATGCGTGGGGTACGTGATGCAGGGGGTAGGTGCAGGTGGTGCGATTGTGCTTTCCTAATGCAGTGGGTAGTAGGCCTGCATCATGGCGCAGCTCAAGGTGCGAGATACTGGGCCTAGAAGCAATTGGCACGATCGTGCTCTCCTAATGCAGCGGGTAATGGACCTGGGTAGAAGTCAGGGTGCAGCTCGGGGTATGAGATACAGGGCTTAGATGCAAGTGGCACGATGGCGCTTGCCTAGTGCAGTGGGTAGCGGGCCTGGGCAGAAGTCGGGGTGCTGCTCGGAGTACGAGATACAGGCCTAGATGCAATTGGCACTATTCCACATTACTGATGGGATGGGTGTGTTATTGGGGCAGTATAGTAAAGCAGAAAGTACTGCAACCTTTCCCTGCACAGGCTTCACCTATGTGGGCTTCGGTACCTGGAAGATATGTAGACCGTGTCAGAAGTGGCACTTGCGTGGTGGAAGTATGGGCCAACGATGGTCAGGCAGAACCTTGTGTACCCCTTTGAATGCGCGGGCTTCTCCTGTGGGGCTTTGGTACCTCTGGTATAGGAAGGACTTTGCAGGACCTTCCTCTGGTAAGTTTTGCTGCCTCACCAAACAATAGACCCAACACCCATCACCCAATGGCAGGGAGCTCCGAGACCACTGTTATCTGATGGTTCTCAACTTCACTAAGATCTTTGTGCTCAACAGATCCGGGTCAGCAAAAGCTGCTTTATTTTTGACACCAAAGGAAATCCCCCTCTCCAAAAGTTGCCCTTCAGAGATACCCAAAAAAAGTCCTGTTTAACTTGATGCCACTTCCTTTTCCCTGTGAGACCGTTCACAGGAGGTGGACGGATACAAATAAAAGTGCCAAAAACGGTTAGACTTTTAAAAGGCAGGAAGTGGGTCCACTCCGAAATGTCCACACTCAGCCCAGAGGCCAGCAGCTCCCAGGTAGCACTTCCCCTATAGGCAACCTCAATTCTCCTCTTCATACTCCACTCCCACATGCCCAGCCTCACCAGATAGCAACCCCACCCCAGGGATCTCAGTGTGCCATTACCCACCTGCCGCCCTTCCCGCTGTACTCCTTCCCTTGTTCGGCGGAGTGGTGGGGACTGGAATGCTTGGCTGTTTCCTCCCCCTCCACTGGGCCTTAATTTGCTGTTGCAGGAGGAGTATGAGTGGAGTGAGAGACTGAGTAGATATCAACCAATCCCTGTGTGAGATGTGACAGTGTGTCATCAAAATTATGACTTTTACATCCTCTTCCCAAAGACCTCACCGTTTGACACCATCTTACTTTTCCCATCATTATGAATGGTTAATCGCCAGTTTAACTTTGCAACTCTTTGTTGAAACATTACTTGCTTCCCCTTCCATGCTCATGATTCAATTTTTCCTGCATCTGACCTTATTAGCTAGGGGCTTAGATGCTTGCAAATTGCATTCTCCTACAATGATATGAAGATATATATATATTACAGGGCCTGGTTATGGTTATGTTGCTAAACCCATAGGAAGAGCACTTTATGAGTGGCATATAACTTGCCCCCCGGATGAATCCTCACCAAACTTTAGAACAAAAGGTTTATGACCCCGTCAGATCGATCCTGTAAAGTTTGGTGAGGTTTTGCCAAGGGGGGAAAAGGTATAGAGGGGACACAAAATGTGTTGTTTTTCCCATAGACGCAATTGAAAAGATATATTGCTGACATTGCTGATATATATTGCTGATATATTGCTGTTTTTGTAGGTTGAAAAAGGCAGTGCCGGTGTGTAGAAATGGTAGGCAAGTAGAATGAAGGTAAAGTAGAGCTGTTTTTATACATGAAAACATTGTTTGGAAATGCTGCCGGTTCCGCAGTCAATTTCGGTGTCCGTGGACATCATTTCGATTGCACGGGTGTTGGGGTGAGGGTTAGTTTTATTAGTTAACAATGTATGAGACGTTAAAAACCAACCCGCAAAGGGACCCAGGGAGCTAATTACGGTACCGCAATTTGCGGTACCGTAATTAGCGCCTTCCCCATTCCCATTATGCCCTATGGGGTAAAAATGGGAATGGGGAAGGGCAATGGTGGAAGGGGGAATTACCGCCCCGCTAACCTTGGAATGGGGCGGTAATTCCCCTTTCCGCCAAGGCGGTGCCAGTATTTTACCGGCATGAACCATGGCGCTATTAGCGCCATGGTTCTCCGCCATCCGTGTAATGAGGCCCTTAGTGTTGTAGCATCATGAAGCTTTCAATACACATTTTCTTTTTTAGACCCTCATAAACAGTACATGTTTTGTACAACATAAATGTATGACACACTGCTGTTGTCTTGCCATTACATAATCATTGGGTCATTGGGAAAATAATTCCGTACTGGATAATAAAATAATGATTACAGTTACAGTGCAAAGGTGATTGTATGTTTGTTTTTTGAAGTTTGTTGTTATTAAAGGAATGCTTGAAATAGTTAGACATCTGTTGGCATATTCTAACTATATTAGAGGTTAGAAGATGATTTGTCATGCAAGAAGTAAGATGGCATATTTGCAATGTTTGAATGAAGGGTGTTTTGAAGTAGTTACATACCTGTTGGCGTATTCTAACTAGATTGACTTCACAATTGTTCTTGCAGTATGATGGATGTAGTTAGATATCTGCTGGCATATTCTAACTGTTAATGGTGCTACAGTTTAGTGACAATATTTGGTTTGAAGGAATATTAAGCAAGCATTTATTACATTTGCTGGTCACCTATGTTTTGGGATAACGGAGGTATTGTTACATTCAAACCAACAACATTTGTTTTCACATATGCAGTGTAGCGCCCTAAAGTAGTTTCAGCACCAGCATGGTATATTATACCTACTGTTGTGAAGGTTTTTTTTCCAAGAGATACTTGGTTGTGTGTGAAGCCTGTAAGCTTACAGTTATTGTTGGTAACATTTGCATTTTACCTTAGAAGCATTAGTAAAACATTTTGGCTATGTAAGTTTATGTGTATGGTGGAGAGATTATCTGAATTGCAAAAAGGGCATAATATGCCATGTTTTGCCTTCTGCAGAAGCTGTTGAAATGGAATAGATTCACAATTTGGCAATGATACATATATCAATAGTTCATTAGGGATGTGGTCTTGTGAAACATGGTTGCAGAGAGTGCATGTCGGCTTCCATGTGAATGAAATCTGTAAGATTTCATTTATAGGGATGATTTTGGTTTCCAGTACTTGTAGTAAGCACAATTGGATCCTTGTGGATCCTCTTGTGTGTTTATGGTAAATGTTAACATTCCTGCAGAGTAGTCTAATTCTTGCCTTATACCTGAGACAATGTAAGTATTGTCAGGGTTATTTGGGGCATTTCTGTGAAGGACGAGTATTTGCAAACACAACTGTTCTAAACCATCTAAGTAAAAGTTTAGAACAATTGGAGGCAATTGAAAGAGAATCCTCATTGTCACATTCACATAACAATTTGCTCCAGTTGGGTTTCTGAATTTAAATGGACCAGAGAATTGCGTTTGTGGATAGTTAGATGGGCATGCAGCTCTTTCTGGAGAAGAGACATATGTGTCGTTCTTTTCTGAAGGATGTGAAGTTGACTTTGTACTAGACAGTATGTGGTTGCATTGATTGATGCATTGCTTGATTCAGGAGTTGATTGTTATTTTTTAGTGGAATTGTTGGCAAATATGCTATAGCTTCTGTTTATATTATTTGTCTTTTTTTAGATACAGGGTACAGATCTAGATGGGGATGTATAGTGCCCGCAGCCAGTTGTATTCTAAGATGCAAGGAATGTCAGCATTTACTTTGTTTGCATCAAAGTTAACTAGGAATAGACCATTGAGTGTACACAGATGTGAAAGTGTTACGCAACTCATACCTTTATTAAAGACTGTGCTGTCAATGTCAATAAATGCTTGATCTAGGGTTAGATCATGTGATTTGTGAAAAAACATTTGCCAGTGACTGAGAAAATTGCTCTCTGCATACGTACATGTCTTTGAAAGGAAGGAAACCTCCTATTGTTAGGCCAAAGTCTTTAACTTCTGTAAGTTTGTCAAAGTGGACATTGACAAATTGAATGTTGCTGTCAAGCAGATATCTTTATAAACCAACAACTGTATCAATTGCTCCATTGACTAAGCATTGTTCTACATCAAGGTTACATTTTAGAATTACTCTGCAGTTCAAACACAAAATTAATATTTTCTCCAATCCATCTGAGTTGGAGATACATTTTTCTAAGCTATTTATTTGTGCTGTTGCTTGTTGATACATAGGAAGTGTCATGTTGTGTCTGTGGAGCCGATATGCAGTATACGTTGCATTTCTTTTTTCAACATTGTTTCATTGAATTGTCTACATCTTGCAAGGGTTGGCATTAAGGATATACATTTTAGATTTTGTTGAGTTAATTGTTCCATGACATCAGGTGCAGATGTGTTTTGCCCATATAGCTCATGGATTTGTCTACTATTTAAGATGGATTTTGTATCTTTAGTAAGCAGCCCAGTTCTAATGCTTTTCAAATGCTAGCATATGTGAGGTTTGCAAACTGGTGCATGTTTTGTGTTAGTTATCTGTAGTGAAAATTTTGCCAGAATATATACATTTTCAATGCTGCCAAGAGTATTACAGCATTCCGTGTGTCTTAATATTTTAGAAAATAGGTTGCCATTTCACTGGCGTTAACTGTAGAAGTTCTCCAAAAACAATGGTATGGGAGGATCCACCAGGGGGCGCCGAGATGTGTTGAAGCATCTCCGCTCGTCTCCCCACCAGGGCGCTGTTCGAGGGACCCAAGCCCCCCCGACACCCCCGGAGCGAGACACCGACACCCCCCCCCAGTACGAAGGTGCCGGGCACCCCTGGCCCAAATCTGAGACCCGGGAGTGGAGCAGAGCCGGAGCTGCGAGCCAGCGGATCCTGAGGGCGCGAAACCCCTCCCTCCTGCAGCCCTGCGGCTCCGCGAAAAACAACAGCGAGCCCGGGCCCAGAGAGGCCTCGCAAAGGCCCAGGCGCTCGAGGCCGAGGGATCCTGACGAGAACCGACGGCAGTTCGCGGCAACGGGATGGCCCAGGAGGTGGACCGAGGAGCGGGAGGAGGAGGCGCCGCAACAGGATGAGGAACCCCCCCAGCGGAGTGCCAGCGAGGGAGAGGCTCCCCAGGAGGGCGCAGAGTCTTGCGAAGCCCGCGCGGGGCGAACACGAGTGGCGTGGGAGAGGCCCCCCCCGAGGTAAGGAGACCCACCCCGGGGCTGGGCACCCACAGGGGGCAATAAAACTCACGGCCCCCAACACAACGGTGGGAAAAAAAAAAAAAAAAAATAAAGAAAAACGGAGAGAACCTGTGAAAGTGAATCCACCGCCCACGACAAGTGAACTGCCTGGGGCTCCAGCCCCCCCACAACCTCCTCCCCGCCCCTGGCCGCAGAGCTACCAAGGGCCCCCGCCCCCCCTAGGACGCAAAGGAGACAAGCAGGCCCCGGTGGCCACAATCATTTGGGGGCAGACACCGGGGAGCAAGAGTGCCCAGGGAAGGCCTATGACCTGGAGGGAAACTCTGCAGAGGTTTCGGCGCCCGTCCCTTGAGCCCCAAACAACCCCTGAAATGGCCACCCAAACGCAGCAAGAAGCGGCAGACGCAATCTCGGTCTCCAGGGGAATGGCGGCCCTGTTGGATGAAATTAGAGGATTCCGCGCAGACATCACCCTTAGGCTGGACACCCTAGACAAAAAGGTTGAAAACATAGAAGACAGGGTGCAGTCACTGGAGAACATCACCCCTTCGAGTGACATTCTCGAATCGCATTTTGACATGCGCCTGTCTGAACTAGAGAGAAGAGAAGAAAAATGCTCATTGAAAATGGATGACTTGGAAAACAGAGAAAGGCGCTGCAACCTACGTTTTCTGGGCTTCCCGGAACAGGACGGGGAAACCCAGGCAGACATTGTCAAGGCAGTCAACGCGGTGGTGAGAGTGCTTTTCGACGGATCTAACACCAACGAACCCACCATCGACATGGCCCACAGAGCAGGGGCAGCCTCCAGAGGCCCCAGATCCGTCTTAGTTCGCTTCCACTACTTCTCTGAGAAAAGCAGGATCCTCGAACTAGCTCGCAAGAAGGGCCCGGTGGAATGTGATGGGGCCCAGATCTCAGTATACCAAGATTTGTCGGCCTTCACTTTGGCGAGACGCCGTCTGTGTTCCCCTCTGACGAAAATGCTCCAAGCCAAGGGAGTCCGATACAGATGGGGGTATCCTTTTTCACTTTCTTTCGAGCTTGAGGGATACAAGTATACCCTGATCACCGAAGACGACATCCAACGAGTGACAGGCGAACTCCTAGATAACTCGGATTTTGAACCGGGAGACCGCGATCGCGAGCGCTCCCCGAAGGGCCCAAAAAAGATCAACGCTCCGAAGGAGAGGCGCAGAGTACGAGGCCAAAGGAAATTCAGGAGAGTGGCACCAGCGTCGCCGGACCCTCAGAATAGCTGAAACAAACTACTAGAATCAGATGTAAACTTTCTCCACTCGACGTTGCACAGGGGGGATGTTGTTACATTTCAAATCCTTGCACCAAGCCTGAAGGGGCAGGGGGGGCTCGAATGGGTGTTTATAATGAGGTAACGAGCCCGGAGGGGGGAGACATGGTTGGCCGGTTGTGTGACTTTGGGACGATGCCTCAACACAACCAGGCGATCTGGGGGGAGGGGGGTCGGGGGAGTGAAGAGGGGATGTTGGAATGTTGGGGAATTTGTTATAATACACCAAAGTTTGGGGTCTTGATCGCACCCTGGGGGCAGTTCCTAACCCTCAGCGAGGTGCTGAAACATAGAGGGAGTAACGACGCTTGCATCCTTGAAATTGGAGTTAGGTGCTTCATAACGCATCCTAATGGATGATTCACTCCAATCCTTGTCAGTGGGGTCTCTGAATGTTCGGGGGCTCAACTCACCCACCAAGAGGTCACTACTCATGCGGGAATTTACGAGGACGAAACTACAGTTTCTCTTTGTGCAAGAGACCCACTGGGTTCGGGGGAAGGAACCCAAGCTCAAAGCTAAAAATATAGACCAGGTATTCTCAGCCTCTACCCAGTCCAAGAAGAGGGGAGTAGCTCTGCTGGTGTCCCCCGGGGCTCACTTTGGGTTTAAGGTGGCACAGGCCGACCCCGAGGGTCGGTATCTCATGGTAAAAGGGGGTGTGCGGGGACGCCTGTTCACCTTGGTTTGCATATACGCCCCAAACGAATCACAGGACATTTTCTGGGAAAGCATGAAGGGGACAATAATGTCATTTGCGGAGGGGACCCTCCTGGTGGGAGGGGACTTTAATATGGTACTCTGCCCCGAAAGGGACAGAAAATCTGTGAACCCTTGCCCCAACATCCGCCTCCACAAAAAATTGGCATCAACCTTCCAGGCAGTGAATGGGGAATTGGGGTTGTGTGACACGAGTACACCCAAGAAAGGTCTGAACCCCGACTACACTTTTTACTCTAAGCCTCACGATGCCTTCTCGCGTATAGATTACATTTTGATAGATTCAGCAATGCAGGGTGAGATCACCAGCGCTGGGGTGGAAACCGTCCCCTGGACGGACCATGACATGGTGAAGATTAGGATCGGCCTCCCCCCTACTCCTGTAGCCAGCTCCCGATGGAGTTGTAACGACCTCCTACTACATGACAGGGAGACGCGCCAAACCCTTCTTACAGCCATAGAAGATTATTTCTCCCTGAACGACAACGAGGAGGTAGGCACTATGGGAGGCTTTTAAGGCAACCATCAGGGGCACCCTAATTGGCATAGGGGCGGGGAAAAAAAGAGAGAGGGACCGGGAAGAGAAAGACCTGAAAACCAAGATAGAGGCCATACAACCGGGTGGTAAACTGAAAACACAGATGTTCCCTGGGCAGTGGGAGGAATTGCAGAAGCTGCGCACTAGATTGGCTCACCTCCAGGTAGGGCAAACGGAAAGGAAGCTCTCGTTTCTGAAACAAAAATATATGGAAAAAGGGGAAAAGGCCGACAAGATACTGGCCTGGAGACTCCGCGAACTTAGGAAATGCAGGAGAGTGAACTCAATCCGCTCTGTGGACGGTAACTCGACCGCAAGGGACTCCAAAATAGCGGAACAATTCAGGCTATACTATGAAAAATTATACTGCTCAGAATACAAGGGGGACGGGATAGAAGTTGATAGGTTCCTGGATTCCCTCCCTGTCCCGGGCCTGCTACCAGACAAGGCCGACACTCTGGAAATCCCCATTTCCCCGGAAGAGGTAATTGACACTATCTCCTCCTTAAAAAGTGGCACGGCCCCGGGGGACGACGGCTTCTCAGTCAAATTTTATAAGACCTATAGATCTACACTCGCCCCCTTCCTGGCCAAGTTATTTAACTGTGCACTAAGCCATGGGTCCCTGCCTCCCACAATGATGTCAGCCTTAATAGTGGTCCTACCGAAAGACGGCAAAGACCCAGCCCTATGCCAGTCATATCGCCCCATATCGCTCCTAAACACTGACGTCAAAATACTGGCGAAACTCCTGGCGAACAGACTGGCAAAATTCCTCCCCACCCTGGTACATGGTGATCAAGTGGGCTTTATCCCGGGGCGCCAGGGGTCAGATAACATTAGAAAAACCCTCGACCTTATGCATGAGGCTACCGAACAGGGAGTGGAGGGGTACCTCCTTTCACTCGACTCTGAAAAAGCCTTCGACCGGGTCGAATGGCCTTATATGATCAAGGTTCTTAGGAAAATGGGATTGGGAGATAATTTCTGTAGGTGGGTCGCAGCTCTATATAACTCGCCCTCGGCGAGAGTATCAGTTAATGGGGGCACATCCGAACCCTTTTCCCTTTCCCGAGGCACCCGGCAAGGCTGTCCCCTGTCACCTCTCCTATATGCCCTGGCCATGGAGCCCCTGGCTATAGCGGTTAGGAACGACCCGGAGATTAGGGGTATACGATGGGGGGAGTGCGAGTTTAAGCTCTCTCTGTTCGCTGACGACATACTGGGCTATCTGACCAGCATTCACACTTCCCTACCGAGGCTGTTTGATCTCATAAATCTTTTCGGCTCCTTTTCGGGGCTGAGAATAAACGCATCCAAATCAAGTATTATGCCAATGGGCCCAGGGGAACAAGATATTGAGAACAAAACCGACATTCAAGGGGTTAGAATCGAGCGAACATCCACAAGGTATCTGGGCATCATCATCCCCAGAGATCTGTCTCATCTATACCAAGGGAATTTCCCTGGAATCCTCGCCCAGGTCAGTAGCGATCTCAAAAGATGGGCCCCCCTCACGCTCTCCTGGCTTGGACGCATGGTCTCGGTTAAGATGAACATCTTACCTCGCCTTCTCTATCTCTTCTCAGCTCTCCCTGTCGTGATACCTGAGGCCTTTTTCGAGGTGCTCCAGTCTCGTGTCCTTCACTTCATTTGGAACGGCAAAAGGCCCAGGGTTAAAACTTCTACTCTGACCCTCCCAAAGTCTCATGGTGGCTTCGGACTCCCCGATTTTAGGCTCTATTATAAAGCAGCTCAGCTCAGGGTGATGTTGGAGCACATGCGGGACGACATGCGTACATTCTGGACGTATGTCGAAGACATCCACGCACATCCGAAGAAGGTCAGGGACTATCTATGGGCCTCTCCCAGGTCACTCCCCCCACAACTCAAGGCACATCCTACCTTAGCAGTCCTTTGGTCACTGTGGAAACCCAGCAAAGCTAATAATTTGATATCTACATGGCCTTCGCCTCTGTCATCTCTATGGGGCCCGCCCATCGATCTGGACATGAGGGGCTTTCGGGACACCCAGGCATGTTCTGACAAGGGACTGGAAAGAGTCTCCCAGCTTACACGAGAAGAGGGCTTCATTGAATACGACAGCTTGGCAGAGGCTCTGGTGGACAGGCCCCCCACGGTTTTTGAATTCCTGCGGCTGAAAGGGATACTTACCCAACCGCGGTGGTCCGACCAGCTTAGTCGCCCCCTCACCGCATTCGAACTAATTCTGGCCAAAAGTAAATCCCGCAAAGGTTCGCTATCTAAGTTTTATAGTGTGCTGATTACAGCCGACCTAGAAGGCAGACAACCCTTCAAGCGCATATGGGAAGAGAGGATGGGGATGCCAATAGAGGACCACACCTGGAGGGCTGTTTTCAAGTGCATTTTCACAGGCTCCCTATACACAGCAGCTATGGAACATAACTTTAAAATCCTCCATTCATGGCATCGCCCCCCGGCGCTATTGTCTAGAATGTTCCGGGATGTTTCCCCCCTTTGCCCCAGGGGATGCCATCAACGGGGAACCTGGTTTCATATGTGGTGGAGTTGCCCGTCCATACAGGTATACTGGACGGAGCTTCTAAGCTGGATCAAAGATATCGAGGGTTACGGCCCATCTTTGCACCCGCTGGAAATCCTACTGGGCTCCCCCATGCCGGATTCGGAGGTGAATGCCTTCCCCAAGGTCATATGCGCCATGTTGCGGGCAGGGAGACTGGCGCTTGCGCAAAAATGGAAAAGTGTCCGGGCCCCCTCTAAAGAGGAATGGCTCTGCAAGCTCAGAGCGATATTCAGCTACGAAAAACTCTCGGCGATAGCAAACAATACTATGTCTGATTTTGTCCAAGAATGGACAGCAGTACTGCTGCACGATGATTGTATTACTATGCGATTGTAGAGGGGCGATTGAACAAATGTTTAAACCAATGGTTGCTATGCGCTGGTCCCCATGCCCCTCAGAGGGTTGGTCTTGCCCTGGCCTAAGCACCACATGGTCTTACCCCACTGTTTCAAGGATCACATTTCTCTATCGCCGCGCTATGCAAGTGTTCTTCCCTATGCTTAATATAGTTGCATTTTCCCTAAAGTTGGCGTAACAATTGTTTTGGGGGAGGGTTCGGGAGGGGGGAAGGGGGGTTGGGAGTTAACCAGAAAATGTTTCTGACAATGTGTCTTTCTTTTTTTTTTTTTTGCATCTATTGTGGGTGGAAAAGGCCAGTAGGCCCACCCTGTCGTGTATGTTGTCAATAAAAATAAATTAAAAAAAAAAAAAAAACAATGGTATGTTTTCCTCCAAACAGTTCTGCAACTATTGGAATACCACATTTTGGTTAAGATCAATATAGTTATAGTTTCATTTTCAATTTTCTAAATTGTGGTCCATAAATGTAATCGTATATATATATATATATATGTGTGCCCAATTCAATAACATACTATGGCAGCACGTTACTAAGAATGAGCTGATTCTAATCATACATCCAACATGGCAGCTATTGTTGTGCATACGGAGCATGCAGTACATTCTAGCTCCGTTATGTGTGTACTAGAATAATACATAGCGCCCTATGGCACGCAAAGCTCCAGCTCCAGTTCATCACCATCGGAGATGCTGGTGAGTAATGGTCTTTCGCGCAAGCCCCTGGATTTCACAATTCACAATTCACAATTACTCTGGGGTGCTGTGCAGGTGACCGTCTAGCCTTGCTCAATATAATTAAGAGTACCTAATTGGGTTTTCTTGTTCTTTGTTTTTATCTCTGCGTCTCTCTGTGAATTCATTCAGTGGATATGGGCCACAGACATCTAAATTCTTCACTGCAACAAAAGCGTTTATATAGGTATGTTTATAATGTTAACGTACAATATGTTCATTTTCCAAGTGCTGGTTTCATCTTATGAAGTAATTCAGTGACATAATTGGTTTGGCTTTGACTAAATAATACCAATAATTTTCAATTGAATCTTAGTCAGGTTGACTAATTTCACAGAAATCAAGGTAATTAAGTCCGGCATGCAAAGGGCATCATTTTGGTGGAGTCTGACAGCTGTTGAGCTGTGGCTGCGACCCCCCTCACCTGCCCTCTGCTAGCATCTGGAGGACTTTGGAGGTGCTAAGGGACATGCGGCTTGCAGCTTTGAGAACGCGGAGCAGGAATGAGCGGCGTCGCACTGGTTGGCTCCGCCCCCTGCCCGCCCCCTGTGACGCTTACCAGAAGTATAAATCTTGCATCCAGGCACTCTTGCGGCGCTAAGCCCGGCGCGCAAAGGGCATCATTTTTGTGGAGTGTGACAGCTGTTGAGCTGTTTGGCTACCTGCTGTGGCGTTACAGGGAATTGCAAACTGCAGGAGCTGAACACAACGAAAACGATGAACTACGAGGAGGCTCCTAATTACATGAGGCAAACAGCCACAGCAATGGACCTACAAGATGCCGGATTGAGAACCCACCTAGAGGTAAAACAAAGATTTGCCTCACTCCCGGAGGCAAATGGGAGTTCTGAACAAGTATTAAGACCAGCTCTTTTAAAACAAAGCCGTTTACCATTTTTAACAAAAAAACGGAAACGTTTATCAGTGGGAGCCAGTCAGCCCATTATGGAAATGCAAAAACAACTGCAGCCAGCAGAAAATGACGATAATCTGTGGTTGGCCCCTAATTCTCCGGAGCTGCCTATGGCGTGTACTGTCCCCATGGCAAGAGAAGCTACAAAACAACTGCCCCCAGCTCCCACAATAGCGATAATAGACGAGATGGTGATAGAGACTATAGACAAGGAAAAAGTGGCTGAACAAACTCTTAGTGACTCTAACGAAATTGCGCTACAGGAGGACCCGATCCTGGTAAAGGATCTCAACGTTAGAACTAAGCCGCTTAACCAAGAGTCTATTAAACCTCCTGAAAATATTCCAAAAAACCAGAGGAACATAGAAACTGATGATGAGGCCATTGTAATATGCCCTGTAGTGGGGGAGATGGAGGCTCTGCATACATCAGGTGTACCCCTGGACATTCTTAGAAGTGACCAGCCCCCCACAAATAAGAATGAGAATGAAACCACTGGAAAGCCACACTTAACCACACCTTTGAATGACGTGGAAAGGACAAATCTTGGGGACTCACTATCCGAGGCTAGAGTGGCTATAAATCCAAAAGTAATGCAAAAATTACCGATGCAAAAGTCCAGCTGTGCTATGGATAATATACAAAGCTCCAACCCGTAGAAACAGCATGGGAACAAGGAGGTCAATGGGACGAAGTGGATCTCGGACAGATAAGTCTTACAGGAGTCCATCGACCCGAGAGACAAAACAAATTACAGAGCTCCGATAAAGACAGCTTCAGGTCCTAATTCAATCTGGAAGATCGTGTGCTTATGGAACCGCAGTTACTGTACCAGGAAGTAACTCATGCCTTGCAAATAAAATCCTGCAAGACATTTCCAAATTGACGAACAAAATTGAAAAAGAGAAAAGAAAGAGCTTTTGCTTGATAAATTAGAGAATGGCAGCCCTGGATAAGGAACAAGCCAAAATAAACTCTTCATTTGTTGAGAAATCTCCTTCACCTCCAACAGAACATCGGAGGTACAAGACTGCAAGGAAGGAGAATCAAACCCCAGCCTCTGATTACAGAAACGTAGCTAAACCAGACGAAATCCTGCAAGATTTAACCACGGATGCAGTGGGAGGGGAAGAACGGTCAGGAAGGTCCAGGGCCTCCACCCCAACCTCAGAGGAGGTAAACAGGCACTCGGGAGATTTATGGAACAAACAAATATTACGGACAATAACGGAGGCCTGAAAATGTGAAAGAGAAAAAGACATGGACCATATTGAAAAAGTGGTTATGGCTTCGCTAACCATTACACTGGCTCTCTTTCTAAAACTACACGAGGCAATTAAAGACTCTGTTCAAGATGTGTATACCAGCAATACACAAATAAAGGAGACCCAGGCCCAAATGGCCTCATCCATGCAGATCCTAAATAAAAGGATAAATAAAGAAGCCGAATTAACTCAAATTTGGCAAACACGCCTTAGCGATCTAGCCAGGCGAGATGCGACCGATAAATCCCTGCTGATGGAGGCTGTCCTGGAGGACTGCAAATGGATGAGGAGTATCCACAAACAAAAGACCGAAAAGAACGATGAGAAACAGACAGAGACAAAATCTAAAGAAGGAAATGGCCCAATGAAATTGACACAAGGAGCAACTGTTCCTCCGAAACAAAAGGAGCAACATCTGGAGGACGTGATTCTGATCCCCTCTGGAGAAAACAGAGGGGATAAGGTCAATTTAGTCAATCAATTACCCTTAGCCCAACTGAAAACATCTACATTTGCAATTTTTGCAGGGGTGGCGCCTAAGGCTGGGACTCAGCAAAAGGGAAAGGAGGCCATTAGAATACTTAATGAAAAAGGAAAAAAAAACAAAGAATGAATCTCTCAAACGGAAAGAAAATGGTTTCGAGAGCCTTCTTAAGGAATATAAGAACTCCACCCAGAAGAGACAATACACAGTGCGCTAAGAAGCCTAGAAGAGAACTGATAATGAATGATTCAGACTGTATAGAGATTGAGAGGATTAAAGAACTAGAAAATGCTATAACAGAGGATAATGGGGACGACCCTGAGCAGACAGGAAATTTAAGTGACCTCATTGAATTGATGGGAGATGACAGTAAGGAAGAAGATTGGGAAAGTATTAGCGTCTCGGAATGGCAAACCATAGACAATTGGGATACAACGGACCCAACTGAAAATCCTAAGGATGCTAAGAAGCCAAAGTCCAATAGAAAATCCAATCAAGCCAGCACCAAGGATTTAGAAAGAAGAGCTGGACACCCGGGACATGACTGTGATCCAGACCAGGAATATACCAAATTTAAAACACTGGAACAAAAAAGAAAAGAACAGGATGATAAAAGAATGATAGAGCATAAGACTCAGGACAGCCCACGACCTAAACAATCAAATGAAAAAAAGAGAAGAAGCCAACAGAAGCCAAGAAAAGGGTGGTGCCATTGTTGCCATCCCCGAAAAAATCCATGTTATTCAAAGTATGCTACCTAAAACTTGAAACAGCATCAAATGGTCCTAGAAGGGTGATACTAAATAGGAGCCATGTGATGGAACTCTGCAATCAAGTTTTACATCCACAAATGATATCTGTTAGGGAGAATTCTCTGTTTAGGCTGAATTTCCTAACCTAGTGAGTCCCCCAACAGCTTTGCTGGATTTCTGGAGTTTGTTTTTGTCCATCCTGCCAAGAGTGAGACTCTTTTCTCCCACTCTTGGACATGAATGTGGTTGATTCCTGTGAATGTCAATGTGTTCTATGGGCTATGGGGTCTTTTACTCCATAGGGTCTCATGTGTTTTACTGTGTGTGTTACACCGCACCCTCCGTGCCGTAACACTGGGGTGTCCTAGAGGATCCCCACCATAGACTCCATACCCTGGGACTGACTACTGTCTCCCAAGGCATGTAAAGTCACCATTGGCTTTACTAGACCTAAATTTACTAACAGAACTAGTACAAACCATCCTATTGTGGACATACTAGTAGGGGTAATTCGATTACCCCTGGGTCTGTTATTCAAGGGGGCACTCTCCCATCCCCCTCATCGAGTTTTGGCTGGTGGCAGTGGAAACTACTTGTTATATTCGACCCCGAATATAACTCTATGGGGTTCTTCCCATTGTTGGAGGCTAATACTTTTTTCCATTAGTCTCTAACATACCGCCGATTTATTTGTCTTAAATAAATCTACCAGTCGGTATTTTCGGCCAGAACTCGGTTTTTAAAATGGCGTCTGTGTTCACCTATGTAACTCCGAACCAAAGGTTGAGCCCTTTGTTCCACATTTGGCGGGCTTCTACACAGAAGCCCTCCAGAGTGGTGCCATTCTGTCTGGGTACCAAAGGGGGTGTGGGAGGGGGTTTAGGGACCCTGGACTGAGTTGCCTTGCCAACTCAAGTCGCCCTCTGGTGTGATTGGCCCAAGTGGTGAGCACCCCGCTCACCACTTAGCGTGTTTTGATTGACAGCTAGGCTGAATGAATGGGGGTTTGCTGCATAAAAGCAGGGCTTTTGGGACTGGATCTTCAGAAGTCGCAACAGGACCTAAGAATCTGACGAGGGTAAAGCTGAGCCGACCTGCAATGACGACACCTCCAGTGGAGCCCTGCTGAACTGACTCACCACTTCCCAACGACAGAGGAGATCTCCCCGCTGGAGAGTCTTCTCCCCCTGACTGGTGGGAACAACCAGTCCCTTTGCTTTTTCTTCGCTTCGAAGGCGTAGTGGTCAAATTGCCTGTGCTGAGCACCCCGGCAACCGGATAGCCACTAGCCCATAACGCGACCAAAAGCTGGTGCCTTGTGACGGAGCACTCCGCGGCTGGTCACTTCCCTGGTGGTGCAACGATCTTCAACTTTCCTTCGACGACGAGATCATCTCATCTCTTGGCAAAGCCCCGACGTGCATCCACCACCAGGAACAACTGCCCCCGCTGGAGCTGGCTCTTCACTTACAAGGTACTGTGTCCGCCTGGCTTCCCTTGTGACGGTTAGCGTGGGGTGTCTTGAATCCTTACCTTTCCATTGGGTCGCCTCCAGACCTTCTTAACTTTTTGTGCTAAAACTGGTCTAACCTTTCTGTGACAATTTGCTACAAAGACTGGAGGTGCGTTTCCACTGTGATACTTGTTGGGACATATCGCCTTGCCTCTCTCCGAGTGTGCCTGGCCTCTGAACTTTGTAAATCACAGTAGACCCTGCCTTGCGGGCCTTGCATTTGCTTCGTAAAAGTGTTGGTACCGAGTTGGTTTCATACCCTGCCTTCTCTCTCCCGTTCTAACGAATATTAGAGTGCCATCTAGGTTAAAGCATTCACCTCTGTCTGCAAATAAGTGGTGCCGTTGAACCTAGACTTGTCGAAATATTGTTAGAGGATTGATTTACTTATAGTAATTGTAATTGAAGTTGTTTGCCGTATTAGTGCCAGAGTGTTTTCATAGATGTGTCCTTAAAATAAATAATGATATATCTTTACACCCAAGCTCTGTTCCGTGTCTGCTTGTTCTACTGTGTAAATTGCCCTATTTTGTATACTCCACATACTGCCTAACTCTTCTTGAGGGAAGTCTGACTGCTCAGCCACAGCTACCAGGTGAACCTGTGTGGTACAGACTGCTACCAAGTGGGTTTACTGCCAAACACCTGTAGGCCTATATCTTTTGCAGTGGTCCCAGGTTGAACTGCACAGGTTTCCACTTAACACTGGTGGCAGCGGTGGGATTTGTATCGAGTATACAGTTTAGAGTGCTTTTCAACACTTTAGGATAACTAACCACAAAGCTTAGCACTAAAAAGCAACTTTCAAAAACATGTCTACTATGGAAGTTTACAGCCAAGAGTTCTTGTCAGGCGAAAGTACTGAGAGTTTGAGAGCTCTCTGTAGGCAAAGGAATCTTTCTGTAAGAGGCAAGAAAGTAGAACTGATAGCGAGACTGCTGGAAAACCAAAGTCTGGGTACTGGTTCAGAGGAACCAACTTCTCCAGCGAATGTAGAAAACAGTGATGGCATTGATCTGAATCAAAGTCTTGATAATGAGTCAGAAGAGGAAAGTGAACCTAATGAAGTTAGCCACTCTGAGCCTCTGTCTGCCTTACCTACTTTACCTACGGGGCCCATACCAGGTCCCACATGTAACCCTGCTTATTTTGAACTTGAAAAAATGAAGGTCGAATTACAAGCGGTTTTTAGCCCAATCTGAAAGAAACCAAGAGCTAGAGTTCAGACGAATGAATGCCCAAGCTGAGCAGAAGCAAGCTGAGTTAAGACTCAGAGAAATAGAACTTAATCACGAGTTAGATATGAAAAAGATGTCTGTGGAAAATGCTTCTCTCTCCTCTGGTTCCTCTAGAAGTTCCAGTCCCAAAAGACCCGGGATGCCTAAGGAATTAGTGGCTATGTATGAACCGAGATTGGATGCGTTGGATTGGTTGAAAACGTTTGAATATAATCATGGGCTCCAGGACATCACCGGGAACGAGTTACTTCCCTGGTTGTTCTCTAGGCTTCCCCCTGTTGCAACTGATGTGGTAATGGAGTTGGGGGAGGTGGATAAGAAGGATTACGAAAGTGTGAAACTAGCTTTGATAGCTAGATTCGGGAAGACCCCTCCCCAGTATCTTAAGAGGTTTAGAACCCTCAAAAAGCTTGATGGTACCCCTTGGGCTACCTGGCTAAGTGAAGGGTTGAAAAACTTAGAGGGATGGATTAAGGGTTACAAGGTGAACACTTATGAGGGTATGAAGAATCTTTTTATGTTGGAGTCTATTTATGATGCCTGCTCTCCTGAGCTCAGACAGCACTTGGCTGATTCGAAGGAATTGGATTCCAGGAAGCTAGCTAAGGCTGCTGACTTGTGGGTTGCCAACAGGGCTACTCATAAGGATTTAGGGCAACTCAGAAGAAGGATGAGGGAAAACAGCCTAAAAAAAGACTAAAAAGAGAATTCTAATAACTCATAATTCCAAAGAGGGCCCCAAACAAAATCATAAGGGTAAGCCACCAGGAAAACCGCAGCAGAATAGTGTACCTTCTGGTGCCAAACCGGAGGGAGGCCAGAACAAGCCACCATTCCAGAAAGCATTCGATAAATGCTTTGTTTGTGGCTCGACTGACCATGTGAAAGGAGATCCCAGATGCAAAGGTAAACCTTCAGGGGTCCAGCTTGTCTCGTTAGCCTTCGCTCCAGAGGAAGAAGTCCAAATGGCAAGTGGAAACTTTCTACTACTGGCTGATGAACCCACTGGAGTCTCAGCCAGTGTTTCTTTAGTGTCTCTGGGTTTGTGGGAACAACAGAATTTAGATGTCTATAATGCTATCCCAGATAATACTAAAGAGTATTATAAGGACAGTGTCCAGGTGAATGGTCAGGAGACTCCTGCCATTAGGGACACTGGGGCCAGCATAACTCTAGTGGATACATCTTTTTTTCAGGCTGAGGATGTTGCTAAGGCACCCAAACGCTTCACCAAGTTAGTTGGAGGGCCTGTGCAGATGCTTCCCCAATTACCAGTTCTCATCCAGTGTAACAACATGACTGTAAAGATACCTGTCAGCATACAGAGTGAGGTACCAGGACGCGTTCTGTTGGGTAACGATTTAAAAACTCTCCGAGTTGTGTCTCATACCCCCAGACCTCCTAGTAAACGGTTACAGGAGCTAACCAGACCTGCAAGGGAGAGAACCATGAGAGTTACTCCCCAGGAGATGATGAAGAAGGATATGACTCCCGCTCCACTGGAATTGTCAACTGCCGTCTCAAAGAAATCAGAAGCGAAAGGGAAACCTAAGACTTCTATACCGAAACCAGCAGCCAGCATTCCAGTGCAGCCAACAAGGACTTCCCCGCGGTTTTCCAAAGTTACACCCATGACTCCCCCTCCAGCTGAGGCTGAGAGGGTGGTACAACCCTGTGTGGTAGAATTAGACTCTGAAGAAGAGCTAATGGAAGGCCAGGAACTCATTGGAGATCTGGATCCGGTTGACCATCCTGACCTGCAGTCTTTACTGGCAGAAGGTGCACCCAACAGGAAACAATTCAGTAAGGGACAGAGGGAATGTCCAACTCTGGAAGGTCTTTGCACCAGGCAGAAGCTCAGGCTGAAGGGCAAGAGCCTGGGAAATACAGGTTGCACTGGGAAGATGGCCTCTTCTACAGTGAACCGCCCGAGTCTGCACCTGGAGACTACACACGACTTGTAGTACTCCAAGAGAACAGACAACAGTTCTTGCAGTTAGCCCACGAGATTCCTTTGGCTGGTCACTTGAGTTTCAAGAAGACTAAGGAAAGGCTCTCTCTCTACTTTTATTGGCCGAAGATGGGGGCCGAAGTAGAAAAATACTGCAGGATCTGCCACACCTACCAGACCTCTGGTAAGGTTGGCTCCAAGAATGTGGCACCTTTAGTGCCTCTCCCAGTTGTGGGAGTCCCATTTGAGAGAGTAGGGATTGACATTGTTGGTCCCCTTGATCCTCCAACCTCCTCAGGCAACAGGTTTATACTTGTTGTAGTAGACCATGCTACTAGTTATCCTGAGGCAATTCCTATGAGGACTGTTACAGCTCCGGCTGTGGCTAAGGCCCGCCTTGGTATTTTTACCAGGGTCGGGTTTCCTAAGGAAGTAATCTCTGACAGGGGGTCAAACTTTATGTCCCACTACATGAAAGCCATGTGGAAAACCTGTGGAATTACTTACAAGTTCTCAACAGCTTACCACCCACAAACCAATGGGTTGGTCGAAAGGTTCAACCGAACCATGAAGAGCATGATAGGTGCTTTAGAAGAACCCCTTAAATGAAAGTGGGACCTTCTACTGCCATGCCTTCTCTTTGCTTATAGAGAAGTCCCTCAGGAGGGAGTAGGTTATTCTCCCTTTGAGCTTCTCTATGGTCATCCCGTCAGAGGTCCATTGGTCCTGATTAAGGAGGGGTTGGAGAGTGCTCCTTCCCCCAAGCCAGTCAGAGTGACTGACTACGTGATAGGTCTCCGGAGGAGAATGTCGCACATGATGATGGAAGCAAGTAATAACTTGAAAGCTGGACAAGCATTGGTCAAGCACTGGCATGATCAAAAGGCTAACTTGGTTGAGTTCACTCAAGACCAGCTAGTTCTCGTTATGATCCCAACAAGGCAGAGTGCCTTGCAAGACAAATGGATGGGACCATTCAGAGTTGTGGTTAAACTCGGAGAGGTCAACTATCTGGTGGACTTGGGCAACCCCAAGGAGGCTCAGACAGTCATCCACACCAACCGACTCAAAGCGTATGTTTCGAGACCTGATGTAGGAGCGTTGCTTCTAGCATCATCAGAGGAAGAACAAGAGAGTGAAGCTCTTCCTGATCTCCTCAGAGGCTTACCTTTAGATGATAAAATTGAAGGAGTGAATCTCTCTTCAAATCTGACACCCAAGCAACAAGAAGAGTACAAATCTATGTTAAATCAGTTTGCCCCTCTGTTCTCGCTTTCACCAGGCTTGACCCCTTGAGGCCAGCATAACATACTCACTGGTGACTGTCTGCCAGTCAAAAGCAGAGGATACAGAATGTCAGAAAATGTACAAACCCATATCAAAGGTGAGGTCAGCAAGATGCTTGATCTCGGGGTAATAGAGCCCTCTACTAGTCCATGGTCTAGCCCAGTTGTGTTAGTACCAAAGGCAGGATCTAAAGAACTTAGATTCTGCGTGGACTATAGAGCTCTTAATGCAGTCACCAAGACTGATGCCCACCCTTTGCCAAGAACAGATGAGTTGGTGGATAAACGTGGTTCCGCCAAGTTCCTCAGCACATTTGACTTGACGTCAGGCTATTGCCAAATAGCCCTGACAGACCATGCCAAGGAGAAAACTGCATTTTCTACCCCCGGTTGCTTTATACCAGTTTAAGGTGATGCCTTTCGGATTAAAAAATGCACCTGCTACATTTCAACGGATGGTAAACCAGGTTCTGAATGGGATGGAGGACTTCTGCATGGCATACTTGGATGACATAGCAGTGTTCAGCAATTCCTGGGAGGAACATGTAACCCACCTAAGAGATGTTTTGCAGGCTCTTGGACGAGCCAATCTGACCATAAAGGCGAGTAAATGCCAAATTGGACAGAGTAAGGTAGTCTATCTTGGGCATGAGGTAGGAGGTGTAGAAATAAGGCCTTTGCTCAGTAAGATTGAAGCTGTGCAAAATTGGACAACACCTACTACTCAGACCCAAGTGAGAGCCTTCTTAGGTCTCACTGGGTATTTCAGGAATTTCATTGAGAACTATGGGACCATAGCTTCTCCTCTGAATGTCATCTCCTCTCCAAAATTTCCTAAAAAGGTTCGATGGAACGAGAAGTGCAATCAGGCTTTTGAAAACCTGAAAAAGGCTCTTTGACAAGCCAGAGTACTCAGAGCTCCTGATTACCACCAAACTTTCATTGTTCAGACAGATGCTTCTAATGTAGGAATAGGTGCCGTACTCAGTCAACTGGATGGGAAAGGTAGGGAGCACCTCGTTTGCTTCATCAGCCGCAAGCTGAAGGATCCTGAAACAAGGTGGGCAACAATCGAAAGAGAATGCTTTGCTATCGTGTGGGCTCTGAAGAAGTTTAGGCCATACTTGTATGATTCTACTTTTGTCATTCAGACTGACCACCAACCCTTGAGATGGTTAATGCAAATGAAAGGGGAAAACCCAAAACTACTGAGATGGTCAATCTGCCTGCAAGGGTTTGATTTCACCATTGAGCACAGGTCAGGGTGTCACCACCAAAATGCTGATGGTCTCTCTAGGATGTATGTCATCGACTAGAGGTATGAGATTCATCCAGGAGTGGATTAAATCCTCCTGTCCCTTAGTCTGGGCGGGTGAGTGTTAGGGAGAATTCTCTGTTTAGGCTGAATTTCCTAACCTAGTGAGTCCCGCAGCAGCTTTGCCGGATTTCTGGAGTTTGTTTTTGTCCATCCTGCCAAGAGTGAGACTCTTTTCTCCCACTCTTGGGCATGAATGTGGTTGATTCCTGTGAATGTCAATGTGTTCTATGGGCTATGGGGTCTTTTACTCCATAGGGTCTCATGTGTTTTACTATGTGTGTTACACTGCACCCTCCGTGCCGTAACACTGGGGCGTCCTAGAGTATCCCCACCATAGACTCCATACCCTGGGACTGACTACTGTCTCCCAGGGCATGTAAAGTCACCATTGGCTTTACTAGACCTAAAATTACTAACAGAACTAGTACAAACCATCCTATTGTGGACGTACTAGTAGGGGCAATTCGATTACCCCTGGGTCTGTAATTCAAGGGGGCACTGTCCCGTCCCCCCTCGTCGAGTTTTGGCTGGTGGCAGTGGAAACTACTTGTTATATTCAACCCCTTGTTATATAACTCTATGGGATTCTTCCCATTGTTGGAGGCTAATACTTTTTTCCGTTAGTCTCTAACATACCGCCGGTATATTTGTCTTAAATAAATCTACCGGTCGGTATTTTCTGCCAGAACTCAGTTTTTAAAATGGCGTCTGTGTTCACCTCTGTAACTCCAAACCAAAGGTTGAGCCCTTTGTTCCACTTTTGGCGGGCTTCTACACAGAAGCCCTCCAGAGTGGTGCCATTCTCTCTCGGTACCACAGGGGGTGTGGGAGGGGGTTTATGCACCCTGGACTGAGTTGCCTTGCCAACTCAAGTCACACTCTGGTGTTATTGGCCCAAGTGGTGAGCCACTCCACTCACTACTTAGCGTGTTTTGATTGACAGCTAGGCTGAATGAATGGGGGTTTGCTGCATAAAAGCAGGGCTTTTGGGACTGGATCTTCAGAAGTCGCCACAGGACCTAAGAATCCGACGAGGGTAAAGCGTAGCCGACCTGCAACGACGACACCTCCGGTGGAGCCCTGCTGAACCGACTCACCACTACCCAACGACAGAGGAGATCTCCCCGCTGGAGAGTCTTCTCCCCCTGACTGGTGGGAACAACCAGTCCCTTTGCTTTTTCTTCGCTTCCAGGGCGTAGTGGTCGAATTGCCCGTGCTGAGCACCCCGGCAACCGGATAGCCACTAGCCCATACCGCGACCAAAAGGTGGTGCCTTGTGACGGAGCACTCGCGGGTGGTCTCTTCCCTGGTGGTGCAACGATCTTCAACTTTCCTTCGACGACGAGATCATCTAATCTCTTGGCAAAGCCCTGACGTGCATCCACCACTAGGAACAACTGCCCCCGCCGGAGCTGGCTCTACACTTACAAGGTACTGTGTCCGCCTGGCTTCCCTTGTGACGGTTAGCGTGGGGTGTCTTAAATCCTTACCTTTCCATTGAGTCGCCTCCAGACCTTCTTAACTTTTTGTTGTAAAACTAGTCCAACCTTTCTATGACAATTTGCTACATAGACTTGAAGTGCGTTTCCACTGTGATACTTGTTGGGACATATCGCCTAAAAGTGTTGGTACAGAGTTGGTTTCATACCCTGCCTTTTCTCTCCCGTTCTAACGAATATTAGAGTGCCATCTAGGTTAACGCATTCACCTCTGTCTGCAAATAAGTGGTGCCGTTGAACCTAGACTTGTTGAAATATTGTTAGAGGATTGATTTACTTATAGTAATTGTAATTGTAATTGTAATTGAAGTTGTTTGCCGTTTTAGTGCCAGAGTGTTTTCATAGATGTGTCCTTAAAATAAATAATTATATATCTTTACACCCAAGCTCTGTTCCGTGTCTGCTTGTTCTACTGTGTAAATTGCCCTATTTTGTATACTCCACATACTGCCTAACTCTTCTTGAGGGAAGTCTGACTGCTCAGCCACAGCTACCAGGTGAACCTGTGTGGTACAGACTGCTACCAAGTGGGTTTACTGCCAAACACCTGTAGGCCTAAATCCTTTGCAGTGGTCCCAGAGCAAACTGCACAGGTTTCCGCTTAACAATATCAACGGAGGATATAAAAATAGTCGAATTTCCAAAAGAACACAGATTGGATCAAGTCATCCTGCATTTGACGTCTAAGAAGATCAAGCGAAAACTCCCGGCGGTTACTGATATTCTAAAAAAAAGGGGGTATCGGTAGGAAGATCTGGACGATGACTTCAGTGAAGAAAAAGAGCAAGCCACAAGGAGTCAAAGTGATGAAGTAAAGGAGGAGAGATCATTGCGAGTCAGCGATATAGATACTGTGAAAAAGTACACAAAAAAAAAATAGCCCAGACTTGGAGACATTAAGGGAAAAGAATGTAAATGGTAAAGAAGGTGAACAAAAACAAAAAGGATACCCTACAACAACAAAAACAAGTAAGGAGGCACTGAAAACCTTAAGATTCACGGTGGATAATTCTGATAATCCAATGAGGACAAAAAGTAAGTCAAATAAGTCAGACAGCCAAGGAAAGGAATGGTCATGGATGGCAAATGCCCTGAATTCTAAAAAGAAACAATAGAACACAAGAGGATTTAAACATCTGCTCTCCAAGGACAGTTGTTTCCTGGCCAAATATGATCTCATCTCAATACAGGAGTCATGGCTGAGAGAACCTCCTGTATGTGAGGGCTATGAAGTTTATATTAACCCGCCTAGAAAAGGACCCAAGGGAAGACCTTTTTGGAGGCCTAATGATATTAAAGAAATTGGGCTGCCCACTTAATGTCGTAGAATATTTGACACCGAACCCCTACGTACAAATACTTAAAGTAACACCTGAAGTTGAAGATGCGAAAGCTATGAAAAAATGGTCTTGATTAACATATATTGGAGTGAGAATATCCCAGGACCGGCGAGTTTTCTAAAATCAATCATGGATATAATTGATAAATCCATGACAGAGGAAAATGATCAGCTGATACTACTAAATGGCGATCTAAACATCAAACTGCTGGACAAAGATGGCAAAATCAAAGAAATAGAATAGCTACTGGGAAAAGAACAGACATGGATGAAGGAAATGAGAATTCGTGAGATGAAGATGTTAAACGGCCAAACAAAAGGAGACCTGCAGGGGGCCAACACCTGGCATAGTGGGAAAACGGGAGCATGCCTAGACTACTGTTTTGTGGAAGGGAATACGTTGGAGAGAATATCTTCCTTTACTATAATGAAACAGACAAGCAGTGATCACTGTCTGTTAGCCACTGAACTTGCCTGGGAAATAAGAACTAATCGATTGACCGAAAGAGCGATGGAAACTGAGGTCACATCGGGTCGAAATCGCTTGAGACTTAAAAATCAGGCAATTCCGGACCTGGCCTTTGGTTATAAAGAAGCAGTAACTAAGGATGCAGAGACAGTGGAGTGTAAATGGCTATTGGAAGCATATGAGGTAAAGTATAATCCTACCGAAAGTAAGCATACTAAGAAAAAAACATGTATACGATGACCAGCTAGTGGCTAGGTGAAAACAATATAGAGCTGATCGGAGACTCATAATAAAGAACAACAGTACAGAGAGAGATGAACTACTGGGGAAATGCCATCAAACGTACAAAAACTGGCTGCGACAAATTCGACATATAAGAATGCAAAGGGATGCCGAAAAAATGCTAGCCGCAATATCTACTAACAACGCAAGAGGCACATGGGATTTGCTTAACAACAGGGATCTTAATTTATCGGCTATAGGCATTAATCAAGTATCAGAAGAGAAATGGTTCCAGCATTATACTACTCTCTATGAAGGAGAAACCCAGGAAAATATCACAAAAGAAAATCTGGACACCATTCCTTGGGCTCTGGCTTTTGATAAAGAAGACATCCTAATTCTATTAAAAAAACTTAGCACTACGAAAGCAGCAGGCCTAGACGGCATCTCCAACAAACTGTTGAAAGAAAATGGTGAGGATTGGGTGGACTTAATATTTGCCCTATTTAAACAGATCATGAAAACTAAACAAATTCCAGCTACGTGGACGGAGGCCTATATTGTACCAATATACAAGAAGGGGGACAGAGAAAATCCCAGGAACTACAGGCCAATAGCACTCCTAGACTCAATTGGTAAGCTTTTTGCATCGCTTCTGCTAAGAGATCTCAAAAAATGGGCCTTAGAGGCCAGAATCTTAGATGAAAGACAGACAGCCTTTGTTAGTGGAGTTGGCACAGCCCTGAATCTATTTCTGATAAACCTGTTGAAGGCAAACACACTAGCTGGGAAAAAAAAGCTTTATTTAGCGTTCATTGATCTCGAACAAGCTTTCGACGGAATTGATAGAGATCGTCTGTGGCTAAAAATGAGGAATTGGGGATGTCCAAAGGACCTATTAGAAGCCATCAAAGCCCTATACACTGGCACTTCAATTAAGATCCAAATCACAAGCAATGGAGGGCTATCTAGGAGGATCAAAACCCACAGAGGTATCAAACAGGGCTGTGCTTTATCACCATTCCTCTTTGTGCTATACATGGCCGATATGAAAACTGCCCAAGAGAACATTCGTGCTTTCCCACCTAAAATAAATGGATGGAAGATACCATGGATGCTGTATGCTGATGACGCGGTATTTATTGACCAGACACCGATAAGTCTACAAAGACGGATTGAGACCTTCAACAAATACCTAAAAGAAAACAGCCTGAAGATCAACGTCAAGAAATCGATGATCCTAACCATGAAATCTGGAATGGGGAGGAAATGTGCAGGCAAACCGGCGACATGGGTATTGGAAAATGAAAAATTGGAAGAAGTGGAAACCACAATGTATTTGGGAATAATGATTAATAAAAACTGTAACGAACAGGCACATTATACTCTGATCCGGGAAAAACCTGTGGCCCTGACAAACCAAGGGATTTGCCTACACCGTAGATATGGGAAATTCTCCCTAACCCCGATTGTAACCTTTTTTAAGCACAAGGTGATGGCGGTCATCACGTATGGTGCAGAGGCACTCCTAGCTCTCAAATGGGAAGTCTGGAACCTGTGTGAGGCCTACTTTTGGCGTAAGATCCTGCGCCTACCAGCTTCGCTACCGGTGGAACTCATAAGAACAGAGCTTAGGTTACAATCAGTGGCTTCGGTAGCTCTCTGGAAATCCTTAGCATTCTATAGAAAGTGGATTCTGGACAATCCATCCAAGCCTTTTGAAATTTTAGTACAGAAGGCCACAGTAAAGGAAGATAAGATGCTACTTGATTGGAAAACAAGATGTAAAGCTTGCATGAGCCAGGCAAACCTCTCGGAAGACACCCTAAAGAGCAACCCGGATAAAGAAAAAAGATCTATCAGGGAAAAGGACGGGGAGGAAACCCAGGATCTAAGATGGAAAAGAAATCTATGCTACAACATTGTTTGGGAAAAAAAAGGCTTCAATGTGTTACCTCCTTATCTGCTGAAATTCCCATCTAAGCACTATCAGGACCTACTCCTGCACTGCAGACTTAACATCTGGCACTGCAGAGAAGTAAAATGGAAAAGAAAGCAAATTGAAAAATCAATAGCATTTTGCAGGTTCTGTAAATCCAAAGAGCAACTGGAAACGATCAGACATGTAATGTTAGCGTGCCCAGTATTAAAATGGAAAAGAGAAATCTATATGGTAGCTATACAAGATACATAACTAAAGACACGAAGGAGGAAATTTGGGAACGTCTCCTAACGGTGTAAAAGATCCGCAAAACCCTTGATGCATTAAAATTTGTCAAAGCATTGCATCTTAATCAGGAGGAAGAGGAGACGGACCTTGAGACAATCCCAAGGGGGCTGAGCTGTTTAAGATATTGTTAACCACTCTGGATAAATGAAGCTGGGAGCAATGTTACAATGTAACAAAATGGACCTGAGGGAATAATTTATTGGACTAGTCCCTTCTGGATAAAGAGAAACTTAATGTTGAAATAATGAAATTGCTAATGGACTAAACAACCAATGTTTAAGGTTGAAATATGATCAACCAATAAAAAAATATATATATACATTTTTTTCTCTTTAGTTTAATTTGGTATGAACACTAACTGGAGAGACAATTGACATGTTAAAAAAAAAAATTGGGACTCTAACTAATTTTACTGTTTTACTAATTTTTTGCCCCCATTTCTCCTTGTATAATCTTCCATGGTCTTTGCTATTGTGGATGCACCACACAATATCCTTTTTCATAATGTGATTTATGATGCTACTTATTGCATATGTATGTTTTCATTTTGTTATGCATATGATTTACCTATCTGTGGGGTTTACTGCACATATGCCCCCTGCTTGGATTTGGTTTTGTCCTTTCATTCACAATCTTTCATGGTTAATTGTGCTCAAATTATTTTTGCATCTTTTGAATAATTGTGTAATGAATTTTTAGCCTCTGATGACGAGTGCCTCAGCTCGAAACACGTGTCAGGCTGTTCAAACGCTGTGCAATAATTAAAATTCATCTACAATTGTTTCTGTAATCGTGTTCTGTGTGCTGACAACAGGTAAACTACCCCTTGATACAATTTACGTACTGTTGGCAACTTTGGCAGGTTGCCCACACCTTGCCTCAATCTGCAGCCCAACACTATGATTGAAAACCCATCAGGGTGCCATTTCTCACTTGTCCCTTTTCTGACAAAATCAGATTCTTTGTGTAGTTGAGCTTCCATTTCTTCCTCTTGTTGGTGTTCATTGTCCAACATTTGTTTGTATTGTTTGAAATTGTGATTTCTTATACTGGGTTCATTTGCTCTCCACCATGACAATACTAGGTGTGTAACTATCCACAATACCCTCATAGCCTGCAACAAAAGCTGAGGCAGCTAACCATCCTTTCTGAAGAGTGAAGATTTTCCCCATACTACAACCATTTCTGCCATGGGAAAGGCCCCAATTTTCATATGACGCTTTCATTTGCAGCCTGCAGGACAAATCTAGCAATTTTGTTTAGGCCATGTGGCATTCACAACCTTTATACTCAAACTCTGTTTCACTTACAGGTTTTACCTGCCCTAGAGTGAGCATACAGCTCATCCAACAAAGATCTCTGTTGCAATGTTCCCAATGTGTTTTTCTTTTACAAAAAAATCACAGAGAGTGCTGCTAAAATTGAAATATGTGGTTTGCAGCTGTTATGCAAGTGGGCAGTAAAAGAAAGCACATAACTGTCACTTGATGTCAGGAGATGGGACAAATGAGAATACGATTATTGGGCAGGTTATGCAAGGTAAGTGACATGCACCCTGTTCATATGGATGCAATCTATGTATTTTCTATGCTTTGGTAACATACATGCAGTTTTCGTTTTTGGTGTGCATTCCAAAATATATGCATACCTGTAGTTTGTGATGATGGATGTAGATGTGTATGAATCTGGAAGTAGAAATCTTGGAGAGTTTTACAGTACTTTTGGATACAGATGCTTGGGAATCATAGGAGACCGAGTTGACAGAGTAAGATGTAGAGATCTTGCATGTGATTGGTGGATGGGTATGTGGCTGCTTAACAGTAGCCAATCAGAGAGTGCCACAAAGAGTGAAGTGGAAAGGGAAGAAGGGCTGCCCCTTTGAAACGAATCCACAAACACTGCAGGAGTTCATGGGTTACACATGCCAAATCCGGCGCATCTAAGCATGACTGTCATGGAAATGGGACTGTGGGGATTAGCCAATCAGGTGTTCAGGGTGTGCTTTACAGGAAAGGAAGGGTAATACATTTTTTCATTGTGTGTTGGTTGTGTAGTGAAGATGGCTGGCATTACTGTATGGATAGTGGGAGATTCCTTTGTGTGTGATCTGGAGAGGGATTCAAAAGGAAGAGATGTTTCTGCTGATCTTGGTTTTCTGGGCCTGCAGACTTTGTGGTGCAGTGTGCCTGGCTGTAGTTGGCAGGCACTGCTGGCTCTTTACAGAAACATGGGTACTTTTGGTAGTCTTGATGTTTTGGTGGGGCACTGTGGAGGAGAGCACTTGGGCTATATGAGTGTTCCATGTTTGGTTCCTGTACTCAAGTAGTTGATGGAAGAACTGATGCTGCTTTTCCCTACTGCAAAGGTGTTTCTTTTTCAGAAATAGCATCTAGAGCACAGTGGAACAACCCCAATGTCTTTAATCCCCAACAAAATGTTGGAAGGCGCCTCATTGATAGAGGCATGTGTTGCGACATGCTGAGATGTCATTCATCGCAATCTAAAGGATACTTTGCTGAGGTTGATGTAAGGCAGTAAGGAGGAAAAGAAGAGACCACCCCCGAAAAAAAGAGAAAACAAAAGATGTTTGTTCAGTAGCACTAAAAAAAGAAAGAAAAAAAGGCTCTTTTCAGAGCCACCACAATAGTGGAAATCTCCTTCCCTGGGTTAAATGTCTCCCCCCGCCCCCTGATTTGTCCGATGTATCTGTGAACACTGTGGTAGTTTGCGGATTGCATGTGCCGCATCCGGGCTTCTAAGGATGGCAGGCATGGGAAAGGGACTGTGGAGGCCAGGGGATTGGTCAATAAGGTTCCCTGGGTGTGGTGTACAAGGAGAGAGTGTGGCAGAGGCTCTGTTTGCTGAGAGGAGTGCAGGTGGCTATGGCTATGGCTGTATGTTTCTGGAGGCAGAGTGTCTGGATTTTGGGGGCTCTTGGATACATTGGTTGCAGGTGTATGCAGAGCACTGTGGAGTGGCTGCACATCTTACATATCCTCATGTGGATGTGCACTGGTATTAAGTGCGTGGCATGAAGTGGCTGGATTTGCTTCCTCTTTGTGCCACTTTGGTGATACAGCATCATCCAGCTTATTATTGTTCATTGTGGAGGGAACAGCTTAGGCCATGTTACTGGAATCTCTCTGCAGTTTGCCATGAAGGACGCACATGGAATATCATGAACATGTTTCCAGACTCTCGAGTATTTTATTTGTGCTTTGCCCAGAGACAGATGTGGCTGCTCTCTTCCTTATTTGGTCCACAAATAGAGAAAGCCAGGCACAATGTCAACAAGGCTGTTTGCGCATTTTTGCAAGGTATTGGTATGTATTTCTTCCACAATGAAAACATTACATTTCATAGCACCAACATTTTCCGCAGAGATGACGTCCATCTTACTGATGCTGGCAATCACATGTTTTTGTATAATATCCAAAATGCTTTGTAGCCGTTCTTGCAAGTATAGCAAGCATTTGGGCAGTAGGTCTTGTCCACTTGAAAACTTACAAAGAATAAAAAAAGGCTGTTTTCAGAGCCACCACTTTCTCCCAGAAAAGAATGCAATGGTTTACATGCTGCCACCCGCTGCATGTTTAGAAGTCCACAAACATCTGTGATATCCGTGGACTTTGCGGACTGTGCAGGGGGATGAACCATTTCATTGGCACTTCTATTTTTAAACTGTGAAAGGTGGCTCTGAAAAGAGCTGTTTTATTGTGTGCTTCCTTGTTTTATATTTTATTTTTGGTATTTTTTCAATGAGACACAAAAGGAAGGGAAGGGAGGGTAGGGAAGGGGCACCAACCACAGGCATACGAAGGGGCAGGTGGAGGCAGGAAGATGTTGGGTGGGCCTCCTCGAGGTAGAGGGCCTTTCATTCATGGTCCCAGACCACAGCCTCAACCACACCAGATCTACTCACCCCTGCAGGGTGCCAAGTCGCAGTACACACACAATACAGTGACCTTTAAAATGTAAGGATCTACTGCAGTGCATATGGCCTGCGAGACTGAGTCAGGGTTCCGCTGCCCCAGTGGAGTGTCCCTTATGGTGACAGGAGCATATGTATTGGATGCTGCAATGGAACACAACCTACTACCCTGTTCGTAGGGGATGACCCTCCAAACTGCTTCCTTGTGGCTGGACCTCAGGTATCACCGCATGGAGGTCGTGCCATAACTGTACAGCCCAGGTTTGCCACGACTGAGTGTGGCACTCAATGCAGTGAACCTTGGCTGCTTGAGCCTTGGCTACACCCCCAACGGTGGTAAAAAGCCTCCACACCGAAGACTCACATTAGCAGCTGGTAGTGGGGACTTCCACTACCTCATCCTCTTCCTCTTCTTGGCCCCCCTCTACATCATCATGCCTGTTCCCCTCCCCAGGCCCTTGGGAAGGCGGTGGTGGTAGTGGTGGTGGTGGGTGTGGTGCTGAGGCAGAGGCAGCAGATGCAACAGCATTGGATGCCATTATCCAGATAATCCAGCAAATCAGCACCCCAGCAATCCAGTAATTCAGCAATGCAGCAATGAGGAGCAGTGCTCTGTTTTGATCAGCCAAGAACAGAATGAGGTGCAGCACTGGGGTTTGGCCTTTACAGGGGTGCTGGGGCCTTTCATAGGGGTGTTGGGGAGCACTCAGCGAACAGTTGTACACTCTGTGACTATTTTGAACCCCTAACTGGGCTCAAAAAGTTCCAAAAAGTCTCTAGATACCCAGGGGCATAGTCTGGGGCCTCTGCAAGGGAGATGTGTCACAGTAAAACACCTTAGATTGCTCATAAAAGCACTTTACTGGTATCTGGGGGCCCAGACAATGTTCACAAATAAGGACCGATGCTCAGCGTGGGTGCGGTCATATGGTGACGTTGCGAAAGTTTGTGAATGAAACAACTGTCCATAGGACACCTATTGTCCGCATGTGCCTAGGGGTCCTACAGACAGGTTTGGGCTCCTCAAACTAATTAAAAGTGTGACACATGTGCAGTGGACAGTTCTGAACAGGTGCAATGTTCGTAGGGTCCAGGGGCGTGATGCGCATGTGCCCAGGTGCCCACCAGACATGGGTGGGCTCCCCAAACAAATTAAAGTACATCACTGCGTTGCAGAAATGCCAGACAGGCCCGCTCTTCGTTGGACCTGGGGGACGAGATGCGCATGCGCCCAGGTGTGCGCTGGAGAGGGGTGGGCTCCCCGAACTAATTAAAAGTATGCCACAACTTTGCAGACAAGCCGCACAGGCGTGTTGTCCGTAGGACATAAGGAATGTAATGCCTGTGCGCCCAGGTGTCCTCAGGACAGATATGGTCTCCCTGAACTAATTAGAGTTTCGTCAAAACTTGGCAGACATTTCTGGACAGGCGCAGTGTTCTACGGAAACCTCCATTTGATTGTGGTCCACCCGGACAGGCGCGCACCTCACAGACTCATAACAGAGCTTTTAAAAAAGAAAACACACACACACAAAGCAACAGTATATACATAGGACTTTATTTAAACACACAATTAGGAAAGGGGAGGGGTAGCTGAAATGGAAACATATACAGGGAAATTGGGTTTTTGTGCAGGCTGGTCATCAGGGTAGGAAGGGATTGAGGTCTTATCATAATGTCTTTGCTTACAGGAAATTCGTGGGATAGTAGGCTGGGACAGGGGGAAGGGGTACAGGTGCAAGTGGTGCAGTGGTACTTTATATTTTCCATGATATGCCTTTGAGCAAGTAGCTTTAAATCTGCAAAACTGTCATTCAATTGGTCAATTTTTGTCCCCAGGCTCACCAGTTCATTGGCTGCATTGTCAGTTTGGGTTTCTATGTGCACTCAGGCACTTGTGTAGTAGCTGCTGTGTCTGCTCATTCCCTTCATTTCCTGTTTGTACTGTTAAACAAAAACACATATTTTTTTTACATGTGAAGCAATGTCTATTAATTCTCTTACTTTTCAAACTGCACTGTGTACCATTGGAGTTACTATCTTCACTCATTTCACCAAGAGTGAAATTCTCCTCAAGCCACTCCAGGGTGCTAGCCCTTTCTGTGTAAAAAATATATATATATATATCTTTTTACTAGTCATGTCACAGAACAAACTGCACTGTTACAGGAAAAAATATAGTGTTCTTACTTCTTTCTAGTACGGTTTTGCTGAGAATACTTTGCATTTCTCCCGCTGACAGTTGCTTCTCAGTTTGTATGTAAAGCAACACTGAGGTAATACTGTTGGAAGCACAGGTTATTTTTCTCCTTGGTGCATTCCATTATGTTGCACACCCTATACAATTGACCTGCTGCTTTTATAAGTACAGAGTTTGTAGACCTACTTAATGTTTCCTTATAATTCACTTACGTGTTGCTCTTTAAACATGTTCAGTTTCTTTGCTGCATGCTACCATAAAACAACCCCTGAGCTTTTGGACACGGTGGATGCTACCCGAGGTCCGTGAACAGTCACACAATCCGAGGAACTTGTGATCATCAGCATTGGGCCAGGGGGTTCAGTATTTTGTATGGTACATCTGCATATATTAAGGGTATCTTGGTAATAACCTATGACATTCAGTGAAAAAGCTTTGTTAAAGGGACGTTACGGTTAAGTTTCTCTAATAAAAAACTATCAAATTTAGTGAAAAAACATTGTTAAAGTGACGTTATTGTTACTTTGCACTAATAAAAACCTATCCATATTATGGTTGCAAGTAAAATCGAAAACCCCAGAAGCTGGGCAGTTATGGTAAGCTAAGCAACCAGAACTCACGCCACCACCGTGCACTGCTAAGACTAACACCCATGACATCAAAGATGACATCACAAATATCATTGATGACATCGCTGATTGTGTATAAGTGATTGTCAGTATAATGTTGGCAGAAAATGTGTCAGGGGTGGTTGGAAGACATATTATGAACTACATAGTTCAATAGGCAATGTACTGATATAAACAATATTCCTTTGCAGTATTCTTTCTACTACAGCAACATACTCAGGCATAGGCAATTGCTGCAACATGCACCTTAGAGGTGTAATATTTATAACGTTGCAATGTTGGGTAGTAAAATGGTGAATGCTTCTGCATCAAACTTTTGTATACTGTGCAACATGTAATAACTAGCTAATAATGCATAACTTATGAAATACTGCTACACACAAAACATAAAGAAACCACAATGTACACAAATCTGGGGCATATACAGGGAAAGTAAAGTAACCAAAATAGGTAATCATGGGGTTGCTCCCCTTCGACAAGCTTGTGTTAGATCTCAGTAAACTCCCGCGCATTAACCTGGTCCAAAAAGCGGTAGAAACTGTCCTTAACCGAGCCAGTCAGGACTCAAAGGAAAAAGTAGCCATCAAAAGGCCCCCCCCCAAGAAAGAAAAACTGACCATTCCCCCCCCCCGGAACAGTCCCGAGTTTCACCCCTCAACTAAGCTAGACCTAAAAATATGCCTGCTTAACACGCGCTCTCTCAATAAACATGCACAATGTGTTCAGGACAGGATTGTCAATGAACAAATAGACATCTTCTGCATAAGTGAAACCTGGCTCAAGGACCCTATCGGCCCTACCTGCGACATCGCAGTCCCGGAAGGCTACTCCATCTTCTACTCTAACAGAGAAGAAGGCCAGGGGGGTGGTGTAGCAGCCATCGCAAAAGACTCTATACATATGTTTCCCAGCAGCATAGCATGTACAGGCTGTGAAATACTGCACCTCAAACACAACCCTACGGCAAACAGAAGTTTAAACTTGATTGTCCTATACAGGCCCCCCACGTCCACCCCAGAATTCAACGACGAAATAACGCATCAACTCAATATGCTTAAAGGACCCAACACAGCCACACTAGTCACGGGCGACTTTAACCGCTGGTATGGCGATACAAAAGACAAAGAAGCTAGTAAAATTCAAAGATCCCTAAACAACATTGACTTTGAGATCAACAACCAAGAGTCCATAATGGACAACGGCCATCTTCTTGACTGGGTCGTCTCTAACAATCTCGAAACCCGAGAGTTTAAGACTGAACCTTGCATTTGGTCAGACCACAATCGCATATCCTTCCACATCACCCTGCCTCTTCCCAAACCCAAAACCCCTAACTGCCCGACCCTCTCGACATACCATAACTACAAAAACATTGATAGGAACCACCTCATACAATACCTAGCTGAGGTGGATAACAACCAAACCGAGAATGACTCCTGTGAAACAACGTTAGCAAATCTACTTAGTCATCTTGAGAAACTCACGGACCAAATTGCTCCCCTCCAAACCAAATCAACTAGACCCACCCAAAAAAAACTACAATGGTTCTCCAAAGAACTAGCAGAACAAAAAAGGGACAAACGAAACAGAGAAAATGTCTGGCTAAAAAATCCTTCATCAGCCAATAAAGCCCACTGGAAGGAAGGTGAAATAAAATATAAACATATGATAACCGAGGCCAAAAAAAACTTCTATAATGAACAGATTTCTACAGCCACCAATTCCACCAGCAAACTGTTTAATATCCTTAAATCCATAGAAAAACCCAAAGCCATTACCCCTCCTTTCCTACCCTCTCAAGAAGAATGTGATGCCACCCAGATCGCCTTCTTCAACAAAATTTTAAAAGCCAGGGACGCCATCATAAATTCCCTGACCAACAAAAAAACGACAGTTACCCTGCCATCTGAGACTGCAACATCAGGTATTGGAATGTTCAAGTTCACAGAGATCAACAACAGCGAAATGATCAAGGTACTGGCGACCATGAAACCCACGACCTGTGCAGAGAATATCATTACACCTAAGATAATATTGGACAACATAGACATATTCGCCCCCATCCTGACAAAGATCATTAATGCCTCTTTTAGAGACCAGGAAGTCCCTAATGCCATCAAAAAAGTCTCAGTAACCCCCCTGGTTAAAAAACCCAATCTTGACCAACGCGATCCAAATAATCTCAGACCCATAACAAACTGCAATTTCATCCTTAAAATCATGGATAAGATCGCCACCATGCAGCTCCAGGCACACGTAGAGGAATCTAATTCCCTCCACCCACAGCAGTCTGGTTTTTGCCCCGCTCACAGTACCGAGACGGCCATGTTAGATCTGCAGACCAATATGCTCGGTATTATTGACAAGGGTAAGACAGGCCTACTCGTTCTACTCGACCTCAGCGCCGCATTTGATCTCCTCGACCATAACCTACTCCAGAATGCGCTAAAAAAGTCCACCAACTGCTCTGATGAAGCCATCAGCTGTATAATGTCCTTTCTAAAAAACAGAATATCCAGAGTGCACTGGGGGGACAAGTTCTCCCTTGAAAAAGAAATCCTCTGTGGAGTTCCCCAAGGGGCTAGTATGTCACCCCTACTGTTTAATCTTTACTTAAGGTACCTATGCCTTGTTCTCGACCACATAAACACCTATTTTACTAACTATGCTGACGACACGCAGCTTGTATTCGAACTAAGTGGCAATTATCAGAAAGATAGCGAGCAATTTACCACGATATACAAACACGTGGAGCAATGGATGGACTCCAATTGGATGTGCCTAAACGGAAAAAAAACAGAACTCATGATTTTCGGCTCATCCTCTGCTCGTGCTAAGCTACCCTCATCCTACACATCCTTCCACATTAAAGATACCCCCATTCCGGTCCTAAGCAAGGTTAAAACCCTAGGTATTCTGTTACAAGCATCGTTGGGGGCAGAAGCCCAAGTACAGTTCATCAACAAAAACTGTGCTTACCACCTCCGTCTAATAAAAGCCATCAGACCATTCATATCTGAGGAAAATTGCGCGACCATAGCAAGAGCCACCATCTTGTCGCGCCTTGACTATGGCAACACCTTAGTCCTGGGTGCCTCCAAGCAATGCCTACAAAGCTACCAAATTGTACAGAACAACGCGGTAAGAATTGTCAAGCTCAAAACTAACACAGAGCATATCAGCAACTCCAGAAGGGAGCTTCACTGGCTGAAAATCGAAGACAGGGTGCATTTCAAAACCTTAACCATCGTTCACAGATGCATCTACGGAAAGGCACCAACCTACTTAAAAACTAGGATCAAACCATAGGTTCCTAATACAACACTGAGATCATCCCAACTTGGTAAAATTGCTACGGCACCACACAAACTCAAAAGTGGCTTAGGTAGAGCCTTTCCAACCCTTGCAGCCAACCTTTGGAACAACCTACCAGACCACCTTAGACTGGAAACCAACTATTCGCGCTTTCGCAAACAGGTAAAAACCCACATCTTCAAATAACCGGCCATCATCGCCCGTACCTCAGTTATTTTAATTCTATGTGACTGTCCCGTCCGCTCTGTCTAATCACTGTCTGTTCATCCGTCCTCGTGTCCTTGTTTCTGCGCCCCGAGGCTCGCGAGCTACCGGCGAAATATAAATATTAAATAAAATAAAAAATAAAATAAACAAAAAGAAGCAATATCATCAGAAACTGTTCATAACATGAATGGTTATCTTCATGTACCAAAATGATTGCTGTGTTTCAGGCCTGCTTTTTTCTCTATGCATCGCTATTTGTCTAGGCTGATTAGTGAGCAGGTCTATGTCAATAGTCAATAAAGTTGTTTTTATTGTGGAGAGCTTTGTAATGATTAACCATCCTCTTGTGGCCACACAGCAATTGCTACCAGCCTAGCTGATGCGGTAAGACGTTTTGGCAGGTATTTATAATTTAACCCCAGGACCCTGTTGAAATTCTTTTGAGGGGACCCCTGAATAAAGACATACATAGAGGAAAGTTAGTATGTAACTAAAAACAATAATAATGATATATATATATATATATATATATGTATTAGTTATGGTTAAGTTGCTGTTTCCATAGGAAGAGCACTTTTTGGGCGGCTTATAACTTCGCTCTCCCTGGACGGATCCTCACCAAACTTTGCAAAAAAAGTAGTTGGGTCACTCTGAATTTATTTGCAAAGTTTGGTGAGGATTCGTCCAGGGGGGGGAAGTTATAGGGGGGTCCGAAAGACTGAATGGGAAAAAACTTTGCGCACGGCTACAGCCCGAACCGCTGGAAGGATTTACACCAAATTTGCGGCAGGAGCGGCGGCCTGGTCCCAAAAGCGTGCTTTTGTAAATTTGGTGTAAATCTGTCCAGTAGTTTTTTTAAAAATGACCAAAATGTAAGGAAAAAAATTAGTGATATCTGCGTTCGCTTCGCGGACGGACTTCCCTGTTCGCTCCACGGACAGCACCCCGATTGGCCCATGGGCTTGCGTCATGTCCGCGGACATGAGACGTGTTCGCTGATTGGACGGCGAGGGGCGTGGAGCGCGTCAGATTTTCTGTGGCGCCCGTCATCTTGTATTCGCAGTCGACCACGTACAGCGCAGTGAAACGTGGGTAAAAAATTGTATTTAGTGCCGTGTGTAAGTCTGTAAGAGTGTTTGGGGAGGGTGGGGGAGTATGAGATAGGTTCAATGCTTTGTTTTTTTATGTGCTAGACCTTTTTGTTGCGTTCGATTTGTCCGCAGAGAACACGGCTGTTCTGACATTTTGTAAATAAACTAAATGGTGGGGTGTTTAGAGGACAGAGTATGTGTCATTTTTGTTAGCAAGGAAGGTAAAAATGAGCTATGAACACTCGCGGTGTACTTAATTGTTCGTAAATACACAAACTGGGGGTGTCCTCAGGACGCTGTCCGTATTGTAATCTGTCTAGTTCAATGTGTTCTAAGAACACTCGCAGTGTCCCGAAATGGTTGCAATTATACAAAATGGGGGTGTTCTGAGAACGTTGTTTGTATTGTTCGTTGTCAGGGTGAAAGTGTTTTATGAGCACTCCTTTTGTTCGCTAATAGTACAATTTCCTAGGAGCGTCAACCGACTTTTTGTCCACTAAAGAAACAATAAATCCGGCTGGTGTGCGTCGACATTATGTGATGATCCTATGACTGGCGCTATTGACCTGGCTGACTTGCTTTTGCGACACTAAATCATATTTCCCGCCACTAAGCCTGATATTATCAAAGTATTCATATTCCCCGCCCTTCTGCGTGACGTTACAGGGTGCGTAATGAAACGCGCCCAGTCGTCTCCAGTACTACGCGACTTTACACAGAACCCGGAAGACAACACACATTATGTCACAACACAGCGCGCCACAATTCAGAATATGAAACTGTGATTTAAAAGCAAAGAGCAAGATTGTAAATGTTGTAAAGTACATTTATTTGACATCAAATGTTTAGAGAATATTCAGCAATTTGCATTTGTCTTTGTTGTCGATCCGCAAAAGTTCATGTTGAGACACGCGATGTTCCTTTGCGGTACAGAGAGTGTTAGATCAGGTTACAACTCCGTGCGCCACAATTCGGAATATGAAACTGTGGTTTAAAAGTAAACAGCAGGATTGTACATTTGGTAAAGTACATTTATTTCACATGAAATGTTTAGTGAATATTCAGCGATTTGCTATTGTCTCTGCTGTTGATCAGCAAAAGTTTATTTGGAGCCACGCGTTGTTCCTTTGCGGTAGATAGGCTGTTGGTTTATGATAAAAGCAGTAAATGGTCTCACTGATAATCGGAAAGTTGATCCAACAATGAGCCATTAGACCACCGTATTGGTTGGTATGTTGTTTGTAGCCGCTAGTACTGCGTAAGGGCATATTGGTCCTTGGCGATTGTCCCATAAAATGGTGAGGGTCATGAAGTTGCATATTTGGACTTGCACCTGGCAGTTGAAGACCCCATCCGCTGGAGTCTGTAAATCGTGACATAGACAAAACGGGGCCAGGTACCTGTTTTAAAAAACATAAATTAGTCTCACCAGCCGATCTTCATTAAAAATCATCATTTTATTTATTAGGGCGTGAAACTATTTGCTATCGAAGATAGTGCAACAGAGTATGTTAATAATAAAATAATAATATTTTCCCATTCGTATAGCGCTAAGAACTGTGAGGTATCTAAGCGGTGCTTATTATTAACCAGGGTGTGTGGTGCTCATTTATCGACCACGGAAGGATGAAAGGCTGAGTTTGGGCTTGCCGGGATTCGAACTTGCGTTAGCAAGCTGTGCACGGATGTCAAAGAGAGCGCTGTACTCGCTGTGCCACTTGACAGGCTACAGTGAAGTGGCACAGCGAGTAGAGCACTTGACCGCCTATAGACCGGTTAAATTATTTATATTAACCCACTCTGTGTCGTCTGCCTTTTTCAGAGCCCTCTAAACAACAGGGGATCAATTTGGCGGTGATAGTGCGCGGTAGAAAACATTATGCCACTTTCAACGAACAAGTTCAACTTCAGCGGTCTTTAATGCTACGCTATTGTAATTATATTTGGTATAAAGTAATGTAAAGGGTTACTTACAGTACAATTGCAATTTCCATTGTCTACGAGTGGTGCAGTCCCAAAATACGACTCCGCGTGTGCCAACGATCTTTCGCATAGTGATATAATATGTAAAAGTGGTTTCGTTTCAGAAATTTCATCTTTATCTTCTCTTACGTTTTAGCAACACTCCTTCAAGAGAAGTCTTTCATCACAATCTCTGTCTGTCAAGGTCAAAACACAATACAACCTTATAGTCTTCTTCGTGAGCCTCTCCGGGACCCGAGAAAAAAATGAAGCAGCTGACCTTCACTGTGAACGAGCATAAATTTTTACTTTGCAACATTCTGTGTAAAGCCATCTGTAGAAGTTGGTTTTTGCACGCCATGTTTGTATATTGTTTGCGTGATATTAAAAAAAGTTTGTTTAAAGGACGTTATGGTTCTAAGTACAGTCGAAAGACCCCTGAAAATAGCAAGTTATGGTAAGCTATGAAAAATAACTCGCGCCAACACCATGCACTGCTAAGACTAACACCCAGGACATCAAAGATGACATCGCAAATGTCGTTGATGAAATCACTGATGACATCATATGTGTATGTACTTTTCATGCAATTTGTGTACTAGGGATTTTCATTATAATGTTCCGAAAAAAGTGTCAAGGATATTGCAATAAATATCATACCGTTATTAGTGCTTTGAACAATGCATTTATATCAATAAATAGCATTGTATTATGGGATTCTATGTAGCATACTGAGCTGCTAATGGAGAAAGATAGCATTGTGTGCAGAGTTAATATGTAGAATAATGAAAAGATAATTGTCCTGAAATGTTCGAAAATTCACAAAATGGGGGAGTTCTGAGGACGTTATTCGTATTGTGTGATTGCTTAGCTGTATGCAATGAGGGAATGGTACAGAGAGTAAAGTGGACGCCGTCCGCGGACCCCGCGGCTGTTCGTGGACAGGGCGTGGTCAATCCGGGTTTTTCCAGGAAATCCAACATGGAAAGAAGACTGTATGGATCAGCCAATCAGATGTCGAGGTTGTGGATTTGTGTTGAAAGAGACTGTGTTTGGTGAAGATGGCAGAAGTGGAGAAAGTCAGGGTGTTGGTGCTCGGAGATATGTTTGTGCATGATTTACAGCAGCATGCTGAATGCAGGCATGTTGCAAAGAACTTTGATGTCAAAGGAGTGGAGGTGGTGTGGAGCACTGTGCCTGATTGCAATGTACAGGGAATTGTACAAGTTTGTGAGGATATGGCCACGATGAACAGTCCGCATGTGGTAGTTTTGCACTATGGTGCTTTCCATTTGGGCAACGTCAGTGCCCCTACTTTGTTGGCTGATTTGGAACGCTTGGTTCAAGCCGTAGTGAAGATCCTTCCAAATGTGAAAGTAATTTGTTCTGGATTACTACCTGGGGAAATATGGGACAATAGTTCAGTTTTTTGTCCTCAGCAAAACATTGCTAGGTGTGTCATCAACCGAGGCATGTGTGCCTTCATGCTTAGAGCTGGTATGTTCTTCTGTAACAATGAGAATATTGATGCCAGTAATGCTGTTAATTTGAAAGAAGATGACATTTGTTTATCTTTTACCGGAAATGCCTTTTTATTTTGGAATGTAAGGGTTGCTTTGGAGAAGGTTATGTGAAGATTTTAGGAGTAAAGTAAGAAAAAAAAACAAGAAAAAAAATATAAAATAACAGGTGTCTGTCAAGCATCTGTAAAAAAAAAAAGACGCTCTTTTCAGAGCCAACTTCAAAGGGGAAATGGGGCACACTATTTAAATTTACATTCACCACGCTCAGATTTTCGATGTGTCCGCGGACATGGCGGTAGTCCGCGGACATGAAAATCACTACGAGGGGGTTAGTATGTTCTATGTTACATGTCAGGGATAGTATGGTTAAGTTGTGCGACTAAAAACCTATGAAATTCAGTGAAAAAACTTTGTTAAAGGGACATTATTGTTCCAAGTAAAACCGAAAAACCCTTGAAATTCCCCAGTTATGGTAACATAAGCAACCATAACTCGCGCCACCGTGCACTGCTAACACTAACACCCAGGACATCAAAGATGACATCACAAATGTCATTGATGACATAACTGATGACATCACATGGCTGGCTCTCCCTTTTTATCCTTTACTGACATATCAAAGCCACATAGTTTTCTACAGTAACAGTCAGGAAGTAAAAATTGAAAAGTTACTATATTTGTAGACTTGGGGTCCTGTCACATCATATATGAAACATGTACATAGCAGAAGATATAGGCTTGAAAGAGAGCAATCCTTTCTGTGCATGAAGATAATCATTATGGTTATCAGCACTTTGTCATAGTTTTATTTTTATTACTCTACCTTCATCTATATGCTCATATTTGTATACATTATACTCACTCTCCATAGAGTTAATGGGAAAAAACTTTTGCTCGCGTCTACAGCCCAAACCGCTGGACGGATTTCCACCAAATTTGGACCAGGAGCAGCGGCTTGGTCCCGAAAGTGTGCTTTTGCAAATTTGGTGAAAATTCGTCCAGTAGTTTTTTTTAAAATGACCAAAAAGTAGGTAAAAAAAAATAGAGATATCTGTGTTCGGTTTGCGGATACACTTCCTTGTTCGCTCCGCGGAAAGTGTCCTGATTGGCCAATCGTCTTGCGTGATGTTCGCGGACATACAAAGTGTTCGCTGATTGGACGGCGTGGAGCGTGAAGCGCGTCAGATTTTTCGGTAGCGCCCGCCATATTGGATTCGCGGACGTCCCCGGACAGCGCGGTAAACTTTGTTCAAAATGTGTATTTTGTAGAGTGTGTTGGTGTGTAGGAGTGTTTGGGGAGGGTGGGAGTGTGTGAGATAGGATGAAAGTTGTGTTTTTTATGTATTAGACGTTCTTTTTGTGTTCGATTTGTTTGCGGACATCACGGGTGTTCTGAAATTTTCTAAATAAACTGACTCGGGGGTGTTCTAAGGAGTCAAAATGTGTCCGTTTTGTTTGCAAGCAAAGTGAAACTGTTCTAAGAACACTTGCGGTGTCCGGGGAATGTTCGTAGGTGGTGTCCTGAGGACGCTGTCCGTATTGTTCTCTGTCAAGTTGAATGTGTTCTAAGAACACTCGCGGTGTCCTGAAATGTTTGCAAATAAACAAAATGGGGGTGTTATGAAGACGCTTCTAAGAACACTCGCGGTGTCCGGGGAGTGTTCGTAGGAGGTGTCCTGAGGACGCTGTCCGTATTGTTCTCTGTCAAGTTGAGTCTGTCCTAAGAACACTCGCGGTGTCCTGAAATGTTCGCAAATAAACAAAATGGGGTGTTCTGAAGACGCTTCTAAGAACACTCGCGGTGTCCGGGGAGTGTTCGTAGGGGGTGTCCTGATGACGATGTCCATATTGTTCTCTGTCAAGTTGAATGTGTCCTAAGAACACTCGCGGTGTCCTGAAATGTTCGCAAATAAACAAGATGGTGGTGTTCTGAAGACGCTTCTAAGAACACTCCCGGTGTCCAGGGATTGTTCGTAGGGGGTGTCCTGAGGACGCTGTCCGTATTGTTCTTTGTCAAGTTCAATGTGTCCTAAGAACACTCGCGGTGTCCTGAAATGTTCGCAAATAGACAAGATGGGGGTGTTCTGAAGACGTTTTTGAGAACACTCCCAGTGTCCTGGAATGTTCGTAGGGGGTGTCCTGAGGACACTGTCCGTATTGTTCTCTGTCAAGTTGAATGTGTCCTAAGAACACTCGCCGTGTCCTGAATTGTTCGCAAATAAACAAGATGGGGGTGTTCTGAAGACGTTTTTGAGAACACTCCCGGTGTCCTGGAATGTTCGTAGGGGGTGTCCTTAGGACGGTGTCCGTATTGTTCGTTGTTAAGTTGAAAGTGTTCTAAGAACTATTGCGTTGTTCTGAAATGTTCGTAGGGGGTGTCCTGAAAACGGTGTCCGTATTGTTCGCTGGCAAGTTCAAAGTGTTCTAAGAACACTCACATTGTTCGCGGACATTAAAAGTTTCCCATAGATCATAGTTGAAATGTTTGACTCTATGGATGTGATATGCTGCGGTGGTTTTTTCCAGGGCATAGAGTCTTGGGTGCATGGCCACTTGGCCATGCACCCAAGACTCTATGCCCTGGCAAGACTCATCCTTTTGTTGCACTTTCTCTAATAATTGTGTAGCTGTCATATTTTGAAAGTATGATCCTGATTTTAATATGTGTGCAACTCTGTAACATAAAGTTGCTAGTTCACTATCAAAGAGTAGGTGGAATATGTATTCCACATTTTGTCTAAATCTGGGATCTTCAGAATACATCCGTAATGAGCGGTATTCTGAAGCTGATATTTGAATAGGTCTATCATCATATCTTCCTCCTTTGCCAGTTGGAAAGAGTAGAGGAAAAGCACGTGCTTCTATACTTTTTTCTTATACTTTTTTTTTACTTCCATTTGGCCATGCACCCAAGACTCTATTCCCTTGCAACAACCACCACAGCATATCACATTCATATTTGTTTATAACTTTGGGTGAAAAACAAATGTATAAGGAACAAAGGTATTAGATACTATGGATGTGATGTGCTGCTATGGTTGTCCTTATTATTGTATACTTACTGTTTGGTCTAGTAATGTTTTTCTTCTTCATTTCTGTGATAAAAGAAAATAGCATGTTAGTATTAGTATTTTGTAATGACTTATTACATTGTATAAGCAATATACTTTTATTTTTTTTCGACCCTCATATTTAGTAGAGTACAAATCAGAGTACTGTGCAATTTGCTCAGTTTCTGTATTTGTTGCTAAAATCATTGGGTCTGTGGGTGAAAAAAAATCCATGTTGGATTTAAAAAAAACCCTTTTTCTGTTATGCTACAGTTTATTTGTTTGTTTGTTTTCAGTGTTCACTTGTTGTTTCTGGCTAATGCTTTATACTTTGCTTTGTTGTATTTCTTTTGGAACAGTAACAGATTCTTCATTTGTTTTGATATTATAAAATTTTGGAGCAGTTAGATACCAATTGGTGTATTCTAACTGTGTATTTTTTGGCCTAATTTAGTGATATTCATTTATCTGATTAGTTGTTGTAGAATCTTTGAGCTGTTAGATAGCTTTTGGAGTATTCTAACAGTTTATATTATTTTAACACACATTTATAATTTTGGGACAGTTAGATACAAATTGGCATATTCTAACTGTGTATTTTTTGGTCTAATTTAGTGGTATTCATTTATCTGATTAGTTGTTGTAGAATCTTTGAGCAGTTAGATAGCTTTTTGAGTATTCTAACAGTTTATTTTTTTGTAACACAAATTTACTTAAAGGTTTAAATACAGTTTATTTATCAAATTTTGGTTTTAAGAACATCAAATAAGCGTTTGTAAGATTTGCTGGTAATCTCTGCTTTAGAGTAATGGTACTATCATTACATTCAAACCATCCACATTTCTTTTTTATGTATGCAGTGTAGTGCCCTGAATTGGTTGTGGCTCCTGCGTGGTAGATTATACCTATTGTTGTGAAGGTTTTCTTACCAAGTGATATTTGACCATGTGTGAATCCAGTCAGCTTGCAGTTGTTTTTGGTACCATCTGCATTGTAACGTAGAAGCATTAGTATTACGTATTTACTATGTTTTTGTATTACTAACGTGGAGCGATTATCTGAATTGCAGGTAGAGCATAATCTACCATGGTTTGCATTTTGTACAAGTTGCTGAAATGGAATGGATTCACAATTTGGTATTGATATATATATATATATATGAAGCGTTCATTGGGGATGTCTTCTTGTGTCACATTGGTGCAGAGAGTGCATGTATGTTTCCACATGTATGAAATCTGAAAGATTTCATTTATAGGTATGTTTTTGTTTTCCAGTACTTGTAGTAAGTACATTAGAAATTCTTGTGGATCTTCCTGTGAGTTTATAGTGAATTTCACCATTCCAGCACAGTAGTCCAATTGTCGTCTTATTCCAAAAATACTATATGTGTTGTCAGGATTGTTTGCTGAATTTCTGTGAAGTACTAACATTTGCAAACACAATGGGTTTGTACTGTGTGAGTAAATGTTGTCAACAATTGGTGGTAATTGAAATAGAATATTCATTGCTACATTTGCATAGCAACTTACACCAACTATATTTGAGAATTTAAATGGTCCAGGTAGTTCTGTATCTAACTGCTTGTTTTGGAGTTTGTCTTCCTTCTTTAAAGAAGTACCTGGTTTACTTTCTCTAATTGATTCTTTTTTGTTTGTGGTACTTGATGAAGTATTAGTTTCTTTTACTCTCTTTGGAGGATTTGCAGTGACATCCTGTTGCATTTCAGTTTGATTTAGTTTTATTTTACAACGTTTTAGTTTTTGTGGAACAGAATATGTGTTTAGATGGGGATTGTATGGTGAGCGAAGTCTATTATAGTCTAAAATGCAAGGAATATCAGCGTTTACTTTACTTGCATCAAAGTTGATTAGAAATAGACCGTCAAGTGTACGTAAGCGTGATAGTGCTACGTAGCTCATGCCTTCTTTAAAGACTGTGTTACCAATATCTATCATTGCTTTGTCTAGGGTAAGACCTTGTGATTTATGAATTGTGACTGCGTATGCAAGAGTTAGAGAAAATTGTTCTCTGCGTACATACATATCTTTGAAGAGAAGGAATCTAGCTGTTGAGCGTCCTACCCGTTTTACTTCTGAAAGTTTGTCAAAGAGTATATTGACAAACTGAATTTTGTTGTCACGTGGGTATGTTTGAAAGCCAACAACTGTACCCAGTGCTACATTAACTAATCCTTGGTCCACGTCAAGGTTACGTTTAAGCATTACTCTGCAATTTAAGGATAATTTTAACATCTTTTCTAAGCCTGCTGTGTTTGAGATTGATTTTTCTAAATTATTTAGTCTTGTGGCGTGGTCGCACATGGGTAGTGTCATACCATTTACATCTAGTTTGTCTGTGGCGCTAATTTCCACTATTGGTTGCATTTCTTTACGTAGCATGATTTCATTGAATTTGAAACAGCTTGCAAGATTTGGCATTAAGGCCATACAATTGACATTTTTGTGGGATAATTGTTCCATAACATCTGTCGCACATGCATTATCGCCATAAAGTGCATTAATGTGCCAGGTTTTCAATGTTGCTTCTGCTTCTTTAGAAAGTATACCAACCCTCAAACTTTTTAAAATGTTGGCATAAATTAGATCTGCAGATTGGCGCATGTTTTCTGTTAATTCTCTGTATTAGAAATGTTGCCAAAGGTTGACATTTCCAATGCTGCCAACAGTTTTACTGCAGACTTTGTGCCCTAATGTTTTAAAAATAGGTTCACCTTTTACTGGTGTTAATTGAAGCAGATCTCCAAAAACAATAATGTGTTTTCCTGCAAAGAGCTCTTCATAGACTGTTTTGAGTACTTCTTGTAATCTGAGGTGAATCAAAGCTAACATCAGGTTGGAGACCATGCTCACTTCATCTATTAGTAGCATTTTCATTTGTTTCAATACTCTGCGTAATTCCATTGCAGCTTCTGCAGAAAGTTTGTAATAGTCTAATTTGTTCTGGTGTTCTACTGGCAATAATAGTAATTGGTGTAATGTAACACCACCTATGTTGTAGGCAGCTAAACCTGTGGGGGCAGTGACAACAGCTGACAGTTTGTTGTTTGTCAATTGTTGAAGGAACTTACTGATGATTTTGATGAGGAATGTTTTGCCAGAATCAGCTTCACCACTGACGTACAGTAGTATAGGTTTATAATTATGGCAGGAACATTCTTTATTTTCATGTTTTACACCATGTGCAATTTGTTTTGTTACTTCTTGAAAAACGCTACTTTGCTCATTGTTTAGTTTTGATTGTAGTATAGTTAAGTCTTCCTTATCTTCATATTGACACATGGTGTTTTCTACTTCTATCATAGCTAATTCTGCCTCATTTGTTATTAGTGGTTCTCCCAGTGGTTCTTGGCTTCCTGTTACAGAAGGTTGACTACTGTCAGGAATATATTTATCTAGTTGAGCTTGGAGTTCTTCTTCATGTTGCTGTTTTTTGTGCAACATTGTTTTGTACTGTGTAAAGTTTACATCAGTTATAGTGCGTTCATTTGCTTTGAAAGCATCCTCATATGAGTCATAGTTATCTAGTAATTGTTCTTCTTTTCTCCATGGTTTGAAGAGTTGTAGCAGGGACATGTAATATACTTCTTTATGTTGAGGAGTCTTCAATGACAATTTGATATGATTAATTAAATTTGGTTTAGTGAGTTTAACTAAGCTGCCTTCACAGTCTGTCACTCTATATTTACCTTTTTTTTCATCGGGTTTCATATTATTTTTGTATGTGTAGTTTTGGGCTATTTGGTATAGACACATGTTTTCCAAAGTATTACTTCTGTTTGGGTAGTATGTGCCCAATAAATTGTTTTTTAAAATGTCTTGGCTGTTGGGATCATGTTTGGCTATTGTTTCTATATCTTCATATGATTTTAGAACTCTTTTTCTAGATTTAGCTGGACCAAGATTTAGCCATACTATATTTTCAGATTTACCATACAATGAAGTACCAGTTAAACGATCAGCTGCTTCATAAGATCCACATTCTCTATGGGTGAGCATTTTTATGCCCAAGCTGTACAATTTCTGAGATACTGTTTTATCTGATGACAGGTCATTCCAGAGGTCTTGGAGCTCTGTCTTTTCTGCTTTAGTTAAGTATGCTGTGACATATCCTGCAACTGCAGTAGAATTGTCTGCAATGTACTCCACATCTATGTTTGCATTCCATAAGTGGGCAATGATTGCATTATAATCATTGATATATTTTTCTTCTTCTTTTCTTTTTATATAATATGTATTTTTAGGTGACTTTCCTTTAACAGTATGACTAACTGAAGACATGAGGTTGTTTACTTGACCTGTATTTTTAACTGGTCTAGGGAAACCAAATCGGCATTTGGTGTAGTATTTGCCTTTGTTTTTGTATTTGCGACGACAATATTGTCCACATTTGTGTCTTTGAAATTGTAAAATTTGTGCACAAAGATCACTATTTGTGGCTTCTGATGGAATTTGACAAGTGACATATTTTTCAATAAACTGTAAAACAGTGGCATCACTGTCTTGACCAAATTTAGGAGCATCTTTAATCCATACAAGCATGTGGATATGTGGTGCTCCTCTGGCTTGGTATTCTTTTCTCCAAAAGAAGTGTTGCACTTCTCCAAGGGTAGGAACAGTTTTATTACAATTAAAATGTAGCATAGCAATGAAGCGATGGTGAAAATATCTCCAGGTGTTAGAATATCTATGTTTGTTTTGTTTTTATTTGATATGCGTAGGAAATCATGTAAATCTTCCCATGCATATTCTGCACAACTTAATGTACCAAACCAAGTGGGTGGGCCAAGGTTTCTGATCATACAACGTACATCTCCATGACGTCGAAACCAGTACTCTTTAGTACCACTCATATTTGCTAATAGATTTGTAATATTTGATTGTAAAATCTCATCCTTTTGTTGCACTTTCTCTAATAATTGTGTAGCTGTCATATTTTGAAAGTGTGATCCTTATTTTAATATGTGTGCAACTCTGTAACATAAAGTTGCTAGTTCACTTTCAAAGAGTATGTGGAATATGTATTCCACATTTTGTCTAAATCTGGGATCTCAAGAATACATCCGTAATGAGCGGTATTCTGAAGCTGATATTTGAATAGGTCTATCATCATATCTTCCTCCTTTGCCAGTTGGAAAGAATAGAGGAAAAGCACGTGCTTCTATACTTTTTTCCCATATACTGATTGGCGATCCTTTTGTTTGACGCATTTGGTAAGTTTCCAGTACATCTTGTACGGTGTCATTACAGTGCAAAGGATGAATTGTATACTGGTCTAAAGTATTTTATATTGTAGCAGGATCTAGTAGCTCAAATTGACCAGCTTCTTGTGTTTCTTGAATTATTTCAGTTGTATCTTTCAAGTTTTCTTCAATATTAATTTCTTTGTAATATTCATTATACTCTTTAAGATATTGGAAGGCTTGTCTAACTTTATATAAATCTACCAGCTGTTGTCATATTTTTTTGTCTTTTGTAGGTACTCCATTTACTAATATAATTAAAGATTGCTGCATTGGACGTTGCACTCCTAGAGTATGCACATTTTCTTTTAGATTTAATGGTAAATGAACTACTTTTCCACGAATGCCTTTTACCAATTCAGAGGGAGGTAATTTTGCTGTTTTTGGTTGAAGGCGTATTATTGCTTGAAATGGGTGTACTGTTTGAATTATGATGCTCTCATATAAATTAAGTTGTTGTAGAGGTTTTGGTACTGGGTATAATTCCAAATTATTTGTGATAGAACGTGAAGGAGTTTGGTTGTTGTCAAGTTTTGTGGTGCAATAACTGCAAAGTATTAAGGGCTCAGTTATTTCATATTTGTTTTCTGCTAGAAGGTAGAGAGCTAACTCAAACCATTTAGAATCTTCATTGTCTTCTATTTTGTATGATAGGTCCACAGTTTTTGTGTTACTTTTATAAAAAATTCTACGGCAACATACACATACATGGTTTGGTACTTCAGCTGATGTACTTTTAAATTTTAGTATTTCTTTTTTGTATATGTTTAGCAAAAGGTTGCCATGTGTAGAATTGTTGCTTAATTGGTTTAAAGCTATTTCATTCTGTAAATGGCTTTCACTTCCAAAATATTTTTTCTGGATGTAGTGAATTTCTTCAAGTAGGTCTTTTGCTGTACCATGTAGAAGGATGTTATTTAACTTTGCTAGTGCTAAAGCAGGACTTTTAGCATAATACAGTTTATAGACTAAATTTCTTATAGTTGAATGATGTGTTGATTTCCTTTTGATATCATGGAAAGTGGTTTTACAAGTAGGTCCTGTAATGCAGGCCAATGAATGTCCTTGTAGTCCTGTGTACTTGCGCACTGGACAGGTATCTATATTTTGTAGTGATTTAATTTTGATTTTGTCTTTGCTTTTTACATATTTATTGAGGAATTGGTGTAAAGATTTGAAACATTGTTTGGGAATGTTACACATTGACGTGCATGGCCATTTGTACACTGGACGTTCTGATTCAGTTGAATGGAGGGGTAATTCTAAGTTTTCAGGGCATATTTTTGTAAGGAGTACTTCTTGTTCCATTATGGTATTATTCACTTTTGCATAACCTCGACCACCACTATTTATGCCAATTGTATTTGTTTTCTTTTGTTTGTACGCTTCTTCATTAAAATATGGTTCTGTGCTCGTAGTGTGATTCCATTTACCTCTGCAGATACTTAAGAAGTTCTTTCTGTTGACATTTCGCTTATTGAGAAGTCTTTTTTGTAATTTAGTTATTCGTTTTGTTAGTGGTTTCATTTTGTTTAACAGTAAAATAAATACATTTCTTTTGAGAAGAATTGCACTGTCCATCAATGCTTCTAAGATTCATTTCCTACGATAGGTTTTAAGCTTTGAACCTGATTTCTCTCCTGTTTTTATAAGATTTTGAAGGGCTTTGTGACAGTATATTTTGGCTAAAATACTTTTCTTGGTATGCTTACTTTGCACTATATTAAAATTTGAAGAAGTAGTTTTATCTGTACTGATAGGTGATTTTCTGTTAATTGTTTTTTGGTTTGTTTTACATTTTGATAGAGGAAGCGAAGTTGTTGTACTTGAAACTTTTTGTGTTTCACTAAATGATTGTATTAGCTGTTTTGTTTCAACTTTTTTTTACAAATTCTGCTAGAGATGGATGCTTATGTTGGACACCTTTATTTTCATTTGCGTTGCTTTCTACGGAATTGTCTTTTGGTAGGCATTCTTTAGGGTCTGTTGAAAAAAATAAAGAAGATATGGGTTGGGGTGTTCTGGAATGTATGTGTGCTGTGTGCATGAATGTTTGAGTAAGATGATAAAGATGTATGTAATGGTGTGTGATTGTGCATTGGGAACTAAAACTAGTAGGGGTAGTTATTCTTGAATTTATGTGTCTCTAAACTGGGGTTCAGATGACAAAAAAAAAGTAAGCTAGTGGTGTGGAAAAGTACACATAGTAAATGTAATGTATACAATTTAAACAGTTGTTTGTTCTATAATATGAAAATTGTAGTGGTTCAGTTGGCTAATTTGTGTTTCCAAAAACAGAAATTTGTGGGCCATTCTGGTTGTAAATCGCTGTTTACGACATGGACATTTTTGGACAAAATGGTACAAAATCTCTATTTTAAGAAACCAAAATAGCTGGTATTAATGTTATAGTATATTTGATTAATAATATAAATAATATGGTGATATTTTACTTACTTTTTTTTAAAATTAACAGGTAACTTCTTAGTTTTTCTTTCTCCTTCGAATTCGGCTGCTTCTTTTCAGGAAACTGGTCTTCAGTGCAACTGTGAAAGCTTCAAATTAGTAACTTTGTTTGTATATAGCACTGTTTTTAATTTAGATATTGATTTTTTAATTGAAATCCTCAGTGCCTTCTGTAAAACTATTAAACTAATTTATTTACATAAGATACATTGCATCAGTTCAGTGTATATGATATGTTCTTAATGAACAAATTGTATTGAATGACTAACTGTAGCAAAAATACAATATCATTACTATGTCTTGTGAAATTTATAATATATTAGTGAATACCACTATTTCTGTAAGTAAACTGTTCTAGGTAATAGCGCCTCAATGTCATGTCTAATTTAAAGTAATTAAGTAAATAAATAAATAAAAACAAAAAATATGAAATTGTATAAGTATTTTTATAAAGGTTTAAACATAGATTGTGTTTGCATGCAATTTTTTTGAATATATGTAGTCTATATATTTCATTTAAAAAATGTTAGTTTAACATGATCTGAGTGTGTGTGTTTAAAGAAAGTAAAAAGTACAAAGGTGTATAAGTGGTAGTTGATTTTAGGAAATTGAAAAAAGTACAGTAAATTGATTTAACAGATTTTACAAGGTAAAAGTCTGTTTGAAAATGTGTTCATCTACCATAGCTCTCAAGTCACACGCTTTGGGCGGGTGTCACACGCCTTGTAAAGGGCAGACTCACCCGCCAAGCCTCCTGCACGCCCATTCATTCCAATGGGGTGCTCACCCGCTAAAAACAAAATCGGGTGATTTCACCCGCCTGTAAAACAAAAATGGTTGAGAGCTATGTCATGTACTATACAGAAAATATGCATACCTGAAGTTTGTGTTCATGCATATGGATAGGACTTGTACAGTATTTGTGGTAGATGCTGCTTGCCAGTGATATGACACTTGTACTCAGAGAGATTCAGAGTACATTTGCAGTGCTGATCTATGATGATGCAGTTAGATGTAGAGGTCTTGAATGTGATTGGTGCATGGTCATGTGATTTTTGAGGTACATCCAATGAGGGAATGGCAGAGAGAGTATAGTGGAAATGGTAGAAGGGCTGTTCATTTTACGATATGTCTGTGGACATGGCGGTAGTTCCAGGACATCGGGAGTTACATACGGGGATTTTTGGGTTCAGAAGTCATGCAAATGAGAATAAGCACTCAAAGGGATTGGTCAGGAAAGTTTGGTGGGTGTGTTGTGCCAGGAGAGATGCTCTTTTTGCTGAGAGAAGAAAAGATAGCTATGGCTGTGTGTTTCAGAAAACAGATTGTTTGGATTTTAGGAGATTTGTGGACACATTGGTTGAAGGTGCATGCAGAAAGCTGTGGAGTAGCTGTAGATCTTGGATTCCCACATGTGGAAGTACACTGGGATGGAGTACGTGGAATGAAGTGGTTGGATTTGCTACCTCTCTGTGCTACTTTGGAAACAGAGCAACATCCAGACATAATTGTAATTCATTGTGGAGGGAACAGTTTAGGGCATGTGACTGGAATTGTTTTGCAATTTGCTATGAAAGAAGGACTGAGGAAGGTTATGGACATGTTTCCTAATTCGCAAGTGATATTTTCACGGATTGCGCAGAGACAAATGTGGCTTCGTTCTTCTTCATTTGACCACAAATGGAAAAAGCAATGCGCAATGTTAATAGGGCTGTTTGTGCCTTTCTAAGAGATTTTGGCATGTCTTCTTTTCACAATGAAAATATTATGTTTTGTAGTACATACATTTTTCGCAGAGATGGAGTCCATCTTACTTATGCTGGCAATCAGATTTTTCTGAGAAATGTACAACATGCATTGCGACCTTTTTTGGAATTACAACAACGATTTTGAAGTAGATGTTAAGCATTTACAATTTTTGACTTACAAACACCACCCACAGGCTCTTTTCAGAGCCACTACTTCTTTCCAGAGAAAATTACAATGTTTGTGATGGAGTAGTAACCCAATTTTTTTAATGTTCGCGAACTGTTCGCAGACTTCTAAAAAATACAAAGAGCCCTGCTTCATTTATTTTTACTTCTATTTTTTAACTGGGAAAGGCAGCTCTGAAAAGAGCCTTATTTTTTTTGGATATTTGTAATTTTGTGTTTTTTTTTGGTTTTTCAGACACGACACAGTAGGAGAGGAGGGTAAAGGGGGGACACCAACCACAGGGATAAGAAAGGGTGAGCTGAGAGAGGAAGATGTAGAGTGGATTTTATTTGGGTAGTGAGCAGGTCTTCTCGTGCTCTGAGACGATAGTCTCAAAAGCACTCTGAAGTCGCTCCCCCCTGCAGAGTACTGTGTCACAGTACATACATACAACTGTGACCCTCGAAAGGTAAGGGTCATCAGCATTCTGTATGGCCTGTGAGGCAGCTTGAGAAAGACGCTATCCCACATAGGTGGTCCTTGTGGTGACGGGATCAGAAACAGAGGATGAAGTAGAGGAAATCAACCTGCTACGTTCTTCGCAAGGTACAACCCTGCGAATAGCCCCAGAGTGAAATGACCTCAGGTGTCGCTTCATAGTAGTGGTCCCAACGCTGTAGTTACCGTGCTTCCCGCGACTGAGTATCATTTTGCACTCATTGCAGGTAACATTTGTGATGTCATCTTTGATGTCCTGGGTGTTAGTCTTAGCAGAGCACGGTGGTGGTGCGAGTTATGGTTGCTTAGCTTACCATAACTGGCGAATTTCAAGGGTTTTTCGGTTTTACTTGGAACCATTACGTCCCTTTAACAAAGTTTTTTCACTGAATTTCATAGGTTTTTAGTAGCGCAACTTAACCATAACGTCCCTTTAACAAAGTTTTTTTCACATATATATATATATGTATATATTACATGGCCTGTGGTAGCGGCCATGTAGCTATGGTTAAGTTGCTAAACCCATAGGAAGAGCACTTTTTGAGCGGCTTTTAACTTTGCTCCCCCTGGACGACTCCTCACCAAACATTGCAAAAAAAAGTATATTGCCCACTTTGAATGTTTTTGCAAAGTTTGGTTAGGTTTGGTCAAGCAGGGTCCCAACATTAATTTTTTTATCATAAACTGAATGGAGAAAATACTTTTCTCACGCCTACAGCCCAAACCGCTGGATGGACTTACACCAAATTCGTGGCAGGAGCGGCAACTTGGTCCTGAAAGCATGCTTTTGTAAGTTTGGTGGAAATCCGTCCTTTTTTTTTAAACAACCAAAAAGTAGGTCCTATAAAATTTGTGGTATCTATGCCTGCTCCACGGACACCCTTCCCTGTTCGCTCATAGGACGCTCCCACTGATTGGATGGTGAAAATCGTGAAGTGCGTCTGATTTTTGGAAATGCCTGCCATCTGGAATTAACGGACATCAACCGGAGTCCACGGACATCGAAGTAAAAACATATTAAAAAACACAACATTGCACTTGTCAAACTTGTCAAATAATCTCTGGGGAGTGGAGTGGTGATGAGGATGGGATGGGATATGGCTGCAAGAAGCAAAATGGTGTTTTTCGCCACAAAACTCCGCTAAATGGTTTGCATGTTCGCAAACAGTCCTGAGAAGTTTGGGGACACATGATGTTTGGGGGCAGTTTTTGGCTGGCATATAACTTTGGCACCACTCAATGTAACTGCATGAGATTTTGCAATTATATTTCTGACCTGATTCCGAATGAGTTTGCAAAGTTTTCTGGAATTTTGTCAAGAGGGGGCATAATTAGAAGGGGGGTCTCAAAATAATGTAAAGGCATATAAATGAGGTGCCATTTGAAGAATCTACACTTAATTTAGCAAACTGATTATAGATCTAGATATAAATGTTTTTGCAACGTTTGGTGGGATTCTGTCAAGAGGAGGCAAAATTAGAGGGGTGTCCCAAAATATTGCAAAGGCTTATAAATGTGGTGCCATTTGATAAATCTACACAAAGGTTTGCAAAATGATTATAGATCTAGATATAAATGTATAAAAAATAGTGATATATCTTTGGTGACTGAGGTGTAGCCTGTGGCCATGGGCAGTGGCCAGATTGTCTGGGTCATGGAATAAGGTCATGATCCGGACAATCTGGCTACTGTAACGACCACGAGGGACAACACATGGGGTTAAAGTGTCCACCTGGGACTGGCTTTGTGGTAAAGTTATTCGAAATTGGGATAGATTTGAAAGGGAAGAAAATGTGCTCGTGGTAATAAGGTAATGGGGTTCTCTTTTGGCATTCTGCAGGCTTCCATGGAGAGTGAAGAGGGGCACTGTATGGAACCATGCCTTCCCTTTCCATGGTGGCCATCTTGGAAAAGGATTTTCCTTCCTACACCGGGATGCCACAGGCATTCCCTGTGTAGGAAGAAAAATCCTTTTTTTTAGCACCTCGGATTCCCGCTTTGGGATCCTAGGGTGCTAATGGCCTTCATCCTCCATTATAGGGGCTGGAATGGGGGGATAATGGTCCAGAGACCTCTATATCCACCCTCACTTCGCTTGGGCTGATAATTTGGGCTGCCACCCTATCAGTGAGGTGGAGCTGTGCCTCTCTGAGCACAGTGATCAAGGAGTCCACGTCTGGATTGCCTTAGTAACTTAGGGTGAGAACCCAAAGTACCCATACATGTGCATAGAGAGGTCTGGGAAACCCTCTACCGGTACATACATGGCCCATTGACCTGTTAGTGCCCCTGGGATGGTATCAACCAAGTTAAAGACATCTGTGATGTCATCTTTGAGGTCATGGGTGTTAGTCCTTGCAGTGCAGAGTGGTAGTGCAATTATGGTTGCGTACCTTACCATAACTGTCGAATTTCTGTGTTTTTTCTGTTTTACCTGTAACCATAACGTCCCTGTAGCAACGTCTTTCAATTGAATTTCATAGGTATTATAGTAGTGCAACCTAACCATAACTTCGCTTTAACAACTTTTTAGTTGGTTAATTTGGCAGGTTTTTAGTAGGGCAATGGATCCAGAACGTTCATTCACTATAGATTTTTCAGTGAACGTGATAGGTTTTTGTTAGCACAACTTAACCCTAACGTACCTTTAACAACATTTTTTGACTGAATTTCATAGTTTTTTACCAGGAAGCTATTATTTTGTGTAGATGTACCATTTGAAATTGATGTCTCCATAACAATGAGCACAGTAACCACAAACTGTACGTCTGAGCGCATATAGCGACTAGCATTCAAATGTTCTCTTACATGCTGCTACCATTCACCAAAGTGAATGAACATGTACAAATAGCATCATGGATGTACATTGCAAGGAGAATGAAGTAAGTTAAGTGTGCAAACTCTGTGCTTGTAAAACAAACAGACCAAAGGCATAGAGTATGCACCATAATGGAATGCACCAGTACACAAAGTGACGTATGCGTTCAACAATATTACCACACTGCCACTGTACATGGAAACGAAGAAGGAAATAGCAGAGTAAGGAATGTATTCAGAGCAGAACGTAACTGCAGCATGGTAATTATATTGAAGTCTCTCCTATGATTGCAGAATTTCTGCAGTGAACAACAACAGCAAACCATGGAATTTGTTTTTTACACAACAATGTCATGCACCCTAGAATGGTTGGAAGAGAATGTCCCTCTTCAATAAATGAGTAACGATAATAACTGCATTGGCAAGCAGCACAGTCTAAACAGTAATGTAGTTAATATTTATTGCTTTATGCACATGTATGTTTGTGTGTAACAGGACATACTTTACATTGAAGGAATGCATCAGAAGTGGCACTTCTTCTGCAACAGCATATATCCACACAAAATCAAAGAGACGCTGTAAAAAGAAACGTACACAGCATGGACATAAAAATGGAACAATTGCTAAACAATTAGTACTACTCCTACCATGTCCTGATACTGGCGATGAAATGAAATGGAATGGTATTTTATTTATATCACACTCGTACACAAGTGTTTCAGAGTGATGTTTCTTACAAATTAAATGTGTACATGTAAACTGTCAGTGTGTGGACAGTGCTTTGGTGCTGTAATTGCAATGTGACTTTTTAGCACACAGTGCTGCCCGAGATGCCTGCAGGTAAGCAAAATGGAGGTTTCCTATTGAGAGTGCACCTGCCCGGCGTATATGTCCAATCACAATTGAAGTGTCGTAGGAGTACAGTACAGGCCTCATGTCCGCATCTTCTCATTCACTTTTAATTAGTCGTGGCACTGGTCGTCTGTCAGTCATGCAGCTATACGTATGCCTATGTCATCCTCTATCTCCTGGTAGTGCCACCCCTGTCACCAACCCTACAGAATCATGTGACAGGCTACAGCATGTCAAATAGTCCTGTCGCTTACGGATTTTGTATTGCAAAGCTACTGATTTATGGCTGCATCATGTCTGGCTGCCTGAGGCCCATTGGGAGCAAGGAGCAGGGTGTTCCAGTGTGCAGTGGTTGTGTTAAATGGCCCATTGCTTTGATTGATGAGCTGCTTGCCCTTCCATGACCCGTGAAACTGACACAGCGTCTCTGCACTTAGCACCATGAGGATTTGTAGCAAGTTGCTCACTGCAGTTTGTACAGGTGCATAAAATATTGCACTGCATATTGCACTGCACATATGCCAGTCTGTAGTGAGTCTGGAAAATATGAACACTGTTGCTGCTTGCTAACTTGCAGACAATTAAATGTAAGCACAGCTAAGTAAACAACAAATTCTTCGGATCTCAAAGATTATGAGTGCCGGTTGCAAAGGTACTGTAACCGCATGCAGCTGCCTGAACAACTGTCTTGTTTCTCTGCCTAATGAAACTGCGTGTCTCCTGATGAAAAACATTCCTATGTGGCAAAATGTACTCATCTCCATGAATGCCACAGATATAGCTAATGTCGTGCCATCAAGTGACGGTACTTTCACTGTGATGACGTACAAATAGCAGTTTTGTGACGTAATACATATCATAAAATATAACGCAGATCAATATCTGCGAAAACACATTACACGTGGTGTGACATTCCGACATATGGCAGCGCCAATGCACAAGCTGTTTAGGACTAGTGCATCAGACGTTGGATATATACATTCGCTGTAGTGTTATACTGTTCATAGCAACCTGCAGAGTGGCCCTTTGTTCACAGACAAGAAGAAAGGAACACAGCGGGTATTGCGAGCGAGTTGCAGTCGACGGCTTTCATTCACAATGCGTGTCCATATCCTTTCCCACCCTTTCCAGTAGCTATTGCAATTACCAACTAGCAAGATTATATACAGTGCTTTAATATTTCATTGGTGACTATTTTTCAAACGTTATGCTTCCAACACATTTTTGCTCACACCACACCCAGAAATCTTATTGCACAATCTCTTAGCTTCTACAGAACCATTTCCATGCGCGCCATTCTGCAAATGGGACGGATGTGGAACATGGAATCCCGGAAGTAACAAGATGTTTGCATACTTTTCGTGCTGTCTGCGGGCATGGTGAAATACATTTCTACCAGGACAGTAGATTTCATATGTAGTGGTGGCTCTAAAAAGAGCCTTTTGTTGTTTAGTTTTTTAGATGCTTTTAAGGAAACACTTTTTTTGTGGGTTTTATAGAGATTTTTATTTTTATGCACATTCTTACAGTAAGCTCTACAACGCATCTTGTAGATGGAGCAACACAATACCATTGCCAATGTTGGACAAAGAAATGCCATTGTCATGGAATAAGTCTGCATTTTGAGAATCAATGATGTCATTGTTACAGAAGAACATTGCAGAATCACACAAAAAAGTAGCCATGCTTCCATTGATGATACACCTTCCGCTCTCTGTCTGTGAACAAACTGCATTAGAACAGTCCCACCCTCTTCTTGGTGGTATAGATGAGAAAATAATTTTCATAGTGAAAAAAAACACTTCACTGCTTTCATCAATCTCTTGAGTTGACACATATGAACAATGCGCATAACCCAAATTCTGAGCACCGTACTCGGACAAAATTAAAAGGTACGAAAGTGACCACTTCTTTGCAAAGGTCAAGGACAATGCCAAAATTGCAGACATTGGCAGCACACCACAATGCCTCCACTCCTTCCAACTGAAATTGCCATGCAAGTCTCTTTCCTGGGCATACCTGTGCAAATGTACCACAAAGGCATCACACAGTAACAGCACTCTGCATCCCTCCATTTCTGCCAGTCTGAGTCCACGAAGTAATGTAAGAAAATGTTACCGCCCCTTCCTGTGAAGCGAAACCAAAGCAGCTAATTGGATAATCCCCACAGTCACATTCCCATTGGCCAACTCTTCACTGTTGGTGTGCTTTCCTGTGACACACACCCTGAGCACTTGATAGGACACTCCCTACAGTCCCATTTCCATAGGCCAGCCTGGCGAGAAGCACAGAATGTAACACGTGTGCTTCCCCAAGTACGGCGAGGGCCAGGTCCGAGTGAAGCAGGAGTCCTTCTTCCTATTGCTGAAAACCCTAATCACCTGATTGGACAATCCCCAAAGTCCCATGCCAATTGGGCTACATGGTGGGAATGTCAGATTGTCAGATTGTGACACGTGTGCCTCCCAAAGTCCGCAAGGGCCGCACCCCTGTAAAACTGGAGCAGTCCTTCTTCCCTTTCCACTATCTTCTCTGCAGCACTACCTCATTGGGTTACGCGTAAATAGGCGCACATGCATCCACCAATCGCATTGATGCTGCCATAATCCAACACTGTACTCTTGTACAACACTTCAAATGTACTGTTACACATTTACAGTACAAGTGTCGTGCCAGTCCAATGCAAACTTCAGTAAATGTATGCACAATTCGCCATCCGCATACATCCACATGGCCACCCAGGATGTGGCACGTGCAATCCTGAAAGTACTGCAGAATCTACTACCTTTTCGTGATAGTGAAGGGGTTGCAGGGTGTGGCGGGTATCAGCAATATCAAGCTGGGTAGGGGATTGAGTCTTCCATCATAGATGTATAACGTTTTATTTTTCTTAATTTTTTTTAGTGCATGCAAGCAACTCTTTTGTTATTCTCTTCATATACGTTTCCTTTTGCCTCTCCTTACATTTTTACCACATTCTAGTCAATGCTTCTTGCACAGTGTAAAAGAAAACGCCATTGCCAGTGGTGCTCAAATAAATGCCATTTCTAAGGAACCACTGCATATTGTGCCACCTCATGATTTCATAGTGGGCGGAGAACATGCCAGCAGTCTGCATAAATTCACACATGCTTCTGTTTATAACACACTTTCCGACCTCTGGTTGGGGACAAATTGCACCGGCATGGGCTCATACTCCTCTTAGTGTTATGCATGGGAAAACTACCTTGGAAATAGGATAAATCCCATCACAGTGTTCAGCGACCTGAAGTGGGAGAATGGAAGACCAGGCTCCTGCCCTTCCCCCCTCACGCTTGGCCTAGAGGATCACGGCCTAGACACCCGCCATGAGAGGAGTTTGCCTATCTATCAGACGACCAAATACCCTGGTACAGGAACATACGGATGTGCCCATCTGCCTGCCCAGCAGCCCGCCCTGTCCATGCCGACACCTGCGGCACGGATCAACTCGACTAAACCTACATGTCATGTCGTTAGAGATGCCATGACGACCTAGCCACGGTCAGCACACCTGTGCAAATATACACACCGGACACTCCCACACCAATCCACACGAAGAATATACTCAGTGCTATGACGTAGGTGACAGACATACTCACGGACGTGCATCTTATTATTTTCCACATAGGCTCTCAAAATGCAGAAACGCAAGACGCATCATGAACTTATCTAAAAAGGCTTGCTCACGCTTCTTCTAAGAGCCATGTACCATAATGAAGAATATAACGGGGACACGATACTGAGGATAAAGCAATATGATACCGTAACCTAAAGCGCTCTGCATCAAATGGTTCCACCTATGCACCAGGCCCAAGTAGGCCGCAAACAAAAGCTTCCATGAACATTGAATGAGCAAGAACTGGGTTGCTGACCCTGCAAAATGAGCCCGGCGAAAGCACACCGCCAAGGGCACGATGTTGCAATCTCGCACGCTGCAAGCCAACGCCAAGGTCGCACCTGCAAGATAAACCAGGCACACAGTAGGAAAAACAATATTAATTATGTTGAATTCTGCCTCAAACACGGTCCCACCTCACATGACAAAGCCAAACCTGACAAGATGCCAAGCCAAGGAGGAAGGAGACGCCTGAATCCCACGTTTGAAGACACAGGCAGATACAATTAAAAGACTCATTGGACATCTGCAGCAGTGGGAGTAGTCGACCTCCCAACATATGAATAAATCCTCATATTGTTTACACCTACCCATATTAAAACATTGTTGCACATTACAGGTGCACCGCGAGCTGGGAACAGCGATAGTCCCAGACTGGGAGGCTCGCGAGCGGACCAATCAGAACATGGGGCTCTTATCACTGACGCCATTAACATTGACCAATCCTCAGAGGTCTTCATGTAACAATTTTCATGTATCAAATTGAAGGGACAGCCCAGGTATACCACCTGACTAACCCTCAGCCACTAACACCGTTCTCTATATGTGCGCTATACTAACCCTACCACTCGAGTAACCAATCCAGAGTGGAAATAGGTTTTTTACTAAACTTTGTAAGATGACGCAAGTAGCGCATCATACTAAGGTAAAAAGGGCCTGCGAGCCCCACCATTGTGTGTGTGTCAGGACGGACACGTACGCTCCTTGACCCATCCCTGCCGTTTTGTCTAATAAACAGCAGAGTCACCTTGCTTCTTGCGTGTGTCTCATACTCTATCTCTTTTGGGATATACGGGAGGAGTTGGGGCCTCCCTGCCCGGAGGTCTGCGGACGGCCCAGCCGACCCCAGCAGAATTTCCCCCCCCGACAGACCTCTTTAGGTGATGGATTAAACGTCCACATGACATGTAACCCAAATGTAGACTTCCATAGTGCACCAAGACAACATCTACGTTTGTGACGGAGACCACATATCCGCAAAGCCGAACCATCCTGCCGAAACTGCAGTCACCTTGATGGCCCCAGAAAGCGTACACTCCTTCCAAACCAATATTACCAGAAATGCCTCTTCACAAAAAACACCCGTGCAGATGGCGCACAAAGGTATCACCAACGATAAGCACTGTGCGTCTCTCCATTTCCACCAACCTCCCGACACAGTATTGGAAAGATATGGTACCACCCCTTCCTTTCAACCACACCGTAAACACCTAATTGACTGTTTCTCACAATTCCATTTCCATGGCAAGCATGCTCATAATGGCAGTATGTGTCACAAACGATTTCCCATCTACAGTGAGGGCCACGGCCCAGTAAAGCAGACACAATACATCTTCCCTTTGCAGTGGCATTTTTGCAGCGTTCCCTCCTTGGGTGCTGTCAAATTATCAAACATGCATGCAACAATCACATATAAATTCTATGCATTGCAAACTATCATTTCTGTACACTACTCCATATTTACCGTTAAACACTGTCAGTGCATGTTCCGTTTGATTCCAAAACCTCTCCACCAGAAACGTCTGCTAATGAGTGCACGATTGCAGCATCACCAAAGAACCTCTGGTGCACCATGCACACCTTTGGCCATGCACACAAAAGTGCAGCCCTTCCCACACCCATCACAACACCCTCTGGGCAGCTAGCATATGCACAAATGTAACATACTGGCACTTCTACCCAACTCCCCCACACCATAGAACATCCATTCACGAAAACATGTCACAAATAGCATAATCCACAGCCTGCACCACCACTACCCACTTCCATTCACAAAGTCTTTTGTCACTGACAGCCTAAGCACAACAGCTTCACAAAATCGGGACTACTTCATTAAATCTGCACATAGCACACTAACCAAGCACATACAAGCTGCACTTCAACCATACCCTCTTCCATACACACATTATATACACACTGCACCCTGTGGCCACACTGCACACCTTCTCACTGCACCATCTCCTACTGCACACCAAATACTGTTGCATGTTGCAACTATCACCACAACCATGCAACACACAATAAACGCTTTTCAACTCTCTTGTGCTGCTGTATCACGTCTACAATGGGCTCCACACCCAATTCTGCAAAACTCACCACCCTGTGCCTCATGCACTGTCAATCCTGTATTGCCGCAATGGATGTGCTCCTTGCAAACATTCCCGCACCGTAATTCATCCATGCATGTCAGCAAGTCACCAGCTAGCACTGTGCACATACGCACCACTGTCACCAGCACTCCTACCCAACCTCTGCACTGCAATGGAGCTATACAGCGTTAAATGCAACATTAACCTATCATTAGTTACTGCACCACTAGAGATTAGTCAAATACTATCAACTGACCATGCTCAAATATCTACTAATCTGAAATTGGAGTGCCAACTGTTTAAGATCGATCCATCTCTAGTACTAGTAGAAATAGACCGCCCTCAATTGTCCATTAGGTGGAGTCAGGGATTCTCTAATCAATTTGTCAGGCACATATCACAACAAATGAAACAGAAAAATCAAAAATGTTAACAACTAGTCAGTACTCTGAATTGATTAACACTGCACTAATGTTTTTTAGAAACAAATATAGCAATAAGAAACATTTACATCCCGATGATCCTACTTGTAAGATTTTGAAAAGGGAAAAAAACAAAGCACTGAGACAACTCAAGAAATAAATACTAGGATCAGAGCTTTCTAAAACTTTGCGCTACAAACCCTGTACGTATATAAGCAGAATCTCAGGCATGCCCGCATTCTGAAGTACAATAGAGAGAATTGTACCTTAGTAAGAGCCATAACGTCGCATGACACACGTACAAATGGCGTACGATTAAAAGTGATAACAAGAATATTGCTTTGGCTATGCCTCATTGCATTGCCGAACAAGTATGTCAAGACTATATAACAGTTAAATTTCAGCTTCCATCGAAATTTAATTCTGAACCAGGAGTATCTCTGTGCTATAGTGCGATCACCCATCTGAATGGACACTACATGACATTAAATGGGCCACTTCCAGACTATACTATTCCAAATCAGCAGGGCCCGATGGATTTCCTCCATGCCTTTACAAAGCAGAGCCTGAGCTTTGGGCAGTAATTTTAAAAACTAAATTTGAATCCGTCATTAATTCGGGAGTTATACCGCCATCATAGTTAACTGTGGACATTGTCCCAATATTCAAAAAGGGAGATCCTACCTTACCACAGAATTACTGACCTATTTCCTTAACAGACACAGATGCCAAATTGTTTGCGATTCTGCTTTTATATGACCTTGAGAAGTTTATTGAAAAGAAAAATCTATATTCAAGATATCAAACGGGTTTCAGGAAGGGCATGAGCACCTCACTAAATGCCGCAATCATGGCACATGTAATAGCGGGAACAAAAGACAAGGGGCCTCATTACATGGATGGCGGTAAGGGTTTACCGGTACCAGTATTTTACCGGTACCGGTAAATCTTTAACGCCTTACTATTAGGTCCCTTTGCGGGTTGGGAAATTTAACGCCTGCTTTTTGCAGGCATTAAAAACCAACCCGCAAAGGGACCCAGGGAGCTAATTACAGTACCGCAATTTGCGGTACCGTAATTAGCGCCTTCCCCATTCCCGTTATGCCCTATGGGGCAAAAATGGGAATGGGGAAGGGCAATGGTGGAAGGGGGAATTACCGCCCCGCCAACCTTGGAATGGGGCGGTAATTCCCCTTTCCACCAAGGCGGTGCCGGTATTTTACCGGCATGAACCATGGCGCTAATAGCACCATGGTTCTCCGCCATCCGTGTAATAATAATAATGAGTCCCTAAGAACTCATATCCTGTGTACATTGCTCTGATTGACATGACCTTGACCTTTGATAATGTGGTTCGTAACCTCATTTAGAAAAAAAATATGAATATGGGAATTCCAACTGCCTTACTTTATTGGTTTATCAAACTACACACTAATACATCATATAAAATAAATATATCAGCCGAAGGAAGAACCACTATGCCAATCAGCACATTTATAGGTCTTAAACAAGGATGTAACCTTGCGGCTACATTCTTTAATTTATATTTGTCTGACCTGGATAATAATTGGGATCACAAGAATGTTTTCTGTCAAAGTTGGTGCCATGCGCCTAAAATGGTTGGCATTTGCGGACAACATTATCATTTTTGACCCTACTCCAGTAGGGCTTCAAACAAAACAGCAACATTTTGAGGAATTTGCAATTGCTCACAACTTAACTCCTAATCAGGCAAAAACTGCCATTATGAAATTTGGCCCTAAGCACAAACATAGAGGTTACCAATGGCAGATTATGAAAACCCGAGTATCTTGCATTACTAATACAATCTACCTTGGATACAATCTCTCAGAACAAAACTCAATTAAAGCATGGACCAATCTAATCTGCAAGAGCAGACCATTTCTGTCTCAATTAAAAAGGATGTATGCGAAATACTTTAAATTCTCATTAATACCTTTGATCGACTTCATGACACTGAAAATTGAAAGCGAAATACTATACTCCCTTGACATATGTTTATGTGATATGTGTTTAATTTTCAATTGTTTTCAGGGTTCTATGTTAAAATCTGCAATATATTCACCAATGTCTATACCTAACACTGAGATTCAACATGAATTGGGGCTTGTGGTGTTATCCCGTCGCTAGAAATGGAGACAATTGTCAAATTATGCAAAAATCCATTTCCCACCAAAGAACTTGCTATATGTCGATATGAAAAGTACCTTGGGAACAACTACTTTCACTTCAATCACTCAATATTATTTGAAAATGCAACAAATATTGAATGACCTGCATATCACCGCCGATGATGTTTATCACTGCCCAGGCTATGCTAAAAAAAAGCTCTTTGAAAGGGATCGGTGCTTAACCATAGAACGAATAACAACCTATAAATTGTACAAAGAATACGGTGTATATGTTAAACAGCACATTCCAAGATATGATCACATTATTTTATTCCCTTGCTATCATATCAGAAAAGCATATTTATGGTATAGATTTATGGTATTAGATTTTAACTTATAACATACAAGGGAAAGGACTATGAAATGTAATGAAAAAGGGAAACTAAAATAAAGTAAATGTTGTTTTCCTCAATACCATGAACCCTATGAAACCATGAAACACCTTATACTTCATTGCCCCCATTTTAAGTCCATGAGAACAAATCAATGGAGCTACACAGCGTTAAATGCAACAGTTACCTTATTCTACAAACATTACACTGTTTCCGGCACACCTACACCCTTTCATTCACATAGTATGGTCTTACCCACTTCCACTCAGAAAGTATTGTGTCACTGCCAACCTAACCACAACATGTTTCCAAAATTGCCCTTGCTACAAGCAATCAGCACACAACACACTATCCAAGCTCATATAAGCTGCACTTCAACCAAAGCATCTTCCATACTGAAAATATGCAATCACTGCACCCAGTGCCCACACTGCGTGACTTTTCACTGCACCATCTCCAACCTCACCTGCGTAACCAAACATACATGCATGCCAGCTCTCTTCTGCTGCTCTATTGCGTCTGAAATATGCTCGACACCCATGCTGTTCAAGTTACAAACCTTTAACTGATGTAGAGTCACAAATGCAGTACTGCTGTGAGTGTGCTCAAGCACTAGGCTCTTCAGTGCATGGCCTACAACCTACGCCCTTCGGCCATGCACCCAATAAACTAGGCCTTGAACACACCCACTGCAATGTAATTCCACCATGCATGTCACCATGTCACCAAATACGACAACCTTTCAACAGACCCACCGCAACTTCATGCACCCATGAATGCCACCATGTGCCCAACTACCACAATCCATCTGCCAGGCACAGCCACCTGCGCTCCCAGAAAACCTATGTCCTGTGCAAATAACTCCCCTTCTGAAAATCACCTGCCACCACTCACCATGGAAAGAGGTCGGCGCAAACAGGTCGCGGCACAAGCTATCGGGCCGTTATGACAGCTGCCTCCAATCACCACACAAAGAAGTCGCCTGTCTAGGTGCCTGCAATTTGGCACAATATGCACGAATACTGCAGCCACTCCTCTGTCTTCTTCCACCTATTCAGATATCTCAGAGCACGGTGTACCGCACGCCAATGAGACTTCAGTCCACAGAGTGAACAGGGAAATGGGTCCATAGAGTGGACCCAGATATCAATCATTTTTAGAGACGTACATTTCAGTCGTTTGCAACAAAAGTACTGATTGGATTCCCACCAAACACAAAAGCACGCTTTCTAACGCAAGCCCCTGCTCCTGCCGCAAATCCGTCCAGCCGTTCGGGCGGTAGCTGTGCAGAATGTTTTTGCCCATTCAGTCTATGGAAAAAACTATTTTTTGGACCCCTTATAACTTTGCCCCCCCTGCAAGAAACCTCACCCAACTTGGCGAAAATATTCAGAGCCAGCCATATACTTTTTTTTTTCAAAGTTTGGTGAGGATTCCTCCAGGGGGAGCAACGTTATAAACCACAGAAAAGGTGCTCTTCCTATGAGTTTAGCAACTTAACCATAACTACACAGTCGCTACCGCAGCACACGTAATATATATATATATATATATATATATATATATATATATATATATATATATATATATATATATATATATATGTAGTTATGGTTAAGTTGCTCTTTCCATAGGAAGAGCACTTTTTGGGTGGCTTATAACTTCGCTCTCCCTAGACGGATCCTCACCAAACTTTGCAAAAAAAGTATTTGGGTCAATCTGAATTTTTTTGCAAAGTTTGGTGAGGATTCGTCCAGGGAGAGCAAAGTTATAGGGGGGTCCCAAAACTTTTTTTTTTTCCATTCAGACTGAATGGGAAAAAAATGTTGCTCGCGCCTACAGCCCAAACCGCTGGACGGATTTCCACCAAATTTGGACCAGGAGCAGCGGCTTGGTCCCGAAAGCGTGCTTTTGCAAATTTGGTGAAAATCCATCCAGTAGTTTTTTTTAAAATGACCAAAAAGTAGGTAAAAAAAAATTAGTGATATCTGTGTTCAGTTCGCGGACACACTTCCCTGTTCGCTCCGTGGACAGTGTCCTGATTGGCCAATCGTCTTGCGTGATGTTCGCGGACATGCAACGTGTTCGCTGATTGGACGGCGTGGAGCGTGAAGCGCGTCAGATTTGTGTTGGTGTGTAGGAGTGTTTGGGGAGGGTGGGAGTGTATGAGATAGGATGAAAGTTGTGTTTTTTATGTGTTAGACGTTCTTTTTGTGTTCGATTTGTTTGCGGAGATCACGGGTGTTCTGAAATGTTCTAAATAAACTGACTAGGGGGTGTTCTAAGGACTCAATATGTGTCAGTTTTGTTCGCAAGCAAAGTGAAACTGTTCTAAGAACACTCGCGGTGTCCGGGGAGTGTTCGTAGGGGGTGTCCTGAGGACGCTGTCCGTATTGTTCTCTGTCAAGTTGAATGTGTTCTAAGAACACCCGCGGTGTCCTGAAATGTTCGCAAATAAACAAAATGGGGGTGTTCTGAAGACGTTTTTGAGAACACTCCCGGTGTCCTGAAATGTTCGTAGGGGGTGTCCTGAGGACGCTGTCCGTATTGTTCTCTGTCAAGTTGAATGTGTTCTAAGAAGACCCGCGGTGTCCTGAAATGTTCGCAAATAAACAAGATGGTGGTGTTATGAAGACGCTTCTAAGAACACTTGCGGTGTCCGGGGAGTGTTCGTAGGGGGTGTCCTGAGGACGCTGTCCGTATTGTTCTCTGTCAAGTTGAATGTGTCCTAAGAACACTCGCGGTGTCCTGAAATGTTCACAAATAAACAAGATGGTGGTGTTCTGAAGAAGCTTCTAAGAACACTCCCGGTGTCCTGGAATGTTCGTAGGGGGTGTCCTGAGGACGCTGTCCGTATTGTTCTCTGTCAAGTTGAATGTGTCCTAAGAACACTCGCGGTGTCCTGAAATGTTCGCAAATAAACAAGATGGTGGTGTCCTTAGGACGCTGTCCGTATTGTTTGTTGTTAAGTTGAAAGTGTTCTAAGAACTATCGCGTTGTTCTGAAATGTTCGAAGGGGGTGCCCTGAAAACGATGTCCGTATTGTTCGCTGGCAAGTTCAAAGTGTTCTAAGAACACTCACATTGTTCGCGGACATTAAAAGTTTCCCATAGATCATAGTTGAAATGTTTGACTCTATGGATGTGATATGCTGCGGTGGTTGTTGCCAGGGCATAGAGTCTTGGGTGCATGGCCAAATGGCCATGCACCCAAGACTCTATGCCCTGGCAACAAGAACTGCAGCATATCACATTCATATTTGTTTATAACTTTGGGTGAAAAACAAATGTATAAGGAACAAAGGTATTAGATACTATGGATGTGATGTGTTGCTATGGTTGTCCTTATTATTGTATACTTACTGTTTGGTCTAGTAATGGGAGTCCATGTTTTTCTTCTTCATTTCTGTGATAAAAGAAAATAGCATGTTAGTATTAGTATTTTGTAATGACTTATTACATTGTATAAGCAATATACTTTTATTTTTTTTCGACCCTCATATTTAGTAGAGTACAAATCAGAGTACTGTGCAATTTGCTCAGTTTCTGTATTTGTTGCTAAAATCATTGGGTCTGTGGGAGAAAAAAAAATCCATGTTGGATTTAAAAAAAAACATTTTTCTGTTATGCTACAGTTTATTTGTTTGTTTGTTTTCAGTGTTCACTTGTTGTTTCTGGCTAATGCTTTATACTTTGCTTTGTTGTATTTTATTCTAACTGTCTATTTTTTTAATATATTTTAGTGGTTTTCATTTACCTATTTGAATATTGTTACATTTTGGCACAGTTAGATACCAATTGGCGTATTCTAACTGTGTATTTCTTGGCCTAATTTAGTGGTATTCATTTATCTGATTAGTTGTTGTGGAATCTTTGAGCAGTTAGATAGCTTTTGGAGTATTCTAACAGTTTATATTTTTTTAAGACATTTACTTAAAGGTTTAAATACAGTTTATTTATCAAATTTTGGTTTTAAGAACATCAAATAAGTGTTTGTAAGATTTGCTGGTAATCTCTGCTTTAGAGTAATGGTACTATCATTACATTCAAACCATCCACATTTCTTATTTATGTATGCAGTGTAGTGCCCTGAATTGGTTGTGGCTCCTGCGTGGTAGATTATACCTATTGTTGTGAAGGTTTTCTTACCAAGTGATATTTGACCATGTGTGAATCCAGTCAGCTTGCAGTTGTTTTTGGTACCATCTGCATTGTAACGTAGAAGCATTAGTATTACGTATTTACTATGTGTTTGTATTACTAACGTGGAGCGATTATCTGAATTGCAGGTAGAGCATAATCTACCATGGTTTGCATTTTGTATAAGTTGCTGAAATGGAATGGATTCACAATTTGGTATTGATATATATATGAAGCGTTCATTGGGGATTTCTTCTTGTGTCGCATTGTTGCAGAGAGTGCATGTATGTTTCCACATGTATGAAATCTGAAAGATTTCATTTATAGGTATGTTTTTGTTTTCCAGTACTTGTAGTAAGTACATTAGAAATTCTTGTGGATCTTCCTGTGAGTTTATAGTGAATTTCACCATTCCAGCACAGTAGTCCAATTGTCGTCTTATTCCAAAAACACTATATGTGTTGTCAGGATTGTTTGCTGCATTTCTGTGAAGTACTAACATTTGCAAACACAATGGGTTTGTACTGTGTGAGTAAATGTTGTCAACAATTGGTGGTAATTGAAATAGAATATTCATTGCTACATTTGCATAGCAACTTACACCAACTATATTTGAGAATTTAAATGGTCCAGGTAGTTCTGTATCTAACTGCTTTTTTTGCAGTTTGTCTTCCTTCTTTAAAGAAGTACCTGGTTTACTTTCTCCAATTGATTCTTTTTTGTTTGTGGTACTTGATGAAGTATTAGTTTCTTTTACTCTCTTTGGAGGATTTGCAGTGACGCCCTGTTGCATTTCAGTTTGATTTAGTTTTCTTTTACAACGTTTTAGTTTTTGTGGAACAGAATATGTGTTTAGATGGGGACTGTATAGTGAGCGAAGTCTATTATATTCTAAAATGCAAGGAATATCAGCGTTTACTTTACTTGCATCAAAGTTGATTAGAAATAGACAGTCAATTGTACGTAAGCGTGATAGTGCTACGTAGCTCATGCCTTCTTTAAAGACTGTGTTACCAATACCCATCATTGCTTTGTCTAGGGTAAGACCTTGTGATTTATAAATTGTGACTGCGTATGCAAGAGTTAGAGCAAATTGTTCTCTGCGTACATACATATCTTTGAAGAGAAGGAATCCAGCTGTTGAGAGTCCTATCCGTTTTACTTCTGAAAGTTTGTCAAAGAGTATATTTTGTTGTCACGTGGGTATGTTTGAAAGCCAACAACTGTACCCAGTGCTCCATTGACTAGTCCTTGGTCCACGTCAAGGTTACGTTTAAGCATTACTCTGCAATTTAAGGATAATTTTAACATCTTTCTAAAGCCTGCTGTGTTTGAGATTGATTTTTCTAAATTATTTAGTCTTGTTGTGGCTTGGTCACACATGGGTAGTGTCATACCATGTACATCTAGTTTGTCTGTGGCGCTAATTTCCATTATTGGTTGCATTTCTTTACTTAGCATGATTTCATTGAATTTGAAACAGTTTGCAAGAGTTGGCATTAAGGCCATACAATTGACATTTTTGTGGGCTAATTGTTCCATAACATCTGTAGCACATGCATTATCGCCATAAAGTGCATTAATGTGCCGGGTTTTCAATGTTGCTTCTGCTTCTTTAGTAAGTATACCAACTCTCAAACTTTTTAAAATGTTGGCATAAGTTAGATCTGCAGATTGGCGCATGTTTTCTGTTAATTCTCTGTATTGGAAATGTTGCCAAAGGTTGACATTTCCAATGCTGCCAACAGTTTTACGGCAGAGTTTGTGCCCTAATGTTTTAAAAATAGGTTCACCTTTTACTGGTGTTAATTGAAGCAGATCTCCAAAAACAATAATGTGTTTTCCTGCAAAGAGCTCTTCATAGTCTGTTTTGAGTACTTCTTGTAATCTGAGGTGAATCAAAGCTAACATCAGGTTGGAGACCATGCTCACTTCATCTATTAGTAGCATTTTCATTTGTTTCAATACTCTGCGTAATTCCATTGCAGCTTCTGCAGAAAGTTTGTAATAGTCTAATTTGTTCTGGTGTTCTACTGGTAATAGTAGTAATCGGTGTAATGTAACACCACCTATGTTGTAGGCAGCTAAACCTGTGGGGGCACTGACAACAGCTGACAGTTTGTTGTTTGTCAATTGTTGAAGGAACTTACTAATGATTTTGATTAGGAATGTTTTGCCAGAACCAGCTTCACCACTGACGTACAGTAATATAGGTTTATAATTATGGCAAGAACATTCTTTATTTTCATGTTTTACACCATGTGCAATTTGTTTTGTTACTTCTTGAAAAATGCTACTTTGCTCATTGTTTAGTTTTGATTGTAGTATCGTTAAGTCTTCCTTATCTTCATACTGACACATGGTGTTTTCTACTTCTATCATAGCTAATTCTGCCTCATTTGTTATTAGTGGTTCTCCCAGTGGTTCTTGGCTTCCTGTTACAGAAGGTTGACTACTGTCAGGAGTATCCTTATCTAGTTGTGCTTGGAGTTCTTCTTCATGTTGCTGTTCATTGTGCAACATTGTTTTGTACTGTGTAAGGTTTACATCAGTTATAGTGCTTTCAATTGCTGTGAAAGCATCCTCATATGAGTCATAGTTATCTAGTAATTGTTCTTCTTTTCTCCATGGTTTGAAGAGTTGTAGCAGGGACATGTAATATACTTCTTTATGTTGAGGAGTCTTCAATGACAATTTGATATGATTAATTAAATTTGGTTTAGTGAGTTTAACTAAGCTGCCTTCACAGTCTGTCACTCTATATATACCTTTATTTTCATCAGGTTTCATATTATTTTTGTATGTGTAGTTTTGGGCTATTTGGTATAGACACATGTTTTCCAAAGTATTACTTCTGTTTGGGTAGTATGTGTCCAATAAATTGTTTTTTAAAATGTCTTGGCTGTTGGGATCATGTTTGGCTATTGTTTCTATATCTTCATATGATTTTAGAACTATTTTTCTAGATTTAGCTGGACCAAGACTTAGCCATACTATATTTTCCGATTTACCATACAATGAAGTACCAGTTAAACAATCAGCTGCTTCATAAGATCCACATTCTCTATGGGTGAGCATTTTTATGCCCAAGCTGTATAATTTCTGAGATACTGTTTTATCTGATGACAGGTCATTCCAGAGGTCTTGGAGCTCTGTCTTTTCTGCTTTAGTTACGTATGCTGTGACATATCGTGCAACTGCAGTAGAATTGTCTGTAATGTACTGCACATCTATGTTTGCATTCCATAAGTGGGCAATGATTGCATTATAATCATTGATATATTTTTCTTCTTCTTTTCTTTTTATGTACAATGTAGTTTTAGGTGACTTACCTTTAACACTATGTCTAACTGAAGACATGAGGTTGTTTAGTTGACCTATATTTGTAACTGGTCTAGGGAAACCCAATCGGCATTTGGTGTAGTATTTGCCTTTGTTTTTGTATTTGCGACACAAATCATTTGGTGTAGTATTTGCCTTTGTTTTTGTATTTGCGACGACAATATTTCCCACATTTGTGTCCTTGAAATTATAAAATGTGTGCACGAAGATCACTATTTGTGGCTTCTGATGGAATTTCACAAGTGACATATTTTTCAATAAACTGTAAAACAGTGGCATCACTGTCTTGACCAAAGTTAGGAGCATCTTTAATCCATAAAAGCATGTGGTTATGTGGTGCTCCTCTGGCTTGGTATTCTTTTCTCCAAAAGAAGTGTTGCACTTCTCCAAGGGGAGGAACAGTTTTATTACAAATAAAATGTAGCATAGCAATGAAGCGATGGTGAAAATATCTTGAAACATTAACAGGATCCAAAGAACAAAGTTCTCCAGGTGTTAGAATATCTATGTTTGTTTTGTTTTTATTTGATATACGTAGGAAATCATGTAAATCTTCATATGCATATTCTGCACAACTTAATGTAACAAACCAAGTGGGTGGGCCAAGGTTTCTGATCATACAATGTACATCTCCATGACGTCGAAACCAGTACTCTTTAGTACCACGCATATTTGCTAATAGATTTGTAATATTCGATTGTAAAACCTCATCCTTTTGTTGCACTTTCTCTAATAATTGTGTAGCTGTCATATTTTGAAAGTGTGATCCTGATTTTAATATGTGTGCAACTCCGTAACATAAAGTTGCTAGTTTACTTTCAAAGAGTAGGTGTAATATGTATTCCACATTTTGTCTAAATCTGGGATCTTCAGAATACATCCGTAATGAGCGGTATTCTGAAGCTGATATTTGAATAGGTCTATCATCATACCTTCCTCCTTTGCCAGTAGGAAAGAGTAGAGGAAAAGCACATGCTTCTATACTTCTTTCCCATATACTAAGTTTCCAGTACATCTTGTGCGGTGTCATTACAGTGCAAAGGATGAATTGTATAATGGTCTAAAGTATTTGATATTGGAGCAGGATCTAGTAGCTCAAATTGACCAGCTTCTTGTGTTTCTTGAATTATTTCAGATGTATCTTTCAAGTTTTCTTCAATATTAATTTCTTTGTAATATTCATTTTTCTCTTTAAGATATTGGAAGGCTTGTCTAACTTTATATAAATCTACCAGCTGTTGCCATATTTTTTTGTCTTTTGTAGGTACTTCATTTACTAATTTAATTAAAGATTGCTGCATTGGACGTTGCACTCCTAGAGTATGCACATTTTCTTTTAGATTTAATGGTAAATAAACTACTTTTCGACGAATGCCTTTTACCAATTCAGAGGGAGGTAAGTTTGCTGTGTTTGGTTGAAGGCGTATTATTGCTTGAAATGGGTGTACTGTTTGAATTATGATGCTCTCATATAAATTAAGTTGTTGTAGAGGTTTTGGTACTGGGTATAATTCCAAATTATTTGTGATAGAACGTGAAGGAGTTTGGTTGTTGTCAAGTTTTGTAGTGCAATAACTGCAAAGTATTAAGGGCTCAGTTATTTCATATTTGTTTTCTGCTACAAGGTAGAGAGCTAATTCAAACCATTTAGAATCTTCATTGTCTTCTATTTTGTATGATAGGTCCACAGTTTTTGTGTTACTTTTATAAAAAATTCTATGGCAACATACACATACATGGTTTGGTACTTCAGCTGATGTACTTTTAAATTTTAGTATTTCTTTTTTGTATGTGTTTAGCAAAAGGTTGCCATGTGTAGAATTGTTGCTTAATTGGTTTAAAGCTATTTCATTCTGTAAATGGCTTTCACTTCCAAAATATTTTTTCTGGATATAGTGAATTTCTTCAAGTAGGTCTTTTGCTGTACCATGTAGAAGGGTGTTATTTAACTTTGCTAGTGCTAAAGCAGGACTTTTAGCATAGTACATTTTATAGACTAGATTTCTTATAGTTGAATGATGTGTTGATATCCTTTTGATATCATGGAAAGTGGTTTTACAAGTAGGTCCTGTAATGCAGGCCAATGAATGTCCTTGTAGTCCTGTGTACTTGCGCACTGGACAGGTATCTATATTTTGCAGTAATTTAATTTTGATTTTGTCTTTGCTTTTTACATATTTATTGAGGAATTGGCGTAAAGATTTGAAACATTGTTTGGGAATGTTACACATTGACGTGCATGGCCATTTGTACACTAGACGTTCTGATTCAGTTGAATGGAGGGGTAATTCTAAGTTTTCAGGGCATATTTTTGTAAGAAGTACTTCTTGTTCCATTATGGTATTATTCACTTTTTCATAACCTCGACCACTGCTATGTATGGCAATTGTATTAGTTTGCTTTTGTTTGTACGCTTCTTCATTAAAATATGGTTCTGGGCTTGTAGTGTGATTCCATTCACCTCCGCTGATACTTAAGAAGTTCTTTCTGTTGATATTTCGCTTATTGAGAAGTCTTTTTTGTAATGTAGTTATTAGTTTTGTTAGTGGTTTCATTTTGTTTAACAGTAAAATAAATAAAGTTCTTTTGAGAAGAATTGCACTGTCCATCAATGCTTCTAAGATTAATTTCCTACGGTAGGTTTTAAGCTTTGAACCTGATTTCTCTCCTGTTTTTATAAGATTTTGTAGGACTTTGTGACGGTATATTTTGGCTAAAATACTTTTCTTGGTGTGCTTACTTTGCACTATATTAAAATTTGAAGAAGTAGTTTTATCTGTACTGATAGCTGATTTTCTCTTAATTGTTTTTTGGTTTGTTTAACATTTTGATAGAGGAAGCGAAGTTGTTGTACTTGAAACTTCTTGTGTTTCACTAAATGATTGTATTAGCTGTTTTGTTTCAACTTTTTTTTACAATTTCTGCTAGAGATGGATGCTTATGTTGGACACCTTTATTTTCATTTGCTCTACTTTTGCGTTGCTTTCTACGGACTTGAATTTTGGTAGGCATTCTTTAGGGTCTGTTGAAAAAAATAAAGAAGATATGGGTTGGGGTGTTCTGGAATGTATGTGTGCTGTGTGCATGAGTGTTTGAGTAAGATGATAAAGATGTATGTAATGGTGGGTGATTGTGCATTGGGAACTAAAACTAGTAGGGATAGGTATTCTTGAATTTATGTGTTACTAAACTGGGGTTCAGATGACAAAAAAGTAAGCTAGTGGTGTGGAAAAGTACAAATAGTAAATCTAATGTATACAATTAAAACAGTTGTTTGTTCTATAATATGAAAATTGTAGTGGTTCAGTTGTCTAATTTGTGTGTCCAAAAATAGAAATTTGTGGGCTATTCTGGCTGTAAATCGCTGTTTAAGACATGGAAATTTTTGGACAAAATGGTACAAAATCTCTATTTTTAGAAACCGAAATAGCTCGCATTAATGTTATAGTATATTTGATTAATATTAAAAATATTATGGTGATATTTTACTTACTGTTTTTTAAAATTAACAGGTAACTTCTTAGTTTTTCTTTCTTCTTCGAATTCGGCTGCTTCTTTTCAGGAAACTGGTCTTCACTGCAATTGTAAAAGCTTCAAATTAGAAACTTTGTTTGTATATAGCACTGTTTTTAATTTAGATATTGATTTTTTTAATTGAAATCCTCAGTGCCTTCTGTAAACTGTTCTAGGTGATAGCGCCTCAATGTCATGTCTAATTTAAAGTAATTAAGTAAATAAATAAATAAAAACAAAAAATATGAAATTGTATTTTTATAAAGGTTTAACCATAGATTGTGTTTGCATGCAATTTTGTTTGAATATATGTAGTCTATATATTTCATTTAAAAATGTTAGTTTAACATGATTTGAGTGTGTGTGTATAAAGAAAGTAAATAGTATAAAGGTTTAAAGTAATAGTTGATTTTAGGAAATTGAAAAAAGTACAGTAAATTCATTTTACAGATTTTACAAGGTAAAAGTCTGTTTGAAAATGTGTTCATCTACTATACAGAAAATATGCATACCTGAAGTTTGTGTTCATGCATATGGATATGCATGGAGCTGCAAGTAGAAATCTTGAAGACTTGTACAGTATTTCTGGTAGATGCTGCTTGCCAATGATATGACACTTGTACTCAGAGAGATTCAGAGTACATTTGCAGTGCTGATCTATGATGATGCAGTGAGATGTAGAGGTCTTGAATGTGATTGGTGCACGGTCATGTGATTTTTGAGGTACATCCAATGAGGGAATGGCAGAGAGAGTGTAGTGGAAATGGTAGAAGGGCTGTTCATGTTATGATATGTCCGCGGACATGGGGGTAGTTTGCGGACATCGGGAGTTACATCCGGGGATTTTTGGGTTCAGAAGTCATGCAAATGAGAATAAGCACTGAAAGGGATTGGTCAGGAAAGTTTGGTGGGTGTGTTGTGCCAGGAGAGATTTTCTCAGATACTCTTTTTGCTGAGAGAACAAAAGATAGCTATGGCTGTGTGTTTCAGAAAACAGATTGTTTGGATATTAGGAGATTTGTGGATACATTGGTTGAAGATGCATGCAGAAAGCTGTGGAGTAGCTGTAGATCTTGGATTCCCACATGTGGAAGTACACTGGCATGGAGTACATGGAATGAAGTGGTTGGACTTGCTACCTCTCTGTGCTACTTTGGAGACAGAGCAACATCCAGACATAATTATAATTCATTGTGGAGGGAACCGTTTAGGACATGTGACTGGATTTTTTTTGCAATTTGCTATGAAAGAAGGACTTAGGAAGGTTATGGACATGTTTCCTAATTCTCAAGTGATATTTTCACGGATTGCGCAGAGACAAATGTGGCTTCGTTCTTCTTCATTTGGTCCACAAATGGAAAAAGCAAGGCGCAATGTTAATAAGGCTGTTTGTGCCTTTCTAAGAGATTTTGGCATGTCTTCTTTTCACAATGAAAATATTATGTTTTGTAGTACATACATTTTTCGCAGAGATAGAGTCCATCTTACTTATGCTGGCATTCAGATTTTTCTGAGAAATGTACAAAATGCATTGCGACCTTTTTTGGAATTACAACAACGATTTTGAAGTAGATGTTAAGCATTTACAATTTTTGACTTACAAACACCACCCAACGGCTCTTTTCAGAGCCACCACTTCTTTCCAGAGAAAATTCCTATGTTTGTGATGGAGTAACAACCCAATTTTTTTAATGTTCGCGAACTGTCTGCCGACTTCTAAAAAATACAAAGAGCCCTGCTTCATTTATTTTCACTTCTATTTTTTAACTGGGAAAGGCGGCTCTGAAAAGAGCCTTATTTTTTTTTGATTTTTGTAATTTTGTATTTTTTTTGGTTTTTCAGAGACGACACACTAGGAGAGGAGGGTAAAGGAGGGCAAAGAGGGGGACACCAACCACAGGGATAAGAAAGGGGCGAGCTGAGAGAGGAAGATGTAGAGTGGGTTTTATTTGGGTAGTGAGCAGGTCTTCTCGTGCTCTGAGACGATAGTCTCAAAAGCACTCTGAAGTCGCTCCCCCCTGCAGAGTACTGTGTCACAGTACATACATACAACTGTGACCCTCGAAAGGTAAGGGTCATCAGCATTCTGTATGGCCTGTGAGGCAGCTTGAGGAAGACGCTGTCCCACAGAGGTGGTCCTTGTGGTGACAGGATCAGAAACAGAGGATGAAGTAGAGGAAATCAACCTGCTACGTTCTTCGCAAGGTACAACCCTGCGAATAGCCCCAGAGTCAAATGACCTCAGGTGTCGCTTCATAGTTGTGGTCCCAAAGCTGTACTTACCGTGCTTCCCACGACTGAGTATCATTTTGCACTCATTGCAGGTAACACGGTTCGCACGAGCCTTAGGAACATTACCATGAATGGTAAATAACCGCCACATCCAAGACTCACGCCTAGTGCGGGTAGTAGGGTTTTCCTCTACCTATTCTCATCATCCTCTTCTTCCTCCTCCGCATCCTCACTCCTGTTCCCCTCTTCAGGACCTTGGTGGTGGTGGAGGGGGTGGGGGTGGTGCTGAAGCAGGTGCAGCACCTAGTGGCAGTTCAGCAGCCAAGGATGCCATCTCGATGGTGGTGTAGTCTGCAGGTGGCCGCAAAAATCACTGTGTTCTGAAGAACAGCCAGAAACACAATGGGAATAAGCTCTTGGGCGTGGTCTTTTATAGGGGTGCTTGTGCGCGGTTCGCGGACATGCGCACTGTCCGCGGACAGATCGAACACAAAAAAAGGATCTGAAAGTTTCAAAAGGTATATAGAAACTCAAGATTGCTATGTGGGACTTGTGCCATGGTGAGATTTTATTGAAAAATATTATGGATTAAATGAAAATTTACTTTTAAATTGTTCAGGGACACGAACAGTGTCCACATTTCAGGACACACGATGAGCGTGGGCGCGCTCATATGATCCATTTGCAAACTAGTCCGCGAAGGAAGCGCCTGTCCGCAGGACACCAAGTGCACAGAGACACTGTTCGGGTTCTGAAGTAATTAAAAGTGCGTCACACGTGAAACGAACATTTCAGGACACCGCGTGTGTTCTTAGAACAGTTTAAACTTGGAGGGGAACAGTAAGGACAGATATAGTGTTCTTCAGGACACGTGTAATTTCGTTTATGTACGAACATTTCAGGACACCAATTGTGTTCTTAGAACAGTTTCAATTGGGTAGCGAACACTACGAACAGGTATAGTGTTCTTCAGGATACCTCCATTTTCGTTTACGTACGAACATTTCAGGACACCAATAGAGTTCTTAGAACAGTTTGAACTTGCTAGCGAACAGTACCGGACAGGTATAGTGTTCTTTAGGACACTTTAATTTGTGTTTGTTTACGAACAATTCAGGACACCGCGTGTGTTCTTAGTACAGTTTCATGTTGCTAGCGAACACTACGAACAGTTGTACTGTTGTTCAGGACACATCATTTTCGTTTATTTACGAACATTTCAGGACACCAATTGTGTTCTTAGGACAGTTTTAAGTTGATAGAGAACAGTACGAACAGGTGTGGTGTTCTTCAGGACACCTCCATTTACATTTATGTACGAACATTTCAGAACACTCGCACTGTCCGCGGACACTTTTATTGTTTAAAAAAAAAAAAAACGGAAACTATTCACAATACAATATAAAAATTAAACTTTATTTAACATATATTAATAATTTATTGCAGAGAAGGTGAGACAGAAACAGAAACAAAAACAGGAGAATTTGGGGTTTCAACATGATTGGTATTAGGTGAAGAAGGGATGGAAGTCTCATCAAAACGTTTTTGATTATGGAGAGGGTTTGGGGATAATTGACTGGGATATGGTGAGGAGGGACAAGTACATGTGGGGCAATGGTACGAGGTTTTTGGTTTGAAATGTTTTTCTACAAAACTTTTTAAATTATTAAAATTAGTCAACAATACATCCATTTTTTCTTCTATATTGTGAAGACTGTTATCCATAACAGGGTTTTCTGAAGTTTTTTCTATTTTGGTATGCTCTGTACAAAAAAATAATATATATGTTAAATGTATATAAAAAAAATAAAAAAATAAATGGTTTATATTATAAAGTGTTTACCATTAGTTTCACTATCTTGTGACATTTCTTCATGTGGGAAATTGTCCTCTAGCCATTCCAGAGTACTAGACATTTCTGTGAGAAAAAAAAAGAAAGATAATATATTTTTTAATCTAATACAGAAAGTTTATAAATATATGAGTAAAATGAAGTACACTTACTATTTCTGGTAAGATAAGTCCTATGTATTCAGTGGGTCTGGTCTTGTTCTCAGTTCTGTTGTGTCTGTGAGGTAATTATGTTGGAAGCCAATTTATCTTCTTGTGGTATATTCCATTTCAGAACATATTGTATTTAAATGAATGGTTAGTGTGTTACATATATGGGTTACATTTCGTATGTATTACTATATATAATGTGTTTGTGTGCTGATTTTTGAATGTGTTAAATGTTCCTATATTATGATATAACAATCAAACATACCCCACCACACCCCCCACAGTTTTTAGGTAGTGGTACTGTTCTCCGAACATGTCCGCGAACATTAAATACGTTTGCGGACATCAAGTTCATAAGAAGAGATCTAGTCAGTTCCATATGACATGTATATAAAGTCAAAGTCATTATTGTTAAGTTGTGCTACTAAAAAACTATGAAATTCAGTGAAAAAACTTTGTTAGAGGGACGTTATGGTTAAGTTGCACTACTAAAAACCTATGAAATTCAGTGTAAAAAACGTTGTTAAAGGGACGTTATGGTTAAGTTGCGCTACTAAAAACCTATGAAATTCAGTAAAAAAACTTTGTTAAAGGGACGTTATGGTTAAGTTGCGCTACTAAAAACCTATGAAATTCAGTAAAAAAACTTTGTTAAAGGGACGTTATGGTTAAGTTTCGCTACTAAAAACCTATGAAATTCAGTAAAAGAACTTTGTTAAAGGGACGTTGTACATTTCCAAGTAATCCACAATATTTCTCATTAAAAATTCAACATGCCACAAATCCCACATACTAATCCTAAGTTTTCACATAGTTTTTGTGACTTTTGAACCTTTTTTGGAGTTCGATCTGTCTTGTGGACGGCGTGCATGTCAGCGAACCGCGCACAAGCACCCCTATAAAAGACCACACCCTAGAGCTCATTCTCATTGTGTTTCTGGCTATTCTACAGAGCACAGAGATTTTTGCTGCAACCTGCAGATTTCCATCTTCAACCTGATGGCTTCTGTGGCTCCAGTGCTGCCACCTGGTGCTGTATCTGCCTCAGCACCACCCCCACCCCCTCCACCACCACCACCATCCCAAGGGTGTGAAGAGGGGAACAGGAGTGAGGATACAGAGGAGGAAGAAGAGGATGATGAGAATGAGGTAGAGGAAAACCCTACTACCCGCCCTCGGCGTGATTCTTGGGTGTGGCGGTTCTTTACCATTCATGGGAATGGTCCTAAGGCTCGTGCGAACCGTGTCGCCTGCAATGAGTGCAAAATTATACTCAGTTGTGGGAGGCATGGTTTGTATAGCTTTGGGACTACGACCATGAAGCAACACCTGAACTCATTCCACACTGGGGCCATTCGCAAGGTTGTACCTTGCGAAGAGCGTAGTAGGTTGATTGCCTCTACTTCATCCTCCGTTTCTGATCCTGTCACCACAAGGAACACCTCTCTGGGACAGCGTCTTCCTCAAGCTGCCTCACAGGCCATACAGAATTCTGATGACCCTTACCTTTCGAGGGTCACAGTTGTATGTATGTACTGTGACACAGTACTCTGCAGGGGGCAGCGACTTTGCAGTGCTTTTGAGACTATCGTCTCAGAGCACGAGAAGACCTGCTCACTACCCAAATAAAACCCACTCTACATCTTCCTCTCTCAGCTAGCCCTTTCTTATCCCTGTGGTTGGTGTCCCCCCCTTTACCCTCCTTTCCCCTCCTCTCCTAGTGTGTTGTGTGTATAAAACCAAAACAAATACAAAATAACAAAAATAAAAAAAAAATAAGGCTCTTTTCAGAGCCGCCTTTCACAGTTAAAAAAACAGAAGTAATTAATTGTCATCATTAATTGTCATCATTAGTTCCCATCTAGTTATCTGGAGCCATTTTGCGTTTTCGTAAGCCTGTAGTCCCGGATGTATTATTGAGGAGAAGAACATTGCTGCTCTGCTGAATAGTCTGTGTTCTGGCAGGATTGAAGTGAATGCTGTTTCCGACCTTCCCCATAGGTAATTTCCTCTCAGAGGTTCTCCTTGTCTTTTCTTTCTATTCAGGACAGTGTTGTTGCCGTTGTTTTGGTTTTCTGGCCCCTTCTGAGGTTGTACAGATCTCTTCTTTCTCTTGTTTCCTTCATCCATTTTGGGGAAGTTCGCCACATTCACATGTTTCTGGGGCACCACTAGTGATGGTACATTAACGTGTACCATTGTGCATATACCATTCCACAGAGGGGGCAGTGTGTGGTATGCCTTGTCCCCGCAGGCCCAGTAATGGTCCATTACCACTGCTGTTCCTGCTCCCCCCTCAGGTAACTCCGTCACGCTTGCACAGTTGGTGTTGTATCCCACGTCCACTTTTCCACTATGTTGGTAGCATACCTTAGGTGCAGACAGCGGCAGTATTGTTATTGGGTCTTCATCCTTCTCTATCCACGTTAGCATCAGTACGTACTTGACCCAAGTCATCCAACATCTGTTGTTGTGTTCAGCAATAGTTGTAGTATCCTCTCTCGTTACCATGTTGCTGCCAACCACTCCTATGTCCCATTTGTTACCCAGGTACACCTTCCCTGTTATTATTATCAGTGGTCTTTCCCAACATCCTTGTTTACCCGGAACTTCAGTGGCGTACCAATCACATGGTAGGTATTGTAGTGTTACTTTCTTTGTTTCTCCTTTTTCAGGGCCACTTGTTATGTATCTGAATGCTTCAGCATGCAAACTGGTCTTGTGGTAACTTAAATAAAACTTGAGGAAGTTGTTTTCGTACGGGTATGTGTCTCGCGTTTTCCATACCAGGTGCACCGTGTTCCCTTGAAATCTCCCTTTCGTTTGGAACAGTGCCAGGTATATTATACACCGTGCTGTCTTTTCATCTATTTCCGTGGCAACAAAGGTTCGGGAAGCGCTCATGGCGTATGGGATCAATGAGCAGACATAGCAGCTGTCATCTGTTGTCTGCTTACCTATTTGAGTCATGTGCTGGTACCACATGTTGTTCGAGACGTGTGCTGAATCTTGTATGTAGTTGTCAATACCTTTATTATCTGAGTATGCGCTGCGTTTAACTCTATTTCCCTTGTGTGGAATTTTGCTAGTACCACCTGACGTAACACCTGTTGCAGCCGTGGGTGGGGGTATATTAGGTTTGGGTACAGCCAAAATACTGATAGCATAACTGTTCAGCCATACAGAGGCAGCCAAGAACCCGGTGACCATCAAAATCCCTATCATCTTTTTCACAGAGGCTAATCTCACCGGCATTTTGCTCTTACCTTGCTGCAGTCCGGCAGCTAATTCTTGCGACGTTAAAGTTGCCCGCCTGAAAATTCTCAATATGCTTGTTATTAGTGTTAGTTGTTGTTTTCAAGCTCTCCCTATCAAGTAGTCGTTCAGTGCCAAGGCGAAAATCTGTTCTCACACCAATCTAAGCGATCTATCTCTTAGGACAGGCAAGTATGGGTGAAGGTGGGGCATTGATTGTTCTATGGCCAAGAGAAATGCTGTGTAGTAGACACGTACCCTCCTCCTTTTCAGGTACTTTGGCCTTTTTATGTGATAGACAAATTGGTGTGATAATTCTTCAGGGTAGTTATCGTCTGAGGGTAGCATCTACTCCTGGGCAGTGAACCTTGTTAGTTATCTGTTTTCTTAGCAGTACAATAATACACGGTACCTGCATGTGCGAGAGAAAAAAAAAGGGAGAACATTCAAGTGTTTACTTTCCCAGGTATGTGCAAGATAATGTCCTTCAGTTGGGTTATTACTGCAGTGGGTGGGGCGTCGATAGGCAGAGGGTTTGAAGCTCAACTGGCGGAAGTCTCTTTACTCTTTGATCGTGTGACCATGGGGTGGGCGGTATGGGAATTAACCTTCTCTATTTCAGTAGTTGTCTCTGGGGAATCTGGGGGGTGGTAGGGTAGGGAGACACTTAGGCCGTTGGCTGTGGTAGAAGACTCTTCCTCCGTGGGTGACGCTGTTGTTGTTCTTCCAATGGCCCTGTCGATGACGCTAGGGCGGGTCTGGAGTTTGCAGATCTTTACGTCGTGTAGGTGATTCCAGGCACGTTTGTCCTGTAGCTTTACTGCTCTTGTTGATACTTCCTCTACCAGGTGGGGGCCAGTGAAGCGTGGGCTGTTCCACTTTCTGTTGAAATTGCGGAGTAGTACGTGGTCACCTTTAGCAATTTTGCACAGTTTTTCTTTTTCCAATTTTTTATCCGCGTCTTCTTGTTGATCACTCTTAAACCCGCCCCGCGTGCGCTCGAGCTGTTGAGACACAAACACTACACTAGTAATCAAAGTAGACACATATTGGTACATTTCATCACCAAGAACGGTTGCAGTGTTTTCATAATCAGTGAATGCTCTTGATGTTGGCGTTAGAGGAAGGCACATTTGACGTCCGGTCACCACCTCGTGAGGGGTGAAGTGGTGATCGGAGCCTGGTCTATTCCTTAGCTCAAATAGGGCTAGCGGAAGGCAATACGACCAACTCTTATTTGTTGTTTGTTGTATTTTTGCAATTGCCTCCTTCAGTAGGCCATTCAGGCGTTTGCATAAACCGTTGGCCTGCGGGTGATATGCACATGCAAATTTATGCTTGATGTTCAGTAAGGATGTGATGTGCTGGAACATTTCATTGGCGAAATGCGGGCCATTATCCGACTGCAGAACCTCGCACACTCCCCACCTGGGGAAGACCTCCCTCACTAGAAATTTAGCTGCTCTGAATGCATCTGGGTGTGAGCAGGGCCCTGCCTCAATCCACCTGGAGAATGGGCATACTACTACAATCATATACCTATTTCCTTGACATACGTTGATCATATCAACATAGTCAATGTGGATGTGTAGGAAGGGTCCCTCTGGCCGGGGTATTGTACCTTTTATCACCTTCAGCGTGTGACCGGCCGTGAACTGTTGACATGTGAGACAATTGCTGATAAAATTTGTCACATGGGAATTTAACTCGGGGCAGAACCAATCTTCCCTAATTCGTGCTGCAATAACTTCCTTGCCTGTGTGGGCTGGGTGGTGTAGCTGGCTCAAGGCGGTGTTCAATAGTGCCAATGGCATTACCATCTTTCCATTGTTACCCTGGCGCCATAGTGCGTCAGTTGGTGACATTGTACATCCTCTTTTTACCCATATTTCCTTTTCTGCCATTGGTGCAGCCGCTTGTAGCTCCATTATCTGTGTGGCTGGGAGATGGGTGTACCCTTCCCTTATCAACATCTCCTTAGCTATTCCCCTCCCTCTCCCTCTCTCTGACTCTGGGGGGTTCCATATCTCACCAAAATATGCAGCATACTTTGCATGTGCGTCTGCTGCTGCATTCCCCTTTGAGATATGATCTTCTTCATTAGTGTGTGCTGTACATTTGACCAAAGCTAATTCTTGGGGGTCATTTATTACTTCAATTAGTTCAGCCAACAAGAGAGCCTGTTGCACTGGGGTGCCGTCAGCTCTCCTAAACCCTCTTCTCCTTCATTTGGACAACCCTGAGTGGACAGTAGACGTGACATATGCGCTATCAGAATATATAGTCACTCGTTTGTCAAAGCTTTCCTTCAACGCCAAGATCAGTGCAACTAATTCAGCTGCTTGAGCAGAGTAATGCTGTGGTAATTGTACGCATTTCATTGCCACACACACCGGTTCCTCTGTCATTTTTACCACTGCTGCCCCAGTTCTCCTTATCCCATCACTTTGGTCTATTGTTGATGACCCATCAATGAACAAGAGCTCACCTCCATCTAGTGCGTTCTCTTCAACCTTTCTAGTACATGAGTACATTTCGGTAGTCTGCGTACAATCGTGTGCATAGTCTCCTTCCTCAATTACTTCTGCTATAAACCTTGCAGGGTTAACCGTGCTGCATCTAACAATTGATAGTTCTGGTCTAGATAAGATGATCTCATAACCTGACGCCCTCTGCGTGGTTAGTGTGGACTTAGGCTTGTTCAATATTGCAAATAGTGCATGTTCCACAAATAGTGTGGTTGGACACCCCATGGTTATTGCTGATGCTTTCTCTACCGCAAAGGCAGCTGCGGCGAGACCTTGTTCGCAAGGGAAATGTCCCAACATCACAGGATCCAATTGACCACTGTAAAACGCTACTGGTTTGTAGCCCTTGCTTGTTTTTTGAGCCAACACTGCTTTCATTACTGCTGAGTCGCAATGTGAAAATATAAAGAATTGTCGTTCATAATCTGGGGTGGCCAGTACCGGAGCAGTTGATATTGCATCTTTCAGTTCATCAAAAGCCTCTTTCATTTCCATTGTCCACCCCAACTTTTTCTCCCCTTTGTTAGCTTATTTTAAGGCCTCAAGTAGGGGTCCTATTATGAGCTGTAATCAAATACCCAGGCTCTACAGTAGTTGCACAGTCCCAGGAACTGCTGCAGTTCCCTCACTGTTTGGGGCAGCAGCATTTTTGAAATGGCCTGTGCTCTTTGTGGTGCAATCTTTCTTCCGTATTGGGATATGAGCTGACCAATGTAAAGTACCTGTTCCTGACAGTACTGTAACTTTTCCTTGTCTACCTTGTAACAATTTTCAGCCAATATTGTCAGCATCTTCAATGAGTCCTCTCTGCATCTTCTTTCGTTTGTGCTGCAAATTATTATGTCATCAACATACTGCAACACTGTGCTTTCCACTTCAATGTTACCCAGGTCCATCTGTATTACTCTGTTGAAGATTGAGGGTGACTCGCGTACCCTTGTGGCAATCTGGTGTGTTTCCACTTTGTGTTTCTGTAAGTGAAGCTTGTCAGATCTTGTGAGTCTGGGTGCAGGGGTATTGAGAAAAAGGCATTTTTGAGGTCTATCACTGTAAATCGTGATGCCTCTGCTGGAATGCCGCACAATATTGTGGCCGGGTTTGCTGCTATGGGGTATTCTGCTTCCACTATGTTGTTCAAAGGCCTGAGGTCCTGTATGAAGCGCCAAGACCCCCCTTTAGCCTTGCGCACTGGGTATACAGCTGTGTTGCATGGTGATTCTGATGGTACCAATATGCCATTATTTATAAGGGCCGTTATTGTTTCATATATGCCCTCATCTGCCTCTTTTGATAGTGGGTACTGTTTCACTCTGGGGAATATTGCACCCTTTTTCAATTTTATTCTTACTCCCCCTATGCTTTTTATGCACCCCACATCATAGGGACTAGTAGTCCATAATGATGTGGGTACTTTTGCCATATCCTCCTCAAAGAAGGGAACTGGGGTGGATGTGGGTGCTTCAAGTGCCATTGTAATTTTCTGTGCCACTTGTTTGTACGTCACTCTTAGCCATATTTCTACACTCATCATAAACACCCTTTCACCTTCTTCCTTTTCTTCTGAGAAGAGCTCCTCATCTGACACCTGGGTGAGTCTACATCCCTCTGCTAGTGCTATCACTGCCCTCCATGCTCTTCCTTCTCTGTCTTGGGCATGTACTGCAATGTAATCAGCGGTTGCTATAATGCTCTCTATGTTCACTGAAATCACCTTTCCTTCTGGTTCATTGGCTGGTGTTTCTGGTCTAAACAAATAGGCTGCTGGCCTCCTCCAGATCTTTCCTTCTATCCCTGGCATCCATGCAAATGCCATGTCTGTCCCGTACTGGAACAGTTCACCATCTACTGGCTCAGCCCTAATCACTGTCTGTCCACAGTATGCTTGCATAATTTTTCGTGCAGTGAGCATGTTAATTCCTGGAGTGGAGCAAATTATGCCGTCCTCCGTAAAGGAGATTGTCATATTCAACCTGCTCATTATGTCTCTCCCCAGTATATTTACTGGTGAGGCCCTAGAATATAAAAGTGGGACTGACATGTCATAATCCCCTATTGATAAGGGAATGTTATCAGTAAAGGGAACCAACCCCCTAGCCCCAGAGAATCCTTGGGTGTTCATGGCTTCACCTGACATCTTAAATTTACCTTCCCTTATGCAAGACCGGGTCGCCCCGGTGTCAACAAGGAATGATAATTTTTGTCACCTATCGTTACCTCTATGCGTGGTCCTCCGCACTATTGGGTGTTACCGACAGGATGGGACACACCAAGCCGTCTGTGGGCTGTCCTATTGAGGGTATAATGATTGACCACTTCCTGTGTAAGGGTTGTGTCCCAGGACCGTCACCCTTCCCAGTTGTGTTTGCTGTAGTTGTGTATTGGTAGAGGTTATGTTATGGTCTTGGATTTGGGCAGGTTTCTGTACTTGCTGTACTTGGGGTTGTTGTGCTATTGCTACCTGTTGTTGTGGCAGTGAATGTGTCTGTGGCTGTTGTTGTGTTACTAGTTGTTGCTGTCCATTTCCCTGTTGCAATGTCTGCTGTTGCTGGATGCCCTGCTGTTCCTGTGTGGGCCCTTGTTATCCCTGTTCACTCCATGATAGTGTGCCTGGTCTCGCTCTACACGTGCGTGACATGTACCCTACTAATCCACAAATCCAACACACCGGTGGTTCCCTGTTCTGCCATGGAAAGCTTCCTGTGTTGTCCTGGTATACTGGTTGCCCAGTGGGGTAGAAATTTCTAAGTCCTCCCACCTGCTGTTGTGTGTTATATCCGTATCCTCTCCCTCTCATTATTCCTCCCCTTCCCCTGTTGTAATTATAATACCCAGCTCCTGGCGTTGAGTATCCTCCTCCCAGGTTAGTCGTGTATGGTTGGAGTGGTGGCAGCTGTTGTGTTACAGTCTGTGATGATTGTATTTGGGAGGGATCTTGTGCAGCCACTACTTGTGTGGGGCTTTGAGTCATTGTTGCAGGTGTAGTTATAAGTGCGCCTTCCATCGTGTATTTAGTAAGTTTTTTCTGTACTAATTTAGCCTCTTCCATTTTTCTATCCTCTTCTTTTTGTTTCATTTTTTCTTGCCATGCCCTACAATGATGCACTAATGTCAGTTGTATTTCTGGCCATGCTTTTGCTTCCATCCCCACTACTTTCTTCAGTTGTTTCTGAACTGCTTCTGGGAGCCCTTGTACTAGTATATGGTAGAATATTGCTGGTGTCTTGTCCCATTGTTCTCTAGTTTCCATGTGCCACTTCTCTTGAATTTCCTGGATATAATCAACAGGATCTTCGTTCTCACGCATCTTGCGTGAGGTAATTGCTCCTATGTCTGATGTGTCTGGATACTGTACCCTCAGTGCCTGCCATAATGCATGTCTGCAGTTTGCGAATGGTGCCCCATCGTGTGATGTGTTTGTTATTGTGACCCCGGGGAAGCCCGCTCTCTTCCAGATGTCATCCGCTGCATCCCCTAATATTGATATTAGAAGGCCCTTTACATCCCCCACTGCCAATTTCTGTCCTGCGGTGTGTTTTTCCATTTCATATATCCATTTACCCGTGCCTCCACTTAATGATGGGAGCCTGCACTTTATATTTTCCTTGTCTGCATGCTTCCAGGGGACGTATTGTGGTCTAACCCCTCCCCTCTCCAGAAGTGGCATTAGGTTGTGTCCTGGTTGGCCCTTTGGGTCCCACACAATCAAATCCGTACACCCCTCCTCTTCTTCCCTGTCTTCTACGTCGTCAATGGGGTCCGCATTGCTCGTAACTTTTTCTCCTCCATCTCTTCCCTTTCTTTTATCATTTCCTTTATTTAATGTTGGCGTGTGTATTCGTTCTCCCTGCCTGCGTCCAGGGAGGCCTCTAAGCCTACCTGCATAGGGTGTCAGTTTGTGTGGGAAGGGCGCGAGTTTAGATGGGCATGTTGCACGTAATGAGCGTGAGGTAGTGGAGCATGTAAGGCGGGATGGTGACGGTGTGGCTGCACGTGTCTGCCTTTCCGCTATTCCTTGCTCTTCCTCCTCACTTCCCTCCAGTTCTTCCTTTCTCCTGCAGATCCATGGTGATTCTCCATTTGTCCGGGTGATGTATAATTTATCTAAGCTTTCCCTTTCACTGTCTCTCCCTTCCTTCTCTATCCCTTCTCCTTCCTCACTGCAAAAGTCCTCCATTAATGGCAACCCCCAATCTGTTTTTTTCCCCCTAATCGTTACTGTTTTTAAGTCTATTAGATCCGTTCCTCCATTGTCTTCTTTGCCAATTGCTTCCCTTTGTGCTGATGTTGTTGCTACTTCTGTGTCTCTGTATACATACCTCCTTACTTCACTCCCCCCTCTCCTTTCCCCTTCATTTTTCTCTGCTATTTCTCTACCAATTTCCTCTCTTTTCTTTTTCAATTCCTCCATTACTTCAATACTCATCTTTTCCATTATCCTTTCTTCTTCTTTCTTCCTTTCCCATTTCGCTCTTTCCCGCTCTAATATACCCTTTAACATCTTTCCTTCTTCGTATTTCCTTGTTGTTTCTGATAGTAATCTCCTTCTCCATAGTTCCATTTCCTTTTCTTTCTCTTCTTCTTACCTTTTCTTGTCACGCAGTGCTGCTCTGGATACCCTCTCTGCTACTGCCTTCACCCTTTCTGCTTCTCCCTTTTTCTCCTCAGTTCGTTCCCTCATTTTGTCCAACTCATCCTTGCTTTCTTTCCTTTTCCGTGCTCTCTCTCTTTCCTCTCTCTCGAGTTGCTTGATCAGTGTATTCTGCTCATCCCTTAATTCTGCTAATCGTTCTTCCAAAATCTCTTCCCTCTTTCGTTTCCCCTCTTCCCTTTTCCTTTCACTCTTCCTGGTGTTGTCCTCGTCCATTTTCCTTACTACCTCTTCCTCTTCTTCTGTTAATGAACCTCTTAATTTTAATAATACCTGCGCAGCTACCCACCCATCCTGTCCTATTCCTGTGATCTGTTCCTCGCCAATCCCCCCTTCCCCTGCGGGCATTTTCGTGCGAGCTGATCCCGTCGTGCTACTCTGCTCCCTTCCTGTGTGGCTACCTGTGGCTGTATATGGTGGCGGGCTGTATGCCGGGTTCGAGTACCCCTCAGCCGCCCTTAATTGAACGATGTCCCGTAGTTCTGTTAAAGGATATGACCCCCCTTCCTCCTTTTTCACTACCTTCGCCAGGGGTGTATCGCCGTTCTGTTCCTTTTTTATTTCCTTTTCGCTTATGTTGTTACTCTTCTCTCCTCCCTCTTCTCCGTTCCCTGTGTTTTGTGTGCCTTCACTCTCTTTCTCCCTATTCTCTCCTTCCTCCTTAATCTTCTCTTCCTCCGTTGTTCCCCCCATAATAAACATTCCATTTGGTCCTGGTCGGGACCCTTGGAACATCCTCCATAGGTTAAACACCTCCACGTGGTGCGTCAACTTCTTCCCCTTGTATGTGTTATGCAGATGGTTTAATAGTGAATGTTGGGTACATGGATCGAAGCTACCATTAGGCGGCCATGGTGTCGTCATTTTGTTGCCCGTCCCCTGTGTCCATTCTATGCTATACTTGATCAGTTTCTCCCTATGGGGTGACAGTGTTTTACATATGTGCTGTAGCGGGGTAGTGAGGGTGTTCCCCCACCCTACGGATCCTGCCCCGTATGACATAGTAGCGCTTCACTTGTTATCCTTCCCCTATTTGGTAGTGGTTATCTTACTAACAGTTTACACTATACAGCCTTATAACTTTACCTGGCCCCGTAAGTTTGGGGACTTGCGATAGTCCGCTAAGGAAAATTAGTAAAATATAGCATTTACATTTGTATATTCTTTTCTTTCTTTTCTTCCTTTATCGAACACCTTTACGGCCCCCTGCGGCCGAGGAGCACGTAGCCTCCTGCGGCTGCGTGCCCCTTGTGATGTTCTTATACAGCCGTCCCACTTTTGCTTGCTCCTCCTCCTTTATCTACACTTGCCGTGGCCGGCGTTCTCTGTGCGCAGCCACTTCCCCCTTTTCACCTTCCCCCGATCAACTCATTACCGTTTACCTCCGTTTCCACTCCCTTACCACAACTCTCTTCCCCACCACTCTCAAAAATAAAGATGCCTTGTGCTCGAGATATCCTATGAAAGACCTACTGGTGACGTCACCGATCTCTTCAAACTACTGGTAAGTTCGTCATATGTTTTTAAAAGTTCAAAATACACTTGCAATCTACCCCCGTTAACCCCACAGCTGTCTTCCTGTCACGCCTGGCACAAGGTAATCAACAATATAATCGGACTGCGCACGCTGTGTCGCCTCGCGTGTGATACGCCCCTCGACAGGAGGGCTTAACCAGCCAATTATCTTCCATATTGGGCAACCAGCTAGCTACCGCCTACAGGGAAACGTCATCTATCGAGTTTCTTGCCCGATCAATAGGGATCCTCATCTACTCATTGATCAGTAATTACCAAATCGTAGGAAACTGCACACACACACACACACACCCTTACACGTGGTCGCGACCTAGGCCAATCAGTGTCTACGAGCGGCCGCACGTGATGTTTTCGTGCTCCGCCCCCTTCTCTCCCGTAACGTAACGGACTGCTCTTGCACTTGTCCGGCTACCATTCATTTCATCGCCAACACTAATTTATAAAACCTTCGCTGTGCACCTGTGCAACACCTCCCGCCTCCCGTATTCAATTCCTTCCCCCTCCCTCACAATTTCACATTGCTTGTTGTGCGGGGCATACTCACCAAGTTCTCTTGATGCGGGGCCGCTCGACTGCGTGCACCCCTCCAAGCGGCTCGCCACCTCCCCTCGTCTGGACCACGTCTGGACACTCGCCAACCGCGGGCGGGATACTTCTCAACCGTCTCCCGAAGGCCAATAACCGGATTGCGCTGTCCGGTCTTCTCGCAGTTCCGCGATGGTCCTGTAGTCCTCAAAAGGGGGCAGCGGCAGAGGGGGCCGCGCCGCCGGGCCTCCTCGCAACGGGAGTACTCGGAAAAATAAAATAAAAGCAGACCTCAAACAGATCTCAGCAGTGCCTCCAACTTGTTGGGGGGAAATTCTCCCGGGGTCGGCTGGGCTGTCCGCGGACCGCCGGGCAGGGAAGCCCCAACTCCTCCCGTATATCCCAAAAAAAATTGAGTATGAGACACACGCAAGAAGCAAGGTGATTCTGCTGTTTATTAAACAAAACGGCAGGGATGGGTCAAGGATCGTACGCGTCCGTCCTGACACTCTCTCTCAATCGTGGGGCTTGCAGGCCCTTTTTACCTTAGTATGACGCGCTACTTGCGTCACCTGGGAAAGTTAGCAAAAAACCTATCGCCACTCTGGATTGGCTCCTCGAGTGGTAGGGTTAGTATAGCATACGTATAGAGAGCGTTATTAGTGGTCGAGGGTTAGTCAGGTGGTATACTTGGGTTGTCCCTTCAATTTGATACCTGAAAATTGTTACATGAAGACCCCTGAGGATTGGTCAATGTTAATGGCGTCAGTGATAAGAGCCCCATGTTCTGATTGGTCCACTCGCGAGCCCCGCAGTCTGGGACCATCGCTGTTCCCAGCTCGCGGTGCACCTGTCATTTGCAACAATGCATCACTATGGGTTTGTGCAGACAATGTGAGGATTTATTCATATGCTGGAAGGCAGACTACTCCCACCGCCGCAGATGTCCATTGAGTCGCTTAATTGTATCTGCCTGTGTCTTGAAACGTGGGATCCAGGCGCCTCCCTCCTCCTGGGCCTAGCACCCTGTCAGGTTTGGCTTGGTCACGTGAGGTGAGACCGTGGTTGAGGCAGAATTCTGCACAATTAATATTGCATTTTCCACTGTGTGCCTGGCTTAATTTGCAGGTGTGACCTTGGCGTCGGCTTGCGGCATGCGAGTTTGCAACATTGTGCCCTTGACTGTCTGCTCTCGCCGGGCTCATTCTGCAGGATCAGCAACTGTACTCTTGCTCATTCAATGTTCATGGAAGCTCTTGCTTGCGGCCTACTTGGGCCTGGTGCATAGGTGGAGCCGTTTGATACACAGGCGCTTTAGGTTATGGTATCATATTGCTTTATCCCCAGTATCGTGTCTTCGTTATATTTCTCATTATGATGCATGGGTTTAGGAGAAGCGTGAGCAAGCCTTTTTAGATGAGTTCATTGTGCGTCTTGCGTTTCTGCATTTTGAAAAGCCTATGTGAAAAATAATAAAGATGCGTGTCAGTGGGTGTGTCCGTCACCTACGTCATAGCACTGAGTATGTTCTTCGTGTGGATTGGTGTGGGAGTGTCCAGTGTGCATGTTTGCACGGGTGTGCTGACCGTTGGCTAGGTCGTCATGGCATCTCTAACGATGTGTTGATTTAGTGTTGGATGGTTCAGTCAAGTCCATCCATGCCGCAGGTGTCGGCATGGGCAGGGCAGGCTGGTGGGCAGGCGGGTGGGCACGCGGGTGGGCACATCCGTATGTTCCTGTACCAGGGTATTTGGTCGTCTGGTAGATGGGCAAACTCCTCTCGTGGCGGGAGCCTGGGCCGTGATCCTCTAGGCCAGGGGTGTGAGGGGATTGGTGGGAGCCTTTTGTTCCATTCTCCCACTTCACTACCCTATTGTAACCATTGCATTTTTCTCTGGGAGGAAGTGGTGGCTCTGAAAAGAGCCTTTGGGAGGTGTTTGTATGTAAAAAATTATAAATACTTAACACTTACTTCGAAATGCATGCTGCATTTCTAAAAAAGGTCGCAATGCATTTTGTACATTTCTCAGAAAAATCTGATTGCCAGCATAGGTAAGATGGACACCATCTCTGCGAAAAATGTATATACTACGAAACATAATATTTTCATTGTGAAAAGAGGACATGCCAAAATCTCTTAGGAAGGCACAAACAGCCTTATTGACATTACACCTTGCTTTCTCCATTTGTGGACCACATGAGAAAGAATGAAGCCACATTTGTCTCGGCGCAATCCGTGAAAAAATTACTTTGGAGTTTGGAAACATGTCCATGATCTTCTGAAGTCCTTGTTTCATTGCAAATTGCAAAGAAATTCCAGACACATGTCCTAAACTGTTCCCTCCACAATGAATTACAATTATGTCTGGATGTTCCTCTATCTTCAAAGTTGCACAGAGAGGTAGCAAGTCCAGCCACTTCTTTCCACGGACTCCATGCCAGTGCACTTCCACATGTGGGAATCCAAGATCTATAGATACTCCACAGCTTTCTGCATGCACCTTCAACCAATGTATCCACGAGTCTCCCAAAATCCATAGCTATCTGTTCTTCTCTCAGCAAAATATCTGAGAAAACCTCTCCTAGCACAACACACTCACTAAACTTTACTGACCAATCCCTTGCTACATTCAATCTCATTTTCATGCCTCTCCACCCCAAATTCCCCGGATGTAATACGCTGTGTCCTAGCACTACCGCCATCTCCGTGAACATCTCGTAACATGGACAGCCCTTCTACCATTTCCACTTCACTCCCTGTGCCTTTCCCTCATTGGATGTAGCTAAGAAATCACATGATCATCCACCAATCAAATCCAAGACCTCTACATGTAACTGCATCATCATAGATCAGCACTGCAAATGTACGGTGAATCTCTCGGACTACAAGTTCATACCATTGGCAAGCACGATCTACGAGAAATACTAGACAAGTCTCCAATATTTCTACTTGCAGCTTCATCCATATCCATATGCATGAACACAAACTACAGGTATGCATATTTTCTATACAGTACATGAACACATTTTCTAACCAACTTTTACCTTGTATAATCTGTACAATGTATCTACAATCATTTTTTCATTCTCCTAAAATGAACTGTGACTTACAAACCTTTATACCGTTTAATTTCTTCGTACACACACAGACGCAAATAATGTTAAACTAACATTTTTGAAATAAAATATATAGATTACATATGATCAAACAAAATTACATGCACACTCTATCATCAAATCTCAAAAAATAATATTTGTACAAACACATACTTGGTTTTAATTGTTTTAGTTTATATAATTACGTACATTTATATAGGACAAGCAGGCTATGACATTGACTCCCTCTTACGTGGAAAAGCAGACAATCACATGGACTCACTATTACGTGGAAAAGCTTAGTTACAGGAATAGTGGTATACAGTGCTACATTATGAATTTCACAAGCCATAGTAAAGATATGTTCTTTCCTACAGTTAGTCATAAGGTAGTTTTAATGGTTTTGAGGAAGGTGCTGAGCATTTCAATTAAAAAAATCTATGTCTAAATTAAAAACAGTGCTATACACAAACCAAATTACTAATTTCTTTCTTTTACAATTGCAGTGAAGACCATTCTCCTGAAAATAAGCAGCCGAATTTGAATTACAAAGAACAACTAAGAAGCAAACTGCTCATTTTAGAAAAAAAGTAAGTAGATTGTTACCATAATATTTGAATTATTACTCAAACACACTCTAATGTTAATTCATGCTACTTCTGTGCCTAAAAATAGAGATTCTGCACCATTCTGACCAAAAATCCTCACGTCTTAAACACTGATTTACTGGCAGAATGGCCCACAAATTCCTATTTTTCGCCACACAAATTACCCAACTCAGCCACTAGAATTTAGATGTTGTAGAAGAAACAACTGTTTTAATTGTATAGCTTTAGATATACTATTTATACTTCTCCACACCACTGGCTTACTTTTTGCAGTCATCTGAACCCCAGTTTATTAACACATTAATTCAAGAATACCCATCCAAAGTAGTTGTACTTCCCAATGCATAATCACACACCATTACATACATCTTTATCATCTCACTCAAACACTCATGCACACAACACACATGCATTGCAGAACACCCCAACCCATACCTTCTGTATTTTTTTCAACAGACCCTAAAGCATGCCTACCAAAAAGCAACTCCGTAGAAAGGAACGCAGAAGTAGAGCAAATGAAAAGAAAAGTCTCCAACATAAACATTCATCTACAGCAGAATTTGTAAAAAAAGATGAAACACAACAGCTAATACAGTCATGTAGTGAAACAGAAGAAGTTTCTAGCACAAAAACTTTGCCTCAACTATCAAAAAGTAAAACAACCCAAAAAACAATTAAAAGAAAATCAACTATCACTACAAATAAAACTTCTATAAATCTTGATATAGTACAAAGTAAGCATACCAAGAAAAGTATTTTAGCCAAAATGTTCCCTCACAAAGTCCTTCGAAATCTTATAAAAACAGGAGAGAAACCAGGTTCAACACTTCAAACCTATTGTAGGAAAGTAATCTTAGAAGCGTTGATAGAAAGTGCACTTCTTCTCAAAAGAAAGTTATTTATTTTAGTGTTAAACAGAATGAAACCACTAACAAAACTAATAACTAAATTACAAAAAAGACTTCTCAATAAACAAAATGTCAACAGAAATTACTTCTTAAATAACTGTGTAGGTGAATGGAGTCACACTACAAGCACAGAACCATACTTTAATGAAGAAGCCTACAAACAAAAACAAACAAATACAATTGCCATATATAGCAGTGGTCGAGGTTATGAAAAAGTTAATAATACCATACTGGAACAAGAAGTACTCCTTACAAAAATATGCCCTGAAAAGGTAAATTTACCCCTCCATTCAACTGAATCAGAACATCAAGTGTACAAATGGCCATGCACGTCAATGTGTAACATTCCCAAAAAAATGTTCAAGTCTTTACGCCAATTCATCAATCAATATGTGAAAAGCAAAGACAAAATCAAAATTAAACTACTGCAAAATATGGATGCTTGTCCAGTACGCAAGTACACAGGACTACAAGGACATTCATTGGCCTGCATTACAGGACCTACTTGCAAAACACCCTTCCATGATATCAAAAGGATATCAACACGTCATGCAAGTATAAGAAATCTAGTTTATAAACTGTACTATGCTAAAAGTCCTGTTTTAGCATGTAGGAGAGGATTGGTCCAAAAGACCCCCCTTGCCTGCATCCCCTCCCCCGGTGAGGGCCATGGCTCATCAGGCGTCCCCTCCTTACCACCAGGGCCCAGGTGGTGGATGGCTCACCTGCTGAAGACATTCCCCAAACATATTGAATTTAGCTAGGCCTCAGGAACCATCTTGTCTAATAAAGATGGTGTGAGCTTGGCGCACTGCAGCGCGGCCCCCACCTCTGGAGAGTTTCAATTATCCCTGTGGCCACAGCTCCCTAGCAGATCCGCTGTGAGCCCGTTCCCACGAACAAGACGGACATGAGCTAGTGTAAGATACCAACACTGTAACATTTCACCTTCCGCAGTGTATCGCTGCTCCCAACATGACCCGGCCAGCAGAGCCTGGGTGGAAAAAGAACTGTAAAATGGCCCTCGGATAAAAGCAAAAGTTCCCAAATACTAATGCCAAAACTACCTGCGATGGGCGCATTTTCTCCACAAACCTCTTTGCTCAGAAAACCTGTAAGATGTATAGATTTGGCAGAATGTATGTTCACATGGCATTAGCAATGAAGCACCCACACCACTGCAGTTATGTACAAATAGTAGAAGCGTCCCGGGGGGTTATTTGTTATACGTATCATTGAAAAGTTTACACCCCAAGGTCCCGCGCCATAACCAAACTAATGCTGCTAGAGTGCAAAGGAAGACAAATGCAACCATACTGAGGGCTCATGTGAAGGACTTGCGAAATTGCACCCTTCATGTGTGTATGTCCAAGCCCCTTATGTGCCACTACCATCACGTACGGTGGCAAGTCATTTTCTATGTGCTCCACCAACCTCACTACTACCTCACTTACTGCAAATGTATATGCATATAACAAAATGTTGTAGTTGTTAAAACATAGTGTACAAATAATGTGCTCGGACTGGCTATATTTGAGAGGCATTTAGCAAAGTTAAAATGTAAGCTTTGGAATGATTCAATGAGTATTGTATTGTATTCAAATGTTTATGATGCTTTCACCTAAAATCGGCAACACACGAGTAAGATACCTTTGTGAATATGTGCAAGGCCATTCCCCCTCCCTCCCTGCGAAGCCTGTTAGACGAGAGAGCAGAGGCCCGCGCGCGCTTCTCCACCTCCCTCAACTAGGCTGGAGCCGCTTCAAAGATTTGTAGTTCCCTCTGCAGCACCCAAGGCCACGGCCCGCCACCTGCATTATTTACAGCCCAGCAGTAAACCTCCGCCTGAATACACAAATCCAGAGGCACCCTCTCTTAAACCCCACAACCCAACGGATCACCTTAGGTTAATGGCCCCTGTAAAATTAGGACACCCAATATTATGGCAACATTACAGCAACACATTCATAACGACTTCTAACAAGACAGGAGGACATGAACCATCTGTCCCATGCCTTGAGACCCAGCCCCACGACCTATGGTACCCGGTCAACAGGACACTGGTAACCATGTACTGATGAATCGCCATCAAACCCCTCTCAAGGTGCATTCCTCCTGTGTTGCATTAACTTGTAGCATAACCTATTGGGAGATTTACTAAAGAGGATAATATTGTAAATGACTGAATGACTGCGGTGTGCATGGCCTAGGGCAAAGAAGTCAGGAAAAGACATTTATCTCTGACACTGGCCACAATGGCACAACAACACCGCCCAGATGGACCCAGCTGACCCGCCAGGCCCAGCCCAACCCACGAGGCTGACCAGTGACATCCTCCAGCCAAGACCAACCACATCACAGCAGCACCTATAGCTAGTTGTCGCCACCCAAACCCATTGAACTTGTGCCCCCTATAGTGTGTAGGTTTTGATGACGTCTTTTGTAAATATATACGCCTGTCTTTGCTATTGTCAGACAGAGCGCTCTCGGAGTTTGCAGCGTTCTTTGCATGCCCTATTCTGATTGATAAACTCCCATTTAAGCTCACCCGCACTTAGTCTTGGCCTTATTCCCATTCTGGGAGAGTCCATCATTGTCTCTCATTGCGGGGATGATCGTGCTGGTTGGGGACGCTTGCGTTCAAGCACTAGCCAATTTAAATAACATTCCTCTACATGGTACAGCAAAAGACCTACTAGAAGAAATCGACTATATCCAGACAAAATATTTTGGAAGTGAAACGCACTGACAAGATGAATTACCTGTAAACCAACTTCGAAACAAATCTGCACATGGCAACCTTTCACTACACACATACAAAAAAGAAATACTAACATTTTAAAGTACTTCAGCTGAAGTACCAACCCACGTGTGTGTATGTTGCCGCACAACTTTTTATAAAAGTAACACAAAAACTGTAGACCTATCATACAAAATAGAAGACAATGAAGATTCTAAATGGTTTGAGTTAGCTCTCTACCTTATAGCAGAAAACAAACACGAAATAACTGACCCCATAATACTTTGCAGTTACTGCACTACAAAACTTGACAACAACCCAACTCCTTCACGTGCTATCACAAATAATTTGGAATTATATCCACTACAAAAACCCCTTCAACAATTGAATTTATATGAGAGCATCATAATTCAAACAGTGCACCCATTTCAAGCAATACTACGCCTTCAACCAAAAACTGCAAAATTACCTCCCTCTGAATTAGTAAAAGGTATTTGTGGAAAAGTAGTGTATTTACCATTAGATCTAAAAGAAAATGTGCACACTGTAGGAGTGCAACGTCCAGTGCAGCAATCTTTAATTATCTTGGTAAATGGAGTACCTACAAAAGACAATACAAATTGGCAACAACTGGTAGATTTACATAACGTTAGAGAAGCCCTGCAATATCTTAAAGAGAATAATGAATATTACAAAGAAATTAATATTGAAGAACACTTGAAAGATACAACTGAAATAATTCAAGAGACACAAGAAGCTGGTCAATTTGAGCTCCTAGATCCTGCAACAATATCAAAATATCAAACACTTTAGACCATTATACAATTCATCCATTGCACTCTAATGACACCATAGAAGATGCACTGGAAACGTACAAAATGCGTCAAACAAAAGGATCACCAATCAGCATATGGGAAAAAAGTATAGAAGCACGTGCTATTCCTCTACTCTTTCCTACTGGCAAAGGAGGAAGATACGATGATAGACCTATTCAAATATCAGCATCCGAATATCGCTCATTACGAATGTATTCTGAAGATCCCAGATTTCGACAAAATGTGGAATACATATTCCACATACTCTTTGAAAGTGAACTAGCAACTTTATGTTACGGAGTTGCACACATATTAAAATCAGGATCACACTTTCAAAATATGACAGCTACACAATTATTACAAAAAGTTCAACAAAAAGATGAGGTTTTACAAGCAAATCTTACAAATCTATTAGCAAATATACGTGGTACTAAAGAGTACTGGTTTCGACGTCATGGAGATGTACGTTGTATGATCGGAAACCTTGGACCACCCACTTGGTTTGTTACACTAAGTTGTGCAGAATATGCATGGGAAGATTTACATGCTTTCCTACGCATATCAAACGAAAACAAAACAAACATAGACATACTAACACCTGGAGAACTTTGTTCACAGGATCCTGTTAATGTTTCAAGATATTTTCACCATCGCTTCATTGCTATGCTACATTTTATTTGTAACACAACTGTTCCTCCCCTTGGAGAAGTGCAACACTTCTTTTGGAGAAAAGAATACCAAGCCAGAGGAGCACCACATGTCCACATGCTTTTATGGATTAAAGATGCTCCTAAATTTGGTCAAGATAGTGATGCCACTGTTTTATAGTTTACTTGAAAATATGTCACTTGTGAAATTCCATCAGAATCCGCAAATAGTGATCTTCATGCAAACATTTTACAATTCCAAAGACACACATGTGGCAAATATTGTCGTCGCAAATACAAAAACAAAGGGAAATACTACACCAAATGCCGATTTGGTTTTCCTAGACCAGTTACAAATACAGGTCAAGTGAACAACCTCATGTCTTCAGGTAGACATAGTGTTAAAGGTAAGTCACCTAAAAATACATATTGTATAAAAAGAAAAGAAGAAGAAAAATATATCAATGATTACAATGCAATCATTGCCCACTTATGGAATGCAAACATAGACATGCAGTACATTGCAGACAATTCTACTGCAGTTGCACGATATGTCACAGCATACTTAACCAAATCAGAAAAGACAGAGCTCCAAGACCTCTGGAATGACCTGTCATCAGATAAAACAGTGTCTCAGAAATTATACAGCTTGGGCATAAAAATGCTGTCCCATAGAGAATGTGGATCCTATGAAGCAGCTGATCGATTAACTGGTACTGCATTGTATGGTAAATCTGCAAACATAGTATGGCTAAGTCTTGGTCCACCTAAATCTAGAAAAAGAGTTCTAAAATCATACGAAGATATAGAAACAATAGCCAAACAAGATCCCAACAGCCAAGACATTTTAAAAAACAATTTATTGCACACATACTATCCAAACAGGAGTACCACTTTGGAAACAATGAGCCTATACCACATAGCCCTAAACTACACATACAAAAATAATATAAAACCTGATGAACAAAACCGTAAATACAAAGAGACAAACTGTGAAGGCAGCTTAGTAAAACTCACCAAACCAAATTTAATTAATCATATCAAATTGTCATTAAAGACTCCTCAACATAAAGAAGTATATTATATATCCCTGCTACAACTCTTTAAACCATGGAGAAAAGAAGAAGAAATACTAGATAACTATGACTCATATGAAGACGCTTTCAAAGCAAATGAAAGCAGTATAACTGATGTAAACTTTGCACAGTACAAAACAATGTTGCACAATGAACAGCAACACAAGAACTCCAGGCCTAACTAGATAAGGACACTCCTGACAGTAGACAACCTTCTATCACAGGAAGCCAAGAACCACTGGGAGACCCACTAATAACAAATGAGGCAGACATAGCTATGATAGAAGTAGAAAACACCATGTGTCAGTATGAAGAAAAAGAAGACTTAACTATACTACAATCAAAGCTAAACAATGAGCAACGTAGCATTTTTCAAGAAGTAATGAAAGAAATTGCACATGGTGTACAACATGAAAACAAAGAATGCACCTGTCAAAATTACAAACCTGTACTATTGTATGTCAGTGGTGAAGCTGGTTCTGGCAAAACATTCCTAATCAAAATCATCAGTAAGTTCCTTCAACAATTGACAAACAACAAACTGTCAGCTGTTGTCACTGCCCCCACAGGTTTAGCTGCCTACAACATAGGTGGTGTCACTTTACACTGATTACTACTCCTGCCAGTAGAACACCAAAACAAATTAGATTATTACAAACTTTCTGCAGAAGCTGCAATGGAACAAACAAATGAAAATGCTACTAATAGATGAAGTGAGCATCGTGCCCAACCTAATGTTGGCTTTGATTCACCTCAGATTACAAGAAGTACTCAAAACAAACTATGAAGAGCTGTTTGCTGGAAAACACCTTATTGTTTTCGGAGATCTTCTTCAATTGACACCAGTAAAAGGTGAGCCTATTTTTAAAACATTAGGACACAAACTCTGCCGTAAAACTGTTGGCAGCATTGGAAATGTCAACCTTTGGCAACATTTCCAATATAGAGAATTAACAGAAACCGTGCCAATCTGCAGATCTCACTTATGCCAACATCTTAAAAAGTATCAGAGTTGGTATACTTTCTTAAGAAGCAGAAGCAATATTGAAAACCTGCCACATTCATGTACTTTATGGTGATAATGCATGTGTTGCAGATGTTATGGAACAATTAGCCCACAAAAATGTCAATTGTATGGCCTTAATGCCAACTCTTGCAAGCTGTTTCAAATTCAATGAAATAATGTTAAGTAAAGAAATGCAACCAATAATGGAAATTAGCACCACAGACAAACTAGATTTACATGGAATGACACTACCCATGTTTGACCAAGCCACAACAAGACTAAATAGTTTAGAAAAATCAATCTCAAACACAGCAGGCTTGGAAAAGATATTAAAATGATCCTTAAATTGCAGAGTAATGCTGAAACGTAACCTTGACGTGGACCAAGGGCTAGTTAATGGAGCACTGGGTACAGTTGTTGGCTTTCAAACATACCCATGTGACAAAAAAAATCAGTTTGTCAATATTCTCTTTGACAAACTTTCAGAAGTAAAAAGAATAGGATGCTCAACAGCTCGATTCCTTCTCTTCAAAGACATATATGTACGCAGAGAACAATTTTCTCTAACTCTTGTATACGCGGTCACCATTCATAAATCACAAGCCTTACCCTAGACAAAGCAATGATAGACATTGGTAACACAGTCTTTAAAGAAGGCATGAGCTACGTAGCACTATCACGCTTACGTACACTTGAGGGTCTATTTCTAATCAACTTTGATGCAAGTAAAATAAACGCTGATATTCCTATTCCTTGCATTTTAGAATACAATAGGCTTCGTTCACTATACACTCTCCATCTAAACACATATTCTGTTCCACAAAAAGTAAAACATTATGAAAGAAAAATAAATCAAACAGAAAAGCAACAGGATGTCACTGCAAATCCTCCAAAGAGAGTAAAAAAAAGTAATACTTCATCAAGTGCCACAAGCTAAAAAGAATCAATTAGGGAAAGTAAACCAGGTACTTCTTCAAAGAAGGAAGACACACTCCAAAAAAAGCCGTCAGAAACAGAACTACATGGTCCATTTAAACTCTCAAATATAGTTGGTGTAAGTTGCTATGCAAATGTAACAATGAATATTCTATTTCAATTACCACCAATTGTTGAGAACATGTGCTTACACAGTACAGACCCATTGTGTTTGCAAATGTTAGTACTTCACAGAAATGCAGCAAACAATACTGACAACACGTATAGTGTTTATGGAATAAGACAACAATTGGACTACTGTGCTGGATTGGTGAAATTCACTATAAACTCACAGGAAGATCCACAAGAATTTCTAATGTACTTACTGTTAGTCCTGGAAATCAAAAACATACCTATAAATGAAATCTTCCAGATTTCATACATGTGGAAACATACATGCACTCTCTGCAACAATGTGACACAAGAACAAATCCCCAATGAGCGCTTTGTATATATATATCAATACCTAACTGTGAATGTGTTCCATTTCAGCAACTTGTACAAAATGCAAACCACAGTAGATTATGTTCGAGCTGCAATTCAGATAATCGCTCCACGTTAGTAATACAAACACATAGTAAATACGTAATACTAATGCTTCTACTTTACAATGCAGATGGTACCAAAAAGAACTGCAAGCTGACTGGATTCACATATGGTCAAATATCACTTGGTAGGAAAACCTTCACAACAATATGTATAATCTACCACACAGGAGCCACAACCAACTCAGGGCACTACACTGCATATATATGAAAAAGAAATGTGGATGGTTTGAATGTAATGATAGTACCATTACTCTAAAGCAGAGATTACCAGCAAATCTTACAAACGCTTATTTAATGTTCTTAACACCACAATTTGATAACTAAACTGTACTTAAACCTTAAGTACACTTGTAGTAAAAAAATATAAACTGTCACAATATTCCAAAAGCTATCTAACTGCCCAACAACTAATCAGATAAATTAATACCACTCAAATAAAGCAGAAAATAGACAGTTAGAATACGCCAATTGGTATCTAACTGTCCCAAAATTTAGAAATATCCAAATAGATAAAGCAATACCACGAAATTATATCAAAAAACAAACAGTTAGAATACGCCTACTGGTATCTATTTTTTTTTAATCAAACATGGATTTTTTTTCTCTTTTCTCCCACAGACCCAATGATTTTAGCAACAAACACAGAAACTGAGCAAATTGCACAGTACTCTGGTTTGTCATCTACTAAATATGAGGGTCAAAAAAAAGAAAAAAATGGGATTGTACAATGTAATAAGTCTTTATAAAATACTAATACTAACATGCTATTTTCTTTTATCACAGAAATGAACAAGAAAAACATGGAAACAAATATAACATGATAAATACAACCATTGCAGTATATCACACCCATACTGGCTTATAACATTGTTCCTTATAAATGTGTTTTTGACCCACATTTATAAGCCACTATGAGTGTGATATGCTGCGGTGCTTGTGGCTAGGGCATAGAGTCTTGGGTGCTTGGCCAAATGGCCATGCACCCAACATTCTATACCCTGGCCACAACCACCGCAGCATATCACACCCATAGATTCAAGCATTTGAACCATTTTAATGTCCGCAGACACAAGGAAGTTCCTAGAACACATTCAACTTGCCAGAGGACGATATGGACAGTATCATCAGGACACCCTCATTTTCTTTATGTACGAACATTTCAGGACACCGTGAGTGTTCTTAGAACACTTTCAGCTTGACAACGAACAATACAGACAACGTCTTCAGGACACCCCTGCGAACATTCCAGGACCCCACGCATCTTCTTAGAACACTTTCAACTTGACACCGATTCCATTCTGTTTATTTACGAACATTTCAGAACAGCCGTGTTGTCCGCAGGCAAATCGAACACAACAAAAGCGTCTAGCACATAAAAAAATACAACATTGCACCTATCCCATACTCCCCCACCCTCACCAAACACTCCTGCACACCAACACACTCCACTAAATACAATTTTTGAACCAAGTTTTACCTCGCTGTCCACGGACGTCCGCGAATGCAAGATGGCGGGCGCCACCAAAAATCTGACGCGCTCCACGCCCCACGCCATCCAATCAGCAAACACGACGGATGTGCGCAGACATCGCGCAAGCCGCTCGGCCAATCAGGGCACTGTCCGTGGAGCAAACCGGGAAGTCCGTCCGTGGAGCGAACGGAGATATCACTAATTTTTTTGCCTTACATTTCGGTCATTTAAAAAAAAAAAACTACTGGACAGATTTACACCAAATTTGCAAACGCACGCTTTTGGGACCAAGCCCCTGATCCTGCCACAAATTTGGTGTAAATCCGTCCAGCGGTTTGTACTGTAGGCTTGCACAAAGTTTTTTCCCATTATGTCTATGGGAAAAAACAAAAGTTTTGGGTCCCCCCTATAACTTTGCCCCCCCTGGACCAAACCTCTCTAAAATAAAATAATTCAGAGTGGGCCATATACTTTTTTTGCAAAGTTTGGTGAGGATTCGTCCAGGGGGAGCGAAGTTATAAGCCACCCAAAAAATACTCTTCCAATGGAAACACCAACTTAACCATAACTACAGCGTCCATGTAATATATATACATACATATATATATATTATTATTATTGTTCTTAGTGACATACTTACCTTACTCTATGTATGTCTTCATGCAGGTGTCCCCACAAAAGAAATTGAAGAGGGTCCTGAGGTTAAATTATAAATACCTGCCAAAAAGTCTTGCAGCATCGAAAACTAAGCTGGCAGCCATTGCCGTGAAGCCACAGTAGGATGGCTAATAATTACAAAGCTCTCCACAATAAAGTAACTTTATTGAGTATTGACGTAGACCTGCTCACTAATCAGCCTAGACAAATAGCGATCCACATTTGAAATCGTTGGGGATCTCGTCTGAAGTCATAGACTGATTGTGTACCAATACAAAACCTGAGCTAAAATATGTGTCAGATACCATGTATGCCATGTAGTACTTGCTTTACTGTACACAACCACCATGCAAACCAATTGTGCCTGTTTTTCATCCAGTTGTTTTATGTTTTGCAACTAATTATTGTATCAGCCCCAGAACTGAGAACACATTTAATAAACATATGTTCCATTTTGTAATACGTTAGTATGTGGTTCAATTCACAAGGATGAGTGCAGCGATGGACACACAACTCTGCCCTAAGGAGAGCACTGAACTTCAGGCTCTCCACTTCCCGCTGGTTCTTGTTATTTCTTCTGTTGTTTATGCCTGTGTATGCCTGTTTTTTCATACTTAGTTGTGTCACTGTCTGTCCAAAACTAAGATGATGTTTTTCTAAAATAGGAATACAGATTTTGGGAGCCCACCAATGTATTTCCTTCAGTTGCTTTAAATGCAGCTTCAAATAAGTCATAGTCACTTGATAATTATTTTTCTTTTCTCCAAGGTTTAAAAAGTTGGCGTAGGGCCTTGTAATTCAGTTGTCTATGTTGTGGAGATTGGTTTGGTTAGATTCACCAGGCTTCCTTCACAAGTTGAAATTGAATATTTCAGTTGTCTCATTTGGTGTGACATTGTTTTTGTAGGTGTAGTTTTGGGCAATGTTGTAGAGACACAGACACATGTTTTCCAAAGTAGTACTTCTGTTTGGGTAGTATGTGTCTCTTGAGAGAATTTTAGCACTCTTTTTTTCTGGGTGATTTTTGTCCACGGTTCAGCCAGAAAATGTGCTCATATTTGCCATTTAAGATTGTAGGACCCGCATTCTCCATGGGAGAGCATTTTTATACCAAAAGCTGTACAATTTCTGTGATAGTGATGATTTGTCATCTCAGAGGTCCTTTAGCTCTGTTTATTCAACTTTGGTGAGATCATCTGGGACATATATTGCAACTGCAGTGGAATTGTCTGCAATGTATTTTATGTCTATGTTTGCATTCCAGAAGAGGGCAATGATTGTAAGGTTAGGGGATTTGCCTTTTACGCTGTGCCTAACAGAAAACATCAAGATATTTACTGTCATTTTTGTCACACTGGTCTAGGGAATCCAAAGCGACAGTTGGTGTAATATTTCCCTTTGTTTATTTATCTACGTTGGCAGTATTTGGCATATTTATGTTTTTGGAAGTGTAACACTTGTGTATGGATGTCACTATCTTTGGTTTCTGAAGGGATGTTGCAGGTAATGTATTTTTCACTGAACTGTAAAATAGTGGCTCCACAATCATGGGCACATTTTGGAGCATCTTTTATCCACAAAAGCATGCAGGTGTGTGGTTCACCTCTCGATTGATATTCTTTTCTCCAAACAAAGTGCTGCAATTCACTGAGTGGATGGGTAGTGTTATTGTAGCTGTCATGTCATGTCAAACAACTTTATTCAGCCTGAAAGGCCATTCAAGGGCATCCTAAAAAAAGCAATTCTAATATATAATTGCAATAAACACAGCAAAAAGAGAAACAGCAAAGCCGTGCAGAAGGCTGCACCCTCTGTGAGTGCCCCAGAGCAGGTCTTTTTGCCAAAAATCAAGAACCACCGTCCCCCTGCCTCTTGTGACTCCCATAACGCCTCGGGCCCAAGGCAGTCAAATTTGCCACTGAGAGGGGACTGCTACAAGAGGGGGCTCTTGTGGGACACACAAGGGCAGGGATGAGGGGTACGCTGACTGTGATACCACTTTTCCATGTCCGCCAGTGGCCATTTCCTTTTTCCAAGAAGTCCCTTGCCATGTGGGTGTCCCCAAAAACCAGTTTGACAGTGTCCTTTTTGGCTGGGAGTTTAGACAATCTGGTGCACTTCAACATAGAGACCCTGGACACAAACCTGCACTCCCCAGCAGCCCACAACCAATGAAGACATTTGTTCTGAAGGGCTTCCCTTGGTTGTCTTGTGTCAGTTGATAGTTTTGGGACACCATATAGAAGCACCATGGAACTGCAACAGCCTTCTGGTGTGTGGTGCCCCGGCAGAGGCCTCAACTGACCAGGGATTAAAGCAATATCCCCCCTCCCAACTAGACACATGTTGCCCTGAGCTCTCCCCTTGGGGTTCCGCAAAGATGGAGGCTCGACCCCCGAGACTATGGTCCCACTGTTCTCTCTTTGTGGGGGTGGCACTGGGGGAATAACCACCTCTTGTTGGCTCCTCACGGATGGGAGAGTCCTAACCACGTAAGCAGGGGACAGACAGTGGTACGAGGAATACATCCCTTTGCCACAGTCTAGATTAGGTCCATCTGGTCCCCCTGGGCCAGCGCTACTGAACCCTCTCCACCCCTCCCTGCACCTCATTCTCCCCTGACCCCCAGCACCCCCTTGATCAAGACTAATAAGAGGTTTTTAATCTCAGAGAGCAGGAGGTGACAGGTGCAACTTGACACATTTGCAGATGATGTGAAAGGTGGAGCTGGTGGACAATTACCTCCTTTTGAGGGGGGTTTGGGAGCCCAAAGAGGGCTGAGACGATGTAAGGAACTGACCCCTGAGGGAACATCAGGCATGGGCTTGCACCCGATGCTAGACAGGGAGCTGGACTTCTCTCCCCCGCCCAAGCCAACTGTACCCATATCCCTGGAATCCAAAGAGATGGGAACAAAAGAGAAAGGGGAGGGGGCTTCAGCTTCAGGGGGAGCCGGTGGTGACTGTAGGACTGTGGTGTCAGGGTTTGGGCCAGAAGGTGGACAACGAGGGGCCAGCACAAGAGAAGGAGCCAAAGGTGGGGCCAAAAGTAGGGCCAACAAAACATGACCTCCAGTCAACTTCAAAATGCCCATTAAAATCCTCACACAGCCATTGGCCAGGGTATCCAGGAGGTCGGCAGTGGCCACACGATCAAGACCCCCTCCATGGGTTAACAGATTAACAAGGGGTACAGGTTCATCCAGGAAAGGGGCTTAGCAGTCTGGTCATAAGGAAAGAAGTCAAAAAAGGACTGCGAGTGGTCCCAGAGGGCCAAATTAGGACCCCCCTCCTTGCAGGCTGTAGGTGCAGGGTAGCTTGAGAGTGGGCTCAGTGGAGTCTCCCTCTTTGTCGCAAATAGTGGCCGAAGACAGTTGAATGGGACCTCCATTCACGCAAAAGCTCCCAGTCCAAGCTCCCTTTCCCTGCATAGCCCAGAGATTTCTGCCCCTGATTGGCTTCCGTTGCACGAGGAGGGGCCGGGGGGCCCTGTAGATTCAATAGGAGGAAGGATTTGGAGAGGTACGGCCTGAAAAGTAAGAGGCCTTGGGGATCAGTTCCAAGAAAGGAAGGAGTCTCGCCTCATCACACCACAAAGGGGTCATGCTGTTGGGCTGCTGCGTCGGGCCTTATGCGCCTGGTGGAGAGTGGTGGAGTTTCCCACCTCCCAATGCTGACTTTTGCCCTCCCAGCAATGGCTGGCTTAATCTCACCTCACAGTCCGATTCACACCTCACAGTCCGGGTGATGGGCACACCCCCATGTGTCCACTAACACCCCAGCAGACTGCCAACTCCCCGCGCTCTTGACCCCATGGGCTTCACCCTGTCAGGCTGGGGTTTGGGATAAAGATAGGCAGGCGAGCATGGTCTCAGGAACGGAGTCCCTCCTGGGACTAATCAAGTAAGAAATGCGGCAGCGGGCCACCAACAGCCTGCGCACTTGACCCCACGGCTTCACCCGGGCTGTGGTCTGGGGTAAAGATAGGCAGGGGACGTGGCATCAGAACAGAGTCCCTCCTGAGATAAATTAAGCCAAAGAAATTCAGCAGCGGGCCGCAACACCCTACACCCTTGATCCTGCGTGCTTCTCCCTGGTGGGTTGGAGTCTGGGGTTTAAGATAGGCAGGGGGCGTGGCCTCAGGAACAGAGTCCCTCCTGGGACAAATCAAGCAAGAAATGCGGCAGCGGGCCGCCAACACCCACCACCCTTGAACCCGCAGGCTTCACCCTGCCGGGCCAGGGATTGGGGTAAAGATAGACAGAGGGGCTTAGCCTCAGGCACGCAGTCCCTCCTGGGACAAATCAAGCAAGAAATGTGGCAGTAGGCTGTCAACACCCCGCGCCCTTAACCCCACAGACTTATTGCACATAAAATGCAGTATGGCAATGACCCAATGGTAAAAAATACCTTGATACATTGACAGGGTCAATAGAACAGAGTTCTCCTGGTGTTTTTATGTCTATTCCGTCTTTATTTTGGTTTGCAGTGTGTAAAAAGTCGCACAAGTTATCCCATGCATACGCTGCACAACTTAAAGTTACAAACCATGTGGGTGGGCCTAAGTTCCTTAGCATACAATGTACATCAGCGTGACATCAAAACCAGTATTCTTTAGTACCACGCATGTTTGCCAAGGGATGTGTAATACTTAACTTCAAAACTTCATTTTTTGTCTTTTTTTAAGTAGTTGGGTAGCGGATATGTTTAAAAAGTTAGAGCCTGTTTTTAATGTGTGTGTGCGACTCCATAACATAGAGTTGCTAGTTCACTTTTGAAGAGGAGATTGAAAAAGTATTTGACATTTTGTCTAAATATGGGGTCTTCGGGATACATTTGTAAAGAGCAATATTCTTATGCACTAATTTGTGTGGGCCTTTCATCATATCTTCCTCCTTTTCCTCTAAAAGAGAGTAGAGGAAAATAACGTGTTTCTACACTTTGTTCCCATATTCTCATTGGGGATCCTTTGGCTTGATGCATTTCATATATTTCTAATGCATCATCAATTGAGTCTTTGGAGTGTAGTGGGTGAATTGTATACTGGTCTAAAATGTTGGCTGCTGTAACACGATCTACATGTTCAAATTGGCCAGTTTCTAGAGACTCTTGAATAATGTGGGTGTTTTCTCTTAGGTTTTCCTCAATGTTTATATCTTTGTGGTATTCATAGTTTTCTTTTAGATATTGTAAGGCTTCTCTCTTTGTTTATGTCGACTAATTGTTACCATTTTTTTTTCTTTTGTTGGCACACCATTAACTAGTACAATCAAATATTGATCTATTGGCCATTTTAATCCTAGAGTTTGTACATTTTCTTTTAGGTCCAATGGTAAATATAGTACTTTGCTACGGATGCCCTTTAGTAACTCGGATGGAGGTAATTTGGCTGATTTTGGTTCAAGGTGTATTATAGCTTGAAATGGGTGCACTGTTTGTATTACATTGCTCTTGTACAGGTTAAGTGTTGGAGAGCTTTTGGAACTGGGAATATTTCTAAGTTATTAATGATGGCAGGTGATGGCATGGTTCAACGTGTTAAAATCGCAGCAAAAATGGCAATGGACACAAAATATAGTGGCAAAAGGGCAGTGGTTTTGCCACCGCAATGCATGTAAAGGATGTGGGGGACACCCCTGCAACCACTGTACCCAGTACACCATTTAAGGGGAGTATTCGGGTACACCTTTAACGGGTCAAACCACAGCATTTTTACTGCGATTTATTGTACAGGTGACATTTTTGCTGCAATTTTATCATTACATACTGATGGCATTAGGTTATTGTCAACCTTTGTATTGCAGTATGTGCACATACTTGAGGGGTTAGTTATTTTGTATTTAGCTTCTGCTGTTATATATAAAGCTAATTGGAAACATTGGGATTGTACATTATCTTCTATTTTATAGGCTAGTTCTACTATATTTGTGCTCTTTTTATTAAAAATTCTGTGGCAACAGACACATATTTGGTCTAGTATTTCAACAGATGTCTTTTGAAACTTAGCTATTTCTTTTTTGCATGTTGTAATTATGGTGTCCATGAGGTTTTCGATAATGTTTTCTAAAGGTACAGAATTTTCCAGGTCACCTTCATTTTCCAAGTATTTACGTTGGATGTGCTATATTTCTTGAAAGAGTTCTTTGGCTGTTCATTGTAGAATGTTATTTAAATTTTTCAGTTCTACAACAGGCCTATTTGCATAGTATAGTCGATGCACAAGATTCCGTATAGTAGAATGGTGTTCTGCTAACATTTCATTCAAGGTTTTTTGGGAACTTTTTATTCATAAGGGTTTCTTTTGCCATAATGGTGTGTTCCACCATTTGATACCCTTGGCCATTATTGTCTATGACAATTGTTTTTTGTTGTTCATGTTTATAAGCTTCTTCATTGAAGTATGGTTCTGTGCTGCCTCTGTGAATCCATTGACCATTACAGAAGTTTGAAAAGCTCTCTATATTGACAATGCACATGTTTAGAAGTACTTGTTGTAATTTATTTATTAATTTAGTTAGTTGTTTCATTCTGTTTAAAATGAATATAGACATTGTTCTCTTCATTAGAAAAGCTCTGTCAATTACAGCTTGCATCATTACTTTCCTGCGGTAGCTTTGAAGGGAAGATTGTGACCTTTCAGATGTTTTTATAAGATTGTGAAGAACTCTCCGGCGGAACATATTTTGTAAAATCATTTTCTTTATTGCTTTACTGAGGATTAGGTTTGATAGTAGGCCTGCTCCTCTTTGTATATATTGTTTAGTGAGGTTACTAGCTCTTTGTTTTAATGTTTTCAATAAACTGTTTTAGAGGTGGATGCCTATACAGAGTAACTTTAGTCTTATCTACTCTAATTTTTCTTTCTTTTCTACGGAGTTGCTGTTTAGTAGGAATTTTGTAGTGTATGTTGGGAAAAGAGAAATGTGTTTGAATGTTGTGCAATGTATTTGCAAGTATGTTGCATGGGTATGTGGGTGTGGTTCTAGAGATGAATAGAGTGTTGTTCAATTGTGAGATGGTATATTAGGTGTGGTTGGGATGATTGTGAGAATATGAGTGTACAGATGTGTGATGGTGTTGGGTTAGTGAGTAAGGCAGTGGTGGTGTTATGTAATCTGTACAGTTATTGTGCTGTTTTAGGAACAGCACAGGTGTTGCAATGCTGATGTGTAGATGGGATAGTAAGATTGTGAATGGTGGAATATAATGGGCTAGAGTGAAAGTAATGTTGGTTTGAAAAGTGTAGTCTAGGGTAATATATATAGTGGAGCTGTGCTGCTATAATTACATACATTTCTTCACAATACTTCCAAAAAAATAGTTTGAAAAGCACAGAATGTTATATGTTTAATTGATGTACATGTCACAGTTTCAACTCTTGAAGTTTAATTTTGTTTTTTTCTTTGCATTCTTGGACTTGTAGTTTGAGTTAGATAATGGGTGAAGTGGAATAGGAAGTGACAGAATGTAAAGGAAAACATAAAGACTTAATACGCACCTATAGATTGGTATGGGTGATGTTGGGATGTATGCATCTGCTGCCAGCATATTAAACGGGCAGACACTAAGTGCAACTTAAAAATGGTCTACAGATCTATTTGATCTACTTTCCCTTTATTATATGAAAAAGTGACACAGTGCTGCTTTACATGCACATATGCATTGTTTTACTTTCATCACAATGCTTGTAAAAAGAAACCTTTTTAAATACAGGTCATTCTAATTGTTTGCTGCTTCATGTGAGCAGGTGATGAATGCTGCAATGCATGGCGTTTTCTAGAGTGGTTAAAAAGGGATTATGCTTATTGAAAAGCTTATTATAGGGTAAATAGCAGGAACCCTCTTTATATACATATGCATTTGTGAAAAAAGATGAAGATTTGTGCTTTTTAATATAAGGATACCTGTACTATGTGTTGTTAGATGCAGATCTTATAGAATCTGGAAATAAAAATATTGGACAGTTGCACAGTAGTTTTAAATGCAAGTGCCTTTCATTAACAGGAGATATGTACTATGAGAGTTCAAGTATAGACCTGAAGTGTTGAAGTGAGATGATAGGGTTGAGTGTAGAGGTGTTCAATGTGATTGGTAGATGGATGTGTGCCTCTCTGAAATTAGCCAATGAGGGAGTGTTGAGAACATGAAACTGGAAAGGGTAGAAAGGCTGTCCCTGTGTTACAAGGTCTACAGACACTGTGGTAGCCCACAGACTGCATGTGCCACATCTGGGTCTTTTGAGGATGCCTAGCATGGAAGGGGGACTGTGGGGATAGCCAATCAGGTTTGCTGTGTGTGGTGTATAGGACGAGAGGGTAGTATGAGTTTTGTTTGCAGGGGTTGAGAGAGCAGTGACAATGCTATGGCTATGTGTTTCAGAAGGCAGACTGTGTCGATTCTGGGGGACTCTTCAATTCATTCATTAAAGGTGTTGCTGATAATCATGGCATCCTTGGAAATATTGGATTGGCAGAAGTGGACGTTTTCTGGCATGCAGTTTGTGGCTTAAACTGGGCAAGATGTTTTCATTCTGTAAGAGTATGACTCACTTTAAATGTCCAGACATTGTAACTGTGTATTTTGGAGGGGACAGTTTGGGGTGTGTGACTCCAGTGTCTTTGCAAGTTGCGCTGAAGGATTTCTTTAAAAGTCTAACGCAACTGTTTCCTGCTGCAAATATTATTTTTCGGAAATAAATCAGAGGCGCACATGGAGATGTCCAACAAACTTTTTCAGTCCTCATATTGAAGTATCAAGGCAGATTGTCAATAAAGGTGTATCTGCTTTTTTATATGCTGCAGGAATGGCATCTTGTGAGAATGATAATATAAGATCTCATGGTGTGAATTTATTTGTCCAGATGGAGTTCACTTCACAGATGTTTGAAATGCAATTTTCCTTTACAATTTTAGGAATGCATTGAAAAAGTTCCTGTGAGGGAATTGTAAAGGAAGATGTAGAGTGTACAGTACTACTGTACATAAAAGCAAAAAAAAGGAAAAACAATATGTTTGTTAACAACTCCCCCAACATAAAGGTTATTTTCAGAGCCAACCCCAAAGATTTAATAACTTAAATTGTGTTCAATTCCCCCCTTGACTGGCCACGATATCCACAGACACCGCAGTAATACTGGTCTTTTAAGGATGCCTGGCATAGAAAGGGGACTGTGAGGATTAGCCAACAAGGTGTGTAGTTAGTGGTTTATAGGAAGAAAGGATAGTAGGTGTCTTGACTGTTATGTTTAGGGTAGATGGATGTAGGTAGTGCTCAAGAAAAGCTCACTGTGTGGATGGTGGGAGACTGTTGGGTGAATAATGTGAAAAGGTACTGATTTGTTTGGCATATCTGGTACTATTTGTTTGGAGGGAGTGGAGGTTTGCTGGAAAATAGTGTCTGGGCTAATCTGGGCGAGACTACTATCATTGTGTAAGACTATGGCTCACTTTCCATGCCCACATATTATTGTTCTTCATTGTGGAGGAAATAGTTTGGGATATGTTACGCCACAATAGTTGCAGTTTGCATATATGTTCTGAAGTTTAATGGAACTATTTCCATGTACAAATGTAATTATTTCAGAAATACATCCAAGTGAAGTGTAGAGATGCCCAAATGTGTGCTGTGGACAATGGGCCTCATTACGACTCAGGCGGTAAGGGGTTTACGCCGGCGTAAACAGCGCCGACCCTTACCACCTGAGTACGAGGCCCCTTAGCGCCATGGAGGTTTTAACACCTGCTTTTAGCAGGTGTTAAAATCCATGGCGCTAAGGGACCATGGAGTTAATTACGCCACCGTAAATTATGGTGGCGTAATTAACGCCTTCCCCACTCCCATTATGCCCTATGGGGCAAAAATGGGAATGCGGAAGGGTAAATGGGGATTGGGGACTTACCGCCCCGCCAACCTCGGAATGGGGCGGTAAGTCCGCCAACCACCATGGCGTAAACGTAGTTTACGCCATGGTGGTAAAGTCACGGCCCAGGCGGTAACTTACTGCCTGGGTCGTAATGAGGCCCAATGAGATCAAGATAGGCACCTTGTAAATAAAGGTGTATGTGCTGTTTTGAATGTGTGGGCATGGCAAGATTAGAAAATAAAAACATCAATGTGGATTCGGCAAACAATTTTCTGAGTGATTGAGTGAATTTTACTGATTATGGGAATCAGATGTTCCTTGTAAATATTTGAAATGCACTGACAAAGTTTATGTGAAAAAAATGTACAGTGCATATCAATACATCTGTAAGTAGTTTTAGTAAACAAACATCAGAAAAGCAAACAAAACAAGAATAAAAAATTGAAAAAAACAAAAAAGGCTCTTTTAAGAAAGAGCCACCAGTGTATAATACATTGTTTGCCATTGGCTATGTTATCGTTGCTCATTTCTTCTTTTGGGAAGTTCTCCTCTAACCATTCAAGTATGCTCGCCATTTCTGTGAGAAAAAAAGGGCTTATGTTTCAATGTTAATTTAATGAAAGATAATACAAGAGAAATAAATACAATGCACTTACTATTTAATGAAAATGGTTTGTCTTAATACTTTTTCTTAATACTTTCCTAATCAGTATGCAGAGTTGTAGTGAGGAGATTATATGAAGTGTTCATAAAAAAATTGTATTTTGTATTTTTTAATGTGAGTGTTTGTAAAAAAAGGTATATTTTCATGTTGTAAACATTAGTTGTTATTTTAAGTACATATGTTTGTTGGTAGCTGGGTACATATTTCTTCCCTCCCCTATGATTCTGAGCCTTGTAAATGTGCGCAGACTCCATATCTAACATATTGGGGGAAAGTATTATATAAGGGACTTGAAGCAGATTAGACTAGTAAAAACCTATGAAATTCACTGGAAAACAGAGTTAAAGGGATTTTATGGTTACAAGTAAAACCAAAAATCACATGAAATTCAGCAGTTATGTTACGCTAAGCAACCATAACTCGCGCCAGCTCCGTGCACTGCTAAGACTAACAACAAGGCCATCAAAGATGAAAGCATAATTGTCATTGATGACATCACAGATGACATCACATATGAAATTAATTTTGATAACAATTCTGTAAAAGGGGGTTTATATGATATGATATTATGACGCTCCTGTACACAAGTGTTTCTAGGAACGACAAGACAAGGAAGGGTAGACAGGGGGAGGACAAAAGAAACAATCTTACTAGGCCTTGTGTCATTTAGATTGTGCAAGTGCAAGAGGGGAGGGAAGAGGAGTGCCAGAAGCAGGGGGGGAGAGTGCAGTGGCAAAAACCTGGTAAGTGCTATCAGGGTAGTAGCTCAAGTAACTGCAGGGAGGCAAAGAATTACAGGTTTACAGATACAGTCCCTAAAAGGGTTGGAGGCCCGGAGGCAGTACAGTGGGCTACTGATCATGCAGGACCATGGTGCCCTTGAGGTTCAGTGGGAGGACAGGTAACCAGTTAGCACCAGTTAGCACAGCAGACAGGAGTATCGGCAGGGAAGAGGGAGAGAGAAAACGCAAGCGAAAAGGAAGGTCATGAGTTGCTTCTGGAACATTAGGTGGTCCTGCTCACGTTCCAGATGTAACCCCCACCCGAGGACAACATGTACACCCCACTCTCTGCCTTGAGAAGTGTGTGACCCACAGAAAGTTGGAGACCAATGAGCAACAGGCTTGAGCAGGAAGATGTTTAGGAAGATGGAGTTGGACATAGTGTGGTACAGGCCACCTGAAACCCTTGTGAACAATGCAGAGGGTGTTGAACTTGATCCTTGCAGCCAACGAGAGGCAGTGGAGAGATGTCATGACTGGAAAGATACAATCCCTGGGCTTGAGGCTGAGGACACGTCCTGCAGTCCTTTTCTGCATTAGTTGCAAAGGGCAAAGGGCAAAGAGTAGATGCATGTAGATTTGGAAAGAGGCTATTGCAGTAGTCCAGCCTAGAGAGAACCAGGGCTCTAAAGAGACAGTGAGCTTCTGGCAGAAAGTGAGAAAAGGAAGAATACCTCTGAGGAGGTACAGCTGGTAGTGCGGCTTCTTAGAGATGCCAAAGATGTGAGGAGAGAAGGAGAGGGTGGAGTCGAATATGACCACAAGGTTCTTCACCTGACAGAAAGGTGAAGGTTGAGGGCCCAGGGTGGGCAGCCACACTGAAAGAGGGAAAGCAGGAGCAGGGGTCCTAATGAAAAGGATCTCAGTGTTACTGGCATTACTTACCTTGATGCCATATCCCTCCCTTGAGACCCTGCACCTAGCTGCCCCATCCCTCCCTCCAGACCTTGCAACCAGGTGTCCCCCCCCTACATTCAGACCCTGCACTAAACTCTTCATACTTTTCAACCAATTTTCCTCTACTCCTATTTTCCTGTGTCTTATGATTTGTTTGACTTGTCTATTTTTTTCTTTTGTTTATTGTTTTCATTTTTTTAATAAACTTTTTAATTGTTACAGTTATCTTTTTTGTGTTTTCATTTTTATTGGTTTATGTTTACCTCCCCATTTGGACATACCAACATGTCTGACCACGAGAATAGAAGCAGTGATGATGACATCATCATTTGGGTTCCAAATCCTTCACCACCAAGGAAGAGGCAAACTGTATGAAAAAAACTGCAGACAGTAGGCGCTTCTTAAAGGAAAGGAACACTGCTCGAGAAAAGAGGCGGAAAAGATACTGTGCACCTTTTGTAACAAAACTATATGCCGTGGACCTTCCAATATCCTGTCTCAAAGTCTGGGGACATTGATAATGATCAACCATCTGGTGCGAGTCCACTGGGATGACGTCAACGATGATTATCATAAAGCCCATGAACACCACACTCAACCAGTGCATCACCAATGCCAACTGGAAATGCTATGTCTATATCGGCAGTGGTATCCAATACACTGACTCCTATTTTGCTGACACCCGATCTAAGCACGTTGAAAGTCATGCATAAAAGATGCTGTGAATGGATAGTCCAGGGAGATGCCACAATTGGGCAATTGCTGCAGATAATGTCCCAACATCAGGCTACCTGTCATGATTATTATTATTTTTTTTTTTAAGTGAATTTTTTTGCCACTATATTTTCTTAACAATATATGTTGGATTTTTAATTCCCTTTGATATATGTTTCATCCTTAAGTATGTTCCTCCCCTATTCCACCCCTCTCTTTCCATCCTTTTAATGGCTACCTTTTATGTTACAAAAATAGATAAAATTGAACACAGAGTTTCAAACATATATTGAAATATCTAATACATTTATTTTATGCAGTTGCACAACTCAAAATTGTCATTTCTTGCCTGTAGCCACGGTTAATAGAGACGTTTATGAATGGTAAAAGCACTCCAGCCATTGTTCACCTTGGCCGCGTAAATGCACTCCCACCATTCATTGGCTAATGCAGTAGCCCCGGCTATAAATTCTTAAAAAATATATATATTTGTATGTGCACATATGTGCATTACACATATGTGTTTATCAAAATGCGTATCAAATGCCTTTCATATTTGATCTATAAAAGAAAGTGAAATATACTTCATATTAATGTTAAATGCCATTTACAGGGGAGACTATCACCACCAGAGTTTTCATGTAATGTCACAACATAAATACAAAATATATTTATGTTTCCTTTTGTCATAATGATACTAAAGGAATACTGATTGTATTCCAAATACACAATCATTACCAAGTTGCATTCATTAATCATTCTGTAGAAGAAAAGGAACTTCTCATTGGAGAACAAAACCTTCTGTTTTTCTATTTTAATTATTCAACAGTTAAGGTATTACAAACTAGTTTTTGCATCAGCAAACTCGAAAAAGAATTGCCCACAACATCCATAGTTCGTACACTAATATATACAGTTAAGTAAAATGCACAAACAAAACTATACCGATATTACTTTATGCTACATTTTGAAGATTAGTTTATGCAACCTTCACCAGGAAACCAAGACATATAGCATAACCATGTCTTCAGTTTTACAAAGAAATAAATGACCACATTCCAATACTGTAATATTATTTCGAGTATTCATCTTTTTAAATTATAGTCGTAGCTATATTATAAATAGTAAGAAGACAATAAAAAACATTTGTGAATAAAGATATTAAAAACTACACTAATAACCTAACAAATGTTATTTGCATACTTCTTATACAATCTGTGCGGGTGTCCTTTGTTTGGCCATCTATACACATAAGAAGTTCATAATGACAGTTCATATTATAAATGCCATATTTTCAAAAATGTTAAATCTATAAATTATTATATAAACTTGGTTTAGCACTAATACTGCAACACAGTATTAAAAACCTGTTTTCATACACCAAAATGTATTTTAACTTATTCAAATTATACCTACATTAGTATTTCTTAACTTCTTTTATAATTTGGTGTGTTTCCTTTTTATGGCCACCTAAACACCTTAGAAACAAATCACTATAATCATAAACATACCATACAAAATTAACAAACATACGTGATTGAATGACTGAATAGATTGCGCAATGTTTCTAAAAACTCCACACTTTACATAGAAGATATTTCTATATTTAAAAAAACATCCTGTTCAGTACGTTATTTTGAAATTGTATTTTAATAGCGATATGCATTCTTGTATCTAGAACTTACTGTGTATTTGTTTTATATGTCATCAGCTTCTAAACTCCCTCTCACTCTAAAGAAAGTACATGGAAACATTTATGTAAGCTAGCACTTATAGGAAACACTTGTACATATTAAAATGCATAGTGTTTTACACAATAAACCAACCATGGAAGATATCAGAATGTTATTTTCTCTTCTAAGTTATATAATCCTCTCAATAGTACCTCTACATTTATTTTGAACATCCTAATAACAATCCATATCCTCCTTTACATAAAACACTTATTAGCCAATTTTTCCATTTCAAACTTTTATTTTGCATGTTTATATTCACAAAAATGATTACAATTATAGAAACATATGTAGAAACACTTGCCATATTATTTTTTTTATATATTTGGTAATTGTAGGTTATATGTTGATTCTCCCATCTTAATTAGACTTGCTCCATCACACTCATTATTACAGGCACTGCAACTTCATCACTCCACTTCAAGCCCGCTCTAATTCATTAACACCTCTGTCCTTCCCTTGTCACTCTGCAGGTTTCAGTTACTAAGGAGACACAGTTTGATGCTGGTGTGGATCATAATATGGTGAAAAGAGCCAGTAAACCTGTTGTATATTTCATGAATTTAAAACCAACCATGTAAGTCATGTGTATCTTTCTTCTCTGCTACAGCATGTTTCTACCATGTCATCTATGCACCTCTCAAACTTGAGCTGGACCAAATCTAATTTTGGAAGCAGATCAACACTTTCATTTTCTCTTGTGCTTTGTTTTTGACCCTCCCCTGTTGACCGAAATGACTTACCGTTCTGCTGTAGCAACTGATTGTTTGGTTATTCTCAGACTCTTACTGGGTTCCAGGCTTTTTATTGACCAGTTTCCCTTGCGCTGTTTCTGGGCCTACCCCCCATTTTGTCTTTTGAATACAGGTTCAGCTTTCACAGGAGTTAAGTGTACAACATTCACTGCAAATACACTGGGATGATCATAACATTGCAGCTACAAGAAAATACAAAAATAAGCACAATACAAAACTAAACTTGCACAACAACATTGATTGAACTACCTCACAAAACACTCCAAACACCGACAAGTACTGCATAGCTCAAAATTCATTAAAAGTACAAGTAAAATCAAACCTTCAACATTAATAACAATGCAAAAGCTGCATCTCAACATTAAACAATACTTGCTACTCAACCATATCAAATGAGAAAATAATAAAGTACACCATCTGATAGCAGTGCACTCTACAACTAACACACTCAACACGTCAAATAAACCTTCAAATATGTAAATGGTGATTAACATGTACTTTCACATCAGCCACCTTCCTGCCATGTGCAAAGTGAGAGTTCAAAAATCAAAAGGACAAAACTGCAGAAAATTGTGTCTTTTAGACTTTCCAAAATCAAAACCAAAAAAGAGGACTATAAACCAATAAAACTAACATGGCTGACACATTTTCAGCTCTTGGTTTTTACCCGGGCTACATGAAAATTTTTCTGCAAACCCAAAATCAAAATAAATTGGCATTCAAAACTTCAAATTAAATAAGTGAACAACTAGTACATAAAATAACCTAGAAAAAGAAAAATCTGTACTGTATCATCCACAGGAACATGTGATTATTGCACACAAAATGTATGTTTATAGACGCGACCACAGCTATAGCCATGGCTACTACACGTCCACAAACACACAACGTTTCATCTGTCCTAATATAGCGGCAGATACAGAGGGGTTGTGTACATGCCTACCTGAGCCGTGGCTACTACACATTCACAAACACACGACATGTAATTTGTCCTAATATGGCCGCGGCTACAGAGGGGTGCTGTGCATGTCTACCAGCAAATAGCAATGCAGCGAATAATAACAACAGCACCATCAAGCAATTACAAACTACAACTCACACACATATCATACATACCCTGCTCATACAAACTTCTTGAAATTCAAAGTAGGAATCATGTATCTGGAAACAGAGAGATACTACAAATATCATCATGGCTTGAATGAAAACTGTGTGGCTGATTGGAGAAAGTTGGCTGTTTTGGTTGCTGGAATTTTTGTGAGAAACTAAATATACCATGGACCTAGGTTTGATAAATGGTTAGGAATGCGAGGAATGCAGTGGTTTCAAATTCTTACAAAATTGTTAGGTCTGAGAAGTACAGGGCACCCCGATGTCATACTCATTAATTGTGGAGGAAACGTTTTGGGAAATACAACAGGAGTGTCCCTTACTTTAATGATCAAACAAGACATGGAAAAACTAATGGAACTATTTCCTCACACCATCTTTATCTTTTCCAATCCAACTCAGAGGCACCAATGGAGTTGGACCACCAGATTTAATGGTAAAATTGTAAAATTCTGGAGAAATGTTAATAAAGCAGTTTCAGCATTCATCACAGACCACAATCAATTATGGATTTCGAACAACAACATACAGTTCTATATGGCCAATGTCTATAGACATGACAGAGTACACCTAACCGATGAAGGAAATACAGTTTTCCTTCATAACATCAGAACATCAAAACAGTGCTCCTGATGTGCTAAAGTTCTACACTCAGTGTACCCCTAAACAGTCCTTAAGGACTACTCATCATAAATACATAAATACACAAATACAATAAATAATAACCATAAAATATTTGTTATTATACCCACAGCTACAGTTCATTGACTTTTATCATAGCCGCAGCTACAAAAAAGTCAGTTGAGAGGGGGACTAACTTTTATACTAATATACAACTTGAATAATCAGTACAGAACAGCAATGATCTTGAGCTTATATGACATAACTGAAAAATAATAAAAATATGTAACAATAAACTAGGTAGGCTAACAATCCACAGCCACAAAATATAAAACCATAATTGAAAATACACACCCTAAAATATATTCTCTTGTACATCAAAACTACACTACAGTGCTACAGTTCCTCCATGTCATATTAATGTTGTTAAACTTGTTTCTTCTATTTCTCTCCAAAGTTTCACATGCCTATAAGTTTGAAAACACACATCCAAAATAAAAAGACTCTACCTAAACAACGTACTTTCAAAAATACATAAAACACTGACACCCCAAGCTATATAGCTGCACATACTGAACTAAACATACCTCGTCTATCTGTAGTCCTTTGAAGCCTCAAATATAGCCGTGAATATCATCAAAACTGTGGTAAAAAAAATCCTTCCCTGCTCCCAGGCCCTCACCAAATGCCCCCTTCATCTATTCTATCACTCCCCAGATGGCTTCCTCACATCCCCTGCCCTCTCCCTTTCACCCCAGAACACATGCTGCTTCTGTGACGCAGTTTGCATCAAGACGTCAGCTATTCACAGCTATAGCCGAGGCTACGGAAAGCTTTGTGATTTGTCCCTGTGCCGTCTCCAACTCCCAACTGTCACTCAGTGCACTCTAGGTAAACTAGCGGGGCAGCCCATAATGGTGGAACCTAAGGCTGAGGTAAACAGTACATCACAAAAAGGGGTAACCGCCTAGCAAAGTTGAGACATACTATAACTTTGGTATGTAGTTAATTATATTGAAATTGTTGGTGTATGTAAAAAATCACCAATGATTCATCCTAGTGATGTAATCTAGAACCCCCTTGGGGGTGGACAAGACAATATAAATTGTATTGTATGAGTGTGCGCTATATTATTAAGAAAAACAGTTTTTTTGAGGTGCAGTTTTTATTATTATTGCACATCGCTTTCTTTGTCAAAACAGCAAAACACAAAATATGGTGTCCTGATAAAAATGGAGAAGCAAGGAAAATAGGGTACAGACAGTGATAGAGCATAAGTCTCAAACCTGTTCTGTAAACAAAGGAATAAAGTAACCAAAATGCAAAACAATGACTGAATTATGATAATAAACTTTTGACCAGTATCTGCATAGCATCATCACTTGAGTGGAAAATTCTTTACCGAAAACAGCAGGGGCATCAATGATAAAAGATACATTTACATCAATTACAAAAGAAATACCCTGTTCGGGGGATGCTACAGCAAGAGCAAAGCAGGACAGACTGGTGAATGTTAGTAAATGGTGTACATTTGAATATAGGTCAGGAGCAATTGTCCTTGCAATGTCAGTTATGAGTCCTATACAGTTGTACACTGATTTTTCCATCTATGAGTGGCCAATCCTCAGTCGGTCTAGCCATCCCCCCACCTCTACCCTGAGGACATGTGTGTGTTTTTTGACTTGCAAATAGCTTTTTACTGCGTTTTGAGAGAAAAACAAGATGGTAATTGTTTAATTTCTGAAAACCATGATCCTGCAATGCACCATGTGAGATTTAACTATAATTTTAGTGGGGAAGGGGGCACTGCATGTAATAACTTGAAACCACAAAATGATCGCGGGTCAATGCTTTGTGCCCAAGTTGTTTGGACTTGTCCATATCTCTCCAGCAGTTTAGGCTGTACGCTTTGGCATTAATTGACCTTTTTTGTCTATGGGAAAATGAATGGGAAGTAGGCCGCACTTTTGGCAAAAAAATGTTGATGATTTATAACTTGTTCTTTTTTTAACAAATGTTTACGAAACTTTGCAGTCTGGGGGTGGCCCGCAGACTTTTAATTACTTTTGTTATTTTGACCAAATCCATTACTCAATTGAAAGGTTATCAAGAATAGAATTTTGAGTGGATCCCATGTGTCTCCGACTGACCTTAACTATAGGATTGCCGCCATCTAATATACATAAATATTACACAGCCTGCAGTAGCGACTGTATAGTTACGGGTAAGTTATAGATGTAGTTATGGTTAAGTTGCTCAACTCATAGGAAGAACACTTTGCTCCCACGGTACGAATACTTACCAAAGCTTTGCAAAATAGGTATATGGCCCACTCTGAATGTTTCTAGTAAGTTTGATGAGCTTTCGATGGCCCACTCTGAATGTATCTAGTAAGTTTTATGAGGTTTTGTCAAGGGGGGGCAAAGTTATAGGGGGTCCCAATTATTTTTTTTCCATAGACGCAATGCAAAATAAAATGTGCTGACGCCTACAGCCCAAAACGCTGGATGGATTTTCACCAAATTTGCAGCAGGAACAGCGGCTTGGTCCTGAAACCGTGCTTTTGTAAATATGGTGTAAATCTGTTCAGTAGTTTTCATTAAAACAGGCTAAAAGCAGGTAAAACAAATAGCGATATCTGGGTTCGGTCTGCAGACGCATTTCTCTGTTCGGTCCACGGACGGGCATCCGATTGGTGTAGAGGGCAACATGATGTCCACGGACATCAGACGCAATCACTGATTGAATGGTGAAAAGCATGAAGTGCGTCAGATTTTTGGAAACGCCCGCCATGATGGATTCGTGGACAGCGGCCGGTGTCCTTGCTAATGCTCATCATGCAAGTTTGTTGTAGTCTTGTCCCCCACTTCATTCTGTAACCACAAGCAGAACATTTTTCTGATTCAAACCTTCTGCTTTGGCCATGTTGCATGTCCCAATAATCAAAATAGAGTACACAATTCTCCATGCTGACAGCTAAGACCATTGCCCAGACACCAATGTTATATCACCGAGTTGTGTACTTACATTTCACACTTTACAAAACACAGTGCATATTTGCAAAACCACCCTCTCCAGATCTTGATGCCCTTCCGCGTGCATATTTTCTGTAATCCCACCAGCACTTCAACTGTACCCACAAGCAATTTTTTTTCCCTTTCAATCATATCCCAATTTAAAAAAACCTTACCACATAGCACGTCCCTGGTGCCAATGCCCACTTGAACCCCATTGCTGGTCCCTCGTAGTCATATCTGCAAATCTGCCCATGTTTTATTTTTTCAAACGTGTCAAACTGTAAGCACATACAATAGTCATATAACTTAGCCCCCACTTGACAAAATCCATTCAGACTTTTAAAAAACAAACAATGTTGGGATTATAATCTTTCTGAAAACCTTTGTCCACATTTGTCAAATGGCAACAAAGTTAAGTTGAGACCCCCCTCTAATTCTGCCCCACTTCACCAAATCCCACCAAACTTTGCAAACACATTCAAATCTAGATAAAAAATAATTTACAAACTTTTGACAGATTTTTCAAATGGCACCACATTTATAAGCCTTTACAATATTTTGGTACCCTCCTTCTAATTGTGTTCCCTCTTGACAGGCAAGTAAGCCTGTGGACAGAATCCACATATCACAATTTATTTTGTAACCTACTTTCTGATCTTTTTTTTAAAAAATCTACTGGACAGATTTACACCAAATTTACCAAAGCATAAATTCGGGACCAATCTGCAGGCCCTGCTGCAAATTTGGTGAAAATCCATCCAGCGGTTTGGGCTGTAGGCGTGAGCAAACATATTTTTCCATTGCTTCTAGGGGAAATACACACCTCTATAATGTTGTCCCCCTTGATGAAAGATCACCAGACTTTGTAGACTATCTCTGAAGGGGCCATATACTATATCTGCAAATTTTCATGAGGATTCGTCCGGGGGGGCAAAGTTATAAACTGCCCAAAAAGTGCTATTCCTATGGTTTGGGCAACTTAATGATAACTACAGGGCTGCTACCGCCCTCTAGATATGGTTAAGTTGCTAATCCCATAGGAAGAACACTTTTTGGCCGGCTTATAACTTTGTTCCCCCTGGACGAATCCTCACCAAACTTTGCAAATAGACATAATGGGAAAACACTTTGCTCACGCCTACAGCCCAAACCGCTGGACGGATTTTCACCAATTTGTGGCAGGAGTGGTGGCTTGGTCCCAAAAGCATGCTTTTGTTAATTTGGTGTAAATTCGTCTAGTAGTTTTTTTAAATGACCAAAATGTAAGGCACACAAATTAGTTATATCTATGTCCGCTCCGCTGACACACTTCCCTGTTCAGTCCGCGGACAGGACTCTGATTGGCGTAGAGGGCAACGTGGTGTCTGCGGACATTGGATGTGCCCACTGATTGGATGGTGAAAAACGTGAAGTGCGTCACATTTTTTGGAAACGCCGGCCATCTTGGATTCAAGGAAGAAGCTGGTGTCCGCGGACATCGCGGTAAAAACATATTAAAAAACAGAACATTGCACTTGTCAAACCTATCAAATAATCTCTGGGGAGGTGAGGGGTGATGAGGATGGGATGGGATATGGCTGCAAGAAACAAAAAAATTGGTGGTTTTTGCCACGAAAGTCCGCGAACAGTTCGGATGTTTGCGAACAGTCATGAGAAGTTCGGAAGCACTTCAGATGTTTGGGGACAGTTTTTGGATGGCATATAACTTTGGCACCACTCAATAAAACTGCATGAAATTTTGCAATTATTTTCCCGTCCTGATTCAGAATGTGTTTTAAAATTTTGGTGGGATTCTGTCAAGAGGGGCAAAGTTTGTTCACTGAATTTGATAGGTTTTTAGTAGCGCAACTTAACCATAATGTCCCCTTAACAAAGTTTTATATATATATATTTTTTTTTATTTTTTTGCCTGCAACACCTCCATCCGCCAGTGAAACAACATCACAAACTGCAAATGAAGCCTCAACTTCAGCAGCGGTGTCCACTGCACAGACTCCTGCTTTAGAAACTCCCAATCTTTATGCAAGTCATGTGTGCACAAGGTCTCGAATGGGTAATCAAGGAAGTTTCAACATTTGAAAAATGGCAAAAGTTAATCTTTGAACACCAGATTACCTGTCACTCTTATTTTTTTTTAGGTGCCAATTGTTCCCCCTTTTTTCTAAAAGCAAATAAACAATAATATATGTTGTTGTTTATTTTAATTTCCTTTGTTATATATTTCATCCTTATGTGTTTTTCTCCCCTATTGGACCCCCCTCTTTCCGGCCCCCCCAAAACCGGCCTTTTAAGGGCCATCTTTCAAGTTACAAAAATATGTATAATTGAACACAGAACGCACAACTATCTTACAATATCTATTGTCATTTATTGTATGCAGTTGCTATAATCAAAATGCCCCAATTTCTTGTTTGTAGCCACAGTTACACTGTTAACATGGGTAGCAGTTTAGATGCAAATAAAAACACTCAAGTCGTTGTTCACCTTAGCCGCACACGCAAAATCCCATAATTCATTGGCTGATGCTGTAGCCACAGCTAAAAATAATAATAATAACACAAATATACAACTCTGTGTCTGTGCATTTCACATATGTTAATTTCACATGTGATGACATCAGCTATATCATCAATGACATTTGGGATGTCATTTTTGATGCCCTGGGTGTTAGTCTTAGCAGTGCATGGTGGTGGTGCTAGTTATGGTTGCTTAGCTTACTAGAACTGGTGAATTTCTGGGGTTTTCGATTTTGCATGTAACCATAATATCCCTTTAACATAGTTTTTCCACTAAATTTGATAGGTTTTCTTTAGTGCAACTTAACCATAACGTCCATTTAACAAAGTTTTCTCGAAATTTCATGGATTTTTACCAGGATACCCTTAATTTGTCTACATGTCCCTTACATCTTACTGACCCCTGCAATACCCTAACTTGATAGCAAGAGAGTCTGGGGACAGGGTGACTGTCCGCGGACTCCAGACAGCATTCACACAGCCCAAAAGCACAGGGGTTACCCTACATTGTTATATCAGGCAGCGAACAAACTGAAGATGTGTAAAGTGCAACACAAAAATGTAGCACATTGAAAAATTAAATGTCTACAAACTTTGTACCTATGAAACTAGACGTACAATTACATAGGTTGCACAGCATAATGGAATGCACCAAGCACAAAAGTGACCTGTGCATCTAACAATATTAACTCAGTGCAGCCTTGCTCACACAGTCAGAAGCAACTTTCAGACGCAAGTCCACCCTACTAAGAAGAAACACATACAAAAAGTAGCAAGTACACTATATTTCTTCCTGTAACATTAGAGTTTGTTGTATGCACATGTGTTGTAAGAAATAGAAGTATTGTTTTCTTTAGACCAAAATGGCAACCACCCTGGGGTGGCTAGAAGAACATTTCCCCCATGATGAAATGAGTGACGGAAATACAATTTTTAAAGTAGGAAAAGTAAGGTAAATTGTTTCACATGTCACTAAAACATGGTTTTCTTTTTAACAGTACATAGTGCAAATGAAGAAAGTGACCCGGAATTATCACCAAATGAGCAAGAAGAAGGGCACAGACAGCCCCAAAATGCAAATGTTGCAAATGAACTAATAAGTCTCTGCAAAAATGGATCAGCTCAACACTGATGTTGCACATTTAATGACATTTGTGGAAAGGCATATTAAAGACAATATTAGATACCACTGACCCACTTGTACCTGTGTCCTTTCCCCCTGTCCCAGGCAATCATCCCAACAAATACCTTTAATGAACAACACTATGATGAGACCTCCATCCCTTGCGCCCCTGATTAACAGCCTCTGGAAAACCCCAATTCACCCATACGCTATATATGTTTCCCATTCTGCTACACCTTCCCTTTCCTAATTTAGTGTATTTCTGTGTGTTAATACATGTCTATGTGTTTACTGTTGGTGTGTGCATTTTTTTTAAAGCCCCGTTTTGAGTCTGCCTGCAGTGCCACTGTCCGGCCTGTCCATAATCAAAATGTAGGTACCCTCGAACACCACTTCTGTCCGCAGATGTCTGTAAAGTTGTGACATACTTTTAATTAGTTCAGGGGTCCCACCCCTGTCCTGCAGACACCTGGGCGTATGCGCATCCGATCCCCTGTGCCCTCCGAACACTGCACCTGTCTGTAGATGTTCACAAAGTTGTGTCATACTTGTAATTAATTTGAGGGTCCCACCCGTGCTATGGACACCTGTGTGCATGCATATCTGGTTCCCTGTGCCTCCCGAACACTGCACTTGTCCAGAACTGTCCACTGCATGTGTTGCACTTTTAATCAGTCCGGGGATCCCCCCCAGTCCTATGGACACCTTGGCACATGCGCACATCGCATCCCATGGAATAGGTGTCTTATGATCAGCCGTCCTATCCCATGTGACCGCACCCGCACTGGGTGTTTGGCCAATCTGTGGACACTGTCCTTACCCCCAAACAGTTTAAAATGAATTTTTGGCCAGTCCACAATGTTTTAAGCTGAAACTTCACCCTTGCAGAGGTCCTACACCATGCCCTGGTCAAAGACACTTTTTGCGACTTTTTGAGCCCAACCTGAGGCTAGAAATGTTGGTGGAGTGTGTAACTGTCCGCACAGTGCACCCCTATAAAAGACCATACCCCACTGCTGCCCCTCATTGTGTTTCTGGTTGACCAGGATGGAGCACTGCCTACAGATTGCTGTTTCTGGTGTGCTGCTATTGGTGTGATGCTTTTGACCTACAATGGCATCCATGGCTGCAGCAAGTGCCTCAGCACCACCACACCATCACCATCACCATCTGGAGGGCCTGGAGAGGGTAACAGGCATGGTGATGCAAAGGGGGATCAAGAAGATGAAGCAGATGAGGTAGTGGAAGTCCCTACTACCAGCTGCCAGTGTGAGTCTTGGGTGTGGATGCTGTGTAACACTGTTGGGGGCTCCCCAAGGCACATGCAGACAAGGTTCAATACACTGAGTACAATGTACTCAGTCGTGGAAAGCCTGGGCTGTATAGCTAGAGGACCACCTCCATGCGGTGACACATAAGGTCTAACCACAAGGCAGCTGTTTGGAAAGTCTTCCCTTTTGAAGGCGGTAGCAGGTTAACTTCCACTTTTGCATCCTCAATCTCTACTCCTGCCAGCACAAGAGACACTCCCATGGGGCAGAAGATCCCTGAGGATGCTTCCAGGCTATGCATGATGCAGTCGACCCTTACCTTTCAAGGGTCACTGTACTCTGTATGTACTGTGATGCAGTACTCTGCAGGCGGAACAGTTTCAAGGTGCTTTCAAGGCTACAGTCCGGGAGCATGAGAAACAGAGCCCCCTATCAAAGAGCAGCCCACCTTCCTCTCTGCACCTGTCCCTTCGTCCCTGTGGCTGGTGCCCCTTTCCTTCCCTACATTCCCTTTCCTTTCTTGTATGTCCTGTTTAAAAAAGGCAAAAAATCATAAAACACAAAACATAAAAAAACAGTTCTTTTCAGAGCCATCTTTCACAGTTCAAAAATAGAAATACCAAAAAAAAGGTGCAGGCCCCCTACGCAGCCTACGAAGTCTGCAGACATCCCAAAAATGTGGGTGGTGGCAGCATCAAAACCATTGCATTATTTTGTGGGAGAAAGTGGTGCCTGTGAATAGAACCTCCTGTTTTTGAAGGTTCTTTCAAGTTTTAGAGTAAAGTGGACAAAACCTACTGCAAAATACTTGCTTAGCAAAGCAGTTAGGATATTTTGCAAGAAAAGATGATTACCAGCATCAGCAAGATGTGCTCCATCTCTGCAAAAAATATTGGTGCTGTGAAATTTAAGGTTTTCGTTATGGAAAGACGTCATGCCAACATTTCTCAAAAATGCACAAATAGCCTTGTTCATATTGCACTTTACTTTCTCCATTTGTGGACCGAATGAACTGGAGTGCAGCCAGATTTGTCTCTGGACAATGCTAGATAAAATTACTCTCGAGTTTGGAAACATGCCCATCATTTTCCCAAATGTCTCCTTCATTGCAAACTGCAGTGAAATTCCTGTTACATGGCCTAAACTGTTCCCTCCACAATGAACAAAAATAATGGTTGGCTGTTGGAGCGTCACTAAAGTTGCAGAAAGTGGGAGCATGTCCACCCACTTCATGCTGCCCACTCCATACCACTGCACATCAACATGCTCAAATTCAAGATGTGCTGCCACTCCACACGGCTCTGCATGCACCTGCAATCTATGGATCCGCGAGTCTCCCAAAATCCACACACCCTGCCCCCTGAAAGACAAAGCCATAGTCATACCCATTTGCACTACTCTCTGCAAACAGACCTTCTGCCAAACTCTCTCCTTGCATACTACACCCAGGGAATCCTAATTGGCCAATCCCCTGGGCTCCACAGTCCCATTTCCATGTCTGCCATCCTCAAAAGCCCCGGATGTGGCACATGCTGTCCGCTGACTACTGCGCTGTCCGCGGATAGATTGTCCAATTCGAGGGAGTGTGGAGAGAAATGAAAATGTAAGGTTTACACTTTACTGGTGGCTCTCAAAAGAGCCTTTTTTTAAGGTTCTTGTAAACAAACACCTTTTTTTGGTGGGTGTCTTTTTTTTTGCCTTACATTCTTACATGAACCTCATCAGAGCATTCCTTACATTGTAAATCAAAATGGCATCCCAATGTTTGAGAAATAAATGCCATCTGCAGTGAAGAAATTCCTGCTCTAAGAATTAATGTTCTCAGTCTCATTATGAAAAGATAACATGCCAACACTCCACAAAAAAGAAGATATGTCCCTGTTTACAAGACACCTCGCTGCAACTTGCTGAGGACAGCAGACATTGGGACAGTTCCATAGTGCTCTAGATGCTATGTGTGAAGGCATCACATCTGCATATGGAAGTTCTTCAGTGCACTCTGCAAAGTTAATGCACTGATATACCCCAAATGCAGTCCTCCACAGTGCACCACAGGCACACCAGGAGTATTGAAATTAGCCATATCGCTACAAAGTGCAAGCACACCTTGAAAATTGCAGCCAGGCACACCACACCACAAAACCTCCACTCACTCAAAACCAACTGCATACCTCTGCAGATTAGTAATGAAACAATCTCCCACCATCCACATACAGAGTCTCTCCATCTCTCTAACCACAGCCATCTTCACTACACACAGCAATACAACTATTACCCTATCTTCCTATGAAGCACAACCAGAACACCTGGGGCCAGATTACAGAAACTTTGCGCCAATGCAAGGGCAAGGATGCACGCTATTAACACTAGGGCAAAGTTTGCCCAATATTTAAAAACACAGGCACACACTAGAAAACTACTGCAACAAGACAAGTGCAGTTTGGCATATTAAAAGCACCAGGGAAAAAATTGCCTTAATGCAAAAAAGATGCATTTCTACAGCATTTTTGCACCAGGGCAAAGTTTGCCCTAGTGCTAATTCGGAATGGTATTAGCACAAGGGCAAACTTTGCCCTGATGCAAAAATGCATAAAACATGTATCTTTTTTACAGTACGGCAATTTTTGCCCTGGTGCTTTTAATATCTCAAACCACATTTGTCATGGTGCAATAGTTTTCTAATATGTCCCAGTGTATTTAAAAAATAGGGCAAACTTTGCCCTAATGCTAATACCGTGCAACTTTTTACTTGCACCAGTGCAAACTTTCCGTAATCTGGCCTGCACTGGGTAATCCCCACAGTCCCATTTCTATACCATTTCCATGCATCCTGAGAAGACCCGGATGTGGCACGCCCTGTCCGCGGACTACCGCAGTGTCCATGGACCACGTAACACAGGGCAGCCCTTCTTCCCTTTCCACTTCACTCTTTGCAGTACTTCCTCATTGGCTACTGTTAAGCAGTCACACACCCATCCACCAATCACATCCAATAACTCTATATCTAACTCTGTCATCTCAGTTCAACACTTCAGATGTACTGTTCAACACCCACAGTGTAGGTCATGATTACGAGTATGGTTGTCACACTGCTGTTGCTGCAGACCAGATTCCTTATAATTGTTTGGCAGGTGCCTTCGCAGTGTCACTAGTACATTACAGGTCATGTTGGCTTGGAAAGTCAGGTGGTTGAAAATGTTTGTTTCTATCTGTATGCACTTGTATCACACTGTATGCCAATGGGGCATGGGAGCACCAACAGTCTTCTTATTGGGGCCACTTGTTCCATGAAAGGATGCCGTATGGGGCTGGAGTTTTGAAAGTATGAGAGTTGTTGTTGCACTCTTTGTATTATAAATGGAGTATTTCAAGCCCTAATATGCTGAGAAAAATGGAGACACCAAGAACCATGTACAGATTAGAAAAGACAATGTTAGTGTGTGCAATTTCATTAACTTTCCCACACATGCATGCTTGGTATGTGAGTGCTACTGCAATATGTTGGAAACATAATTTCCATTTTATTTCATTCATTTACTAAATATTACACACAGCACTGCTGTAAATGTGCACATGCATTTATTAGGTGTCCTTCAAATGGTGCTGCAATGAATACTTTTAAACGCATTGCATTTGCCTGTAATGTACTAGTGACACTGGGAAGGCACCTGCCAAACAATTATAAGGAATCTGGTCTGCAGCAACAGCAGTGTGACAACCATGCTCATAATCATGTGCAATGTTGCTAACTTTTCCTCCCAACAACTCGTCCTACAGTGTAAAACAATGTCTTCTTGGACAACAATTATGTTGTCATTACCACACATATCCACTAATTGTCTTCATTCCCATATATAGTGAAGAACAGCCTCCAGAAAGACAGCAGGATTTCCCTAGAAGATAAGAACTGGAAGAAAACTAATCTTCACATCCTACAAAGTAAGTATAGTAGTGTATGAGAATTCTTGCTGTTACTCATACAGTGCAGTGTAAACATATAGTAGCCTACAAAACTCTATCCAAACCAACAGAATGTACCTTACTCTTAGTCACTGCACCTTTCTATTCTCATCTGAACAGCAGCATCGTAACACCCATTTGTGTCACGAAAACTTCACAATATCCTTGCGTATTCATGCACAGTACACTGTCAAATGGACTGAACCAAGCCCCTCACACATCTACACACACAGCTACTATTACAACCTTCCCAACCAGAACTAACATCCCTTTGCACAATCACACAGCCCTCTATTTGTGGCTGTCCTGATATTCACACACTCATTCACAATGCACACAAATACATTGCACAACTTTCAAACCCACACTTTCCTTTTTTCTCCAACAGACAGAACAGAATGCCTAACAAAAAGAAACTCTATAGAAAGCAACAACAAAATAGAGCAGATAAAACGAAAAGCATGCAAAATATGCATTCACCTCTAGCAGAATGTATAGCAAATGTTCAAACGAAACTGCTAATACACTCAATCAACAAAACTGAATCAGCTACCAGTAAAAAAACTATGGCCCCCTCTTCCAAAAAGTAAAAATAAAAAGAAACATATTAACAAGAGTACTAATAATGCAAGCACTACATCTACCAATGTAAACATAGCCACAGTTAACCATTCCAAAAAACACATTTTACAAAAAATGTTCCACCATAGAGTACTTCATAATCAAAACAGCAGATAAATCACTCTCAACTCTTAAAAATTACAGCAGAAGACTAATCCTGGAAGCTCTTGTTGACAGTGCAATGCTCCTCAAAGGAAAATTCTTCATACCAGAATAAAACCACTAACAACATTAATCAGTAAACTACAAAGGGTACTTCAAAACATGCACTCTGTCAACAGATATACCTTTGTAAACGTCTGTGCTGGTGAGTGAATTCACACAACCAGCATAGAACCCTATTTTAATGAAGAGGCATACAAACAAGAAAAAATGTCCCCAAGAAACTTAAAATCAACTCTACAATCCACAGCACCAATCCGTTTAGTCTACAAATAGCCCTGCACCTCAATGTGTAACATACAGAAGCAGTCCTTCAAATTTTTATGCCAATTCCTTTATCACTATCTCAAAGTAAAAGAAAAAAATAGAAAGAAACATTGCAAACCATGGACTCCTGTCCAGTACCGAGTTACACTTGACTGCGAGGAAATTCATTAAACTGCATTTCAGGACCTGCTTGTAAAAGCATTTTCCACCACATCAAAATGTTAGCAACACAACATTCCACTCTACTGAATCTTGTCGAGAGACTGAATGATGCAAAATGGCATGCTTTAGAACTGCAACAGTTTAATAGCATTCTCCTACATGGCACAGCCAAAGAACTCCTTGAAGAAATAGACCACATCCAAAGCAAATATTTTGCAAGTGAAAATCACTTAGACAATTCAGTAACTTTAGAAAAGAGTAGCAAAAACCTTACAGATGCCAATCTTCTAATAAACACATACTAAAAAGAAATGGCAAAGTTTAAAAGCACATCTGCTGAAGTAACAAACCAAGTATGTGTTTGGTGTCGCAGAACTTTTTATACAAAGAGCACCACAACTGTAGATATAACGTACAAAATAGTAGACAACGAGGAATCCCAATGGTTCCAATTTGCTCTCTATTTTATAGCAGAAAACAAATACAAAATTAATAACCCCTCAATACTTAGCACATACTGCAATACAAAGCTTGATAATGACCAAATGCCTTCATGGGCATATAACTTGGAAATATTCCCACTTCCAAAATCTCTTCACAAGCTTAATATGTATGAGAGCAACTATACTCCAAACAGTACACTCATTTCAAGCTATAGTATGCACTCAACCCAAAACAACCAAGTTGCCTCCTTCTGAATTACTGAAAGGCATTTGTGGCAAAGTAGTTTATTTGCCATTGGATCTTAAAGAAAATGTAGACACTAGGAGTGAACCGGTCAATAGATTAATCTTTGATTATCCTAGAGAATGGTGTGCCAATGAAAGGCAACACAATTTGGCAACAACTAGTCGACTTAAACAAATTTAGAGAAGCCCTACAATATCTTAAAGAGAACAATAAGTACTACAAAGAAATAAACATTGAACACAACCTAAGGGAAACCACCAAAATCATTTAGGATTCCTCAGCAACTGGCCAATTTGAAATTGTAGATCCTATTACAGCATCCCATATTTTAGACCAGTATACAATTCACCCAATGTTCTCCAAAGACACCATAGACGATGCACTAGTAACATATCAAATGCATCAAGAAAAAAGGATATCCAATCAGCATATGGGAAAAAAGTGTAGAAGCACTGCTTCCTACTGGAAAAGGGGGGAGGTATGTTGACAGATGCACACAAAGAACAGCATCAGAGTATTGCTCTTTACACATGTATTCTGGAGACCCCAGATTCAGACAAAATGATGAATACATAGTCCACCTCCTGTTTGAAAGTGAACTAGCAACTATAGTTCATGGAGTTGCACACACATTGAAAACAGGTTAAAAATGTTAAACATGTCTGCTAACCAAATACAGCAAAAGATAAAAGAAAACGATGAAGTTTTGCAGTCAAGTATCATAAATCTCTTTGCAAAACATGTGTGGTACAAAAGATTTCTGGTTGCAACATCACTCTGATGTATGGTGTATGCTACGGAACCCTGGCCCACCCACATGGTTTGTCACTTTGAGTTGTGCAGAATATGCACTGGCGGACTTGCACGACTTCCTATGCATATCAAACCAAAACAAAAAAAGGGATAGGCATACAAACTCCAGGAGAACTCTGCTCTTTGACACTGTAAATGGATCAAGATACTTTCACCACCACTTTATGGTCATGCTGTACTTCATCTGGAATAAAACAATTCCTCCCCTTGCAGAAGAGAAACACTTCTTTTGGAGAAAAGAATATCAATCCAGAGGAGCACCACACATCCACATGCTTTTGTGGATACAAGATGCTCCTAAATTTTGTCAGGACAGTGATGCCACTGTGTTGCAGTCCATTCACAAATATGTATTCACAAATATGTCACCTGCGTCATCCCTTCAGAACGCACACATAGTGAGCATCATACACAAATGTTACGCTTCCAAAGGCATACATGTGGCAAATATTGTCGATGCAGATATAAAAACAAAGGCAAATACTACACCAAATGCTGCATTGTTTCCCTAGACCAGTTTCAGCAAAAGGACAGGTAAACAGATTCATGTCTTCTTTTAGACACAGTGTAAAAGGCAAATCGCCTAAAAGCACATACTGCATTAAAAGAAACAAAACTTCAGTGTACATCAATGATTATAATGCAGTCATTGGCATCTTGTGGAATGCAAACATAGACATACAATGCATTGCAGACAATTCCAGTGATATTGCACAATATGTCAGAGCCTACTTAACCAAAGCTGAGAAAACAGAGCTAAAAGACCTCTGGGATGAGATATCATATGACACAACACTGTCAAAAAAACTATACAGCTTTGGCATAAAAATGCTCTCCCATAGAGAATGTGGATGCTATGAAGCTGCAGACCATTTAACAGGCACAACCGTATACGGCAAATCTGAAAACATAGTCTGGCTAAGCCTTGGTCCATCTGCATCCAGAAAAAGTGTGCTGAAATCGAACCAAGGTATAGGAACAAACACCAAAAATGATCCCAACTGCCAGGACAGTTTGAAAAACAATTTATTAGATACATAGTACCCAAACAGGAATACTGTTTTGGAAAACATGTGCCAGTACTACATATCCCAAAATTTCTCATAAAAGAATAATATTAAACCAGATGAAAAGAAAGGTAAGTACATAGTCAAAACATGTGAAAACAGCCTTGTTAAACTTACCAAACCCAGCCTAATTAATCATATAAAGCTATCATTTAAAACTCCTCAACATAGAGAACTTTACTACATGTCCCTACTCCAACTTTTCAAACCATGGAGAAAAGAAGAAGATCTATTAGGCACCCATGACCCATTTGAAGATGCTTTCAATGCAAATGAGAGCAGTATAACAAATATCAATTTCAAGCAGTAAAAAATCAAGTTGGACAATGAACGCCGACAAGAGGAAGAAGTTCATGCACAACTAAATGAAGACACTCCTGAGAGCAGTCAACCTTCTGTTACAGGAAGCCAAACACCACTTGGAGAGCCACTCATAGTAAATGAAGCAGAATTAGCCATAACTGAAGTAGAAAACACCCTATGTCAATATGAGGAATCAGAAGTCAATGATGAGCAATGTAGCTTTTTCCTAGAAATAACTAAAGAAATTTAACATGGTTTGCAGCATGAACGTAAAACTTGTATCTGTCAAAATTATAAACATGTACTTCTCTATGTAAGTGGAGAAGCTGGTCCAGGCAAAACATTCTTAATAAAAATCATCAGCACATTCCTCTAAAAAATAATAAACAACAAGCTTGCAGCTGTAGTAACAGCCCCCAAAGGTTTAAGTTGTTACAACATAGGAGGTGTTACTTTAATACAAACTTTCAATAGAAGCTTTTTTTGAGCTACACAGAATTCTGAAACAAATTAAAATGCTCCTAATATATTTGTGAGCATGGTCTCCAACCTAATGTTGGCTTTGATTCACCTCAGATTGCAAGAGGTCCGTAAAACAGACTATGAAGAACTCTTTGGAGGAAAACACTTTATTGTTTTTAGAGATCTCCTACAATTAACTCCAGTGACAGGTGAACCTATTTTTAAAACCTTAGGACACAAACAGTGCCATAACACACTTGGCAGCATAGGAAATATAAATCTCTGGCAACATTTCTAATACAGAGAACTAACTCAAAGCATGCGTCAGTCTGCAGACCTCACCTATGCTAATATTTTAAAACGCATTTGGTTTGGTCTTCTTTCTAAAGATGCATAATCTATCTTAAATGAGCCATATGGGCATGACACCTCTGCTCCTCATGTCATGGAACAATTAGCATACAAACATTGTGAAATGTATGCCCTTAAGCCAACCCTAGCAAGCTGTATGCAATTCAATGAGGCAATGTTAAAACAAGAATTGCAACCAATAATGCATATTAACTCCACAAACAAACTGGAAGTGCATGGCATGGCACTCCCTATGTATCAACAAGCAACAGCACAACTGAATAGCTTAGAAAACTGTATCCCCAAAAGAGCTGCTTTGGATAAAATATTTACATTGTGTTTAAACTGTAGAGTCATTTTGAAATGTAACCTTGACGTGGAGCAAGGTTTAGTTAATGGAGCACTTGGAAAGTTGTTAGCTTGACATCCACGTGACAACAACATTCAGTTTGTCGACATCCACTTTGAAAAACTTTCAGAAGTTAAAAGCATATGATGCTCAACAGCAATATTCCTTCTTCTCAAAGCAATGTACATATGCAGAGAACAATTCTCTATGTCTCTTGCATATTCAGTCCCTATTCACAAATTGCAAGGTCTAACCCTAGATCTGGTATTGATTGACACTGGCAGCACAGTCTTTAAAGAAGGTATGAGTTACGTAGCACTGTCACGTCTATGTTCACTCACAGGACTATTTCTAGTCAATTTTGATAGAAATAAAGTCAAGGCTGATATTCCTTGCATCGTGGGGTACAACAGACTATGTGCACTCTAGACACCCCATCTCAATATGTATCTTTCTCCTCAAAAAGGAAAACTTGTTAAAAGAAAAGTAATGAAAACAGAACTCATAAGAGATCTCCCAACAGCGCCACCTCCATCAAGTAGCACAACCACAAAACTATGTAGTGCAAACACAATGCACATCCAACAGCACAAACAAAGAGAAATATGACTTCTAAAAACCAAGTGGAGGTTCAGCAAATGACACAGATACAGACACAGAACTCTTTGGTCCATTACAATTTTCCAAGAGAACTGGTGTAAATTGATATGCAAATGTAGCAATCAATCTTCTGTTCCAATTGCCACCAACTGTTCAAAACATGTACTTGAACAGCACAGACCAGTTGTGTTTGCAAATACTCCTCCTTCATAGAAATGCAACAAACAATCCTGACAACATTTACAGTGTCTCAGGAATACGGCAAGAATTGGACTACTGTGGGGGAATGGTAATATTAACCATGAACACACATGAAGATCCACACACATTTCAAATACACTTACTGCAGGCACTAGAAAGCACAAATATACCTATATGGGAAATCTTCCATATTTTACATAGGTGGAAACAAACATGCACGCTCCACAACCACGTTGCACAGGAGCAAGTCCCCAATGAATGATTTGTATATGTATCGATACCTAATTGTGCATCCACTCCATTTCAGCAGCTGGTGCAAAATGCAAATAATGGCATATTATGTACTGTTTGCAATTCAGACAATTGTTCCACCCTACACTTAAACTCACATAGCCACTATATAATAGTAATGCTTTTAAGGTGCAACGCAGATGGTACCAAAAACAACTGCAAGCTTACTAGCTTCACACATGGGCAAGTGTCTCTTGGAAAGAACATCTTCACAATAGTAGGCATAATATACCACACTGGTGACACAGCCAGTGCAGGTCACTATACTGCATACATGAAAAAAATATGTGGTTGGTTTGAATGCATTGACACTTCCATTACTCTCAAACATAGATTACCAGCAAATCTAACAGATGCCTACTTAATATTCCTCAAAGCTAAATGTAGTCACTGACCTGTAAAACTATCATAAGTTACCGCACAATAGACACCAACAGGTATCTCAGTTCCAAAAAAAAAAATACGCTTCTGAACTGTACAAGTAAAAAACTTAGCATACACCAACTTGTATGTAACCACATCCATAGTGCTACAATGCTGTTTGTGAAATGGAAAACAGTTGAAATATTCCAACGGATGGGCATGTTGTACATTTTTGATAATACTATACAGTTTTTCCCCAATGGCCCAATGATTATGCACACAGAAACAACTGTGCAAAACACGCACTAATATTGTTTCACCCATAGTACTTAAAATGTACTGATTATGTGGTTCTACAAACGTTAGTCACTAACATGTAATACTATCAACTGTTAGAATATGCCAGCTGATGTAACTGTGCCCATACCACTGCAAAGTTACTTTCTAACAGAGAAATAGTTGGAAACCACCATCAGGAATGAAAGTGCTTCAAAACATACCCTTCTAAAATATAAAAGTAGCATCAGTTAGAATACGCCAACTGGTATGTAACTGCACCCATACTACTGAAATATAACTTTCCAAAAGTGAAAAACTTGAAATCCACCAACAGGAATGTAAGTGCTTCAAAACATATCCCACAAAACTGTAAAACTATCAAGAGTTAGAATACACCAACTAGTACCTAACTGCGCCCACAGTACTACACTATTAGTTTCCAATAGTAAAATGCTTATAATACAGCAACAGGAATCAAACTGCATCAAAGAATATTCTTAAAAATTGCAAAATGATTAACAGTTAGAATATCTATCTATCTAGTGGTATCTAACTACACCCATACCACCACCACTTTCAAAAAGCAAAACACATACACCATTTCAATTCCTCCTATTGCAACAGTGATTGTAGCAGCAAATGTACTTATTTGTGCACCTTAAACATTCCTGTAAGTAGTGCACACTTCAAACAAACATAGTGTAACATGTAATGTCAAATAAATATACTAGGGATTTTTTTAATCCTACATGGATTTATTTTCCCACAGACCCAATGATTATGAAACCAAACACAGCAACTGTGCAAAACTCACAGTAATGTTGTTTGAAACATAGAGAGATTGTGTGCAATGCAACATTGTGAAGTACCTTACCTAACATATAATGCTATGTTTTTTTCACAGATAAAGAAGCAACAGTTTCTCCTGCATTACCATGTACCGCAAAGTCAATCATGGCCCCGAATGGTACATCAATGAAAAGTACCATTTCCCCTTCAATGGTATTGTGCCACTGTGTTCCGAAAAGTATATACTGCCTATACAGTATGTATAATGAATATACACATATTATTGTAATGGTTCTTTCCAATGGTCAAATTCCATTTCTGTACACATATTATTACAATACCTGTGGCCAATGGCCATATTCTTGGGTGCATGGCCGTATTATGCTGTGGTGGTTGTGGCCAGTCCCTAGACTCTTGGGTGCATGGCCTATGGCATGGAGCCTCTGGCCATGCACCCAAGAGTCTAATAAACAAGCACTCTTGCAGTCACCAAATAACCCCAAACATGTTTCTCCAACTGCCCACCAAACACTACCTACTGCAATAGTTCTGGGCAAATCCTCGGTTGTGTGGCCATATGATACTGCAGTAGTTGTGCCAGTGCCTAGATGCTTGTGAGCACAGCCGATGTTTAACCTATGAAAACATCCTCCTATCATCTACATTCCACTCCCCTACCCTAATGAAGTCTGCCCGCAGGCACCAGATAAGCTGCCAGCCCAAGACCCTGTCCGCAGACTACCTGTTTCCCAGCCCTGTTCCGCGGATAGAATATGGCGGGCGTTTCGGAAACATATGACTCACATCACGCTTTTTACCAACCAATCAGCGGGCAAGTTGGGTGTCCGCAGACCTCACTTCGCCCTCCGGACCAATCAGAGTCCTGTCCATGGAGCAAACAGGGAAATGGGCCGCAGAACAGACTCAAATATCAATAATTTTTGGAACCTACATTTTTCCTGTTTTAAAGAAAACTACAGGATGGATTTACACTAAAAGACCAAGCCACCGCTCCTGCCGCAAATTTTGTGAAAATCCATCCACTGGTTTGGGCTGTAGGTATGATCACATTTTTTTTCCATTGCACCTATGCAAATTGGGACCCCTATAACGTTGTGCCCCCTTGACGAAACCACACCAATCTTGCCAAAAAATTTCAGAGCAGGCCATATACTTTTTCAAAGTTTGGTAAAGATTCATTTAGGGGGAGTGAAGTTATAAGCCACCCAAAAAGTGCTCTTCCTATGAGTTGAGCAACTTAACCATAACTACACGGCCACTACCGCGAAATAAAAACAAATAATGGTACTAAGTGAATACTGATTGTATTCCTAGTACACAACCATTAACAAGTTATATTCATTAATCATACTATAAAGGGGAACATACACTTGTTGGAGTGAAAAGAAAACTCTATTCGGTTATTCTAAATATTTAACACTAATTATAGATTCATATACATATTATACACTATCTCATATCTCCAAGAATATTTGGATAATAGCATGTAAAATAAAAATGTAAACAGTTGTATAAAATAAATATTGTATTAAAAAACACCCTTCACAAAATAACACTTTCAAAATCTAAGAGCTGCTACAGTGCAGTATATGCAGAAAAATACAGTTTTTTCACTTCAGCTACTCCAACCATTTAGGTAAATACGAACTTGGTTTAGCATCAGCAAATTCTAAAATGAATTGCCCACAACTTCAACAATTCATACTTCGATTAAGGCATTTCACTGCAATGCATATATGTAAAAATACTGTACACACATTATTTAATAATACATGATGACAAATGTACAGATTACTTTATGCAATCTTCACCAGGAAACCAAGACATATAACCTAACTATGACTTCAGTTTTACAAATAAATAAATGAAGACATGACAATAGTGTAACATTATTTTGAATATTGATTTTTTTAAAGTATAGTCATACCTATATATCAATTAGGTATACAACAACCATTTTTTCTGTAAACATATTATCTAACAAATGTCATTTTTATACTTCTTATACAATCTGTGTGATTCCTTTTGTTTGGCCACCTATACATAAAACAAGTATATAATGACATTTCATAATGTACACATTATTTCAAATGTTTAAAAATTAGGACGTTATTTATTCTTCTATTCGCACTGATAGTTGTACGCAGTGTGTAATACTTTTTTTTTAACTATATCAACATTCATTCTAAATTATAACAATTATTTCTACATTGCCATTTCATAACTTCTTTTATAATTTGGTGTGTGCCCTTTTTCTGGCCACTTACATACTTAAGAATCTAATGACAATGGTCTTAAACCTCTGATAAAAAATGTATGGTTTAATGACTGAATAAATTGGACGACTTTTCTAAAAACATCACACTGCGCATAGAACATATTTATACACTTAACAAACTAACCCTTTGAGTAAGGCATTTACATTATTTATTTCCATCAGAATACTTTTTTTAAACGATTGCCCAGCAAGTACAGTGTATGGTATACACCCCAAATGTAGTCTGATTGATTACATCTTGGTGAATGTGGAAACTAGGGGTTACCTGCAAGATTGTTGTGCGCTTAAGAGCCAAGAAAGTGACTCCAATCCTATTGTAGTATTTGTACTAGGGACATTGGTTGGTGGAAGGAGAGAGGTCATGGGCATACAAAGATTCTTACTGAGACTGGGGTAGTGGCAGTTGCCCCATCAAGTGGCACTTACTAGACCAAGAAACTAATTTACCAGGTATGTACGCAAGAATCCTGCCTCTCCTTGAGCTTTTGTGTAGAAGTGAGGTTAATAACGCTGACCAACTCCTTCAAGTGCATGAAAGGAATGTGAGTGCTGTAGGGAAATGCATGAGTCGACTGTAGACCCCATCCCTACAAGGGCTGTTCATAGAACGTTATGGTATGACGGTAAGTGCAGCACTTCTAAAAGGGCATTGAGCAAGCAGGCTAAGTGCTGGGGGAGCAGGGCCCATCGACCGTGATTGCTGCAATGGCCCTATACCACAACCTCCTCAGGGTTAAGAAGGCGGCATATTCGGATCAACTCAGGGACAAACTTTTTCGGGCTTCTAAGTTTCTGGCACCTACTTAAAGTAGGGAAGATCAGCAGTCAGGACCTAGCAATGGAAAGTATCCCAGAGGATGCCTAGGTTGATCATTTTGGCAGCATCTACAAGGCAGCAAGCTCTCTCGTTGGACCCTGATGCAGTCTCTGAAGCATCTGCAGTGGAGGACACAGCCCCCTCATGCTGACCATACATGACATTGAGGTTGCCCTATTATCACAGAAACGAGGGAAAGCGCTGGGCCCGGATATGGTCCCGGCAGAGTGGTACAGGAAGGAGGTGACCATAATGATTATGTATTTGCACACGCTCTTTAATGTCTTGATGGCAGCCAATAGCGTGCCCTACTCATGGACCCAAGCAATATTTCAAGTAGGGGCATGGGGGATGTCCAGCCAACAACTGACCCATTTTCCTCCTGGATGCAGTAGGCAAAGTGTTTGCCAAGGATGTCTTCGGGCATTAAATGCCATGGAACGTGGATGTGAGCGCTCTCCATCATCTGCAGGCCAGTTTCCAGCGCTATATCAGCACTGTAGATCAAGAACTGAGGTCCCAACCGCTCTTGGACAAGTATGTGGCATTAAAATCAATAAAAATGTATGCTTTCTTTGTGGATTTGAAGACCGCGATTGACAGTGTACCCAGAGCAAAACTGGAATGCGCTGGTCAACAAGGGTCTTCCTATTGGTATTTTAAGAGGTGTACAGGCACTTTATAAACATAATGGGGCAATAATTAGGTACTCACCGCACGGCCATACATCTCCAAGGATTAAAATAGAGGTGGGTGCCAGACAGGGCTGTATCCTTGCACCCATCCTGTTTTGCCTCTTTATTAATGGGGTTATCGATTACCTTGTGGGTGAGTAGAATGATGCCCTGTTTCATGCATGCAAGCCAATACCTATCCTCCTATTTGCGGATGATGCGATTCTCCTCTCTCTGATTCCTGTTTGAGAGGTGGCATTATCGAGCAGGTAATGAACTATGGCTATCTGGGGGTCCGAGTTACGGCCAACTGTGTATGTAGTAACCAGGTTGAGCGAGCAGGCTAAGTGCTGGGGGAGCAGGGCCCATCGACCGTGATTGCTGCAATGGCCCTATACCACAACCTCCTCAGTGTCAAGAAGGCGGCATATTCGGATCAACTCAGGGACAAACTTTTTCGGGCTTCTAAGTTTCTGGCACCTACTTAAAGTAGGGAAGATCAGCAGTCAGGACCTAGCAATGGAAAGTATCCCAGAGGATGCCTAGGTTGATCATTTTGGCAGCATCTACAAGGCAGCAAGCTCTCTCGTTGGACCCTGATGCAGTCTCTGAAGCATCTGCAGTGGAGGACACAGCCCCCTCATGCTGACCATACATGACATTGAGGTTGCCCTATTATCACAGAAACGAGGGAAAGCGCTGGGCCCGGATATGGTCCCGGCAGAGTGGTACAGGAAGGAGGTGACCATAATGATTATGTATTTGCACACGCTCTTTAATGTCTTGATGGCAGCCAATAGCGTGCCCTACTCATGGACCCAAGCAATATTTCAAGTAGGGGCATGGGGGATGTCCAGCCAACAACTGACCCATTTTCCTCCTGGATGCAGTAGGCAAAGTGTTTGCCAAGGATGTCTTCGGGCATTAAATGCCATGGAACGTGGATGTGAGCGCTCTCCATCATCTGCAGGCCAGTTTCCAGCGCTATATCAGCACTGTAGATCAAGAACTGAGGTCCCAACCGCTCTTGGACAAGTATGTGGCATTAAAATCAATAAAAATGTATGCTTTCTTTGTGGATTTGAAGACCGCGATTGACAGTGTACCCAGAGCAAAACTGGAATGCGCTGGTCAACAAGGGTCTTCCTATTGGTATTTTAAAAGGTGTACAGGCACTTTATAAACATAATGGGGCAATAATTAGGTACTCACCGCACGGCCATACATCTCCAAGGATTAAAATAGAGGTGGGTGCCAGACAGGGCTGTATCCTTGCACCCATCCTGTTTTGCCTCTTTATTAATGGGGTTATCGATTACCTTGTGGGTGAGTAGAATGATGCCCCGTTTCATGCATGCAAGCCAATACCTATCCTCCTATTTGCGGATGATGCGATTCTCCTCTCTCTGATTCCTGTTTGAGAGGTGGCATTATCGAGCAGGTAATGAACTATGGCTATCTGGGGGTCCGAGTTACGGCCAACTGTGTATGTAGTAACCAGGTAAGGTGGGCAGGGTTAAAATTGACTAAGTGTGGTGCGTCTTACACAGATTCATGCAGGCCCATGGGGCAGGCCCAGTGAGTGTTATCCTACAGATCTACATGAGCCATATACAGCAGATTGCCCTGTATGGGGCTGAGCTGTAGGGCATGTGTAATCTAGGCATGCTCCAGGTTGCGGTGTTGACATGTTTTAAGTCCATATTAGGCAGCCAGCAAAGTCCCCAATATCCCGGTTGTGTGGGAATTGGGCCTATTGGGCATTTGCTTTATCTGTTGAACCAGGCCAGTATCCTTATGGGTCAGAGTATGGTCAAATGATAATCTGGATGAATATAGAAGGTCTGTTAGGGATGTTTTGACTCACCCAGGATGGCGTGATCTACCCTAGTTTCGAACCATAAGAAAGAAGCTGGTTGCAATGTGGATGGAAGGCTGCTTGCTGCAGTCCAAATAGATCCCAGCTAATTTCAAAGTGTTATTCAAAAAGCCTAATGTAGTTAGATAGGAGAGCGAGTCCAGAGAAAAACTGATATGCCCTAGTTAGTTTGGCCCCCTATCTATCCAGGAAAATTGCCCCTGACTTATCTAGATAGTATGCAGAGGAAGTTAATGAAGACCCTATACATGAAATTTCGTATTGGTATATTACCCTTGGCTAGTCTAAAGCACACCGGAAACCCAAGTAATTCAGTAGATTGTCCCTTTTGTCCTAAGGAAGAAGAGAGCACTGTGCACTTTATTCTGTTCTGTCCAGTCTATGCCGACATTAGGAGAAACTGGTTGATACAGCTTTTTAAACAATTGCATGTGCGAAAGGTTAAAGTGGTCTTGTGTCTTTGTCTGGTGGGAGAAAATGAACTACCACATTATTGTATTGTGACAATTTTGTTGCAAGCCTGGAAAAAAAGATCTGCATTTGTATACTTGCCAGTGAGAGAGCCATTGGTATTGGACAATTAATATGGCCTTTTTATACTTTAATATGTTAACGTTTTGACACGTTTTAAATTGTATTTTTCCCTTTGTATAGAAACAAATCATATTTTTGGATGTGACTTTTATGATCCATTTGGGTCGAAATAAAAGAATTGATTGATTGAAAAAAGTGTTGTGTGCATACTTATTTTCACCACCATACACATAATAAGTGAACACAGTATATCTAAATTCTTCCCTAAAACGTTTAGTAGTAGTTACATCTCATTTATTGTTCAAACATTGTACAATATGGTGGTGTATCTACAACCTACTATTTACTTGTTACATAAGTAAACAGTCATGCCCTTTCACATTCCCTATCACTGAAAATAATGTACATGGAACCATTTATGTAACATAGCAATTATAGGGTACACTTGTACATATTAAAATATACAGTGTTTTACACTTTTATTCAGAAATAGAAGATTACAGAATGCTGTTTTCTCTTCTAACGTATACACTCTTAAGAATTTTGCCTCTACATTCAGTTCATACTTTTTTAAAGTACATCCCAGTAACAATCAATTTCCTACATTATATAAAACACATATTACCCTATTCTTCCATTGCAAACTTGTATTATGCATGTTTATATTCACAACCAATATTACATGTATAGTTTAAGCATTCTTTAAACCCTCTGGCATCTAGCTTGGTGTGTGATTATAGAGTCATTACAAACAAGCCAATCAACGTCTGTACGCACCCATGTCGTGAAATGTACACATTCAATGGATGCCCCCTCATGAAAAATAATTGCAGTCATCTTAAAAGTTTTCTTACTAACAGAAACTTGACAAAATAAGAAATTCATTAGTTACATATTATTATTCCCACCATCTAAATTGTATCTTTGAAACATTATAAATACATGCACATTAAATACTAGATTTTGCAGTGTTGATTGTACATTACCTCCACAGTCATTGCAGTGCATGCCATGCAATGCTTTAGCAACAATGTCAGAAACATTTACACTTTTCTGATTAGGGTTAGGCACATGTACAAATCTTTCACAAATATCTGGAGTAAAATAACCTTTCTTACATTGTGGACACATATGATTCCACTTGTAACTAATTCCTGTATACCTATCTACACTAACAGTTGCCTTTACTAATACATCAAAGACAGTCATGACCAATTCTTCACTATCTTCCTGTTTATTTTGAGAACATTTTTGATTTCCACTTACAACATCTACTCATTTCGGATTGTCATTGCTGAATGTAAACTGTGTGGTTTTTCATCTATGGATATTTTAAGAAATTAAAGTTGCACATATTGCTGCTTCTCTGTTGTGGAAGCAATTTCTTGCATCAATGGAGTCATTCGAAACATCATACATAAAACTGAATTCCAATAGCATTGAACTCCTGTTTCATTACTAAATCTGCAATTTTAGTTGATCAACTCTCCAACATCGTAAAATTCTGTTCGTATTTTGGCATTACATCAGTATCAGCTGAGCAAAGACAGGATTGGAATCATTAATGAATTGGCATTCCGAATCTCTTTTTAGAAGATATGTATTTCTCAGTGACTAAATAACATGGTGTTGAACAGATGACATTAAACTATTCACCCGACCAACTGGTATCACAGGCCTTTGAAAGCCAAATCTGCACTGAGTGTAGTATTTGTCTTTACTTTAGTATTTTCTCTGACAGTACTTTCCACTTGAGTGCGTTTGAAACCTTTCCACCTTGTTGAGCAGGAATGGAGTATGTAGCATATTTTTCAATGATCTCCATCACACAGCCATCCCTTTCCTTACCAAACTAAGGAGCATCTTTAATCCACCACAGCATATGAATATGAGCAGCCCCACCTGCCTGGTTCTTTTTTCCTCCAAGAGAAATGTTCCACATTGCCTATTTGACCATTTTCTTTAATACATATAAAGTGTAACATAGTTACAAAACTGTGATGAAAGAACCACAATACATTTACAGCATCCATGGAACGCAATTCTCCTGGTGTCATGTGTTCTATGTCTTCTTTCTATGGATTACTTTCACAAATCCACTCTGCAGGAACATCCCAATCAATACTCAGTGCAACTTGAAGTCAAAAAGCAAGTTGGAGGGCCCAAGTTTCCAATCATGCATCTAACCTCAGAGTGTCTCCTAAACCAATATTCATTGGTTCCTCTCATTGTAGCTAGAAAACCTTCTAAAACATCATTTATTTATTTCACCTGTTGCAGCTTCTCACAAGCAGAAAGATTTTGAAATCTAGTTCTGGTCTGAAGTATATGAGAAACAGCATAACACAATTTTGAAAACTGATTTTCATACAATAAGTGAAAAATCTGTTCAACATTGGTGCTGAAACGTGAATCTTCAGAAAACATTCTTGTACAACGATATTCTGAAACAAAGATTTGCACCTTCCGATTATCCAATATCCCTCCTATACCCATTGCAAGAAGCATTGGGAAACAACAGGCTTCTAATGTCTTTTCCTGTACACTAATTGTTTCAACTTTCAATGCTTTCCTACTGCAACAGATAGACCCTGGAACTGACCTTCACTGCTTTTGTGTGTTGGCTCAACATCAAGCATAGACACGTCTGTTACAGTCAGACTGCCTTTATATGAATCATTATGTTGAAATAGAAACGCCAATGCATTCTTCACGTTTTCAATATTTATGAGCAGTTGCCAAATGCTCTTATCTTTCGTGGCAACACCATTTACTAAAACAAACAAAGAATCTGCAATGTCACGCTTCACTCCTAGAGTGTTCACATTTTCTTCCAAATTGAGAGGTAAATACACATGTTTGCCTCTCACACCTTGCACTAATGATTTCTTAGGCAGAGTTGACATATTTGTTTGCAATCTAACAGTAACTTGGAAAGAATGAACAGTTTGCAATGCAATCACTTCAAACATGTTACATTCTTTAAGCACAGAAGGGGTATCAGACACTACCATGTCATTCAAAAAACGTATTTGAAGATTGCTCCTTTGATTATAAAACCCAACAGTGTCTACAAACATAAAGTTCATCTCTTGTGTCACATTGCTCTTTTACAAAGACCTATAATTTTCTTTACAAACATCTTCTATAGTGTGTTTGATTTTCTCCTCAATATACTCTAGTTGCACTTAAGACTTATAAAAAATATGTCGACAAGATGCGCAAACGTTTCAGGTCTTTCACTAGAAGACAACTCAAATATTACAATACTTCTTTTATACAGATACTTTGAAAGCATAGGATCATCATTTCCACTTCCTGCAAGTGTTCAATCTAGATACACATACTCTTTTAAATGCATCATATTTATGTACAGTTCCATTCAAAAGTATTTGATGTAAAACTCCAATAGACATAGTTGGTGTTTTGCATTCATATAGTTTAACTAGAAGGTATCTCATTGTAGTATGATGTGCAGCCAGCATCTGTATATGATGAAGCTGATTCGCACATCTACTTTTATCAAAACAAGCTAGAGTGTGACCCAAAATTCTTGCTTTTTCACAAACTTCACAGTCCTCTTTTCTTTGTAGCATCTTGATCTGTCTTTTTTTATTTTATTAAACATCTTGGCAGCAGAACACAGGCGAACAATACACAAGGTAAGCACAAGGTAGGAACAGTTAAACCAGTATAGGCATACAGTCAGTGCATCTAGTATTAACATTTTCCATCAAGGACGCATACAGTGCAACCGCAGTATAAGAGAGCCCTTGGCTCAGGATGGATCACCCGCATGAGTGGGTGTAGTAGTTGGGGAAGTTGTATCAGGTGTCACATTTAAATCTGACATATAGGAGCGAAACTGGATCCAGACATCCCTAGGCCTCGAGTGGGCTGGTTGTAGACAGGACCACGCTTCCTCAGTGTCTGAGGCCCATGTGAGAGCCCTGAGCCATTGCGCATGCTTGGGGGTGCGGGGCGAAGCCAGCAAAGCAGAATGGCTCGTACCGCAAGGAGCTTGCAAAGGCCGGCCAGTTTCTTGGAATTTCGGGGTAGCTCTGGAAAGTCATGGAATTGGCCCTTCAATGGGGAGGGGTCGATAGATTGATCGAGTATAGCAGATACGGTTGTGAACACCGTCTCCCAAAATTGGGAGAGGCGGGGGCAGGCCCAGATCATGTGCATATAGGCGGTGCCTTCCTGCCCACACCTGGGGCATCTTGGGGAGTGATCACTAAGCATACGGGGTATAATGAAACCTATGCAACACCTTCAGTTGAATCAATTTAAAACAGGAATTGAAAGATACCTGGTGTATACGGGCACACATGTGAGTCCAGCGCTCATCCGTCACCTCCACCCCGAGGTCCTCCTCCCACAACCGCCTTAGCCCAGTGAATTTCGGAGTGGTTCTGGATTGCATCATTGTGTATAGCCTAGATATTTTCCCTCTGGTAGGTGTGGGGGAAGTCAATTCTTCGATAGCCGGATCATCCGGTGGCATTGCTGGAAACATGGGGTAGTTTCTTTTAAGGGTTTTACGTAGAGCTGAATACTGAAGCCATGCACTCGGGCCACCCCTCAAGGGCAGCGACAGGTCGGGCCACTCAACAAAGCTCGAATACGTCACAGAGCAACTCGTATCCCGCCTCAGCCCATCTGCGCGCAGTCGACGGCGGTACTCGTGGGATCCCGGGAAGAAAGTTCCACAGTGGGAGATTGCCATGAAATGGATGAGGAGTATCTAGCAATTTCCACGTTTTTGTTAGCGCCAGGGAGGTGCAAGCCACCGGATTCAGAGTATCCCATGCAAAAGGAATGGGCTGTATCACCAGGGAGCGGATGTCTCGGTCGCTGACCGCCAGCCTTTCAAGTCTAACATGTGGAGGATGGTCTACTGTGTTAAACCAGTAGGACGTGTATTGGATTTGAGAGACCAACCAGTATTTAAGAAAATCAGGGGCCCCAAAGCCGCCGTCAGCCATCGGGGTGGACAAGGTCCCGAGCTTGAGCCTGACCACGCCCGAATGCCACAGAAAGGCGTTGATGCTGCGTGTCAATGCTTGGAAGAAACCCTCGCGCGGCCACAGGGGGACGTTGTTGAACCTGTATAGTAGTTGGGGTAATACTATCATTTTTAATAACCCTATTCTACCCGCCAGGGAGATCGGCAATTTGCTCCATGCCAGAGTCTTAGTCGCCAGATGCGCAAGGTAGTTCTGATAGTTCTCCTCGAGGGTCATCTCAAACTGACGTGTTATTTCAATCCCCAGATATGTGAACTTCGATTGCGCCCACAAGAACCCCATAGTGTCAGGGGGGGGGAAGGGTGCATTCCGTGAGCGGAAAGAGCTTAGATTTTGTGCAGTTCACCTTGAGGCCTGAGATATACCCGAAGTGGATAACATCTTTCAATATCAGGGGTAAATTAGTGGAGGGGGACCGCACAAGAAGGAGTGCATCATCAGCGTAGAGGGATACAATATCAGCTTGACCCGCCGAGCGAAGCCCTCTGTGCGAGTGAAGTTGGCGAAGCATGTCGGCGAAAGGTTCTATCGCTAAAGCGAATATCAGAGGAGAGAACGGACAGCCCTGTTCGTTCTCCTGGCAATATTAAAGAATGGGGAGCATCTGTCCTCCATGCGGTCAATGGCCACAGGCCCTGAGTAAAGTACCTTGACCCAGGAGCGAAAAACCGTCCCGAATTGGCATTGTTCGAGCACCGGCCAGAGATATCTCCAAGAGACTGAATCGAACGCCTTCTGCATGTCGAGGGTTGCGGGGACCGTCTGCACATTGGGGCTGATCCTGCTGATTATATTAAAGAGCCGTCTAATGTTCAGAGCGGTGGAGCGGCCTGGAATGAATCCCGCCTGGTCCGGGTGTATAATAGATGGCATACAGAGAGCAAGCCTGGTCGCTAACATTTTAGCAAAAATTTTTGTGTCACAGTTTATGATGGAAAGTGGCCGATATGAGCTGCACTGGGTGGCAGGTTTACCAGGTTTGAGCAGTACCGTAATTGTGGCTTCGCGAAGTGATGAGGGGAGTGTGCCTGCCTCTACCGATTCCTCCCAAAGAGCTATTAAGTGAGGGAGTAAGAGAGTCTTATAACATTTATAGAATTCAATCGGGATGCCATCCGAGCCGGGGGCCTTCCCCGAGGAGAGAGAGGAGAGAGAGTCTATGGCCTCCGTAAACTCTTCCGGGGTGAGTGGAGAATCAAGGGAACCAGCGGTCTTGGGAGAGAGCCGTAAGATAGGAGTCCACCTCCGCCTCCGTGGCCTCATCCGAATTGGAGTATAGGGCTTTGTAATAAGCGAAGAACTCTGAGTTGATGGCCTGTGACATGGTAGCTACGGAGCCATCCAAATGAACAATCCCAGGTATATGTGGAGCACCCAGCTCATGACGGATGAGTCTAGCAAGGAAGCGGCCAGGGCGCTCGCCCTCTCCGTATCTCCTCGCCAGGCCGGAGCTATCTAGGAATTTTTGTTCCCGTTCCGCCAGGGAGCGAAAAACATCCAGCTCCACTCCTATAGCTGCAAGGGTTGCAGGGGTTGAGGACCGCGAGCACTGGGCCTCCAGGGTCGACAGTTTGGTTTCGCTGACAGCGATATCCCTTCGAATTGTTCTAAGTATGCCACTCTCTTTGGACAGTGCAATGCCCCTAATATATGCTTAAAGGCCTCCCATAGGGTGGCCTGGGAGGACACTGAGTCCTTGTTTATTTCGAAATACTCCTCAATGGCTACCTCGAGCTCCGATCTGAACAGAGGGTCAAGGAGAGAACGAGGTTTCATCCTCCAGCGTCTGGTACGGTCACCGTCCAGTCCCCAGCCCATGGTGATGGTCACCGGGGAGTGGTCAGATAGGGTGCTAGGGAGGATCGTCAATTGTACCACATTTTTGATCAATACATCAGAGATTACCCACCTATCAATTCGGGAATATGAATCATGGACTGAAGAGTAAAAGGAATAGACACGGGAATCAGGGTAGAGTAGTCTCCATGTGTCTACAACCGCTCCGGGCCTGTGGCAGATGCAGAGAAAACATGGTGCCTACAATGAAGCTTTGGACGTGACTTGACAACTATAATTGGCACAATTTACCTTGGCACAGTCATGCAGAGTCATCCAACTGACAATTGTTGAGAAGTACAAGTGTGGTATATTCTTGGCGACGGGGGAAAGCCGGTGTCGGCGCCTCCCCAACAGGCACGCCGAGTAGTTGTAGAGGAATAGCTGGGGAGGAGGGTCAACCTGGGAAATGATCGTCGATAAACCTGAAGGCCTCCTCCGGAATCGTGAAGAATGACACCTGATTGTTGTGCTCCACTCGTAGCTTAGCGGGGTATAACATGGAGTATTTGACTCTGTGATCCCTAAGCCTTCTTTTCACAGCCAAGAAAGTATTGCGCTCCTGCTGGACAGCCACCGAGAAGTCAGGGTATAGGTGTATCCTTGCTCCATCCAGTAGAAGTTCACCTTTGAGTCTTGTGGCTCTAAGGAGGGCATCACGGTCTCGGAAGTTAAGGACACGAGCTATAATGGGTCGCGGAGGTGCACCTGGCATGGGTTTAGGCGTCAGGGCCTGGTGCTCCCGCTCTATAGCAAACTGCGTAGAGAGCTTTGGTGAATCCAGAAGTGACAGTAATGTGTGTTCCACAAAGTCTTCCATCGGCTCTCCAGTGCCACTCTCAGGGACCCCAAAGATACGGAAATTGTTTTGCCTCGAGTGAGATTCCAAGTCCTCATTTTTCTTCTCCACCTCAAGGACGCAGTTGGATAGAGCCGTGACCTCTGAACGCAGCGCCCCCAGACCGTCCTCGGCAGAGCTCACCCTGGTTTCGACCTCCAACACTCGACTGTCAGTCCTCTCAATGTGGGCCTTGATAGAGGAGATAGTGCCATTCATGTCATCTAACTTTGAGTGGAGCGTGGTAAAACCCTCACGGATAAAGTCCATCATGTTCTGAGATTCTGAGGTAGCAAGGGATGAGGTAGTGGCAGGGGCCTGCTCCGAGACCTCCTCAGCAGGGCCGACGGGAGTCTTCGTGAACATGTTTATGGAGCTCTGTTTTTTCCCAGTCCCTTTAGTCATTGTGGCGGTGATGTGACTCAGGAGAGAAGAGGGAGAGCCGATGGTGTCCCTCGCCTCCACGGACAGGATCAACGAGGTACAGCCCCCAGGGGATCCAGGCCTCGATGGCAGAGGCTGGCAAGGTACAACCCAAGCAGTGCCGGGGAGCCCGAAGTCAGGCGCCCTGGAAAGGGGAGAAGCGGGGACAGGGCAAATCTACAGGTGTCACAAGGTATCTGGCGCGGGGCAGCGGGGCTGGATAACGTGGACCACAGGAGATCCTAGCAGGCCGCAGCCAGGCCGCCAGGGGTCCGGGCCCCTCCAAGTGCAGACAAGAATCTAGTGCGGTCTGCGCCGCGCCGGGAGGGTCACAGCACGTCGCTCGGCGGGAGCAGGCCGTCCTCTATCGGGTGCGGATGGTTGGTGACCCCCGCGGAGCAACGCATCGATTTGTCCTTCTCTCCGCTTCAGGATGGCCAGGGGTTAGCAGCATCCCCAACCCCCACGTACCTTGCGGGCACCAAGGGTCCGGCAACCCAGTCCACGACCGCGGGGGAGCGCAGCACCCAGTGTCCGTTGGTGTGCCGCAGCTCTACCCTGGGCGCTGAAAGGGGGCCCAGCGAGGGAGACAGCAGGGTGAAGGCCAGTATAGGAGTCAATGAGGGCCTGAGTAGGAGCCGCCCAGCTTGGGCGCGGGTCCACCACACGAGTGGTTACATTTCTAGTATCTGCGGTGCTCCGCGCCGGCACCGTACGGCCCAAGCAATCGCGTGGCTCGCTCCCGGTCGTCGACTCAGAGGTGTTCCACCGCCACGCGGGCCTCCACAGGGGTGGCGGGGTGTTACGGTACCGAGGGCCTGGACCGTCTGACTCTCCTCGAGTGCCGGATTTCAGCACGCAGATTCGCGGGCGATGGGGGATGGTCGCGGCAGTTCCCGATTACAGGGTTACCGGCGCCGATTTTCTTCGGGATTTGGACCAGTTGGTCCCTGGTCCAGCAGCTCGCGAATCGTAGCAGTCTGGTACAAGTTGTAGATCATAAATGCCCAAGATCAGGATCGAGCGATCTGCCTGCCACGGAGCTCACGTTTCAGGCGGCCTTCTTGTTCGGCGCACAACAGCGCCCCCCCCATCTTGATCTGTCTTTGAACATTATCATTTGTATGCAAACCTTTCAAAAATCTCTTTAAGACTCTTTAAAAACTGATTGATAGTACACAAATAATGTCACGTCCATACATCACACTCCTTGTTTTGTTTTATTTTATTTTTGACTGACGTACAGTTTCCATTTCTGTATTCTGATTCTTTTTTAGAAATCACACCATTTCGGACTTCGTAGCTAGATCCACTCTCATCTATATCTAGGGGAACATTCTTTCCTTGAATATACCTCTGCTCATTAAACAATCTTCTGTATTAGAAGTGCATTGCCACTCTCCACCAAACATGTCACTTATGTTGTCATGTGTAAGTACATGAACTGTTTCTATATTTGGATAGAATGGCATAGTCATTTCTTAAGTTTATTCAATACAAACATGCACAATTTTTGCTCATATCAAAAGCTGTTTTAATTATTACTTCTACTTATTTCTTTTGCAACTAATTCTTTACCACATATCTAGATGTTGGTTTCACACTTCTCCAAAGATTTGTAAAACCTCAAGAATGATGCATTTTCCTAAATATATTTGTATTCCTCTGTTTCAAATGAATAGCCCATTGGCTACCTTTTCTTCTAAAAATCTTTATTTTTTTTCTAGCTAGTAACACATTTGATGCATGTTTTCTTTTCTTAGTTTCAAAGAAAACATTCTCGGTTCCATCAATATATTCCATTGGCACATCTCCTATTTTAAATTGCAGATTTTCAAAAGTATTATCGATAACAGGTATTTTTGTATTATCTACAGGAATTCTATCTACAGATTTAACAACACTACTTTTTAAAACATTACATTATATAAGTTGACTTCACTGCAGACGATCCTTTCTTAAGGCACGTTGTTGTTGCTTTCTTGATGGCATCTAACAAAAAAGCTGTATAAAATACAATTGGCATGGTGCAGGTCAAGCATTCTGTTTCTTTACATTTTCAATATATAATATAACATTTACACCCAGGCTAACGGGCAGAGACAGTTTTTAATGGCCTGCCAGCCTGGGCTTTGTAGAGAAAAGCAAAACAAGGGCCTCAGTCAAGGCTGCAGGACATCCAACTCTGTGTCCACCCGTCAGCCCCTGGTATAAAAGTAATTTGCACCCTGGGATATGCCTTTGGTGTGGATAATTTTCTTTTTTTACATTCCTGACAGGATATGTACTCAAATGGAGCACATCCCCCATCAGAAGAAAAAGAAAATAGCCACCGCCATGGGAATCGAAAATGGACTAGGTCCCTTTTTGGATGACGGCGGCCATGAAAATCTTGTTCCAAATTAGCTCAGGTGATTAAAAAAAAATGCACCTTCAAACTAATAACTAATACTGTTACTCAACAAAACACATCAGCATGTAATTCTGCCCTCCACTACCCATCCCCACTATCAGTACAGTTTGAAGGCTCAAGTCCCCTGGGCACCCATAAAGCTACCCTACCAGACCTAATCAATATTACCGTAACCCCCATAGAGGTATGCTGTTTGTTTAATGATACAAATTACTATGCACCTCTATTCATTTGACATCTTTCTATGTCAGTGCATTGTGTAACAACATGTGACATTACAAAGCATGAAACCCAAATAGGTTCCTGCCCTTCCAAAGCACACCATTTCCAAGCAGATTGTGAAACTTCCAAATATGGTGGCTGATTATTATTCCTAAATTACCACCAACAATTAGACAGGAGAGGAAATACTGCAGTATAACAAAATGTCCCATTTAGACATCTCTTCTTAGTGCTTGAGTAATGTGTGATGGTATTCAGCAGCTCATATAGCGTAAATAAGATACTTAACAACTGTAGGCCAGCTCCAGGCAGGCAGGCTTCAGTATACTGCTGTTCACATAACTGGGCCCTGCTACACCCTTGCTCCTCCCACCACCCATTCAATCAGTCCTCCTTGTAATAGAGATGTAATAAAGATGCAAGTCCAATGAGGTAAAAAAGAACAAACTATTCAGCTACGATGTTTGCAAAATAAACTCATACTAAAACTGATTTGTAAATACAGTGGCACAGGTAAGTATAATCAAAACGTAGTGGTCGGATGAAACATGGTAAATAGGCCTTACCAGCTTGCTTTTGTAGAAAACATCTGTTACCATTTTACATGCTGGAAAAGCCGGTGTGGCTGGTGGCTTAGTGCAGAGTCTGCAATCCCAGGCTAGTGCTGGAGAAAGAACACACTGGTTGTTATTTTTCAAGGTTTTAGTTTTGAGCTCGAAGGTTGCACCAACAAGCTCTGAATGCATGACCATTTTATAATTCAAAATCACTTGTAAAGTGAAATTTTCGTATGGAGCCAAAAAGAACCACAGCTGTTTCAAATTCCCCCATAGTACATTTTGCCTGGGGAAAGGGTTAGTGTGTCCCTGATATGCAGCATTTGTATAACAGTACGTCTGTGGTTCAAGGCTCTGACGGTGGCACAGTGGACAGTAGATTAAAGTTGTGCTGGTCATCTCAAATGTTTCAATGACTTCACTTTGTACTGTGGGAATCGGGCTGGATTGTGACCTCACATGTTGTAATTGAGGGAGGTATGGGAAGGTAGTGGAACCAATTATTGAATGAAATGCATGTTTATCTATACGGGTTCAAAGAGCGAATTCCAATCAGCTTTGTGTGGGAAGATTTTTTTAATGTTGTACAATCACAAATACTTATTACTTTGCATTGTATAAAAGTTCTGTCTTTAGGGATGGTTCTTTGACAGTGCTTTTTCACAAATTTCTGTTCAGCGATCTATTTGAATTTGATGTCCCAGCAACGTCTGGGGCCCCGAATAAAACGTTTACTTCTTGCACAGATGTCCTTCCTTTTTGACTACTTTTGTCATTTCTTGATGAGTTATTTGAGGCGACCTACTTAAACATCATAGAACCAATGGCCTGGCCAGCTATTCTGCATTGCACCTGCAAACTAATCACTACTACTCAACAAAAGATATCAGCATGTATGTCCTCCCTCCACTACACATCCCCACTTTCACTACTGTTTAAAATGCCAAGTACCCTGGGCACCCCCAGAAAGCTACCCTAGCAAACCCCATCAATACTACCTGTGTCCCATTGCACTAAACATTTCTTCAGTAATACCTGACATACTGTAACCATAACTTCAGAGGAGAATTCCCAAACCACTTCTAAAAAGAGGAAATGTTCAATGGCAACTTACCAATTGAATTTAACATTCCCCGTAACATGGCCGAATCCATGAATTATCACAAATAAAGAAATTACATTTGCCAACATCAAAACCAAGTGAACATTTATCAGCTGCACTTCATCATAACAATTGCCATGTTTAAGGCCATTATCAACATCGTCCACAAATCTAACAAAGATGTAGTTACAAATATGGGATGAAAGTGAAGAGCTTGCTATCCAACTTCAAAGCACAAACACAGCAGCAATATTTTTAAAGGTTAGAGGCATGCTGCTTGTTTAATGATGACAATTACTATACAACCCTATTCGTTTGGCATATGACTACAGTGCATTGTGTAATAACATATGAGATTACATAGCATGAAACCCAAATAGGTTCCTGCCCTTCCAAAGCACAACATTTCCAAGCAAATTGTGAAACTGGCAAATATGGTTACTGATTAATATTCCTAAATTACTACCAGCAATTTAATGGCAGTGGAAATACTGAAGTATAAAATAATGCCCCATGTAGACCTCTCATCTTATTGCTTGAGTAATGTGGGATGCTATTCAGCAGCTCAAATGGCATAAATAAGATGAGAAAACTAAAGTTTCACTAGGTGGGCATTATATTTGTCGGGTTGTGATATATATATGTGGTTGGCACATTATTTTTGACTGCATAAAAGCTGAAATGCAAACTATTACGCCCTACATGCTGTATTTTGTTTGAAATGCCAAAAGACTTTAATACCTGGCATACTCTAGCCATAACTTCACAGTACAATTCCCAAACCACGCCACAAGAGAGAAAATGCTCACTCCAAACTTTCTAGTTCAAATTAACTTTCTCAGTAAGGTAGCATAATGCAGAAATCTCCACAAATAAGCACAATAACATTGTTGAACATCATCAACAAGTTAGCATTCATCAGGTGCACTGCCTCGTAAAACATCTGAAATTTAAAGGCACATTCAAACACTTCTACAATTCTAACACAGTAGAAAATCACCAAAATAGGGTCAGACAAAGCACCTTAACATCCAACTGCACAGCCCATACACAGCTGCAATATTTGTCAAAAGTAGAGTTATGCTGCATGGTTGACACTAGTGTTTCTTTTGCACCCCATTCATATTTTCAAATATCTGTGAGAAACAACCTTTAATTGCAAATATATGTGTTATCACACAAAACCATAGCATAACATGTAATACGGCTTCATAACTCTCCTAAAAACACTGAACTACACTATGGAAAACCGTACTAGACAAACAATACTTTTGACTAAATAAGACACCTAAACATACTTAATTTATCTTCGAAATACAACAATTCATAATATATATAAAATATAAAAAAAACACACAGAGCCTGATTCATGGAATTTTTGGCATGGTTCAAAGTGACTTGGCCCTGCCGAAAAGTGACTTTGCACTGCCGACACTGATTCATGGAACTGTACAAAGTGTATTTTTGCAGTGTGAAGTCCGTGCAAAGTCATTTTGTACTCCAAAAATGACTATGCACTGACTTGACTTTGAACTGCAAAAATACACTTTGCACAGTTCCATGAATCAGGTTTTGTGTCGGCAGGGCAAAGTCAATTTGAAGCGTGCAAAATAAATCCATGAATCAGGACCACAGTCACTCACCTTCTGCTGCCCAAATAATGAATAGATCTTCACAATAGCCAAACAAAGAACATGTGCTCACGCTGAGCATTGCAATTCAAAAGTCAAAAGTTCAGAAAGAGGTCATTTTCATAGCTTTCAGAAATCAATAGCACAAAAAGAGTACTGGTGAAAGCAAACAAGCAAAATGCCCAACACATTTTTATTACAACCTATGACAGGGAATAAACCCCAATGCCATCCTTCCCAATAATGGTATGTAGAATATGTACAAACACAATTAAATTAATATTTTTTTCTTGATGTGATAAATTACATATCTGCAGCTATAACCCCTGTTAAATGGCAAAAAAACTCCTATAGATGCATCTACATGTACATGTTTCAAAGGCGCTGGAGAATACATATTGAAAAGGTTACACATTTATATTGGACATGCCATGAGGTGAGAATATCCAAACAGAAACACATGTAAAAATCTGCGCTAAACAAACATGAAACAATATGATCACTGAACCAAACTACAAACAGTGAGCAGTGAGCAGGTTCATGCCCGCGGCTACCAAAACCTGCCACAAAATACGGTGTACCATTGGGGTATTCATAGCTGTGGATCTAGTTGGCCGCCAGTAGTCGCCGCTACCCCGAACATCTTTCACATTCAAAAAGACATATTGACAAGGTGTTCCAATTCACACAACATAAAGGTACCAATGAGGGCATAGAATCATGAAAACATCTACAATTGAATAGTGTTAAATCAATTAAACAACATGATCAATGCACAGAAATTGAAATTGCCATACCCGAGGCTATGGCAATAGTTATAGACATGGCTATACCTGCCAAAATACACAATGTCCCATTGGCTATAATCCATGAGACATGAGGTACGCAATGTTATAATCCACTTCACAGAGCACAAAGTTCCATTGGCTGCTATTGTAACCGCGGCTATTTAAAAAGGCATCAAAGGTATTACCTTTTCCAGTATACTTAAAAAGTATTTTGAGTGGCTCTTAGCAATATATAACCCAAAAATATATTTTCAATCAGAGAAATGCTCTTCACCTCTATTACAAAAAAGAATCTTGGAACGTTTCTCTGTGCTCTTTCTTTAGATGATTAATTAATGATTAATTAATGTTATTTTCCCAAACAGAAAAAAAAAACCCTGTCAAAATGTTTCTCAACAATTACAGCATAAACCTCTCATTTCAAACACTCCATCATAAATAAGATTACAGAATGAAAAAAACCTTGTAAGCCAATGCTTTGACAACACATCACCTGTGTCGTCAACATCACTATGCACCCCATTCTCAAAATGTTCTCAAATTCTACACTGTCTGAACAATACACATCTTATCCTTCTGAAATTGGCTACTTTTTTTAAATATCCAATCAACAATCAACAATAAATATAACACCAGAAATACAACAACCTCCTTAAACTATACCTCACTCTCAAGCAACAAAAATGCACTATGTAGAAAAACTCTTAAAACCATGATACAATATAATCTACAGTTTCATTGGCATATAGAAAGATCACTCAAAAATACATTCTCTGATATATTCAACAATTCAACAGCATCTGAGGTACTTGACATCCTATTGGAAGCCTGGGTGGCGCAGACAATGAACAACCAATCAGAAAGTAAATACAAACATTCTACTTTCTCTCCTCATGTACTCTTCTTACATTGCTACTTCTAATATTTGAAGTGACAAGTAGTATTTCTTTCTATCACACTAAAATATAAAACTACATGTATTAACTGGGGGACAATTATCCTACAGAAGAAGAAATAAAAAATAAGACGCAGAAGACAATAAACCAGAAGTAAATACAGCCAAATCAGGATTTTGTAAACACATATCTTTTATCTACCTACTATCAAACTATGAAATGTTTATACAACCAACACAAATATGTACGTGTATCTTGAATTGTTTTAACATTTTTCAAACAGGAACCACCACAAAATGTACCCACAAATATAATTATAAATGCCTTAATAGACGTAAAATAACTATTGATTAATATTAAACAGGAAATACAATCAATGAAAAATGACATTCGACATTTAAGAAAAATCATGGACAGTAAAAAATCAGTTCTAATTTAATAACCTTTGATCTGAGTAATGGTTTCGGATGACATTTTGAAAATGATTAGAAACATGTGGGCCCCCACAGACTGCAAAGTTTCAGAAAGATATGTTAAAAAAAAAAAGTTTTTAAAAAGACAAACCTTTTTTTAATCAAAGCTGCTGCCTACTTCCCCTTCATTTTCCAATAGACCAACAAGGTACATTTTTGACAAAGCCACAGCCAAAACGGTTGGATGAATATGGACCAGGTCCTAAACAACTTGGGCACGAATGCATGGTTTGGGATTAGTCGGTGCATTAGTAATTTAAAAGTTTGACAGAAAATGGGGTTAGCTATATCAATGTTAAATTACCAAACTAGTGTTTTTTAGAACTGAAATGACTGCCATCTTGTTTTTCTCTCAATGCGAGAGAAAACCATTGTTATAGCTGAGGATAACGGGAAATGAAAAGTAGTTAAAAAGCTGTTTGGAGGTTAAAATAATTCCAAATGACATTAGTCTAGAGGTGAGGAAGTTGCTGGAGGACACCAAGTGACATTTGGGAGGACTGTGTTTGTAACACAAAACTTTCTGTAGTCGTGGCTATAGCCTTGAATAGCCAACATCTCAAAGCAAACTGCGTGACAGAAAGAGCGTGCATTGTGAGGCGAAACAGGTATGTCAGGGGATGTGAGGAGGCCATCTGGGAAGTGGGGGGACAGGAAAGATTTTTTTGTGTGACTTTTTTCAAATATTTGCTGCTATATTTGAGGCTATAAAGAACTACAGACAGCCACAGATATTAGTAGTCCCCTGCCCGCAGCTATAGCGTTTGGGGTTTTTGTGTTTTATTTCTTTTTAAAAGTTATTTTTAAAGGTATACTGATGTCAGGAGTGGAAAATCACTGGCCATGGCCTTTGTTACCGGTAGGTATTTGGGAGTATCATTTATATTGGATGTGTGTGTTTCCAGACTATTTTTTACATGGGAGACTGTGGAGAAAAATTGAAGAAAACTGTCAAAAGAAACTCAATACAAAAAGGAGTGTGGTTATTAAAATGGAAATTCTTAGAAAAAATATATAGCAAAGTAAAAGGAGTACTGTTAATTTACATATTACACAGCCACATTAGTGGCTGTGCAGTTATGGTTAAGTTGCTAATCCCATAGGAAGAGCACTTTTTGGGTGGCTTATAACTTCGCTCCCCCTGGATGAATCCTCACCAAACTTTGCAAAAAGTATATGGCCCACGTAGAATGTTTTTGCAAAGTTTGGTGCGGGTTGGTCTGGGGGGGAAAAGTTATAGGAGGTCCCAAAATGTCTTTTTTCCCATAGACTGAATGGGGAAAAGTTTGCTCACGCCTACAGCCCAAACCGCTGGACGGATTTTCACCAAATCTGCGGCAGGGGCAGTGGCTTGGTCCCAAAAGCATGCTTTTGTAAATTTGGTGAAAATCTGTCCAGTAGTTTTTTTTTTTAAATGACCAAACAGTAGGTCACAAAAAATTAGTGATATCTATGACCGCTCCGCAGACACTCTTCCCTGTTCACTCCGCGGACGGGACACCAATTGGCTAGTCGACTTGCACCATGTCCGCGGACATGCAACATGTCCTCTGATTGGCTGGAATGAAGCGTGAGGTGCCTAGTATTGTTTCGATGCTCCCGGAGAGTGCAGCATCGAACGGAGGAGAAATACACATTTGGCCAGTGTGTTGTTGTGTAAGAGTGCTTGGGGAGGTTGTGGGAGTAAGAGATGGGTTAAATGCTGTATTCGTTTAGGTGCAAGGCACCCTGGTGGGTTCGTCATGTCCGTGGTCACCGCAGCTGCCCGCGGATGTAAAAAGTGCAATGTAAAATGTTTAATTCACTTTAAACCTCTTTAGGGCAAACTTATTAAAAGATAAAGCAACCATCTTGACCAATTCCACCTCATTTGATCATGTCCAAGTGTTCCTGAAACACATATTATTTCGCATATTATTTATCCAGGTCTATCCTGTCCTTGTTGAGCAATGTCTTGAGAGCAGAGGATGTGATGATTCATCTGATTATATTTGTGCCTATCTCTAATCCCATTTGTGTACTTGTATTCCTTTCTATCTGTCATCATCTCCTTGGTGTTTTACTAAACTATTATGCACAGTAGTACATTTTAGAAGGCAAAGGGAATATTCCTTGTCATTAATCTCAATAATATATATATTTGACGGGCAATTCCCTAACCATGGACAGGCAGGTTTAGGTCTTAACATCTGTTTGTACACTGTGTCTTCTGCACAATATATGGGTTATGCATCCCTCTATCTTTATTTGTGGACAGTTAAAATGTGTGATTTTATGGGTGTGATCTATGGTTGTGATATGCTGCGGTGGTTGTGGCCAGGGCCTAGGAGTCTTGGGTGCATGGCCAAATCATTTTTTTCATGAGTTGGGTAACTGGAGCAGATATTCTTTTTCAATTTCTGTGATAAAAGAAAAGAGCATGTTAGTGTAGGTTTTTTATAAAGACTTATTACATTGCATAATAGACATTTCCGCTTTTTTTCAACCCTCATATTTAGTAGTTTAAAAACCAGTGTACTGTACAATTTGCACAGTTTCTGTGTTTGTTTCTTAAACAATTGGGCTTATGGGAAAAATAAATCCATGTTGGATTAAAAAAAACTTTTTTTTGTTATGGTACAGCACATTTGTTTGTTTCTTTTCAGTGTTCACTTGTTGTTTGTGGCTAATGTTCATGTGTTGGCTTTTTGCAGATTGTTAGATCCCTGTTATCGAATTGTAACTGGTTGTAGTTTGTTATTTCTATTCTCAAGTTGCTGATCTATCTGTTGGGTTGTTGCAGATTTTTGGGGTAGTTAGATACATGTTGGCATATTCTAATTGTTCATTTCTTATTATAATTTAGTGGTATGGATTTATCTGTTTGGTTGTTGTAGAATCTTTGGGCAGTTAGATACCTGTTGGCGTATTCTAACTGTTTATAGTTTTTTATTGGAAGTTTTATTAATGTTTATGCACAGATTAGTTATTAGTGCTATTGATTTATTTGTTTGGTTGTTGGAAAATCTTGGGGCAGTTAGATACCTGTTGGCATATTCTAACTGTTTATTTCTTCTTATAATTTTGTTGTATTGATTTATTTGTTTGCTTCTTGCAGAATCTTGGGGCAGTTAGATACTTGTTGGCGTATTCTAACTGTTTATAGTTTTCTAATTGAAGTTTTGTTAATGTTTATGTTCAGATTAGTTATTACATTTTGTTTTAAGAAGATTAAATAAGCGTTTGTAAGATTTGCTGGTAATCTCTGCTTTAGAGTAATGGTACTATCATTACATTCGAACCATCCACATTTCCGTTTTATATATGCAGTGTAGTGGCCGCATTGGTTGTGGCTCCTGCGTGTTAGATTATAGCTATTTTTGTGAACGTTTTCTTACCTAGTGATATTTGACCATGTGTGAATCCAGTCAGCTTGCAGTTGTTTTTGGTACCATATGCATTGTAACGTAAAAGCATTAGTATTACGTATTTACTATGTATTTGTATTTGTAAGGTGGAGCGATTATCTGAATTTCAGGTCGTACATAATCTGCCATTGTTTGCATTTTGTACAGTTGAAATGGAAAGGATTCACAGTTAGGAATGGATACATACACAAAGCACTCATTAGGGATTTGTTCCTGTGCCACATTGTTGCAGAGTGTGCATTTATGTTTTCACACGTATGAAATCTGGAAGATTTCATTTATAGGTATGTTTTTGTTTTCCAGTACTTGTATTAGGTACATTAGAAATTCTTGTGGATCTTCTTGTGAGTTTATAGTGAATTCCACCATTCCAGCACAGTAGTCCAATTGTTGTCTTATTCCATGAACACTGTATGTGTTGCCAGGATTGTTGCTTGCATTTCTATGAAGGACTAACATTTGCAAACACAATTGGTCTCTATTGTGTAGGTAAAGGTGAACAATTGGTGGCAATTGGAATAGAATATTTATTGCTATGTTTGCATAGCAACTTACACCAGTTATATTTGAAAATTTGAATGGACCAGATAGTTCTGTGTCCAAGTCATTTCTTTTGAGTGTGTTTTGCTTCTTTGAGGAAGTACCTGAGTTACTTTGAGTAGTAGAAATAGTTTTCCTTTCCAATGTTTTACTTTCTGTGGAACAGGATATGTTTTTAGATGGGGGTGTACAAGGAAAGTAGTCTATTGTATTCTAAAATGCAAGGAATATCAGCGTTTATTTTACTTGCATCAAAGTTAATTAGAAATAGACCATCAAGTGTACGTAATTGTAATAGCGGTACGTTGCACATACCTTCTTTAAAGACTGTGTTCCCAATGTCTATCAATGCTTTACCTAGGGTAAGACCTTGTGATTTGTGAATGGTGACTGTGTATGCTAGAGTTAGAGAAAATTGCTCTCTGCGTACATACATATCTTTGAAAAGAAGGAATCGAGCTGTTGAGAATCCTATCCTTTTTACTTCTGATAGTTTGTCAAAGAGAATATTGACAAACTGAATGTCGTTGTTACGTGGGTATGTTTGAAAGCCAACAACTGCACCAAGTGCTCCGTTAACTAGTCCTTACTCCACGTCAAGGTTACGTTTAAGCATTACTGTACAGCTTAAAGATAATTTTAATATTTTCTCCAAACCAGCTGTGTTGGAGATTGAGTGTTCTAAGGTATTTAGTCTTGGTGTGGCTTGTTGACACATGGGTAGTGTCATACCATGTACGTCCAGTTTGTCTGAGGAGCAAATTTCAATTATTGGTTTTATTTCTTTTTTCAACATTGTTTCATTGAATTTTGAACAGCTTGCAAGAGTTGGCATCAAGGACATACAAGTGACATTTTTGTGTGCTAATTTTCCCATGACATCAGTAGCACATGAATTATGGCCATACAGTGCATGGATGTGCCGGGTTTTTAATATTGATTGTGCTTCTTGACGTAGGACACAACTCTAATACTTTTAAAAATGTTGGCGTATGTGAGGTCTGCAGACTGGCGCATATTTTCAGTTAATTCTCTGTATTGCAAATGTTGCCAAAGGTTGACATTTCCTATGCTGCCAACAGTTTTATGACATAATTTGTGTCCTAAGGTTTTAAAAATAGGTTCCCCTTTCACTGGTGTTAATTGAAGAAGATCTCCGAAAACAATAATGTGTTTTGAGTACTTCTTGTAATCTGAGGTGAATCAAAGCCAACATTAGGTTGCAGACCATGCTCACCTCTTCTATTAAAAGCATTTTAATTTGTTTTAACACTCTGCGTAGTTCCATTGCAGCTTCTGTAGAAAGTTTATAATAGTCTAATTTGTTTTGGTGTTCTAATGGAAGGAGTAGTAATCGGTGTAAAGTGACACCGCCTATGTTGTAGGCAGCTAAACCTGTGGGGGCAGTTACAACAGCTGACAGTTTGTTGTTTGTTAATTGTTCAAGGAACGCGTTGATGATTTTGATTAATAATTTTTTGCCTGAACCAGCTTGACCACTGACGTATAGTAGTATAGGTTTGTAATTTTTGCAGGTACATTCTTTATTTTCATGTTGTACACCATGTGCAATTTCTTGTGTTACTTCTTGAAAAGTGGTACGCTGCTCTTTGTTCAGTTTTGATTGTAGTACAGTTAAGTCTTCTGTATGTTCTTCATAGTGACACATGGTGTGTTCTACTTCTGTCATAGCTAATTCTGCCTCATTTGCTATTAGTGGCTGTCCCTTGGCTTCCTGTTACAGAAGGTTGACTACTGTCGGAAGTGTCCTTATCTAGTTGGTCCTGGAGATCTTCATTGTGCAACATTGTTTTGTACAGTATAAAGTTTACATTGCTTATAGTGCTTTCATTTGCTTTGAAAGCGTCTTCATAGGAGTCATAGATATCTAGTAACCCTTCTTCTTCTGTCCATGGTTTAAAAAGTTGTATTAGGGACCTGTAATGTAGTTCTTTATGCTGAGGAGTTTTTATTGACAATTTGGTATGATTAATTAAGCTTCATTTGGTAAGTTTCACTAAGCTGCCTTCACAATTTGTCACTCTGTATCTACCTTTATTTTCATCAGGTTTTATATTATTTTTGTATGTGAAGTTTTGGGCTATGTGGTATAGACACACTGGTACTCCTGTTTGGGTAGTATGCGCCCAGTAAATTGTTTTTAAAAATTTCCTGTCTGTTGGAATCATTTTTGGCTATTGTTTCTATGTTGTCGTATGATCTGAGAACTCTTTTTCTAGATTTAGCAGGACCAAGACTTAGCCATACTATATTTTCAGATTTTCCATACATAGCAGTACCGTTTAAAAGATCTGCAGCTTCATTGCATCCACAATCTCTATGAGAGAGCATTTTTATGCCTAAGCTGTACAATTTCTGAGACAGTGTTTTGTCCGATGATAGGTCATTCCAGAGGTCTTGAAGCTCTGTTTTTCTGCTTTGGTTAATTAGGCTGTAAATATTGTGCAACTGCAGTGGAATTGTATGCAATGTACTGCACATCTATGTTTGCATTCCATAAGAGGGCAATGATTGCATTCTAATCATTGATATATTTTGCTTCTTCTGTTCTTTTTATGTAATATGTGTTCTTAGGTGATTTACCTTTAACACCAGGTCTAACTGAAGACATGCAGTTGTTCACTTCACCTGTTTCTGTAACTGGTCTAGGGAAACCAAAGCGGCATCTGGTGCAGTATTTCTCTTTCTTTTTGTATTTACGACCACAATATTTCCCGCATTTGTGTCTTTGAAATTGTAAAATGTGTGCATGAAGATCACTATTTGTTGCTTCTGATGGAATTTCACAAGTGACATATTTTTCGATAAACTGTAAAACAGTGGCATCACAGTCTTGACCAAATTTAGGAGCATCTTTAATCCATAAAGGCATGTGGATATGTGGTGCTCCTCTGGCTTGGTATTCTTTTCTCCAAAAGAAGTGTTGCACTTCTCCGAGGGGAGGAACAGTTTTATTACAAATAAAGTGTAGCATAGCAATGAAGTGATGATGGAAATATCTTGAAACATTAACAGGATCTAGAGAGCAAAGTGCTCCAGGTGTTAGTATATCTATGTATGTTTTGTTTTTGTTTGATATGCGTAGGAAATCATGTAAATCATCCCATGCATATTCTGCACAACTTCTGCACAACAAACCAAGTGGGTGGGCAGAAGTTTCTTATCATACAACGTACATCTCTGTGACATCGAAATCAGTACTCTTTAGTACCAGGCATGTTTGCTAACAGATTTGTAATGCTTGATTGTAAAACCTCATCTTTTACTTGCAATTTTTGTAGTATTTGCGTAGCTGACACATTTTGAAAGTGAGTTCCTGATTTCAATGTGTGTGCAACTCCGTAACATAGGGTTGCTAGTTCACTTTCAAAGAGTAGGTGGAATATGTTTTCCACATTTTGTCTAAATCAGTAGGAAACAGTAGAGGAAAAGCACGTGCTTCTATACTTAGTTGCCATATGCTGATTGGTGATCCTTTGGTTTGTCGCATTTGTTACATTTCTAGTTCATCATGTATGGTGTCATTAGAATGTGTAATGGATGAATTGTATAATGGTCTAAAATATTGGATACTGTAGCACGATCTAGAAGTTCAAATTGACTAGTTTCTGGTGACTCTTGAATTCTTTCAGGGGTTTCCCTCAGGTTTTCTTCAATATTCATTTCTTTGTAGTATTCATTATTGTCTTTTAGATATTGCAAGGCTTGTCTAACCTTATTGACGGTGCGCTCCCAGAGTGTGCACATTTTTTTTTAGATCTAATGGTAAATAAACTACTAGATACTATTATTATCTTTCACGGAGTCGAGCGTAGAGTCAGTCTACGTCAGTCGCTTGGTTTTATGTCGAGAGAGGAGCTGCAGCTACGCGACCCTGCTCAACCCCTGAATTCCAGCACTGTCACCTTAAGAAGCCGTGTGCCGTGTGTTGTGGGCGGCTTCTATAAAAGTCCTAAACAAGCGCGGAGCGCGCGCAGAGTCGAGCATGGAGTCAGTCTACGTCAGTCCACGTCTGGCCGTAGCCATGAGCAGTGTTGTGCTGCCCGTTATGACTGCACAATTCTGGCCAGGTTGGACAGGGGGTGCCTCAAACCAGACGCAAGACAATCCAACAACGCTGGATGCAGAATCCGTGGACTGCCTTAAAGGCAGATTCTGGTCCCGACATTTCCAAGGTAAGCACCGTTTTTCGTAAACGAGTGTCAAAGAAATCATTGGAACTTTGTGAACATTCAGAATCCACTGACTTCAAAGAATCATCACATGTTTCTGTGATCCCTCCAGTAACGGGTAAAACCCTTAAACATTCACCAGCAGCCAGTTTGTGTTCAACAGTAAGTTTATCAGTAAATGAAAAAGGGGTCGAGGAAGGAAGAGCAAAGAACGGACTTTCCCTATCACCTGGTATTCTTGACATGCTTGATTGTCAGCTGATTCAAGCTCCTGTTGCTTCTAATGCCGGGGCGCAGTCTCCAGTGGCCCTTGAAGATGCTCACATTCTAATCACTGATGGTGGGGAGCCCAGCGTGTCTGAACGCGAACCTGAGGAAGCCGTTGTGTCTGCCTTGTCAGACAAGGTTGTCTTGTATACTACCACAAAGACCTCTATTAACATTTCTAGATTTACCTCCCATCGATTCGAGTTTATTAAGAACACTCTCTCTTACTGACACAAATCTGACGTCGTTGAAGCAACTCACCTCTGAAACAGCTAACAAATTCTTTTCACCTTTTGAGTTATTGGATGCAGAGCTTATGGAAGCGTCCCAAGACGACGACGGAAACGATAGTCAGCATGACTCTACAGAGAAAACGCCTACAGTCACGCCAGTTATGCTCGCCGAAAATGATGATGTAATTATGGCCGGCAGCTCAGTAGTGGCCGATATTGTCAGACAGAATATCCATTAAGAAAACACGAATGAACCAGTTGAAGGTTTCAAACCAGTGGACTGTGAAAAAATAAGAATAAAAACGACGCCACGTGGTATCCCTAATTCTACACAGTTCCGGTTTACTAAAGAAGATGAGATGCCATGCACCGCCCAAGTTTTACCAGGCAGTGTACATCTCAGTACAAACCTAAGACTCCCAATTAACCCATCGAGTCGTAATTACGATGCCAATGCCGAACATTTGAATATATCTCGAGGAGATATCGGCTGTGTCTTGATGGGAAAACACCACAACACTGGCCAAATACCAAGCGATAACCGATCTTCGAGCAGTGCAGCGGATCGAACTCTGAGTACAATACACACAAAGCCTTGAGTGCAATCTCATAACAAGATTTGATTGAATCCACAGAGAAATGGGGGTTCACGGTCAAAGTCATTGCATTTACTGCAAGACACCTCGACGAATGCAGCCATGCCCTCATCGACAATTAGTGATCCTCCATCTGAGTCTGCAAACAATTCGCACTCATGCTCGGCTGACAAGACTGGTTCTGAGTCGAAACACAGTCTTTCTTCAGCTGCAGCAATGCAGATCTACAACAATGTCTTGGCAGCCGCATCTGCAGTTTTACTTCCATTTTTGAAGATGTATGAGTCTCTGCATGAGGCCTATAAAGATCAGACATCACTAATTATAACTCTGAAGGAAAAGATGGACTAATTTGAGTCTGTAACAAACTTTCTGCAAACTCAGTTGACACAAGAAGCAGAACACACAATGCGATGGCAAGAGCGATTAAGCGATCTCTCCGCACGTCATCGCTGTCAGAATGATACCTTATCCGATGGTTTGCTAGATGCCGTAAAATGGATGCAACATTATTCTGCTATGATGGGTCCAAACATTGCGCTTCAAAGAAATCAATCAACGTTAGCTGCAAAACCTGATGCAACTCCTGTTAGCATGTGCCCAGAATTAACCCCTGACCCGAGTGACTTACAAGATCGACCAATAAACAGACCAGATGTTGCATTGACATTGAAGCCCATCGTTCAAACAAAAGTCCTTCCGGGTGTGGCTGCTTCAGCTGGAAGTACAAACCCAGATGCTTATCGCCATGAGCCCACTCCTGTCCAAACGACTAATCAACAAGCCAAAGGCCAAACTTCAAGCTTAATTACTGTGATGCCTCGGGTTTCTTTTGGAATCTTTGAAGACTCAGCAAAATAAATTGATCCCTCCACGAAGTCGGCAGACAGTACCTCGATTATCCAAACCCAGCAAGCAGTGCCTGGAAAAAGAGTGCCTGTCGCCAAGAAAAGTACACGGACACCGAAGTCACGGAAATTCATCAGACACGTAACTTCCAATGTTAAGTCAGGTCTATTGAACCGTACAGACCTGCCAAAATTGGATGTCCAAAAAATCCTTTCTGCTGTTCATAAATCGGCCCCCGGCCATACAGATGTACCTCCCAACAAATGACAAAGAGTCGACTCAGCTTCGGAAAGGATTATGAGTAAATCATCTGATCTGCGATTGAAATTTGTGATCTCTCTACATACTCTGATGAAATTGCATCTGATCACTTCACAGTCAATCCTTGTGCGGCCCACGCAAGCTCACAAGCTGGAACCCTGCGAACCTCAAAACCTGAGGTGCACTGGGACAAGACGTCTGACACCCGGCCAATGGTCTCTGAGCAACGCTCAAAAATGCTGGTATTACTGAATCCTAAACACACCAGATCCCAAGAAAATAAGCAACCTCGCAATTCCTCATGTGTCTCTGAATCCCTGAATTCTGGCACAAGCTCCTGGAACTGTAAACTGAGATTACAAAATCTCCATCAGGAAGATCATGATCTGAACCTGAATCACAACAACGTGCTGAAACTGTTCACTTGCATTTCATCGCTTTGCACGATAATGTCAGACGATATTCGAATTGTTGAGTATGCTACAGAAAGGTGCTGTGATCAAGTTCTGTAACATATCAATTCAGCCTCAGTTCGTAACACCATTCTGAATGCTTCAGACAAACTGTTAGTCTTCGGATTCCATATATCCATTGAAATGATGTGTGACGGACCCGACACAGGTGCCACTAGTAGGAGGGGTGCCTATCATGCCAATCAAGAGCAAAGACGTGCTGATCTACGTCGACCAATGTCAATTTCAGACACTAAAAGACCGCATACCAAGCTTGCTTCTAAAAACATCATCCATAGTGACAGAGCAGATCGGCGTTAGCCACCAGCATCTGTAAATGAGTGCATGCGCGAATTCTTATCCTGGAACACCAGAGGATTCATCCACTTATTTAATACATTTGATGCAGAATTGGAAAAGGTCTTTGTCATTTGCCTTCAGGAGACATGGTTGAGTGAGCCACCATCCAGAGATGAATTTGTGACCCTATTAAAACCTGCAATTAAAAACGCAAAAGGGCGTCCATCTTCTGGTTTACTGATGATGATCAGGATAAACACCTTGTGGTGGCTTGTCGATTCATTCAGCCCAAATCCCTTTGTGCAAGGTGCGTTGCTTCAATCTACTGATGAAAATCATGGCACAAGGAAGCACTTGCTTATTCTAAACGGGTATTGGAACCCGAAAAAAATAAGCACAATGTCCTTTCTCGAATCAATGACTTTTCACATCAACAAGGTCTTATTGCATTGCAAGAACCTTTCAATAATCTGTGCCGGCGACCTAAATTGTTCATAGTTCAAATTTGATCATGTCATACAGCTGTTTAAATTGTCATTGCACGATGAAGTAACCAGTCGCGGGCATCAGTGGAGCCAGGCACTACGCAATCGCAATTGTAATATGGTGAACGGACATGTACCAGGTGATCAACCACCCCAGCAAACGTGGTCCACTCATAACGTCCAGTCAATTATTGATTACTTTTGGGTATCCCAAAATTTATTCAAAAAGGGCATGACGCTCACAATAGGTACTATGTCAAGCAATGACCACAACCTTCTCCGGTTGGCCTGTATGGTGGAATGGCCAAGTGAAAGTAGAAAATATGACATTCCAATCTCTGTAAACACTGGTGGTAATCGTCTTAGGATCGATAGTTCTAAGATCCAGAAACTTAGTCAGAAATTTCTTCACGACGTAGCAAAGTCGGTTGATTACGCTCCCCTACTTTCTGACTTCATTACAGTGAAAGCTCTAAATCGTACTATGGGTCTAAAACATGATATTGACGCAAGCCAAACAGGCGATGCGACGTGAAATCTTTGAAGAAGTCCCGAAACGCTGCCACCGACACCATTGTAATAAAAATTGCAATCCATACACATCGTCAAGCTTATCGCAACTGGCTAAAATCCCAAAAATCAATAATTGAGCAAGACAAAGCAGAGACATTAAGGATGCACTTAGTCCAGAAGAACTCTCGCAAAATCTGGGCTATTTTGAATACAGGAAACTCAAAACATCTCTCTACCTTGTCTAACGCGATCGACGCCGCCCAATGGGAACTCCATTTTGCAAATATCTTTAGCAATCCATCTCATGAAGAATTAAGAGTGGCAGAACATAAGCTGACATCATGGGACTTGCAAATAACATTGGAAGACATCAATGCTGCAATACGGACCCTGAAAAATTCTCACACGGCAGGCCCAGATCTAATCACTAACATGATGTTGAAAAAGAATGAGGAGCAATGGGCAACTTTCATCGAATCTCTGTTCTCACGATTGTCGTCATCAATGATGATTCCGGACTCTTGGCGCGAAGCAATCATTTTTCCCATCCATAAAAAGGGCAATCGGGCGGACCCTACCAACTGTCGCCCGATTGCCCTGTTGGACACGATAGGCAAAATCTTTGCCTCTTTTCTACGCCAAAAATTAGCAGAATGGTCCGTGTCTGAGCAAATCCCTGTTATTCGACAAACTGGTTTCACTAAAGGTGTTGCAATGGAAGTAAACATGTTGCTGCTAACCATACTTAAGCTTGAAAGTCTGAAGGCAAAGACGCGACTATACTTAGCTTTCATTGATTTACAGGGAGCTTTCGATAGCATCAACCGCTCCAAATTGTGGCAAAAACTGGCAAACTGGAATTGTCCCAGTAACTTGATTGAACCCATTAGAGCACTCCATTCGGAAACTGTCATCAGCAAAAGATTAAACAATCATGGCACTTTATCAAAGCAGATACCAACAAATATGGGAGTGAAACAGGGTTGCCCACTGGCTGCTGAGCTATTCAAATTGTTTATTTCTGACATTCCTGTTCATCGCAAAAATGTGCGATGCTTTACACCCAAACTAAATAATACTAAAATTGGTTGCATCATATATGCCGACACGTGGTCCTTTTAGATCGGACCCAGATCAGTTTACAATGACAATTAACACATTTACATGAATATTTGAATGTCAACGATTTAACATTAAACACTGAAAAAACTAAGATTGTTATTATTGGTCGAACAAATATCAAAAAACAGAATTTATTCACGTGGAAATTTGACAACAAATATCTGGATGTAGTGAACTCAATCAGATGTTTGGGAACTACATTCAACAGCTCTCTTTGCGAACATCATTGGAAGCATGATATGATAAATCGCATGATCCAATTTAGCATACAAGGTCAGTTGCTGAACAAAACCTATGGGAAATTCACATTAGCTCCCGTTTTGACTTTCTATGTCCAAAAAGTAGTCCCGGCTATCACCTTTGGATCAGAAGCCGGGTGGAATATCGATGTCTTGTTTTGGCAGAAGCTGGAAGACATTTTTTGGAGGCGTGTTATGAAGCTTCCCCTCTACATCTCAATGATCCAGATAAGGTACGAACTTTCATTAAATTCTCTTCATGCTTGCGTTATGTGGAAATCTCTAACGGCATTGCGCAAGATGAATCTGACCCCGATACCGCCAGCATTTCAAATCTTTTCTGTGAGATCAGGTCCAGGAAAATCAAATCTCTTAGAAGAGTGGAAACAAATAATGGAATCAATCCTACTTAGCGCTGACCTGACTCTGAATGACCTCATAATGAAAAAAAAAAGTTTTAATATTGGTGTTGAATCCAGAACAACGATCAATGCATACAGATGTCGACTACCTTAGATTCTGGAATAGGAGCGCATAAGTTAAATGTTCCAAGTCAATACTTAACTAACTGTCCCTCTCGACATGATCGCGACCAGTCCTTGAGATTCAGCTTAAACGCCGCGAAAACTAAAGAGATGTTGCGGCTCCATCATTCCAATGAAGCAAACGATCATTTATGTCACTTCTGCCTCAATGAAATTGAAAACTCTGTGCATCTTCTCATCAATTGCACGCAGATCATACCAAACCGAATGCAGCACCTAGGAAACTATATTCTCGCGACTTTAAGCGGCCGAGACTGGTGGTCATATGCTGCGGCTGGTCATTGTGTTAAATTGAGCTGTGCTGAGGTCGATTTTTTGGATTCATTACGACTAGAGACAAACTTTTGACCGTTTTAAGACAATCTCTTCCTTGGACAATTAAGTTGAGGCAGCATATCATGTTTTGTTTTAGTAAATTAAGAAATATGTTTTCACGTTGTAATAAAAGTCTGATGCCACAGTGCTTGCACTGATGTTTCAATAAAAAAAAATAATAAACTACTTTGCCACAAATGCCTTTCACTAATTTAGAGGGAGGTAATTTTGCTGTTTTTGGTTGAAGCCGTATTATTGCTTGAAATTGCTGCATTGTTTGAATTATGATGCTCTCATTATATTGAGTTGTTGCAGGGGTTTTGGTAGTGGGATTAATTCTAAGTTATTTGTGATAGCATGTGAAGGAGTTTGGTTGTTGTCAAGTTTTGTAGTGCAGTAACTGCAAAGTATTAAGGGGTCAGTTATTTAGTATTTGTTTTCTGCTATTAGGTAGAGGCATGCAAATGAGAAAGAGTAGAGCAAGGGATTGGTCAATAAGGTTTACTGGGTGTGTTGTGTAAGGAGAGAGTTTGTCAGAAAGTATTTTTCCTGAGAGAAGAACAGATAGCTATGGCTGTGTGTTTCAGAAAACAGATTATCTGGATTTTGGGAGACTCATGGATACATTGGTTGGAGGTACATGCAGAACCCTGTGGAGTAGCTGCAGATCTGGGATTCCCTCATGTGGAAGTGCACTGGCATGAAGTGCGTGGAATGAAGTGGCTGGACTTGGTACCTCTTTGTGCTAGTTTGGAGACAGAGCATCATCCAGACATAATTATTATTCATTGTGGAGGGAACAGTTTAGGACATGTGTCTGGAATTTCTTTGCAATTTGCAATGAAAGAAGGACTTGGGAAGGTCATGGACATGATTCCAAATTCCCAATTAATTTTTTCTCGTATTGCGCGGAGACAAATGTGGCTGCGTTCTTCTTCATTTGGTCCAAAAATGGAGAAAGCGAGATGCAATGTCGATAATGCTTTTTGTGCCTTTTTAGGAGATGTTTGCATGTCCTCTTTTCACAATGAAAATATCATGTTCTGTAGCACATACATTTTTCGCAGAGATGGAGTCCATCTTACTTATGCTGGCAATCAGATTTTCTGAGAAATGTACAAAACGTATTGTGAACTTTTTTGGAATTACAGTTATCTATTTTGCAGTAGATGTTGACGATTTCAAGTTTTTCAAACACACAACAACACCACCAAAAGGCTCTTTTCAGAGCTACCAATTGCTCCCAGACAAAGGTGCATTGGTTTTGCTAGGGCAGCACCCCAAAACTTTATATGTCCTCAAACTGTCCGCGGACTTCTAAAAAATGCACAGGGCTCTGCACTATTTATTTGCCACTTCTATTTTTAAACTGTGAAAGGCGGCTATGAAAAGAGCCTTTTTTTATTTTTGTTCTTTTATATTTTTTTGTTTTTTTACACACGACACACTAGGAGAGGAGAGGAAAGGAGTGTAAGGAAGGGACACCAACCACGGGGATAAGAAAGGGCAGGTGGAGAGAGGAAGATGTAGGGTGGGCCTTAGTTAGGTAGGTAGCAGGTCTTCTGGTGCTCTGTGACCGCAGTCTCGAAAGCACTTTGAAGACTCTTCCCCCCTGCAGAGTACTGCATCGCAGTACATACACAATATTGTGACCCTCGAAAGGTAAGGGTCAACAGCATCGTGAATGGCCTGTGAGGCAGCTGGAGGGATGCGCTCTCCCACAGGTGAGAGGAGCAGAAATGGAGGATGTGGTAGAGGAACTCAACCTACTATGTTGATCACAAGGTAAAACCTTGCGAATGGACCCACTGTGGAACGACCTTAGGTGTTGCTTCATGGATATCGTACCAAAGCTGTATGAACCAAGCCTGCCACGACTCAGCACCATTTTGCACTGGTTGCAGGTGACCTTGTTCGCACATGCTTTTGGTACGCCACAATGAATGGTAATCAACCGCCACACCCAAGACAGTGGGCCTCATTACAACCCAGGCAGTAAGTTCCCAACTTTACCACCATGGTGTAAACGCCTGGGTTGTAATGAGGCCCAGTGAGTGCTGGTAGTAGGGACTTCCACTACCTCATCCTCTTCATCTTCTTCATTCTCCTCCTCTACATCCTCCTGGTGGAGGGGTTGGGGGTGTTGCTGAGGCAGATATAGCACCAGCTGGAGCAGCAGCAGCCATGGATGCCGTCAGGGTTGATGAGATAATCTCAGCAAGAGCAAGAGCAGCAAAGGCAGCAAATGTCAATCTGCAATAGCCAGAAACTCTGCGGTGTGGCCTTTTGTAGGGATGCAGGGGCGTGCTCTGCGGACAGCCGCGCTGTCCGCGGACAGATCGAACACCCCAAAAAGGCATAAAAAGTTCTAAAAATTATGTATAAAGCCAGGGTCATTGTCTGTGACATGATTTGTGTCATCAATGACATTTGTGATGTCATCTTTGATGTCCTGGGTGTTAGTCTTAACAATGCACATTGGTGGCGCGAGTTATGGATGCTTAGTTTACCATAACTGGCGAATTTCAGGGGTTTTTCGGTTTTACTTTCAACCATAACGTCCTTTAACAGCTTTTTTTACTGAATTTCACAGCAGCGCTCTTAAACATAACATCCCTTTAACAAAAAAAAATGTTTCTGAATATACATATAAATACTATATATACATATATACTATACAATATATCATTGTTAGAAACAAATAGGTAGCCGCTTCAGCCACACTGCTCTAGTTTTAGCTGCCTTTATCCAATGTATTCTAGGTTGTGTATATTCACCCATGTTACTATCTCTTGTGTAAGTTTACTTATTAAATGTATCCTCACTTAGTGTACTGACATTTATAGTATGCTCTTTTTATCATCAATCTATCTCACATAACTCCATGAGCTGACTTTTATTGTATTGACCTTTTAAGTAACATTGTATCACTACTGTCTGTTTCATCATTCGTATTCAGTACCCAGAATTTAAAAAAAAGAAAACATTCTTATAACCGCGATTATACATAAAACGTGTGATTGGTGTATTCGGAATCATGCCTAGCTACAGCAATGACTGCCGTGTTTAGAGTCCTTTTTAATAACAATCTACTACATAAATATTTATACATGTATAAAAACGTATTTGAGCCACCCATCAACTAATATTTTGTAACCACGACTATAAAATGTCAATGAATCATAGCCGTGGTTATACAGAAACATATTTTTGGTATTATTTCAAGTGTATTTGTATATTTATAAGTAGTGATTTAAAGGACTGTTTTAGGGTACACAGATTGTAGTATTTTAGCACATTTGGTGTACTATTTTGATGTTATGAAGGAACACCGCATTTCCTTCATTGGTTAGGTGTACTCCATCATGACTATAGAAATTGGCCATATAGAAATGTATGTTGCTGTTTGAAATCCATAACTGGTTGTGGTCGCTCATGAATGCTCAAACTACTTTATTAACATTTCTCTGTGATTTTTCAATTTTACCATTGAGGGCCGATTCATGGAACAAATGTGTGCCGAAAATCTTGGCGCAAGTCGGCGCAAGCGTGAAAAAACAGGCGCACGTGCACGTGTGCGATTCATGGAAGGGCCTGCGCGTGTTTACTGTGGGATGTGCACCAAATCCGAGCGTGGGGCGCACGGGCGCACACGTCATAGCAACATCCCGAACGCCGCGAGCGACGCGCACAGCGAAAGCGCACAATGACGGCGCACACACCAAAAAGGGGGCGGGACACGGGGCGTAACACGTGGAATGGGGAACAACGTGTGAAAAAGAAGGCGTAAATGGGGAAGTATTGCAGGCAAATACACGGAACGCCCACACGCATGCGAACAACACGTATTCATGGAATTGAATACGGGAAACTCGCGCACGCTAAAAGACGCGCACCGGTGTCAACACATCTGCCACATGAAGGCAGGCGGAAGCGTCCCCGTGCGCAGTATAAAAGTATGCCCAAACAACAAACACGTATATACAGCTGAGATGAATGCCCATTTGTCGCAGCACTGATCGTGGGAAACCACAGGAGGAGGAAAATAGCCAGGGCACGCATTCTTTCACCACGGACAAGCCTTTTTGGGATGCCTGACGACCAATGTGCTCAGTGCCATAGATTGCACCCATGTGGCCCTACATCCACCCAGGGCCACTGAGCTCATCTATCGAAACCACAAGCACTGGCATTCCATCAAAGTGCAGGTTGTATGCGATGCCAAGGGAATCATCACCTCTGTCTATGCGAACTACCCTGGCTCTACCCATGACAGTTTCATATACAGAATGTCTGCCCTGAGCCGGGCCCTGGAAGCTGGGAAGCATGGCTACCCCTGGCTCCTAGGTGAGTACAAATGCCTGTGCACATGCATGCATGTCACACACAGACAAATACACAAACCCAGCTAATCACAACCATTATCACCTCCCCAGGGGACAGTGCCTACCCTCTGAGCAACCACATGATGACGCCAATCCGGAACCCCACCACACCACCCCAGGTAAGATACAATGCTGCCCATATTGCAACCAGGGGCATAGTGGAGCACACATTTGGAGTGCTCAAGTCACGCTTCCGCTCCCTTGACCACTCTGGCGGCCAGCTACTATATGCACCTCCAGTAGTGTGCAGGATCATTGTGGCAGCATATGTCCTGCACAATTATGCAACATTGTGGACGTACCGGTGGACATGGTGGTGCCCCCACATCCCCAACCACATGCACAGGTGCTGCCCATGGGAGGGGAAAGGGCACGTGGCGAGGCAGCCCGGACCTAGCTTGTGGCCACATTTTTCACCTAAACTCCCACCCCTGCGGAGTGCACACAGGCCTGGCACATACCAGTCGACAATCGATGATGACAAAGAGACAGTCAACTGTCACAACCTTACCACCCTGAGAATGTTGCCACGGAAGTGCTACATTTTGTGCATCCCTAGCTACTTAAACATAACCAATCTTGTGTGACCAAAAGGAACACGAGCAAGGTGTGTATCACACCACCCCATGCAAAGCAGGCCATGACAATCACTGGTATGTCACCCAAACCCTCCCAACCCACATCACCCTTGTCTGCCACACCATGACATGGCATGCAACAGCAAAAGCCCAACACATGACCAAATACATACGAAGTGACATGTGATAAATGGAAAGTGGCCCGAGACAATGACGCCTGACATGGAATCAGATGAAATGACTGACCAACAACCTCCCACACATACCAAGTCATACAGAAATGCTTTCCACCAGTGGTAGCATGAACAAAAGACTGAATGCCTATGCACATGCACATTGGGCAAGCCAAAATCACTACTCCCTAAATGGTGTGCTGTGTGTGTCTCCTGCAACACACTGCTCAGCACATAGCACAGTGAGCTGCCATTGTGTTGGGGATACACCTTGAGCATCACATCAAAAGGACAAAGAATATAAACAACCTATTGACGCATGTACACAATCCCCAAATGGCAATTGATCATGTGCTACAGGGACACAGCGTGCATGAGAAGGCAATCCGTGTGCACCTGTGGGCATGGAAGGGTGGTTGTACCTTGTGGTGGAGCCGGAGCATTATGTAACTGTGTGTGTCAGTAGGGACATGCACTCAATATATGCATGTGAAATCAAGTGACCCTCAGTGTCCTGTACACATCACATGCGAACATTGCCCATGTGTACACCCCCGCATGTCAAACCACAACAATCCCCTGACACCTGAAAAGTAAATAAAACACAGGAACAGCCATTGACCAGCAGAACACATCATGTTCATAGTACCCCACAATGACAATGTCAGAGAGTGCCCAAACACTGTAGCCCAAGCTGACTGTCCAACAACAAAAGGGCCTCCCTCATTTACACATCACCATGACCTTCTGAACAACTGTGTCTGGGGTATGTAGCCTTCTTCCTTCTAGTCTACCTGGCTACAGGATCCCCTTACCCCTTGGACTTAATGTTCCACATTGCGTGAAAATGGGGTCCAGACCCCTCAGAGGCCACCTTGACTGGTAAAATTACCAAATCGCAGAGAACTCCAAGGAGCCAAACCCCCAAACCAGGGAAAAAAACCTGGAAGAGTCAGCAGTAGATAACGTGAAGTTGCAAAATAATGTCCAAGCACATGTACAAGCAGAATGCTAGAACAACCAAGGTAGCACAGTTCAACAATGGTTCAACAGGATGGGTACCATTTTCAGGACACAATATACAACTTACACAGGCCTCCAAGACCCTGGTGGGGAAAGAGGGTCAGGGATCCGTTGTTTGGACAGGCATTGGTATTCAGGATAACCAGAAAGAGGGGCAGGAGAGGGGAGTTTGATTGGTAAGGGAAAGCAGGCAAAAGACAAAATACAACTATTGACAATAACACATACTCATTCAGAGAAACCATGTTCTTCATGCACATTGTACTAAATGAGTAAAATGCAAGCCAAAGAGAGACTTATCTCTGGGGTGAGTGCTGGCCTCCTGCCTGCCCACTCTCAGGTCCGGTAACAGGAGCAGTTCTATGCTGCTAAGAGAGCGTGAGTTACTAATCTGTGTGTGTCTACAACACACACACAACACCATTCATGCCCCAAACTAAGTGACTTCTCCACAAACAAACACTCTTGTCTGATGCTTTGTACGTATACGTTAGCTTGCCCCTGTGATGGTACACTGTCAATGCAGTAAGGCAGGTGCACATGGGGCGCGCGGTAAATGGAAGAATAATGTGTCGAAGAATCACACATGATAGAATTGTCCCTGGGTGAAATGCTAGACGCGTATAGCGAGGTGCGACTTCAGTACAAGTCGTGTTCTGGCAGCCGCGGATTTCAATAGGTAGTGCACGTGGCAATTTGCACATGCAAATGATATGCACTGCACTCAAGTCTATGCCTCGCTGGGTGTCCCTGTGCGCTGTATTAGTTTCTGGCTAGGAACGCTACTACGCCAATAACTCAGATTCTATGGAGCAGGGGGGACTCCAGGATATGTGCGACGACCCCTGCGTGTGCCCCTGACAACTTGTAATGCTACTTGGCATTTGTTCCTCAACGCATATTAGCTGTATTGTGCACTTCTACAACAATGACTGGCCAAGCTCCCCAGCACTGGTGCTACTTAGCATGCATGTGCAAGTGGCCTGGTGGAAGGTTGGCTGTGGTATGGCCCCTTGTGCTGCTCACCTTGCTTGGTGATCCTGGAAACACGTCTGCTTCTGTCGGACGTCTGAGCTCAAGCCCTGTGCTTCTGCTTGCACACACATGCGCACGTTTGCACCACCGAACATGGCCAGGTTTCAGTAGTACTTGTCCCTGTGTCTGCTGGGAAAGGTAGTCTGGAGGCTCATTTTCCTGCAGAAAGGGCATACAAGATATTAATAAGGCTGGAAAGTTCCCTGTGTGTGTGTCTTCATGCTGGTTGTCACTGGGCCATGTTTGAGACCTACATTCGAACTCCTCCCACCATCAGTGTGACTTTGACAGCCAAAGGGTGCAGGCTGCTGTCTACAGAATGCAGTGTATCTAGCACATATACAGGCAAGAAAAGAACATACATCACAATCCACATCAATTAATGGAGACATCAATCATGTACTCACCCAAATTGATTGCAAACATGCCGTGTAGAAAACCCACTTAATCCCCACTAGGGGAGTTAACACAAGTAGTACAGCAGCAGACAGGCCACAGATATGACGAAAGTCCAATGCCCTTGTGTAAATGGTTGTTACACCGAACCATCCTTGCAAGCCCATGGATAAGGGAAGCAGGAGTGGCCTATGTGAGTCAGGACCCCAAGCTGCAAACACATACATGAGACAAGCTTGAAGGACCCAGCTGGAACAGAGAGTGGATGCTTTCGAAAGCCCCAAAGCACCACACCATCACATGACTGCACAATAGACAAGCAATTTTAAACTATATTAACTAATTGAACTAACTACAAAAACCCATATTACCTAATTAAACTAACTATAAAAATAAAAAAATGGCCACATACGACCCGGGGGGAGGCACCCAGGAGGGGGGAGGTACAGGGTGCAGCTCAACACCCACATGCAATGATGTTGAGACAAAATTAAAACCTCCATGGGCTCAACGCCTTCACAGCCCGACCTGTGTGGGAGATAACTTGTCGTCCTCATCACCCTCTGGCTAAAAAGGTTGACGTGGCACAGTACCCTGAACACGCCTAGGCGCAGCTTGTCCCTCGTCGGCAGCAAGTCTGCGGGATGGGTGAGCCTGGTTCTGTGTGGCGATGACACGTAGGTCAGCATGTAGAACCTTGCGTGATACGCGTGCTTCCTCTTGCAAGGTAACACGTGTAACACAGAGTTCTTCCTGCATGGCCTGGCTGGACAACTGGTACACCTCCCAGCAAGCACATAGCTCAGCCGAGATGGTATTCTCTAGCTGCTCCAACCTCTCCTCTGACCGCGTCCTCTGGGACATCAAGAGCACAGCCAGCGTAGATTTGAGGGATTCATAGTCAACACTCATGGCCTCCATGTGTGCCTCTGTGTGAGCAGCAATTGCTTGACACAAAGACACCATTTCAGCCCGGCGTGCCCTGACTGAGGCCGCCATGCCCAGCCTGAGCGAGCGGGCCATGGACTGTGCCACCCGCTGCTGGAGTTCCACCTGCCTAGCAGGAGGGAGCACGGATTGGGCCACACATTTCATGCTCTCAGTGATGTTGTCAATTGCTGCCCCCTGGTGTTTTGAATCGGCAACCATGGCTTGCTCCCACTCAGTATACACCAGTGGCACACGGCCACCACATTGCTGGCTTGACACCTGCAGGGCCCAAGGAGCCGACGTCCTTGTTGGGTTGGTACCGCCCGCGGCTGCAGGACTACATTCCTCCATTGACGTGATGCCCCAGGCACATCAGCAACTGGTGTGGAGGGTGACCCTGTGTCCCGATCCACCCCAGGCAGAGGTCCCACCACCGTCTGGCCCCTCAGTGCAGGTGTCGCAGACAGAGGAGCATCCACATCAGAATCACTCACTTCTGACGAATGGACCTGATGCACATCCAACTCGACATTGTTGTCAGAGTGATCATCCGGGCTAGACTCATTGCCAGCTGTAGACAAGATGGTCTGTAACACAAGTGGGTTCTCGTGGTCTACCACCCCACGACCCCCACTTGTGCTGGGTTGCTGGTGTGATAGCAACCCTGTTCCTGGCATCACAACACCATCCACTGGCTCCATTGCGTCATCATCTGAAAAGTGTAGAAAAATTAACATTAGTACACATGTCAGAAGCACATAACACACACACACATAGACATCACATAGACAGCCAACACATGAAGCAGACATGCCACAAACAAATGAGAACCTGGGATGCATCCAGTGGCCTTGATATGCAAACCCATCCCAAAAGCAGAAATGGATGTGTCTAAATAGCAAAACCTACACAAGTACAAAATGTAGTATATGAACTCCATCAGACACCACCTCTGTCAGGTACATTTCACAGGCAGAAAAGACAGATGGCAAATAAGAGATGGAACACACCATAAGCATTTCTGAACTGCAAATTGACCACTGCTGCAAGTGAATCCAAACACACAATGACGCAGGTAACATGCATGTAGACATGCATCACTAAATTATCATCATCGATATAGCTCCATCCATCTGCAGCTCGGCCCATACCGGGTGGCATGGGCCATGTAGATATAGTGAATGTCCCAAGCAAAGCAAGGGCCTGCAACCAGGCTTGAGGTACCATCCGAGCTGCAGGACATGAGGCCTCCACAACACACCTCCGGACCAGATTGAGCACATTGGGCTATGAATGTGCCCTATTACATCATTCCTTGTGGAAATCTCCATGCCCAGGACCCACCATAGTAGCCAAGTGGGCCTCGGCATACATATACTGCACAACAGTGAACCTTCAGGATCATGCCAGTTCCACATAACGTGTGCAATGCAGAAATCTCACCAGCATAAACGTCAATCAACTACATATTAGTCAGTCAACAAAACAGCTGCAGAAGACACATGTGTAAATGAACACTTTCACAAACACACAAGTGAGTACTCGCAATGTTGCACTACACAATGTTAAAGCTGCTTGCATATGTGAAAGCGTTCATATACCTTTATTGTGAACATGACCAGCATCCAATACACCAAAGCAAGCAGCTACAACGCTGCTTGCTTTGATGTATGTGGAAGTGCACACATACACACGTGAAGGAAGCTCCACAGTCATTACAACCCGATTGGCAGGCTACATCCAATCAGCGCCCTATGCCAGTTGGTATAGGCCGCAGATGGACCAATCAACTCATCTAAACAACCACTAGGGAGTTCCAATACTGAGTACATGTGTTACAGGATGCACCTGTGCACGTCGCTTTCATGACAGAGAAGGGATGAAAAACTGGCCATACATGCCAGGTCACTTTGACATTGCATCAGTGAGCAGGCATGTAGAATGGTGTAACATGGCTCAGAAGCATGATGAGAGGTTGATGCAGTGCTGAACATGTGTACATTACCCACTATCTACATGAACAAGTAAATTATGATGTCTATCAATAAACGTGAAGGCAGTGCAAGGGCAAGTTCAGTCATCACGTGCAATGTGCATGCAATGGGTTGCATGGCTACAAGCAAAATCCCCACCCCCCTTAGTGAAAATGCAGGGAGGCATTGCATGGCAGCGAAAGGGTGATCAGAGACCTGTGTATTGGCAGACAGTGTTGACTAGCGTCAATTGCATCATCTGAGTCAACTGACAACACAGCAGATGATAATGGGACAGTAAGCAGGACACATGATCAACCCTCAGTAGTACACCCATGTGTGCAGAACACACTATACCAGTTGAACAGAGTCAGTGGGCCTGAAACAGGGGGATGCCTGTGTCCCACATAGACTGTGACACTCTAAACCTGTGTGTGATGCTGGACTGAGCCAGAGGGGGCATGGAATGGATGATCAAATGCCATGAAATGTAGGTCATCCTGGACACGCACTAAAATGATCATCCAGTAAAGGACACATAGGGGCATGCACGGAATGCACATGGAGCATGAATGGGCACTCATGTCCCTGCGGAGCATCTGCCATCTGCACTGTCCAAGTGATACACCCTGCATCAAGGACAAATGATGTACCCCACTGAATGTGTCTGGCAGGTTGGCTGGTGGAAGTTTGCATGTACACAGGAGCCTTGAACAGGCCATTGCAGTATGCCAACATGATGCACACCAGTGCCATGTGGTACAGGGGGGTGGAGGGGCAAGGGAGAATGCCTATGTGGAGTACCCGCATGCAGGCAGAAGACACATGCACGTCAGTCATGCAATGACATAGTCCCAGTGCTGAGAGGAAAGACACGCCAGGCTACATGTAGAAGGGCCAGTGAGCTGGAACATGGACCGGTGGGGCAGCCGGGTGAGTAGCACATGAGTAGGGTGCAAGTGTGGCAATGAGGACAGTCCCCGTCTGCTCTACATGTCCAGCATCCTGCACAGCAGGCACACATCAGTGAAGCATTGCATGACTTGCAAATGAGAACCATGTACATATGACATGTAGTGGCAGTCAAGCACAACACATCACACAAGCAAACCACACATGGCCTCGATAAACACGCAACAACACTCACTGGACAGGGCATCAAAGTCCAGCAACTCTCCCACTCCTTCGACCATTCCTGCTGGTATGAACCCCGCAACGACTGACTCGTGCGAAGTGAGGTCTTCCTCCTCAGGTGGTGGACCACTGCCAGTCACCAGAGGCATGTTGTGATTAGAGGCACGCTTTGCCTTAGTACTGCGTTTGAGGTCATCCCAATGCATTTTGCACTCTTGAGCTATGCGCACCTCATGGCCAAAGGCACTCACACAATCCGCAACTTACTTCCAGTGGGACAAACGATGGGCAGCGGTAGTTTGACAATTCGGCCCCACTAGCATATCACAGTTGTGGTCCTGCAGGTAGTCCACAAGGAAGTCCAGTTCCTGCACGCAGAAAGGCATCTTCCTCGATGTGCCGGAGGCCGGAGCTGTGTCTGGGATCCCAGCCTCTACTGCAGGTGCAACCATCCTCCTCTTGGACAGTGGTCCGGACCATGGCTGGCAAATGCCGCCCTAATCAGTATGGGCAGTGGCACTGGTGGATTGAACTGAGCGAGTGGCAGGTGGAACAAGGATAGAAGCCCTGACTTGTGTCAGTGGCTGCTGGTTGCCCTGGAATGGACCCTGCGCAGCAACATCCGCTGTGCCAGGGTCATTGACCAGGACTGTCCTGGATGATAGACTCACAACCGGGGTGGTGTCGGCTGCATCTGCCCATGCACTTGCCAACACCCGGCTGGTCGGGGCAGCAGATGACATTACTGCCCCAGGGACACGTGCCTCAGTCAGGGCAGCCCTGTGTGCATTTGCGGTGTGCCTCCTGACCTTCTGGAAATCTTCCTGGGACTCTTCGGGTGCCAACACAGCTGGCGCTGGCAGACCCTGAGCCTGGGTGGTGGTGTCCACAGCTGCACCTGCAGCTACCACTAGCCTTGGGCACGTGGCAGTCGATGAAACGGTCTGCCGGGTCACATGGGCACCAGTGCCAGATGCAAGAACTGCATCTCCCGGAGCCGCAGGGGGTGGTGGCATGACTGCACCAACACGTTGCACAACATCTTGCCAAAGTGGCGCACCCCTGCCTCCTCCACCTTTGCAGCCACCCTGGACACCCTGGAGTCCCCCTACTCCCTGGTCACCCTGGCCACGTCCTGACCATGCCCGCCATGCAGAGTATGCCCAGCTGAGGCATCCCTCACCTTTCGTGGCCTCCCAGCCATGGCACAGATGTAGTAGTGTCGGCACAGATGTAGTAGTGCCAATGGGAGGTGTACACGACAATTGTCCTGGGCAATTGGGGTGAAGGGGGTGGGATACAAGATGTTAACAGCACCCCTGCAACTGCAAGGCTGTATGTGACCCCGGTGATAAAGAGAGGGGTCACGCAACGCTCAGGCACCCCAAAACTGCAATAAAACCGTGCACGCACCCCCGGTAGCCCACATGTGTGAAATTAACCTCCCGCAGTACACGGTGGCACCCAGGGACACGAAAAAAACACATATGTGTGAGACACGCAGGCTACTATGACCTTAAAAACGGGTACGTGATACACAGGGGCACCCGCAGTGGGAAAAATAGCATGCGCGACTCACCGTCAGACTAGCGTGATAATGAAAAAAATGCATAGCCAATACCCCTGCCAAAAGAAGAGATACGTCCTTGATCCGCTGTGAAGTTGTGATGGCGCGCAAAACAACACGAAGTAGCAACACACATGTTGGTCTCCACGAAAGGCACGTACAGTGAACTGCTGGCCCCGCTCACCTTTCACCTGTGCTGAGGGAAACGCTTGTGCGCATCACTTCTCTTACGTGCTTAGGCCCTTTCCTTGGATTACACGCATTAACACCCGTATGCGATTTTTTTGCACGTGCGGATGCACGCGTGCTGAGGGAAACACCTGCGCATATCAAGTCACATATGCGCTTATGCGCTAAGGGCCTTTCCTCGAATTACACGCTGACGTACAGTTTTTTCACGTGCCAAATCACTCTGTATCAAGCTGGCCACGCTACAACACACAGAAGACCACGCTCCTGCCCAGAAGGCCATTTTCCTGCCCCCCAGAGCCCCGAGTACGCTCCCACCTGCCATCTGCTGCTGCCTGCCTGCCTGCTGGCCACATGCCCTGCTATTTGGTGCCTGCACATCAGCCGTCTGCAGGGTCCAGTTGCTGTGACCACCCCTGCTGGAACAGAAGACTCCCGACTGGTATTCCATCGCTCCACAGCCCAGCTACAGGACCCAGTTTCCCACCCACACCTGCCTCGGGGGTTGCCATGTCCGACACAACACCATCTGGCACCAGTGGCAACCCCCCAGCAGAGAGGCAGAAGGCTGCCAGATTCAGTGCCAATGAAGTTGGCATCCTGGTGGAGCAAGTCCTGGGGCATTATGATGCCCTCTTTGGAAGTTCACGCACCGACAATGAAGGACGGAAGAGGATCTGGAATGACATCGTGGCTGCCATGAACGTGGACATGCAACACGTCCGGAAGCACTGGGAGGACTTCAGGTCCAGGACCCTCAGCAAGGCCTGGCACCTCTTGAAGGCAGCGGATATTGAAGGGTGCCGGGTCTGCCTTACCAACATCTAGATGAGGGTCCTGGAATGCATAGACCCAGTGCTCAGCCTCCAGATCCTTCAGAGGCAGACCCATCCGGAGTCGAGGAGCGGTAAGTGTACATGCGTACTGATCGGACGCTGTGCAAGTTGAGGTGTGCCAGGTGTGTGCAGGTTGGACATATGTCTTGAAAGGCCCATGTATGGATGTGTATGTACAGGGACATGAGCCTGCCGCATGTGAGTCCAGTCATGTGTGAGGCACACCAATGGTGTATGTGTTCAAATGCATGGTGCCCAAATGCATGTGTGGGTGCACACATGTTTAGATTTCTGTGTATGTACTGTGGAATTGTTGTGGTGTGACACATGGATGCTGGTTCCACCTTCATGTATGTGCACAATGTATATGTGCGTGTGTGTGTATTTGACATGTGTGCCACTGTGATACACCATGGATGCATGTGACACCGACATGTAAGAGGCTGATTGGCAGATGTGACATGGATGCCGATGATTTCACTGCGACAGGTGGTGGAGATGTACAGATGCATGTATGTCTGGTGGTGTGTGTGCATGTGTTTGGCACTCCCAATGTTGCACGTGACAGGCTAACCTTCAGATGCTCATGCCATTGTATGTGTATGGATGGTGCTGCCTGCTGCAACATTCCTCAGAATTTGCGCATGTGTGTGGGTTCAAATGATATGTATGTTGGGGAGTGTTATGCCATGTGTGAAGTTTGACACTGCCACCCATGTGCAACTGTCATGTGTGTATCAGGCCATTGTACAGTGCCGTTATGCCTGTGTTCTGTCTCTCCCTGTCTGCAGCGTCAACTGATGAAGAGGGCGGAGACGGTGCTGTGGGGCACAGCGGCAGGGATCCCACCGCCAGCCGGAGATGCAAGGCTCATGTTGTCAACTCATCGGGGAGTGAGGAGTCTGGTGCCGTGTCCGCGGCCGCCGCTGCCAAGGGTAGGTCAAAGAGGCGGAGGTCGGAGGTGGACTCCTCGGCAGCAGAAGGGGCAGCTGAGACCCCACAGGGGCCTATGGAGGAAGATGGCATGGAGTCATCCAGGTCGGTGGGGGGTTGCTTGAGAAGGAGGCCGTGGACGGGCCACACACGGGGTCTGGAGGGGGATTCCATTGGTGCTAGTGGTGCAGTCCAGGGGCAGGGACAGGAGGCAGCACAGGCGGAGGTGCCTGTGTGTAATCCTGTCCCCCATCCTGTGACTGCATCATCCCGCACCAGCAGGGATGCCTTCGTCCAGACCCGTTTTCAGTGAGGGGATGCGCAAACAACAACTGGCCTTCCTCTCCCTGCGGATGTGGCAATCCGGGACCGTGTTGAGCCTGTCCTGGCTGGGGTGGCGTTGCGTCAACGTGGCATCCGAGATGAGCAGCGGCCAGGCTGATGGAGGACACATCCCAGCCACAGTCTGGATTCTGGAGTCGGAGGTCCAGCAAGGGTGTCCACCCCAACAACTGGACCCCAGAAGGAGGACGACGTGCAGCCATCAACAGGCAGGGCACATGCATGGCAGCAGCATGCTCAAGGTGGGAGAGATGATGGCTCGGGGCCATCAACATCAGAGGGGCAGTCATCGGCCAGAGGGCAGGAGGACCCTGGATTGGGCGTGTCTTCCATGTGGCAGCGGTAGGGCTGGCAAATAGAGCAGATGCGGGGGGAAGAGGCACAGCTCACTATGGTCAGGGCGGAGAACTCTATGCACAGGGCGTTGAGGCGGGCTGAGTGCCTCAAGGAAATTTGCAGGGAGTTGGAGGTGGACATGGCTTTATCCCTGCGAGACCTCGGGGCCAGGGAACAGGCCCTCCTCTAGGACGTTGAAGAGGAGTTCGATGATGCCCTGGCACGGGACATCAACAAGTAAGCCATTGGACTTGCCCGCCGCCTTTGTAAATAGTTCTGTAGGTGTAAGTTTCCTTTCTTTTTTTTTTTCCTTTGGGGCGCATGGACTATACCCCAACTTTTTGGATATAGTTATTTATTAGGTAGGCTTTTTGGTAGGTTTCCTTTGGATTGTTGAGCTCATGGACCCTGGATTTTTACATTGTATATAGTTCTGGACTGGATTTGACTTCATTGATTTTTTTTTTCCATGGAGCAATGTTTTTTTTAAACCTTTGGATTTGGTTTAATGGACAAACGCTTTGGAGCCATTTTCATTTGGATTTATTTGGATTCAGCATTCACATTTTTTCATTCATTTTGGACATCCAACCTTTTGTTTATTATTTCTTTTCTTGTGTGATTTTCTTTCATTCCTTTAATTTTGTATTTAATACTTCATTTGTGTGGTATTCTCTCATTGGTTTCGTCACAATGTGGGTTTTCTCATTCACTTGACCCCATTGTGTGTGTCTGACGGAAATGTATTGATGTACATACTTGTCATTTGGCATCTATCATGACATGGGGATTTCAATGTGGAGTGGATGGAATACTTGGTTGGGTGTTCGGACTGGGGTGGCGTGGGGTGGGATTCGGGTGGCCATAAGGGCCATGAGTGTGGATTGTGATGACGTGTTGGGGGTGACATGAGTCGGGGCCTGCTGGCAGGTGTCTGTCACTGAGGTGGGGTGGGGGGGCATGAGTCGGGACCTGCTGGCAGCTGCCCGTCACTGGGGGTGGGGTGGGGGGACATGAGTCGGGCCTACTGGCAGGTGCCCGTCACTGGGGGTGGGTGGATGGGTGGGAGACATAAGTCGGGGCATGCTGGCAGGTGCACGTCACTGGGGGTGGGGTGGGGAGACATGCGTCGGGGCCTTCTGGCAGGTGCCCATCACTGGGGGTGGGTGGAAGGGTGGGGGACATGAGTTGGGGCCTGCTGGCAGGTGTCGGTCACTGGGGGTGGGGTGGGGGGACATGAGTCGGGACCTGCTGGCAGGTGCCCATCACTGGCGGTGGGTGGATGGGGGGGACATGAGTCGGGGCCTGCTGGCAGGTGCCCGTCACTTGGGGTGCGATGGGGGGACATGAGTTCGGGCCTGCTGACAGGTGTCCATCACTGGGGGTGGGTGGATGGGTGGGGGACATGAGTCAGGGCCTGCTGCAGGTGTCCATCACTGGAGGTGCGGTGGGGGGACATGAGTCGGGGCTAACAATTGTGCTCACAAGTGCATGGTGCCATGTGGGCTGCCTGCAGGGCATTGGGAGGGGGGCACCTCACACCCGGGAGGGCCCACGATCCCAAATCGTGTGTGAAACTCCCCACGTAGACCCCAAATACACGTACCCCGCTCTCGCCTAGAGTATTGCATGTGAAACTTCCTGCGCACCCCGAAAATACACATACCACGCTCACCCAAGGCCTATCGCATGAAAAAACTCCCTGTGTACCCCCCAAATACACCTACCCTGCTCGCACAGGGCCTATCGCTGTGAAACTCCCCACGTACCCCCCCAAATACACATACCCCGCTCGCACAAGGCCTATCGCGTGTGAAACTCCCTGCGTACCCCCCAAATACACGCAGGCTGCCCTTCCACCCTCCCCATGCCCGCAGGCAGCCCACACCACAGAGGGGACTTTTTCCACGCAATTTACCTGGCGCGAGCAGGATACGTGTATTCCGAGAGGTGCACGTGTAGTTTTACACGTGATAGGTCTGGCGAGAGCGAGGTACGTGCATTCCGAGGGATGCGCGGAGAGTTTTACATGTGATAGGCCTGGCGCGAGTGGGGTACATGTATTCCAAGGGGTGCGCGGGGAGTTTTACAGGCAATGGGCCTGGCGTGAGCGGGGTACGTGTATTCTGGGGAATGCAGGGGGAGTTTTATACACATTTTTGTGATTGGGGGGGCTGTATGCTGGTCCACTGGCCTTTGCGCCAAGTACTGGATTTGTGCAATGTTTTTGGCACATGGGGCGGGGTTGGGGATGTAACTGGCGCTGCTGCAGGGTCGCTGCGCCGCTCTGCACCACAGCTGCTTATGGATGTATTAATCCATGAATACGCTGTGCCACTTGTGCGCCGAATTCTATAAATTACCCCCTAAATCTGGTGGTCCATCTCCATTTTTGCCTGTGAGTCAGATTGGAAAAGATAAAGACGGTGTAAGGGAAAAGTTCCATTAATTTTTCATCATTAAAGTAAGGGACACACTTGTACATTCCCCAAATCATTGCCACCACAATTAATTAGTATGCCATCTGGCTGCCTCTTTCTTTTCAGACTGAACAATTTTGGAAAAACCTAGAACAATTCATTCCCCACAGTACAAACCATTTGTTTGTAAAAACTCTCAAAGCAAGGTCCATGTTAATATTTAGTTTCTCAAAAAACGCCAGTAACAAAAACAGCCACTTTCTCTGATCAACCGCACAGTTTTAAAATCAGAAATGATACATGGAGTCTTTCACTATTTCCAGGAAAATGATTCTGAACTGGAATAGACTAGGGTATGCATGATGTTTTTGTTTTGGTGTTTGTAATTAGTTGATTTTACTGATATAATTCGGTACTTGTGTGTGATAGGTTACAGTCAAAATGTGTCATCCATTAGAGCAGTTGTTTTAGTATATAGTGCTCATTTTATGGTATTCATTTTTGAAAGTATAAAAGCTACCATTTTCTGCCTTCATACCCAGTGTTATTACATTTTAATATATTTGAAGGTTTATTTGCTGTGTTTTGTTTGCTTGTTATATTAACCATTGCTATCAGATGGTTTTAATTGTCATTTTTGTATCTGCTATGCTTGTGTAGCACAACTGTTTTAATGCATTTTTTTTAACTTTCACTAACATGGACTTACAAAATTAGATTTGTCAATTAATGGAATTTGTATGCAGGTATTTAGTTCTTGTAGTTATGTTAGTGAGGCTGAGCGTTTATTTAATTGCATTTGTAATAATTTGAATTCACGTTCAGTTCATTATGTAGTACTTTTAGCTGTTTTCAATTTTCTGTGAGGTGCAATTGATGGTGTATTGCAAATTCATTTGAATCTTTTTTATATTTGTATTTTCTTGTGGCTGCTTTTTTAGCATCTGTTGAAGGAAAGTTGGATTCTTTGAATTGTTTTTCTGATTGGGTCTTTATTGTTTTTATGGTGTGTAGGTGGTGATAGGATACAAGTGCTTGAGGTGCACTGTGGCTAATGAAGTTGTTCAGTTAACTCCAGTGAAAAGTCAACCTGTATTCAATATGTAGGAGTGGATGATGAAAAACAGAACAAATAGCTTGTCAGGGAAAAAGTGTATTAGGTAAAAAGTATATTTACTGCTGTGCCAATCTTATATTGTTGCATTTTTTGTGGAAATCAAATTGTGGCTTATGGAGCACTTTATTTTCTTAACGGATGAATTGGTTGCCGGTAGTTTAGAAATAGGTTGAATTAAAGCAGTACCCACAGATGTTAACGGTTGACTGTTGGAGTTTTCTCACTGGTGGATGGACTAGCTGGATGAGATGCTGATTGTCTGTGATGTAATTCATTAGGCACATGTATTTTCATCTTGAGCTGCTTGTGCAATTTCTGATATGCATCATTCTCATCATCCCAGTGGACTTTCACCAGATGTGTACAATTAACTCCTGTGAAATGCTAACCCATATTCAATAGGAATAGGTATTGCTTTGGAGGACTGTTTGCAATGATCAATATAAAGTAGTTTCTTTGGGTGTGGTTGATATCTCATCTATGGAATCTCGGGTGTCATGATTGGTCATGGGTACTTTCTATATCTGTGTGACTGTTTTGTTCCCCATCTTCAGCAAGTTTACTTAGCCTACCCTATCCTTTGTTGTTCTGCATTCTTATTTAACCTACCCCATTCTCTCAATTTACAAGTTTACCTAACCTACCCCCTTCAATCTATTGTAATTCTTTAGCATAATGTCCCTTGTTTGTACTCACCCAGTTTATATATGTATGTTAATTGATTATAGTAACAGTTTTTATACTTTTATTGTACCCCTATTGGGTTAGTGAATTAGTGATGGCAACGCACATTATGATTGGAGAGAGTCATTTGTCAATGGTCTAGTTTGAAATTTCCTGGGAGAAGCCAATTGTGGCATAGGCAGCACATTACTCTCATAAATGAAACATTGGGAGAAGTAAAATTGGAACAGGTGAAATTGAAAATGATGCCGAGGTTGAGGGTTCATTCACTGTTGGTGGCATCCCACTCAGATGTTTCCAAACTTTGAAATGGAACATTTGAAGGTGCACTTCTTAGTTTCTTTTTTGCACAACGTGCATAGGATTATCTCTATTATTTTCAAACAGTGTTCTTTTATCTTGACATATTTCTACCTTTCTGCAGTAGTCTCCTCAGAGGTTATTTTTTTGTGGGGTGAAAAAGACTGATAAAACAATGAAAACAAGATGTATTTAAAGTATTAGTCTTTCAATCCCATGTTCTCCCAGTTTACTTATCCCACCCAATATTATCTTTCTCTCCAAGTTTTCTAGCTCCACTTCATCCGTTCTATTGCAACTATCTAATATGATCTCCCCTGTTCATTCTTGCTCAGTTTATATATTGGTGTTAATTAATTGTACTGACAGTTGTAATACTTTTTCACATTATTGTATGTTTGTTCTTCCCAATTTCCCAATGATCCAATGATTAGTATGTGCAAAGAGAACAACAGTGTATTGTGCACAAATGTTGTCTCTTATATTGTGTATATATTGCACTATATATGAGGGTCAAAAAGCTTATTTAATTGTTTTTCATGCAGTGTGTTTTTTTACTAATTGTGTTTTTTGCAGATAAAATGATGGTAATATATATGAACTTGCCTGCATGCCGCCAGGTTAACCCCATCTTCTGTATCCTAAGTACTATGTATACTATGCATTCCTCATCATCATCCACTTTACATAACTCCATGAGCAGTCATGTATCGTAGTGACACCTTTTAACAACGATCGATTCACTACTGACTCATTCATCTGTAGCGCTCACCTTGTTTCCGCGGGGACGCCTCACGATAAGCCAGTAAGCTCTTCGGGACCTCTCACCTTTCCAGAAGTTCAGGCTGTCGAGGATCGGCTCTGGAAGATAGCAGGTGAAGTTTAACTGCTGTTCCTTCCGCTGCAATCCACCTCCCGAGTTCCCTTTGCAGTTCCCCCAGGACACGTCTCTCACCTTGCGTTCTATAAGGATGCGCTCTCCGTCCTGCCACGCTGGGCAGGGGCGCGTCGTTAATGGCACTGTACCACCGAGTAACTTCACTGGCGAGGGCTGGAGTCCAGACCGGCTGCAACTCCTTCTTTTCAGGTAAGTCTTTATTGGTGAAAGCAATGTCTTTATTTGGATTTGCACGTAACCTTCTTGCTTCTACTTGCAGGTGTTGGAAGCTGCGGTGGAAGCCGGAGCTGGGTTCAAGAAGGTAAGATGGATCGCCAAGCGGCGCTGAGAGCGTCCTTGCAAATGGCTAACCTAAGCTATTGTTTGTCTTGCAGGTCGAGATAATCTGAAGATGGATGGTCTCCAGGAATCCAATGGGACGAAAGATTTCTAGAAGGGTTGTGGAGGAAGACAACGAGCGTTGGACGACTTTGATCGCCGGAGGATGCTGCAGAGCAGGTGAGGATGGCGATGGTTCTTGCCTTGGACGTCTTCGATTGCCAGAAGATGCTGCAGAGCAGGTAAGGATGGTGATGGTTCTTGCCTTGGACGTCTTCGATTGCCAGAAGATGCTGCAGAGCAGGTAAGGATGTTGTTGGTTCTTGTCTCTTCTCGCCCCGGTAGGCCAGGATGCAGAGCAGGACCCAGTGAACGTCACGCTGCTAAATCAGAATAACACGAAGCGCGTGCCTCTGATCGGGCATGGTTTAAATAGCCAGGTGGTATTCCAGGTGCCTTCGGGGCGGGCCCTACCCTGAATGCTAGAAAGCTAAATGCAGTATCCCAGTGTTCCACATGGGGGGCGGCCATGCTTGTCCATTGCCCATTGAAACCCCATCCCAGCATGTGCCTCCGATGCCAACAGCACCAGGACTGGCTCCAAGGAATCCGAGGGGGACCAAATAAGGTATTTAGGGCCCCGTGAGCCCTCGGTGGGGATGAGATCATGACAGCACTCCCGCCTAAGGCCCATCTCAAAGTGGTTCTCTGGCCTGGTTTAAAGGGAAATGTTCGATGGAAACGCTGGAGTAAGCGCGAACATGGACGTACTCGCTGGGTTCCAACATTCTATCCTGGGTCCGTATCCTTTCCAATCTACTAGGTAGTAGAGTCTAGACCTCACATATTTGGAGTCTAGAATGTCTTTTACCTCGTATTCTGGTTCTCCCTGAATGATGATCGGTTCGGGTAGAGTAGTTACACGGGTACCTGGCTTGACTGGTTTCAAGAGCGATACATGGAATACTGGATGTATTCTCATGTGGGCTGGCAGTGTCAGTTTCAGAGCTGCTGGGTTAATGATGGCTTCCACTGGGTATGGTCCCAGGAAACATAGGCGAAACGTTCACGTTCCTTTTATTGATATATGCTTGGAGGCAAGCCACACCATATCTCCCACCTGTTAGACAGGGGCTTTGGAGCGGAGCTGATCCGCGCATCTTTTCTGACGTGCCTTAGCTTGTTGTAGGTTTTCTTGAGCCTTTGTGAAGGCCTGGGTGATGGTTGTGTGTAGGGTCTCGACTGCCGGCATTTCCAGGGTTGTGGGGACGTCTAATTCAGAAGTGCGTGGGTGCCTTCCATACACCGTAAAGAATGGGGTTTGTCCTGTGCTGCTATGTAGCAAATTATTATAGGCGTACTCTGTGATCCATAGGAGTTCTTTCCAATCCCCTTCACCCTGGTGCAGCATGCAGCGCAGATATTGCTCGAGAGTCTGATTCGTTCTCTCCGTTTGGCCGTCGGTCTAAGGGTGGTGACTAGTGGACAGACGGATGTCTATCTGAGCCAATGAGCAGAATTTCTTCCAGAAGCTAGATACAAATTGTGTCCCACGGTCTGATATTAGTACTGAAGGGAATCCATGCAGGCGCACTAGGTGTTCCAGGAAGACTTTGGCGAGGCCGGATGCAGACGGTAGTTCCTTAAATGTGAAGAAATTACCCATTTTAGAGAATAGGTCCACGATGACCAGGATGGTATTATAGCCTTGACATGGAGGAAGATCGGTGATGAAATCTAGCGACAGGGTGTGGCATGGGGCTGGTGGAATATCCAATGGCTGTGAAAGCCCGGCGGGACTTTGCTTGACAGACTTATTTTGGGCACAGATACCGCAAGATGACACAAACTCGACTACATCCTTACGCCAAGTTGGCCACCAGTAGTTCCTTTTTATCTTTGCCAAGGTTTTGGCGATTCCTGGATGGCCTTCCATGATGGAGTCTTGGTGCTCGGAGATGATCTGTCCTTGTAATTCCTTCACTGGTATGGATAACCGGTTTCGGTAATACGGCAGTTGATTTTTGACCCAGTAATGCTCCCCTCTGGAACCCCACTCTTGTAGGTGCTCCTGGGTGAACACCTGTCGAATTTCGTATAAGAGTTCACTCCGGGTCATGTTGGTTGTGATACCTAGGATTCTATTCTCTGGAATGTTGGCCACCGGGTCCGGCGGCGTATTTGCCATATCGTCTGTGCCCATGCGGGAGAGTGCGTCAGCTTAGCCGTTGTTCACTCCGGGTCGGTACGTAATTACAAAGTCATATTTTGCAAAGAAAAGGGCCCAGCGCAGCTGCCGTGACGATTGAGCCTTCGCTCCCTTTAGGTACTGGAGGTTTCTGTGGTCCGTTATCACGGTGACAGTGTGCCTGGCTCCCAGCAGGTAGTGTCGTCAGGCCTTGAAGGCAGCTTTAATGGCCAGGAACTCTTTGTCGGTGATGGCGTAATTGAGTTCTGCTTTAGTGAACTTTCGTGACCAAAAGCCCACCGAATGCAGTTGGCGTGTTATTGGATCTTTTTGGGACAAAACCGCCCCCATTGCCAGGCTGGACGCATCAGTTTCTACAATGTAAGGTAGGTCTGGTCGTGGATGTCGCAAAATGGGGGCGGTGGTGAACCTTGTCTTTAGTTCTTGAAAGGCCTTTTCAGCTTCCTCAGTCCAGTTAAACGTCTTGTTGCATTTTCTGAGCAATGAGGTAATCGGGAGAACAACTTCGGAGAATCCAGGGATGAATCGATGGTAGAAATTTGCAAACCCCGCAATGCTCTGGAATCCTTTGATTGAAGTGGGGGCTGGCCGATTGAGGATTGCGTCCACCTTATGAGCATCCATTCGTACGCCTTTGGGGGAAAGGATAAAGCCCAGAAACTCCACTTCCGTAACATGGAACAAGCACTTTTCCAGTTTAGCGGAAAGATGGTGTTCTCGAAGTTTGGTCAGGACTGCCTGTATGTGCCCAATGTGCTCTTGCTCAGATGTTGAATACACCAGGATGTCATCGATGTATACAAGAGCGCAGACGTTGATAAGTTCTCGGAGGACTTCATTCATAAAATACTGGAACGCAGCGGGGGCGTTGCATAGGCCGAATGGCATTACTTGGTACTCGAACAGGCCGTACTTGGTACAGAATGCGGTCTTCCACTCATCTCCTTCTTTGATGCGCACTAGGTGGTAGGCCCCTCTCAGATCCAGTTTTATATAGATCTGGGCTTCCTTAACCTGGTCCAGTAACTCCGGGATCAAAGGCAGTCGATAGCGGTTTTTGATGGTAACTTGGTTTAATGCACGATAGTCAATGCATGTCCTCAAATCGCCTTCCTTTTATGGCACGAAGAATAACGGCACCGTGGCCGAGGACTTGGACGGGCGGATGAAACCATTGGCCAGGTATTGCTTCAGGCATGTTTACAGGTGCAGATTTCCGGGCTCAGTGAGTGCGTAAATGTTCCCACATGGAATCTGGGCTCTGGGCAGCATATCGATTTGGAAGTCGTAAGGTCTGTGGGGGGGGGCAAGGTATTCACTTGCTCCTTCTGGAAAACGTCTTGGAAATCTTGGTAATGGACCGGCAGGGTCATGATCCCTCCGAGGACACGCGCCATTCCCTCCTGAACCGGGGAACTTGCGAGTTTTGCCTTTCGCCCTTTCGGGTAACAGGTGTGCATACAGCTGTGGGCGAGAACCAATTATCAAGCTCGCCAGTTGATTCGTGGATTATGAGCGACCAGCCATGGCATTCCCAGGATCAGCTGAAACTGAGGGGCCTTAATCAGATCAAAGGCTATGATTTCACGGTGCCCATCTTCGCACAGGAGGGTGAGTTTGTGGTGCACTCTGATACAGGGCCCGAAGTGATTTCGGTACCATCAACAGTGGTTACTGTCTCTGCGGTTGGCTTGGGGCAAAGGTTTAGCCCCATTTTTGCTGCAAGGTCTTGATCAATGTAATTCCCCACCGCTCCGCTGTCGATGTAGGCTTCCAAGGAATGCATGTCGGACGGCTGTTGATGGAGAATTAAGATCACAGGTAGCGCAAAATGGGAGGTATGAAGCTGGATTTCTTCACTCGACAATTGGAACCTTACAATTGCCAGGCTTGGTCGTTTCCCGATTCCTCTTCAGGGGTTTCTTTATCCCTGGCTCCGACGGTTCATCTGGGTGGTTTAACCGGGCATTCCCTTAGGAAATGGCCTGCTTTTCCACAATACAGGCACAAGTGCAACTCCCTCCTTTTATCTCGTTCGGCTTAGGGTAGAGGGGACCTGACTCCTCCTATGTGCATGGGTTCACTGGTCCCGTCGGGGCCCCGCAGAGTTTGGTCTTTGGGTTGTACGAAGAAGGGGCACAAATCCGATTTCCCCCGATCGTTCTTACTATCTTCCAGCCGGCGATCCAACTGGACCACCAAAGTAATACATTCGGCACAATCCCAGGGTGGATCCACGACTTGGGCTAGAACATCCTTTAGCTCCCCACGAAGATGCCGGTGGAACAATGTAGTCTGCCTCGACCACCAGCCTATTGAAGGTTGCGATGTAAGTCAGCAGATCCTGGCTCCCTTGACGAAGGGACAAGAGTTTGTTGTCTAGAGCCTGCCCATGGTAGTGTCGGGTGAAGAGTTTCTCCAGCGCTCGCTGAAACCCATCAAAATTTTGTAACAGAGGGCCGTTTCGACTAATGAACGGTACTGGCCAGTCTGCCGCACTCCCGCTAAGGTAGGATAGCACGAAGACCACACATGATTGGTCTGTGGGAAACGCCCCAGGCCTACACAGAAAGTGGAGGCAACACTGGTTCATGAAGGTAGTGTATCGCTGGGGGTCTCCCGCAAACCATTCCGGAGGAGCCAGTGGCACTGCCCCTGGGAGGTTGATCTGAACCGGATTGCTTGCGGTGGCTGAGGTGGGCTGACTAGTTCCGGGCAACAGGGCTTGTCCTGCTTGTGACTGGAGAAGTTGCCTTCCAAGGTCATCCGTCCTCTCCTAGGCCACAATTAGCTCCCTTTGCAACGCATTAGTTTCCTGCCGCGCAAAATGGACTTCTGCGAGCAACTGCCCCAACAACTGGGCTAACTGGTCTGTTTCCGAAGTTTCCATACTAGGCCCCCAGGTGGATAGTTAAGTTATGGGCTTCGCGTTCTGTAACGCTCACCTTGTTTCCACAGGGACACCACACGATAAGCCGGTAAACTCTTCGGGACCTCTCACCTTTCCAGGAGTTCAGGCTGTCGAGGATCGGCTCTGGAAGATAGGAGGTGAAGTTTAACTGCTGTTCCTTCCGCTGCAACCCACCTCCTGAGTTCCCTTTGCAGTTCCCCCCAGGAGACGTCTCTCACCTTGAATTCTATAAGGATGCGCTCTACGTCATGCCGTGCTGGGCAGGGGCGCGTCGTTAATTGCACTGTACCGCCGAGTTCCTTCACTGGCAAGGCCGGGTGCAACTCCTTCTTTTCAGCTAAGTCTTTATTGGTGAAAGCAATGTCTTTATTTGGATTTGCACGTAACCTTCTTGCTTCTTCTTGCAGGTGTTGGAAGCTGCGGTGGAAGCCGGAGCTGGGTTCAAGAAGGTAAGATGGATCGCCAAGCGGCGCTGAGAGCGTCCTTGCAAATGGCTAACCTACGCTATTGTTTGTCTTGCAGGTCGAAATAATCTGAAGATGGATGGTCCCCAGGAATCCAATGGGCGATAGATGTCTTGAAGGGTGTGGAGGAGGACAACAAGCGTTGGACGGCTTTGATCGCTGGAGGATGCCGCAGAGCAGGTGAGGATGGCGATGGTTCTTGCCTTGGATGTCTTTGATTGCCAGAAGATGCTGCAGAGCAGGTAAGGATGGCGATGGTTCTTGCCTTGGATGTCTTTGATTGCCAGAAGATGCTGCAGAGCAGGTAAGGATGGAGTTGGTTCTTGTCTCTTCTCGCCCCGGTAGGCCAGGATGCAGAGCAGGACCCGGTGAACGTCACGCTGCTAAAGCAATATATCGCAAAGCACATGCCTCTGATCGGGCATGGTTTAAATAGCCAGGTGGTATCCCAGGTGCCTTCGGGGTGAGCCCCACCCTGGATGCTAGACTGCTGAATGCGGTTTCCCAAATTCCACATGGGGGCAACCCTGCTTGTCCATTGCCCATTGAAACCCCGTCCCAGCATGTGTCTCCGGTGCCAACAGCACCAGGACTGGCTCAGAGGAATCAGAGGGGAACCGAATAAGGTCTTTAGGGCCCCATGAGCCCTCGGTGGGGATGAGATCATGACAGCGTCATTCCTATTTCATGCTCAGATTTTTTAAAAATCTTATAACCATGACTATACAAAAAAGGATGTGGGCAATGGGTGGGGTGTTTACCCTCCTGTATAATGCAGCCACTTGGTGAGCAGCGTTTCTACCTGCGGGTAGACATGGCACCCTAGCAAATGGCACATTGAGTGTTGTGGACATGTGGTGGCAGCTATTTATAGCCAGGCAGGTGAGGCTTCTCTATATCTGTGGCTACACAAAGCATGTGCGTGGTTGTGTCAATGCTTTTCACCATTTCATTCATGTTTGTGATAGGCAGGGATATAAGGGCACTATTTTGGGTCTAATTAGATTTAGTGACAGTTTATTATTATTTTTTTTAACCTTTTATTTAAATGCTGCTTAATAAAATGTATGTCAGTTATATTTATTAGTATTGTCAGATGGCATACTTTGCTTTGTCAGGTATACAAATTGAGGGAAATTATTTGTTAGCTTTTTCACAAAAATCAGCAAAAGTAATTCTGTGATTTGATTCCATTGAAACTTTGGTACACACAATTGGGATGAAGTTAATCAAGACTTCTGGCAGATGCAATGGCATCAGAATGAAAAGATCCTGGGAAGGCCGCTTGCTCATCAAAGTGGTACTGCTGGAGATGAACGCAGCCCATGTTCTTGGCAGTCTTGTAGATCGGGTGCAGACAAGATGGGATGAGGTTTGGAAGAAGTGACAGGGGTGGTAAAGTGGTCTGTAATGGTGTACTGCCACTATGATTTTTTAATCCACCTTGGATTTTCTTTCCCAATGGCCTAATGATTAATTTGTGTGAAGAGAACAACGGTGTTGTATGCACAAATGTTGTATTGTATATAGTGCATGTGGTGCACTGCATACAAGATATGAGGGTGATAAAAATGTTGTATATAAAATCATGTTTCTTAAAGGATGTGTCTTCTTTAACTAATGTTTTCTTTGTTAACAGATAGAAGGATATTATGGTATCTTCCCTTTTCTATATCTATATATAGTGAATCCATTCACTTCTATCTACCTCCGAGATTTACCATACTACAACCCCTTTATTCTCATTGACTTTACATATATATATATATGTAGTTTATTTTTTTAAACATAGATGAATAACAACAGCTAATTTATCTTCAAATGGGGTGCTGAATTGAGGAGGGGCAGTTAACCACAGAAATTCACGAATGATGCTGGTGCATCCGACCTCCCTATTCCCATTGAGCCCTATGGGGCTTAAAAGGGAATGGGGAGCATTTTTTCCAGCCACTGTGAATGGGCAATTACTGTGTCCGGTGGGCCTTAATGACCTGGTAATTGTCCAATCCCGGTTGCTGGAATACTGGCTGCAGCCATGTCAGTTTTACCGGCATGGCTACCACCCGTCTCATAATGAGGCCCATTGTCTTTTCCCTTCTCAAGTGGGTCTGGATTATCATTCATGTCAAACTATCCTTTAAGTGTCCGTTGTCTATTTACAGTTTCATAATTTGTATTTTTCTGTTCGACACTAGACACCCCTCTCTCTAAATTGTCAGTTAGTTTCCTCAATGCAGCTTTCATGAAATTTACTGTGGCGTAATTAGTTCTTTGGTTGTCAGCTAGATACATTCTTTCACACCATTCCTCAGCCTCCAAACCCACAATATGTCCAAGCACTGGGAGAAGATTAATCGAGCTTAGATCTTTGAGCTCTGGGCAGAATGTTTGAGTGATTCCTCTTTGGCACCACACAACCGACATTCGTCTAGTATTATTTTTTTTATCTCTTAAAGGTGGTGTTGTTGTGTGGTATGTTCAGTCTTAACCTTAAAAGTAAATTACGCCCTGAATTTATTGGAAATTTGTTTAAGTAACTTTTTGTCACATTCGGAAATCCAATGTTTGATTACAAGATCTGGATTTCTGCACAATGCTACTTCAGACAAACCTAGGAGAGAGAGAAACGTAGCACATTCCAATTTCCAGATCTTGACTATCTTTTCCGTCTTACAATTTTTCTCTTTTTTTGAGCACTTCGAATTGTGGATGACAATCTTCTCTACTCATTTTCCTGAAAAGAGAAATTTTATTCACATGATCTTTGAATGAAGTGTGATTAATCCTAACTTATGGCAGAATATTTGAACTGGTAAAGATGTTGGTACTTTTAATATTATTTTCCAAAAATAGCTCTCACTCTGATCCCACAATTCTTCTTTTAGTTCTTTATTCATGTCCGCTCCATAGATGATGGTAGCTTGAGTTACCTTTTGGTTAAAATATTTTATAATCAGGATTAAGGAGAATTTGCCATAACGTTTGTTCAAGGCAACACGTTCCACCGTCAGGTGATGAAACTTCTTTTTCACATTCTCAATCCATGGTTTTTCACTTCTGGAAACATTAATAATGACCCCTGGATATTTCTGATCAAGAACCGGATATAGTCTCTCTTTTGCCAGCATCCAGAAGACTTTTTTTACACTTATGTCCATAGATCATGATTTTAGATTTTGAGGCATTGATCTTCAGAGAGTTTTTGTCAACATCATTTTGCACCATGGTTAGTTTTCTCTGCAAGCCGATTTTAGTCTGTTCCAGCAGGATCAAGTCGTCTGCATAAAGCAGCCTACCCACAGCCTCCCCATTGATTTTAGGAGGGAAGGTAGTGCTTTCTGATAAAACCTCTTTTATATCCTCTGTAAAAAATTAAATAGGGTCGCTGCTAGGGGGCAACCCTATTTCAACCCCTTAGAGGTTTTAATCACTCCTTATAAATTTCCCAAGAGGTCAAGCTTCACTTGCATTTTAGTAACAGAGTAAAATTCATGGATAACTTCAAGTAGGTCACTGGATCATCCTTTGATCTTCAATTTCTCCCACAGTAAATCCCGATGAATGCTGTCAAACACCTGACACAAACTCATGTATTTGCTCGGAGCGTTGTTTTAAGAGATTTAAGAGCAGCAGATTCAGGTTGCAGCCGACAAAACCGGCTTGTCTTTTATCAATGGAGTTAGATTTATTCTAGTTAGAATTACCATTGCAAAGATTTTTCCCACTGTCTATAACAGGGTGATTTTGCTGGTACGTGACTATCCCCTTCTTTAAAGATAGGGACCATGATGGCTAATTTCCATGATTTTCGTATTTTGCGCCTTGGCAATATTCTGTTGAATACATTTTTGCAGAACTCTTCCCAATCTTTGGAGCTTCCTTCATCAGTGCATTGGAGCTCGAGATGTACTGCTTTTCTTTATGAGATAAAGAATCTCTTCTGTTTCACAAGTTACTCCCCAAGAATTTTTCTCTGAGGTACATTTACTTGTCTCATTCTATGGTTCATTCAACCTGTTAAATAACATGTTGAAGTGTTTTATCCAATTGTCCTCTGGGATCGGATGGAGAAGGCATAAGGTAGGTAGGTTCTCATTTCCAATTATTAGTTGCCAGAAGCTCCTCCCATTGGAATCAGCTAAAGAAGTTAACATTATTTCTGAATCTTTAAGGTCCAGATTTATTCTATAAGATATATCAGGGCTCCTGGTTCAGACTATATTCTGCCCAGGAGGACTCTATAGTCAAAATACAAAGTGAACATGGTTGCTTTGTACAGTTCTCCTTTAAAGCTATTGATTTCTGAAAGCTATGAAGGTTACCTTTTTGTGAACTTTTGACAAACTGATTCCAGACTTCAGAGTGTGCAGATGTTCTGTGTTTGGCTATTGTGAAGATCTGTTCATTCTTTGGAGCAGCAGATGGTACGTGATTGCACTTTTTCATAATGGTGTACTTTGGGAGGGCAGGGACCCACTTGGGTTTCATACTATTTGATGAAATATAATGTTAAACAATACACAGACATAGGACGACATGTGCATAACAAACCCTACCATCAACTAAGCAGCAAACATCTACATTTGACAAATATTGCAGCTCTGTATGTGTTTCATAGTTGAATATCAAGCTGTCTCTGTGACCCTATATTAGTGATTTTTATTGTGACAGATTTGTGTAAATGTTTGAATGTGGCTTTAAATTTGTGAAGTCTTATGATGGAGTGCATGTGATTGATGCTAACTTGGTAAAGATGTTGGCCAATGCTATTTTGCTTATTTGTTTACTTGTAAAGATTTGTGGATTTTGCCAGCTTACTGGGAAAGTTAATCACCACTGGAAACTTTGCAGTGATCATTTCTTGAACAACAAAATATTGGCTACAGTATGCCAGGTACTAAAAGAGTCTTTTGGAGTTAGAGGCTAAATCCACCAGGGTTTTTTAACAAATGTGAAATGTGAAGTAGGTGAAATCATATTGGCTAAGGCCCCATAGTTTGCATTTCAGCTTGTCTGTAGTAATCCATCAAATGTCGTTGCTTGTTTTTGTATAGATATAACCTTGGAAATTGCAGGGTTTGTGCATTTATTTCACCTGATATGTGCATGGTTTATAATGAACTAGCTGGGTACTTGGCATTGCCCATGTCCTCATCAAGTGGTGTCTCATGTACCCCTGAGGATGTTGCTCTTGTCTTCTTATCGGGAAGTCTTGCTTCAGCTTGCTCTGGTGTCTCATTTGCTCTGGAGAAAGTTGATCTTGTCCTCTGGTCGGAAAGTTGTGCTGATGTTTGTTGTTTTGTTTCAGAAGCTCTTGATAGTGATTTTCGCTTGGCATCAGTTGGATCTTTTACACGTGATGTTCGTTTTTTGTGCTGCATGTTGCAGTCACTTAATGGCTTCAGCACATTTGAGAAAATGTCCAAGAAAGATTGCTCGATTGTGCTCTCTTCTCGTGAATGAACGTAAGTAAACTGGAACCTTGTCATCTTTTCTTTTTAATTCCCTTTAAAAATGCTTAAATGAACACTTTTGAACTGTGTACAGTAGTAATACATTTCAAAGGAATAAACAGCACATCAAACATTTTGCTGCAGACACTTTTCCAAATATTGCCTCCTTCTAGTACCTATTTCTACTATAGTGAATCAGGGTGAGCAGCAGTAAATGAGAGTGTCTACGTAGTGATTTTTTTGCATCCAATCATAGACCACAATCTTGCCACAGACAAATGAGGAATCCATGCCAAATTTGGTAGCAGTGGGTTCAAGGGTGGGGATTTTTATAGACAGACAAACATAGGCACACATCCAAAATGTCTTTTGCATATAAGATTTTTGCATCCCAACAGACTAAAATCTTGCCCCAGACAAATGTGGAATCCATGCAAAATTTGGTAGACGTGGGTTCAACGGTGTGGATTTGTATAGCCGTAAAAACATACACACACATACATACATTCTGCTTTATATATCAAGATTCTTCAGCTGTGAAAGAAATGGCCTCTCTGGTCTATAAGATTAGTTCATTTTCTATCGTGAATTAGCATTCAAAAAATGTACTGTGCAAACCTCTGATGCATCACAACCTGACCAACTTAGTTGTCATCAATTGAAAGTCTACTTTGCTTATTTTATTTATGCTAGATGAGCTGCTCAATACCATTGCACATTACACAAGCATTAAGAGCAGAGTTCTACATGGAGCATTTTTTATACTATAGCACTTGCAAAGTGAAGGAGTTTGCATTTTAGCTTTTCCACACTAATACATCAAATGTAATTGCCATGTTGTATACATGGGTCAATTCCCATGGTTTGTGCATTTTATTCACTTCATATGTATATGTTGTATCATGAATTGTTAGGTTGTGACAGAAATGGTTTCTGTGGTGTATAGGATTAGTTCACTTTTCATTCAGGATTAGCATCCAGACAATGGACTGTGCCAACCACAGATATATCACAAGCTGACACATTCAGTGCCCACCCGGTGAAACTCTACTTCGCTCATCTTATTTATGCTATTTGAGCAGCACAATACTATCTCAGATTATTCCAGCACTCAGAGCAGAGTCCTACAGGGGGCATTTTTTAACAGTGCAATACTTGGTCTCTAATCCAATCTATTCTAAAATTTGAAGCATTAGCTACTGTGCTTTCAAGTTCTTCACTTTGGTACATATTACCTGGTGATTGAGCTGGATATTTGCATTTATTAACGTGTGGCAATCTTCGCTTCTATGGGTGTCGCCAGGTGCAGGTGCTGCTAGAGTGTACCAGAATACTTGCTTACTAGGCAAGTCCCTGCAGGTGAATGTATTGTCAACTCTTGGACATTAGATCCATATGTGTGTCTGCTGAACAGTAGGCATAATGAGCGAGCGGGAGGGCAGAGACACCTTTGTGGGTGTTTCAGGCTGTGATGTTTCACGTCTATGCAGGTTCTGAGAACACTGAAGCTGTATTCACAGCACTTCGATAGGCCACTGATGGTGGTTTTGTTAGAGGCAGGGGTAAATAAATGTTTGGCCTGACCATCTGTTCCAGTGCCACTAATATTGGTTTGAAGCAGAATAGAAAAACAAGTTGGACTGCCAAAAACATTTGAAATTGAATGGTTACAAATGCCCCAAATAAACTTTTCAAAATCGCTGACCTTCTCCTACTCCAATCAGCCATGCATATCGGCACTAGGCACACTCCAGCAAACCACGGATGGATGAATTGGAGATGGCAAATGAGGTGAACTGTGCAGGTGCTTCGGTAGTAAACTGTTTTATTTTTTATTTTGCTACACAGGCATTAACGTCCCCTAACAGTAGATAGGAACTAAAGTGAAGAGGGCCCTTAAAGCTTGAGCACTACGAGCGCAGCATTAATTATGCAGGTAAAATGCAACCAATAGTTAGACGACCAATGGTTGTAGGGATACACTTGTAAAATATTGAAGTATTGGGGTGTTCACGCTTGTGCCATCCATCAAACATCCTTATAAAATAAGGGCAAGTGACTTTTATCTGTGGCTAGTAGCTTACAACTTGACATTTTGCACCCTGCATATATTATTGGTGATATAATTATGAATAGCTGAGGTACATCATACAATGATTAGATTAGAGATCAAGTGCTGCACTATTACATAATGCCCCATGCACAACTCTGTTTTGACTGCTGGAGTAACCTGGTATGGCATTGCATAGCTAATTTAAAGTTTTTATATTCTACTAGACTAGGCATGTATATAGTAATTATATTTTGCTGTTTACAGTTGTTTTCCTACAGTGCCATCAACAAAGCAACAAGAAGGTACTATAAAGAAGAATTGTGTGAAGGGAAGTTCACTTTTTAAATATAATATTTTAAAAGTTTTTGTTGCCAAATGTGGTCATGTAAATAGTGCAGATAATGAAACAATACCTGTTATTGATAATTGATTGAGATGTGCCAATAGAACAAATCAATGGAACCCAGATTATTATTTGTGAAAGTTATAAACAGAAACATTTATCAAATCTGTTAGTAGCTAGTCAAAAAAATAGATTTGTAGAAGAAAAGAAAGCACATGTGCTATCAATTTGAAATAGAGGAATAAAGATATATATATAAAAAAATGTTCCACTTTCGAGTTTTTAAAAATCTTTGGAGAAGTGTGAATCCAAAATCTAGATATGTTTTAAAGTGCTTTTTGCAAAAGAAAACAGCAGAAGTAATAATTAAAAGTTAGACATTGTACTGAATTATACAAGGAAATGTGCTGCACCTGGATGTATTTTTGGGCGCAGACGTTGTGTTGGATTTAGATGGATTTTGCAGGAAAGGAAATGTGTTGCACCCAGATGTACTTGGGGGCAGGAAAGGTATTGCACTTAGATGTATAGTGGGGGCAGACAATTGACGTATTGGGAAGATTAGCCATGTGTCACACTTAAATAGGGTTATGAAGATCATCCATGCATAATACTAGATAGATTTGTGAAGATTGGTCATACATTACATTTCGATAGAATTGTGAATATTAGCCCTGTTTATCACTAGATAGAATTGTGAAGATTAGATATGCGTCACATTGGATATAACTGTGAAGATTAGCCTTGCATCACATTTAGATAGAATTGTGAAAATTAGCCATGTGTCACATTGAGATAGAATTATGACGATTACCCATGTGTCACACTTAGATAGAATTACTAAGATTAGTCATGTTTATCACTAGATAGATTTGTGAAGATTAGCCATGCATCACATCAGATACAATTGTGAAGATTAGCCTTGGTCACATTTAGAAATATTTGTGAACATTAGCCATGCATCACATTTAGATAGAATTGCGAAGATTAGCCATGCAATACACTTAGTTAGATGTGTGAACATTAGCCATGCGTCACACTTAAATAGATCTGCAAAGGTTAGCCATGTGTCACATTTAGATAGAACTTAGACACACGTACATTAGATAGAATTTTGACGATTAGCCTTTTCGAAGAACTTTGAGAGTACCGAATGTACTAACCACTGCGCTACTGATCCCCTCCAACACACCTCCCAAGTACTATACATGCTGTATGGGTTAACTAAAAACACACAAACACACACCCAACATAAGTAACACTTGCAAACAAGACAAACAATCCCAGGCACTCAGCCTTACCCCTATGAATACAACATGCCATTGCATACAACCACAAACTTAAATATTAGCCCATCTACAAATAAAGCACACAAACACGCATTCAACATAACAGACATTCACATACAACAAATAACCCATGCATTGGGCCTCAATCAAATGGATAGAACAACCCAGTGCGAACAATAAACCCATCTGCAAACCAACAGTGTCGCCAGTGTCTCCTGATTCTGGACCAATCCTATCACTCTGTACTCACTAACCCATCCGTCCACTTTCTTGCAGAGCCACGTGAGCAGCTGCAGACCACATCTGTGGTGGTAACGGTGCACGGTATAAGTCAACATAACATAACATTCAGACATCCCCATAGTACACATTTGGATTAGCAGCTTATACAAAAACTGATAATATACCTATTCTGAGTACAAATGCTGCAGACGTTCATCTTTCTATATACTTTCCGGGGCATGTCTTTTGCTTTTAATTATCGACGTGCAGTTGCCTAGACCTGGGTAAACAAATGAAGCATTGAAGCTGCTTTTGTCGGAGCTGGAGAACTCCTTCTGGAAAACGTCTTGGAAATCTTGGAAATGGACCGGCAGGGTCATGATCCCTCCGAGGGCACGCGCCATTCCCTCCTGAACCGGGGAACTTGCGAGTTTTGCCTTTCGCCCCTTTCGGGTAACAGGTGTGCATACAGCTGTGGGCGAGAACCAATTATCAAGCTCGCCAGTTGATTCGTGGATTATGAGCGACCAGCCATGGCATTCCCAGGATCAGCTGAAACTGAGGGGCCTTAATCAGATCAAAGGCTATGATTTCACGGTGCCCATCTTCGCACAGTAGGGTGAGTTTGTGGTGCACTCTGATACAGGGCCCGAAGTGATTTCGGTACCATCAACAGTGGTTACTGTCTCTGCGGTTGGCTTGGGGCAAAGGTTTAGCCCCATTTTTTGCTGCAAGGTCTTGATCAATGTAATTCCCCACCGCTCCGCTGTCGATGTAGGCTTCCAAGGAATGCATGTCGGACGGCTGTTGATGGAGAATTAAGATCACAGGTAGCGCAAAATGGGAGGTATGAAGCTGGATTTCTTCACTCGACAATTGGACCCTTACAATTGCCAGGCTTGGTCGTTTCCCGATTCCTCTTCAGGGGTTTCTTTATCCCTGGCTCTGACGGTTCGTCTGGGTGGTTTAACCGGGCATTCCCTTAGGAAATGGCCTGCTTTTCCACAATACAGGCACAAGTGCAACTCCCTCCTTTTATCTCGTTCGGTTTAGGGTAGAGGGGACCTGACTCCTCCTATGTGCATGGGTTCACTGGTCCCGTCGGGGCCCCGCAGAGTTTGATCTTTGGGTTGTACGAAGAAGGGGCACAAATCCGATTTCCCCCGATCGTTCTTACTATCTTCCAGCCGGCGATCCAACTGGACCACCAAAGTAATACATTCGGCACAATCCCAGGGTGGATCCACGACTTGGGCTAGAACGTCCTTTAGCTCCCCACGAAGATGCCGGTGGAACAATGTAGTCTGCCTCGACCACCAGCCTATTGAAGGTTGCGATGTAAGTCAGCAGATCCTGGCTCCCTTGACGAAGGGACAAGAGTTTGTTGTCTAGAGCCTGCCCATGGTAGTGTCGGGTGAAGAGTTTCTCCAGCGCTCGCTGAAACCCATCAAAATTTTGTAACAGAGGGCCGTTTCGACTAATGAACGGTACTGACCAGTCTGCCGCACTCCCGCTAAGGTAGGATAGCATGAAGACCACACGTGATTGGTCTGTGGGAAACGCCCCAGGCCTACACTGGTTCATGAAGGTAGTGTATCGCCGGGGGTCTCCCGCAAACCATTCCGGAGGAGCCAGTGGCACTGCCCCAGGGAGGTTGATCTGAACCGGATTGCTTGCGGTGGCTGAGGTGGGCTGACTAGTTCCGGGCAACAGGGCTTGTCCTGCTTGTGACTGGAGAAGTTGCCTTCCAAGGTCATCCGTCCTCTCTTAGGCCACAATTAGCTCCCTTTGCAACGCATTAGTTTCCTGCCGCGCAAAATGGACTTCTGCGAGCAACTGCCCCAACAACTGGGCTAACTGGTCTGTTTCCAAAGTTTCCATACTAGGCCCCCAGGTGGATAGTTAAGTTATGGGCTTCGCGTTCTGTAACGCTCACCTTGTTTCCACAGGGACACCACACGATAAGCCGGTAAACTCTTCGGGACCTCTCACCTTTCCAGGAGTTCAGGCTGTCGAGGATCGGCTCTAGAAGATAGGAGGTGAAGTTTAACTGCTGTTCCTTCCGCTGCAACCCACCTCCTGAGTTCCCTTTGCAGTTCCCCCCAGGAGACGTCTCTCACCTTGAATTCTATAAGGATGCGCTCTACGTCATGCCGTGCTGGGCAGGGGCGCGTCGTTAATTGCACTGTACCGTCGAGTTCCTTCACTGGCAAGGCCGGGTGCAACTCCTTCTTTTCAGGTAAGTCTTTATTGGTGAAAGCAATGTCTTTATTTGGATTTGCACGTAACCTTCTTGCTTCTTCTTGCAGGTGTTGGAAGCTGCGGTGGAAGCCGGAGCTGGGTTCAAGAAGGTAAGATGGATCGCCAAGCGGCGCTGAGAGCGTCCTTGCAAATGGCTAACCTACGCTATTGTTTGTCTTGCAGGTCGAGATAATCTGAAGATGAATGGTCCCCAGGAATCCAATGGGCGATAGATGTCTTGAAGGGTGTGGAGGAGGACAACGAGCGTTGGACGGCTTTGATCGCTGGAGGATGCCGCAGAGCAGGTGAGGATGGCGATGGTTCTTGCCTTGGATGTCTTTGATTGCCAGAAGATGCTGCAGAGCAGGTAAGGATGGCGATGGTTCTTGCCTTGGATGTCTTTGATTGCCACAAGATGCTGCAGAGCAGGTAAGGATGGAGTTGGTTCTTGTCTCTTCTCGCCCCGGTAAGCCAGGATGCAGAGCAGGACCCGGTGAACGTCACGCTGCTAAAGCAATATATCGCAAAGCACATGCCTCTGATCGGGCATGGTTTAAATAGCCAGGTGGTATCCCAGGTGCCTTCGGGGTGAGCCCCGCCCTGGATGCTAGACTGCTGAATGCAGTTTCCCAAATTCCACATGGGGGCAACCCTGCTTGTCCATTGCCCATTGAAACCCCGTCCCAGCATGTGTCTCCGGTGCCAACAGCACCAGGACTGGCTCAGAGGAATCAGAGGGGAACCGAATAAGGTCTTTAGGGCCCCATGAGCCCTCGGTGGGGATGAGATCATGACAGCGTCATTCCTATTTCATGCTCAGATTTTTTAAAAATCTTATAACCATGACTATACAAAAAAGGATGTGGGCAATGGGTGGGGTGTTTACCCTCCTGTATAATGCAGCCACTTGGTGAGCAGCGTTTCTACCTGCGGGTAGACATGGCACCCTAGCAAATGGAACATTGAGTGTTGTGGACATGTGGTGGCAGCTATTTATAGCCAGACAGGTGAGGCTTCTCTATATCTGTGGCTACACAAAGCATGTGCGTGGTTGTGTCAATGCTTTTCACCATTTCATTCATGTTTGTGATAGGCAGGGATATAAGGGCACTATTTTGGGTCTAATTAGATTTAGTGACAGTTTATTATTATTTTTTTTAACCTTTTATTTAAATGCTGCTTAATAAAATGTATGTCAGTTATATTTATTAGTATTGTCAGATGGCATACTTTGCTTTGTCAGGTATACAAATTGAGGGAAATTATTTGTTAGCTTTTTCACAAAAATCAGCAAAAGTAATTCTGTGATTTGATTCCATTGAAACTTTGGTACACACAATTGGGATGAAGTTAATCAAGACTTCAGGCAGATGCAATGGCATCAGAATGAAAAGATCCTGGGAAGGCCGCTTGCTCATCAAAGTGGCACTGCTGGAGATGAACGCAGCCCATGTTCTTGGCAGTCTTGTAGATCGGGTGCAGACAAGATGGGATGAGGTTTGGAAGAAGTGACAGGGGTGGTAAAGTGGTCTGTAATGGTGTACTGCCACTATGATTTTTTAATCCACCTTGGATTTTCTTTCCCAATGGCCTAATGATTAATTTGTGTGAAGAGAACAACGGTGTTGTATGCACAAATGTTGTATTGTATATAGTGCATGTGGTGCACTGCATACAAGATATGAGGGTGATAAAAATGTGTATATAAAATCATGTTTCTTAAAGGATGTGTCTTCTTTAACTAATGTTTTCTTTGTTAACAGATAGAAGGATATTATGGTATCTTCCCTTTTCTATATCTATATCTAGTGAATCCATTCACTTCTATCTACCTCCGAGATTTATCCTACTACAACCCCTTTATTCTCATTGACTTTACATATATATATATGTAGTTTATTTTTTTAAACATAGTTGAATAACAACAGCTAATTTATCTTCAAATGGGGTGCTGAATTGAGGAGGGGCAGTTAACCACAGAAATTCACGAATGATGCTGGTGCATCCGACCTCCCTATTCCCATTGAGCCCTATGGGGCTTAAAAAGGAATGGGGAGCATTTTTTCCAGCCACTGTGAATGGGCAATTACTGTGTCCGGTGGGCCTTAATGACCTGGTAATTGTCCAATCGCGGTTGCTGGAATACTGGCTGCAGCCATGTCAGTTTTACCGGCATGGCTACCACCCATCTCATAATGAGGCCCATTGTCTTTTCCCTTCTCAAGTGGGTCTGGATTATCATTCATGTCAAACTATCCTTTAAGTGTCCGTTGTCTATTTACAGTTTCTTAATTTGTATGTTTCTGTTCGACACTAGACACCCCTCTCTCTAAATTGTCAGTTAGTTTCCTCAATGCAGCTTTCATGAAATTTACTGTGGCGTAATTAGTTCTTTGGTTGTCAGCTAGATACATTCTTTCACACCATTCCTCAGCCTCCAAACCCACAATATGTCCAAGCACTGGGAGAAGATTAATCGAGCTTAGATCTTTGAGCTCTGGGCAGAATGTTTGAGTGATTCCTCTTTGGCACCACACAACCGACATTCGTCTAGTATTATTTTTTTTATCTCTTAAAGGTGGTGTTGTTGTGTGGTATGTTCAGTCTTAACCTTAAAAGTAAATTACGCCCTGAATTTATTGGAAATTTGTTTAAGTAACTTTTTGTCACATTCGGAAATCCAATGTTTGATTACAAGATCTGGATTTCTGCACAATGCTACTTCAGACAAACCTAGGAGAGAGAGAAACGTAGCACATTCCAATTTCCAGATCTTGACTATCTTTTCCGTCTTACAATTTTTCTCTTTTTTTGAGCACTTCAAATTGTGGATGACAATCTTCTCTACTCATTTTCCTGAAAAGAGAAATTTTATTCACATGATCTTTGAATGAAGTGTGATTAATCCTAACTTATGGCAGATTATTTGAACTGGTAAAGATGTTGGTACTTTTAATATTATTTTCCAAAAATAGCTCTCACACTGATCCCACAATTCTTCTTTTAGATCTTTATTCATTTCCGCTCCATAGATGATGGTAGCTTGAGTTACCTTTTGGTTAAAATATTTTATAATCAGGATTAAGGAGAATTTGCCATAACGTTTGTTCAAGGCAACACGTTGCACCGTCAGGTGATGAAACTTCTTTTTCACATTCTCAATCCATGGTTTTTCACTTTTGGAAACATTAATAATGACCCCAAGATATTTCTGATCAAGAACCGGATATAGTCTCTCTTTTGCCAGCATCCAGAAGACTTTTTTTACACATATGTCCATAGATCATGATTTTAGATTTTGAGGCATTGATCTTCAGAGAGTTTTTGTCAACATCATTTTGCACCATGGTTAGTTTTCTCTGCAAGCCGATTTTAGTCTGTTCCAGCAGGATCAAGTCGTCTGCATAAAGCAGCCAACCCACAGCCTCCCCATTGATTTTAGGAGGGAAGGTAGTGCTTTCTGATAAAACCTCTTTTATATCCTCTGTAAAAAATTAAATAGGGTCGCTGCTAGGGGGCAACCCTATTTCAACCCCTTAGAGGTTTTAATCACTCCTTATAAATTTCCCGAGAGGTCAAGCTTCACTTGCATTTTAGTAACAGAGTAAAATTCATGGATAACTTCAAGTAGGTCACTGGATCATCCTTTGATCTTCAATTTCTCCCACAGTAAATCCCGATGAATGCTGTCAAACACCTTACACAAACTAATGTATTTGCTCGGAGCGTTGTTTTAAGAGATTTAAGAGCAGCAGATTCAGGTTGCAGCCGACAAAACCGGCTTGTCTTTTATCAATGGAGTTAGATTTATTCTAGTTAGAATTACCATTGCAAAGATTTTTCCCACTGTCTATAACAACCACAAACTTAAATATTAGCCCATCTACAAATAAAGCACACAAACAGGCATTCAACATAACAGACATTCACATACAACAAATAACCTATGCATTGGGCCTCAATCAAATGGATAGAACAACCCAGTGCGAACAATAAACCCATCTGCAAACCAACAGTGTCGCCAGTGTCTCCTGATTCTGGACCAATCCTATCACTCTATCCTCACTAACCCATCCGTCCACTTTCTTGCAGAGCCACGTGAGCACCTGCAGACCACCTTTGTGGTGGTAACGGTGCACGGTATAAGTCAACATAACATAACATTCAGACATCCCCATAGTACACATTTGGATTAGCAGCTTATACAAAAACTGATAATATACCTATTCTGAGTACAAATGCTGCAGACGTTCATCTTTCTATATACTTTCCGGGGCATGTCTTTTGCTTTTAATTATCGACGTGCAGTTGCCTAGACCTGGGTAAACAAATGAAGCATTGAAGCTGCTTTTGTCGGAGCTGGAGAACTCAGTTAGAGTGCCAGCACTGTAATGTATCAGCTCGTCTCTGAGAAAAACGCACACATGGGAAATGACCAATACAGGTTGACAGAAAAGGCAGTAGCATAGTTTACTGTTCAAATGAGCTTTTACCATCTGACACTGTTTTCTATCAATATTACCATATTAACTCTTTTCTTCATCATGCATTCATTAAAACGATTACATATAATATCTGACCGCTCCAATGCTTTCCATTTGCTACCTGAAAATTACCAATTACCCAGTGGTATATACAAGAACCATTTAACAAAATTAAGCATCAGATGAGACAGCTGAAATCCCATTAAAAATGTTCATTTGCTGCATTTGTGACCCATAGAAATATAAAGTGCGGGAGGCGAATGTGTTTTGGTGTGAAGACAGCTAGCACCGTCCTGAAAGCCCAAGACACAATACATTTCAGTAAATCATGTGTTATGTTCCCCGGAGCCAGCCACTTGCTACATTCGATTTGTCAGCGCCACTGCTCCCCATTAAAGCGGGTAACCAGGCTAAACTCACTGTCATACGCGAATCCGAGGCGGCAGGGGGTGGAGCTGCGCTCATTGATATTGATTCCTCAGCGGGGGCGATGGAAACCCCTGCGCACACTGGCAGCAAAATCCAAGGGGAGAGACGTCCAAATCCATCTCTTCAATACACTGAGCGTCATTCTCACAATGCTTGCTGGCCTCACAGGGCCTAAACGAGCAGTTCATGTCTGAGAAAGAAAACTGGCAGAAGCTGAAACTGTCAGTGCTTAATTGATGAACCAATCAGCCTTACTAGAGATCCATTCTAAAGAACGCGCACTTGACTGCCCTACTACCATGCAAACTCACAGAAAGATCATCACGTATGCAGCACCACGTTGAATGTTTCTTAGTATCCCTGACTCAGCAATAAAACAAAGGTAATGGGTACCAGACATACGTCTGCATACCATTTATACAATGCATTCTTCTGCTGAAATTGACACACTATTTATTTGTGCTGTGCATTGCAAACGGCTCGTTTGATTGCATATGACGATGTACTATGCATGAGAAATGCAGTTTTTGCTAGATAATCGTTCTTATCGCTGGCAACCTCTACACATTGGAAATTCGAAGTACTTCCTATTTGTAACTTCTTTCAGAATGATTGGATGTGTTGTGAATATTCATGAATACAACGCAAATACCCGAGCTTATTACTGCTTAATTTGGTCAAAAGAAAAATCTAAGTGTTTGAATCCACCTAGCTATGGTACAGATCCACACATAATACAAGGCGCATCTTGGTATTATACACCTAATATTCATAGGAACACGTTATACCATGGGTATATTGGGGTTTTTCACATATTAACGTGATTCTGCAGTATACTGATATTTAATGGGTAGTTTAACAACTGCCCTGGGTTCTAAATGTACACTGTTTGAGCTTGCCAGCCTCTGATTTGCGGGTTATATTTTTGCTTTGATTTAGTGAGCGTACAACTCACTCTAAGAGTCTGACAAGATGAGGATGTAATTTTTAAAAGGATACATATGCATTTGTGTTTTGTCCTTTTCACACACTTATCACAGTAATGTCGTGTACATACACGATGACTAACACCACAAGACCTGTTCAACACTTGCCTTTTACTCATTCATTCTTTCATTCATGAATTCAATGTTTCAGATTTTACAAGTACACGCTTCAGAAGAAAGCTGTCCTTTCCTAATGAATACACGAGTGATACAAGATGAATTTGCAGGGCAAATACATGCAGCAATGCAGACTCTAGGAACCGGGCACCAACCCCCTCAGCCAAGGCACCGACAAAACAACAGACCACATAAAAACCCTCAAGCATAGTTCACAAGTCCAAAAGACTGTGAGACGGAAATCTGTGCACTCAGATGTGCGTATTCTTCCATAAACAAGTATCACCAGCAGCACTACATCAGCTGCTTCCACAGTTTCTCCAATCCAATACCAAACCACACTTTCCATTTACAAAAGCTAACCTTGTGTTTTTGAAAAAAGGGACCATTAGGTGCAGCCAACGGTATTACAGCAGGGACAAAACCACTGACTGCTTCAAACAGTTTCCTCCTAATGGGTAAAACCATGGCTATGCATATAGTAAATAAGCACTGAGACACTGACACTGAGTCACTGGAGAAACAAAAAAAGCTCACAGGTTTTTGGTGTGCTTACAAGTGATGATTTGCAACCATAAGATCTTGCACAATGTTCTGTCTGTAATACTTGGTCTATTAACATAGACATTGAATACCTTTGAAGTGTCTCTTTAAGAACTAAAAAGTTGATGTGCCTGTGTGTCAGAATGCCAAAAACATAGGGCCTCATTTCGAGTATGGAGGTAGCCATGCCGCTTTTAGCGGCATACCTACCCCCATAACGGGTACCGGGTGCGGGTTCCTTGAATGGGGAAATACAGGGCCATTCCGACCTTGGAGGGCTCTGTATTTCCCCATTCAAGGAACCCGGACCTGGTACATCCCTATTCCCATTCGAGCCCCCATAGGGCTCCATCGGAATGGGGAGGATGCTAATAACGGACCTGTTAATGACGGGCCTGTTAGCATACTGGTCTGTTCGCGGGACCCGCTAAGGATGCCTGGTTTTACCAGGCGTCCTTAGCGGGTCCCGTGAGCAGATCTCGTAATGGTACGGTAGGGAGTTAACGGCGCCGCCAGCTCTACCGGTGCCGTTAACCCCCTATCGGACTCGTAATGAGGCCCATAGTGTGCCCATGTGTCTTTGCTGCAGCAATCTCCTCACATCTGCAGCTCATGCTCTTCAGTGGCACAGAACAGGTTCAAAGCTCACTCATGCAACGAACCCGAAATCCCTACATATCTGAACTAAAATGTAAGGTTGTTTTCTGATAATCCTGCAGGAAGGGTAATTTCGAAGAGTAACATATACCAAGTTACAGTATTGTGAATGATGACACTATACAATTATTAAAGCTTTGTCAATTTCATATTGTGCACATGTCAACACTGTGACCCCAGGCCTGTGATGACAAGGCACTGTATATTCATGACTAGCCTGCCTGTAGCCACTGCTCCAAGTTAGACAATAGCTAGAATGTTGCCTTCCTTTGATTTCAGGGGAGGAAGGGTAACACCTGACCTCACGGCACAGGAGTTCTCACAAGGATCGCGTGGGCTGTCTAATTCAAATGGACACTCTAATAACAAAGGTCAACTTGATGCACACTAAATGGGCTTTGCACTCAGAAGGCACAGGAAATGGCTTGTGACAGAGAAGCCGAAGAGGAAAGTTGGTTTTCTGATGGGGTTTTCATTAATCATGTCCAGCATATTTCCTGCAGGACAATGCACTTCATGAATGATATCAGAAAGGAAGACTGACTTGTTACAGCAACAGAGATCGGAACCCTTAAAAAGTCCTGCTTTTGTAGAATCTGCAATGACATTTTGAGTTTATAAGGCAGGGGTCTCCCACTACTTCTTCAATTTGTCTTTAGTCTTTCAAGAAGACAAGCAGAATTCACAGACCTTTATTGTGGGTGTACATACCATTCCAACGTCCTTGAACAGTGAGATGAAAGTAGAAGGCATCCCAGGTAGAGGAGCGCTCTGTCCTCTAACCATCCCCAGGAAATAATGGCATGGGCTACTTTAGAATAAAGCCTACTACTCTGCCAGCTGTTCTAGAATAAGGCTCCTCGGTGGAGGTGAAGGAACACCCATAGGTGCCAGTCAAACTTAGTCAACTGGAAGAGAAGGTTTAGGACTCTCAACCAACAGAAAGCGATAAAGCAGCTGAAACCCTGAACCACATTCAAACCATTCACCCTTTGAATGGACACGGGGCATGGGGTGCTGCTTTAGCACTTCATGACTTCAAACTGCTTGTCTGCATCTTTCAACCGGCTCAACAGCACTTTGAACCAGTAGCACTCATCAACACCTCAACTCAAACACCATCTCACCACTGCAGAAATGTTTGTATCACTGCATCTTCAAGCACTGGATTAAACCAACTGTACTTCACTTGGATCTGCCTTAAAACCGAATCAAACCACTTGCAACCATCATGTCAGCTCCGACCAGTGGTAACATCATTACAAACTCACTCAACCACTCATCCTTACCACTTGGACTCTTTAAACTCCATTGCTTGAATGCAGACTCCCAACAACACAGAGCTCCCATCTCTGAGATGACTCAATACCAACTCACAGCTGGACCAACAAGACTTGCCATACCGCAAACCTGTAAAGAGCATAGACGCATAGTTTGATGCTGGAAACCTCCTAAAACCAAGAAAAAGTTATTGTGAAAACACCCCGTTACAGTGGTCAACTTTTTGGGACCATAGTTACTTATAAGCACAATTTTTAATCATTTTCTTGAAAGTCATATCCGTTGAACAGTGACATTGCTGCAACTGTTTGCCTAATTACTCCTGCTCAAGGAACCAGAGTGCTATTCTACACCAGTTATGTATGTTCGGTGTTTTATTCAGAAGGGCTGGATTTTTCCTTGCACTATTAGCTAGTTGATTGACATTCTCATTGTTTAAATGAAGTTTAAATTAATTTCATACGACTCTGATCAGACATTCTTTTATTTTGGAGTATTTATACAGTTGGTGTTTGGGTGAATATACCAGTTAGGATGTGTCTGTTTTACCTTAATTATTGGGATCACTGCTGTTTAGTATTATTGTGGGGCTGGAGAGTTGATTGAGGCACTACTCAACCTGGTACTAAAGAAGACCGGTAGTCATTTCAACACAGAAGGCAATAAGAAATATACACTTCAACTTCTACAACGAGCTTTGATATTCATAAAACAGTCATCTCTAAGAAGGATATCGTGGGCCTCATGCTCTGTTCAAAAAGTCAATATATGGCCTGCTGCGGCAGCCCCACATGTCCACGCCATCCCATCCCATCCCAGTCTCATTGTCGCTATTCCCAAAAGTGTTCTTGTTTGCGAGGGAATGGCTGAATGCCAGATAGGGGTGTTGTGGTGAGGGATGTGGTAGGGATGCAGGGCATCAACTAAGGATCTGCAGCCTTGCATCCAAACCCCATCCTCGGGGAGCAAGGATGCCTTCTAGCGGCAGGGTCTCATTGGAAGTATTGTTCTGGATGTCTGATGAAGAGTCCACCGCCTATACTTTTTCACATCCCGTTATTTACACATCAATTCTTTCTTGTGCTTTCTCGTGTTTTGCCCTTAGAACCAAGGCAGGGCCACAATCTCTGCTCTACTCTACCCACCCATTTCTCTGGCACCACATCTCTTCTATTTTTAGGTTGAAACGAGGGGTGCAAGAATATGGTTGTGAACAGCTGATGTAATTGCGTGAGTGCCACAGTCCAACAGTCTATAGGAGGAGTTTCCAATCTGCCGCTCTCCAGATGTTTTAGAACTACCGGTGTCATTGGCTATGTTGTGCAAGGCTGATGTGAGTTGTAGTGCAGAAAATCTGGGCAGTCAAAGGTTGCAGGCCGCTGGTCTAAAGACACCGGGCCTCATTACGACCCTGCTGGTAGCCGTGCAGGTTAAAATGGCAGAGCTGCCACTGGAGTCATTTTTTTTCTGGCGCCTGGCAATGGGGAATTATCGACCATTACAGCCCGAGCAGTCCGGGTAATTTCCCATAGTCAGGCACCAGAAAAAATCACTCCCCATTCCCATTGAGTACCATAGGACTCAATGGGAATGGGGAGGATGGACGCACTAAAACCATTGATAATTGTGCCAGTGCTTTAATCAAAGTCTGCGAGCAGGTGCTGTTCCGCCCACCAGGTCAGAATACCGGCCGGCATACTCATAATGAGGCCGATCGTCTAGAATATACTACATACACTGGTAACATTATTTTGGTGTCAAAAAAATGGAAATGACATATAATTTACTGTGTTTCATGCTTTCACTTTTCCCCTGCAGCCAGACGTTAGAAGAATTTCATAAGTTTTGTTTCTCTTGAGCAGTAGCAAAATGCATTCATTGAAATGTATTGTTATTTAAAGTTGGGAAAAAACGTATGGGACTTAAAGGTAATTTCAATTATATATATAATACATTGACATGAGTAAAAAAAAGTAAAAGTATTCAGCAGCCAGAACATTAGCCTCACTAATTCGTGTTGAATGCACGAGCCAGTGCTGATTCATGGGTTATGTAAGGATGCTCCCACAGATGCGTAGGAGGGCGTCTAATTTGCTCTTTTCATATACTGTTTCGACCAAAGCTTCATATTTCTGGAACAAACATGAAATGTTCTTAGAACTGATAAAATGCGACAAGCTGCTTTAACAGTGCTTCACGTTTTCCTTCCTGAAAGGGAATGTTTCATCTGTTGCGTTTAGATACAATGCAAAGAAGACCTCTTTCAATAAAAAAACAAACATAACATATATTTCAACATGTAGTGAAAAATACAACATGATAGTTATTGTATTTGTTTAAAAAAACACGTTTTGTTTTTTTCAAAAGCGCAAAGTCCACTGTACATGAACAATTCCAAATTATTTTATCACAACGAATAACTTCATACTCCTCGTGTATGCTGTTTTATTGTATGTAATACTAAAATTATTTCAGAATCAATAATACATTGTACGAGCTGTTAAAAGATAACAATAAAAGCGTCATTAAAAACGATTGGGTATAAACTCGCAATAACAAAATGCTTCCTCTTTAGAAAATTGTTACAGCCTTAAAAAGATGGTCCTTTGTTTCTGTTGTCTCAACATCTAATGATTGATTATGTTTTAGTGTTCTAATAATGATGGCACACTATAAAGGTAATTCATAGATTTCAGCGCACAAGTGGCGCACGCGGCTGGCACACAGTGTGCGCGTGTGGCAGCCTCCGCCAGCCGCGTGCACCAAAACCCATTTCGGCGCACAGCGTATTCATGGATTTTAACATCCCTAAGCAGCCGTGGCACAGAGTGGCGCAGCGACCCTGCAGCAGCGCCAGTTACGCCCCCAACCCCGCCCCATGCGCCTTGAACAGCGCACAAATCTATTACATGGCGCACATTCCAGTGGACCAGCATACAGCCCCCCAACCACGAAAACGCGTGTAAAACTCCCTGCGCACCCCTCGGAATACACGTACCCTGCTCGCGCTAGGCCAATCACGTGTAAAACTCCCCGCGCACCCCTCGAAATACACGTACCCCGCTCATTCGAAGAGGTTTCACACGCGGTAGGCCCTCTGCGAGTGGGGTACGTGTATTTCTGGGGTTCACGTGGAGTTTCACACGTGGTAGGACCTATGCGAGTGGGGTACATGTATTTCTGGGGTTCGCAGGGACTTTCACACGCGGAGGCCCTGTGTGAGCGGGGCACGTGTAATACTGGGGTTCACAGGGATTTTCACATGCGGTAGGCCCTGTGCGAGTGGGGCATGTGTAATTTTGGGGTTCACCGGGAGTTTCACACGCGGTAGGCACTGTGCGAGTGGGGTACGTGTTTTACTGGGGTTCGCAGGAGGTTTCACACGCGATAGACCCTGTGTGAGTGGGGTACGTGCATAACTGGGGTTCGCGGGAAGTTTCACACGCGATAGGCCCTGTGCGAGTGGGGTATGTGCATAACTGAGGTTGTGGGAATTTTCACACGCGATAGGCCCTGTGCGAGTGGGGTACGTGTATTACTGGGGTTCGCAGGAAGTTTCACACGCAATAGGCCCTGTGCGAGTGGGGTACGTGTATAACTTGGGTTCGCAGGAATTTTCACACGCGATAGGCCCTGTGCGAGTGTGGTAAGTGTATTAATGGGGTTTGTGGGAAGTTTCACACACGATTGGCCCTGTGCGAGTGCGGTACGTGTGTAACTGGGGTTCGCTGGAAGTTTCACACGTGATAGGCCCTGTGCGAGTGGGGTACGTGTATAACTGGGGTCCGCGGGAAGTTTCACACGCGATTGGAGCGGGGTACGGGTATTTCGGGGGTTCACTGGAATTTTCACACGCGATTGGCCCTGTGCGAGTGGGGTACGTGTATAACTCAGGTTCGCGGGAAGTTTCACACACGATTGGCCCTGTGCGAGTGGGGTATGTGTATAACTGGGGTTCGTGGGAAGTTTCACACACGATTGGAGAGGGGTATGTGTATTTCGGGGTTCGTTGGAAGTTTCACATGCGATAGGCCCTGTGCAAGTGGGGTACGTGTATTACTGGTGTTTGCGGGAAGTTTCACATGCGATAGGCCCTGTGCAAGTGGGGTACGTGTATAACTGGGGTGCGTGGAAAGTTTCACACGCGATAGGCCCTGTGCGAGTGGGGTACTTGTATAACTGGGGTTCGCGGGAAGTTTCACACGTGATAGGCCCTGTGCGAGTGGGGTACATGTATAACTGGGGTCCGCGGGAAGTTTCACACGCGATTGGAGCGGGGTACGGGTATTTCGGGGGTTCACTGGAATTTTCACACGCGATTGGCCCTGTGCGAGTGGGGTACGTGTATAACTCAGGTTCGCGGGAAGTTTCACACACGATTGGCCCTGTGCGGGTGGGGTATGTGTATAACTGGGGTTCGTGGGAAGTTTCACACACGATTGGAGAGGGGTATGTGTATTTCGGGGTTCGTTGGAAGTTTCACATGCGATAGGCCCTGTGCAAGTGGGGTACGTGTATTACTGGTGTTTGCGGGAAGTTTCACATGCGATAGGCCCTGTGCAAGTGGGGTACGTGTATAACTGGGGTGCGCGGAAAGTTTCACACGCGATAGGCCCTGTGCGAGTGGGGTACTTGTATAACTGGGGTTCGCGGGAAGTTTCACACGCGATAGGCCCTGTGCGAGTGGGGTACGTGTATAACTGGGGTTTGTGGGAAGTTTCACACGCGATTGGAGCGGGGTATGTGTATTTCAGGGGTTTGTTGGAGGTTTCACATGCGATAGGCCCTGTGCGAGTGGGGTACGTGTATTACTGGGTTTCGCAGGAAGTTTCACACCTGATTGGAGCGGGGTACGGGTATTTCGGGGGTTCACTGGAATTTTCACACGCGATTGGCCCTGTGCGAGTGGGGTACGTGTATAACTCAGGTTCGCGGGAAGTTTCACACGCGATTGGAGAGGCGTATGTGTATTTCGGGGTTCGTTGGAAGTTTCACATGCGATAGGCCCTGTGCGAGTGGGGTACGTGTATTACTGGTGTTTTCGGGAAGTTTCACATGCGATAGGCCCTGTGCAAGTGGGGTACGTGTATAACTGGGGTGCGCGGAAAGTTTCACACGCGATAGGCCCTGTGCGAGTGGGGTACTTGTATAACTGGGGTTCGCGGGAAGTTTCACACGCGATAGGCCCTGTGCGAGTGGGGTACGTGTATAACTGGGGTTCGTGGGAAGTTTCACACACGATTGGAGCGGGGTATGTGTATTTCGGGGTTCGTTGGAAGTTTCACATGCGATAAGCCCTGTGCGAGTGGGGTACGTGTATTACTGTTGTTTGCGGGAAGTTTCACATGCGATAGGCCCTGTGCAAGTGGGGTACGTGTATAACTGGGGTTCGCAGAAATTTTCACACGCGATAGGCCCTGTGCGAGTGGGGTACTTGTATAACGGGTTCGCGGGAAGTTTCACATGTGATAGGCCCTGTGCGAGTGGGGTACGTGTATAACTGGGGTTCGCAGGAAGTTTCACACGCGCTTGGCCCTGTACGAGTGGGGCACGTGTATAACTGGGGTTCGTGGGAAGTTTCACACGTGATTGGAGCGGGGTATGTGTATTTCGGGGGTTTGTTGGAGGTTTCACATGCGATAGGCCCTGTGCGAGTGGGGTACGTGTATTACTGGGTTTCGCAGGAAGTTTCACACCTGATTGGAGCGGGGTACGGGTATTTCGGGGGTTCACAGGAATTTTCACACGCGATTGGCCCTGTGCGAGTGGGGTACGTGTATAACTCAGGTTCGCGGGAAGTTTCACACGCGATTGGCCCTGTGCGAGTGGGGTATGTGTATAACTGGGGTTCGTGGGAAGTTTCACACACGATTGGAGCGGGGTATGTGTATTTCGGGGTTCGTTGGAAGTTTCACATGCGATAGGCCCTGTGCGAGTGGGGTACGTGTATTACTGGTGTTTGCGGGAAGTTTCACATGCGATAGGCCCTGTGCAAGTGGGGTACGTGTATAACTGGGGTTCACGGGAAGTTTCACACGCGATAGGCCCTGTGCGAGTGGGGTACTTGTATAACTGGGGTTCGCGGGAAGTTTCACACGCGATAGGCCCTGTGCGAGTGGGGTACGTGTATAACTGGGGTTCGCGGGAAGTTTCACACGCGCTTGGCCCTGTTCGAGTGGGGTACGTGTATAACTGGGGTTCGTGGGAAGCTTCACACGCAATTGGAGCGGGGTATGTGTATTTCGGGGGTTTGCGGGAAGTTTCACACGCGATTGGCCCTGTGTGAGTGGGGTATGTGTATAACTGGGGTTCGTGGGAAGTTTCACACACGATTGGAGCGGGGCATGTGTATTTCGGGGGTTCGTTGGAAGTTTCACATGCGATAGGCCCTGTGCGAGTGGGGTACGTATATTACTGGTGTTTGCGGGAAGTTTCACACGCGATAGGCCCTGTGCAAGTGGGGTACGTGTATAACTGGGGTGCGCGGAAAGTTTCACACGCGATAGGCCCTGTGCGAGTGGGGTACTTGTATTTCTGGGGTTCGCAGGGAATTTCAAACGCGGTAGGCCCTGTGCGAGCGGGGCACGTGTAATACTGGGGTTCGCAGGGATTTTCACATGCGGTAGGCCCTGTGCGAGCAGGGCATGTGTAATTCTGGGGTTCACCGGGAGTTTCACACGCGGTAGGCACTGTGCGAGTGGGGTACGTGTATTACTGGGGTTCGCGGGAAGTTTCACACGCGATAGACCCTGTGTGAGTGGGGTACGCATATTACTGGGGTTCGCAGGAAGTTTCACACGTGATAGGCCCTGTGCTAGTGGGGTACGTGTATTACTGGCGTTCGTGGGAAGTTTCACATGCGATAGGCCCTGTGCGAGTGGGGTACGTGTATAACTGGGGTTCACAGGAAGTTTCACATGCGATAGGCCCTGTACGAGTGGGGTACGTGCATAACTGGGGTTTGTGGGAACTTTCACACGCAATAGCCCCTGTGCGAGTGGGGTACGTGTATTACTGGGGTTCGCGGGAAGTTTCACACGCAATAGGCCCTGTGCGAGTGGGGTACGTGTATAACTGGGGTTCGGGGGAATTTTCACACGCGATAGGCCCTGTGCGAGTGGGGTACGTGTATAACTGGGGTTCGCGGGAAGTCTCACACGCGATAGGCCCTGTGTGAGTGGGGTACGTGTATAACTGGGGTAGCAGGAAGTTTCACACGCGATTGGAGCAGGGTATGTGTATTTCAGGGGTTTGCTGGAATTTTCACACGCGATAGGCCCTGTGCGAGTGGGGTACGTGTATTACTGAGGTTCGTGGGAAGTTTCACACGCGATTGGCCCTCTGCGAGTGGGGTACATGTATGACAGGGGTTCGTGGAAAGTTTGACACGCGATAGGCCCTGTGCGAGTGGGGTACGTGCATAACTGGGGTTCATGGGAATTTTCACACGTGATAGGCCCTGTGCGAGTGGGGTACGTGTATTACTGGGGTTCGCTGGAAGTTTCACACGTAATAGGCCCTGTGCGAGTGGGGTACGTGTATTGCTGGGGTTTGTGGGAAGTTTCACACGCGATAGGCCCTGTGCGAGTCGGGTACGTGTATAACTGGGGTTCGCAGGAAGTTTCACACGCAATTGGAGCGGGGTCTGTGTATTTCAGGGGTTCGCTGGAATTTTCACACGTGATATTCCCTGTGCGAGTGGGGTACGTGTATTACTGAGGTTTGTGGGAAGTTTCAAACGCGATTGGCCCTGTGCGAGTGGGGTACGTGTATAACTGGGATCCGTGGGAAATTTCACACACGATTGGAGCGGGGTATGTGTATTTCGGGGGTTCGTTGGAAGTTTCACATGAGATAGGCCCTGTGCGAGTGGGGTACGTGTATTACTGGTGTTTGCGGGAAGTTTCACATGCGATAGGCCCTGTGCGAGTGGGGTACATGTATAACTGGGGTCCACGGGAAGTTTCACACGTGATAGGCCCTGTGCGAGTGGGGTACGTGTATAACTGGGGTCCGCGGGAAGTTTCACACGCGATTGGCCCTGTGCGAGTGGGGTACGTGTATAACTGGGGTCCGCGGGAAGTTTCACACGTGATAGGCCCTGTGCGAGTGGGGTACGTGTATAACTGGGGTTCATGGGAAGTTACACACGCGATTGGCCCTGTGCGAGTGGGGTACGTGTATAACTGGGGTTCGTGGGAAGTTTCACACGCGATTGGAGCGGGGTATGTGTATTTCGGGGGTTTGTTGGAAGTTTCACATGCAATAGGCCCTGTGCGAGTGGGGTACGTGTATTACTGGGGTTCGCAGGAAGTTTCACACGTGATTGGAGTGGGGTACGTGTATTTCGGGGGTTCGCTGGAATTTTCACACGCGATTGGCCCTGTGCGTGTGGGGTACGTGTATATCTGGGGTTTGCGGGAAGTTTCACACGCGATTGGCCCTGTGCGAGTGGGGTATGTGTATAACTGGGGTTCATGGGAAGTTTCGCACACGATTGGAGCGGGGTATGTGTATTTCGGGGGTTCGTTGGAAGTTTCACATGCGATAGGCCCTGTGCGAGTTGGGTACGTATATTACTGGTGTTTGCGGGAAGTTTCACACGCGATAGGCCCTGTGTACGTGGGGTACGTGTATTTCTGGGGTTCGCGGGTAGTTTCACACGTGGTAGGACCTGTGCGAGCGGGGTACGTGTATTTCTGGGGTTCGCGGGGAATTTCATACGCGGTAGGCCCTGTGCGAGCGGGGCACGTGTAATACTGGGGTTGCAGGGATTTTCACATGCGGTAGGCCCTGTGCGAGCGGGGCATGTGTAATTCTGGGTTTCACTGGGAGTTTCACACGCGGTAGGCACTGTGCGAGTGGGGTATGTGTATTACTGGGGTTCGCGGGAAGTTTCACACGCGATAGATCCTGTGTGAGTGGGGTACGCATATTACTGGGGTTCGCAGGAAGTTTCACACGTAATAGGCCCTGTGCTAGTGGGGTACGTGTATAACTGGGTTCACAGGAAGTTTCACATGCGATAGGCGCTGTACGAGTGGGGTACGTGCATAACTGGGGTTTGTGGGAATTTTCACACGCAATAGGCCCTGTTGCAGTGGGGTACGCGTATTACTGGGGTTCGCGGGAAGTTTCACACGCAATAGGCCCTGTGCGAGAGGGGTACGTGTATAACTGGGGTTCGCAGGAATTTTCACACGCGATAGGCCCTGTGCGAGTGGGGTACGTGTATTGCTGGGTTTTGTGGGAAGATTCACATGCGATTGGCCCTGTGCGAGTGGGGTACGTGTATAACTGGGGTTCGCGGGAAGTTTCCCACGCGATAGGCCCTGTGCGAGTGGGGTACGTGTATAACTGGGGTTCGCGGGAAGTCTCACACGCGATAGGCCCTGTGCGAGTGGGGTACGTGTATAACTGGGGTTCGCAGGAAGTTTCACATGCGATTGGAGCAGGGTACGTGTATTTCAAGGGTTTGCTGGAATTTTCACACGCGATAGGCCCTGTGCGAGTGGGGTACGTGTATTACTGAGGTTCGTGGGAAGTTTCACACGCGATTGGCCCTCTGCGAGTGGGGTACGTGTATAACTGGGGTTCGTGGAAAGTTTCACACGCGATAGGCCCTGTGTACGTGGGGTACGTGTATTTCTGGGGTTCGCGGGTAGTTTCACACGTGGTAGGACCTGTGCGAGCGGGGTACGTGTATTTCTGGGGTTCGCGGGGAATTTCATACGCGGTAGGCCCTGTGCGAGCGGGGCACGTGTAATACTGGGGTTTCAGGGATTTTCACATGCGGTAGGCCCTGTGCGAGCGGGGCATGTGTAATTCTGGGGTTCACCGGGAGTTTCACACGCGGTAGGCACTGTGCGAGTGGGGTATGTGTATTACTGGGGTTCGCGGGAAGTTTCACATGCGATAGACCCTGTGTGAGTGGGGTACGCATATTACTGGGGTTCGCAGGAAGTTTCACACGTACTAGGCCCTGTGCTAGTGGGGTACGTGTATTACTGGCGTTCGTGGGAAGTTTCACACGCGATAGGCCCTGTGCGAGTGGGGTACGTGTATAACTGGGTTCACAGGACGTTTCACATGCGATAGGCGCTGTACGAGTGGGGTACGTGCATAACTGGGGTTTGTGGGAATTTTCACACGCAATAGGCCCTGTTGCAGTGGGGTACGCGTATTACTGGGGTTCGCAGGAAGTTTCACACGCAATAGGCCCTGTGCGAGTGGGGTACGTGTATTGCTGGGTTTTGTGGGAAGATTCACATTCGATAGGCGCTGTACGAGTGGGGTACGTGCATAACTGGGGTTTGTGGGAATTTTCACACGCAATAGGCCCTGTTGCAGTGGGGTACGCGTATTACTGGGGTTCGCGGGAAGTTTCACACGCAATAGGCCCTGTGCGAGTGGGGTACGTGTATTGCTGGGTTTTGTGGGAAGATTCACATGCGATTGGCCCTGTGCGAGTGGGGTACGTGTGTAACTGGGGTTCGCGGGAAGTTTCACACGCGATAGGCCCTGTGTGAGTGGGGTACGTGTATAACTGGGGTTCGCGGGAAGTCTCACACGCGATAGGCCCTGTGCGAGTGGGGTACGTGTATAACTGGGGTTCGCAGGAATTTTCACACGCGATTGGAGCAGGGTACGTGTATTTCAAGGGTTTGCTGGAATTTTCACACGCGATAGGCCCTGTGCGAGTGGGGTACGTGTATTACTGAGGTTCGTGGGAAGTTTCACACGCGATTGGCCCTGTGCGAGTGGGGTACGTGCATAACTGGGGTTCATGGGAATTTTCACATGCAATAGGCCCTGTGCGAGTGGGGTACGTGTATTACTGGGGTTCGCTGGAAGTTTCACATGTAATAGGCCCTGTGCGAGTGGTGTACGTGTATAACTGGTGTTCGCGGGAATGTTCACACGCGATAGGCCCTGTGCGAGTGGGGTACGTGTATTGCTGGGGTTTGTGGGAAGTTTCACACGCGATTGGCCCTGTGCGAGTGGGGTACGTGTATAACTGGGGTTTGCAGGAAGTTTCACACGCGATAGGCGCTGTGCGAGTGGGGTCCGTGTATAACTGGGGTTCGCAGGAAGTTTCACACGCAATTGGAGCGGGGTACGTGTATTTCAGGGGTTCGCTGGAATTTTCACATGAGATAGGCCCTGTGCGAGTGCGGTACGTGTATTACTGAAGTTCGTGGGAAGTTTCAAACGCGATTGGCCCTGTGCGAGTGGGGTACGTGTATAACTGGGGTTCGCGGGAAGTTTCACATGCGATAGGCCCTGTGCGAGTGGGGTACGTGCATAACTGGGGTTCATGGGAATTTTCACATGCAATAGGCCCTGTGCGAGTGGGGTACGTGTATTAATGGGGTTCGCTGGAAGTTTCACACGTAATAGGCCCTGTGCGAGTGGTGTACGTGTATAACTGGTGTTCGCGGGAATGTTCACACGCGATAGGCCCTGTGCGAGTGGGGTACGTGTATTGCTGGGGTTTGTGGGAAGTTTCACATGCGATTGGCCCTGTGCGAGTGGGGTACGTGTATAACTGGGATTTGCGGGAAGTTTCACACGCGATAGGCCCTGTGCGAGTGGGGTACGTGTATAACTGGGGTTCGCAGGAAGTTTCACACGCAATTGGAGCGGGGTACGTGTAATTCAGGGGTTCGCTGGAATTTTCACATGAGATAGGCCCTGTGCGAGTGCGGTACGTGTATTACTGAAGTTCGTGGGAAGTTTCAAACGCGATTGGCCCTGTGCGCGTGGGGTACGTGTATAACTGGGGTTCGCGGGAAGTTTCACATGCGATAGGCCCTGTGTGAGTGGGGTACGTGTATAACTGGGGTCCGCGGGAAGTTTCACACGTGATAGGCCCTTTGCGAGTGGGGTACGTGTATAACTGGGGTCCGTGGGAAATTTCACTCGCGATTGGAGCGGGGTATGTGTATTTCGGGGGTTCGTTGGAAGTTTCACATGCGATAGGCCCTGTGCGAGTGGGGTACGTGTATAACTGGGGTCCGCAGGAAGTTTCACACGTGATAGGCCCTGTGCGAGTGGGGTACGTGTATAACTGGGGTCCGTGGGAAGTTTCACACGCGATTGGCCCTGTGCGAGTGGGGTACGTGTATAACTGGGGTCAGCGGGAAGTTTCACACATGATAGGCCCTGTGCGAGTGGGGTACGTGCATAACTGGGGTTCATGGAAAGTTTCACACGCGATTGGCCCTGTGCGAGTGGGGTACGTGTATAACTGGGGTTCGTGGGAAGTTTAACACGCGATTGGAGCGGGGTATGTGTATTTCGGGGTTTGTTGGAAGTTTCACATGCGATAGGCCCTGTGCGAGTGGGGTACGTGTATTACTGGTGTTTGCGGGAAGTTTCACACGCGATTGGAGCGGGGTATGTGTATTTCGGGGGTTCGTTGGAAGTTTCACATGCGATAGGCCCTGTGCGAGTGGGGTACGTGTATAACTGGGGTCCGCAGGAAGTTTCACACGTGATAGGCCCTGTGCAAGTGGGGTACGTGTATAACTGGGGTTCGCGGGAAGTTTCACACGCGATAGGCCCTGTGCGAGTGGGGTACGTGTATAACTGGGGTTCGCGGGAAGTTTCACACGCGATAGGCCCTGTGCGAGTGGGGTTACGTGTATAACTGGGGTTTGTGGTAAGTTTCATACGCGATTGGAGCGGGGTATGTGTATTTCGGGGGTTCGTTGGAAGTTTCACATGCGATAGGCCCTGTGCGAGTGGGGTACATGTATTACTGGTGTTTGCGGGAAGTTTCACAAGGGATAGGCCCTGTGTAAGTGGGGTACGTGTATTTCTGGGGTTCGCGCATAGTTTCGCACGTGGCAGGACCTGTGCGAGCGGGGTACGCGTATTTCTGGGGTTCGCTGGGATTTTCACATGCGGTAGGCCCTGTGCGAGCAGTGCATGTGTAATTCTGGGGTTCACTGGGAGTTTCACACGCGGTAGGCACTGTGCGAGTGGGGTACGTGTATTACTGGGGTTCGCGGGAAGTTTCACACGCGATAGACCCTGTGTGAGTGGGGTACGCATCTTACTGGGGTTCCCGGGAAGTTTCACACGCGATAGGCCCTGTGCGAGTGGGGTACGTGCATTACTGGGGTTCGTGGGAAGTTTAACGCGCGATAGGCCCTGTGCGAGTGGGGTACGTGTATAACTGGGGTTCACAGGAAGTTTCACACGCGATAGGCCCTGTGCGAGTGGGGTACGTGCATAACTGTGGTTCGTGGTAATTTTCACACACGATAGGCCCTGTGCTAGTGGGGTACGTGTATTACTGGGGTTCGCGGGAAGTTTCACACGCAATAAGCCCTGTGCGAGTGGGGTACGTGTATAACTGGGGTTTGTGGGAATTTTCACACGCAATAGGCCCTGTGCGAGAGGGGTACGTGTATTGCTGGGGTTTGTGGGAAGTTTCACACGCGATTGGCCCTGTGCGAGTGGGGTACGTGTATAACTGGGGTTCGCGGGAAGTTTCACACGCGATAGGCCCTATGCGAGTGGGGTACGTTTATAACTGGGGTTCGCAGGAAGTTTCACACGCGATTGGAGTGGGGTACGTGTATTTCAGGGGTTCGCTGGAATTTTCACACGCGATAGGCCCTGTGCGAGTAGGGTACGTCTATTATTGAAGTTCGTGGGAAGTTTCACATGCGATTGGCCCTGTGCGAGTGGGTACGTGTATAACTGGGGTTCGCGGGAAGTTTCACACGCGATAGACCCTGTGTGAGTGGGGTACGTGTATTACTGGCGTTCGTGGGAAGTTTCACACGCGATAGGCCCTGTGCGAGTGGGGTACGTGTATAACTGGGGTTCACAGGAAGTTTCACATGCGATAGGCCCTGTACGAGTGGGGTACGTACATAACTGGGGTTTGTGGGAATTTTCACACGCAATAGGCCCTGTGCGAGTGGGGTACGTGTATTACTGGGGTTCGGGGGAAGTTTCACACGCAATAGGCCCTGTGCGAGTGGGGTACGTGTATAACTGGGGTCCGCGGGAAGTTTCACACGTGATAGGCCCTGTGCGAGTGGGGTACGTGTATAACTGGGGTCCGTGGGAAATTTCACTCGCGATTGGAGCGGGGTATGTGTATTTTGGGGGTTCGTTGGAAGTTTCACATGCGATAGGCCCTGTGCGAGTGGGGTACGTGTATAACTGGGGTCCGCAGGAAGTTTCACACGTGATAGGCCCTGTGCGAGTGGGGTACGTGTATAACTGGGGTCCGTGGGAAGTTTCACACGCGATTGGCCCTGTGCGAGTGGGGTACGTGTATAACTGGGGTCCGCGGGAAGTTTCACACATGATAGGCCCTGTGCGAGTGGGGTACGTGCATAACTGGGGTTCATGGAAAGTTTCACACGCGATTGGCCCTGTGCGAGTGGGGTACGTGTATAACTGGGGTTCGTGGGAAGTTTAACACGCGATTGGAGCGGGGTATGTGTATTTCGGGGTTTGTTGGAAGTTTCACATGCGATAGGCCCTGTGCGAGTGGGGTACGTGTATTACTGGTGTTTGCGGGAAGTTTCACACGCGATTGGAGCGGGGTATGTGTATTTCGGGGGTTCGTTGGAAGTTTCACATGCGATAGGCCCTGTGCGAGTGGGGTACGTGTATAACTGGGGTCCGCAGGAAGTTTCACACGTGATAGGCCCTGTGCAAGTGGGGTACGTGTATAACTGGGGTTCGCGGGAAGTTTCACACGCGATAGGCCCTGTGCGAGTGGGGTACGTGTATAACTGGGGTTCGCGGGAAGTTTCACACGCGATAGGTCCTGTGCGAGTGGGGTTACGTGTATAACTGGGGTTTGTGGTAAGTTTCATACGCGATTGGAGCGGGGTATGTGTATTTCGGGGGTTCGTTGGAAGTTTCACATGCGATAGGCCCTGTGCGAGTGGGGTACATGTATTACTGGTGTTTGCTGGAAGTTTCACAAGGGATAGGCCCTGTGTAAGTGGGGTACGTGTATTTCTGGGGTTCGCGCATAGTTTCGCACGTGGCAGGACCTGTGCGAGCGGGGTACGCGTATTTCTGGGGTTCGCTGGGATTTTCACATGCGGTAGGCCCTGTGCGAGCAGTGCATGTGTAATTCTGGGGTTCACTGGGAGTTTCACACGCGGTAGGCACTGTGCGAGTGGGGTACGTGTATTACTGGGGTTCGCGGGAAGTTTCACACGCGATAGACCCTGTGTGAGTGGGGTACGCATCTTACTGGGGTTCCCGGGAAGTTTCACACGCGATAGGCCCTGTGCGAGTGGGGTACGTGCATTACTGGGGTTCGTGGGAAGTTTAACACGCGATAGGCCCTGTGCGAGTGGGGTACGTGTATAACTGGGGTTCACAGGAAGTTTCACACGCGATAGGCCCTGTGCGAGTGGGGTACGTGCATAACTGTGGTTCGTGGTAATTTTCACACACGATAGGCCCTGTGCTAGTGGGGTACGTGTATTACTGGGGTTCGCGGGAAGTTTCACACGCAATAAGCCCTGTGCGAGTGGGGTACGTGTATAACTGGGGTTTGTGGGAATTTTCACACGCAATAGGCCCTGTGCGAGAGGGGTACGTGTATTGCTGGGGTTTGTGGGAAGTTTCACACGCGATTGGCCCTGTGCGAGTGGGGTACGTGTATAACTGGGGTTCGCGGGAAGTTTCACACGCGATAGGCCCTATGCGAGTGGGGTACGTTTATAACTGGGGTTCGCAGGAAGTTTCACACGCGATTGGAGTGGGGTACGTGTATTTCAGGGGTTCGCTGGAATTTTCACACGCGATAGGCCCTGTGCGAGTAGGGTACGTCTATTATTGAAGTTCGTGGGAAGTTTCACATGCGATTGGCCCTGTGCGAGTGGGTACGTGTATAACTGGGGTTCGCGGGAAGTTTCACACGCGATAGACCCTGTGCGAGTGGGGTACGTGTATAACTGGGGTTCACAGGAAGTTTCACATGCGATAGGCCCTGTACGAGTGGGGTACGTACATAACTGGGGTTTGTGGGAATTTTCACACGCAATAGGCCCTGTGCGAGTGGGGTACGTGTATTACTGGGGTTCGGGGGAAGTTTCACACGCAATAGGCCCTGTGCGAGTGGGGTACGTGTATAACTGGGGTTCGCAGGAATTTTCACACGCGATAGGCCCTGTGCGAGTGGGGTACATGTATTGCTGGGGTTTGTGGGAAGTTTCACACGCGATTGGCCCTGTGCGAGTGGGGTACGTGTATAACTGGGGTTCGCGGGAAGTTTCACACGCGATAGGCCTTGTGCGAGTGGGGTACGTGTATAACTGGGGTTCGCGGGAAGTCCCACACATGATAGGCCCTGTGCGAGTGGGGTACGTGTATAACTGGGGTTCACAGGAAGTTTCACACGCGATTGGAGCAGGGTACGTGTATTTCAAGGGTTTGCTGGAATTTTCACACGCGATAGGCCCTGTGCGAGTGGGGTACGTGTATAACTGGGATCCGCGGGAAGTTTCACACGTGATAGGCCCTGTGCACGTGGGGTACGTGTATAACTGGGGTCCGCGGGAAGTTTCACACGCGATAGGCGCTGTGCGAGTGGGGTACGTGCATAACTGGGGTCCGCGGGAAGTTTCACACGTGATAGGCCCTGTGCGAGTGGGGTACGTGTATAACTGGGGTTCATTGGAAGTTTCACACGCGATTGGCCCTGTGTGAGTGGGGTACGTGTATAACTGGGGTTCGTGGGAAGTTTAGCACGCGATTGGAGCGGGGTATGTGTATTTCGTGGTTTGTTGGAAGTTTCACATGCGATAGGCCCTGTGCGAGTGGGGTACGTGTATTACTGGTGTTTGCGGGAAGTTTCACACGCGATAGGCCCTGTGCAAGTGGGGTACGTGTATAACTGAGGTTCGCGGGAAGTTTCACATTCGATAGGCCCTGTGCGAGTGGGGTACATGTATAACTGGGGTTCGTGGGAAGTTTCACACGCGATAGGCCCTGTGCGAGTGGGGTTACGTGTATAACTGGGGTTCGTGGTAAGTTTCATACGCGATTGGAGCGGGGTATGTATATTTCGGGGGTTCGTTGGAAGTTTCACATGCGATAGGCCCTGTGCAAGTGGGGAACGTGTATTACTGGTGTTTGCGGGAAGTTTCACACGCGATTGGCCCTCTGCGAGTGGGGTACATGTATAACTGGGGTTCGTGGAAAGTTTCACACGCGATAGGCCCTGTGTAAGTGGGGTACGTGTATTTCTGGGGTTCGTGGATAGTTTCACACGTGGTAGGACCTGTGCGAGCGGGGTACGTGTATTTCTGGGGTTCGCTGGGATTTTCACATGCGGTAGGCCCTGTGCGAGCAGTGCATGTGTAATTCTGGGGTTCACTGGGAGTTTCACACGCGGTAGGCACTGTGCCAGTGGGGTTCGTGTATTACTGGGGTTCGCGGGAAGTTTCACACGCGATAGACCCTGTGTGAGTGGGGTACGCATCTTACTTGGGTTCCCGGGAAGTTTCACACGCGATAGGCCCTGTGCGAGTGGGGTACGTGTATAACTGGGGTCCGCGGGAAGTTTCACAAGCGATTGGCCCTGTGCGAGTGGGGTACGTGTATAACTGGGGTCCGCGGGAAGTTTCACACGTGATAGGCCCTGTGCGAGTGGGGTACCTGTATAACTGGGGTTCATTGGAAGTTTCACATGCGATTGGCCCTGTGCGAGTGGGGTACGTGTATTACTGGTGTTTGCGGGAAGTTTCACACGCGATAGGCCCTGTGCGAGTGGGGTACGTGTATAACTGGGGTTCGCGGGAAGTCTCACACGCGATAGGCCCTGTGCGAGTGGGGTACGTGTATAACTGAGGTTCGCGGGAAGTTTCACACGCGATTGGAGCAGGGTATGTGTATTTCAAGGGTTTGCTGGAATTTTCACACGCGATAGGCCCTGTGCGAGTGGGGTACGTGTATTACTGAGGTTCGTGGGAAGTTTCACACGCGATTGGCCCTTTGCGAGTGGGGTACGTGTATAACTGGGGTTCGTGGAAAGTTTCACACGTGATAGGCCCTGTGCGAGTGGGGTACGTACATAACTGGGGTTCATGGGAATTTTCACACGCGATAGGCCCTGTGCGAGTGGGGTACGTGTATTACTGGGGTTCGCGGGAATTTTCACATGCGATAGGCCCTGTGCGAGTGTGGTACGTGTATTGCTGTGGATTGTGGGAAGTTTCACGCACAATTGGCCCTGTGCGAGTGGGGTACGTGTATAACTGGGGTTTGCGGGAAGTTTCACACGCGATAGGCCCTGTGCGAATGGGGTACGTGTATAATTGGGGTTCGCAGGAAGTTTCACACGCAATTGGAGCGGGGTACGTGTATTTCAGGGGTTTGCTGGAATTATCACATGAGATAGGCCCTGTGTGAGTGGGGTACGTGTATTACTGAAGTTCGTGGGAAGTTTCAAACGCGATTGGCCCTGTGCGAGTGGGGTACGTGTATAACTGGGGTTCGCGGGAAGTTTCACATGCGATAGGCCCTGTGCGAGTGGGGTACCTGTATAACTGGGGTCCGCGGGAAGTTTCACACGTGATAGGCCCTGTGCGAGTGGGGTACGTGTATAACTGGGGTCCATGGGAAATTTCACTCGCGATTGGAGCGGGGTATGTGTATTTCGGGGGTTCGTTGGAAGTTTCACATGCGATAGGCCCTGTGCGAGTGGGGTACGTGTATAACTGGGATCCGCGGGAAGTTTCACACGTGATAGGCCCTGTGCACGTGGGGTACGTGTATAACTGGGGTCCGCGGGAAGTTTCACACGCGATTGGCCCTGTGCGAGTGGGGTACGTGTATAACTGGGGTCCGCGGGAAGTTTCACACGTGATAGGCCCTGTGCGAGTGGGGTACGTGTATAACTGGGGTTCATTGGAAGTTTCACACGCGATTGGCCCTGTGCGAGTGGGGTACGTGTATAACTGGGGTTCGTGGGAAGTTTAACACGCGATTGGAGCGGGGTATGTGTATTTCGGGGTTTGCGGGAAGTTTCACACGCGATAGGCCCTGTGCAAGTGGGGTACGTGTATAACTGGGGTTCGCGGGAAGTTTTACACGCGATAGGCCCTGTGCGAGTGGGGTACGTGTATAACTGGGGTTCGCGGGAAGTTTCACACGCGATAGGCCCTGTGCGAGTGGGGTTACATGTATAACTGGGGTTCGTGGTAAGTTTCATACGCGATTGGAGCGGGGTATGTGTATTTCGGGGGTTCGTTGGAAGTTTCACATGCGATTGGCCCTTTGCGAGTGGGGTACGTGTATAACTGGGGTTCGCGGAAAGTTTCACACGTGATAGGCCCTGTGCGAGTGGGGTACGTACATAACTGGGGTTCATGGGAATTTTCACACGCGATAGGCCCTGTGCGAGTGGGGTACGTGTATTACTGGGGTTCGCGGGAATTTTCACACGCGATAGGCCCTGTGCGAGTGTGGTACGTGTATTGCTGTGGATTGTGGGAAGTTTCACGCACAATTGGCCCTGTGCGAGTGGGGTACGTGTATAACTGGGGTTTGCGGGAAGTTTCACACGCGATAGGCCCTGTGCAAATGGGGTACGTGTATAATTGGGGTTCGCAGGAAGTTTCACACGCAATTGGAGCGGGGTACGTGTATTTCAGGGGTTTGCTGGAATTATCACATGAGATAGGCCCTGTGCGAGTGGGGTACGTGTATTACTGAAGTTCGTGGGAAGTTTCAAACGCGATTGGCCCTGTGCGAGTGGGGTACGTGTATAACTGGGGTTCGCGGGAAGTTTCACATGCGATAGGCCCTGTGCGAGTGGGGTACCTGTATAACTGGGGTCCGCGGGAAGTTTCACACGTGATAGGCCCTGTGCGAGTGGGGTACGTGTATAACTGGGGTCCATGGGAAATTTCACTCGCGATTGGAGCGGGGTATGTGTATTTCGGGGGTTCGTTGGAAGTTTCACATGCGATAGGCCCTGTGCGAGTGGGGTACGTGTATAACTGGGATCCGCGGGAAGTTTCACACGTGATAGGCCCTGTGCACGTGGGGTACGTGTATAACTGGGGTCCGCGGGAAGTTTCACACGCGATTGGCCCTGTGCGAGTGGGGTACGTGTATAACTGGGGTCCGCGGGAAGTTTCACACGTGATAGGCCCTGTGCGAGTGGGGTACGTGTATAACTGGGGTTCATTGGAAGTTTCACACGCGATTGGCCCTGTGCGAGTGGGGTACGTGTATAACTGGGGTTCGTGGGAAGTTTAACACGCGATTGGAGCGGGGTATGTGTATTTCGGGGTTTGCGGGAAGTTTCACACGCGATAGGCCCTGTGCAAGTGGGGTACGTGTATAACTGGGGTTCGCAGGAAGTTTTACACGCGATAGGCCCTGTGCGAGTGGGGTACGTGTATAACTGGGGTTCGCGGGAAGTTTCACACGCGATAGGCCCTGTGCGAGTGGGGTTACATGTATAACTGGCGTTCGTGGTAAGTTTCATACGCGATTGGAGCGGGGTATGTGTATTTCGGGGGTTCGTTGGAAGTTTCACATGCGATAGGCCCTGTGCAAGTGGGGAACGTGTATTACTGGTGTTTGCGGGAAGTTTCACACGCGATTGGCCCTCTGCGAGTGGGGTACATGTATAACTGGGGTTCGTGGAAAGTTTCACACGCGATAGGCCCTGTGTAAGTGGGGTACGTGTATTTCTGGGGTTCGCGGATAGTTTCACACGTGGTAGGACCTGTGCGAGCGGGGTACGTGTATTTCTGGGGTTCGCTGGGATTTTCACATGCGGTAGGCCCTGTGCGAGCAGTGCATGTGTAATTCTGGGGTTCACTGGGAGTTTCACACGCGGTAGGCACTGTGCTAGTGGGGTTCGTGTATTACTGGGGTTCGCGGGAAGTTTCACACGCGATAGACCCTGTGTGAGTGGGGTACGCATCTTACTGGGGTTCCCGGGAAGTTTCACACGCGATAGGTCCGGTGCGAGTGGGGTACGTGCATTACTGGGGTTCATGGGAAGTTTCACACGCGATAGGCCCTGTGCGAGTGGGGTACGTGTATAACTGGGGTTCACAGGAAGTTTCACACGCGATAGGCCCTGTGCGAGTGGGGTACGTGCATAACTGTGGTTCGTGGTAATTTTCACACACGATAGGCCCTGTGCGAGTGGGGTACGTGTATTACTGGGGTTCGCGGGAAGTTTCACACGCAATAAGCCCTGTGCGAGTGGGGTACGTGTATAACTGGGGTTTGCGGGAATTCTCACACGCGATAGGCCCTGTGCAAGAGGGGTACGTGTATTGCTGGGGTTTGTGGGAAGTTTCACACGCGATTGGCCTGTGCGAGTGGGGTACGTGTATAACTGGGGTCGCGGGAAGTTTCACACGCGATAGGCCCTATGCGAGTGGGGTACGTTTATATCTGGGGTTCGCAGGAAGTTTCACACGTGATTGGAGTGGGGTATGTGTATTTCAGGGGTTCGCTGGAATTTTCACACGCGATAGGCCCTGTGCGAGTAGGGTACGTCTATTACTGAAGTTTGTGGGAAGTTTCACATGCGATTGGCCCTGTGCGAGTGGGTACGTGTATAACTGGGGTTCGCGGGAAGTTTCACACGCGATTGGCCTTGTGTGAGTGGGGTACGTGTATAACTGGGGTTCATGGGAAGTTTCACATGCTATTGGAGCGGGGTATGTGTATTTCAGGGGTTCGTTGGAAGTTTCACATGCAATAGGCCCTGTGCGAGTGGGGTACGTGTATTACTGGGGTTCGCAGGAAGTTTCACACGCGATTGGAGTGGGGTACGTGTATTTCGGGGGTTCGCTGGAATTTTCACATGCGATAGGCCCTGTGCGAGTGGGGTACGTGTATTACTGAGGTTCGTGGGAAGTTTCACACGCGATTGGCACTGTGTGAGTGGGGTACGTGTATAACTTGGGTTCGCGGGAAGTTTCACACGCGATTGGCCCTGTGCGAGTGGGGTACGTGTATAACTGGGGTTCATTGGAAGTTTCACACGCAATAGGCCCTGTGCGAGTGGGGTACGTGTATAACTGGGGTTCACAGGAAGTTTCACACGCGATAGGCCCTGTGCGAGTGGGGTATGTGCATAACTGTGGTTCGTGGTAATTTTCACACACAATAGGCCCTGTGCGAGTGGGGTACGTGTATTACTGGGGTTCGCGGGAAGTTTCACACGCAATAAGCCCTGTGCGAGTGGGGTACGTGTATAACTGGGGTTTGCGGGAATTCTCACATGCGATAGGCCCTGTGCGAGAGGGGTACGTGTATTACTGGGGTTTGTGGGAAGTTTCACACGCGATTGGCCCTGTGCAAGTGGGGTACGTGTATAACTGGGGTCGCGGGAAGTTTCACACGCGATAGGCCCTATGCGAGTGGGGTACGTTTATAACTGGGGTTCGCAGGAAGTTTCACACGTGATTGGAGTGGGGTATGTGTATTTCAGGGGTTCGCTGGAATTTTCACACGCGATAGGCCCTGTGCGAGTAGGGTACGTCTATTACTGAAGTTTGTGGGAAGTTTCACATGCAATTGGCCCTGTGCGAGTGGGTACGTGTATAACTGGGGTTCGCGGGAAGTTTCACACGCGATTGGCCCTGTGTGAGTGGGGTACGTGTATAACTGGGGTTCGTGGGAAGTTTAACATGCTATTGGAGCGGGGTATGTGTATTTCAGGGGTTCGTTGGAAGTTTCACATGCGATAGGCCCTGTGCGAGTGGGGTACGTGTATTACTGGGGTTCGCAGGAAGTTTCACACGCGATTGGAGTGGGGTACGTGTATTTCGGGGGTTCGCTGGAATTTTCACACGCGATAGGCCCTGTGCGAGTGGGGTACGTGTATTACTGAGGTTCGTGGGAAGTTTCACACGCGATTGGCACTGTGTGAGTGGGGTACGTGTATAACTTGGGTTCGCGGGAAGTTTCACACGCGATTGGCCCTGTGCGAGTGGGGTACGTGTATAACTGGGGTTCGCGGGAAGTTTCACACGCAATAAGCCCTGTGCGAGTGGGGTACGTGTATAACTGGGGTTTGCGGGAATTCTCACACGCGATAGGCCCTGTGCGAGAGGGGTACGTGTATTGCTGGGGTTTGTGGGAAGTTTCACACGCGATTGGCCCTGTGCGAGTGGGGTACGTGTATAACTGGGTTCGCGGGAAGTTTCACACGCGATAGGCCCTATGCGAGTGGGGTACGTTTATAACTGGGGTTCGCAGGAAGTTTCACACGTGATTGGAGTGGGGTATGTGTATTTCAGGGGTTCGCTGAAATTTTCACACGCGATAGGCCCTGTGCGAGTAGGGTACGTCTATTACTGAAGTTTGTGGGAAGTTTCACATGCGATTGGCCCTGTGCGAGTGGGTACGTGTATAACTGGGGTTCGTGGGAAGTTTCACACGCGATTGGCCCTGTGTGAGTGGGGTACGTGTATAACTGGGGTTCGTGGGAAGTTTCACATGCTATTGGAGCGGGGTATGTGTATATCACGGGTTCGTTGGAAGTTTCACATGCGATAGGCCCTGTGCGAGTGGGGTACGTGTATTACTGGGGTTCACAGGAAGTTTCACACGCGATTGGAGTGGGGTACGTGTATTTTGGGGGTTCGCTGGAATTTTCACACGCGATAGGCCCTGTGCGAGTGGGGTACGTGTATTACTGAGGTTCGTGGGAAGTTTCACACGCGATTGGCACTGTGTGAGTGGGGTACGTGTATAACTTGGGTTCGCGGGAAGTTTCACACGCGATTGGCCCTGTGCGAGTGGGGTACGTGTATAACTGGGGTTCGCGGGAAGTTTCACACGCGATTGGAGCGGGGTATGTGTATTTCGGGGCTTCGTTGAAAGTTTCACATGCGATAGGCCCTGTGCGAGTGGGGTACATGTATTACTGGTGTTTGCGGGAAGTTTCACACGCGATAGTCCCTGTGTAAGTGGGTACGTGTATTTCTGGGGTTCCCGGGTAGTTTCACACGTGGTAGGACCTGTGCGAGCGGGGTACGTGTGTTTCTGGGGTTCGCTGGGACTTTCATACGCGGTAGGCCCTGTGCGAGCGGGGCACGTGTAATACTGGGGTTCGCTGGGATTTTCACATGCGGTAGGCCCTGTGCGAGCGGGGCATGTGTAATTCTGGGGTTCACCGGGAGTTTCACATGCGGTAGGCACTGTGCGAGTGGGGTACGTGTATTACTGGGGTTCGCGGGAAGTTTTATACGCGATAGACCCTGTGCGAGTGGGGTACGTGTATTACTGGGGTTCGCGGGACGTTTCACACGCAATAGGCCCTGTGCGAGTGGGGTACGTTTATAACTGGGGTTCGCAGGAAGTTTCACACGCGATATGCCCTCTGCGAGTGGGGTACGTGTATTGCTGGGGTTTGTGGGAGGTTTCACACGCGATTGGCCCTGTGCGAGTGGGGTACGTGTATAACTGTGGTTCGCGGGAAGTTTCACACGCGATAGGCGCTGTGCGAGTGGGGTATGTGTATAATTAGGGTTCACGGGAAGTTTGACACGCGATAGGCCCTGTGCGTGTGGGGTACGTGAATAACTGGGGTTTGCAGGAAGTTTCACACGCGATTGGAGCAGGGTACATGTATTTCAGGGGTTCGCTGGAATTTTCAAACGCGATAGGCCCTGTGCGAGTGGGGTACGTGTATTACTGAGGTTTGTGGGAAGTTTCACATGCAATTGGCCCTGTGTGAGTGGGGTTCGTGTATAACTGGGGTTCGTGGGAAGTTTCACATGCGATTGGAGCGGGGTATGTGTATTTCAGGGGTTCATTGGAAGTTTTACATGCGATAGGCCATGTGCGAGTGGGGTACGTGTATTACTGGTGTTTGCGGGAAGTTTCACGTGAAATAGGCCATGTGCAAGTGGGGTACGTGTATTTCTGGGTTCGCGGGGAGTTTCACACGTGGTAGGACCTGTGCGAGCGGGGTACGTGTATTTCTGGGGTTCGCGGGGACTTTCATACGCCGTAGGCCCTGTGCGAGCGGGGCACGTGTAATTCTAGGCTTTGCGCGAAGTTTCACACACGATAGGCCCTGTGCGAGTGGGGTACGCATATTACTGGGATTCGCGGGAAGTTTCACACGCGATAGGCCCTGCGCGAGTGGGGTACGTGTATAACTGGGGTTCATGGGAAGTTTCACACGCGATAGGCCCTGTGCGAGTAGGGTACATGTATTACTGGGGTTCGCAGGAAATTTCACACGCGATAGGACCTGTGCGAGTGGGGTACGTGCATAACTGGGGTTTGCGGGAATTTTCACACATGATAGGCCCTGTGCGAGTGGGGTACGTGTATTACTGGGGTTCGCGGGCAGTTTCACAAGCGATTGGCCCTGTGCGAGTGGGGTATGTGTATAACTGGGGTTCACGTGAAGTTTCACACGCGATTGGCCCTGTGCGAGTGGGGTACGTGCATAACTGGGGTTTGTGGGAAGTTTCACATGCGATTGGAGCGTGGTAGGTGTATTTCGGGGGTTCGCGGGAAGTTTCACACGCGATAGGCCCTGTGCGAGTGGGGTACGTGTATTACTGGGGTTCGCGGGAAGTTTCACACGCGATTGGTCCTGTGCGAGTGGGGTATGTGTATAACTGGGGTTCGTGGGAAGTTTCACACGCAATTGGCCCTGTGCGAGTGGGGTACGTGTATAACTGGGGTTCGCGGGAAGTTTCACATGCGATTGGAGTGGGGTACATGTAATTCGGGGTTCGAGGGAAGTTTCACACGCGATAGGCCCTGTGCGAGTGGGGTACTTGTATTACTGGGGTTCTCGGGAAGTTTCACACGCGATTATGCTGTCAGAGCAGAGTACGTGTATTTCGGAGGAACGCGGGAGTCCTATATGTGAATTGGCAGTGTGGGTCCTCCCAGGTGTGCCCTCTACCCCCGCCACGGCCCCTGCAGGCAGCCCACACCACAGGGGACTACCCTGCACCCCTGGTCATGTCCTGCAGGCCGCCCACCCACCATGGGCTTGCCCCCCAGCCAAGCCACCTGTCACCTTGCACTAGTGATCACCAACTCATGTCCCCCAGCACCCCCACCCACCCACCATTGACGGGCACCTGCCAGCAGGCCCCCACTCATGTCCCTCGGCACCCCCACCCACCAGCAGTGAGGGGCACCTGCCAGCAGGCCCCCATTCATGTCCGCCAGCACCCCCACCCCCCAGCAGTAAGGAGCACTTGCCAGTAGGCCCCCACTCATGTCCCCCAGCAACCCCACCCCCCAGCAGTGAGGGGCAACTGCCAGCAGGCCCCCACTCATGTCTCCCAGCACCCCCACCCCCCAGCAGTGAGGGGCACCTGCCAGCAGGCCCCCACTCATGTCCCCCAGCACCCCCACCCCCCAGCAGTGAGGGGCAACTGCCAGCAGGCCCCCACTCATGTCCCCCAGAACACCCACCCCCAGCAGTGAGGGGCACCTGCCAGCAGGCCCCCACTCATGTCCCCCAGCACCCCACCACCCAGCAGTGAGGGGCACTTGCCAGCAGGCCCCCACTCATGTCCCACTCATGTCCCCCAACACCCCCACCCCCCAGCAGTGAGGGGCACCTGCCAGCAGGCCCCCACTCATGTCCCCCAGCACCCGCACCCCCCAGCAGTGAGGGGCACCTGCCAGCAGTCCCCCACTCATGTCCTCCCGAACCCCCACCCCCCAGCAGTGAGGGGCACCTGCCAGCAGGCCCCCACTCAAGTCCCACTCATGTCCCCCAACACCCCCACCCCCCAGCAGTGAGGGGCACCTGCCAGCAGGCCCCCACTTATGTCCCACACATGTCCCCCAGCACCTCCACCCCCCAGCAGTGAGGGGCACCTGCCAGCAGGCCCCCACTCATGTCGCCACTCATGTCACCGAGCGCCTCCATCCCCCAGCAGTGAGGGGCACCTGTCAGCAGGCCCCCACTCATGTCCCCCAGGGCCCCCACCCCCCAGCAGTGAGGAGCACCTGCCAGCAGGCCCCCACTCATGTCCCCCAGCACCCTCACCCCCCAGCAGTGAGGGGTACCTGCCAGCAGGCCCCCACTCATGTCCCCCAGAACCCCCACCCCCAGGCAGTTAGGGGCACCTGCCAGCAGGCCCCCACTCATGTCCCACTCATGTCCCCCAGCACCCCCACCCCCCAGCAGTGAGGGACACCTGCCAGCAGGCCCCCACTCATGTCCCACTCATGTCCCCCAGCACCTCCACCCCCCAGCAGTGAGGAGCACCTGCCAGCAGGCCCCCACTCACGTCCCACTCATGTCCCCTAGCACCCCCACCCTCCAGCAGCTTGGGGCACCTGCCAGCAGGCCCCCACTCATGTCCCCCAGCACCCCCACCCCCCAGCAGTGAGGGGCACGTGCCAGCAGGCCCCCACTCATGTCCCCCAGCACCCCCACGCCCCAGCAGTGAGGGGCACCTGCCAGCAGGCCCCCACTCATGTCCCCCAGAACCCCCACCCCCCAGCAGTGAGGGGCTCCTGCCAGCAGGCCCCCACTCATGTCCCACTCATGTCCCCTAGCACCCCCACCTCCCAGCAGTGAGGGGCACCTGCCAGCAGGCCCCCACTCATGTCCCCCAGCACCTCCACCCCCCAGCAGTGAGGGGCACCTGCCAGCAGGCCCCCACTCATGTCCCACTCATGTCTCCCAGCACCCCAACCCCCCAGCAGTGAGGGGCACCTGTCAGCAGGCCCCCACTCATGTCCCACTCATGTCCCCCAGCACCCGCACCCCCCAGCAGTGAGGGGCACCTGCCAGCAGGCCCCCACTCATGTCCCCCAGCACCCCCACCCCCCAGCAGTGAGGGGCACCTGCCAGCAGGCCCCCACTCATGTCCCCCAGCACCCCCAGCCTCCAGCAGTGAGGGGCACCTGCCAGCAGGCCCCCACTCATGTTCCCCAGCACCTCCAGCCCCCAGCAGTGAGGGGCACCTGCCAGCAGGCCCCCACTCATGTCCCCCCTAAATGAAGTAAAGATGCACAATCATGGCCCACTTCTACACCAAAATATCACAGCACGCCACCCCATTCTTGAGACGCAACGATTTCCCAATCCACCCCACACTGACATGCCTATCTCAAGACACAAACCAAAAGTCAACTATGTACATCAACACATGTCCGTCACACACACACACTGGTTGTCATTGATTGTGTAAACCCACATTTTCACATGCATTAACCCAAGAAGCGAATCCCACACATGGAACTAAAATATGAAAATGTATTATGTACAAAAATAAAGCAATGAAATGAAAGCATAACACAATAGCAAACATGAAATGAAAACCATGTGCAAAAGATGAGTACATGAAAAGTATAACCAATCCAAAGCAATCCTAAAGAAAAATGGTCAAAACTCTCCCTCCATCAACGCAAATCCAAAGGAAACATAAAAAGAAAAATCCATTGATCCATGGTGAAATCCAAAGAAAAAGTTCAAAATAATCCATTGTCCAACTATGTACAATCCATTGTCCAAAAGAAAAATCCATTAATCCATGTTCAAAATCAAATAAAAAGTTCAAATAAATCCATTGTCCAACTATGTACAATCCATTGTCAAGGGTCCATGATCCCAACGAAAGAAATGAAACCTACCTAAGAAAATACTTAATAAAAACTATATACAAATGTTTATGGCATAGTCCATTCACCACAAATCAGAGGAAAAGGAAAAGGAAACCTAACTCTAAAAACTATTTACAATGGCAGCGGGCTAGTCCAACAGCTCACTTTTGGATGTCCCGGGCCAGGGCATCATCGAACTCCCGCTCAATGTCCTGGAGGCGGTCCTCTTCCATGGCCCGGAGGGTTCGCAGGGACGACGACATCTTCCAACTCCCTGCGAATTACCTCGAGGCACTCGGCCCGCCTCAGGGCCCTCTGCATGGAGTTCTCCACCCTGACCATTGTGAGCCGTGCCTCTTCCGCCCGCTGCCGCTCCGCATCTATGGCTTGGCCCAATCGCTGCCACACGGAAGACATTTGAAATCCTGGGTCCTCCTGCCCTATGGCCGATGCCTGCCCCTCCGATGTTGAAGGCCCCGTGCCATCATTGCTCCCACCGTGTTGCTGCTGCTGTGCCTGTGCCCTGGCTCTTCCTCCGGCTGGGGTGCAGTTGTCGTGGTGGCCACCCCAGCTGGACGTCCGACTCCCGACTGTGGCAGGGATGTGTCCTCCACCAGCCTGGCCGCTGGGTCAGAGGCAGCTCCACAGGGTACCCAGGTGATACATGGGTGGGAAGATGGCATGGAGGACGACTGGCGTGTAGGGGGTTCAGGTGAGGAGGGGGTCGCAAGAAGGTCCAGCACACGGAGGAATACAGCACCGGTGACCCGTCCCAGTAGGTCAACATGGTCAAAGAGGCATGCGAGACGACGTGCAGTCTCTCCACGAAAAGACTGCAGGTCACCTTGCATGCCCCTTTGACGCAACGCTATCCCAATCAGGACAGGCTCAACATGGTCCCGGATAGCCACGTCTGCAGGGAGAGGAAGGCCAGTGGTTGTGCCTTCATCCCCTCCCTGAAAACGGGTCTGGACTTAGGCATCCCTGCTGGTGCCAGATGATGCAGTGACAGGATCAGGGACAGGATTACACACAGGCACCTCTGTGGCTTCCTGTGCTGCCTCCTGTCCCTGCCCCTGCACTGCACCACTAGCACCAGTGGAATCCCTACCTCCAGACCCCGTGTGTGTCCCTTCCGTGCCCTCCCCCCACTAACATGAACATGGATGACTCCGTGCCATCTTCCTCCGTCGGACCCTGTGGGGTCTCAACTGCCCCTTCTGCTGCGAGGAGTCAACGTCCATCCTCCGCCTCTTGGACCTACCCTCGGCAGCTGCGGCCTGGGACACGGCACCAGACTCCTCACTCCCCGACGAGATGACAATCTGGGAGGAGAGCCGGGCCTTGCGTCTCCGGCTGGTGGTGCGATCCCTGCTGCTGTGCTCCACAGCACCCTCTCCGCCCTCTTCATCAGTTGACGCTGCAGACAGAGAGAGATAAAACACAGGCATCAGAGCACTGTACAATGGACTCATACACACATGACAGTTTTACATGAGTGGCAGTGTCATACTTCAGATATGGCATCACACTCCCCAACACACATGTCATTTGTACTCACACACATGAGCAATTCCACAGCAATATTGCACCAGCCAGCACCATCCATACACATACAACAGCATGAGCATCCGAAGGTGAGCCTGACGTCACATGAAAGACGGGGAGTGTGCAACACATGCACACATGCCACCACACTTACATGCATGTGTACATGTCCACCAACTGTCACAGTGATGAGATCGCCATCCATGTCACATCTGGCATTCAGCCTTCTACATGTCAGTGTCACATGCATCCAAGGTTCATCATAGTTGCACACTTGTCAAATACACACACATGCACACAGTGCAGATACATGCTGCAGGAACCACCATCCATGTGTGACACCACAACCATGCCAATGTACATACACAGAAATTCAAGCATGTGTGCTCCCACACCTGCATTTGCACAGCATGCTTACCAACACATACACCATCGATGTGTCTCACACTTGAGAGGACTCACATGTGGCAGCCTCACGCCCATGTTCATACACATCCCTACATGGCCCTACAAAAACACGTGTGCAACCTGCACACTACTGGCACACCACGACACGCAAAGCGTCTAATCAGTATGCATGTACACTTATCGCTCGACTCCAGACGGGTCTGCTTCTCAAGGACCTGGACGTGGAGCGCTGGGCATATGCATTCCAGGACCCTCATTTGGTGGTCGGACAGGTGGCCCTCGCCCCCCTTGGCATCCACTGCCTTCGAGAGGTGCCGGGCCTTGTTGAGGGTCCTGGACCTGAAGTCCTCCCAGCGCTTCTTGACATGGTGTAAGTCGCAGACTGCCACCTCCTCCCCGTTGATGGCAGTCACGATGTCCATCCAGATCCTGGTCTGTCCTTCATAGTCGGCACGCAAACTTCCAAAGTGGGCATCATACTGCCCCAGGACTTGCTCCACCAGGACACCAACTTCCCTGGCACTGACGCTGGTGACCCTCTACCACTCTGGCTGGGGGTTGCCAGTGGTGCCAGATGGTGTTGTGCCCGACATGGCAACCCCAGAGGCTGGAGTGGCTGGGCAACTTGGTACTGGGGCTGGGCTGTGGAGCGATGGTATCCCAGTCAGGAGTCTTCGGCTCCAGCAGGGGTGGTCACAGCAACTGCACCCCTGGCTGATATGCAGGCAGCAAATAGCAGGGCACGTTGGCAGCAGGCAGTCAGGCAGAAGCAGATGGCAGGTGGAAGCGTGCTCGGGGTCTGGGGGGCAGTAATTTGGCCTTCTGGGCAGGAGCGTGGTCTTCCGTGTGTTTTCGCTTGGCCAGCTTGATGCGGAGTGATTTGGCACGTGAAAAAAGAGCACATCAGCGTGTAATTCGAGGAAAGGCCCTTAGCACATAAGCGCATCTGTGACGTTAAGCGCACGGGCATTTCCCTCGTGACGTGGGCACAGTGGTTCAGCGCGTGTGAAAAAACTGCACATCCGCATGTGAATGCATGTAATCCAAGGAAAGGGCCTATGTGCGTAAGTGACGTGATGCGCGCGGACGTTCCCCTCAGCACGGGTTAAAGTTGAGCGTGGCCAGCAGTTCGCTGTACGTGCCTTTCGTGGAGACCGACGTGTGTTGCTGCTTCGTGTTGTTTCGCGCGACATCACAACTTCACAGCTATCAAGGACATATCTCTTCTTTTGGCGGGGGTATTGGCTACGTGTGTTTTTGTCTGCATCGCGCTAGTCAGACAGTGATTCGCGCACGCTATTTTTCCCACTGCGGGTGCCCCTGTGTATCGCACCCATTTAGGAGGTCATAGTAGCCTGCGTGTCCCACACGTATGCGTTTTTCGTGTTACTGGGTGCCACCGGGTACTGCGGGAGGTTGATTCTACGCTCGTAGGCTGCAGGGTTGCGTGCGCGGTTTTACTGCAGTTTTGGGGTGCCTGAGCATTGCGTGACCCGTCACTACATCACCGGGGTCACATACAGCCTTGCAGGTGCAGGGGGGCTGTTAACATCTTGCATGCCACCCCCTTCGCCCCAATTGCCCAGGTCAATTGTGGTGTACACCTCACAATGGCACTACTCCATCTGTGCCGGCACTACTACATCTGTGCCATGGTTGGGAGGCCACCAAAGGTGAGGGGCGCCTCAGCTGGGCGTCCTCCTCCTGCTGGGCGTGGTCGGGGAGGTGGCCGGGGTGACCAGGGAGTAGGGGGACTCCAGGGTGTCCAGGGTGGCCGCAGAGGGGGAAGAGGCAGGGGTGTGCCACTTGAGCACGATGTTGTGCCATGTGTCGGTGCAGTCATGCCACCACCCCCTGTGGTTCCGGCAGATGCAGCTTCTGCATCTGGCACTGGCACTGGCGCCCGTGTGACCCGGCAGTCTGTTTCATCGACTGCCACGGGCCCAAGGATAGTGGTAGCTGTAGGTGCAGCTGTGGACACCACCACCCAGGCTCAGGGTCTGCCAGCGCAGGCTGCATTGGCACTTGAAGAGCCCTTCGAAGATTTCCAACAGGCCAGGAGGGAAACCGTAGGGCCACGCAGGGCTGCCCTGACCAAGACACATGTCCCTGGGGCCGTTATGTCATCTGCTGCTGAGAACAACCGGGTGTTGGCAAGTGCAGGGCAGATGCACCCAACAACACCCCGGTTGTGAGTCTGCCAACCAGGACAGTTGCGGTCAATGACCCTGCCACAGCAGATGTTGCTGCGCAGGGTCCATTAGAGGGCACCCAGCTGCCACTGACACAAGTCAGGCCTTTAGTCATCCCTCCACCTGCCACTCCCTTGCCCCAATCCACCGAAACCACTGGCCATACTGATCAGGGCGGCATTAGCCAACCGGGTCTGCGCCACAATCCAAGAGGAGGAAGGTTGCGCCTACAGCACAGGCTGGGACCCCACAAACAGCCACGACCTCCTGCACGTCGAGGAAGAAGCCTTTCTGCAAACAGGAACTGGACTTCCTCGTGGACTACGCGCGGGACCACAGCCGTGACATGCTAGTGGGTGCTCATTGTCAGAATACGGCTGCCCACCGTGATACCCACTGGAAGCAAGTTGCAGAACATGTGAGTGCATTCGGACATGAGGTGCGCACGGCGCAAGAGTGCAAAAAGTGTTGGAATGACCTCAAATGCAGCGCTAAGGCTAAGCTTGCCTCAAATTACAACTTGACTCTGGTGACTGGCAGTGGGCCTGCATCAGAGGAGGAAGACCTCACTCTGCATGAGTCACTTGTTGCGGAGTTCATACCATCTGAATCAGTCGAAGGAGTGGGAGAGATGCCGGACTTTGATGCCCAGTCCAGTGAGTGTTGATGCGTGTTTGTTGAGGACGTGTGTGTTTTACTTGGGTGATGTGTTGTGCATGACTGCCACTACATGTCACGTGTACATGGTTCTGATGTGCAAGTAATGCAATGCTTCCCTGATGCATGTCTGCTCTGCTGGATGGTGGACATTTGGAGCAGACGGGGACTGTCCACATCACGACTATTGCACCCTACTCACATGCTGGTTACCAGTGTGCCCCTCCGGTCCATGTTCCAGCTCACTGGCCCTTCTGCATGTAGCGTGGGGTGACCTTCCTCTCAGCCCAGGGACAATGTCATAGCATGAGTGACGTGCATGTGGCCTCTGCCTGCATGCGGGTACTCCATGTAGGCATGCTCCCTTGCCCCTTCACCCCCCATTCTGCACCTCAATTCCACCTTTGCACTGGTCTGCTTCAATATTGCCGTTGGGTACTTCCCTGTTCATGCGTCCTGTGCACATGCTAACTTCCAGCGGCCAATCTGCCAGACATATGCTGTGTGGTACATCCTTAGTACTTGATGCAGGGTATCTCGCTTGTACTGTGCAGAGGTCAGATGCCACGGAGGGACATGAGTGCCCATTTATCCTCCATGTGCATTCCACACATGCCCCTATGTGTCCTTGACTGGATGATCACTGTAATATGTAAGAGGATTCAATTCAACACTACAGCTAAGTCAACGCCTAGTCTATAATACTGAATGAAAACCCTTATTGATATAACTTTATGTCCAGTTCATGCGTTCTGGATGACTACCCCTATATAACACCCCTCTCTTGGAATCCCCCTGACCCCACTGAGCCAAGAAGTAGTTCTGTTTTGCAAGTTTAAAAGGTTTATTTGATAATTTAAACAATAGATATATATCACCCGTTATAGTAAATTAATAATTGAATATCACACTTAATCTGATATGATAAATATTAACAACGGAGAATCTGGCACTAGCACACTTCTTATAATCACTAATGAGTTGACATGAAATGGATAAGGTAGCACACCGGTAAATAGGAACAAAAGTATAAGGTGGTAGAGGATGCTTTATGTAAGCTCAGGTGGATGCAATATTCAATGAATGCAGTACAGAAAATACTCAATATGATTTCAACCAAACAATGTAATCACTTTTCTCTGGCAATCCCCTCCCCCCCTTGATGCAAGGCAAGGAAATGGAAGGAAAACACACAGTTCTCAGAAATGCAATCAAATGTGAATCAGTTCACCCCAGCAAGCTTAGACTACAGAAGTTGAAAATACAGGCAAATGCTTTGATATGTGCTAGCAATGGATGAGAAATATGCTGGAAATGCTTTTTAATTCCCTTTCAGAGGTTCAGGGTGAGTGGTATCTAGTTAATATTAGTCCAGGCTCACACTAGCAATGAGGCAGGGATAGTTAGCAGGTTAAACGAATTTCTGGCAAACGGAAGGCAAGCAGCAGCAGTTTTTACATGTGAAGAAATTTGCAAATCGCGGTAAAATTCGCGAATGCGTGTTCCGCGATTGCGGTAAAACTATAAGGGGTAGGAATGCGGTTCTAGGTGCGATTCAAAGCTAAGATTCTAAGCTTTCAAATAAAAGTTATTGCAAGTCTCTAGCACAAACGGTTGCGGAGATATGAGCGATTTTGTGAAGGTCGTTTTTCAGATTTGAAATTTTAAAGTTCAAAAAGACAAGTGCAGCTTGCGACTAGAAAATGACAAGTGACAGTTAGGAGGCAGTTCTACTTAGGTTAAATAGATTGAATTATATTATTTTAACTAAGAGATTGGTTCTGCACAGTTTTCTAGGTACTCACACTATATTCTTGAGTGAAATGGGCCTCGCCATGGATCTGGTCAGGGTTTTAACTGGACTCTGGTCTGGTCTGGTCTGGCCTCTGCACTTCACAGTGATCTGGGTCAGCTCTCTCTGCTGGTCTGGGTCTCTCTGGGTACAGCACTGCTTTCTCTCTGGTCTGGTCTCTTAGTTCTGGATAGATTGAAGTCTCTAGTTTGGCTCTCTGGAGGTTTGATGGAGGTAAAGTATGGATTTTTCCGGCAGAGCTTCCAGCGGCAGATGGATTTTGAAGGTCCCTATCTGTCCTGTCTGTCTGCTTTTATGTGTTTAGAATGTGGGTGTGTTCTAGCATCACTGACCCTACCTCTCTCTCAGCTTCTAATTGGTCAAACTTCCATTTATCATTTGATTGGGGAATGAACTGTGAGTCAGAGGGATGTCATTTTATGGCTTGCAGATAGGACACTCCTCTGTCAGATTGCACACATTCTATATTTGATAATAAAAGACATATTTCACAGTTACACAGTTGCTTGAAATTACATAAACATGGTGTGGCTGAATTTAGCCATGTCTCTGTCCAAATCTGCTGTTTCTAGGAGCTTGCATTCAAAAATGGCAACTTCTAGCACTTTTTCATGTGCTGAAAAACATTGGATCTTCATTAAATTTTATACAACTGTTCCTCACATATCTACCCACATACCAATGCATTTTCGTTTGTCTAGCTGAAACAGGGAGTCTGTAATATTAATAAACAATGGGGTTTTGCCCCAGAACATCACACAAATTCGAGTTTGGGCTTGAATTAAAGGTACATTTTTTAAATTAAAGCTCTCAAAGTTATACATTTCTGTCATTTGATTACAAAGAGTTATCAGTGTTTTTGTAAACTATATATTTTACTTTCAATTCAGTCCTCAGAGTGTTGAGGTCCGCCTCCAAGACTTGGGTGGGTCAGTCACAGATCTCTGCTGGCTGGCAGGGCTTTGTTGACATTAAACATTCAGAATTAACATATTCCTTTCAGAGGAAAGGGTCCTTTGTGTGGTCTCTGGGAAGCTCCCAGCCAGTCTGCCTTCTATCAATCAAGAGGTCATGTGAGATTCTAACTCCTGGTGTGAGCTCTGGAGGTGAGAGGGTTTCCCAGGCTTCAGGCCTCTGGGAACAGCATGTGGCTAATTTTTAATTAAAATGCAGCCTTTGAAGTCAGCTAAGTCAAATCCCTTTGTCAGCTACTGCACTCAGTTCTCCTGTCAGAGTTTAGACCGCCAGCGCCCCCTTGAGGATTTTGTTGGTACTGCATGCGATTTTGGGATTTTCTTGGATTAATGCATTCTAAACAGGAATGGTTCTTACATGGTAGTAAATCCTTGCTTAACATTGTTTTGATGGGGCTCCTTACAGTAAAATGGTTATGTGGAACCCCACAAAAGGGTTGAATCTTTAAAGTGGTCCAATGAGTCACGATTTCAGCAACTTTTTGACATCAGTAACAGTGGATTTTGTTAACAAAGACCTTTCTTTACACTGGTGGGTGGCAAGTTAGGTAACCATTTTGGTGTGCGCACAACTGCGCAGCTCTCCTGGATTCTGGGATGAAATGATGGGCGGCGACAGCGCATCCCCATCTTTACGCGCTCCAATGATTTATTTTTGTTCTGGGGTAAAATGATGGGCAGCGACAGCTTAATCCCCATATTTACCCCGTCTAATGATTCCACATGGGTCAAAACCCTCCACAAACCCCCCCGCCCGACTGCGCTTTGACTTGAGTCGAGGGGGAGTCGGTTGCAAGGGAGGTTTTGAACCCTGGCGCTGGTATGTCCACATTATCTTCTTCCAATTCTGTAGATGGCACAGTTCAGCATCTTCCTCTCCATCCGGTCAGATCGATCAGTTCTCCTCGCCGGTCCTGATGGGAAGATTGGGCGGTACCCCGGGCCCGTTGCGTCTCTGCTCCCGGTCTCCGGATCGTCCTCCTTGGCCCGTCTCCCGGTTTTCTTTCTCCTAGGACGACAAAGGAAGAGCGGCAATACCTACTCATCGACGTCTTTCCACCACTGTTGAGATAGTGGGGCGGCATATGCATTTCATCATAACGAAACATTACATTCTTATTTTAAAAAAAAAAACAGTATAACTAAGAGACAGTTTCATGCAAGTCACAATATTTTAGAGACTAGATGTGGTATGTTTTATGGTTGGAACTGAATTAGTCTGAGACAGTACCCGCTAGGATTCCAGAGGATTCCTCCAGTTGTTGCAGAGTGTGCCTGGGATGGCAACATTTCAACTGGTTTATGTGGACCCACTTGTCTTCCCCCTCTGCCGAACCGCCTTTGGGGATGCGGATCTTGTAGGCCACAGGGGAGATCTTATCGACGATCTCAAAGGGTCCCTTCCATGTAGGCAAAAATTTGCGCTGCTTGGCCTGGTTCCTTTGGAAGTTGTATAGATAGACCCGGTCTCCCACCTGATATTCCTTCCTGGAAGTCTTCAGGTCATAGTGGGTCTTCATGCTATCAGCCGATCTTTCTAGATTCCGCTGAGCGTAAGCAAAAGCATGTTGGAGGTGTTTCCTTAAATTCTCCACATACTCATGAGTAGTGGAGGCATTTATCAGTGTCTGCTCTTGGGTCCTGTAGAGCAAATGCTGCGGAAGCACCATCTTGCGCCCAGTCATCAACTCAAATGGTGACATTTTGGTTGCAGATGAAGGGGTAGATCTGATGGCCATTAGGACCAGAGGTAATCGGATATCCCAACTTGGCCCAGAATCTGCCACAAACTTCTTTAACATGCTCACAATGGTTCGGTTATATCTCTCTACTGCCCCAGAAGAAGCTGGTCTATAAGCAATATGCAGCTTTCTCTTGACTCCCAGTATCTCCCACATCTTTGTCATTACTTCACTGGTGAAGTGGCTACCTCTGTCTGACTCAATCCTTTGAGGTAGACCAAAACGGGAAAAGATGTGGTTAATCATCAAGGCAGCTGCAGTTTCTGCCTTGCAGTTTGGGGCTGGGAGACATTCCACCCACTTGGTAAACAAGCATGTCACAGTCAACATGTACTTATTCCCCCTAGCCGAGCGAATCACAGGGCCTACAAAGTCGATTTGTAAATCTGACCAAGGCAGGGTCATTCCCCTCTTTTGTAAAGGCGCCCGGTGTGTGAGGGATGTCGGCTGAAATTGTGCACACACAAGACAACCCTTCAAATATTGGTTGAGGTCCTGGCCCATGTGTGGCCAGTATGCAACCTCTCTTAAGATTTCCAATGTGGTGTGAAACCTCCTATGACCGGCGGTGGCCGCATCATGGGCGTGACTTAACATCAGGCTTCGGAATGAGGTAGGAACCACCCACTGATCGTGGCCAGCTTTGGATTTCCTTACCAACAAACCGTCTTGGATCCGGAACATTTTTGGACATTTCATCAACACTCTTAGGTCCTCTTTCCCAATGTAATCGGTATCCGTCAGGGGAAAGTTCTCAGGGTCCTCAAGGTGCTGGTAAAATTTACCAATTATTGGATCCCCCTTCTGAGCAGTAATCAAATCAGCATCAGGGGTCTCCTTACTCCATTGTGCAATTGAAAGGTCGTTGTGAGCATTTGTCTGGGACCTAGTGATGGCAGTGACCTGGATTTCCCCCAACAGGGACTCAATCTCAATTAGATCCCCTTGGATGGCCCCGGTTTTGGCCAGCTGATCAGCTAAGTCATTTCCAGTTTTGTCTGGTCCCTCTACTTTGGAATGACCCTTGATCTTTTTCCAATAGATGGTCATCTCATTCGAGGTGACCAAATCATCAATGTTTTGGATCAACTTCCCATGTTTCAAGGGTTTGTTGTTAGCACATAACATGCCTCTGGTTTTCCAATTAACCAGGTGCTCCACGAACCCGTTCCGTACATAATCCGAATCTGTGATTACGACCAGTTCGCGGAGTTGATGCTGGACAGCAGTGAGGATGGCCTGATGCACAGCCATCAATTCTGCCACCTGACTACTTCGGGGACCAATTTTGTATCCAGCGGAGGGTTCTGGGGACTCATTCACCCATGCATTCCCTACGCCAGCCACCAGTTCTTTCTCCCCGTTGGTGTCAACATGGTAAGAGCATCCATCCACATACACAGTGGGCATTCCCTCACACTTGTCTTCTTCAAAGACTTTGTGGGGGGAATTAAGGTATGCCTCCATGTTGTCCTTTATTTTTAGACTTTCGTCCTCGAGACAGTTTTCTCTGGCACAATCATGCAAGTCAGCCAGACCTTGCGCGAGGGGACTCTTCTTGTTTTGGCCATATCTGACCTCCACAGGAAAGCCTTGCATTGACAGAATCCAGGAAGTCATTCGGGAATTACTCACATTTCCGGCCCGGATTCTGTCACTTTGGAGATATTGCAGAGGATGGTGTGGAGTCTCCACTATGATGTGTTCCCCCTGGATAAACGGGCGGTAATTCTTCAATGCCCACACCGTTGCCAGGAGTGCCTTCTCACAATCGTTGAATTTTTCCTCCACAGAGGATAAAGTTTTGCTCGCATAGGAGATTACTTTATTGACCTTGTCATGCTTTTGGTATAATACTGCCGTCAAGCACGTATCAGAGAACCCCGTCTCCAGGAAGAACTCCTTGTTTCTGACAGGGTAAGCTAGGCAAGGCGCTTGTGAGAGGCTTCTTTTGAGTTGTTTTACCACCTCGGCTTGTTCTGGACCCCATTCCCACTTGACCCCCCCCTTCAGGAGATGAATCAGGGGTCTGGTGATCTCTGCGTAGCCCTCAATGAACTTTCTGCTGTAATTAGTCAGTCCAAGGAGGCTCCTTAGTTCCCGCAGAGTTGTGGGGTCTTTCAGTTTCTGAAGTGCTTCCACTTTCTTTTCCTGGGGACAGAGGCCCTGAGGAGTAATCTCATGCCCCAAGAAATTAACACGGGTTCTACACCACTGTGCTTTCTGAAAGGAAAGTTTTGCTCCGGCGGCCCTCAACTGTGTCAGAACATAACGGATATCCGCTATGTGTTCCTCCACAGATGAACTTTTGATGAGGACATCATCTACATAAGCCAAGTTACCCCTTGCACCCAAGTCAGGCATGGCCTTGTGTAGAAAAATGTTGAATTCATTGCCGGAGTTGAGGTATCCGAAGGGAGTCCGGGTCCAGGTGTACTGCTGGCCCCCAAAGGTAAAAGCCAGCTTGTATTGGTCCTCCCTACTGACAGGCACAGTCCAGTATCCATTGGTCAGGTCTATTGCAGTGAATACCTGTGACCCCTGGATCTGGGCCAGCCCTTGGTCAATGTAGGGCAGAGGCCATCGGGAAGTATGGACCCGTTTGTTGAGCTCCCTGAGGTCGGCACAGAGTCTCCACTGGCCGTTTGGCTTCAATATTCCCAGCACCGGATTATTGAAGGTGCTGTGGACTGGACGGATTATTCCCCGGGACTCAAGGTTCTTAATTATTTCAGTAAGGGACTCCATTGATGCGAGAGGCAAGCGATATTGCTTCACAAACACAGGAGTCATGCCAGGGTCCGTGGGGATTGTTGTTGTGTGGATGTCAGTGCGACCACAGTCATATGAGTCTACCGCAAAGAGATCTTGGAAATCCAAGAAAACTTGTTTCAACTTTTGCTTTTGTTCCAGAGTCACACAGGCATCAGCTAGGTTGACTCTCTCTTCCACCATCTGCCTGAAGCCTGGAAAGACTTCTGGTTTGGCTATTTCAGCGGCCTCCTCCAGCTGGGTGGAGAAGTCCCTGGTCAGAGTGCTGATTTGGACTGGAGGCTTCAGGTGGGAAAGGCAGTCCTCATGGACCTGGAAAATCACCTCATCCCTCCTGAAATCACAAGTCACATCTTCCTTACCATAGGGGCAGGAAGTGTACACCAGGAAGTTCCCCCCATGCCGGGTAAAAATCCAGTCTGGTGTTGTATGGTCCTCACGGTCACTGTCAAAACAGTCCTTGGGGATTGGTCCTAACAGTTCATTTACAAGATCAATGGAGAAATGTCGGTCATCAACCGCCATTCCAATAATGGTGCCTGCGGCTAGAGTAATACTCTTTAAGTCGCTGTTATCCACCTCTATTGGAATGGTGTCATGTTCTATGTTGACTAATGGAGTTGGGTTTACCCCCAACCCTTGCTGTTGGAGAGAAGCATTTAGATGTATGTAAGCATCAGGGTTTTTCAACTCTTGTCCCCTTTTAACTTTCACTTCCAGGGAGAATTGTCGGGTCCTTTCTGGGATGGTGACTTCCTCTTTAACCTGAATTTCAACTGCATACGGTAGCAATTGAGCTGACCTAAATGCTTTTTCTGGATCATCAAAGCCCATGGGATTATCCGCTAATCGGGACCAAGCTTTGAAGTTTATTAGGTCCAAACTAATGGCAAAGCGATTGAGAATGTCACTGCCTAAGTAAAAGGCGGCAGTGACGTCTCGCACGACCCAACAATTATGGACTATGCTCTTGTTGCCAATGGAGATTTTGAGCATACACCTGCTTGGCAGGAGATGTTTTGAATTGGGTGCTTCCAGGTCCATTTCCAATTTGTCTATCAGTTTGAATGTGGGAATGGCTGGATCTTTTGGGAGTTGGCGAAACATGGCTTCGCTGATGAAGCTCTTACCGTTGCTCACACACACTCGAGCGAGAACAGAGTCCTTCCCATCATTTAACTGAACAGGGATGAACAACTGCTCTCCAATTTGCTGAATATCAGCCAGGCTCTGAGCTGATTTCACATCTTTCTGGACTATAGGAGTGGGAGTTTCAGATTGTGGATTGGTATAGAATTTCAGAGTGTTTCCTTCTAGCGTGGAATACCACCTTAAACTGGAAGGAAGGTTGATTTTCAGAAATAGAGAGGACCCCCCATCACCAGTCTGTTGTCCTACTGCTATTACTGTCACGTCTGGAATTTGGCTATTCTGGAAGTGAAATTCTACTTGGTCAGATTTTTGTTCAACCATGTGGCATGTGCCGTTTAAACTAACATGGTTGACACTCTGTTTTAATTTTATTGGTCGGCTAGTCTGGGTCCAGAGGACCTTGTTTACACAATCTATTAGGGGTGACAACCTTCTCAGGAGGTCATTCCCTAGTAAACAAGGGGTGCCCTCTGGGGTCACAACTATGACCGGGTGTTTCAACTTATGTCGCCCAATTTTAATGTCCAAATCTGCAGTCCCCTCAACGGGAATTTCCTTCCCGTCAAAGTTCTGGAGTTGTCCAGGAAGTGAGGTGAGAGGAATTTGGTAATTCTCTCCCCTTCCTGCATTCAGTTCATCAAAGGCCCTTCTGGACAGAAGGGTAGCTTGAGATCCAGTGTCCACCAGTGCCGAGATTGTACCCTGCCCCTGTACTTGTACCGGGGCATAATATCTTCCCTCCTTCTCCTCAAGGGGGCACAGATAATGCACATTTTTGGACAACTGGTGGGCTAATTTTCTGGTTTTGGACATGGCGAGAAAAGAATTTTGGGCAGAATTCTGTGGAGAGCCTTGGGAATCTGAAAGAAAAAGTTGGCAACTGGAGATCAGAGCCATTGTGGGTTCCCCTGGTTCCGGTTCTGGGCCGCCCCCCCCTTTTTGGAGGCAGTCCCCAGGATGGGTTTGAACCAGGGGATTTTCTTGCTGTTGGTTCTGGGATGAGATGGTGGGCGGCGGTAGCTCAGTCTCCACATCTCCCCAGTCTGGATTTGCATCCCTAGGGACCCATTTTTCTTTGGGAGGAGTTCCCCCCTCTCTGAAGGAGAAGATCCTTTTCCCAGGATCCTCTGAGGATCCCTCTCCCTCAAATTGGAAGATCTGTACCTCCTCCTCAAACTGAGTCTGTTTGGGTCTTTTGTTTCTCCTACCCCCCCTCTGCTCCTTAGGAGGCAGACTTTCAGGGGCAAGAGATTTTGTTTCCGGTTCCTGGGTTTCCAGGGGCTGTTTACAAGTGAGGAAGGAAGCTTCCTCCAAGGCTTTACACCCCCCTTCCCTTTGTGCCTCCTCCCTGGGAACCGGTGAGTTATCGGGGTGCTGCCCCCGTCATTGTTCTGGAGCACCAGGTCCAGAGTTGGGTGCGTTCTGCGCCGGCACGCCCATCTGAGGGTTCTGCTGAGCCCTCAGTATGTGACCCAGATCCCGCGCCATGTTTTGAACCTGGCGCTCTAACTGGGAAACCCGCTCAGGCTGATACGGGGCCCTGTTTTCTCCCCTGGGCTGATCCCGGGAAGGGTAGCTGTCCCTTCTTTGGTAGTACCCCTGGTTGGGAAGATTTGGGTACCCCTCCACCCTTGGCCTCCCCTCTCCCGGATTCAGTGGTCTGGGCTCAGGGAATTGGGGAAAGAAGGATGGATGGTTTTGGGGCTGAAAGTCGGGAGGATATCTGGGGAAAAAGTTCTGCCCAGGGTTTGGTAAATTTCTGCCCTCCTGTGGGAAGTTTGGAGGGAAGTTCCCTGGGTTAGGTGCTTGGCTGGATCCCCCCCCTGGGGCTGGAGGAGTCCACACATAACCCAGGATGGGTCGATTTCCCTTGTAACGTGGACTTACATAATCAGGAGAGCGAGGGACCCCATTTGTGGGGCTGCCTCCCTGGCTCCCTGTCTGTGACTGGCCCGAGGACCTTCTGGGCCTAGCATTATTAGGTGCAGGTAGGTTTTTAGGCCCCCCCATCTCCAAATCCAAAACGGGGGTGACCTTTACCTCTGCCACCTTGGCAGCAGCAGGGGTGCTGTTGGCTTTGGGGTTTTTCTGGGCATTGCTTTTATTTTCTATGGGCTTCTGCACCTCATAGATCCGGGTAGCCTGTTCAATGACCCAGTCTAAAGATCTTTTCTCATGAAAATCCCTCACAAGCTGGGTCATGATATATTTGGGCAAGGCATGGAAAAACGTATTTATAAACTCTCTACTATCTGTGCGCACCCTTCTTGTGGTCTGTGCAAAAGCACGCTTTAACTCCTGCACAAATTCTTGTGGGGCCTGATCCTCCCCACATTGCAAATTGTAGGCTGCCTTGCGAGCCTCTTGAGGATTTCTGTGAACAGAAAAATGTTTCAGGATGGCCGCCTTATAGGTGGACCATCTTAAATGATTTTGGTCCTCCAGCCCCGCAAAGAAACTGGAGTATTCCGGGGAGAAGGTCCACTTTACATATTGAATGCAGCTTTGGCTGTCCTTCAAATGGAAAGTCTCCATCATTTGTTCAAACAACTCTAAGTGCTCCCAAACAGAATACTTAGCGTTCTTATGGTAAGGCGTGATGACGCTCCTGATCGCCTTAATCTGCTTTAAGGGGTCCTTAAGCAAGGCCCTTTTTGCCTTATTGGCCTTTTTGGTTCGGGTAACCCTTGTCCATTCTTCCTCGGACTCAGAGGCACTGCTCCCAGAGGTTCCCGTCTGTTCTTCCAGGTTTTCCCGGATTCTGCGAGCCTGGGAATGGCTGGCAGAATGTGGGGACCTGGTCTCCTGTGTCCTGCGCAGTTCAGAGGAGTCTTCAGATTCCTCCTTGCTGCCAGGATTTGATGGGTACCCCCTCCACTGACCTAACTGGGCAGAGGTTTTCAGGATGCCCTTAATGGGCCTACTCTCCCGGGGTTCCCCATTGAACCGTACTGTACTTGGGTGCCCATACCCGGATGCCCACCCCTCCATTCCTGAGTGGTACTGGCCTATGAGCCCCATACTCTTAGCTGGATAGTAATCTGCCATCCCTGTGGCCCTGTGCTCATGTGCGCCAGGGGACATGGGGGTGGCAGAGTCCAGGGACTGAGAGGTATGAGGGCCTCTGGTACTAGGGCTCCTGAGGTTATGCTCCGGAGTTTCCATTTCCCAGCGAACCTCATCTCTATCCGCCCCTGCTCCCTGTTGCAATGCAAGAGCCTGCATTTGTGCCTTCAGTTCCTCAGTTAAGGCCTTACTAGACTCTATCAGTCTCTCCTGCATCGCTACCTGTTGTTGGAGCCTATCATTGTGTTGACAGAGGGCCTCATTTTCCCTCTGTGCTTCCTGGTTGGTCCTGGAGAACTGGGCCAGTCTTTGCTGCAGGAGGTTTACCTCCTGGGCAATGTCCCTATTGGCCTGCTCCTTTCTTGCTAGAGCATCTTCCACCCTTCTGGTGTGCTCTACCAAGTTCTGGTTTTCTTTTTGGAGATCACCCAGCCCCTGGAGGGCCAGGTGATTTTCTTCAATTTCCTTTTTTAAGTGGCAGACTTCCTGGCCTATGGCGTCTCTTTCCTGACTAAGAGTCTGCATTTGTGCCGCCAGGTCGTCCCTTTGCCGTTGAAGGGCACCAGCTTTTTGGCGCTCCTCATCAAACTCTGCCTGGGTATCCAGGTCTTTCAGAATCAGTTTATTGCTCTCCTCTTTCTCTCTGTCTAGTTGGATTTGCAGGGTGGCTACCTGCTCTGTGCATGCCCTGTTGAAATTGATCTGTTGCTCCAGCTTTTTCTGGTTCTGCAGCAAGGAGTCCAAACTGTCTTGGTGCTCCTTCTGCAGGGCCAGAAATCGGGTATCCTGGTCTGTCTTTTCCTGTTGTAGGATGCCCATATACTCTTTTTTATTTTAATGATATATTGCCTACTATCATTTTCTGCCTCTTGGCTCCTCTGCAGCCTCTGCTCAGAAGAGTCCAGATCAGATTGGGCCTTCTGTAATGCCATCTGTTGCCTATTTGCCAGATTTTGGCTTTCAGCACATCTATCCTGCATGTCTCCCATATATAGGTACAGGTATGCTGCTATCCTAACAATCTTGTCGTGTTCATCTTTGGCCTTAGGGGCCATCTATAGTTCACTCAGGGCCACATGTAATGGACCCTGATCTCTATATATATCTGACCCTGTTTCAGTGACCTGTTGCGTGATGGCCTGCAACCAGACTGTTTGGTCCTGGTGAGTCCACTCACCTCTCACAAATAACTTATGTAAGAAGTGCTCTCTGGCTATTTTCATGTCTACTAAGGTCGTCATTCTAGAGATTGGTCTCTGTCCTGACTTACAGAAGTTTGTATTTTATTTTTGCAGAACAGAACTTTTCTTGGAGTGTCCCTTTTGAGGAATGCTTCACAGCGTAATGCAGCGTGGTGATCCGACCGGATGTATGTATCCCGTCAGTTAGCACACTGTATTAAGCTGCACAAGTGGTAAATCTAACCCAACGTCTCGGCTCGAGCCCCCAATTTGTAAGAGGATTCAATTCAACACTACAGCTAAGTCAACGCCTAGTCTATAATACTGAATGAAAACCCTTATTGATATAACTTTATGTCCAGTTCATGCGTTCTGGATGACTACCCCTATATAACACCCCTCTCTTGGAATCCCCCTGACCCCACTGAGCCAAGAAGTAGTTCTGTTTTGCAAGTTTAAAAGGTTTATTTGATAATTTAAACAATAGATATATATCACCCGTTATAGTAAATTAATAATTGAATATCACACTTAATCTGATATGATAAATATTAACAACGGAGAATCTGGCACTAGCACACTTCTTATAATCACTAATGAGTTGACATGAAATGGATAAGGTAGCACACCGGTAAATAGGAACAAAAGTATAAGGTGGTAGAGGATGCTTTATGTAAGCTCAGGTGGATGCAATATTCAATGAATGCAGTACAGAAAATACTCAATATGATTTCAACCAAACAATGTAATCACTTTTCTCTGGCAATCCCCTCCCCCCCTTGATGCAAGGCAAGGAAATGGAAGGAAAACACACAGTTCTCAGAAATGCAATCAAATGTGAATCAGTTCACCCCAGCAAGCTTAGACTACAGAAGTTGAAAATACAGGCAAATGCTTTGATATGTGCTAGCAATGGATGAGAAATATGCTGGAAATGCTTTTTAATTCCCTTTCAGAGGTTCAGGGTGAGTGGTATCTAGTTAATATTAGTCCAGGCTCACACTAGCAATGAGGCAGGGATAGTTAGCAGGTTAAACGAATTTCTGGCAAATGGAAGGCAAGCAGCAGCAGTTTTTACATGTGAAGAAATTTGCAAATCGCGGTAAAATTCGCGAATGCGTGTTCCGCGATTGCAGTAAAACTATAAGGGGTAGGAATGCGGTTCTAGGTGCGATTCAAAGCTAAGATTCTAAGCTTTCAAATAAAAGTTATTGCAAGTCTCTAGCACAAACGGTTGCGGAGATATGAGCGATTTTGTGAAGGTCGTTTTTCAGATTTGAAATTTTAAAGTTCAAAAAGACAAGTGCAGCTTGCGACTAGAAAATGACAAGTGACAGTTAGGAGGCAGTTCTACTTAGGTTAAATAGATTGAATTATATTATTTTAACTAAGAGATTGGTTCTGCACAGTTTTCTAGGTACTCACACTATATTCTTGAGTGAAATGGGCCTCGCCATGGATCTGGTCAGGGTTTTAACTGGACTCTGGTCTGGTCTGGTCTGGCCTCTGCACTTCACAGTGATCTGGGTCAGCTCTCTCTGCTGGTCTGGGTCTCTCTGGGTACAGCACTGCTTTCTCTCTGGTCTGGTCTCTTAGTTCTGGATAGATTGAAGTCTCTAGTTTGGCTCTCTGGAGGTTTGATGGAGGTAAAGTATGGATTTTTCCGGCAGAGCTTCCAGCGGCAGATGGATTTTGAAGGTCCCTATCTGTCCTGTCTGTCTGCTTTTATGTGTTTAGAATGTGGGTGTGTTCTAGCATCACTGACCCTACCTCTCTCTCAGCTTCTAATTGGTCAAACTTCCATTTATCATTTGATTGGGGAATGAACTGTGAGTCAGAGGGATGTCATTTTATGGCTTGCAGATAGGACACTCCTCTGTCAGATTGCACACATTCTATATTTGATAATAAAAGACATATTTCACAGTTACACAGTTGCTTGAAATTACATAAACATGGTGTGGCTGAATTTAGCCATGTCTCTGTCCAAATCTGCTGTTTCTAGGAGCTTGCATTCAAAAATGGCAACTTCTAGCACTTTTTCATGTGCTGAAAAACATTGGATCTTCATTAAATTTTATACAACTGTTCCTCACATATCTACCCACATACCAATGCATTTTCGTTTGTCTAGCTGAAACAGGGAGTCTGTAATATTAATAAACAATGGGGTTTTGCCCCAGAACATCACACAAATTCGAGTTTGGGCTTGAATTAAAGGTACATTTTTTAAATTAAAGCTCTCAAAGTTATACATTTCTGTCATTTGATTACAAAGAGTTATCAGTGTTTTTGTAAACTATATATTTTACTTTCAATTCAGTCCTCAGAGTGTTGAGGTCCGCCTCCAAGACTTGGGTGGGTCAGTCACAGATCTCTGCTGGCTGGCAGGGCTTTGTTGACATTAAACATTCAGAATTAACATATTCCTTTCAGAGGAAAGGGTCCTTTGTGTGGTCTCTGGGAAGCTCCCAGCCAGTCTGCCTTCTATCAATCAAGAGGTCATGTGAGATTCTAACTCCTGGTGTGAGCTCTGGAGGTGAGAGGGTTTCCCAGGCTTCAGGCCTCTGGGAACAGCATGTGGCTAATTTTTAATTAAAATGCAGCCTTTGAAGTCAGCTAAGTCAAATCCCTTTGTCAGCTACTGCACTCAGTTCTCCTGTCAGAGTTTAGACCGCCAGCGCCCCCTTGAGGATTTTGTTGGTACTGCATGCGATTTTGGGATTTTCTTGGATTAATGCATTCTAAACAGGAATGGTTCTTACATGGTAGTAAATCCTTGCTTAACATTGTTTTGATGGGGCTCCTTACAGTAAAATGGTTATGTGGAACCCCACAAAAGGGTTGAATCTTTAAAGTGGTCCAATGAGTCACGATTTCAGCAACTTTTTGACATCAGTAACAGTGGATTTTGTTAACAAAGACCTTTCTTTACACTGGTGGGTGGCAAGTTAGGTAACCATTTTGGTGTGCGCACAACTGCGCAGCTCTCCTGGATTCTGGGATGAAATGATGGGCGGCGACAGCGCATCCCCATCTTTACGCGCTCCAATGATTTATTTTTGTTCTGGGGTAAAATGATGGGCAGCGACAGCTTAATCCCCATATTTACCCCGTCTAATGATTCCACATGGGTCAAAACCCTCCACAAACCCCCCTGCCCGACTGCGCTTTGACTTGAGTCGAGGGGGAGTCGGTTGCAAGGGAGGTTTTGAACCCTGGCGCTGGTATGTCCACATTATCTTCTTCCAATTCTGTAGATGGCACAGTTCAGCATCTTCCTCTCCATCCGGTCAGATCGATCAGTTCTCCTCGCCGGTCCTGATGGGAAGATTGGGCGGTACCCCGGGCCCGTTGCGTCTCTGCTCCCGGTCTCCGGATCGTCCTCCTTGGCCCGTCTCCCGGTTTTCTTTCTCCTAGGACGACAAAGGAAGAGCGGCAATACCTACTCATCGACGTCTTTCCACCACTGTTGAGATAGTGGGGCGGCATATGCATTTCATCATAACGAAACATTACATTCTTATTTTGAAAAAAAAAACAGTATAACTAAGAGACAGTTTCATGCAAGTCACAATATTTTAGAGACTAGATGTGGTATGTTTTATGGTTGGAACTGAATTAGTCTGAGACAGTACCCGCTAGGATTCCAGAGGATTCCTCCAGTTGTTGCAGAGTGTGCCTGGGATGGCAACATTTCAACTGGTTTATGTGGACCCACTTGTCTTCCCCCTCTGCCGAACCGCCTTTGGGGATGCGGATCTTGTAGGCCACAGGGGAGATCTTATCGACGATCTCAAAGGGTCCCTTCCATGTAGGCAAAAATTTGCGCTGCTTGGCCTGGTTCCTTTGGAAGTTGTATAGATAGACCCGGTCTCCCACCTGATATTCCTTCCTGGAAGTCTTCAGGTCATAGTGGGTCTTCATGCTATCAGCCGATCTTTCTAGATTCCGCTGAGCGTAAGCAAAAGCATGTTGGAGGTGTTTCCTTAAATTCTCCACATACTCATGAGTAGTGGAGGCATTTATCAGTGTCTGCTCTTGGGTCCTGTAGAGCAAATGCTGCGGAAGCACCATCTTGCGCCCAGTCATCAACTCAAATGGTGACATTTTGGTTGCAGATGAAGGGGTAGATCTGATGGCCATTAGGACCAGAGGTAATCGGATATCCCAACTTGGCCCAGAATCTGCCACAAACTTCTTTAACATGCTCACAATGGTTCGGTTATATCTCTCTACTGCCCCAGAAGAAGCTGGTCTATAAGCAATATGCAGCTTTCTCTTGACTCCCAGTATCTCCCACATCTTTGTCATTACTTCACTGGTGAAGTGGCTACCTCTGTCTGACTCAATCCTTTGAGGTAGACCAAAACGGGAAAAGATGTGGTTAATCATCAAGGCAGCTGCAGTTTCTGCCTTGCAGTTTGGGGCTGGGAGACATTCCACCCACTTGGTAAACAAGCATGTCACAGTCAACATGTACTTATTCCCCCTAGCCGAGCGAATCACAGGGCCTACAAAGTCGATTTGTAAATCTGACCAAGGCAGGGTCATTCCCCTCTTTTGTAAAGGCGCCCGGTGTGTGAGGGATGTCGGCTGAAATTGTGCACACACAAGACAACCCTTCAAATATTGGTTGAGGTCCTGGCCCATGTGTGGCCAGTATGCAACCTCTCTTAAGATTTCCAATGTGGTGTGAAACCTCCTATGACCGGCGGTGGCCGCATCATGGGCGTGACTTAACATCAGGCTTCGGAATGAGGTAGGAACCACCCACTGATCGTGGCCAGCTTTGGATTTCCTTACCAACAAACTGTCTTGGATCCGGAACATTTTTGGACATTTCATCAACACTCTTAGGTCCTCTTTCCCAATGTAATCGGTATCCGTCAGGGGAAAGTTCTCAGGGTCCTCAAGGTGCTGGTAAAATTTACCAATTATTGGATCCCCCTTCTGAGCAGTAATCAAATCAGCATCAGGGGTCTCCTTACTCCATTGTGCAATTGAAAGGTCGTTGTGAGCATTTGTCTGGGACCTAGTGATGGCAGTGACCTGGATTTCCCCCAACAGGGACTCAATCTCAATTAGATCCCCTTGGATGGCCCCGGTTTTGGCCAGCTGATCAGCTAAGTCATTTCCAGTTTTGTCTGGTCCCTCTACTTTGGAATGACCCTTGATCTTTTTCCAATAGATGGTCATCTCATTCGAGGTGACCAAATCATCAATGTTTTGGATCAACTTCCCATGTTTCAAGGGTTTGTTGTTAGCACATAACATGCCTCTGGTTTTCCAATTAACCAGGTGCTCCACGAACCCGTTCCGTACATAATCCGAATCTGTGATTATGACCAGTTCGCGGAGTTGATGCTGGACAGCAGTGAGGATGGCCTGATGCACAGCCATCAATTCTGCCACCTGACTACTTCGGGGACCAATTTTGTATCCAGCGGAGGGTTCTGGGGACTCATTCACCCATGCATTCCCTACGCCAGCCACCAGTTCTTTCTCCCCGTTGGTGTCAACATGGTAAGAGCATCCATCCACATACACAGTGGGCATTCCCTCACACTTGTCTTCTTCAAAGACTTTGTGGGGGGAATTAAGGTATGCTTCCATGTTGTCCTTTATTTTTAGACTTTCGTCCTCGAGACAGTTTTCTCTGGCACAATCATGCAAGTCAGCCAGACCTTGCGCGAGGGGACTCTTCTTGTTTTGGCCATATCTGACCTCCACAGGAAAGCCTTGCATTGACAGAATCCAGGAAGTAATTCGGGAATTACTCACATTTCCGGCCCGGATTCTGTCACTTTGGAGATATTGCAGAGGCTGGTGTGGAGTCTCCACTATGATGTGTTCCCCCTGGATAAACGGGCGGTAATTCTTCAATGCCCACACCGTTGCCAGGAGTGCCTTCTCACAATCGTTGAATTTTTCCTCCACAGAGGATAAAGTTTTGCTCGCATAGGAGATTACTTTATTGACCTTGTCATGCTTTTGGTATAATACTGCCGTCAAGCACGTATCAGAGAACCCCGTCTCCAGGAAGAACTCCTTGTTTCTGACAGGGTAAGCTAGGCAAGGCGCTTGTGAGAGGCTTCTTTTGAGTTGTTTTACCACTTCGGCTTGTTCTGGACCCCATTCCCACTTGACCCCCCCCTTCAGGAGATGAATCAGGGGTCTGGTGATCTCTGCGTAGCCCTCAATGAACTTTCTGCTGTAATTAGTCAGTCCAAGGAGGCTCCTTAGTTCCCGCAGAGTTGTGGGGTCTTTCAGTTTCTGAAGTGCTTCCACTTTCTTTTCCTGGGGACAGAGGCCCTGAGGAGTAATCTCATGCCCCAAGAAATTAACACGGGTTCTACACCACTGTGCTTTCTGAAAGGAAAGTTTTGCTCCGGCGGCCCTCAACTGTGTCAGAACATAACGGATCTCCGCTATGTGTTCCTCCACAGATGAACTTTTGATGAGGACATCATCTACATAAGCCAAGTTACCCCTTGCACCCAAGTCAGGCATGGCCTTGTGTAGAAAAATGTTGAATTCATTGCCGGAGTTGAGGTATCCGAAGGGAGTCCGGGTCCAGGTGTACTGCTGGCCCCCAAAGGTAAAAGCCAGCTTGTATTGGTCCTCCCTACTGACAGGCACAGTCCAGTATCCATTGGTCAGGTCTATTGCAGTGAATACCTGTGACCCCTGGATCTGGGCCAGCCCTTGGTCAATGTAGGGCAGAGGCCATCGGGAAGTATGGACCCGTTTGTTGAGCTCCCTGAGGTCGGCACAGAGTCTCCACTGGCCGTTTGGCTTCAATATTCCCAGCACCGGATTATTGAAGGTGCTGTGGACTGGACGGATTATTCCCCGGGACTCAAGGTTCTTAATTATTTCAGTAAGGGACTCCATTGATGCGAGAGGCAAGCGATATTGCTTCACAAACACAGGAGTCATGCCAGGGTCCGTGGGGATTGTTGTTGTGTGGATGTCAGTGCGACCACAGTCATATGAGTCTACCGCAAAGAGATCTTGGAAATCCAAGAAAACTTGTTTCAACTTTTGCTTTTGTTCCAGAGTCACACAGGCATCAGCTAGGTTGACTCTCTCTTCCACCATCTGCCTGAAGCCTGGAAAGACTTCTGGTTTGGCTATTTCAGCGGCCTCCTCCAGCTGGGTGGAGAAGTCCCTGGTCAGAGTGCTGATTTGGACTGGAGGCTTCAGGTGGGAAAGGCAGTCCTCATGGACCTGGAAAATCACCTCATCCCTCCTGAAATCACAAGTCACATCTTCCTTACCATAGGGGCAGGAAGTGTACACCAGGAAGTTCCCCCCATGCCGGGTAAAAATCCTGTCTGGTGTTGTATGGTCCTCACGGTCACTGTCAAAACAGTCCTTGGGGATTGGTCCTAACAGTTCATTTACAAGATCAATGGAGAAATGTCGGTCATCAACCGCCATTCCAATAATGGTGCCTGCGGCTAGAGTAATACTCTTTAAGTCGCTGTTATCCACCTCTATTGGAATGGTGTCATGTTCTATGTTGACTAATGGAGTTGGGTTTACCCCCAACCCTTGCTGTTGGAGAGAAGCATTTAGATGTATGTAAGCATCAGGGTTTTTCAACTCTTGTCCCCTTTTAACTTTCACTTCCAGGGAGAATTGTCGGGTCCTTTCTGGGATGGTGACTTCCTCTTTAACCTGAATTTCAACTGCATACGGTAGCAATTGAGCTGACCTAAATGCTTTTTCTGGATCATCAAAGCCCATGGGATTATCCGCTAATCGGGACCAAGCTTTGAAGTTTATTAGGTCCAAACTAATGGCAAAGCGATTGAGAATGTCACTGCCTAAGTAAAAGGCGGCAGTGACGTCTCGCACGACCCAACAATTATGGACTATGCTCTTGTTGCCAATGGAGATTTTGAGCATACACCTGCTTGGCAGGAGATGTTTTGAATTGGGTGCTTCCAGGTCCATTTCCCATTTGTCTATCAGTTTGAATGTGGGAATGGCTGGATCTTTTGGGAGTTGGCGAAACATGGCTTCGCTGATGAAGCTCTTACCGTTGCTCACACACACTCGAGCGAGAACAGAGTCCTTCCCATCATTTAACTGAACAGGGATGAACAACTGCTCTCCAATTTGCTGAATATCAGCCAGGCTCTGAGCTGATTTCACATCTTTCTGGACTATAGGAGTGGGAGTTTCAGATTGTGGATTGGTATAGAATTTCAGAGTGTTTCCTTCTAGCGTGGAATACCACCTTAAACTGGAAGGAAGGTTGATTTTCAGAAATAGAGAGGACCCCCCATCACCAGTCTGTTGTCCTACTGCTATTACTGTCACGTCTGGAATTTGGCTATTCTGGAAGTGAAATTCTACTTGGTCAGATTTTTGTTCAACCATGTGGCATGTGCCGTTTAAACTAACATGGTTGACACTCTGTTTTAATTTTATTGGTCGGCTAGTCTGGGTCCAGAGGACCTTGTTTACACAATCTATTAGGGGTGACAACCTTCTCAGGAGGTCATTCCCTAGTAAACAAGGGGTGCCCTCCTGGGTCACAACTATGACCGGGTGTTTCAACTTATGTCGCCCAATTTTAATGTCCAAATCTGCAGTCCCCTCAACGGGAATTTCCTTCCCGTCAAAGTTCTGGAGTTGTCCAGGAAGTGAGGTGAGAGGAATTTGGTAATTCTCTCCCCTTCCTGCATTCAGTTCATCAAAGGCCCTTCTGGACAGAAGGGTAGCTTGAGATCCAGTGTCCACCAGTGCCGAGATTGTACCCTGCCCCTGTACTTGTACCGGGGCATAATATCTTCCCTCCTTCTCCTCAAGGGGGCACAGATAATGCACATTTTTGGACAACTGGTGGGCTAATTTTCTGGTTTTGGACATCGCGAGAAAAGAATTTTGGGCAGAATTCTGTGGAGAGCCTTGGGAATCTGAAAGAAAAAGTTGGCAACTGGAGATCAGAGCCATTGTGGGTTCCCCTGGTTCCGGTTCTGGGCCGCCCCCCCCTTTTTGGAGGCAGTCCCCAGGATGGGTTTGAACCAGGGGATTTTCTTGCTGTTGGTTCTGGGATGAGATGGTGGGCGGCGGTAGCTCAGTCTCCACATCTCCCCAGTCTGGATTTGCATCCCTAGGGACCCATTTTTCTTTGGGAGGAGTTCCCCCCTCTCTGAAGGAGAAGATCCTTTTCCCAGGATCCTCTGAGGATCCCTCTCCCTCAAATTGGAAGATCTGTACCTCCTCCTCAAACTGAGTCTGTTTGGGTCTTTTGTTTCTCCTACCCCCCCTCTGCTCCTTAGGAGGCAGACTTTCAGGGGCAAGAGATTTTGTTTCCGGTTCCTGGGTTTCCAGGGGCTGTTTACAAGTGAGGAAGGAAGCTTCCTCCAAGGCTTTACACCCCCCTTCCCTTTGTGCCTCCTCCCTGGGAACCGGTGAGTTATCGGGGTGCTGCCCCCGTCATTGTTCTGGAGCACCAGGTCCAGAGTTGGGTGCGTTCTGCGCCGGCACGCCCATCTGAGGGTTCTGCTGAGCCCTCAGTATGTGACCCAGATCCCGCGCCATGTTTTGAACCTGGCGCTCTAACTGGGAAACCCGCTCAGGCTGATACGGGGCCCTGTTTTCTCCCCTGGGCTGATCCCGGGAAGGGTAGCTGTCCCTTCTTTGGTAGTACCCCTGGTTGGGAAGATTTGGGTACCCCTCCACCCTTGGCCTCCCCTCTCCCGGATTCAGTGGTCTGGGCTCAGGGAATTGGGGAAAGAAGGATGGATGGTTTTGGGGCTGAAAGTCGGGAGGATATCTGGGGAAAAAGTTCTGCCCAGGGTTTGGTAAATTTCTGCCCTCCTGTGGGAAGTTTGGAGGGAAGTTCCCTGGGTTAGGTGCTTGGCTGGATCCCCCCCCTGGGGCTGGAGGAGTCCACACATAACCCAGGATGGGTCGATTTCCCTTGTAACGTGGACTTACATAATCAGGAGAGCGAGGGACCCCATTTGTGGGGCTGCCTCCCTGGCTCCCTGTCTGTGACTGGCCCGAGGACCTTCTGGGCCTAGCATTATTAGGTGCAGGTAGGTTTTTAGGCCCCCCCATCTCCAAATCCAAAACGGGGGTGACCTTTACCTCTGCCACCTTGGCAGCAGCAGGGGTGCTGTTGGCTTTGGGGTTTTTCTGGGCATTGCTTTTATTTTCTATGGGCTTCTGCACCTCATAGATCCGGGTAGCCTGTTCAATGACCCAGTCTAAAGATCTTTTCTCATGAAAATCCCTCACAAGCTGGGTCATGATATATTTGGGCAAGGCATGGAAAAACATATTTATAAACTCTCTACTATCTGTGCGCACCCTTCTTGTGGTCTGTGCAAAAGCACGCTTTAACTCCTGCACAAATTCTTGTGGGGCCTGATCCTCCCCACATTGCAAATTGTAGGCTGCCTTGCGAGCCTCTTGAGGATTTCTGTGAACAGAAAAATGTTTCAGGATGGCCGCCTTATAGGTGGACCATCTTAAATGATTTTGGTCCTCCAGCCCCGCAAAGAAACTGGAGTATTCCGGGGAGAAGGTCCACTTTACATATTGAATGCAGCTTTGGCTGTCCTTCAAATGGAAAGTCTCCATCATTTGTTCAAACAACTCTAAGTGCTCCCAAACAGAATACTTAGCGTTCTTATGGTAAGGCGTGATGACGCTCCTGATCGCCTTAATCTGCTTTAAGGGGTCCTTAAGCAAGGCCCTTTTTGCCTTATTGGCCTTTTTGGTTCGGGTAACCCTTGTCCATTCTTCCTCGGACTCAGAGGCACTGCTCCCAGAGGTTCCCGTCTGTTCTTCCAGGTTTTCCCGGATTCTGCGAGCCTGGGAATGGCTGGCAGAATGTGGGGACCTGGTCTCCTGTGTCCTGCGCAGTTCAGAGGAGTCTTCAGATTCCTCCTTGCTGCCAGGATTTGATGGGTACCCCCTCCACTGACCTAACTGGGCAGAGGTTTTCAGGATGCCCTTAATGGGCCTACTCTCCCGGGGTTCCCCATTGAACCGTACTGTACTTGGGTGCCCATACCCGGATGCCCACCCCTCCATTCCTGAGTGGTACTGGCCTATGAGCCCCATACTCTTAGCTGGATAGTAATCTGCCATCCCTGTGGCCCTGTGCTCATGTGCGCCAGGGGACATGGGGGTGGCAGAGTCCAGGGACTGAGAGGTATGAGGGCCTCTGGTACTAGGGCTCCTGAGGTTATGCTCCGGAGTTTCCATTTCCCAGCGAACCTCATCTCTATCCGCCCCTGCTCCCTGTTGCAATGCAAGAGCCTGCATTTGTGCCTTCAGTTCCTCAGTTAAGGCCTTACTAGACTCTATCAGTCTCTCCTGCATCGCTACCTGTTGTTGGAGCCTATCATTGTGTTGACAGAGGGCCTCATTTTCCCTCTGTGCTTCCTGGTTGGTCCTGGAGAACTGGGCCAGTCTTTGCTGCAGGAGGTTTACCTCCTGGGCAATGTCCCTATTGGCCTGCTCCTTTCTTGCTAGAGCATCTTCCACCCTTCTGGTGTGCTCTACCAAGTTCTGGTTTTCTTTTTGGAGATCACCCAGCCCCTGGAGGGCCAGGTGATTTTCTTCAATTTCCTTTTTTAAGTGGCAGACTTCCTGGCCTATGGCGTCTCTTTCCTGACTAAGAGTCTGCATTTGTGCCGCCAGGTCGTCCCTTTGCCGTTGAAGGGCACCAGCTTTTTGGCGCTCCTCATCAAACTCTGCCTGGGTATCCAGGTCTTTCAGAATCAGTTTATTGCTCTCCTCTTTCTCTCTGTCTAGTTGGATTTGCAGGGTGGCTACCTGCTCTGTGCATGCCCTGTTGAAATTGATCTGTTGCTCCAGCTTTTTCTGGTTCTGCAGCAAGGAGTCCAAACTGTCTTGGTGCTCCTTCTGCAGGGCCAGAAATCGGGTATCCTGGTCTGTCTTTTCCTGTTGTAGGATGCCCATATCCTCTTTTATTTTAATGATATATTGCCTACTATCATTTTCTGCCTCCTGGCTCCTCTGCAGCCTCTGCTCAGAAGAGTCCAGATCAGATTGGGCCTTCTGTAATGCCATCTGTTGCCTATTTGCCAGATTTTGGCTTTCAGCACATCTATCCTGCATGTCTCCCATATATAGGTACAGGTATGCCGCTATCCTAACAATCTTGTCGTGTTCATCTTTGGCCTTAGGGGCCATGTATAGTTCACTCAGGGCCACATGTAATGGACCCTGATCTCTATATATATCTGACCCTGTTTCAGTGACCTGTTGCGTGATGGCCTGCAACCAGACTGTTTGGTCCTGGTGAGTCCATTCACCTCTCACAAATAACTTATGTAAGAAGTGCTCTCTGGCTATTTTCATGTCTACTAAGGTCGTCATTCTAGAGATTGGTCTCTGTCCTGACTTACAGAAGTTTGTATTTTATTTTTGCAGAACAGAACTTTTCTTGGAGTGTCCCTTTTGAGGAATGCTTCACAGCGTAATGCAGCGTGGTGATCCGACCGGATGTATGTATCCCGTCAGTTAGCACACTGTATTAAGCTGCACAAGTGGTAAATCTAACCCAACGTCTCGGCTCGAGCCCCCAATTTGTAAGAGGATTCAATTCAACACTACAGCTAAGTCAACGCCTAGTCTATAATACTGAATGAAAACCCTTATTGATATAACTTTATGTCCAGTTCATGCGTTCTGGATGACTACCCCTATATAACACCCCTCTCTTGGAATCCCCCTGACCCAACTGAGCCAAGAAGTAGTTCTGTTTTGCAAGTTTAAAAGGTTTATTTGATAATTTAAACAATAGATATATATCACCCGTTATAGTAAATTAATAATTGAATATCACACTTAATCTGATATGATAAATATTAACAACGGAGAATCTGGCACTAGCACACTTCTTATAATCACTAATGAGTTGACATGAAATGGATAAGGTAGCACACCGGTAAATAGGAACAAAAGTATAAGGTGGTAGAGGATGCTTTATGTAAGCTCAGGTGGATGCAATATTCAATGAATGCAGTACAGAAAATACTCAATATGATTTCAACCAAACAATGTAATCACTTTTCTCTGGCAATCCCCTCCCCCCCTTGATGCAAGGCAAGGAAATGGAAGGAAAACACACAGTTCTCAGAAATGCAATCAAATGTGAATCAGTTCACCCCAGCAAGCTTAGACTACAGAAGTTGAAAATACAGGCAAATGCTTTGATATGTGCTAGCAATGGATGAGAAATATGCTGGAAATGCTTTTTAATTCCCTTTCAGAGGTTCAGGGTGAGTGGTATCTAGTTAATATTAGTCCAGGCTCACACTAGCAATGAGGCAGGGATAGTTAGCAGGTTAAACGAATTTCTGGCAAATGGAAGGCAAGCATCAGCAGTTTTTACATGTGAAGAAATTTGCAAATCGCGGTAAAATTCGCGAATGCGTGTTCCGCGATTGCGGTAAAACTATAAGGGTTAGGAATGCGGTTCTAGGTGCAATTCAAAGCTAAGATTCTAAGCTTTCAAATAAAAGTTATTGCAAGTCTCTAGCACAAACGGTTGCGGAGATATGAGCGATTTTGTGAAGGTCGTTTTTCAGATTTGAAATTTTAAAGTTCAAAAAGACAAGTGCAGCTTGCGACTAGAAAATGACAAGTGACAGTTAGGAGGCAGTTCTACTTAGGTTAAATAGATTGAATTATATTATTTTAACTAAGAGATTGGTTCTGCACAGTTTTCTAGGTACTCACACTATATTCTTGAGTGAAATGGGCCTCGCCATGGATCTGGTCAGGGTTTTAACTGGACTCTGGTCTGGTCTGGTCTGGCCTCTGCACTTCACAGTGATCTGGGTCAGCTCTCTCTGCTGGTCTGGGTCTCTCTGGGTACAGCACTGCTTTCTCTCTGGTCTGGTCTCTTAGTTCTGGATAGATTGAAGTCTCTAGTTTGGCTCTCTGGAGGTTTGATGGAGGTAAAGTATGGATTTTTCCGGCAGAGCTTCCAGCGGCAGATGGATTTTGAAGGTCCCTATCTGTCCTGTCTGTCTGCTTTTATGTGTTTAGAATGTGGGTGTGTTCTAGCATCACTGACCCTACCTCTCTCTCAGCTTCTAATTGGTCAAACTTCCATTTATCATTTGATTGGGGAATGAACTGTGAGTCAGAGGGATGTCATTTTATGGCTTGCAGATAGGACACTCCTCTGTCAGATTGCACACATTCTATATTTGATAATAAAAGACATATTTCACAGTTACACAGTTGCTTGAAATTACATATACATGGTGTGGCTGAATTTAGCCATGTCTCTGTCCAAATCTGCTGTTTCTAGGAGCTTGCATTCAAAAATGGCAACTTCTAGCACTTTTTCATGTGCTGAAAAACATTGGATCTTCATTAAATTTTATACAACTGTTCCTCACATATCTACCCACATACCAATGCATTTTCGTTTGTCTAGCTGAAACAGGGAGTCTGTAATATTAATAAACAATGGGGTTTTGCCCCAGAACATCACACAAATTCGAGTTTGGGCTTGAATTAAAGGTACATTTTTTAAATTAAAGCTCTCAAAGTTATACATTTCTGTCATTTGATTACAAAGAGTTATCAGTGTTTTTGTAAACTATATATTTTACTTTCAATTCAGTCCTCAGAGTGTTGAGGTCCGCCTCCAAGACTTGGGTGGGTCAGTCACAGATCTCTGCTGGCTGGCAGGGCTTTGTTGACATTAAACATTCAGAATTAACATATTCCTTTCAGAGGAAAGGGTCCTTTGTGTGGTCTCTGGGAAGCTCCCAGCCAGTCTGCCTTCTATCAATCAAGAGGTCATGTGAGATTCTAACTCCTGGTGTGAGCTCTGGAGGTGAGAGGGTTTCCCAGGCTTCAGGCCTCTGGGAACAGCATGTGGCTAATTTTTTATTAAAATGCAGCCTTTGAAGTCAGCTAAGTCAAATCCCTTTGTCAGCTACTGCACTCAGTTCTCCTGTCAGAGTTTAGACCGCCAGCGCCCCCTTGAGGATTTTGTTGGTACTGCATGCGATTTTGGGATTTTCTTGGATTAATGCATTCTAAACAGGAATGGTTCTTACATGGTAGTAAATCCTTGCTTAACATTGTTTTGATGGGGCTCCTTACAGTAAAATGGTTATGTGGAACCCCACAAAAGGGTTGAATCTTTAAAGTGGTCCAATGAGTCACGATTTCAGCAACTTTTTGACATCAGTAACAGTGGATTTTGTTAACAAAGACCTTTCTTTACACTGGTGGGTGGCAAGTTAGGTAACCATTTTGGTGTGCGCACAACTGCGCAGCTCTCCTGGATTCTGGGATGAAATGATGGGCGGCGACAGCGCATCCCCATCTTTACGCGCTCCAATGATTTATTTTTGTTCTGGGGTAAAATGATGGGCAGCGACAGCTTAATCCCCATATTTACCCCGTCTAATGATTCCACATGGGTCAAAACCCTCCACAAATACAACTCCTGGGTGACATACATTGCATGGCATTTCATCAGCCTTCCCATGTCCACTGTGGCTCAGTACTGCGTTGCACACATGTTTAGGGCCTTACAGTCTGTGTGTGTCACAGGCATCAGCCTGTTTAATGGCCAATGACTCTGTCCAACTGGTGTAGTGTATTCTTCACACGTGGGTGTACTCCAGAGGTTCCATCATGTGTCCTGCTTACTGTCCCATCATCATTTGCTGTGTTGTCACTTGATTCACATGATACTGTTGATGCTAGTCAACACTGTCTGTCAATACACAGTTCTATGTTTGGGCTTTTGATACCATGCTAGGCATCCCTGCATTTGCACTTGGGGGGAGGGGTGGTTTGCTTGTAGACATGCTACCCATTGAATGCACATTGCACGTGACGCCTGAAGTTGACATTGCACTGCCTTCACATTTTATGACACACATCATGAAGTTCTTGTACATGTAGATAGTGAGTAACGTACATATTTGCTGCACTGCATTGACCCACTTCAGTGCAAACTGACACCTTTTGACATGCCTAATCACAGAAGCAATTTCAAGTTGACCCAGCATGCATGGCAGGTTCTATGTTGTGTGTGACATGTCTGCTTGATGTGTTTGGTGTCTGTGTGTGTGTGTTGTGTGCTTCTAACATGTGTAGTGACCTTATTTCTCTCTACTTTTCAGATGATGACGCAATGGAGCCAGAGGATGGTGTTGTCATGCCAGGCACAGGGTTGTTATCACTACAGCAACCCGGCATAAGTGGGGGTAGTGGGGTGGTAGGCCACGAAAACCCACATGTGCTACAGTCCATCTTGTCTCTGGCTGGCAATTAGTCCAGCCCTGATGACCACTCTGACGTCCATGTCTAGTTGGACGAGCATCAGGTCCATATGTCAGGAGTGAGTGATTCTGATGTCGACACTCCTCTGTCTGCGACACCTGCACTGAGGGGTCAGACAGTCTTGGAACCTCCGCTTGTGGTGGATCGGGATGCAGGGTCACCCTCCACACCAGTCACTGATGTGCCTGGGCCATCACGTCGCCGGGCCATCTAGTCGTGCAGCCGGGGGCGGTGCCAACACAACAAGGACACCCGGTCCTTGGGTCCCTGTGAAGATACTGGTGGGGGGTGCCTGTACTTCTGCTCTCTATATGGTAGAGGAGAGGCACAGAGGACCCCAGCCAAGATTCTCAAGAGGTAGCAATGGACGAGCAATCAAGGCCTAGCTTCTCGGGAGGTGATGCAGGCTGTTTCTTAAGTACAGTGTAGTTCCCAAACCCTCACAAAAGAATGTCCACACACTGTATTACTGAAAACACAGTCTTTATATAATTAATATTCAAAGGTATGTACACAATCACAATAACGCACTTTGTACTCAGAAATCAACAATGATAAATATATACAATTCTAAAGTGGTACCACCAATGTGATCCAATCTCATTAAAGTGCATCAACTGTACCTGTATGGTTAAAATGTCACACAGATCAATAACGAGGAAACCAGCAATAGAGATAGGAAGGAACTTAAGATGATTGAAACAATAGGCAGAATGCTGGCCTATACCGATAGACACAGTTCTGTGTGGAGATCCCCCCACCTGGGCAACCTGTCAAATAAAGATATATAGAACAAGCCCAGTCCATATATTGTTCAATAGCTGTATTTCCTCCTATTAAGGTTTTACCCCCCATTGTACCTGGTGGAGTAGAGTTCTTCGAAGACGCGTCGAAGGATCCTTCTTGAGTGACTCCCTTTAAAGCAGGAGCCACGGATCGTCGAGAGGCGTCAAAGATGGTGAACTTGTCGTCGACGGCGACGATGAGAAGTTCAAGGGTGCCGAGACCCCGATGTCGATCCAGGCGGTGCTCGTCAGTGACGTCCTGCGAGGATGAGGTGTGCGGGGCACCTCAGCGATAGATTGTTCCGGGCCGCAAAGAGTTTCAGAAGAGCTGTGGCCCAACGAGGGTGTCGAGTCGTCAAAGTCTTTTTGGCCTTCAGGTGGCGGGAAACCCACCAGCGGATTCTCCTCGGCGCATTGGTCGTCCTCGACTTTCTCCAGCGGGACAAAGCGGTCGACAATGCGGACAAGGGAGTCCTTGGATTCAAATGTTCTTAGGCAAAGGAGCGAGCGGCTCCGGTCATCGGCGGCACGGCGTCAAGTGGTCCCCACGGCTGGGCAACACAACTTCGACAGGCCTCCAGCGGTTACACAAACCTGCGAACCCTGGTCGACGGCAATGGACTTCGACATCGGCGAAGTCCGGGTGCTTTGCTTCGTTTTCCTCAGCGGTCCCGTCTCGGGTCGGCAGCCTTTTGAGGGTCTGACTTCCAGGGAGCTTCGGCAAAGGTTAGCGGTGCTCAATGGTCCCTCGGAGCACGGGAAGAGGGCGCCTTACCAGGTCCTCTCTCGGATCAGTCCTTGACGAGTTTGGCAGCTTTCAGATCAGGTCGAAGCAAATGCAACAGCAAGTCTTCGTCTTCCAGCTGTGCGTCGAGGATCAGCAGTTCCAGTTACACTTCAAGTGTAGACACAGCTTCTGAACAATTTCCAGTGGTGAGAGGTCCCCAGATATACTATCTTGTCTCTCATCCACACTGCTGGGTCACTCTCAGCAGCCAATCATACAGAAGGGCATTCATGCAGTCAGTCAGCCAATCAGGCACACATAGCATTTAGGCCATCCTGCTCCCGCTCAGACACTCACAACAAGGAATGTGGATTGGGACAAGTACCCACCCATTCAACACTACACACTGCATTCAGGCCAGTTTCGGGCAGGGCTGTCTCAGTCTTTGTCTCTCATACGAGAAACCAGACAGCCACAACAAGAAGTGCATATTGGTCACACACTCCATTCACCCAGATCCCACCCACAGGGCGTACCCACAACATACAGTCACTGGGAAGGCTCCAGTCAGTCTGCACTGGACTTCACAACAACATCATATATGGAACTTCCACCCAACAGCCAGTCAGGGGGAAGGGACAGAGTCAGGGCTTCCCAGGACTTTGGGAAAACAAGGTAATAGGTAATAGAAAGCAAGAGGCCACAGGGGCCATCTTGTTTTCCATCAGGAATCAACTGATTCCAATGGCAGGGCCTGGGGATACCCAAAATGGAGGATACTCAGCCCACCTGTCAAAGTCAGCATGGAGCTGCCACCAGCCCATACCCTGCTCTGCGGGCCACCCACAGGTGCCCAAAAACATACACTAGGGGCACAGGGTTGTACCTCCCCACCCATGGGTGCCATAAGGGTATCCCACGGGTCTGTTCACCAAACCAAAAGAGAGAGAGCTGCACCGCCAGGAGTCCCACATGAACTCCTGCGTGGAAAATATGACAGAACACACATTAAAAAGGCCATAAAGGACAAGGATACGGAGGCCCTGTCCCTCTGATGCATTTCCAGCATCACAGTCCCACAGCGGTCACGCCCAGCAACGCGGTCGCCGCACGCAACCGCAGTATACTGAGTGGGAGAAAGACATGACTGCCAATTCTGAATGGCAGGGGGCAGCAATGAAGAACATCGCTGAGAGCATGGAGCGTGTGGCCCAATCCGTGCTCCCCCCTGCTAGGCAGGTGCTTCTCCAGCAGCAGGCGGCATGGTCCATGGCCTGCTCGCTCAGGCTGTGGCATGGCGACCTCAGACAGGGCACGCCAGGCTGAAATGTGGTCTCTGCATCAAGCAATTGCTGCTCACGCAGAGGCACACATGGAGGCCCTGAAGCAAGAGTATGCTTCCCTCAGATCCAATCTGGGTATCCTTCTGATGTCCTAGAGGGAGTGGGCAGAGGGGAGGTTTGCACAGCTTGAGTGTACCATCTCAGCTGAGCTACATGCTTGCCGGGAGGTGCAGCGGTTGTCCAGCCAGGCCTTGCAGGAGGAACTCCATGTTACACTTGCTACCTTGCAAGAGGAAGCATGTGTATCACGGGAGGTTCTGCATGCAGACCTAGGTGTCATCGCCACACAGAACCAGGCTCACCTGTCCGGCAACTTGCTGCCGACGAGGGTCAAGCTGCGGCTAGGCGTGGTCATGCTCCTGTGCCACGTCCTCCTTTCCAGGAAGAGCCTGACTCGGACGACAATCTAACTCCCACATAGGTCGGGCTGTCCAGGCGTTGAGCCCATGAGTTTTTTTTTTTCCTCTACATCATCGCATGTGGGTGTTGAGCAGCACCCTTTACCTCCCCCCTCCAGAGTGCCCCCCCCCCCGGTAGTATGTGGCCATTTTTTATTTTTCATTTAGTTTAGTTAGTTAAGTTTCTGTTTGATAGTTAGTTTAAATAGATAATGTAGGTTTTTCATAGTTAGTGTAATTAGTTAATATAGTTTAAAATTGCTTGTCTATTGTGCTTTCATGTGACAGTGTGGTGCTTTGTGGCTTTTGAAAGCATCCACTGTCTGTTCCAGCTGGGCCCTTCAAGCTTGTCTTGTGTATGTGTTTGCTGCTTGGGGTCCTTGACTCACATATGCCACTCCTGCTTCCCTTATCCATGGGCTTGCAAGGATGGTTCGGTGTAACAGCCTATTACACAAGGGCTTTGGACTGTCATATCTGTGGCATGACTGCTGCTGTGGAACTTGTGTTAACACCGCTAGTGGGGATGATTGGGGTGTAATTGCCCACTGTTCTTCTTTTGCTAGATGGGGTGTTTCATGATTCATGTGTACCTTCATTGCTATGCATTGTGTAGTATGTTGCTTATCTTTACTGTACATGTGCGTGTTGCAATTCATGCCGTAGATAGTGTGTTCCACACTTTGGCTGTGAAAGACGGACTGATGGTGTGATTTCTGCTGTACGTCTCTAACATGGTCCAGTCATGAAATGCCTGAAGAGACACACACACAGGTGAATCTAAAGCATTAATCATGTGTTTCATGGCCTTTCTGAAGGGGGATGAGCCTCCAGACCACCTTAGCCAGCAGACATGGGCCATTGGATGTCTGGAATATGGACACATTTGGTGGTGCTGACATGCGCATGTGTGCACAAGCAGAGGCGCAGGGATTGCGATCATACATCCGAAAACTGCTGACGTGTTTAAAGGGACTCCAGGCAAGGTAAGCAGCACAGGGTGGTCACAACACAGCAAACCTTCCACCAGGCCAGTTGCACATGCATGCTTTTTAGCAGCACTGACGGTGACCTTGGACAAATATTGGTGTCGAAGCGCACAATACAGCTCAGATGTGTTAGTGGACTGATGGCTAGTTGACGGAAAAGTTGTCTGGGAAACCTGCAGGGGCAGTGGCACATACCCTCCGGTCCACCTTTGTCCATTGAGGCACTTGTATTAGCCATGTAGCGTTCCGAGACATGGAAAGAAGCAGCTCACAGGGACAGACAGCAAGGGACAGACTCGGGTGCAGTGCATTTCATTTCCAAGTAGAATTTGAAACATGCACTGCTTACTTTATTTTGCTCATGGTGGTACACGACTTGTTCTGAAGTCATACCTTGCTATATGCGTCTGTCTGCTTACCCAGGGAACATTGCATGTTGTGTGAATTGTGACACATTGGTGTTCCATTTGCCACGAACCCACCGGAGCCTGACTTACTGCATTGACTGTGTATGAACCATCACAGGGGTAATGTTACGTATGGGTACGAAGCATCCACACAAGATTGTCTGTTTGTAGAGTAGTTTGTTACTTTGGGGCATATTTGGTGGTGTGTTTGTGTGTTTTGGGCACGCACAGATTATTAACTGTGGCTCTATCTGCAGCATTGAACTGCTCCTGTTACCGGACCTGAGAGTGCGCAGGCAGGAGGCCAGCACTCACCCCAGAGATAAGTTTCTCTTTGACTTCCATTTGCGTAATTTGCTGCTATGTGCATGTTGAACAAGTTTGGTCTAATTGTGTATGTTTTGATGTGAGCACTACATTTTTGTGCATTCCCTACTTTCCCGTGTCAATCCGACTCCCCTCGCCTGCCCCTCATTCCAGTTATCCAGTATGCCAATGCCTGTCCCGACTGCATATCCCTGACCCTCCTTCCCTACCAGGGTCTCAGAGGCCTGTGTGAGTTTGACCTTGCAGGCACCCAGACCACGGTGGGGGTGGTTGGTTCATGCCACTCCTGCCCCTGTACACGGGAGCTGTGACAGTACACATCCATTCGTGGTGCATCATTCTATGTTATGTACCACACATGGTACACATCCTGTTGTGACATTGTTTTACTGTGCTACCTTGGTTGTTAACATAATTGTGGTAGTACTTGGCCTTTGTGGCGTACTGCTACTTCAAGTCATCTACTGGAGGCTGTTCTGGTTTGCTTTACTGCCTGCAGGCTATTTGCTTAGCTTCTGTGTTGGTCTACTTTGAGTTCTCTTGGATTTGGTGCTTTTGCAAATCAAGGTGGACTCTGAAGGTGCTGGCAACTTTTTACACACAAGGTGGGAGATGGTGACAAAGGGGAAGGGTGATCCTGTGGCCAGGTGAAATTCAAGGATGAAGGCTGAATAATACAGGTGTAGTTTTTCAGTGGGTCGTGGTGATTTGTGAGGGAGGGGGTGTTTTGTTGTTGATAGTTGCCTTGCCCTGCAGTGTGATGGGCACCCTGACATTGTAATTGTGGTATCTTATTTACATGATGTATTCTGCTGATAAATGCCTGTTCATGTGTTGTGTTTACCTTTCAGTTGTGAGCGGATAGTTGTGGTTTGACATGCTGGGGTATACACATGGTGAATGTTCACATGTGATGTGTAGAGGACACTGATGGTCACTTGATTGCACATGCATATGTTGAGTGCATGTCCCTACTGACGCACACACTCACACGATAATCCACTACATGTACAACCACCCTTCCATGTCCACGTGTACATTCTGTTTGCCTTCTGGTGCCCACTGTGTCCCTGCAGCACATGTTCTATGACCAATTGTGGATCCTGTACATGCCTAATTTGCTTTTTGATGTAGTTTGTCGCTTAGATGTGATGCTCAGGGTGTGCATCACACACAATGGCTGTTCACTGTGCTGTGTGCTGAGCAGTGTGTTGCAGGAGGTGGACATGGCACACAGAAGCAGCAGTGTTGATGATTTTGGAATACACATTGTGCATGTAGACAGGCATCCATTGTTATGTTACAACTACAACTTTTGGAATGCATTTGGGTATGACTTATTTTGGGTGGGCGGTTGTTGGGCAGTCATTTCATCTGATTCCATGTCAGGCATCGTTGTCTGATGCCAATTTACATTTTTCACATTGCAATTTGTACCTTATTGGTACTGTGTTGGTGTATGGCCATTGCTTGCCATGTCATGTTGTGGTTTGGGAGGGTTTGAGTGACATACCAGTGATAGTCATGGCCTGTTTTGCAGGTCTGTGTGATTCACACCTTGCATGTGTGCCTTTTGGTCACACAGGATTGCTTGTGTTTAAGTAGCTAGGGATGCACACAATGTGGCAATTCCATGGCAACAATCTCAGGGTGGTAAGGTTGTGACAGTTGACTGTCTCTTTGTCATCATCGATTGTCACCTGGTATGTGCCAGGCCTGTGTGCACTCCGCAGGGTTGGGAGTTTAGGGGAAAATGTGGCCAAAAGCTAGGTCCGGGCTTCCTCGCCATGTGCCCTATCCCCTCCCATGGGCAGCGCCTGTGCCTGTGGTTGGGGATGTGGGGGCACCACCATGTCCACCGGTACGCCCAGCCGTGTTGCAACATTGTGCAGGACACATGCTGCCACAATGATCGAGCACACTACTGGGGGTGCATAGAGTAGCTGCCCGCCAGAGCGGTCAAGGGAGCTGAAGCGTGAATTGAGCACTCCAAATGTGCGCTCCACTATGGCCCTGGTTGCAATATGGGCTGCATTGTATCTTACCTGGGGTGGTGTGGTGGGGTTCCGGATTGGCGTCATCTTGTGGTTGCTCAGAGGGTAGGCACTGTCCCCTGGAGAGGTGACAATGGTTGTGATTATTGGGGTTTGTGTATTTGTGTGTGTGTGTGACATGCATGCATGTGCATGGGCATTTGTACTCACCTAGGAGCCATGTGTCGCCATGCGGCTCAGGGCGGACATTCTGTATATGAAACTGTCATGGGTGGAGCCAGGGTAGTTTGCATAGACAGAGGTGATGATTCCCTTTGCATCGCATACCACGTGTACGTTGATGGAATGCCAGTGCTTGTGGTTTCGGTAGATGTGCTCAGTGGCCCTAGGTGGACGTAGGGCCACATGGGTGCAATCTATGGCACCGAGCACTTTGGGGAAGTGTGCCACCCTGTAAAGGTCCGGGACACCGACCTGCCTTTCTGCGGGTGTTCTGGACGTGTATATGTGCCTGCGGACTGAGGGGCGCGCTGTCATGATTGGCAAAACCTGGTGTAGGCAGCGTGACTGTGTGGCCTGTGAGACCCCCCCACTATGGCAGTAGTCTGCTGAAAAGACCCAGTGGCCAAAAAATGCAGGACATTGAGCAGCTTCTCCAAGGGGCTCAATGCTTGGGAGCAGAGGGTGGGGGATGTAAGGTCATCTTCCCACTACCTGACCAGGTCTAGGATGATACGGGGTGGAAACCTATACCTGCCATAGACCTGGTCGTCAGGCATCCCAAAAAGGCTTGTCCGTGGTGAAAGAATGCGTGTCCTGGCTATTTTCCTCCTCCTGCGGTGTCCCACGATCAGTGCTGCGACAAATGGGGCATTCATCGTAGCTGTATATACGTGTTTGTTGTTTGCGCACACTTTTATACTGTGCGCGGGCACGCTTCTGCCTGCCTTTGTGTGGCAGATGCATTGACGCCTGTGCGCGTTTTTTGCCGTGCGCGGGTTTCCCGTATTCGAATCCATGAATACGGGTTGTTGGCGTGAGTGTGGGCGTTCCGTGTAGTTCCCTGCAGTACTTCCCCAGTTACGCCTTCTTTTTCACGCGTTATTCCCCATTCCGCGTGTTAGGCCCACTGTTCCGCCCACTCTTGTTGTGTGCGCTGCGCTATGTGCGCTTTTACTGTGCGTGTAGCGCACGCCGTTTGATGACGTGTGTGCCCGCGTGCGCCATGCACGGATTTGGCACACAACCAGTGGGAAACAAGCGCAGCGCCTTCATTGAATCGCACGCGTGCATGTGTGCTTGCTTTCTCACGCTTGCGCCACCTTGCGCCTGCTTGCGCTGGGATTTTCGGCGCACGTTTGTTCCATGAATCGGCCCCTATGAGTCCACGTACAATGTAGATCTGTTTTCCAACCAATTGAAAGCTACATTTCTATAAACAACAACAACAAAAACACCACGTTCATTTATTTTTCGTACTTTCAATATTCCATTGAATTAATTGTAAGAGAGCTATAAAACATAATTCTATATATTATAGTATTTATCCAGTATTTTTCCCTATAATAAAGCCGTCTTTTGTAGAAACTCACCCAGAACTTTGTCGACAAAGTCATTTCAGTTGTACACAATTAATAAAAATACTGGATCCAGTCTTTGCATTAATTTCGCTAAAACAGTGCATACTAGAACTGTGATAACTATCATGCATGATGAAAATATATTTATTTTACTATTACAATGATTTTACTATACGTGTACATGTATATATTGAAAACAGGATCACTTGTTGGTTAATTACAGAAAACAGATACAAAAGTGGGTAATGTATACACGAGTTGGCCCGCTGTACAAACAGTTCAAAGTGGATACAACCAGAACTGATCGGCAGAGCTCAATTGAGGCACATACAGCAACAGATATGGTTAATGGAGGCCAGACGGAGAGCCGATGAAAGGATAGCCACTGAATTAGAGAATAACTATCAGGGAGAACCATGTGTGTCAATGGCCCTCAATCCGAGTAGGGCGGTAAGGGATACTGGGCACCGGTAAGGAGACTGGTGCCGGTAATCCCTTACCGCCCTACTACGAGGTCCCTTAGCGGGTCCCTTCCTTAACGCATGGTCTGGAAAGACCTGCTGCATGTCCGAATTGCCTGAAACTCTCTCGACAGAGAAGCCCTTCAAGGACGACTTCTTTCCTTGAGCTGGTGGGAACAACCAACTTGCAAGCCACCTGGAAAACATCTCCATACTGGTCGAATTTTCATCAAAGTGCTGTTGAAAATCGGATAGCCAGTGAGAAGGATACCAGATTGTGGACTTTAAGGCACTCACACCTTAAACCGACATTTTGCCAAGCTGGTGGCTTCTTCCCTGTGCGGTGCAGGAACCTCCCGACGTCTTCCCTCTTGTTCCCACGACTGAGGTTCAGGATCTGCAGGAACTGCCAGGAATAACTGCCTCAGCTGCAGATTTTCTTCATCCATAACTTTGGAGTCTTGTTCGCTCCTAATTCGACATATAATTCATTTTCTTGCAAACTACGTCCAAGAACATTGGCAACGACTTAACCGTTTACTATCAGAACTGTGCTATCCTATCCAATACACTGAACCATTGACTTTGGCCCAAGCCTATTGAATTATATTGCCTCTTGTAGTGAACTGAAACTATTTGCCCTGCCTATGAAAGTAACTGTGTTTTGATATGTATAACCTTTGTCTTTCTTCCCCTTTTGAAAGTTACTGAAGTGCCATTTTGCTCCCACTTCAGAGGAGCCTAACTTGTTCAGAAAATTATTAGTACTGTAGTGTATGATATTGTCGTGTTGAGCCGCTTATTACTAGTGGAAGGTTTTCTAGCTAAATGTGTAAATAAATGTATATTCCTTTACAAAGAAACCATGAGTAAGTGCTTGTTTAAACTACTGTGATTGCAAGTACTTTGTGGAACATCTTGTACTGCTCACATTCCCTTTTGAGATAAGTCTAGCTGCTCAGCCACTGCTACCACATGACTGTGTAGTACAGGCTTGTACCAAAGCTGAGATTGTGCTTACAGCTGTAGTCTTAATTGTGTGTATTGTTCCCAAAGGGTACTGCATGTAATTCTGCATAACACTGGTGGCAAGTGGTGAGGATAAAGTATAGTTGTTACATTTAGAGTGCTGCTCTTACTTTTATTCAAATAATCTTCACAAGGCTAAGCACCACTAGAGAAGCAATTGTTTTATCACCACTAATATGGATAGCTACAGACAGGAGACCCTAGTCATTTTAATACTTGATCAACTGAGAGAACTGAGTAAAGCTAGGAACCTCACTGTTAAAGGCAAAAAGAATGAATTGATAGAAAAATTGTTGGAATGTTAAAGAAAAAGAAATAGGCTGTACCTACTTCTGATGAAAATGTGGAAAATGATGAGGAGGATGATAATGTTTCAGAGTCTAACTCAAATGTTATTGAGGAATTAGATGAAGCAGAGGAGTCTCAAGATGTAGGCATCACTTTACCTCTACCTGCTCTTAGGCCTCAACCTTTCGCCACAGGGACCATAACAGGTCCAGTACTGAGTCCAGAGTTTGTCTCTCTTGAGAGGATGAGACTTGAGTTAGAATTCAAAAGGCTCCAAGCATAAACTGAACGTAAACATCAAGAAATAAACTAAGGGAAATGAATTACAACATGCTCTTGAAATGAAGAAATTGTCTCTTGAGAATGGTTCTCTTCCAGAGTCCTCTAGGTCTTCCAGGCCTAAGAGGCCTCGCATGGCCAAAGATGCAGTAAGTATGTATGAGTTTAAGCTTGATATTTTGGATTGGTTGGCTGCTTTTGCGTATGAGATTCAGGAAATTACAGTGAATCAGCTGATTCTTTGGCTTTTGTCCAGGCTACCCCCGGTTGCAACTGATGCTGTAATGGAGGTGGGGGAAATAGACAGGATGGAGTATGAAAATGTGAAACTAGCTTTGATAGCTCGGTTTGGGAAAACTCCTTCCCAGTATCTTAAGAGGTTTAGAACCCTCGAAAAGCATGATGGTACCCCTTTGGCTACCTGGGTGTGTGAATGTTTAAAAAACTTAGATGGTTGGGTTAAGGGTTACAGAGTTAACATTTATGAAGGTATGAGAAAGCTGTTCATGTTAGAATCTATCGATGATGCCTGCTCTCCTGAGCCAAGACAGCACTTGGCTGACTGTAAGGAAATTGATCCAAAGAAGTTAGCAAAAGCTGCTGACTTGTGGGTTGCCAACAGGGCTACTCACACGGATCCTGGGGCTACTCAGAAGAAGGATGAAGGAAAGCAGCCCAAGAAAGATAACAAAGAAAATTCCAATACCTCCGGTACAAAAGAGGACCACAAACATAATAAGGGTAAGCCACATGGGAAACCAACTCAGGCTAGTGCACCCCCTGGGGATAAAGCAGAGGGAGGTCAGACCAAACCCCCATTCATAAAAACATTTGGAAAATGTTATGCGTGTGGGTCAACTGACCAGGTGAAAGGGAACCCAGATGTAAGGGTAAACCTTCAGGGATCCACACTGTCTCCTTAGCCTTCTCCCCAGAGGAAGAAGTACAAATGGCAAGTGGAAACTTTCACTTACTGGCTGAGGAACCCATGAAAGTCTCTACCATTGTTTCATTAGTGTCCCAGGGTCTGTGAGAACAGCAGAACTTAGATGTCTATTATTCCATTCCAGAAAATACTAAAGCAATATTCCCAGAGTGGTGGGGGCATTACCGACTCAGGTAATGCCACTGCCGCAAGGGGCATGTAGCTATTAGTACCCCAGCCCACAAGAACTGCATGAATGGGGCACTGAAAGATTTTTTTTGTTTCCCGAAATGCTCCAGCGTTTCGAAAAAAAAATAAAAAGACATTGAAAATGGCCATCGGGAAAGGGAAAACAGAGTCCGTTTTTCCTTTCCAATGGCTGCTATCGGGAATGGACGGACAGGAAATAGAAGCATTCCCAACGCGTCTGCTCCCGAAAAAAAAGAAGGTAAGTGGGGTTGGGAGGGTGGAAGGGAGAAGGAAAAAAAAAACGCACCACGGTCTCCAGCGGGGGACAATGGAAGCCTCCAGCCATGTGGAGGCACGTCTCCACACACCTGGAGGCTGTCATCATCCCCCACCGGGGATCAAAGGATAGAAGGTAAGTGGGGTGGGGAGGGCAGGGAGGTGGGAGGAGGGAAGAAAGGGGAAAAAAAGCCTTACCTGAGACCCCGGCAGGGGGTTGAAGGCAGCCTCTCAGCCATGGGGAGGCTCGGAGCGGGGATGTGCCCCGCTTCGAGCCTTCTCATTGGCTGAAGGGCTGCCACGCCCCTATCGAGGACCAGGCGGCGGGAATCCCGGCCAAGAATTGAAGCATTCTCGGCCGTGTAATGCCTTGGCGAGGGCCAATCAGAATGCTCTTTCATTCTGATTGTGCCCTCACCGGGTACTAATAAAGAGTATTACAAAGACAGTGTTCTTGTGAATGGTCAGGAGACCCTTGCTATCAGAGACACTGGAACCAGCATTACTGTAGTGGATTAATCTTTTTTGAAGGTAGATGATGTTTCTAAGGCACCCAAATACCTCACTAAGCTTGCTGGAGGCCCTGTCGAAATGCTTCCACAGTTACCAGCTCTCATCCAGTGCAATGACATGACTGTCAAGATACCTGTTACTCTGCAGAGTGAAGTACCTGGGATATTCCTGTTGGGAAATAACTTAGAAACCCTTGGAGTTTTATCAAGCACCCCCAGGCCTCCCAACAAAAGGAAACAGGGGCAGACAAGGAAGGGCAGAGAGAGTACCTTAAGAGGCTCTCTAGGGGAAATTATAGAGGAAATTATAACCCCAAGTCCACAGGACTTACTGACTGCAATTTCAAAGAAAAAGGAGGACAAGGGGAAACCTAAAACTTTAAGAAAGAAGCAAGCCAGCACTCCTGTACTACCTACAGGGACATCCCCGAGAGGACTGTCCAAAGTCACAACTGTGACTCCTCCACCAGCTTAGGCTGAGTGTGAAGAACAACCTGGTATGTTAGAATCAGCTGCTGAGGAATCAGAGCTGGACGAAGACCTTGCCCTATGTTAGAGATCTGGATACTGCAGACTATCCTGAGCTGCAGTCTTTACTGGCAGAAGGTGGACCCTGTAGGGCAGACTTTAGCAGAGGTCAAAGGGAGTGTCCTACTCTTGAAGGTCTTTTCCAACAGGCAGCTTCCCAGCTGGAAGGGCAAGAACCAGTGAAGCATAGGTTTTACTGGTCACTTAAGTTTCTAGAAGACTAAGGAAAGTCTGTATCTGTATTTCTACTGGCCTAAGTTGGGATCTGATAAAAATAAATTATGTAGGAACTGTCACACTTGTCTGACATCTGGCAAGAGTGGAGCCAAGATTGTGGCACTCTTGGTGCCTCTCCCAGTGGTGGGAGTCCCCTTTGAGAGGGTACGACCCTCCAACCTCTTCAGGCAACAGGTTTATCCTGGTTGTAGTAGACCATGCTACTAGGTATCCTGAAGCAATACATATGAGTACTGTTACAGCTCAGGCTGTTGCTAAGGCCCTACTTGGTATTTTTACCAGGGTAGGTTTTCCTAAGGAAGCCATTTCTGACAGGGGATCCAATTTTATGTCCACTACATGCAGGCCATGTGGAAGAACTGTGGAGTGACTTACAAGTTCTCAACTGCCTACCATCCACAGACAAATGGATTGGTAGAGAGGTTTAAACAAACAATGAATAGCATGATAGGTGCTTTAGAGGAACCCCTTAGAAGAAAATGGGACCTTCTACTGCCATGCCTTCTGTTTGCTTATAGAGAAATCCCTCAGGAGGGAGTTGGATTTAGTCCCATTGAGCTTCTCTATGCCCATCCAGTTAGAGGACTTGTTAGGGAAATTGCTTGTGGTTGGCAGAGCTGTACCTGGGGTCTGCGTACATACAGCTCTCAGAAAGCCTTAAATCTTTCCTCATCCCAAAGAAGTAGAGGGGTCACACAAGAGCAATTAATTACTGCTGTTTATTACAAGAAAAAAGGCAGGGACAAATACATGGAGCGTAGGTTCCAGGCAACTTACAAGGCAACTTCTCATCTTAGTCGGGCTCGCAGGCCTGTTTTGTAGATGAGTGACGTAACAGTTTGCGTCACCTGGAAAGCTCATACCCGAACCTATCATAACTCCATGTTTGTTTCCCGAGTGGGAGGTTCAGTATAGGACCATATAGGACCATATAGTGGAAAGAGTTATTTGGTGGAACAGAGGTCAGGTGGTACACGTAGTTCGTCCCTAGAAATTGTTTTTTGAAAATGATACATGGAGAGAGTTAGTGATTGGTAGTGATTGGTTCTGTGGTATTGTCATTAGTGGTTAGCCCCCCATGTCGTGATTGGTCCATCAGCGAGCCCCCAAGCCTGGGACCATCGTCATTCCAAGCCTGTGATGTTCCTGGTGCTGGCAACAATGTATGACTATGTGTCAACAATGGACAGGTTCTGCTACTGCCATTAGAGTGCTCCTTTCCCATCGCTGCCTGTGTATGACTTGTTATGACTTTGTTGCAAGAGGGGTCCCAGACGTGGGACACCAGGGCTTCTTCAGACTTCAGGAATTGGCATTGTATCAGGTCGGCCTGGTCACGTGTTGAGAGACAATGGCTGAGGAAGAATTACAGGGATTTAATTTGTACTTTGCTTCAGATAGTCACAGTGGAGGCGGGTGTCACCTTGGCTTGGAGAATGCAGAATGTGGATTGCAACATCGCAACCTTGGCTATGGTGGTGTGCTCAGCATCTTGTAGATCCATGGTTTCTATGAGCCGCTCCTGGCCTATCGGCTTTGCTCTGAGGCCTAATCCGGCTTGGACTGTATGTCATGGCATAATGTCCATAGGCCAAGGGGGGGTGAGGCGTAGTGTGATTCCTTGTTCATCGGTCCATCTATAGGGACATATCCTCAGGGTTAGAAGCATGAAGCCTCTGCAAGCATATACACAAACTCTTCTGGCGTCTTACGTTTCTGCGATGCTGTTTCTGGTCTGTGTGGAAAATAATAATGATGCACATCTGTGAGTGTGCACAGTCCACTAAGTCATAGCATTGAGCCTGTTCTTCGTGTGGATTGGTGTGTGAATGATCCAGGTCCGCAGCAGTACATGTGTTTCTGTCCATCGCGGCTATGCCGTCATGTCATCTCTAACGATGGCAGCTTAGGTTGCAAAGCATTTAGTCGAGCTGGTCCATGCGGTCGGTCCCAGCTCCGTCTTGGTTCCCACAGCGTGTCTTGGACGGGATGCGGCCAGGTTTCACTGGTAGAGCATGGTCGCGGTGTGCGGGGCAGTGGGCAGAGGTGCAAACGCGTGTGGCCAGTTGTTCTTTGGTCGTTACGTCATCTTACAAAGTTTAGGCGTGGCTTGAGGGAAGGGACACTCTAATTTTTCCTCTTCAGTCCCCCCACTGGTCGACTTGCCGACCACAAAATTATCCACTCTTTTATCGTCTCGTAAGCACCACACCTTCATTATTCCTGCCAGCTTTCCATAGTGGTTAACATGATCTTCGAACGACCAATACATGTTTACACTTCCACCACTGGGTTTACAATAAACCCATTTCCCAACATATGTCTGTAGATTTCGTGGATTTTCAACTTTTTTTGATGGTGGGTACAAGTCTGCTTCCACTATCTGCTGGCACAGTCTTTCACGTTCCTTGATGATCACGTCCATGTGTAATTCATAGTCTGCAGGCATAAGGACATGCATTTCGATTATTTCTTCTGCCGTCTGTTTTGATCTTGCCATCCATACTCTTATTCCCAGCAACGATACCAGTCCCAGTATTATACACCCTTCTAACACCTTGAGACCATCTGCTAGCCATGATGGCATCCATGACCAGAGGTATGAGAACCAGCTTCCATCCTTTTTTGTTCCCTAAGCTTCTTCTTCCATCTTTGCGTGCATCTTTGCCAATTGTGATACTGCTTCTGATAGTGTGCCATTGTCTTCGTCATTCATGGGAATGAATGTGCAGCAAGAACTCCCAATGTTTGCGCAAACTCCTCCTTCCATTGCAGTGAGGAGATCCAACACGTATCTGTTCTGTGAGGCCACCATTTGTATAGCTCTCAGTTCTTCCTTAATAGTGTTGAATCTGTTCACTGTGGAGTTTATTGTCATCATCAGCATCCACCTAGTTATCTGCAGTCATTTTCGCATTTGCATAGGCTTGTACTTTTGGATGTATGATCGACAAGAAGAACATAGCCGCTCTGCTGAATAGTCTGTGAGGTAATGGGATGTCATTAAGGTCAGTTTACGACTTGCCCCAGAGGCAATTTCCGTTGAGAGGTTCTCCTTGTCTTTTCACTCTTGTCAGTGTCTTGACTGTGGGGGTATCACCCTGGGATGTGTGGCCAATTTGTCCCAGAGACCTTCTCCTCCTCCTGTTTCCTTCATCCATTTTGAGGAAGTTTTCCATTTTGATGTGTTTCTGTGGTACCACTAGTGAAGGTACATTGACATGTACCAGAGTACATACTACTCCCCATGATTGTGGTAGGCTGTGATATGATTTTGCTCCGCAGGCCCAATAATGATCCATTAGTACTGCTGTTCCAGCGCCCCCCTCAGGAAGCTTTACTTTTCTTTTGCATCCTTCGTTCACTCCTACAGCAAGTCTCCATTGTGTTGGTAACATAGTGTGGGGGATGTCCCAGGAATTATTGTTAATGGCTCCTCTTCCTTATCCAACCAGGTGAGCAGGCCTGCTCTCTTTGCCCACTCCTTATAGCATTTGTCATTTTCCTCTTGCACTTTCACCACTGGAGCCTTTGCCAATGTCAGGATCTTACTCCCTATTACTCCATCCACCCATCCATTCTTCGTGTAAACCTTGCCATAAATCAGTATCAACGGCCTCTCACAGCATCCCGGTTCTCCCCAAATCTCTCTTGTGCTCCATTTGCATGGCAGATAGTTCTGTGTCGCTTCTTTTGTTTCCCCTTTGTCTGGTCTTTCTGTTATGTACTGCAGTCCCTCTGTGTGCTGCCAATATTTGTCAAACATGGGTAGTGTTTTGATGAAGTTATCGTCATATGGGTATGCTGACCTTGATTTCCATCTAAGTGTGGCTGTTTTACCTTGGAACTGTCCTCATGTCTGAAACAGTCCTAAATATAGGAGGCACTGTGCTGTTAGCACTAGTACTTCTATGGAAACAAACATTCGGCAGGCACTCATGGCATACAGGATCAACGTACAAACGTAACGGTTGTCATTTGTTGTATCTTTACCAATTTTAAACATGTGTTTATACCACATGTTTGAGACGTGTGCAGACTCTGTGAGATATGTTTCAACCCCATTTACATCAATGGAAACACTACATTGACTTCTTCTTACCTTTCGTTTTGGGCTTTCCGTACCACCTGACACAGTGCTCCTGGCAGATGGGGTAGGATAAATATTAGTGTGGGGTGTTGCGGGTGCATGCAAAGCGCAGTAGGCCTGCCAGACAGCGGCAGTTATCAGTCCTGTGGTCAAGAATACCAGTAACATTTTAATCATAATCGTTGCAACCACTGGCATGTTGATCTTACCTATGCTACTGACCAGCAGCTATTGTGTTGAGATGATATAGGTGCACCCCCTGAAATTGACTAACATTTTTTTGCGTTATTATTGTAAGTATTGTTACTTATTTAAGCCCTGCGGTTCAAATTATCATTCAATGACCATGCGAAAAGTTTCTCCCACCCTGTCCTTACTGCTCGGTTTTGGGTAGGGCCTCGTGGAGGCATGGGTATGACCGTAGTATAAATTGAACATAGGCATTATAATAAACGCATGACGGTCCAGGTCTTGAATGGGTTGGCCTTCTAAGCCCATATATGACCTGATGTGACAGTGCTTCTGGGTGTTCGATGGGAGGCAACATTTAAGCCTGGGCAGTGATCAGTGTGCTTTTATCATATATTCACATATAACATTATAATACGCAAGTCCTGCATGTGCGAGACAAAAAGGAAAAACAAACATGCACAGGTTACACAGTGTGGTGCGTATTGCAGATACCCCTGTCAATCTCTGGTGTTTATTAACTACTGTTGGTCACATATTTAATTGCATTCTGCATTATTCCAATAGCATCTTCACATCAGATGTCAATTAATTGTTCAGTGGGGACAGTTTGTGTCTGCAATCTCCTGATCATGGGGTGGGCTACGGGCTGTGACTCGTTTGTGTCCTTAGGGGTATCTGATGCTTGTGATGTGTCTTTTATGTTGTCTGTCTTCGTAGTTGCTGATGCTTTGGACCTGTCGCTGATGTGGTGTTGCAAGGTCAGTGCTTTGTAGGAATTGATTTTGTGGATACACGTCCAAACATCTTTATCTGCTAATTTTACAGCCTTGGGTGCCACTCTTTCTACTACATGCGGCCCCGTGAACCTGGGAGTGTTCCACTTTCTGTTGAAGCTCCTCAGTAGCATATTGTCCCCCTCTTTCACCTTACACTGTCTTGTTTGGTCTTGTTGTTAGTTGTTTCTTGTTGATCGTTCTCTGACCTGCCCTGTGTCTGTCGAATCTGTTGAGAAATAAAGGGGACACTAGTAACCAGACAACTAAGATAGTCATACATTTCTCGTCCAAATACATCATTGGGTCCTTCACAGTCGTACATGGCCCTTGTGGGTGGTGTTAATGGGAGGTGCATTTGGCGCCCGGTCACCACCTTGTGGGGGCGTGAGGTGGTGGTCCGAGCCATGCTTGTTTCGCAACTTGAACAAGGCTAGAGGAAGGCGTTAGATTTAGTAGTGTATGGAAGGACAGGTCTGTACGACCCCCTCCCGTACATTGACCACCTACGTGAGGCTCATGAATCGTCAGCAGCCCCCATGCACCTGGGCCCGGGAGGCAGGGCCGCTGCGGATCGACACGTACTATAAACTCCAGCCAGAAACCTGGCATAACCGAGACATCATTTGTAGTAAACAGGACTCCATTTTAAGCATACTGAACCCAGGCCCACGCAGAATAATGGGTGTACAGAGCTGCAGATCGGCCTCCAGCTGACCACACACAGAGAGGCCTGCACTTCCCCCCAACCTTCACCCCATGGCAGATCTGCTGAAAGCCCATTCTCACGAGCAACTAGACACGAACAAATAACAAAATAAACACTGTATCATTTACCTTCCGCAGTACATCATTCCCCTAGAACTGACCGGACTTGTAGCTGGAGTCTGGAAAAGAACAAATTCCGTCCTTCCCAAATTCACCCCAACCCCATGCCTAACCCCTGCACAAGTAATATATGGTGTTCCTGACCCCCCTGCCCAGTTCCCCAGATAAGGTGTCGACCATACATACCAAACCCTCGAGTTTCTCAGCCCACTCCTTGTTGCTAAAGAATGTGCAGTAATGTATGGCAAATATGCCGTGCAGGCAACTTGTATTAAAGCAAAGTGACCTCGAATACCTTCAAGATGCCCCCCATGTTCTAAGGCCCAGTGTACAACTACTCGATATATCCAATCTGAGCCAACCAATGTTTTGCTGCTATTGTAAAAAGGGTAATTGAACAAGCAATAGATAAAATGCTTGTGTATGATGTAACGAAAGATGATGTATTTTATGAATGTCACATACGGTATTGAAATAGATTGTAGTACATGTGAAATGCCACATTAATATGCTGCTTTTATGCTCTTGAAGGTATGACTCAACCTAATACTACCTCATGTTTTATTCGTCCATCTCTCTCTCATGAATAACACGCATTAAGATCGACCAATGTTATGAATTGTATGTGATATTGTTATTGTTATGAACTTAGTAATGTAGACCATGTAAACAGCAAAATATATGTACTTTCCCTAACACTACTAGCTTTAGCATTCGTCTCCTCCCAAATGGTATAGGTTGCAGCCCCGTGAATAGAGAGTTGCTTAGAACTACAAGGCCATCCCCACCTCCTCCTGCCAAGGCCCGCAGGGGCTCACTGGTGAACGAGCAGCGCAGCATCACCTCCCCAGATTCCTGCTGGACCCGCTTCAAGTATTTACCTCCGCCATGGCAGAGACCGCAATGGCCAGGCCAAATGAGTTATGAGCTACCTGGTCCTAGATCCCTCCGCCTTTGAGGTGCCAGCCTGGTGTCCCCACTGACCCAATGGTATCCCAGTTCACCCCAAATCCAACAGACCACAAAGGTGATCATCCATCCTTGTGCAACCATACCTTGGAGTCATCCTTTACTACATCAAACAGACTAAAATGATGAAGACAGCCTGACCCATGCCCCCTGATAAGACATCTGGTTCCACGAAGCTAGACCCCCTGCTACTGACAATTTTATGATGATGTATAGAAACAGCCTCGTGTTGCATATTGTTTTCCTGTGTCCCCACATAGCTATTAGGTTAATGTGTTGAAAGTTTTAAATAACAGCCTGGTACAAGTGAATGTGATGAAAGGGTATGAAAGGCCACAAGGGCAATTTTCTAGAACTATCATGGTAAATATTCACTGACCGCCAGCGCTGACGAGCTCCACCCCGATGAGCCCAGCTGACCCAAGCACGTCGCAATGCCACCACGTGGACCTCCGCCAACAATGGCGCACCAAACCTATAGCTAGACATTGCCATCCAATCCCCAAGACTTTGTGGCCCCTACAGCTTACCTCATGCATGACGTGTATTTGTAATATAATTGACTGTCTTTGCTATTTTCGGACAGACTGCTCTCAGAGTCCTTTGCATGCCCTATTTGATTATGATAAAGAACCTTTTAATTTCACCCGCACTTGGTTGTGGTCTTATTCCCTCCTGTTGTGTGTCCTTTATTGCCTCTCATTACGGGGGTTTTATACCCATCGGGGGACGCTTACTTTCAGTGGTGAACCCATCGATGTGATTCGTCTTAATTGTTCCCTTTTGGCACGAGACGACCCCGGCAGCAGTGAAGACGAACAGCGCGTCCGCTCAAGAGACCTGCCCGCCTATGGCAACTGGTACGCTTAGACGTGCGCAGGCAGTAGGGTGAAAGGGTACGGGTCCTATTCCAAAAAACCCTTAGTACTGCTCGCCGGAGCCTGGGGCGGCCATTAAGTGTGAGGCAGCGCCGCCCGGACGGACCAAGTCCAGAGAGTCTTGGATCAAGACGGGCACGTGAGTATTAAGTGTGAATGACACTAAAAGGAGAAGGATATTAATAAAGGTGCACGAGGTCGAGCAAGAGGGAAGGGGTGCTTTTGGGAGTAAACTGACTGGTGCTTTAATACTTTTCTCTTTTCGGTTGCATATGGCCATTAGGATAGGTTAAGGAGATTACAGGGTGAAAAAAGGAAGACGGGAAACTAGCTCTGCTCTGCATAGTGCTCTCTTGACTAGTACTGGAAATAGTGGAAATAGAAATAAAGGTGTCTGATAACAGGGAGACACAGTGTAAAATTTAGAAACTGCTTTTTTCCTTCTTCTTTATTTTAGACCAATTAATGCTGGGTAAGGTACTATAAAATCCAAGGGTCGAAGGGAAGAATTGGGTGAGTGATAGAGGGTCTTTTTCAAAGAAAAGTTACAAGGCAAGAAAAAGGCAGGATCTTTTGTTATGTGTTGTATGTTCAGTGTTTGTTAAACCGTCTATTTTGTGTTAAATGTGCTATGCTATTTATGTCAAGAAAATTGCACTGTGAAATAATAATGTTGAATTAATGTAGCAAGAGGTTTCTGTGGTATGGTCATTGTAAGTGTGACCTGGTAAGATTGAAGACAGATGCATTTTGTAAAGGCATTTTTAACATTTGAGAATTGTTAGTGATAGAGCACACACATGGACCCACACACGTGAGTAATAGTAATAGTCACAGGGAACACAGGAGGGTAAACGACTAGAAAATAACATGAGGGCTGAAACACCCCTGACACATATTTGTAAAAACCTACCTGGCTATGCAGAACGGATAACTAAGTACCATGACCAGTGGGTGACGGAATTAAAAGGAGACCTCAGGTATGGCCGCAAGGAGGGTCGTTTGATAAAAGTGTCCTGGACATGGTTGCCACATGCATATTCATAAAATACAAGGGGAAGCAATTTCATAATAGAAGAGAGATACTCGATCTGTGGAGGCTGTTTGAAGATGTCCCCCCACTTAAAAGAAATGACATGGCACCGGAACAGCCCACCACGGCCAACACTCCCCTGGGAGTAAATGAGAGTGAATGTGGGGATGAGAAGAAACAAGGGTCAATAGAGGTAACACGGCTGTACCCTCTCCTAAACAAGCCAGTGCCCGCAGAGGGATATATTGATTCTGTGTATGTGCCCACCCCTAACCCCGGAGCTGCCCCACGGCCAACTGCACCGCCACCATATGATTGTCCCAGAACTAGTGGGCAGGTAAGCACTCCTACAGTAGACATTGAAAAACTAACAAAAGACTTAGATTCCCGACTCTCTATGGCTAGAAATGAGCTATCTAGAATGCAAACAATGGGCCTCATTACAACTCAGGCGGTAAGGGGTTTACGGCGCCGTAAACAGCGCCGACCCTTACCACCTGAGTACGAGGTCCCTTAGCGCCATGGCGGATTTAACACCTGCTTTTAGCAGGTGTTAAAATCCATGGCGCTAAGGGACCATGGAGTTAATTACGCCACCGTAATTTACGGTGGCGTAATTAACGCCTTCCCCACTCCCATTATGCCCTATGGGGCAAAAATGGGAATGGGGAAGGGTAAATGGGGGTTGGGGACTTACCCGCCATACTCGGAATGGGGCGGTAAGTCCGCCAACCACCCTGGCGTAAACGTAGTAACTTACCGCCTGGGTCGTAATGAGGCCCAATATGTGAACAGAGTGGAACGAGTATGTCCAGGACCGAACAACCACATAAGGTACCAATACTCGACAGGTCTTCCGAAGAGGGGTGGAAAAAGGGGAAATATTGTTTTGGATACATGAAGAGCCAACTAAAATAATAGAATTGGAGACACATGATCTCGGAGAAAACACGGGGGAAGAAGGGATGGCCACTGGGGGAATGGAAGAGCTGTGGTGTGATATAGAGGAAGATGAGCAGGAAGCTGGGAGACTGGGGCAGCAGCAGGGGGAAGATCACAGAGGATGGATGAGACACCCCTGTGAAGGGCCATGGAAGAAGAGTAGCCAGGGAGGCTAAGAAACAGGATGGGAAGAATGGCCACGCTGGGAAGAAAGGGATTGAAGGTATGTACTAGAAAAGGAACCAAAAATAAACTACAGCTTCCCTTGATACATAGAAGGGGAGGGAGACCACATACCCTGGGCCCAGATGGAAAAGGCAAATGTATTAAAATTATTGCCCTCGCTATCAGGATGGGCAAGTAAGTGGATATATGCATTTGAGAAACACACTGCGGGAGTGCCATTAGCAGTAGTTGATGTCAAAAGTTTGTTGGTATCGGCAGTAGGTGACCAAGCAGACAGGGTTTGGACAAAGGTAGGTTTTCCGGGAGTAACACTAGATTGTGACTGCCATGATGGAGCCTCCTTTAATACAGTACATGCAAGGATATGGGAGGCCTTAAGAGAAACCTTTCCAGGCACACCAGATTTACAGTCAGTAATGCAATGTACCATGAATGATGGGGAAGATGCTATGGATTTCATTTTTCTAGTGCATCGATGATGTGGAGGCTGGAGACGGGTATGGCCTGGGATCAATCAACAACCCTATTCTACTTTATAATAAAGAGAGGACTCCCAAACGAAGTTCAAAAAGCACTTGACAAAATAGCAGGGATCGAAGTGAAAGGGTGGCCAGAAATTCAAAGCATAATAGGGCACCACTGCAAGAGAATTAAAGAAAGAGAAAAGGAGATAGCAAAGAAAAGGTTGGCAGACGAGGTGAAATTAATCCAGATGAAACTGGTGAAGGTCGCTGCAGCCGTAGCGGCACTTCCCACAGATAAAGATGCAGAGGGGGAGGAGGAACTAGTAGCAATACAAGGGAGGATGGCAGCAAATTGGTCAGGCAATGGACAAGCACAGTGGAATGGACATGAGCAGTACGGAGGACCGTAGTGGCAAGTGTGGAGCCCCCCGGGAGGAAGAGGTGGGTACCGAGGGTGTAGAGGGGGAGGTCAGGGGTATGGAGGAAATGGTGGGTACGTAGGGCAAGGACCTAGAGGAGGACAAGGGCATTGTTGGAACTGTGGGAGGTGGGGACACTTCTTGCGTGAATGTAGGAGCAGGCCAAATAACAGTTACCAGGATGATCAACCCTATGGTCACCCGCGTCCAGGAAGCCCATATGGGCTACCAATGGGAGGGGGACAAGGACAACAGGAACAAAGGTGCCCAGAACAACACAGGGAACAACCACATAATGTCCAGCAGCATCCACAATGCTGTGAACACATACCGTACACACAGAACAATCCTGTCGCCACAACAGCAAATGGCACACCTGCACCATATGGGGGAGTGGCAGAGGCTTCGGGAAATATCTTCAGTCGGGGGGAAACACGAGACATCCAGCATAGGACAGCCCACAGAGAGCACTTGCGTGTCCAGTACTATCGACAACCTACAATGCAGCAGAGGAACCATTGATAGGGGCGGAGATAGGGAACAAAGAATTCATTTTTATAGTGGATTCGGGAGCTGAGAAGTCATGTCTATGTGAAGGCCCGGTTCCCGCTATCTAATCGTAAATTGGAGACGCAGGGGTTCTCTGGGGCGGTGGTCAAATGTCCTTACACAGAAGAATTGTATGTCACAGTGGGGAGTAAAACAGAAAGGGCGCCCCTATTGTACTATCAACAGTCGCCAATTAACTTACTAGGGTGGGATCTCCTCAGTAAGCTTAAAATGACCATATCCATCACAAAGAGAGTAATAGTGTGCTCAGCACCAGTGACCTGCCCTATCCGCGTAATGCTGGTGGTGCATGTACAAGCAAAAAAACCAGAAGTGCGAGGAATACCAGTAGACCGTGATAGGTTCATTCAAGGGCTAAAAACATTGGCACGGATGGTCCCAGAATTGAAGAACCTAGAGTGGAGGGTGCCTGCAGAGTTTATTTTCCGCCCATTGCACGCCCAGAGATAGTACCCGGAACGGTAATGTCATTGGACTTACATGCAGTTCAGATCTCAGCCAAAAGAATAGCAGTCATTGCAATGGACATACACGGATGCGAGTGGTGCACAGTGTTGTGCATCAATGCCGACATTGCACTGCGAGATCTGTCAGACGAAGACCTCTTCGCAGATTCTGAGAGTGATGGGGAAATAATAATGGAAATAGCTATGCCCTCTGATATCATGATACAGGAAAGACAAGTGCCAGTACAACTAATGGCTGTGGTAGGAGCACCACCTTCTTTCTTTGATGAAGACATGCAATCAGTACTAAGTGGCCTATAGACCACCGGCTCCCATGATGTAGGAATATTGCATGGGGTGACACCAGTTAAAATAGAACTCAAACCAGGAGCCATACAGCCCAGGGTGAAGCAATACCCCCTGTCCCAAGAAGCAGAAGAAGGGATAAAAGAAACAATCCGTGCATTATTAGCACAAGGAATAATAGTGCCCTCAAATTCACCATGTAATACATTTATCTACCCCATTAAAAAAGCAAAAGGAGGGGCGTGGAGGATGATCCAAGACCTACTCCCACTCAATGATGTCATCCAAAAAAGAGTTCCCTTTGGTCCCCAACCCTGCATCCATCCTGTGTAGCATCCCAAAAGATGCGTCTCATTTCACAGTAGTGGATTTGAAGAATGCATTTTTCTCAATCCCCCTTGCAGAAGAGTGCAGATTAACAGCATTTACTTTGGGATGAAAACGATACGAACATTGAAGACTACCTCAGGGTTACTGTGAAAGCCCCAGCATATTTAAAATAATTCTACAGGAAAATCTAGGGAATATGACGGCAAATAGTGCAATTATCTAATATGTAGATGATCTGTTAATCTGCGGAAAAAATGAGGAAGAGTGTAGAAAAGATTCAATCACCCTCCTAACATTGTTGGCCCACACATGTTACAAAATAGATAAAGGGAAACTGCAATACTGTCAACGAGAAGTGTTATACCTGGGACAGCTAATTTCAAAAGATGGTAAAAAGATAATACCAGACAGGGTAGCAGCCATTACAGCAGTAGGAAAACCAAAAACAGTGAAAGAGATGCAAAAATGTCTTAGCATGTGTAACTACTGCCGAGCATGGATACTAGAATACGCAGCATACACAAGGCCCCTATTGCAGGCAGTCAAAGAAGCTCAAAGAGAAAATACTGAGATACTGTGGTCTCCAGAGCTAGATGATGCTTTCACATCACTCAAAGAATTGATTTCAAGCACTCCAGTACTCGCAAACCCAGATTATGAGTGCAAGTTCTATCTGTTTTCACATTGTAAGGGATCCCTCATGACAGCAGTATTGACACAAAAGACATCACTGCGACACAAGCCACTGGCATACTACAGTGGCACACTGGATGCAGTGATGCAAGGACACTTTGCTTGTGAGCAATCTCTCACAGCCACAGCGTTCAAAATTGAAAAGAATGCAACAATAGTGATGGGGTGTTCTGTTACATTATTCGTAGAACACTCACTGTTCACAATCCTGGAGTGATCAAAAAGCACCCTCACAACACAAAGAGCCACTGAGTATGAAATTATTCTGTCCAGTGCAAACATACACATTGTAAGATGCAAAATGGTGAACCCAGCAAGATTCATTACGGAGCCATGCACAGTAGAGGACATGCAAGCACACGATTGTGCAACATACAAGGGAGAGGAGGGAGAAACCAAGATGGTGAGTGAAATTGCGCTAAACGAAGTAAAGGTATTCTTCATAGATGGATCAGCATCAATAAATTCAGAAACAGGAGAAAAACACGTATGAAAAGCTGTTGTAAGGTTAGAAGAAGGTGAGTACAAAGTACTAATACAACAACGCCTACCTGCCCATTTCTCAGCACAAGCAGTAGAGTTAATAGCACTCATTGAGGCATTACATGCAGCAAAAGGGTGTGCAGTAACAATATACACAGACTCAGCCTACATGACTACCACCGTGCACGGGGGATTAGCAAGATGGGGCTGGAGGGTGTTCCGCAGAGCAGATGGTTCACCCGTACAGCATACAGAGCTCCTACAAGAACTGATAGAGGCATTAAAAGAAGACCCCACCATGGTAGCCATAGTGAAGTGCCAGGCCCATACAACTAACACAGATGTGATCTCTTTGGGAAACGTGGCAGCAGACGCTGCTGCCAAGGAAGCTTCTTACTTGATAAAGGAGAGAACAGGTGAGTACTTGATACAGAAACACATAGAAGAGGACCCCCCAGAAGGCTGTAACACCATGCACGAGCTCCACCCCAATGAGCCAAGCTGACCCAAGCACATCGCGATGCCACCACGTGGACCTCTGCCAATCATGTAGCACCAAACCTATAGCTAGACATCGCCATCCAATCCCCAAGACGCTATGACCCCTATAGCTTACCTCATGCATGATGTGTATTTGTTATATAATTGACTGTCTTTGCTATTGTCGGACAGAGCGCTCTCGGAGTTTGCAGAGTCCTTTGCATGCCCTATTTGATTTAGATAAAAAACTTTTAATTTCACCCGCACTTGGTTGTGGTGTTATTCCCTCCTGTGGTGTGTCATTTATTGCCTCTCATTACAGGGAGTCTATACCCATTGGGGACGCTTACTTTCAGTAGCTTGCTGTGGTTTTGCAATGGATTCTTTTAAGAGGCTGTTGAGGCATTCACAGAGGCCATTGGCTTGTGGGTGGTATACACAGGCAAACTTATGTTTTATCCCAAGCAACGCAGTGATGTGCTGGAATAATTCATTCGTGAAATGGGGACGGTTGTCTGATCTTAGTACCTTGCAAACCCCCCCCATCTCAGGAACACCTCCCTCACCAGGAATTTTGCTGCCCGAAGTGCGTCGGCATGGGAGCACGGGCCAGTCTCAATCCACCTTGAGAAAGGGCACACTACCACAATCATATATCGGTAGCCTTGGCATACATTGATCATATGGACATAGTCAATGTGAAGGTGTAGATAGGGTCATTCTGGCCGTGGTATTGTACCTTTGATGACTTGTAACGTGTGACCGGCCGTAAATTGTTGGCAGGTGAGGCAATTGCTAATGAAGTTTGCTACATGCGCATTTAATTCGGAGCAGAACCATGACTCTTTTATTCGTGCTGCAATGATCTCTTTTCCTGTATGCAAGGGGTGATGCAGTAGAGCTCGGGGCATAACAACTTTTCCTGTGTTATTTTGTCTCCATAGCGCATTTGTTGGGGACATTGTGCATACTCTTTTTACCCATAATTCTTTCTCTGCCATTGGGGCTGCCTCTTTCAGTTCCATAATCTGTGTTTCTGGGAGGTGTGTGGAGCCTTCTTTCATTATCATCTGTCTTGACCTCCCCCTCTTTTATTTTCTTGGAGGTCCCACGTCTCACCACAATATGCAGCATGCTTTGCATAGGAGTCTGCTGCCTCATTACCTCTAGATATTGGATCTTCACCATTTGTATGTGCCTGACATTTCACCAGTGCTAGTTCATGTGGGTATGTTATTACTACTATTAGTTCACCCAGAAAGAGAGCATGTTGCACCGAGGTACCATCTGCTCTCCAAAATCCCCTTTTTAGCCATTGTCAGAATAAATTGTTACTCTTTTACCCTTACTTTCGTCTAGAGCCTGTATGAGGGCCACTACTTCTGCTGCTTGTGCTGAATATTGTGGGGGTAATTTGACACATTTTACTGTCTCGCTTGTCCAGTCCTCCCTTAATCAGACTACGGCTGCACCGGTCCTTCTTATGCCATCACGCTGATCAATGGTTGAGGACCCATCAATGTACAAGACATCACCTCCTTCCAGGGCGTCTTCCTCTACCGTACGAGTGGATGAGTAGTACTCAATGGCATATGTACAATTGTGAGCATGTTCACCCCCTGTTACCTCCTCTGCTATGAAATGTGCTGGGTTAACATTGTTGCATCTCGCTATTTTCAGTTCTGGTCCTGATAGTATTATCTCCTATGCTGTCGCCCTTTGGGTAGTGGGTGTACGTTTTGGCTTGTGCATGATTGCAAAGAGGGCGTGCTCCACATACAGTGTTGTAGGGCATCCCATTGTTATGGATGATGACTTTTCTAATGCGAACGCTGCAGCAGCCAGGTGCTGTTCGCATGGAAAGTGTCCCATCATTACTGGGTTTAGGTGCCTGCTGTAAAATGCAAGAGGTTTGTGTCCAATGCTTGTTTTTTGGGTAAGCACTGCTTTCATTACTGCACCATCGCGAAAAGATGTTGAATTCTCGTTTGTAATTGGGAGTGCCCAGGACTGGTGCAGTTGATATGGCCTCTTTTAATTCATTGACGGCATCAGTAATTTCTCTTGTCCATCCCAACTTTCTCCCCCATCTTTGCGCTTCCCCAAGGATCCTATGCATGTGCTGTAGTCAAATACCCATGCTCTGCAATAATTGTAAAGGCCTAGAAATTGCTGTAACTCCCGCGCCATTTGTGGCTGTGGTGTATTCATTATTGTTTGTGCTCTTTGTGGTGCGATTTTTCACCCCTTTTGAGATATGATCTGGCCCATGTATAGAACCTGTTCCTGGCAGTATTGCAATTTTGCTTTGTCAACCTTGTATCCTTTCTCAGACAGCACTCTGAGCATTCTCACAGAGTCCCTTCTGCACTCCTCTTCAGTGGTGCTGCAGATGAGAATGTCATATACATATTGCAACACTGTGCTTTCAAGCTCTACATTTTCCCAGGTCCATTTGTAGAACTCTGTTCAAAATGGACGGTGACTAGCAGTATCCCTGGGGTAATCTAGTGTTTTTCCATACTGTGTTGCGGTATGTGAAACTTGTCAGATCTTGTGATTCTGCATGTAGTGGAAAATAATACATTCTTGAGGTCAATTACAGTGAATTGTGATGCTTCTGCTGGTATCCGGCACAATATCATGGCTGGGTTAGCTGCCACTGGGTACTCTGCCACTACAATGTAGTTGAGGGGTCTCAAATCTTATATGAAATGCCAAGACCCTCCTTTGGCCTTGTGCACAGGGTACACCGCAGTACTGCATGGTGATTCTGATGGTACCAATATGCCCCTTTCGATTAGGACAATTATTGTCTCATAAATCCCTTCATCAGCTTCTTTTGACAGTGGGTATTGTCTGACTCTGGGCAGTACTGCTCGCTTTTTTAGTTTTATCTTCACACCGCCAATGCTTTTTTATTCAACCTACATCAAAGGGACTAGTCGTCCATAGTGAGGCAGGTACAATAGCCAAACCTTCCTCGCAAAAATCACGTCAAGTTGGGAGGGGTGCCTCTAGTGCCATTGCTATTTTCTGTGCTACCTCCTTGTATGTTACTTTTAACCAGACATAGACGCTCAGTCCAAAAACCATCTCGCCATCTCCTTTCTCGTCTAGGAAAAGTTCCTAGCCTGACACCTGCGTTAACCTACACCCTTCTGCCAGTGCTATCACTGCTCTCCATACCTTACACTCTTCATCCTGAGTGTGAACAGCAATCCAGTCCTCCCTTGCCACTATCCCTTCGATATCCACTGATATGATTACCCCTTCACCTTCACCTGTTGGTAAATCTGGTCTGAATCAATAGGCTGCTGGTCTCCTCCACACTTTACCTGCAATGCCTGGCAGCCATGATGCTGCCATGTCTGTTCCATATTGGAAGACCTCGGGGTCCCCTGGCTCTGCTCTTGGGACTGTCTTGTGACAATAAGCCTGAAGTATCTGTCTTGCTGTGAGTATGTGTATGCCTGGTGTGGAGCATATTATGGCTTTGTCAGTGAAGGAGTTAGTCATATTCAATCTGCTCATGATGTCACGACGGAGTATATTCACTGGTGCTTGTTTTGAATATAACAATGGCAGAGGTAGATCATGATCTCCAACAGATAAGGAGATGTTATCAGTAAATGGAACCACCCCTCGACCCCCAGAAAATCCTTGAGTGTGCATGGCATCACCTGACAATTTAAACTTTGCCTCCCTAATGCAGGACCTAGTGGCCCCTGTGTCAACTAGGAAAGAGAAATCTTGTCATCTATCGCTACCTTTATGTGTGGTTCCTCCGCAGGGTTAGGTGTTACCGACAGGATTGGACACAACACAGAAGTCTGTGGGCTGTCATATTGGGGTATAACGATTGTCCATTGCCCGTGTATGGGTTATGTCACTTGATTGTCACTCCTCCCATTTGCATCATTGGTACCGTGGTGTCCATGGGTTTTTGTGAGTTGTCTTGTACTTGTGTAAGTTGCTGCACTGTGTGCACATGTTGTTGTGCAATTACCATTTGCTGTTGTGCCTGTTGTTGAGAAGGTTGGTGTTGTGGCATCTGTTGTATATTGGGCATTATGTGTGGTTGTTGTTATGGCTGTGGCTGTGGCATGGTATATTGCTGTCCTATCTGGACCTGACCCCTCGGTTGGGCTTCTTGTTGGTAGTATACGTTCGGTCGCCCTTGGTAGACCTGTTGTCCCTGTTCAACCCATCCAGGTTGTGCCGGTCTTGCCCTACATGTTCATGCTACATATCCTACTACCCCACAGGTCCAACATGTGGGCGGCTCATGTGCCTGCCATGGGAATCTGTCTTTGCCATCCATGTATGCCTGCTGTCCATATTGGGAGTATCCTCGGAAACCACCCCCCGGGTGGTGTATTGATGGTCCACATCCTCTCCCAATATTAAAACTCCTTCTCCCCCTAGAGTTGTTTGTGTAGCCATTGCCCATTGTCATGTATCCTCCCCCCATGGGTTGTGCATATTGTTGTGGTGCTGTGTATTGGGGCGGGGGTGGTAATTGTTGGGGCATGGGCTGTACTTGTGGTTGCTGCATGGTTGGTTGTTGCTGTGCAGGTGGTTGCGCCTGTGGGGCAGGGCTTGTTATGAGCTCTCCCTCTAGGACGTATTTTGATAGTTTTTTCTGAACCAATTTTGCCTCATCTTCCTTCCTATCTTCCTCGTTTTATTTTATTTTCTTTTGCCATAGTCTACAATGGTGCCCTATAGTTAGTTGTATCTCTGGCCATGTCTTTGCTTCCATCCTCACCAACTTTTTCAGTTGTCTCTGCACGAGTTCTGGGAGACCCTGTATCAATATAAAAAAAATAGCTAGTGGTTTGTCCCATTGCTCCGACGTTTCCAGGCACCACTCCGCCTGTATTTCTTGGATGTAATTAACAGTATCCTCATTTTCACGCATTTTGCATGATGTAATAGCACCTATATCTGATGTGTCTGGGTACTGTACCCTTAATGCCTGCCATACCGCGTACCTACAGTTGGCAAATGGTGACCCGTCGTGTGATGTGTTGTTGATGGTCACACCAGGGAACCCCATCCTCTTCCATATGTCATCTGCAGCGTCGGCCAGAATTAAAATCAAGAGCCCCTTCACATCATCAACCTCTAGCCTATTCCCTGCTGTCAGTTTTTCCATTTCGTTTATCCATTACCCCGACCCTCCACTCAAGGATGCAACCTGCACTTAATGTTCTCCTTGTCTGCATGCTTCTAGGGTACATATTGTGTCCTTGTCCCTTCTCTTTCCAATAAGGGCATCTGCTTGTATTCGGCCATCTCTTCCTGTGTGCGCTTATGTTGTGTTGTCTGTATGTCTTCCGTGTCGTCCTCCATATCGGACAATTCGTCAAAGATGTCTATGAGGTTGTGTGCATGAGGCATTTCTCCTGTTCCCCTGTATTCCCCGCGTTGGTATGAATGGCCCTGGTTGTGCGCTATCACCGGCCCCTCCTTTCTGCGCCCCGGGAGGTCTCTGAGACTGTTGACATATGGTCTGTGTGTGGCTGACGATGTTACTGTCTGTAGTGTACCCTCTCTCCGCGTACTTGTACCTTCCTGTCCTGCTGTTATCCCTTCTCATGTTCTGAATTCCCATGACAACCCTGTTCCTGTACCCTTGATGTAGATTTTGCTGAGCCCCTCTCCGTTTTCATCGCCCGGTCCTCCGCATGCTTCTTCCTCATGCTAATTACTGCAGAACCCCCTTGAGAATATGAGCTTTGTGCATGGGCGTGGGTATCGTACTGTTACTGTTTCCAAATCTATGTCCACACACTTACCTGTGTCTGCAGCATCTGCCCCTACCTGAGGTGTTGTCACCAATTCACTACTACATGCACTCAACGCACTCCCCGCTACCTTTTCGTTTTCTGTTCGCTTTCGTTCACCTGGCTGTGCATCCTGATTTTCTGCACCCGCCCTTACCCTGCATTGTTTCACTCATTATTTCATCACTAACCTCACCCAGGGCCGCCACATCCCAATCCCTCGTACTTCTGTCTCCACTAACCCTCACTAGTATGCTATCTTTTATCTGGCCCTCTGGCCCTCTTCATACTTACTTGCACTCTCTGATATGATCTTTTTCTTCCAGAGTGTCATTTCCCTGTCAGCCTCTTCCCTTTCTTCTTCCCTTCTCCTATTCTCCTGCTGTTCTATACACATTGCCCTTTCTGTGATACCCGTATGAGTGCCTCTTCCAACTCCCTTTCGTCTTTCTCTTGTTGCTCCCTTTCTGTGATACCCTGTGTGAGTGCCTCCTCCCACTCCCTTTCTTCTTTCCCTTGTTGCTCGATTTCTATCCTCTCTCCTCTTTCCCTTCCCAGCTGCACCTGCCTCTCTAGTTCCTTTAGTTCTATGTGCTTAGTGAGTATGTTTTGTGTTCTCTTTAGTTCTGCTATCTTCGCTTCCAAACTTGCTTCTTCCTCCCTCGTTGATTTCCTTTCTTCTATGTTACTTACCTCTTCCCTCCTTTGTGCCTGCTCTGCTATGCATTTGTCTGGCTCTATTCCTGCTAACTCAAGGTGTGCTTTCCTTATGCTGTCATCATTTACCTGTGTCCCTTCCATACCTGCCGTGCCCTCTTTAAGTGACATGTTTCGGTAGTGCTCCCCTGAATCATACAGTGGTGGGTTGTATGTGGGGATTGAATATCCCTCTGCTGTCAACTCTCAAGGCTTGGCTGCTTCCTTTAATTCTCTAATCGGGTATAGACCTTCTGTCTCTTTCTCGCTCTCCTCAACGCTGTCTGTGACACCCCTGTGAGGGGCCTGAGGCAGAGTGCACCCCTCTCCTTCACCCTCCTTTTATTCCTTTACTTCTTGTATGCTCATCATCCCTGGGCCGTACCCCTGAAACATCCTCCACAGCTGAAAAATGTCTACATGATTTTCCAGCTTCTTACCCTTGCATGTGTTGTGTAAGTACTGTAGCAGTGTATGTTGAAATTCCTTGCAAAAACTACCATTAAGCAGCCAAGCGATTCTTATTGTTTTGTCTGTACCTTCAGTCCATTCTGACCTGCAAAAGCTCATACCCAAACCTATCGCCACTCCGGGTTGGTTTCCCAAGTGAGAGGTTCAGTATAGGACCATATAGTGGAAAGGGTTATTGGTGGATCAGACATCAGGTGGTACGCTTGGTTCTTCCCTAGAAATTGTTACTTCGAAAATGATACATGGAGAGAGTTAGTGATTGGTTGTGTAGTATTGTCGTCAGTGGTTAGCCCCCCCATGTCCTGATTGGTCCATCAGTGTGCCCCCAAGCCTGGGACCATCATCGTTCCCAGCCTGTGATTTACCTGGTGCTGGCAACAATGTATGACTGCGTGTCAGTGAACAACGATGGACAGTTTCTGCTACTGCCATTAGAGTTCTCATTTCCCATCGCCGCCTGTGTCTGAGTTGTTACGACTATGTTGCAAGAGGTTCCCAGATATGGGACACCAGTGCTTCTTCAGTCTTCGGGAATTGTCATTCTATCAGGTCGGCCTGGTCAAGTGTTGAGAGACCATGGCTGAGGCAGAATAACAACAGGGATTTAATTTGTATTTTGCTTCAGATAGTCATAGAGACCCCCAGCAACGTTTCTGGATTTCCAGGATTTTAATTTTCACCTGGATAGAGTTTGAGCCTTTTTTCTCACTCTTTCATGTATTTTGATATGTGTTTTACTTTTGTGTTCTTTGCATATGGAGTTTTAGCAGTGGCAAAGGCATGTTTTTCAGACTTCCCAAGGTTTACATACCTTCTATGGGACTGACTACTGTCTCCCAGTGAATGTAAAGTTAAATTGACTTTACTAGTCTCTTTAAATTCACAGACCCAGCACACACTATCTTCCTATAGAGTGCTGGAGGGGTTGCCTAGCATCCCCCGGGTGTAAACACTCATGTAGCAGTCAAATGCTACCTTTTCCTCTTGAAATGGCTGGTGGCAGTGGTTTTAGAACAAACTCCCAAGATTTTTCCCGACCGCAAACACTGGTACTTAAAAATCGGGTCAGCCATGTTTTTCAATATGGCAAGTCCCATCTGTAAAAATAGACTCTGGTCATCTTTTTTCACCGTTTCTTTTTGGAAAGGTCCTTCTAGTGTCTGTCCCTGCACACCAAACCAGGTTTGGTCCCTTTGTTCATTGGCAGGCTTCAGTGCTGAAGCCCTCTTCTGGCACCTGAATCGCTGGAGTGGCCAGGATGTGAGGGAGGTGCCTGAAACTCCCTGTGCTTAGTCTCCTAGGAGACCTGAATGCACTCTGGCATGATTGGCTGGCTGACTATCCAGCAAGGACAGCCACCCTGCTTGGTGAGTGATGGCTAGGCTGGAATGAATGGGAGAAAACTGTTTAAAAGCAGGTCTCTGGGACTTGGAATGCAGAGTCGGCCACTGTAACGAAAGGACCAAAGACAAGCTGAAGGAAGATGACTGCTGCAACTCTTGGACCGTTGGTTTGCCCAGTGAAGCCCTGCTGCAGGTCTGAATTGCCTGAAACTCCCTCGACAGAGAAGCCCTTCAAGGACGACTTCTTCCCTTGAGCTTGTGGGAACAACCAACTCGCAAGCCACCTGGAAACCATCTCCATACTGGTCGAATTTTCATCAGAGTGCTGTTGAAAACCGGATAGCCAGTGAGAAGGATACCAGATTGTAGACACACCTTAAACCAATGTTTTGCCAAGCTGGTGGCTTCTTCCCTGTGCAGTGCAGGAACCTCCCAACGTCCTCCCTTATGTTCCCACGACTGAGGCTCAGGAACAGCGAGATCGGCAGGAACCGCCAGAAACAACTGCCTCAGCTACAGCTTTTCTTCATCCATAAGGTTCTGTGCAAGTGCGGTAGAGAAATCCTCTTTGCCACGGTGAAAGTTTGTGAAAGTTTCCCAACTCTTGTTCGCTCCAAATCTGACATATAACTCTTTTTCTTGCAAACTACTTCAAAGAACATTGGCAAAGACTTAACCATTTACTATCAGAACTGTGCTATCCTATCCAAGACACTGAACCATTGACTTTGGCCCTGGCCTATTGGATTGAATTGCCTATTGTAGTGAACCAAAACCATTTGCCGTGCCTATGAAATTAACTGTGTTTTGATTCTTATAACCTTTGTCTTTCTATCCCTTTTGAAAGTTACTGAAGTGCCATTTTGCTCCCACTTCAAGGGAGCCTAACTTGTTCAGAAACATATTTATTGGTTGAGTACTGTAGTGTATGATAGTGTGCTATTGAGCTGCTTATTACTAGTGGAATGTTTTCTAACTAAATGTGTAAATAAATATACATTCTTTTTCCAAGAAACCTTGAGTACGTGTTTGATGAACTACTGTGGGTGCAAGTCCTTTGTGTAACATCTTGTACTGCTCACATCACTTTTGAGATAAGTCTGGCTGCTCAGCCACTGCTGCCACATAACTGTGTAGTGCAGGCTTGTACCAAAGGTGAGATTGTGCTTACACCTGTAGTCTTAATTGTGTGTAGTGTTCCCAAAGGGTAGTGCATGTAATTCTGCCTGACAGGAATGCCGCCTGGAATCCCAGCACAGCTAATCAGACTCTATCCAACTGCAGAGAGGCAAGAGATTAGAGCATGGGAATTCACGGTTTGGTCTCCTACCATGTTGAGCTGCACTGATCGTTTGCCTAGACAGCTGCTTCTGATCTGACATGCAAGATCACAATTATATCTCTTTGCTGACAGAGTTGTGCATTGATCTTTCCGCTCCTTGATAATAGAGAACATCTGGTGGTAGCCTCTCTGGGAACTTCTCGCTGCCCTTTACATGAAGATTCTCCACTATGCTCATAAAGAACAACTCTACTGCAGCATCAACTGCACAAACAAACTGGAACAACTGTATCTGGCCTTGATGTCAACCACCTACCTGAATTGGAACCCTACAAATACAGAGCACTTCCTCCTTGTGAACACTACAAAGTAATTCCAAGTATGCACTTAAATGTTAGATACACATTTAGGTGATTTCACATCATGACTCAGTCTCCTTGCAATACACTGTGGGCTCATCAGCAATCATAACTCCAGCATCATTGTACCAAATATCCCTGACCACATGATCAAACCTGTCACCACCATAGTACAATTAATAATCGCTGTGCAAAGCTAAGTTCAATGACATCTGGTTGGGCGTAACATCCTCAATATTTGTCAGTCTACCAGCGCAATGATCAGTTTGAAGACTTTCCATCACAGGGATGCTCATTTTAACATAGACGAGAAAATCATCCACATAAGGCCAGTCCTTAAAGAGATCTCCAATCTCTACCCCATGAGTGCCAGGATTGGACCACGCTCTCAATGTACACTGCCTATCTCATTACATTGCAGAGCCCTATTACCTCGTAATACTTGCACCAGCAAATATCTCCTTCCTGCAATGCTGGTGGTTGCCCTAGCAACAATGTAGACCTGCACGTAGAAGAGCATTGGGTCTCTGCGCATATGGTTGCCAAGGGAACCAGACACAAGTGTGGTCAGGTGTCCACGAGCGACATTTCGTGCCCCCCTCTTGCTCTCAATAAATATTGGCTGACACAAACATTCCTGCTTCTGATTGAAGTTGTGTTCCTTCTGCTTTGTTGTTGTTCCGTTCCTTGTTGTTTCCCAATCACAGACACCCTCTGCGCATAGTCCTGATGCCCCTCATATCCTGTTGCCAACCCTGCTTTTCAAATCGACCTTGCTTGCCTCACACTCTTGTTCTTGGCTGTCCGGTCAACGCTGACTTCTGCTACGTACCTTTGGACTCCCTCTGCCTGCTGTTTTGCTTCTACTGCTGCCCACACACCACCAACTTACCTTTGTTCAACAGACTGCGTCGGATTTGCCTTTCTCTCTCTCACAAAGTTAGTGCACAGGACTAGAGATGCTGTGCAGCATTCCACATGAATATCCACAGCCGGTAGCGCGCCCTTGTGCCACCCAGGTACCAGCTCCTTTAACAATACTAACTTCCCTTCCCTTATCTGTTCCTCGTTGCTTCCTACCGACTCCTGGATTGTTTTTGGATTACATTGGCTTTTCCCTCACAGATTCCATTCTACTTTACACATTCACTAGCTAAGAAACATTGCCCTTTTACTAACGCCGGCAATTGGTCCCCAGTTAGATCCTTATCATATCATCATCTCCTTAGAGCCACCTTGTCCAGAAGAACCAAGCACGCCAACGCCTGGCTCCCAGAACACCCTGCCAGTCTTCTGTTCTAATATTGACACCCAGGACCCTTAGGTTAATTGTTTGCTACCTGGTTGATTGTCTTGTATGAGGCGTGCACTTGGCTGACACCTATGCTATTTACTTACAAGGTGTTTCTTGATATTACCCGTTCTTCAAATCTGCTCTTTCGCTTAATAGATCCCTCTCTTTGTACATCAGTGCAAGAGAAGGTTACATTAATATAAAGATCTCCCTCTCAGTGAGGAGACCTGGACTGGGACTAGGTTTGGGTTCCCTGTGGTTGGATCAAGAGAGCACTGTACACCTGGTGACTCAAACAATAAGCCTGCATCACATTCAAGATGGCCTTTTGCACAGGTCCATGGCATCTTCCATTATACCTGTCAGAATAACTAACAACTGTTACACCCACTGATTTAGACCGTACTAAAATTCAGCTTGCTTTTGATACTAAGATCTTGAATGCCTGTGATAAAATCAAGGCTTCTCTATTAAAAAAAGCCTGATCCATATACGGTTGTGTGTGTTTGTGAGGCAGGACAGCAGCATTCCGAATTCCACCCTGTTTTATTTACTGATATGAATAAATCCATGTCCACAATGCATCCATCAGCTTGCCCTGAAAATATAATCCCACCAAAATTGATACTTGCCAACAAGGAAGTCTTTGTTCCTTTTCTTGTCAGATTCAACTAATCTTTTCATCATAAATTGGTACCAAATGACATGAAGATGGTTACAGTTACCGTTTTACAGAAAAAAATAGTCCTGGACCCCATGGAAGTCAGCAATTTGAGGTCAATTACCAACGGTAATTTTTACTGAAAATCATAGACAAAATTGCGACATCACAACTTCAATCATTCGTGGAACCGTAGGCATTTTTTACCCTAGGCAGTCTGGGTTTAGACCCCATTGCAGCACCGAGACAGCTTTGTTTGATCTTCAGACCTATATGCTGAGGATCATTGATAAAGGCCTTTCAGGTCTTTTAATCCTTTTAGACATCTCGGCTGCTTTCGATTTGCTGGATCATGAATACCTACTCCACTCAATAAAAGATGTGGGCTTATGTGGGCAAGATTCCATTGATTGGGTGTTTTCTTTCTTCTCATACCGAATGTCCCCAGTCTGCTGGGGAGAGGCAACTTCCTCTCCAGCTACTATCTCCTCTGATGTTCCTCATTGTGCCTGTAGGTCTCACATACTTTTCAATCTTTACATCAGGCCCTTGTGTAGCCCTTTGGAGGGCATAGGTGTCTACTTTCAAAATTATGCTGATGACACCCATTTGGTAATGTAACTATCGGGTAACTACTGTCTGGACTCAAATTGCCTAGAGAACATTTACGCTACAATTGAGTCTCAGATAAATACTAATTGGTTGCGCCTCAATGGCAATAAAACAGAGTTATTTGCTTTGGCTCACCTCAAACTAAAGCTAAATTGGAATCTGAATATCAATCCTTGGGCCTTTACGATTTTTGTATCCCAGTTGTAGATAGGGTCAAAACGCTTGGCACATACTTGGATTAATCTCTTACCGCTGACTATCATGTAAACCAAGTGTCTAAAAACTGCTCCGACTATCTCCAACTCTTGAGGAAGACTCTGCCATTGCTATATAAGAGAAACTGGGGCTCTATTGCTCGAGTTATAAGACTTGATTATTGTAACTCACTTTTGATGGGATCTAAAAAAACAGCCTATCAAAATTTCAAATCTCTCAGAATGATACTGTCAGAAATGTCAAAAGAAAATAGAGGCAGGATCATATCTCCAAGAGTAGGCAAGAACTCCATTGGCTTCCTATCGCCATATATCCTACAAAGCATTTGTTGGGGTACACAATTGTCTTTACAGCACCTCCCCTGCCTACTTAAAATCCATGATTCTTCTGTATGCCCCAACCAGATCCCTTCGATCCTCTCAGACGAGACTACTGAGATCTTTGTTTCATCTGGACCAATGGCTTGGTTAAATCTTTTCTAGTTCTGTCAGCTAAAATCAGGAACTCTCTTCCAACTAATCTGATACTTGAGGGAAACCTTGTCAGTTTTAGTTGCAAGCTGAAAACCTTCCTCTTTGAATAAAGCACCTTCTGATTGCCCTCTCTGTTAAAGCATTTGTGTCTCATTTGCTTTTGTGTTTGTCTCATATGTGTTTATGTTGGTGAACCCTGATGCATAAAAAAAAAAAACCCTGAAGGCTGATACAAAACCCAGATTAAAGCTGTCACCAGATTAAACATTTTTAAAGTAGAAAATAAGCAAACAATAAAATGTTCCTACTATACCATCAACCTGGAATACAATGTTCACAGTAGACTTGCACACTCTTCCAACACTTTAGAAAATAGCTGAAGAACAAGGCCTTCAAACCACAACAGTCCATGGGTCATGTACAATCAAGTTCCATAATCTCTCCAATTTGTCTACTCTTACTATCTCTGATTGTGTATTAATGGGGCGTTATGCCCAGAGGGGGTGGGCAGACCCTGTTGATAACAGCCTGCCACTCAAGTTAAGTGCTAGAGCGAAGTGAAGGTCTCTTAACCAGTGTGGCGGTGTCGTTACCAACAGGGTTGGGCTGCTTTCTCGGGGTAGATAACCATTAGCACCTGTGTAGTTCCCTGCCTCGGTGCTAATGGTGTGCATGGTGTGCATCATCAACATTGAAAACTCACAAAATAAAAAAATAAAGTTGGGAAATCAAACCCAATTCATGTGCTAGTTGCTAGGAAATTAAGTGGTTTGGCTGTCGCAGAGGAACCTAAAGTGTGGGAAGCTTCCTGCACTTCCTTGAGGGTAACATCAAAACGGTTCTAGATTCCATGTATTCACTTAAGCCAACATGTGTTTCAAGCCTAGCTTTTTTTCAGCGCTTAGTTATAGTACAATACATCTGTTCAATTGTTAATGCATCATCAACATAGTCATATAAGTGACCATGTGCAGTGTGTAAAATTAAAGTGTCACAATAGGTGAAACTTTAGTAGCACAACAAAAACAATTAATGAAACAAAGAAAGCATACACATAATTGATTCCAATTGCATTAAAAAGAAATACATCCCAAATGGAAAAATTAACAAAGGACAGAAAAAAAACAACTTGTATATAACAGAACAATGTTTTATCTCTTGTAAGGGTCAGGAGTCAGGCTCGGACAGCAAGGTGGTATAGTGATATAATTTGTGATGTCATCTTTGGTGTTGGTCTTAGCCATGCACGGTGGTGGCATGAGTTAGGGTTGCTTAGCTTACCATAACTGATGCATTTCTGAGGTTTTTCGGTTTTACTTGTAACCATAACATCCCTTTAATAAAGTATTTTCATTGAATTTCATAGGTTTTTATTAGTGTAACTTAACCATAAAGTCCCTTTTACAATCTTTCTTCAATAAATTTCATAGGTTTTTATTAGTGCACCAAATTTGCAGCAGAAGCGGTGGCTTGGTCCCGAAAACATGCTTTTGTAAATTGTGAAAATCCATCCAGTAGTTTTTTTAAAACAACCAAAAAGTAAATCGAAAAAAATTTGTGATATCTATGTCCGCTCCGCGACACACTTCCCTGTTTGCTCCGGGGACAGGACACGATTGGCTAATAGACTTGCGTCATGTCCGCAGACACACAACTTGTTCGTTGATTGGTTGGAGTGAAGGGTGAGGTGCGTCAGATTTTTGCAAACTCCCGCCATCTTGGATTCGCGGACAGCGGCTGGTGTCCGCGGACATTGCTGTAAAAACATATAAAAAACACAACATTGCAATTGTCAAACTTATCAAATAATCTCTGGGGAGGTGAGGGTTGATGAGGATGGGATGGAATATGGCTGCAAGAACCAAAATAAAAACATGTGTGTTTTGCCATGGAAGTACGCAAATGGTTCTGATGTCCCTTTAACAACGGTTTTTCATTGAATTTTATAGGTTTTTATTAGTGCAACTTAACCATAACGTCCCTTTTACAAAGTTTTTTCAGTGAATATATTACATGGCCTGCAGTAGCGGCCATGTAGTTATGGTTAAGTTGCTAAACCCATAGGAAGAGCACTTTTTGGGTGGCTTATAACTTTGCTCCCCCTGGACGAATCCTCACCAACTTTTGCAAAAAGAGTATATGGCCCACTCTGATTTTTTTTTAGCAAACTTTGCTGATGTTTGGTCAGGGGGGGCAATGTTATAGGGGGGTTCCAAAATGTCTTTTTTCACCATAGACATAATGGGAAAAAAGTTTATCACGCCTACAGCCCAAACCGCTGGGTGGATTTTCTCCAAATTTGCTGCAGGAGCAGCGGCTTGGTCCCGAAAGTGTGCTTTTGTTAATTTCGTGTAAATCAGTCCAGTAGTTTGTTTTTAAATGACAAAACGTAAGGCAAACAAATTTGTGATATCTATGTCTGCTCCGCGGACTCACTCCCCTGTTCGGTCCGCGGACTGGCCTCTGATTGGCCAGAAAAATGTGTTGACTTTTGCATAGTCCGTGGACATCAGGATGTGGCTGCTGATTGGTTGGTGAGAAAACGTGAAATGCGTCGGTTGTCCTAAAACGCCCACCAACTTGGATTCCCGGGCCCAGGTACACTCCTGTCATTTGCACACCTGCAATGTCCCCCTGGCAACTCTTGCACTCAGGGACTGTTTCTGTATGCCTACAGCCCCCTACCAGTACTTCATGTCTCGACTCACCTTTGCACTTGCCACAAGCTGGCTACACTTTTTATTTATTGTCTTTATTGTCTTATTTATTTTACTGTTATCCTATGTACTGCACTGCCCCGTACCCCTTCCCACACACTTTTACTTTCCCCCCTGCCATGCACTTGCACAATCTCAGTGTCACCTGGCCTAGTAAGATCATTGTCTCTGTCTTACATCGAAAAATTGACAGACATCTTGAAGAAAAACATAACCTAAAGCAGTTCCTCGGTTATTACATATATACATTCATAAGAAATTGGTTGGAGCCAAATGAGTCTCCTACTATATGCAGCACATATAAAACAAAATATGGAACAAAAGACATTTCATCTTTGCATACAACATAAATAAATCAGTGAATCATCACAAAACAGGTATTGGTATGTGATGTAAACCATTTGTCCAAGCTGGAAGTTTATTTGAACCTGTCTTGAATCTGTCTTGCTAGTTTTTAGTTAAAACAATAGCTATTAAAATAAATAAAAAAACTTGCTCCTCTGCATACACTTCCCAAACTCTGAACTAAATGCAACCATATCAATACAGCACAACAAACCACATGCACTTCACGACACCACGATAACAAAACAATCCACACATAGCTTCGCAAAACAGCACATGATGGCTACCAACTAAAAACTCACCTAAGCCCAGCAAATGGTGTAAACTGAACTGAAGCTGCCAACAACACATCGCAGCTATCTTGCTCTATTCTCCCACTCAGTCCTGCTAACAAAACCCCCCCTTACCCTCTTGCCTTACAGATCCACCAGAGCACCAAGGGACCACACAGCTAGTGACATTGTATGATGTATTTCTCCACCTCATTATGTCTAACCAGTAGAATGCAATTCTGCACATAAAATGGCCAATCATTGGTTTTGTTAGTTGGTTCCCCAAATTCATCACTCAAATTGTTTGTTTGTTTAAAAAAAAAAACACTAACATCAATGCTAGATTAAGGTGCAAACTCTTCATCCACGGGGGTATGGAATGAAGAATATCTCCATCACTTTTCCAGGTGTAGGAGCAATTTTCACACAGCATGCTTTGGCAACTACAATCATTAACATTACTGCTATTGTTATCAAAATGATTTCCACTATCCATGTTTCCCAACCTTTCCCATATATCCAATGAAACCATTCTGAGATATAATCCAGATCAACTGCACTGTCAACCAACACCACATGAAACGTGAGCTTGGGCCTGGATGTGGGAAACATCGATTTCAATTTCCCCTGTCTTATAAATCGAGAAACATGTTTAGGATTAAAAGACAGGGTTATGATCAACCACCCTTATTCCTATAATTGATCCCTTGATGAGGGTCCTCCATCATCAACCTCATATGCCCAAAAAACACTCTTCCTCCTATATCGGAAAGGGACAAAGGGTATAGCCGCAGGGATGCCCAAAGGTTCCTGCAATTGGAGAAGAACAAAAAATGCTAACTGTTTTACCATAGAGAGAAAACCGGCATTAGTTTGTGTAGAATGGTTTTTTATGGTGAGAGGTAATCTCCACCTTTCTTCCCATCTGTGGGACTTGGGGAATGTCCACTCCACAGTAGGAGGGACTGGAGAACGACAGTAATCACTGCACAATGCACATAGATGATGCACAGTTAACTGTTGCCAATGCCCATGCCTGAGCCATTCCTTGTCAATGTTTGACAAACACACAGTGGTCTTAGTATATTTACATTATCATGTAATATAGGATGTTCACCAGAACCTATGATATTATCTGTTAAAGTCCAACAAACGTCACACAAAAACCACCATTATCCCCTTTGCCTGCTATTTCCATGGGAGCTTATTCTAACTCTCTTCTTTTTAACATGGCAAAGAGGATACACAATTCATAAACCTTACACGCATGGCATGAACAGGAACCTGTGTTATATATTGGAGAAAAAAAAGTCAGATACTGTGGCCAATCGTTAGTCCACAGGTGCTGGTCATTAGCACTTTTCAAAATAATATTTTATATTTCTCCGTTCTTTTGGGAATTATCTCTTGCCCCCTTGCCCTATTCAATTAATTGCTTGGTTAGTCGTGCGCAATCAATGCAGCATTTTGTTGCTCCATTTTTATGAACTCAAGATTTTTTCTTAACTTTCAATAAAATTATTTTTTCCATTTCAAGTATATTTCTAAATTTATATTGGTTTAACCTACCCTACGGTTTCGCTGGCATGCAAGTTTTTCTCAATTGGTTTTGGCATCGCCTACTATCCCGCATTACATTGCTTACTTTTATCTAGCAATGCAGTACACCTAATATGGCGGCCTTCTCTTCCTATTCCGCGGCCACGTATGGCCTATTCATTTCTGCCTCCTTTGTTGAGACTTATCTATTTAGTTCCTCTTCTATCTTCTATCTGTCACCCAAGAACTGGTATTTGAAACCATCTCCAAACTAAAAGCTTCTAATTGCAAAGGAGACACCTTCCCTGCCAAACTAATCAAAGCATGCGCCTCCACATTGTCCCCCACCATTCCCAAATTTGTCAATTCCTCCTACAATTCCAATACAGTTCCAGCATGCATAAAAGAAGCCTGGGTTACCCAACTTCTAAAAAAAACAAATTTGGACCCCACCACCCCGACTAATTATTGCCCCATAACCACGGCCCCCTCCCTACTCAAAATCATTGACAAACTAGCCTATAATCAAATCCAAACTCACCTGGAATTGCATCAGCTTCTCGGTACCAGACAATCAGGCATTAGGCTGAACCATAGTACAGAAACAGAAGTTTTGGGCCTCAAAATCCAGATGGATGTCATTAAAGATTCAGGGAAACTCTACTTACTCCTACTGTTGGACCTCTCTGCAGCATTTGATCTGGTGGACCATGATAAACTATGCACCTCACTCGCTCGGGATTTCAAATTCTCCAGCGAAGCCACTGCATGGGTGAAATCCTCCTTAACCGATCGCACTTCCAGAGTGTCCATAGGCAAAGAAGCGGCCAACTCCATCCCAGTCCCCATAGGAGTGCCCCAAGGATCATGTCTCTCCCCCACTCTACACAGAGCTTACACCAAACTCCTTTTCTCAGCATTAGACGACATGGGTGTCATCTACACCAATTTTGCGGATGACACCCAGATCCTCATTCCACTCACAGGTAACTATGAACAGGACACCGCAACCATCAACAAAATTTACGTCATCATCCAAAACTGAATGGCACCAAATAGTCTCTGTCTCAATGATGAGAAGACAGAAGTCCTCATCGTAGGATCCCCAGTTAAAATAGCGGCGCTCCACCCAGACTACTCAGCTATTAATATTGATGGCACTCTTATTCCGGTGCTGAAGCAAGTGAAAACATTAGGAGTCTACCTCGACGCCAGCCTTACTATGACCAAACATATCAATGCGCTAGCCTCCTCCACGGCTTACACCTCCAAACGTATTGCTCTCTGCCGACAATTTCTGATACCAGCAAACTGCCTTACCTTGGCCAGGGCATTAGTATTATCGAAATTGGATTACTTCAATGTACTACTACTAGGCACCTCCAAGACCAACCTTTCCAAAATGCAATTAGTGCAAAATAGAGTCCTAAGAGCAGCCTTAGGAATGAAGAAATTGGACAACATTTCCAAGACAAGGACGGACGCTCACTGTCTTCCCATCAAAGCAAGAATTATCTTTAAAACACTTTGCATTGCACATAAATGTCTGACCAAAAAAGGCCCAACTTACCTTAGCAATACTCTACACCCAAAAGAATACACCAGATCACTAAGATCCAATGACAACCTCCTATTGGCACCCCCTTGTTACAAAACTGCTAGAGCAGGGGGGCAGCAGCTTCCCTGTTCTAGACCCTAAACACTGGAACTCCCTCCCCATTAACATCAAAAAAGAATCTTCCTTCCCTGGCTTCAAGAAGTTGCTAAAAACCTGGTTATTTAACCAATATTAGCACTAAAGGACTTGCCGCCGCGAAAGTGGAACATGCCAGTGAAATCTGTAATCTGTAAATATTGTCTATCTTGTTGTACTAACTCGTCACCTGTGCTTTAATTTGTACTCTGTAACAATGTATGAGGTAACAATGTATGACTAATCTCTAAGCTGTCTTGTAACCACGCCGTGATACCCGAGGGTCTTGGGTTTTTAATAAATAAATAAATAAATAAATAAATAAATAAATAAATAAATAAATAAAAAATTGGTTAATAAAAAATGTGCAGTGCTTTATATTTTCTGAAGTGCCTGCCATGTTGTATCCGCGGACAGTCATGGCTGACCTCGGACATCGCAGTGGGGAACAAATCTGGCAAACACATTTTGGGTGATGGAAAAAGGGGCTGGGAAGGGTGGTTGAGTGGTAAAAGATTATATGGGCTATTTTTTTGTTGTAGAAAGGTGGGGCAGGTATTGTAGCAGTCTGGACACTGCTGTAGTTGGCATACAGCGACGTGAACAGATGGCTTGGGTAACACATTTAGAGTTATTTGGTGGGTGAGAGAGGGTTTGGAAAGTGTAGGGAAGGGGAATAAAGATTATATGGAGCTGTTTTTATAGGTGGAAAAAGGGTTTGAGTCCGCGATCAATTTTGGTGTCCGTGGACATCATTTCAATTGCAGGGGGGTCAAGGTGAGTTTTATTAGTTGACGGTGTATGGTATGTATTTCTTATATAGTTAATTGTATTGTAGTTGTTTTGGGCAGTGTCCATGTTCTCGGGGGCATGGCCAGAATCACTGCAGTAGTAATATGTGTATAGTCATTATAGGTAATGAGTGGGAGTATAAAGTGTTTATAATATGGTGGAATTATATAATTGAACTGTATATGGTATTTATGATATAGTGCTTATAGAATAAACATTTGTTTACATTTGGTATGGTTACTTAGTTCCATACCGTTATGAAGCTTGAATCTCTGCTTAATTTTCTGTGGGGGAAAAACAGTATAATTTGTTAAGCAGGATAGTTTAACAAGTTTAATTGTATCCAATGTTACACATACATTTACTTTTTTAGACCCTCATACACAATAAATTCTAAGTAGTATGTTTGGTACAACATTAGTGTACGGCACACTGCTGTTGTATTGACCTTAAATAACTGGACTAAAAGAAAAATTATTACAATTATGTGAGTGTAAGAGTGATAGTATATTTGTTTGAAGTATGTTCTGATTAAGGAAACGCTTAAAATAGTTAGATACCTGTTGGCGTATTCTAACTTAGAGTTTAGAAGACGTTTGTCGCATAAGAATTATGATGGTGTATTTGAGGTGTGTTGCAGTGGAGGATATTTTTAAGTAATTAGATACCTGTTGGCGTATTCTAACTACTTTGACTTTTAAAAGTACTAATGTAGTATTATGGATGTAGTTGGTGTATTTTAACTGTTAATTTTCATACAGTTTAGTGACTAAATTTGGGTTGAAGGAATAGTAAGTAGGCATTTGTTAGATTTTCTGGTAACCTGTGTTTTGGAGGCAACAGAGGTGTAACATTCATACCCGCCCCTTTTTTTGACATATGCAGTATAGTGTCCTGAAGTGGTTATGGCACCAGTGTGGTATATTATAACTACTGTTGTTAAGGTTTCTTTCCAAGAGATACATGGCTGCGTGTGAAGCCTGTAACATTACAGTTATTTTGGTACCATCTGTATTGTACCTTAGAAGCATTAGTATGATATATTGGCGATGTGAGTTCATGTGTATGGTGGAACAAATTGCCTGAATTACAAAAGGGCATACAATGGGCCTCATTAGGACCCTGGCGGAGAGGGTGTTACGCCAGCGTAGTGCATGGCGTACCTCTCCGCCATACTACGAGTTCCCGTAGCGCCATGGCGGCCTTTTCCGCCTGGTTTTACCAGGCGGAGAAAACCATGGCGCTACGGGACCTCGTTGTTAATTACGCCACCGTATTTTACGGTGGCGTAATTAACTCCTTCCCCACTCCCATTATACCCTATGGGGCAAAAATGGGAATGGGGAAGGGCAGAATGGGGATTGGGGATTTACCGCTCCGCCGAGGTCGGAATGGGGCGGTAAATCCGCCAACCCCCATGGCGCTATCGGCGGCTTTCCGCCATGCTTCGCGGTGCATTTAGCACCGCGAAGTCCGCCTGGGTCCTAATGAGGCCCAATGCCATGATTTGCATTATGCAGAAGTTGGTGAAATGCAATGGATTTAGAACTTGGTATGAATACATATACAAATTATTCATAAGGGATGTGCTCTTTTGAAACATGGTTGCAGTGAGTGTGTTTTATATTTTGTTGAGTTAATTGTTCCATGGCATCAGGAGCAGATGTGTTGTTCAGATGTGACCCATAGAAGTGTGAGCACATCAAAGTGTACGCCTGTCTAAAACATTGTGTTTGCATGAATTACTGTGCATGAGCTACTGTGGGAGACTGTTAGGAGGATAGATTCAGTAATCTGAGGGTGGGCAAGGTGGTGCACCTAAATGGATTTTTGAGGGTGAGCAATGTATTACACTTGGATGGATCTAAGGGTGAACAATGTGTTGCACATGGATGAACTTTGAGGGTTGGCAATGTGTCACATTCAGATGGATTTGAGGGTGGGAAATGTGCTGCATCAAGATGAAATAGGACATGTAAGGCTTGCCTACCTGAGACCCCCTTTCTACACCCTTCCACTACATGCACTAATCAAGTACACTCTGCAGAACACCTCAGCCATTAGAATGCAGTTATCCCCCACAATGAAATTTGGTCTAGCTGCACACATGATTGCACAACACCTCTGTCTTTAGAATGTGGCATCCCCTCAATAAACATAATGTTTCTACAGCCTCTCACCCTGTGCAAACCACCTCTGCTCTTCAGAATGCAGCTATTTCCCATGATAACATTCGGTCTAGCTGCACACATAATGCATCTCCTGCTTCTCAAACTTTGCACAACATCCCTATCCTTAGAATACGTCTATCCCCCATGACAAAATTCAGTCTAGCCGCACACATAATGTCTCTCCTGCAACGCATATATTGCACAACACCTCTGCCATTAGAATGCAGCTATCCCTGATGATACAATTCATCCTAGCTGTACACATATCTCTTGCACATACCCTCCAGAATACCTCTGTGCCCACCTGCAACCCTGCTCGACATGGGTAACTAGCAGGGACTTGGCCAACCCTACCTACCTTCATATTGGCTAAAATGCATAAACACGTTCTATGATCCACTGATGAATTTTGCATTCTTGGACTTCGGTCCTTAAGGTCGTTTAACCTACAGAGAGTGTTGAAACCATACCAATGGTGAAAGGCGCTTTATAAATTACCATTTTATCACATTACATTACACTCATTCATAGGAAAACTCACCAAGAGCATGTCTTTTAGTTCTTTCTGTGAAAAGGTTTGGCTAAGGATCATGCAATTTAAAAAACGAAAAAGACATTGTTTTTGGCATGTTAAATGTATGAGGCACACCACTGAGGATGTCATTTGTTTTTTCATACATGTCTCAAGTGATGCCATCAATGATGCCATTTGTGGTATCATGTGTGATGTTACACAGTTGTTAGCTGTGGATTCGTGCATGAGGCAAGTTAAAGATGTATGGCTCCTTATATGAGTCAATTTCAGATATATGTTATGTTTCTGGCAGAAACCTCACTATAATTTAGTGAATGATAGATGGATAGATACATGAATACACAGCCATGCTTTTGTAGAATAGCAATTTGATAATTCAATTCATGTGTAATACACCATACCCGTGCACAATTTCCCATAAAGCAGAGAAATTGTTGCAGTAGTTTTGGAATATAATGAATTTCACACAATGGGAATAGCTCTGCGATTGTGTTTCCTTCTCACCAGATAATGAAGCTTTTGTTTCTATGTTTATGACGATGTATTACAATAATCTAAATACTCTATTCCAATTAATGTGTACCAACAGTCGTAAACAAATGGCGAGAAACTGTGCAATGATCCCTCAATTGTTATGCACACATTGCAAAGAACGGCCATCCCTTCTGTTTAGTACGCTCTACACGCCTGCAAAATATAAACAACACACATCCTCTCTGTGCAATGAGCTGTATGTAAGATTGAACAACAAATTACTGATGCATATAAAACAGGCGTTTAAAAGAAAAACGTCTGCACAGGGAAACATGCTCATTGAACCTCCATCTACTAAGTAACAAAATATGCTAGATTTCTAGGTTTGTTGAAAATAATACGTGGAATACCACAGCATGTGCTATGCATATTTTTGAACTGTTTGTGTTTTGCTGACTAATTATACAATATGTTTTCGCCTGGCAGCCCTTCCATTTTAGCCACCCAGATACAACAAATGGAGAATTTGGCTGTTAACTTTGTTTTATGTCGGTGAATGATACATAGACTGCAGGGTATGAGCCCATGTTCTCCTTAAACAACTTCAAAGTGGAGAGTGCTTGGTGTTATACTCATCATGCCTGACCTAAATACACAATACATGTGCTACTAATGTGTGCCAATCGCCATTTTCTACAGTCCTGGTTTTGTGAAGGTATTTGGTAATGCAAGGCTCACTCTTTCGCCATGTACCATATATAAAACTATGATACACCACTTATCTCAGTGGTATGCTTTGTGCATTTGCATGGTTAAGTAGATACAGCACTGCACGTTACAATTCATATACCTCAAACAATGGCACTCACCTAAAGACTCAGGTACGGGGCGTACAAACAACTTGCTATGCACTTTTGCACTCAGCCTATGGTTGTAGGCTATGGGGATGGCGCGAAGTGACTGTCCACATTGTGCTAATTGAAGCAGTAAAATATGTGTACAGTTAATATTCAACAGAGAAAATGCAAACACCATCTTAAGCTTTGAACACTATTTAATGCATGTGAGCAGCACACACATTAATTGAAGATAGGAACAGTGCTAACCATAGATAAGAACAAGCAAGCACGTGTTTCCCTGCTTTAAAACGGACTGATTATGAGTGATACGCAAAAAAAAACATTATTATAAATGAAGTGATTTATGTGAAAAATCTATATTGCCATATCTGAAATTTGAAGTCCACAGAGACTATGTCTGGCACCATCTTCAATGGTTCCTCATCTGGGATATTATGAAAATTGCATCAAAACACAGTGTCATGGGGAGGTCCTGTTCATTATTTAAACCAAGACCCTTCAGTGTTGTGTCTGTGTCCTTAACAGACACATGCAGCAGAGTGACGTAGCTCTGACGCATGTGGGTAAAAAACTGGGCACGTCACGTGAGCGCCATAGTGCCCGTGGAGCCCAGACAAGCAACAGCATGGGATGCATCCTGTCCTACGGAACCCCCGGGATCTAAGCAGCAGTGAGTTTAGAACAGAACATTGGGAACCTTGATGAACACGCTTTTCTCTTCTCATTCTGCGTGGTCAGTTCCTGTGACGTGATTAGCTGCCATTTTTTGCCATGCGGTGAGGGAGGTTGGTGCTCCTTTCAGGAGTGCTCATGCACCTCCCACGCACAATTTTTGGAATCCTCACTGTGCTGGGGGAAGTCTGGAGAAGGAGTGACCCCAGACCCTCATGTGAATAGGAGGTGAGGGGGAAGGTGACAATGAAGGAAAACTACAACAGAAGAAATAGGACAGTTGGCAGTTCGGAGTTGACAGATGTGTCCCTGTGTTCCGCCTGGAGCACCTATCCTGAGTGTGGCGAGGTGGATGCTGTGTGTTAGTGAGAGAGGTGCTCACACGGCTGTGCACTCAATTTTTCCGGCATGAGTTGCGCCCCTTGGTAGTGAGGGGGTGCTTGTGTAAAGACTTGAGGGGGTGTCGCTACTCCTGCTCTCTGTATGGCAGAGGAGAGGCACAGAGGACCCCAGCCAAGATTCTCTATTATTGGTAACGTAGTCGAGCAATCAAGGCCGAGCTTCTGAGGAGGTGATGCAGGCTGGTTCTTAAGTACAGTGTAGTCCCCAAGCAGCCACAAAGGAATGTCCACACCCTGTATTAGTTAAAACAAAGTCTTTATATAATTAAGGTTCAATGTTATATACACAATCACAATAACTCCCTTTGTGCTTAATAAATCTACAATGGCAAATATATACAGTTCTAAGTGGTACAACAATTATTACAGATTTCATTTAAGTGCATTAACTATACTCTGGATAAATGTCACACAAATCACTTAATAAAGGTATCCAACAATAGTATAGGTGGAACGCAGCTGGTTAGAACAATTGGCAGAATACTGGCCCCTACCAATAGACACAGTTCTGAGTGGAGATCCCCCCAACTGGGCAAACTGTAAATAAAGATATATCATACAATCCCAGTCCATATTTTGTTCACAAGTGTCTTATTTCCTTCTAAAATAGTTCTGCAACCCCAATGTACCTGGAATAGCAGAGTTTGACATTGGGTCATCCACGGATCCTTCTTGGGCGGCTCCCATTAAGGCAGGAGCCACGGATCGAGATCCAATGAGGAAAAGGGGGAACGACAATGGTTCCAGTGGTGAGAGGTCCCCAGATATACTATCTTGTCTCTCATCCACACTGTTGGGTCACTCTCAGCAGCCAATCATACAGAAGGGCATTCATGCAGTCAGTCAGCCAATCAGGCACACAGTGCTTTCAGGCCATCCTCCTCCCGCTCAGACACTCAGAACAAGGAATGTGGATTGGGACATGTACCCACCCATTCAACACTACACACTGCATTCAAGCCAGCTTCGGGCAGGGCTGTCTCAGTCTTTGTCTCTCATACCAGAAACCAGACAGCCACAACAAGAAGTGCTTATTGGTCACACACTCCATTCACCCGGGTCCCACTCACAGGGTGTACCCACAACATACAGTAACTGGGAAGGCTCCAGCCAGTGTGGCCTGGACTTCACAACAACACCATGTATGGAACTTCCAACCAACAGCCAGTCAGGGGGAATGGACAGAGTCAGGGTTTCCCAGGACTTTGGGAAAACAAGGTAACAGGCAATAGAAAGCAAGAGGCCACAGGAGCCATCTTGTTTCCTATCAGGAATCAACTGATTCCAATGCCAGGGCCTGGGTATCCCAAAATGGAGGATACTCAGAGCACCTGTCAAATTCAGCATGGCGCTGCCACCAGCCCATACCCTGCTCTGTGGGCCACACACAGGTGCCCAAAAACATACACTAGGGTCACAGGGTTGTACCCCCACCCATGGGTGCCAGAAGGGTATCCCATGGGTTTGTACACCAAACCAAAAACATTAAGAGCTGCACTGCCAGGAGTCCCACATGGACTCCTGGACAGAAAACAATACAGAACACAAATGAAAAAGGACTGCAGGTCAAGGACAGGGAGACCCTGTCCCTCCAATGCATTTCCAGCATCATATGCTTGTGCACTCACCATCCATACAAATGACCAGCAGGCAGGTGGGGCCCCTGTGGCAGTAGCACCAGCAGCACCTGGAGAGACTCAAATCCCATGCCAGCCGGGGGCATTAGCGCTGATGCCGCAATTTGATGTGTCAGGAGCATCGTCGATCCTGAGGTGGAAGGCATCGATTAACAGCATGGACATGTATTTCAAGGGCACAGGAGAGAAAGATGAAGAGAGCAAAGTGGCCACACTTTTATTCTGTGCTGGACCAGCAGTGCTCCAAATATTACAGTCTCTTCAACTGGTCAATGGCCCATAAGCTGAATCGAAAAATGCACTGCAGGAAAATGTTATGCCCCTCTCAAATACACACTATGAAAGATTCATCATGTGTAGCACAAAACAGAAGGACTATGCCCTGAACATGTTTCACGTTCGCCTTCGATGCATGGCGATATACTGTGCCTGGAATAATGAACAGGCAATGATAGGAAACCAGCTTATTAAGGGATGCACATCTGTAAAACTATGGCATCAGGTATTGCAGGAGCCAGGCCTGTAAGGATATTTGGCGTGTTACAGTACAGAGTACAGCAATACTGCACAAGTAGCACATTTTTTTGCAGCACCACCACAAGGGTGCGGTGCATTGCTATATGGGTTGCCAGATTAACAAGGAAAGACAGGCTATTCAGTCAAAAACGATTTTAACATATAAGATGCAAATCTATTTTTACAGTTAAAAGCACACATGCTCATTTAAAAATGCACACTATTTTTCACCTGAAATGCCTATATTGCTAGAGACACATTTGAAAATTAACAGCTAACCTATTAACAATTAACCTGACTAATAAAACCTTATTTAACATAACCCACTAATAAAATGTGTTCTCCACTGCAGAATTAGGCATACTCTGAAAACCATTTAAATGCGTGTGCAGATTTTTTCTTCTCTTCTCTGCCTGATTCTCCGTGTTTTTGTGCACAGTAACTGCAGGAAGAAGGAAGTCAGATTTGCAACAATTGCAAATGTATAAGCGAAGCTATTGTTGAAGAGTAGGAGGATGAGAGATGATGGATTTCATTGGGACACGACATACAGAGGGCTGAGAGGAAAGTTTTAGTGGGCAGTATCAGGGAAAAAGACAGGCAGACATCTTTCTGCACTATTGGGGAGAAGACCTGGCTGTGCTGCTCCTGACTGAATGCAGATTCCTGTGTCCTGCTGCAGTCGAGATTGGGGAGAGCTGAAAGAAGGACCTTTCCACTGGCTGAGGCATTCCTATCTGCAAAAGCTGAGAATTCCAGGCAATGACCCCGGTTTGAGAAGGCAAGCGTTCCTTTTTGCTGGAGTTAATCCAAGAGAGCCACATTCACAAAGAGAACAACTAAAAAGATAAGGTAATGAGAAGTGTGGGAGCTGAGTGTGTACGGTAATATGCAGTCAGTGTAGGATTCCTGTGCGTGTCTTAATCAAGTGATAATGTTGCAATTTGAGTTCTGTTCTCCGCCACTATCTTTGCAGAGTGTCACAGACAATGCTTTGACTGTACCATTTTATTTCTGTAAAGAATGAGATCGTTTTTAAATACAACTTTTATAATACAGAAAAATATTTGAAAACAGACGGGTGATGTTTATTGTTTACCATTACAATGCTGATGATGTGGGGAGATTTTTAAACAGTGCAATGGTCATTTTAAGACAGATGTGTGCATGTCAAAATCAGTATGAATAATTGTGAGTGACTGTAGCATAGCTTGTTGGAGGTACATGAGCCAACGGGAAGAGAGACTCTCTGAACATAGCTCCCTACCGTATATAAGGTAGTGGAAATTACCACAAGACTACCACATATAGCTCTCTGTCGTAAATAAGTCAGTGAGTTCGCCCATGGTGGCACACCAACACTATCACTGGAAAATGTGGTATTCCTAGAATGCAGGTCTGAGGTCTCTCTAGTGATCACACGAAAAATCTAAGCAAAGATAAGGGATTCTGGACATTGGGGCCACAAATAAAACAAGGGAATTATGCTCACCAAAATACCACCAACCACGTATACCAAATATGCAGGTCTGGGTGCTGAAATAATGCATGTCCATTGTATTATTGTTGCACATGGCCAAATCTGAATACAAAGAGTGATTATTGCTAAGTTATTTTTCGGCGGTAATAAAATACCGTCAGGCCCCAAATCTCCACAAAATACCCTACAGGCCTCACACTGCCTTGAATACTGAAGCTGAGACGATAGCACAAGGTGGCAGAGATGAGAGCATCCAAGATGGACACTGCTCTGCAACCTATCAAGGCCGAGGAGGTATGCGCCATCGGGCGTGGCCAAGGGGTGAGAGGGACCGTAGGCTGGCAGTTGTGACAAAGGAACAGAGGTGGCAGAATCACCTGACTCATACCTGAAGTGTGGGTATAATCTGCCACACCCCGCAGAGGGTCTGGCACAAGGAAAAGCATGCAGGAGGTATGGCACAATGACCACTATGCGTTGATGTGCAGAGCACCTCTGCTGGTGTTGGTACAGAGGGGACGCGTTCGAGCAGTTTTCTACAGACAGCAGTGCCACCCAATATGACCCTCATGGACCAGGAAGAAGAGAAGATCACCTATGAGTAACTAAGTAATGATGTTAAGCAACTTTAAAATTATGTTATACATGATGTTATTAGAAATGTTGAATATCACTGCCCTTCTTGTACCTGTCCCCGTTGTCCCAAGCAATCACCCCCACCCTCATCAAATTACCACAATATAAAATAAAGACCCTTTGATGAAACTTCACTCCCTCCCTCTCCTAATTATCATTTTATAGAAATACCAAAGTCTCCCATTTATGTTTCCCATCCCTTCATAAATACATGTATTTGCAATACCATAAATATCTTGTATATTATTCGGTCAAATTTTTCTATTTTATTTTAAAACCCCAATTAATAGTCAGCTGAATATATGATTGTTTTGGGGTGTCTGTTTATGAAATAGGATGTCCACGCACAACATGCTGTTTCTGGACATTTCTGTTCTGGCATGATGCACTTTTAATTAGTCCACTGACAGGGCGCCCAATTGCAGACATTCCTGTGCATGCACCCTGGAGCTCCTGCTCAATGATCCAGATCCAACCAGCCGCGTGCTCTGACAAAGGCTGTTCCTTTCTCAGGGAGAGGCAGGTTGAAAAGCACTACCCCATCTTGCTGAACTGCTCCTGCCATCATACAGACTACTCCTGTAGGGCAGAGGATCCCATCAGCCACCTTGCAGGCCATACAGAACACTGTTGACCCCTACCTTTTGAGGGTCACAGTACTATGTCTGTACTACGTCACACCGATTTGCAGGGGGGAGCAGCATCATAGTGCTTTCAAGGAGCACAAGAAACACTGCTGCCTAGCCTAAATTTAAGTCATGCCCTACATCTTCCCCTGCCCACCTGCCTCTCTGCATCTGTGGTTGGTGCCTCTTCCCTCCCATCTCTCCATCCCCCACCACCTCTTCTGTAAGAAACAAAAGAATCCAAATGAAATATAAAATCAAAAAACCCAAAAAAGCTCCTTTAGGAGCCACCTTTCACAGTTAAAAAATAGAACTAAAAAAGTTTCACAGGATCTTTTTTCAGTTGGCATAATCCACAGACTTTATGGAAGTCTGCATACAACTGGAACATTGCAGGCGTTGGATGGGGGAATTTAAAATAAATTAACTTGTTTTTCATTAAAAAATGATGGCTCTTCTATTGAACATAATAATGTTTCCAACTTTCATAAAAACTGCTTCTATTTGTATTCTGTTTATGTTTTTTATTTATGACAACTACTAAAAAAAATACTTTGCGACAGATTTCACAAATTCACAAAAATTGTTTGAGTGCATTTTGGATATTGAAAAGAAAAATCAGATTCATGACAGTCAAATGCTCAAAAATTATTCACAATATCAAACTTGATATTTTCATTATGAAAAGATGTCATTCCAAAATCCTGCAAAAATGAACATACACCTTTGTTCACATTGTGCCTTGCTTTATAGACATGTGAAAAAAATAAATTAGAACACCTATACATTTATCTTTGAGCTATCCGAGAAAAAACTATCTTGGAATGTGGGAACAGTTCCATTAACTTTGCAAATGCATCCTTCATGGCAAGGAAATTCCGGTGACATAGCCCAAACCGTTGCCTCCACATTGAACAACAATGATGTCTGGATGTTGAAAGTAACCATGTTCCCACAAAATGGGAAAAATTCCGCACACTTAATTCTCCGAACTCCATACCATGAAACTTCAAATTCTTCTAATGTAACAATCCACACTGCTGAAAATACACCTTTAGGTAATGGACCAAAGAAATGCCCATGGTGCAGACACTCTGCTTCCCCAAAGCCATAGCCATCTTCACTGCACACAACAAAGATAAGTCTTGCTACCCAGTCTTCCTGTACACCACACCCACAAAATTGATTGGCTGATCCCCCTGTCTCCGTGGACATCCACAACTGTTTGTGGTCTGTGCAGTGCTATTTCTTTGTCTGGTATGCTTTAACGACCATGATGGCATGTTCAATGTCCACAAACTACTGCAGTGTCAGCAGACGCGTAGCAGAGGGCACCCCTTCTAACCTTTTTACTTTTATGGTTGTAACACCCCCTTATTGGCTGCTTAAAAAAAGTCACACATCCATCCGCCAATCACATCCAAAAATTCTACATTTAAGACTGTCATCTCAGTTCAACACTTCAGATGTTCTTTTGAACTCTCAGAGTATGTCTCGTGTTACTCACAGCCACCTGCATCACAAACTACTGCAAAATGATCCAAGATTTCTATTTGCAGTTTGAACAATATCTACACCTAACAAGACCTATTACAGGTATGCTTATATTTAGAAAATTATTTTTTAAACAACTGTCATACATATACAGGGTTGCTGCTACTTACCCTGTAATAAGCTTCTCAATGAGCATATTCTCTCTACCAAATGTCATGTATTGCAGCATTCAACACCTGCTCACATCAAGTGACAGTTACTTACAATGCTGTGTGATTAAACATGTTTCTTTTTAGGAGAATTGTAATGAAAGATAACAACTTTTTCATAAAACAAAGGTAAAGCAGATGGAAAATATGTGTAGAACATTTTTAAGTGGCACTTGGTGTGTGGATGTTAAATAGGTTGCCTTTACATGCAAACTTGCCAATATGTCCCATTCCAATCTGTATGTGCTTATCAAGTTCTGGATTTTTTCATTGCATATTGGAACTTGTAACTCAACTTCTCCCATTACAAAACTTGGACTACGAGTGCCAGAATGCAAAAATAAGGGCTGGACTGCAAGGGTGACCTTATGTGGAACGAAAAATGGAAAATGCTATGCGTTTAGAAACTTTTATTTTTAGGAGCATTTTCATGAAATTTAAAAGGTCATATGTGCATTTATAGCAGCACTCTGTGTAACTTATTTCTAAAAGAAAGGGATATCTGATGCAAAAGATGTGTACCTTCAACTGAAAATAGCAAAATTGCCTCCATCTGAGTTACTAAAGGTATCTGTGGCAAAGTAATATATTTGTGGTTAGATCTTAAAGAAAATTTAGAAACTCTAGGAGTACAACGGCCAATAGATCAATCTTTGATCATACTAGTTAATGGTGACCACAAAAGACAAACAAATTTGGCAACACCTAGTCGACTTAAACAAAGCCCTACAATATCTCAAAGAAAACACAGAATACTACAAAGATATAAATATAGAGGAAAACATAAGAGAAACCACCCAAATAATTCATGATTCACCCCCACTGGCCAATTTCAACTTGTAGATCCTGTTACTGCAGCCAGCATTTTAGACCAGTACACAATTCACGCACTACACTCCAAAGACACCATAGAAGATGCATTGGAAACATATTATAATAATTGTTAATTTTGAACACGCTTAATACCAGGAGTGTTTTCTAAGTGCAGGATCAGGATTCAAACCTGTGCTGCGCTGTTTTGTCCAAGACACATGCATTGCACCTGAGCTATCCTTCCATATCAAATGTGTCAAGACAAAGGATTTCCAATGAGCATAGGGGAGAAAAGTGTAGAAGCATCTTGTTTTCCACTATTCTTTCCTGCAGGAAAAGGATGAATATATGTTGAAAGATCCATACAAATTACGGCATCAATATATCGCTCTTTACAAATGTTTTCTGAAGACCCCAGATTCAGACAAAATGTAGAATACATTTTACACCTCATGTTCGAAAGTGAACTAGTAACTCTATGGAGTTGCACACACATTCAAATTAGGCTCTCATTTTTTAAGAATTTCTGCTACCCAATCCTTCAAAAGATAAAAGACAAAGATGGTTGAGTGTGGAGGCATAGTGTGGAGTCTGCGGGGAGTAGAGTCTGCGCACTGTGTCTATTGCTTGGAGGAGTGTCCCAGGAACAGTATAACTACCACCACTGGCCGTGGAGCGGGCCGCGCAGTGTGGAGGCAAAGTGTGGAGTCTGCAGGAGTCCGTGGGATCAACAGATCAGTGGTAGGTAAGAAAACTTAACCGTGCACAACTACACCACAATAGGAATAATTAACATACGATCCCCACCTCTCCCAGAGACCTTTCTTACAACATAAGTCTTCAACTGATGGACCAAAACATCATCAAAAACATCATAAGAGAAGCACCACTTATCATTGGGAGCGAATAGCGCGGGGGGACTGCGGGACCTGCCCTTTAACCCCCGCGCTGCAGGGTGAGAAGTACATTGAATACCCCCCCCCTTCCTTTTCCTTCATCATAGGTGCAATCCAATACTTGTGGGCTGAAAGAGTCAGAGCATTCCCGTGTCAGAGGCAAGGTGGGGTCAAATGCCTGTCCCGTGAAGCGTTGGCGGCTGAAACTAGCCATGGAGCCGCCCGCAGAGAGTGGGGACAGAGAGCGGGAGAGAGCGCAGAGGCAACGCAGAGAGGTTCGGAGTAAGCACAAGCTCCGCCCCCAATTCTAACTACTACGAAACAATGACCAAAGTTGTAGAAGACATAAAAACAACAATTATAAAACAATTATCTGGATGGAATACAAAACTACGTACCAAAAAAAATCAGAGAAACCGTCAAAGCACCTCAGCAGCAGCAGCAACGTAATGGAGGAGCATAGACTGTGTTAGTCTGAAGTTCCTGGTTGCTCCACTCTTAAAGAGACTGTGCCATATATTAGTGCAGATGACAACATGAAGGAAATAAATCACAAATCTGAGTTGTCTACAACTGATGCAGAGAAGGCGTGTGAAACAACAAAGAAATATGATGAAATTTCAAATACTTTAGACCAGCACCTCAACAAAGTGGTTAGCAACAATGAAACACATTCTGGACAAAAAATCATGTTGCATCCGCAACGAGAAAAGGAACAAGACATTAATATTGAATATCTGCAAACCAGAGAGGCCGAAATATATGCCGAGCCAAATAAAAGTGACACCATAAAGGAAACAACACATGGAAATGACCACAGCAAACCCGATAATATACCACTCTTACAGAAAGAGAGAGCCATCAAGGCCAAGGAGTAATGGAAACAATATTATCAAAGAGCAACTAAATCGGAGTGAATTGTAAAAGAAACTGCACCAATAAGCCAACGTCGTTTGGAACGCCTTCCGCTTGATTTAATTGAAATTGAAGCTCTTATGGAACTGCAACAAACAAATAGGAAAAAAAACGGCAGGCTGATTTATTAGGAATAAATATGGAAACCAGCAATGCGGATAATACCACATTGTCATATACAGATATTAGCGATGCAACAGCAGATAAAATACAAATACTGAATACTGAAGCAGATGAAAGGAAAAAAGCACACAAGATGGAAGAGTCAGTTTGTTACTGTCCAAATAATCCAGTACACCAACAGGAGTCAGTTGCCACTTCAATGCTTTATCTCCAGAATATGCTGATTGCCGTAACAACACAAACAATGATACCTTACATAAAGCTACAGGAAGCAAATTATGAAACAGCCAAAGAACATACTACGATACTTGGTTCCATTTGTGCTAAACAGAAGAGCCTCAAACAGCTCATACACAAGATCCAAGAACGTCTCAGTATTGAAGCGGAAAACAGCTACATTTGGCAGCAACGGCTTGCCGACATAGCAAGACAAGACAGAATGGACAAAGCATTGCTTACTGAAGCTTTAATTTCCTTTACCAAGACATCTTTAACGAACAATTACACTCAAGACAAAACACAAAAGATGAATGGACATACAGATGAATTAGCAAATGCTCACCTTTATAAGTCAAGAACACCTCACCCACAGACCAAGAATGGTAAGCACCAATCAGATGGTTTGAATACAGATGAGGACATACTTTTGATCGGCTTGACACCTGTATTGCTCGCCAAGAGTGCACGGACAGTTATTTATCACCAGTACATTTGCAGAGCAGAGCAAATGCTGTGAACGCAGGTAGACGGAACAATAACTCACAACCAGACGCGCAAGTAGCACTTATATGGCTATTTATTCATAGTTAAGCATACATAAGCAACAAGTGATAACACAGAAACAAATCACAGAAAAGATAGTGAATTAAGGAGAATACATCACCATGGGCGTAACTGAATCCCTCATCTTGCCAGAAGCAGCTGGAAGACTCCGGTAACAGCCAGGCCGAGAGCACAACAGCCCACAGGAAGGTCGGAACAAGGCGTCCCCCCTTCGACTGAGGTCTTTGTGTTTTTTTCCACCTGATCTTTCCAGAGCTCCGCATATATCCCCTCCTCAAAAAGGGGTGGCAATTTCTCAAACCTTCTGGCATCAGCGCTTGCGCATTGATGAGTGACCGTTGGTTGCCGGCCGGGCCAACTGACAGTAACCCCAAGGAGCAAAGCTTCCCACTTCTAAAGCACCACGGAAAACAATTCCATAACTCATCCTGAGACCTTGACCCAAATATAGCAAGACATAACAAAACCTTTTTTTATATCTGGTACCAGCCGGCACCCGTGGATTCTCACTTTCCCAGCGCTGTGTCCTTGACTGGGGCATGCATACCAGGCTCAGCAATGAATAACGTTGAAAGCATGTTTGTTAGCAAAGCAAGTGCAGTTTTCACTGAGGCGTGGAATAAATATCCATTATGGCTCTGAGTGCCCCCAGAATGCACTGTGCATCAGCGCCATGTTTTAGCTCAAGCATCACAACACCGGAAGATTTACAGACTAAAATAAGTAAAAAGATCTCTAAGCCGATCCCGGAGTCAATTGCCACAAATGCAGACCGAAACAGTAAACCATCTAAAGGGAGCCAGAACTATAGTATATTCGTACAACAGCCCCAGAATACCTCGCATAAATTGAAAACAGAGGCTGCGAAAACATTTACCAAAAAACAACCAAGAGGTTCAAGAGCTTTCCTCGGAAATCTGTCACATAGCGCTTCAGAGATAACCAAAAAATCTAAGTACCTAGAACCAAAGGCTTTAAGCACAACTAATCCCAAAATAAAGGAAATTGGTACAAGAATCGGAGCAAATAAAGAATACATCCGAAGCCACGAAAGGGCCCGAGGGGGCACATCCCCACAGTCCCTAAGCTCCATAACAATCGATCAAGGAAACATTGATGAATCTATCCACATATTCGACACACGAATCAGAGAGTGCCAAGAACGAAGAAACTTTAAGGACTGTGCAACCTGAATCACAAACAAATACTTCCTCAATGATTGTAATTGACTGCTAGGAGGAAACAATTACAGGATCACAAATATCGATAGAGCTGTCCTGCAAAGAGCTATCCAACGACGAATTGTATTCCAAAAACAGCACCATGTGTTCGACAAAGCTGGAGAGATCGGACCAGGAACAACAAGTAGAGGAGACAAGTAGCTCCAGCAATGAATGCACAGACAGGAACAAGAAACAAGATTCTATTGAAGAAAGTCTACACCTTGAGCAACCCCGGTTTATAAACCCTCACTACAAGGAAAAAACAATTAGACTGAAATTAGAAGGGAAATCAGATAAAGATTTTAAAATTGTCATGAACAGAACTAATATACTACGTCTCTTCAGGGCAATTCCAAAATTGAAAACGTTGAAGACAAACAACCTCAAATGAATCGAGTTCATAGATGAACAAAGACTCGCCAAAATATGGATACATTGCTATTCACGGGAACTGCAGAGTTTAATAACAACATGTGACAAAGAATTCAAATTTCTTGGATTTATAGTGACGACAGAAGAAAACCAGGCAAAATTAGGCACAAAGAGACCATCAACACGACACGAAGGGACAACAACAGAACGTACTCTGATATTAGCATTGACACAAGAATCATGAGCAATGGAAACGCAGAAAGGAAAGAAAATGGGGAGGAAAGACGGAACAAGGACTTAAAAAAAAAAATATTATGCATCGACAGTATACAGACAAAATACCACAGGGATGGAACTACGAAGCATCTCCTTTCTGGCGAGACATCAACCCAGAAACGGATAGACAAGTGAGGGCCAAAAAATCTTTACAATAACAACCAACAGAAAGGACTAAACAATTAGTCACATTTTGTTCGTGGAACACAAGGGGACACTTGTATCTTTTCCAAACTGAGCAGCCGGATTTGAATACAGCAAACGTGATATATCTGCAGGACACATGGTTAACCAAACCACCGATATGCGAAGGATACCTCACATACACAAACCCAGCAATTACCAACAAAGCGGGAAGACCGTCAGCAGGTCTTCTTACTCTAATAAGACAAGACTTGGCACTAGAGTATATTGAGTACCAAAATATAGGGAATTAGGCCCAAAATACTTTACTGAAGGTGCAAACAATGACACAACCATTGATCCCAACCATGACAACAAGTTACTGTACTAAGTATTTAAACATCACTAATGTATACTGGAATCCAAGAAAATTCCACAAAGAGACAGTAATTGATTCTATATTGACAAAGATCAACAATATTTCACTGAAACATCAAGGTGTAGAATTTATCATTTGTGGCAATCTCAATTTAGATCTATTTGACGACAAAGGGGAAATAATAGAAGAACATTTGCTCGAGTACCGAGCCCGTAGATGGTCAGCAGAGACACGCAACAGAAATTTTGAAAGTTGGGACACATTTAACATATCAACCAACACACCTTCACCGACATGGTCACGAAACTAAACTAAGTCAATCATTGACTACATCTACACCACTAAAGGAATCATGCAAACCAAGACCAAGGCTAAGAATCTTTATAGTGAGCATAGCGATCATTACATAGTAAAACGCTCATGGGAAATGTATAGCAACAAACGTCCCAGAATAAATATCACCATGCTGACCTTGTCAAACAGAATGAACTGTCTTAAAACGCCACAAAGTAAGTTAACAACTATCACAGAAACATTAAAGAACTTGAAGATAGAGGATAACAACAAAATCAATTATGGATGGCTACTCAATAAATTCCAACTGACGCAGAGACAGAACAATCATTTACAGTCGAAACCAAAATATACATACAATAAAGCAATTGCTGAAAAGAAACAGGAAAAGAAATTTGCCATAAAGAGAGCCAAAAAGTAATCCCCACGAACGAAAAAAAGAATGATTTGTCTAGCAGAACAAAAATTCAAAAATTGGCTTAAAAATGCAAAAAATGATGAAAGAGCAAGAACATGCAGAACTCATAATGATCACACTCAAAAACAGCAATACCAGATATTTATGGGTCCTACTGAAACAGAACAAAAACCCAGAGGATGCAATGATAGTGGATGTCCCAGAATCGGCCTGGGTAAAGTATTTCACAGAGCTCTACCAAGAAAGACTAACAGTTGGGAACAAATCCCTGCTCCTCACGGAAAAGACATGGAGTGTGAGTTACGACATCAAAGAAATTACCAACATAATAAAAAAATGAAATGCATCAAGACCTCCAGGACCGGATGGCATGTCAAATGCCACATTATAGCAGAATCCTGAAATCTGGGCCCATTTTTGCGGAGAAGTCATAGAGCTTATTATTCACACCCAAAGCGTCCCAGATTCATGGCAACTAGCAACACTCATACCAATATACAAACAAGGATCATCCGAGGATCCACTGAACTATCGACCACTGGCACTCTTGGACCCTCTGGGGACATTTTTTGCCAACCTTCTATTTACAAAACTAAATATTTGGTCAAAACAAACAAACCATCTGGCAGTGCGACAGACTGGATTTGTACGCAATGTCGGCACTAGTGCAAACTTGACAATTTTAAACCTGAGGAAGCACGAAGCGGAAAGGACCAAAACGTACATAGTAGTAGCGTATGTTGATCTGAGCCTCACCTATGACAAAATTAATCGAGACTTGCTCTGGGCCAAACTTGAGCAATGGAGATGGCCCAGCGGCATACTTGAACCGATAAAACTCTAGTATACCGATACCAAAATACAAGTGAGAATGACAGCAGATGGCATAACATTTAACCAAATCAATACTTGGCATGGGCTAAAGCAAGGATGTCCGTTGGCTGCAGCACTATTTAGTCTCTTCATGTCATATTTTGAAGAGTCCATAAATGTACCCAGCATAAATCCCCCAAAATTAAACGCTACTGCGGTACCTTGTTTGATCTACGTAGATGACATCATTCTTCTGGCAAAAACACTGTGTGGATTACAAACTGCTCTCAACAAAACACAAGAATATATGGACAAGAACAAACTTAAACTAAACATAAAAAAGACAAAAAATCATGTCCCTAACATGCAGAAAGCAAAAAGGGGAAAAAATATTTGTATATTATTTACAGAAGGAAAAATTGACACAGGTCTCAACCTATAAATATTTAGGAATCTGGATAAACCAATCATCAACAGAAATTCCATGGGCAGGACATTTGAAGTCCAAAACCAAAGCCCTAGCACAACAGGGTCTGATGATCCATAGGAAATTTGGGAAATACTCTCTAAAGCCAGTGCTAACCTTCTACAAACAAAAGGTGACAGCTATTCTTGCATATGGAGCAGAAGCGATGATCGAACTGGATCGAACTATATGGACAAAGCTGGAGGTGATTTATTGGCCGAAAATACTTGGCCTGCCACAAACTATGCCGATGTCCCGTATACAGCAGGAGCTGGGCCTCCAATTGCACGAATCAATAATACAATGGAAAATATTGGATCTATTCAGAAAGCTGACATTATGCTGATGTACATTGTATGCTAAGGATACTAGGCCCACCCACATGGTTTGTTACTTTAAGTTGTGTAGAATATGCATGGGATGACTTGCACAATTTCTTACGCACTGCAAACCAAAATAAATAGGAAATCGATATAAAAACAACAGGAGAACTCTGTTCTCTTGACAGTGTCAATGTATCAAGGTACTTTCACCAAATACCCCTCCACTCAGAGAAGTGGAACACTTCTTTTGGAGAAAAGAATATCAATCCAGAGGAGCACCACACGTCCACATGCTTTTGTGCATACTCCCAAATGTGGCCATGACAGTGATGGCACGGTTTTACTTTTTATTGAAAAATACATTACCTGTGACATCCCTTCAGAAACCACAGATAGTGACCTACGTACACAAATCCTATGCATCCAAAAACATAAGTGTGGCAAATACTGCCGACGTAGAAATAAAAACATAGGTAAATACTATACCAAATGTCACTCTGGCTTGCCTAAACCAGTTTGCGCAAAAGGACAAGTAAATAGCTTGATGTCTTCTGTTAGACACAGTGTAAAGGGCAAATCCCGTAACAACACATACAACATTAAACGGGACGAAGTATCCAAGTTCATCAATGATTACAATGCAGTTATTGCCCTCTTGTGGAATGTGAATATAGACATACAATGTATTGCAGTTGCAATATATCTCAGCCTATCTCACCAAAGCTGGGAAAAAAGAGCTAAAGGAACTTGGGCATAACATATCATCTGACAAAACACTGTCACAAACATTTTACAGATTCTGTATAAAATGCTTTCCGATAGAGAATGCTGGTGCTACAGAGCAGCAGACCGTTTAACAGGTACAGCCTTATATGGCAAATCTGAACACATTGTCTGGCTTAATCTTGGTCCAGCTTCATCTCGAAAAAGAGTATTAAAATCCTACCAAGAGATAGAAACAATAGCAACACATGATCCCAGCAACCAGGACATTTTAAAAAACATTTCAATTGATGCATACTACCCAAACAGAAGTACTGCTTTGGAAAATGTGCCAGTAGGACATACCCCAAAACTACTCCTCTAAAAACAATGTCACAACAGATGAGACAACTGGCAAATATTCAGTCTCAACTTGTGAAGGAAGCCTATTAATAATGATGAAACCAAGCCTAATAAGTCACATAAAGGTATAATTTAAATGTCCTCAACATAGAGAACTTTATAACATGGCCCTATTGCAACTTTCCTTGGAAAAAAGAAAAATTATTGTTTGGTGTCCTTGACTAATTTGTGGCTGCATTAAAAGCAAATGAAAGCAGTATAACAAATGCCAATTTCAAATAATACAAATAAATGTTGGGCAATCAACCCCAACAAGATGAGGACATTGAATCTCTACTAAATAAAGACACTCCTGAGGACAGTCAACCTTCACTTACAGGAAGCCAAGAATCACTAGACAAAATGAGTGAATTGTTTTCAGCCGACACGTGTTACAAGCACAGCTCTTCTTCAAAGGCTGTTATTTACCAATTTGTGTTTTACATCATCCATATATAATTGTATGCACAAACCCAATCTGATAGATAGTTAAAGCAATAACGAATCAAAGTATAGAGTGTCAGTCATGAACCCAATATGCACCAGGCGTGCATTATCATTCACCATAGGTAATACAATAAAAATCAAAATTTCATCCCACAAAAATATATTGAAGAGTACACATAAATACATTCACTGCATCCAGGGTTGCAAAAAGGATACATTTCCAATCAACAATGAGAAGACTGAAAAAGAAAAAAGGAAGCACTCAAGTAAGGGCAGGAATGAAAATCAAATGATCCATGGAGGAGGCTGGGGGGGTTTGGAAAAGGGTGTAGCAAAAGTTACGAAGCATATCATAACTTAGCTTAACAATCCCATGTTATAAATCAGATCTTTGCAGTGAAAATGCCAAATAATTAAGATTTGAGCCAATCACATATATGGTTGTTCATGCTTATTCGTGTTGTGTCACAACATAGCAGTCAATTATGAACCATATAAGTGAAAGGGTAATGCGTACCTTAAGTATCCTGTCACGCCAACTCATCATAAGTAAAGACTAGAATTAATTTAATTAAAAAAGATCCGAATTAGCCTGATCCTCCTAAGACAAAATATAATATTTTTAAAACACAGACAGGGCTCATTTACCATATATATATAAATACTAATTCTACCTGCATCTTGTGACTTACCTATGACAATTCATATTGTGTTTCAAAAGAACTGTGATTACGTTATCTAGAGAGATAGAAAACCAAAATGTTTCCAATTAGCATTGCTAGCTTGATGATTAATATATTGTAAAGAGATCATCATGCTGAGACATCATGCGCAAGACTCGGACAAAGTGTAACCTCAATGCTGCAAAAGTATATGTCCTTGCTATTGCGGAAATGCAGTCTGCAGCAATTTCAATGTCCAAATGGAAACTAAATGCGGCACGCATATACGAGAAGATACAATAACGAAAGGGACATAGTGGTAGTCTCTGTACTGGAGCAACTTCCCATTCCATCTGTCAAACAACCACGCTAGCAAGCTGTAACCTGCCGTTTACTTGATGACAGCTGATTAGCCTCAAAGTATGGCACAACCCGCACCTGCCTACAGCCACTGTATTTAGACTTATGGCACTTGACTGCTGATATTGTACAGGGAGCAGCCTAGTCTCACCGCAATCTTGGTGAGGGATAACACTGACTTGCATGGTCAGAGCTAATCTATTGAATACCTGTACACGACCTGTGGGACTGTAACAATAACTAACAAACTCATAAAAAGCAATTAACACAAACTGTAAAAGCCCAATTTGAAACTCTACTGACTCTTATATGAGTCCTCCAACATTCCACCAAGCAAACTATCCATTAGTTATTTCTCCATCTTTACAGTTAAAACCCACTAATGATTAGACAAATTGGTGCTGAACTGTAGGGTGAGCGTCCAACCAAAACTATATGGTTACTATATTTAATTTTCCATAAGGCCTAATAAGTCAACACCTAAGAAAGAAAGTTCCCATGGCAACCATTGCTGTCATTACATCCAATTACTGCATAATGTAAATTTTCTTGATTATATTGCTACTAATGTGGCACAATAATAAACATTCATATAAAATAGTGCTTCACCAGAGTATATAACACAGTTGAGCGGTATCCACCACAATATTTAACACATCCAAAGGTTTACAATCAGCAAATTTGACAGACAAGGAAGCTACTTTACCAGATTTGGCAGGATTCCACAGTTTTGCAAATTAAAACCTTAGAAATGATCACAGTTATATATCACAGAAAAACAGAAAATTCATAAGACATTTATAACGTGCCTATACACAAGTGTTTCAAGGGGCAACGAGGCAAGGGAGGGGAACAAAAGGGAGGACGGACAACGATCCTACTAGGCCAGGTGTCATTCAGATCGAGCAAGTGTATGGGAAAGGGGCAGGGACAGTGCAGTACATGGCAAAGATAATAACAATAACTAAGTCGCAGCCAGCATGTGGCAAGTGCACAGATAAGTGCAGACAACAGGTTTCAAGGGCTGGGAGGGGGACTGTAGGGATACAGAAACAGTCCCCAAGTGCAGGGTTTGCCAGGTGGTCAGTGCAGATGGTGCCAAGATCAGAAGGTGTCTGTAAGTGACTTCAATCCAGCACTCCCACTAAGTCAATGCCTAGTACGGGATGCCCAATGGAAGCCCTTATTTATATATTTTTATGTCAAAGTTCTTTAAATCTGGATGATGAACTCTTATATAACGCCCCTCTCTTTGAATCCCCCTGACCTCACTGAGCCAAGAAGTAGGTTTGTTTTGCAAACTAAAAGGTTTATTTGAAGAATTGAACAATATTACATGGCCACGGTAGTGGCCACGTAGTTATGGTTAAGTTGCTGTTTCCATAGGAAGAGCACTTTTTGGGTGGCTAATAACTTCGCTCTCCCTGGACCGATCCTCACCAAATTCTGCAAAAAAAGTATTTGGGCCACTCTGAATTTTTTTACAAAGTTTGGTGAGGATTTGTCCAGGGGGGGAAAAGTTATAGGGGGGGTCCCAAAACTTTTTTTTTCCAATAGACTGAATGGGAACATTTTTTTGCACGCGCCTACAGCCCAAACCGCTGGACGGATTTCCACCAAATTTGGACCAGGAGCAGCGGCTTGGTGCAAAAAGCGTGCTTTTGCAAATTAGGTGAAAATCCGTCCAGTAGTTTTTTTTAAAATGACCAAAAAGTAGGTAAAAAAAAATAGTGATATCTGTGTTCGGTTCACAGACACACTTCCCTGTTCGCTCCGCGGACAGTGTCCTGATTGGCCAATCGTCTTGCGTGATGTTCGCGGACATGCAACGTGTTCACTGATTGGACGGCGTGGAGCGTGAAGCGCGTCAGATTTTTCGGTAGTGCCCGCCATCTTGGATTCGCGGACGTCCGCGTACAGCGCAGTGAAACTTTGTTCAAAATGTGTATTTTGTAGAGTGTGTTGGTGTGTAGGAGTGTTTGGGGAGGGTGGGAGTGTATGAGATAGGATGAAAGTTGTGTTTTTTATGTGTTAGACGTTCTTTTTGTGTTCGATTTGTTTGCGGACATCACAGGTGTTCTGAAATGTTCTAAATAATCTGACTAGGGGGGTGTTCTAAGGACTCAATATGTGTCCATTTTGTTCGCAAGCAAAGTGAAACTGTTCTAAGAACACTCGCGGTGTCCGGGGAGTGTTCGTAGGGAGTGTCCTGAGGACGCTGTCCGTATTGTTCTCTGTCAAGTTGAATGTGTTCTAAGAACACCCGCGGTGTCCTGAAATGTTCGCAAATAAACAAAATGGGGGTGTTCTGAAGATGTTTTTGAGAACACTCCTGGTGTCCTGAAATGTTCGTAGGGGGTGTCCTGAGGACGCTGTCCATATTGTTCTCTGTCAAGTTGAATGTGTTCTAAAAACACCTGCGGTGTCCTGAAATGTTTGCAAATAAACAAAATGGGGGTGTTCTGAAGATGCTTCTAAGAACACTCGCGGTGCCCGGGGAGTGTTCGTAGGGGGTGTCCTGAGGACGCTGTCCGTATTGTTCTCTGTCAAGTTGAATGTGTCCTAAGAACACTCGCGGTGTCCTGAAATGTTCGCAAATAAACAAGATGGTGGTGTTCTGAAGACGCTTCTAAGAACACTCCCGGTGTTCTGGAATGTTCGTAGGGGGTGTCCTGAGGACGCTGTCCGTATTGTTCTCTGTCAAGTTGAATGTGTTCTAAGAACACCCGCGGTGTCCTGAAATGTTCGCAAATAAACAAAATGGGGTGTTCTGAAGACGCTTCTAAGAACACTCGCGGTGTCCGGGGAGTGTTCGTAGGGGGTGTCCCGAGGATGCTGTCTGTATTGTTCTCTGTCAAGTTGAATGTGTTCTAAGAGCACCCGCAGTGTCCTGAAATGTTCGCAAATAAACAAAATGGGGGTGTTCTGAAGACATTTTTGAGAACACTCCCGGTGTCCTGGATCGTTCGTAGGAGGTGTCCTTAGGACGCTGTCCGTATTGTTCGTTGTTAAGTTGAAAGTGTTCTAAGAACTATCGCGTTGTTCTGAAATGTTCGTAGGGGGTGTCCTGAAAACGGTGTCCGTATTGTTCGCTGGCAAGTTCAAAGTGTTCTAAGAACACTCACATTGTTCGCGGACATTAAAAGTTTCCCATAGATCATAGTTGAAATGTTTGACTCTATGGATGTGATATGCTGCGGTGGTTGTTGCCAGGGCATAGAGTCTTGGGTGCATGGCCATTTGGCCATGCACCCAAGACTCTATGCCCTGGCAACAACCACCGCAGCATATCACATTCATATTTGCTTATAACTTTGGGTGAAAAACAAATGTATAAGGAACAAAGGTATTAGATACTATGGATGTGATATGCTGCTATGGTTGTCCTTATTATTGTATACTTACTGTCTGGTCTAGTAATGGGAGTCCATGTTTTTCTTCTTCATTTCTGTGATAAAAGAAAACAGCATGTTAGTATTAGTATTTTGTAATGACTTATTACATTGTATAAGCAATATACTTTTATTTTTTTTCGACCCTCATATTTAGTAGAGTACAAATCAGAGTACTGTGCAATTTGCTCAGTTTCTGTATTTGTTGCTAAAGTCATTGGGTCTGTGGGAGAAAAAAAAATCCATGTTGGATTAAAAAAAAAAACCTTTTTCTGTTATGCTACAGTTTATTTCTTTGTTTGTTTTCAATGTTCACTTTTTGTTTCTGGCTAATGCTTTAAACTTTGCTTTGTTGTATTTTTTTTGGAGCAGTAACAGATTCTTCATTTATTTTGATATTATAAGATTTTGGAGCAGTTAGATACCAATTGGCGTATTCTAACTGTCTATTATTTTAATATATTTTAGTGGTTTTGATTTATCTATTTGGATATTGTTAAATTTTGGGACAGTTAGATACCAATTGGCGTATTCTAACTGTGTATATTTTGGCCTAATTTAGTGGTATTCATTTATCTGATTAGTTGTTGTAGAATCCTTGAGCTGTTAGATAGCTTTAGGAGTATTCTAACAGTTTATATTTTTTTAACACAAATTTATAATTTTGGGACAGTTAGATACCAATTGGCGTATTCTAACTGTGGATTTTTTGGTCTAGTTTAGTGGTATTCATTTATCTGATTAGTTGTTGTAGAATCTTTGAGCAGTTAGATAGCTTTTGGAGTATTCTAACAGTTTATATTTTTTAACACAAATTTACTTAAAGGTTTAAATACAGTTTATTTATCAAATTTTGGTTTTAAGAACATCAAATAAGCGTTTGTAAGATTTGCTGGTAATCTCTGCTTTAGAGTAATGGTACTATCATTACATTCAAACCATCCACATTTCTTTTTTATATATGCCGTGTAGTGCCCTGAATTGGTTGTGGCTCCTGCGTGGTAGGTTATACCTATTGTTGTGAAGGTTTTCTTACCAAGTGATATTTGACTATGTATGAATCCAGTCAGCTTGCAGTTGTTTTTGGTACCATCTGCATTGTAACGTAGAAGCATTAGTATTACGTATTTACTATGTGTTTGTATTACTAACGTGGAGCGATTATCTGAATTGCAGGTAGAGCATAATCTACCATGGTTTGCATTTTGTACAAGTTGCTGAAATGGAATGGATTCACAATTTGGTATTGATATATATATGAAGCGTTCATTGGGAATTTCTTCTTGTGTCACATTGTTGCACAGAGTGCATGTATGTTTCCACATGTATGAAATCTTCCAGATTTCATTTATAGGTATGTTTTTGTTTTCCAGTACTAATAGTAAGTACATTAGAAATTCTTGTGGATCTTCCGGTGAGTTTATAGTGAATTTCACCATTCCAGCACAGTAGTCCAATTGTCGTCTTATTCCAAAAACACTATATGTGTTGTCAGGATTGTTTGCTGCATTTCTGCGAAGTACTAACATTTGCAAACACAAAGGGTCTGTACAGTGTAAGTAAATGTTGTCAACAATTGGTGGTAATTGAAATAGAATATTCATTACTACATTTGCATAGCAACTTACACCAACTATATTTGAGAATTCAAATGGTCTAGGTAGTTCTGTATCTAACTGCTTTTTTTGGAGTTTGTCTTCCTTCTTTAAAGAAGTACCTGGTTTACGTTCTCTAATTGATTCTTTTTTGTTTGTGGTACTTGATGAAGTATTAGTTTCTTTTACTCTCTTTGGAGGATTTGCAGTGACGTCCTGTTGCATTTCTGTTTGATTTAGTTTTCTTTTACAACGTTTTAGTTTTTGTGGAACAGAATATGTGTTTAGATGGGGAGTGTATAGTGAGCGAAGTCTATTATATTCTAAAATGCAAGGAATATCAGCGTTTACTTTACTTGCATCAAAGTTGTTTAGAAATAGACCGTCAAGTGTACGTAAGCGTGATAGTGCGACGTAGCTCATGCCTTCTTTAAAGACTGTGTTACCAATATCTATCATTGCTTTGTCTAGGGTAAGACCTTGTGATTTATGAATCGTGACTGCGTATGCAAGAGTTAGAGAAAATTGTTCTCTGCGTACATACATATCTTTGAAGAGAAGGAATCTAGCTGTTGAGCGTCCTATCCGTTTTACTTCTGAAAGTTTGTCAAAGAGTATATTGACAAACTGAATTTTGTTGTCACGTGGCTATGTTTGAAAGCCAACAACTGTATCCAGTGCTCCATTAACTAGTCCTTGGTCCACGTCAAGGTTACGTTTAAGCATTACTCTGCAATTTAAGGATAATTTTAACATATTTTCTAAGCCTGCTGTGTTTGAGATTGATTTTTCTAAATTATTTAGTCTTGTTGTGGCTTGGTCACACATGGGTAGTGTCATACCATGTACATCTAGTTTGTCTGTGGCGCTAATTTCCATTATTGGTTGCATTTCTTTACTTAACATTATTTCATTGAATTTGAGACAGCTTGCAAGAGTTGGCATTAAGGCCATACAATTGACATTTTTGGGGGCTAATTGTTCCATAACATCTGTAGCACATGCATTATTGCCATAAAGTGCATTAATGTGCCGGGTTTTCAATGTTGCTTCTGCTTCTTTAGAAAGTATACCAACTCTCAAACTTTTTAAAATGTTGGCATAAGTTAGATCTGCAGATTGGCGCATGTTTTCTGTTAATTCTCTGTATTGGAAATGTTGCCAAAGGTTGACATTTCCAATGCTGCCAACAGTTTTACGGCAGAGTTTGTGCCCTAATGTTTTAAAAATAGGTTCACCTTTTACTGGTGTTAATTGAAGCAGATCTCCAAAAACAATAATGTGTTTTCCTGCAAAGAGCTCTTCATAGTCTGTTTTGATTACTTCTTGTAATCTGAGGTGAATCAAAGCTAACATCAGGTTGGAGACCATGCTCACTTCATCTGTTAGTAGCATTTTCATTTGTTTCAATACTCTGAGTAATTCCATTGCAGCTTCTGCAGAAAGTTTGTAATAGTCTAATTTGTTCTGGTGTTCTACTGGTAATAGTAGTAATCGGTGTAATGTAACACCACCTATGTTGTAGACAGCTAAACCTGTGGGGGCAGTGACAACAGCTGACAGTTTGTTGTTTGTCAATTGTTGAAGGAACTTACTAATGATTTTGATTAGGAATGTTTTGCCAGAACCAGCTTCACCACTGACGTACAGTAGTATAGGTTTATAATTATGGCAGGAACATTCTTTATTTTCATGTTTTACACCATGTGCAATTTGTTTTGTTACTTCTTGAAAAATGCTACTTTGCTCATTGTTTAGTTTTGATTGTAGTATAGTTAAGTCTTCCTTATCTTCATACTGACACATGGTGTTTTCTACTTCTATCATAGATAATTCTGCCTCATTTGTTATTAGTGGTTCTCCCAGTGGTTCTTGGCTTCCTGTTACAGAAGGTTGACTACTGTCAGGAGTATCCTTATCTAGTTGGGCTTGGAGTTCTTCTTCATGTTGCTGTTCATTGTGCAACATTGTTTTGTACTGTGTAAAGTTTACATCAGTTATAGTGCTTTCATTTGCTTTGAAAGCATCCTCATATGAGTCATAGGTATCTAGTAATTGTTCTTCTTTTCTCCATGGTTTGAAGAGTTGTAGCAGGGACATGTAATATACTTTTTATGTTGAGGAGTCTTCAATGACAATTTGATATGATTAATTAAATTTGGTTTAGTGAGTTTAATTAAGCTGCCTTCACAGTCTGTCACTCTATATTTACCTTTTTTTTCATCAGGTTTCATATTATTTTCGTATGTGTAGTTTTGGGCTATTTGATATAGACACATGTTTTCCAAAGTATTACTTCTGTTTGGGTAGTATGTGTCCAATAAATTGTTTTTTAAAATGTCTTGGCTGTTGGGATCATGTTTGGCTATTGTTTCTATATCTTCACATGATTTTAGAACTCTTTTTCTAGATTTAGCTGGACCAAGACTTAGCCATACTATATTTTCAGATTTACCATACAATGAGGTACCAGTTAAACGATCAGCTGCTTCATAAGATCCACATTCTCTATTGGTGAGCATTTTTATGCCCAAGCTGTATAATTTCTCAGATACTGTTTTATCTGATGACAAGTCATTCCAGAGGTCTTGGAGCTCTGTCTTTTCTGCTTTAGTTAAGTATACTGTGACATATCGTGCAACTGCAGTAGAATTGTCTGCAATGTACTGCACATCTATGTTTGCATTCCATAAGTCGGCAATGATTGCATTATAATCATTGATATATTTTTCTTCTTCTTTTCGTTTTATGTAATATGTATTTTTAGGTGACTTACATTTAACACTATGTCTAACTGAAGACATGAGGTTGTTTACTTGACCTGTATTTGTAACTGATCTAGGGAAACCAAATCGGCATTTGGTGTAGTATTTGCCTTTGTTTTAGTATTTGCGATGACAATATTTTCCACATTTGTGTCTTTGAAATAGTAAAATTTGTGCATGAAGATCACTGTTTGTGGCTTCTGATGGAATTTCACAAGTGACATATTTTTCAATAAACTGTAAAACAGTGGCATCACTGTCTTGACCAAATTTAGGAGCATCTTTAATCCATAAAAGCATGTGGATATGCGGTGCTCCTCTGGCCTGGTATTCTTTTCTCCAAAAGAAGTGTTTCACTTCTCCAAGGGGAGGAACAGTTTTATTACAAATAAAATGTAGCATAGCAATGAAGCGATGGTGAAAATATCTTGAAACATTAACAGGATCCAAAGAACAAAGTTCTCCAGGTGTTAGAATATCTATGTTTGTTTTGTTTTTATTTGATATGCGTAGGAAATCATGTAAATCTTGCCATGCATATTCTGCACAACTTAATGTAACAAACCAAGTGGGTGGGCCATGGTTTCTGATCATACAACGTACATCTCCATGACTTCGAAACCAGTACTCTTTAGTACCACGCATATTTGCTAATAGATTTGTAATATTTGATTGTAAAACCTCATCCTTTTGTTGCACTTTCTCTAATAATTGTGTAGCTGTCATATTTTGAAAGTGTGATCCAGATTTTAATATGTGTGCAACTCCGTAACATAAAGTTGCTAGTTCACTTTCAAAGAGTAGGTGGAATATGTATTCCACATTTTGTCTAAATCTGGGATCTTCAGAATACATCCGTAATGAGCGGTATTCTGAAGCTGATATTTGAATAGGTCTATCATCATACCTTCCTCCTTTGCCAGTAGGAAAGAGTAGAGGAAAAGCACGTGCTTCTATACTTTTTTCCCATATACTGATTCGCGATCCTTTTGTTTGACGCATTTGGTAAGTTTCCAGTACATCTTGTACGGTGTCATTACAGTGCAAAGGATGAATTGTATAATGGTCGAAAGTATTTGATATTGTAGCAGGATCTAGTAGCTCAAATTGACCAGCTTCTTGTGTTTCTTGAATTATTTCAGTTGTATCTTTCAAGTTTTCTTCAATATTAATTTCTTTGTAATATTCATTATTCTCTTTAAGATATTGGAAGGCTTGTCTAACTTTATATAAATCTACCAGCTGTTGCCATATTTTTTTGCCTTTTTCTTAGGTACTCCATTTACTAATATAATTAAAGATTGCTGCATTGGACGTTGCACTCCTAGAGTATGCACATTTTCTTTTAGATTTAATGGTAAATAAACAACTTTTCCACGAATGCCTTTTACCAATTCAGAGGGAGGTAATTTTGCTGTTTTTGGTTGAAGGCGTATTATTGTTTGAAATGGGTGTACTGTTTGAATTATGATGCTCTCATATAAATTAAGTTGTTGTAGAGGTTTTGGTACTGGGTATAATTCCAAATTATTTGTGATAGAACGTGAAGGAGTTTGGTTGTTGTCAAGTTTTGTAGTGCAATAACTGCAAAGTATTAAGGGCTCAGTTATTTCATATTTGTTTTCTGCTACAAGGTAGAGAGCTAATTCAAACCATTTAGAATCTTCATTGTCTTCTATTTTGTATGATAGGTCCACAGTTTTTGTGTTACTTTTCTAAAAAAATTCTACGGCAACATACACATACATGGTTTGGTACTTCAGCTGATGTACTTTTAAATTTTAGTATTTCTTTTTTTGTATGTGTTTAGCAAAAGGTTGCCATGTGTAGAATTGTTGCTTAATTGGTTTAAAGCTATTTCATTCTGTAAATGGCTTTCACTTCCAAAATAAGTAGGTCTTTTGCTGTACCATGTAGAAGGATGTTATTTAGCTTTGCTAGTGCTAAAGCAGGACTTTTAGCATAGTACATTTTATAGACTAGATTTCTTATAGTTGAATGATGTGTTGATATCCTTTTGATATCATGGAAAGTGGTTTTACAAGTAGGTCCTGTAATGCAGGCCAATGAATGTCCTTGTAGTCCTGTGTACTTGCGCACTGGACAGGTATCTATATTTTGCAGTAATTTAATTTTGATTTTTTCTTTGCTTTTTACATATTTATTGAGGAATTGACGTAAAGATTTGAAACATTGTTTGGGAATGTTACACATTGACGTGCATGGCCATTTGTACACTAGACGTTCTGATTCAGTTGAATGGAGGCGTAATTCTAAGTTTTCAGGGCATATTTTTGTAAGGAGTACTTCTTGTTCCATTATGGTATTATTCACGTTTTCATAACCTCGACCACAGCTATTTATGGCAATTGTATTTGTTTGCTTTTGTTTGTACGCTTCTTCATTGAAATATGGTTCTGTGCTCGTAGTGCGATTCCATTCACCTCCGCAGATACTTAAGAAGTTCTTTCTGTTGACATTTCACTTATTGAGAAGTCTTTTTTGTAATTTAGTTATTAGTTTTGTTAGTGGTTTCATTTTGTTTAACAGTAAAATAAATACATTTCTTTTGAGAAGAATTGCACTGTCCATCAATGATTCTAAGATTAATTTCCTACGATAGATTTTAAGCTTTGAACCTGATTTCTCTCCTGTTTTTATAAGATTTTGAAGGACTTTGTGACGGTATATTTTGGCTAAAATACTTTTCTTGGTATGCTTACTTTGCACTATATTAAAATTTGAAGAAGTAGTTTTATCTGTACTGATAGCTGATTTTCTGTTAATTGTTTTTTGGTTTGTTTTACATTTTGATAGAGGAAGCAAAGTTGTTGTACTTGAAACTTCTTGTGTTTCACTAAATGATTGTATTAGCTGTTTTGTTTCAACTTTTCTTACAAATTCTGCTAGAGATGGATGCTTATGTTGGACACCTTTATTTTAATTTGCTCTACTTTTGCGTTTCTTTCTACGGACTTGACTTTTGGTAGGCATTCTTTAGGGTCTGTTGAAAAAAATAAAGAAGATATGGGTTGGGGTGTTCTGGAATGTATGTGTGCTGTGTGCATGAGTGTTTGAGTAAGATGATAAAGATGTATGTAATGGTGTGTGATTGTGCATTGGGAACTAAAACTAGTAGGGATAGGTATTCTTGAATTCATGTGTTACTAAACTGGGGTTCAGATGACAAAAAAAAGGAAGCTAGTGGTGTGGAAAAGTACAAATAGTAAATCTAATGTATACAATTAAAACAGTTGTTTGTTCTATAATATGAAAATTGTAGTGGTTCAGTTGGGTAATTTGTGTTCCAAAAATAGAAATTTGTGGGCCATTCTGGCTGTAAATCGCTGTTTAAGACATGGACATTTTTGGACAAAATGGTACAAAATCTCTATTTTTAGAAACCAAAATAGCTCGTATTAATGTTATAGTATATTTGATTAATAATGCAAATATTATGGTGATATTTTACTTACTTTTTTTTTTAAATTAACAGGTAACTTCTTAGTTTTTCTTTCTTCTTCAAATTCGGCTGCTTCTTTTCAGGAAACTGGTCTTCACTGCAATTGTAAAAGCGTCAAATTAGTAACTTTGTTTGTATATAGCACTGTTTTTAATTTAGATATTGATTTTTTAATTGAAATCCTCAGTGCCTTCTGTAAAACCATTAAACTTATTTATTTACATAAGATACATTGCATCAGTTCAGTACATATGATATGTTCTTAATGAACAAATTGTATTGAATGACTAACTGTAGCAGAAAAATATCTTTACTATGTCTTGTGAAATTTATAATATATTAGTGAATACCACTATTTCTGTAAGTAAACTGTTCTAGGTAATAGCGCCTCAATGTCATGTCTAATTTAAAGTAATTAAGTAAATAAATAAATAAAAACAAAAAATATGAAATTGTATAAGTATTTTTATAAAGGTTTAAACATAGATTGTGTTTGCATGCAATTTTGTTTGAATATATGTAGTCTATATATTTCATTTAAAAAATGTTAGTTTAACATGATTTGAGTGTGTGTGTATAAAGAAAGTAAATAGTATAAAGGTTTATAAGTGATAGTTGATTTTAGGAAATTGAAAAAAGTACAGTAAATTCATTTTACAGATTTTACAAGGTAAAAGTCTGTTTGAAAATGTGTTCATCTACTATACAGAAAATATGCATACCTGAAGTTTGTGTTCATGCATATGGATATGCATGGAGCTGCAAGTAGAAATCTTGAAGACTTGTGCAGTATTTCTGGTAGATGGTGCTTGCCAATGATATGACACTTGTACTCAGAGAGATTCAGAGTACATTTGCAGTGCTGTTCTATGATGATGCAGTTAGATGTAGAGGTCTTGAATGTGATTGGTGCATGGTCATGTGATTTTTTAGGTACATCCAATGAGGGAATGGCAGAGAGAGTATAGTGGAAATGGTAGAAGGGCTGTTCATGTTACGATATGTCCGCGAACATGGCGGGAGTTACATCTGGGGATTTTTGGGTTCAGAAGTCATGCAAATGAGAATAAGCACTGAAAGGGATTGGTCAGGAACGTTTGGTGGGTGTGTTGTGCCAGGAGAGATTTTCTCAGATACTCTTTTTGCTGAGAGAACAAACGATAGCTATGGCTGTGTGTTTCAGAAAACAGATTGTTTGGATTTTAGGAGATTCGTGCATACATTGGTTGAAGGTGCATGCAGAAAGCTGTGGAGTAGCTGTAGATCTTGGATTCCCACATGTGGAAGTACACTGGCATGGAGTACGTGGAATGAAGTGGTTGGACTTGCTACCTCTCTGTGCTACTTTGGAGACAGAGCAACATCCAGACATAATTGTAATTCATTGTGGAGGGAACAGTTTAGGACATGTGACTGGAATTTTTTTGCAATTTGCTATGAAAGAAGGACTTAGGAAGGTTATCGACATGTTTCCTAATTCTCAAGTGATATTTTCACGGATTGCGCAGAGACAAATGTGTCTTCGTTCTTCTTCATTTGGTCCACAAATGGAAAAAGCAAGGCGCAATGTTAATAAGGCTGTTTGTGCCTTTCTAAGAGATTTTGGCATGTCTTCTTTTCACAATGAAAAATGTACAAAATGCATTGCGACCTTTTTTGGAATTACAACAACGATTTTGAAGTAGATGTTAAGCATTTACAATTTTTGACTTACAAACGCCACCCAAAGGCTCTTTTCAGAGCCACCACTTCATTCCAGAGAAAATTACAATGTTTGTGATGGAGTAGCAACCCAATTTTTTTAATGATCGCGAACTGTCCGCGGACATCTAAAAAATACAAAGAGCCCTGCTTCATTTATTTTCACTTCTATTTTTTAACTGGGAAAGGCGGCTCTGAAAAGAGGCTTATTTTTTTTTGATTTTTGTAATTTTGTATTTTTTTTTGTTTTTCAGACACGACACACTAGGAGAGGAGGGTAAAGGAGGGTAAAGGGGGGGACACCAACCACAGGGATAAGAAAGGGCGAGCTGAGAGAGGAAGATGTAGAGTGGGTTTTATTTGGGTAGTGAGCAGGTCTTCTAGTGCTCTGAGACGATAGTCTCAAAAGCACTCCGAAGTCGCTCCCCCCTGCAGAGTACTGTGTCACAGTACATACATACAACTGTGAATCTCGAAAGGTAAGGGTCATCAGCATTCTGTATGGCCTGTGAGGCAGCTTGAGGAAGACGCTGTCCCACAGAGGTGGTCCTTGTGGTGACAGGATCAGAAACAGAGGATGAAGTAGAGGAAATCAACCTGCTACGTTCTTCGCAAGGTACAACCCTGCGAATAGCCCCAGAGTGAAATGACCTCAGGTGTCGCTTCGTAGTAGTGGTCCCAAAGATGTACTTACCGTGCTTCCCGCGACTGAGTATCATTTTGCACTCATTGCAGGTAACACGGTTCGCACGAGCCTTAGGAACATTACCATGAATGGTAAATAACCGCCACACCCAAGACTCACGCCTAGTGCGGGTAGTAGGATTTTTCCTCTACCTCATTCTAATCATCCTCTTCTTCCTCCTCCGCATCCTCACTCCTGTTCCCCTCTTCAGGCCCTTGGGGAGGTGGTGGTGGTGGAGGGGGTGGGGGTGGTGCGGAAGCAGGTGCAGCACCAAGTGGCAGTTCAGCAGCCAAGGATGCCATCTCGATGATGGTGTAGTCTGCAGGTGGCAGCAAAAATCACTGTGTTCTGAAGAATAGCCAGAAACACAATGGGAATAAGCTCTTGGGCGTGGTCTTTTATAGGGGTGCTTTTGCGCGGTTCGCGGACATGCGCATTGTCCGCGGACAGATCGAACACAAAAAAAGGATCGGAAAGTTTCAAAAGGTGTATAGAAACTCAAGATTGCTATGTGGGACTTGTGCCATGGTGAGATTATATTGAAAAATATTATGGATTAACTGAAAATGTACTTTTAAATTGTTCGGGGACACGAACAGTGTCCGCATTTCAGGACACACGATGAGCGTGGGCGCGTTCATATGATCCATTCGCGAACTAGTCCGCGAAGGAAGCGCCTGTCCGCAGGACACCAAGTGCACGGAGATTGGTTAGTTCATGCGCATTGATGTCCTAAGGACACTGTTCGGGTTCTGAAGTAATTAAAAGTGCGTCACACGTGAAACGAACATTTCAGGACACCGCATGTGTTCTTAGAACAGTTTAAACTTGGTAGCGAACAGTAAGGACAGATATAGGGCCTCATTACAACCCAGGCGTTAAGGGTTAACGCCGTTGTTAACCCTTAACGCCTGATTCCAATTTTAACGGCTGCTTTTAGCAGCCGTTAAAATCCATGGCGCTAACCCGCCATGATGCTAATTACGCCTCTGTAATTTACGGTGGCGTAATTAGCGCCTTCCCCACTCCCATTATGCCCTATGGGGCAAAAATGTGAATGGGGAAGGGAAAATGGGAAATGGGGATTTACCGCCCCACTCACCTTGGAATGGGGCGGTAAATCCGCCATCCACCATGGTGTGAACGTAGTTTACTCCATGGTGGTAAAGTTGGCGTAATTACCGCCTGGGTCGTAATCACCCCCATAGTGTTCTTCAGGACATGTATAATTTAGTTTATGTACGAACATTTCAGGACACCAATTGTGTTCTTACAACAGTTCCAATTGGGTAGCGAACACTACGAACAGGTATAGTGTTTTCAGGACACCTCCATTTTCGTTTACGTACGAACATTTCAGGACACCAATTGTGTTCTTAGGACAGTTTCATGTTGCTAGCGAACACTACGAACAGTTGTACTGTTGTTCAGGACTCATCATTTTCGTTTATTTACAAACATTTCAGGACACCAATTGTGTTCTTAGGACAGTTTCAACTTGCTAGCGAACAGTACGAACAGGTGTGGTGTTCTTCAGGACACCTCCATTTTCGTTTATGTACGAACATTTCAGAACACTCGCACTGTCCGCGGACTCTTTTATTGTTTTTTTAAAAAAAAACTGAAACTATTCACAATACAATATAAAAATTAAACTTTATTTAACATATATTAATACTTTATGACAGAGAAGGTGAGGCAGACACAGAAACAAAAACAGGAGAATTTGGGGTTTCAACATGATTGGTATTAGGTGAAGAAGGGATGGAAATCTCATCAAAACCTTTTGGATTATGGAGAGGGTTTGGGGATAATTGACTGGGATATGGTGAGGAGGGACAAGTACATGTGGGGCAATGGTACGAGGTTTTTGGTTTGAAATGATTTTCTACAAAAGTTTTTAAATTATTAAAATTAGCCAACAATACATCCATTTTTTCTTCTATATTGTGAAGACTGTTATCCATAACAGGGTTTTCTGAAGTTTTTTCTTTTTTGGTATGCACTGTACAAAAAAATAATATACATGTTAAATGTATATAAAAAAAATAATAAATAAATGGTTTATATTATAAAGTGTTTACCATTAGTTTCACTATCTTGTGACATTTCGTCATGTGGGCACTTGTCCTCTAGCCATTCCAGAGTACTAGACATTTCTCTGAGAAAAAAAAAGATAATATATTTTTTAATCTAATACAGAAAGTTTATAAATATATGAGTAAAATGAAGTACACTTACTATTTCTGGTAAGATAAGTCCTATGTATTCAGTGGGTCTGGTCTTGTTCTCAGTTCTGTTGTGTCTGTGAGGTAATTATGTTGGAAGCCAATTTATATTCTTGTGGTATATTCCATTTCAGAACATATTGTATTTAAATGAATGGTTAGTGTGTTACATATATGGGTTACATTTCTTATGTATTACTATATATAATGTGTTTGTGTGCTGCTTTTTGAATTTGTTAAATGTTCCTATATTATGATATAACAATCAAACATAACCACCCACCCCCCCAACAGTTTTTAGGTAGTGGTACTGTTCTCTGAACATGTCCGCGAACATTAAATAAGTTTGCGGACATCAAGTTCATAAGAAGAGATCTAGTCAGTTCCATATGACATGTATATAAAGTCAAAGTTATTATTGAAATTCATTAATACTATGAAATTCATTATTCAATGCACTTATTAGGGTATAATTCTTGCAATGATTCTTGACACTTTTTTCGCAACATAATAAGAATCCCTTCTACACATATTTCATGAGAAGTACATACACATGTGATGTCATCAGTGATGTCATCAATGACATTTGTGATGTCATCTTTGATGTCCTGGGTGTTAGTCTTAGCAGTGCACGGTGGTGGCGTGAGTTATGGTTGCTTAGCTTACCATAACTGGTGAATTTCAAGGTTTTTTTTCGGTTTTACTTGGAACCATAACGTCCCTTTAACAAAGTTTTTTCACTGAATTTCATAGGTTTTTAGTAGCGCAACTTAATCATAACGTCCCTTTAACAAAGTTTTTTTCACTGAATATATATATATATATATATCACACTTTTATGAACAAAATAATATCTAAGTAGCACACTTATGAATATGGAACGTAATCAACAATGGGTAATATTAGAAAATTAACAATCTCTTTAATCACTTAGGAGTAGGAATAGGAAGGATACTGTAGCAGAGAATACTTTATATGATTCAAGGAAATGCAATGATGGGAAAAATGCAACACAGAAATATACTCAATGGGCCTCATCACGACTTCGGCGGTAACGCTTAAATCCGGCGGTAGCGCTATTACCGCCGGATTTAAGGGTCCGCCGAATCAGGGCTTGCGGGAAATTCACCTGCGGTATTAGCACGAAGATTCCCCATTGAGCCCAATGGGGAATGGGGCATTCTCAAATGGGCTCAGTGGGGAATGGGGACTTACATTTCCGCCAAACTCGTGATCCGGCGCTATTAGCGCCGGGGAGTTCGGCAGTAGGGCTAATACTGCCCGCGATAATAGCGTTACCGTTACCGCCCAAGTTGTGATGAGGCCCAATATGATTTCAATCAAAAGATAATATGGTCACTTTTTCCCCTGTGACTACTCACTCCCCCCAGTATGCAATATCAAGAGGTGGAGATGAGGGCACACAGGTTTCAGGAATACAATCAAGAAGGCAGTTTAATTCCAGTTCCCAAAGCAAGCTTAGAGAGACACAGGAATGATTTTAAAACAGGCAAAAATACTTTTTAATGTGATTGTCATGAAAGGGAAACTATGCTAAATTGATTTTAATTCACTAAAGGAGATTCAGCACTAGTGAGAATTACTTTAGATTGGTTCAGGTCAACACTAGCAATGATTCATGAATGATTATCAAATTGAAAACGAAATTCAGCAGTTGCAAACAAGAAACAGCTATTCCGACATGTGTTGAAATTGAGCTAAATTGCAATTCGTGGCACTTTTTCCGCGTGCGTAAATCGCGATTATGGAAACTAGAATTGGAATGGACGTGCGGTTCAAAAGTTACGGAGGTTTTTGTGAAGGTAAATTTTTCATAAATAGAATCAATATTTCAGAAATGACAGATGCGCTTTACAGTTTTGAAATCAACCGGATGGACAAAAGATTCTATAATGAACAGGTTGAAATGCTTGGAAGAGGATTACTTTAAACTAAGAGATTGGTTATGGGCAGTTCTAGACTAGATACTCACTCTTAGGCTTTGGAATGGAATGCGTCTTGTCAACGATCAGGTCAAGGGTTTGACTTCACTCTCGCCACCAGACAGGTCTCAGGCACTCTGGGTTCTGCTCTCAGAACTGCACGGCGGTCTTCAGCCTCTTGAACTGGATCTGACGGGTCTGGATACAGCTCTGCGTTCTGGGTCTGGACCTCGGTTCTAGCACAGGGTTCTTAGCTAGAAGCAAAACAGCTCAGCCCGGTTGTTGGAGGTGAGAGCCCTGTGGAAGTTTAGGGGTTAGAATCAGGTTGCAAAAGATTCTGAGGCCTACTGAAAAGAGTTCAGCTTTTGGGATTGGGCCTTTCTGCTTCAAAGCTCTAGAGTTTGGTTCTAGAGTCTGGAGTCTGGATCCATCTGGAGTCTGGAGTCTTCCGTCAGGGTGCTTCGCAAGAATAGTTTGAGTAGTGGAAAAGAGCGTGTCCTATCTGGGTCTCAGCAGTCCCTATTTATGTGTTTCCAAAGTGGGTGGGTAGGCTGATTCTACAATGCCCAACCCTCTAAGGATTTGATAGGTTAGAGAATTCCCTGTCCCCTGACTGGAGAAAGGATTAGCGTGTCAGAATGAGTCAGAGTGATGCTGTGTTTATGGCTTAACTGAAATCCCTCCCCTTTGCTTTTACCTAGAAAATCAATTTTTCCCAAAAAACATATTTCCCAGATACACAAGTTGTTCATAATACATATACACATCACAGATTAATTAAGGCTTGTCTCTGTTCAAGTCCCTTGTTCCTATGAACTTGGGTTCATAAAAGACCACTTATTCCCACTTTTGGTGTGGTTTCCCAATATTGGTTCTGCACTAAATTTTACACGGGCATACACACTCCATCTGAGTACATCTCTGTAATTTCTTATGTTCATAGCAAAAACACTGCATCTGCGATATTAAGAAATTCCGGGGTTTGGTCTCAGAACATCACATGGCATCCAGCTTGGTCTTAAATTGTGAGTGAATTTTTCATGTTAACCGTCTCAAAGTTTTAAATTTTTATCAGTTCGGTACACTTGGTTATAAGTAATTTTATAAAACATATATTTGCTTTCAATTTAATTCACACAATGGTTTGTCTCTGCCTCCAGGATCTGGCTGACTCAGAGGTCACATGTCCTGTCTCTCCCAGAGCAGTGTTGACCAGTTACACCCAAATCAGCATATTCCTATTAATCCCAAAACCCCCATTGTTCCTTCCTTCGGGCTGCAGAGAAAATCTCCTCCTCTCCTGATTTACATGTCAATGCGATATCCTCTCCTGTTGGTGGGAAGGCCTATGGTGTGAAGGGTTCTCATGAAAAGAAGGCCTCTTGATGTTTTAACTAAATCAGATTACCTTCTGGTCAATTGTAACATAGTTACTTGTAAAAATAAATACATTCATACATTTAAAATAAGCAACATATCTTTAAATCCAGTCTTTTTCCACATTAAATCAATGCGTGGCACTCTATATGGCATTTTGATGGAATTCTCTTTTTTGGCATATTTAACTTCTGAAACACCAGTTCTCCTGTTAGAATTATAAATCGCCAGCACCTAACAGAGGCGAGTAATGGTACTACACCCATTTTGACAGCTGTCTTTCCATCACTATCTTTAAAAGGGGATTTTGCTCTGAAAGCATATGATTCCTGCTGACATTGTATTGATGTGGATTCTTGCAGTAGAGTAATGTGGAACACCCAACAAGAAGGTTGGATCTTTTTGGTGGTTTTTTGAGCCATGATTTTAGCAATTTTTGACAATCGAGAAAACAGATTTTTGAAAATAGCTCTGTTTCTTTTGCAATCAGCATTGCTATGTCCAAGTCGTTTCAGGCTACTTTGTGGGTAGCCCAATGTTGGTTTTGGGCAGTGGTCTCCTGTGCTCACTACGATAGGCAAAAGTGGATGGCGGCCTGTTTTTCAGGTTTTCACTGCGCATTTTCTGGTGATTTCTGGCGAGCAGCATGCTTTCCAGTGGCCATTATGTTTCTGCTGCCAGCAATGCACAGTGATGTTGCAGGGCTTGGATGAGTGGGTTGATACATCCCACATGTCATGGTGGCAATTGCAGTTCTAGCTCCAGTTAGGGAGACAGCAGAGGAGAGGAGGAGAGAAAGCAGAAGCAAAATGTTTGAGGTGCTTCCGGAACCGGAGATGGTTCTCCTCAAGTTTAAGGGAGGCAGGGAGGCTCATCCAGAGGGAGGCACCAGCCGAGGCAAGAGATCTACCACTAACTCGTTGCTTGGAGAAGTGACTGACCCTGATGGAGTTGGAGGCGGAAGAGCTTGAGAAGGAAGGTATTTAGGAAGAGAGAGCTGCAGGGATTGAGGTCCCAAGCCACAGAAGGCCTTGTGGATGATGCAGATGGTTTTGAACTTAATCCTCGCAGCCACTGGAAGTCAGTGAAGAGATTTCAGTCCAGGAGAGATACGATCCCTGGGCCTGAGACCAAGGACGAGTCTCACAGTCCTGTTCTGGATAAGTTGCAGAGGGTGGAGAGTAGAAGCAGGCAGATTTAGAAAGAGGCTGTTGCAATCTTACAGCCTACTGAGAACCAGAGCTCTGGAGACAGTGAGCTTCTGGGGGAAAGAGAGGAAACGAAGAATATCTCTCAGGAGAGTAGGTGGTATTGTGAAGACTTAGAGATGTCAGAGATGTGAGGAGAGAAGAAGAGTGTGGAGTTGAAGATGACCCCAAGGTTTTTAGTTTCACAGGTGAGAGCAGGAAGAGGCCCGCCAGAGAGTTACAGGGAAGGAGGGAGCGGGTGTGCCGATGAGGAGAATCTCAGTCTTAATGGCATTAAGGCTGAGGTCGTTGCCGGCACAGCACTCATGGATAGCAGACAGAGAGTCAGAGATAAGGGAGGGAGGGGAGGAGACCGAGGGTAGCCTGAAAATGAGTTGAGTGTCATCCGCATAGCACTGAAAGTTGGGACAGAGAGCAGAGAACAGCGATACAGTGGGCAAGAAGTACCAGGTATTGGTTGAACAGCCAGGGAGAGAGGTTAGACCCCTGGGGAACACCACAGGTAGAGAGTGAAATAGAGGAAAGGAAGGAGACAAGTTGGACCTGGGAGGGTCAATCGGAGAGGAAAGAGGTCAGCCAAGCCAGGGCCTGATCGGTGATGCCCAGGTTATCACGGAGACGGTTGGGCAGGTTGGAGAGGTTTAGTGTGTCAACGGCAGAAGAGAGATCAAGTAAGATGAGGACACAGGGGGTGTTGGAATCAAGGTTGGAGAGCAGGTCTTGACAGATGCTCAGGAGAGCAGTTTTTGTGCTTCAGGCAGCTCTGAAGCCAGACTGATGGTCATGGAGACAACCAAAAGATTCAGTGTGAAGATTAAGCTGGGAGATGGCCAGCATTTCCAGGAGTTTTCCCAGGAAAGGAGTGATGGAGATTGGGCGATAGTTGGCAGGGTAGGATGGGTCGGCAGAGGGTTTCATAAGAAGAGGGTGCACAAGGGAGTACTTCAGGGGGGAAATAAATACCCCAGTGGTGAAGGAGTGGTTGCAGAAGTCAGCCATAGCATGGGCCAAGGTGTCAATGTGGTCCATGATAGTTTTGGAGGAACAGGGGTGGGCCTGTTTTGACGAGACTTTCATAAATCGGACTTATCTAGAAACCTTGTCTGGGGAGAACAGGGGAAAGGAAAAGAAGGAGGGAGGAGGGGTGGCCGAAGAAGGGCCAGAGGAAGAGTGGAGAGTTGAGGGGGCAGAGTGAGAGGAAGAGAGAGAGGACATGATGTCCTGGGTTTTAGAGAAGAAATAGGAAGCCAGGGCCTGGGAGGGGACAGGAGAGGTAGAGACTGCAGCAAGGATTGTCCAGTTCCTTGTAGATTTAAAAAGTGTTCAGCCAAATTGTTAGATGCCGCAAAGACACGGACTTGGATGTGGGCTCTTTTCTTGGTCTGGACAGAGAGCCGGTATTGCCTTTGGAGCAGGAGGCAGGCCAGTTTGTCAAAGGATGTGCTGGAAGCACACCAGTTCCTCTCAGCAATCCAGCACTTGCGTTTAAGGGTGGCAAGGTCTGAGTCATACCAGGATTTGCACTTAGCTGTGGGCTTCAAGAAGATCCTCATGACATGGGCAAGAACATCAAGAGTATCAGAGTTAGCTGAGTGGAGCATGGAGAGGGCTGTGTCAGGGTGTGAGTCAGCCAAAGGGGAGGAGGGGTGATAAGGTGGCGGCGAAAGCATCAACTGACACGCACTTCATGGGTCGGATGACCGAGAAGGTGGGTGGCAGTGATGGAGCTGGCTTGGCCTGAGGGGTAGGGAGGGTGAGGTCGGAGGATAGGAGAAAGTGATCATTCCAGGAGAGAGGAGTGGTGAGAGGGATAGAAAGGGTGAGGTCTGTAGAGATCAGAACACCAAGAGTGTGCCCTGCAGATTGAGTTGGGCCAGAAGGAAGGACAGAGAGAGAGAGAGAGAGAGAGAGAGAGAGAGAGAGAGAGAGAGAGAGAGAGAGAGAGAGAGAGAAGAGAGAGAGAGTCGCAGAGGTCACAAAAAAGTCCAGAGGAAGGACAGGAAGCATCCAGATGGATGTTAATGTCTCCAAGAAGGGGGAGCTGAGTGGTCTAGACAAGGAGGAATAGGAGAGAATGCCCCTGGGAGCTCTCATGGATGCAGCGTTCAAGTGGCTGCTGCAATGAAAAACCGGCGGATAGGACCCTCTTCAAACCCCGGGCCTCTGCACCAATCAGAGCACAGATGGGAGGATGGGGGGGGCACTGGGACCAGTAAGTGGGGAAGCCTCCTTGAGTGTGCAGAGAAAACACAAAAGTGAAGTAACACACTGAAGAAATTAATAGAACATGCCCCTGGGAGCTCTTACACCGTTGGATGCGGCACAATATGTATAAGCACGAACAAACATAACTATGATTGGATAACGTCTTAATTATTTGGCATATTCAATGCAAAGATCTGACTTATACCATGGGATTGTTAAGCTAACTTTTGATATGCTTTTTAACCTTTGCTATACCTTCTTCCAAACTCCCCCTACCCCCTCCATGGATCCTTTGATTTCCATTCCTGCCCTTATGTGTGTTCTTCCTTTTTTCTTTTTGGATCTTCTCATTATTGATTGGAAATGTATCCTTTTTGCATCCTTTGATGCAGTAAATGTATTAACACATATGCTTCAATATATTCTTGTGAGATTAAATGTTGGTTTTATTGTATTAACTATGGTGACTGATAATGCACACCTGGTGCATACTGGGTTCATGATTGTCACTCTATACTTTGATTCTGTACGTTTGTTTACTGAATTTCATAGTTTTTTAGTAGCACAACTTAACCATAATATCCCTGACTTTAAATACATGTAACATAGAACATACTGAACCCCTAGCTAGTGATTTTGATGTCCACGGACTACCGCCATGTCCGTGGACATATCGAAAATCTGAGCGTGTTGAATGTAAATTTAAATAGTGTGCCCCATTTCCCCTTTGAGGTTGGCTCTGAAAAGAGCTGTTTTTTTGGGGGGGGTTTTTGCAGATGCTTGACAGACACCTGTTATTTTGTATTTTTTTCTTCTTTTTTTCTTACTTTACTCCTAAAATCTTCACATAACCTTCTCCAAAGCAACCCTTACATTCCAAAACAGCATGGCATTTCCCATAAAAGATAAGGAAATGCCATCTTCTTTAAAATAAACAGCATTACTGGAATCAATATTCTCATTATTACAGAAGAACATACCAGCTCTAAGCATGAAGGCACACATGCCTTGGTTGATTACACACCTAGCATTGTTTTGCTGAGGACAAAAAACTGAACTATTGTCCCATATTGCCCTAGGTAGTAATCCAGAAAAAATTGCTTTGGCATTTGGAAGGATGTTCATTACTGCTTGAAGCAAGTGTTCCAAATCTGCTAACAAAGTAGGGACACTGACATAGCCCAAACGGAAAGCATCAGTGCAAAACTACCACATGGGGACTGTTGATCCTGCCCATATCTTCACAAACTTGTACAATTCCCTGTACATTGCAATCAGGCACAGTGCTCCACATGACCTCCACTCCTTTAACATCAAAATTCTTTGCAACATGCCTGCATTGAGCATACTGTTGTAAACCATGCACAAACATATCTCCGAGCACCAACACCCTGACTTTCTCCACTTCTGCCATCTTCACTACACACAGTCTCTTTGAACACAAATCCACAACCTCAACATCTGATTGGCTGATCCCTACAGTCTTCTTTCCATGCTGGATTTGCTGGAAAACCCCGGATGTAGCATGCCCTGTCCGTAGACCGCATAACTTTTAGACAGCCCTTCTACCATTTCCACTTCATTCTCTGTGCCATTCCCTCATTGGATACAGCTAAGCAGGCACACAATACGGAGAACGTTGTCAGAACACCCCCATTTTGTTTATTTTCGAACATTTCAGGACACCGCAAGTGTTCTTAGAACACATTCAACTTGCCAGCGAACAATACAGACTACGTCCTCAGAACACCCCCATTTTCTTTATGTACGAACATTTGAGGACACCGCAAGTGTTCTTAGAACACTTTCAGCTTGACAACAAACAATACAGACAACGTCTTCAGGATACCCCCTGCCAACATTCCAGGACCCCACGCGTCTTCTTAGAACCCTTTCAACTTGACACCGATTCCATTCTGTTTATTTACGAACATTCCAGAACAGCCGTGTTGTCCGCAGATAAACCGAACACAACAAAAGCGTCTAGCACATAAAAAAAACAGAACATTGAACCTATCTCATACTCCCCCACCCTCCCCAAACACTCTTACTCACCAACACACTCCACTAAATACAATTTTTAATCCAAGTTTCACCGCGCTGTCTGCGAATGCAAGATGGCGGGCGCCACAGAAAATCTGACACGCTCCACGCCCCACGCCCCACGCCGTCCAATCAGCGAACACGTCGGGTGTCTGCGGACATCGTGCAAGCCGCTCGGCCAATCAGGGCACTGTCCGCGGAGCGAACCGGGAAGTCCGTCAGCGAAGCGAACCGAGAAATCACACATTTTTTTGCCTTACATTTTGGTCATAAAAAAAAAAAACTACTGGACGGATTTACACCAAATTTGCAAAAGCACGCTTTCTGGTCCAAGCCCCCACTCCTGCCACAAATTTGGTGTAAATCCGTCCAGCGATTTGCGCTGAAGGCATGCGCAAAGTTTCTTCCCATTATGTCTATGGGAAAAAACAAAAGTTTGGGACCCCCCCCTATAACTTTGTCCCCCCCATGGACCAAACCTCTCCATACTTTGCAGAAACATTCAGAGTGGGACATATACTTTATTTGCAAAGTTTGGTGAGGATTCGTTCAGAGGGAGCAAAGGTATAAGCCGCCCAAAAAGTGCTCTTCCTATGGAAACACCAACTTAACCATGACTACATGGACGCTACTGCGTCCATGTAATATATATATATATATATAATATACCTGGTATATATTATATATATATATGTATATATATATATAATATATATATATATATATATATTATATATATATATATATGGAAAAACAAGGAAAGGTGCGCACTCCAATTCTCTGCATAACCTTCCAGGCCACTGGTGTACTCCTCCGACCGGTTTCTGTGCCAATACACGTCATCAGGGAGGCTGGGTGGACTTGCAGCACACCGCAGGTGCATATGATAAAAATCTGCTGCAAGGGCTACTGGTAGATATAGTCATCTGGTCAGCAGAGAAAACGCTCACGCCCTATCCCACAGTGGAGAAAGGGGGGGGAGTGTAGCCTCAAGTGAGGCACTCCAAAGCTGGGCATATATAACCCTGGTGCACACCTTGTCAGGTCTTGAGGATTCCACCCCTCAAGGTCCTGCGAAAAATGGAAAAACAAGGAAAGGTGCGCACTCCAATTCTCTGCATAGCCTTCCAGGCCACTGGTGTACTCCTCCGACCGGTTTCTGTGCCAATACACGTCATCAGGGAGGCTGGGTGGACTTGCAGCTCACCGCAGGTGCAGGTGATAAAAATCTGCTGCAAGGGCTACTGGTAGATATAGTCATCTGGTCAGCAGAGAAAACGCTCATGCCCAATCCCACAGTGGAGAAAGGGGGGGGGAGTGTAGCCTCAAGTGAGGCACTCCAAAGCCGGGCATATATAACCCTGGTGCGCACCTTGTCTGGTCTTGAGGATTCCACCCCTCAAGGTCCTGCGAAAAATGGAAAAACAAGGAAAGGTGCGCACTCCAATTCTCTGCATAACCTTCCAGGCCACTGGTGTACTCCTCCGACCAGTTTCTGTGCCAATACACGTCATCAGGGAGGCTGGGTGGACTTGCAGCTCACCGCAGGTGCAGGTGATAAAAATCTGCTGCAAGGGCTACTGGTAGATGTAGTCATCTGGTCAGCAGAGAAAACGCTCACACCCAATCCCACAGTGGAGAAAGGGGGGGGGAGTGTAGCCTCAAGTGAGGCACTCCAAAGCCGGGCATATATAACCCTGGTGCGCACCTTGTCAGGTCTTGAGGATTCCACCCCTCAAGGTCCTGTGAAAAATGGAAAAACAAGGAAATGTGCGCACTCCAATTCTCTGCATAACCTTCCAGGCCAATGGTGTACTCCTCCGACTGGTTTCTGTGCCAATACACGTCATCAGGGAGGCTGGGTGGACTTGCAGCTCACCGAAGGTGATAAAAATCTGCTGCAAGGGCTACTGGTAGATGTAGTCATCTGATCAGCAGAGAAAACGCTCACGCCCAATCCCACAGTGGAGAAAGGGGGGGGGCGTGTAGCCTCAAGTGAGGCACTCCAAAGCCGGGCATATATAACCCTGGTGCGCACCTTGTCAGGTCTTGAGGATTCCACCCCTCAAGGTCCTGCGAAAAATGGAAAAACAAGGAAAGTTGTGCACTCCAATTCTCTGCATAACCTTCCAGGCCACTGGTGTACTCCTCCGACCGGTTTCTGTGCCAATACACGTCATCAGGGAGGCTGGGTGAACTTGCAGCTCACCGCAGGTGCAGGTGATAAAAATCTGCTGCAAGGGCTACTGGTAGATGTAGTCATCTGGTCAGCAGAGAAAACGCTCACGCCCAATCCCACAGTGGAGAAAGGGGGGGGGTGTAGCTTCAAGAGAGGCACTCCAAAGCCGGGCATATATAACCCTGGTGCGCACCTTGTCAGGTCTTTAGGATTCCACCCCTCAAGGTCCTGCGAAAAATGGAAAAACAAGGAAAGGTGCGCACTCCAATTCTCTGCATAACCTTCCAGGCCACTGGTGTACTCCTCCGACCGGTTTCTGTGACAATACACGTCATAAGGGAAGCTGGGTGTACTTGCAGCTCACCGCAGGTGCAGGTGATAAAAATCTGCTGCAAGGGCTACTGGTAGATGTAGTCATCTGGTCAGCAGAGAAAACGCTCACGCCCAATCCCACAGTGGAGAAAGGGGGGGGGTGTAGCTTCAAGAGAGGCACTCCAAAGCCGGGCATATATAACCCTGGTGCGCACCTTGTCAGGTCTTGAGGATTCCACCCCTCAAGGTCCTGCGAAAAATGGAAAAACAAGGAAAGGTACGCACTCCAATTCTCTGCATAACCTTCCAGGCCACTGGTGTACTCCTCCGACCATAGATGTAGTCATCTGGTCAGCAGAGAAAATGCTCACGCCCAATCCCACAGTGGAGAAAGGGGGGGGAGCGTTTTCTCTGCTGACCAGATCACTACATCTACCAGTAGCCCTTGCAGCAGATTTTCATCACCTGCACCTACGGTGAGCTGCAAGTCCACCCAGCCTCCCTGATGACGTGTATTGGCACAGAAACCGGTCGGAGGAGTACACCAGTGGCCTGGAAGGTTAGGCAGAGAATTGGAGTGCGCACCTTTCCTTGTTTTTTCCATATTTTGCAGGATCTTGAGGGGTGGAATCCTCAAGACCTGACAGGGTGCCGCACCAGGGTTATATATGCCCGGCTTTGGAGTGCCTCACTTGAGGCTACACTCCCCCCCTTTCTCCACTGTGGGATTGGGTGTGAGCGTTTTCTCTGCTGACCAGATGACTACATCTACCAGTAGCCCTTGCAGCAGATTTTTATCACCTGCACCTGCGGTGAGCTGCAAGTCCACCCAGCCTCCCTGATGACGTGTATTGGCACAGAAACCGGTCGGAGGAGTACACCAGTGGCCTGGAAGGTTATGCAGAGAATTGGAGTGCGCACCTTTCCTTGTTTTTTCCATATTTTGCAGGATCTTGAGGGGTGGAATCCTCAAGACCTGACAGGGTGCCTCACAAGGGTTATATATGCCCTCCTTTGGAGTGCCTCACTTGAGGCTTCACTCCCCCCTTTCTACACTGTGGGATTGGGTGTGAGCGTTTTCTCTGCTGACCAGATTACTACATCTACCAGAAGCCCTTGTAGCAGATTTTTATCACCTGCACCTGCGGCGAGCTGCAAGTCCACCCAGCCTCCCTGATGACGTGTATTGGCACAGAAACCGGTCGGAGGAGTACACCAGTGGCCTGGAAGGTTATGCAGAGAATTGGAGTGCGCACCTTTCCTTGTTTTTTCCATATTTTGCAGGATCTTGAGGGGTGGAATCCTCAAGACCTGACAGGGTGCCGCCCCAGGGTTATATATGCCCGGCTTTGGAGTGCCTCACTTGAGGCTACACTCCCCCCCTTTCTCCACTGTGGGATTGGGTGTGAGCGTTTTCTCTGCTGACTAGATGACTACATCTACCAGTAGCCCTTGCAGCAGATTTTTATCACCTGCACCTGCGGTGAGCTGCAAGTCCACCCAGCCTCCCTGATGACGTGTATTGGCACAGAAACCGGTCGGAGGAGTACACCAGTGGCCTGGAAGGTTATGCAGAGAATTGGAGTGCGCACCTTTCCTTGTTTTTTCCACATTTTGCAGGATCTTGAGGGGTGGAATCCTCAAGACCTGACATGGTGCCGCACCAGGGTTATATATGCCCGGCTTTGGAGTGCCTCACTTGAGGCTACACTCCCCTCCTTTCTCCACTGTGGGATTGGGTGTGAGCGTTTTCTCTGCTGACCAGATTACTACATCTACCAGTAGCCCTTGCAGCAGATTTTTATCACCTGCACCTGCGGTGAGCTGCAAGTCCACCCAGCCTCCCTGATGACGTGTATTGGCACAGAAACCGGTCAGAGGAGTACACCAGTGGCCTGGAAGGTTATGCAGAGAATTGGAGTGCGCACCTTTCCTTGTTTTTTCCTTATTTTGCAGGATCTTGAGGGGTGGAATCCTCAAGACCTGACAGGGTGCCGCACCAGGGTTATATATGCCCGGCTTTGGAGTGCCTCACTTGAGGCTACACTCCCCCCCTTTCTCCACTGTGGGATTGGGTGTGAGCGTTTTCTCTGCTGACCAGATTACTACATCTACCAGTAGCCCTTGCAGCAGATTTTTATCACCTGCACCTGCGGTGAGCTGCAAGTCCACCCAGCCTCCCTGATGACGTGTATTGGCACAGAAACCGGTCGGAGGAGTACACCAGTGGCCTGGAAGGTTATGCAGAGAATTGGAGTGCGCACCTTTCCTTGTTTTTTCCTTATTTTGCAGGATCTTGAGGGGTGGAATCCTCAAGACCTGACAGGGTGCCGCACCAGGGTTATATATGCCTGGCTTTGGAGTGCCTCACTTGAGGCTACACTCACCCCCTTTCTCCACTGGGGGATTGGGCATGAGCATTTTCTCTGCTGACCAGATGACTACATCTACCAGTGGCCCTTGCAGCAGATTTTTATCACCTGCACCTGCGGTGAGCTGCAAGTCCACCCAGCCTCCCTGATCACGTGTATTGGCACAGAAACCGGTCGGAGGAGTACACCAGTGGCCTGGAAGGTTATGTAGAGAATTGGAGTGCGCACCTTTCCTTGTTTTTTCCATATTTTGCAGGATCTTGAGGGTTGGAATCCTCAAGACCTGACAGGGTGCCACTCCAGGGTTATATATGCCCGGCTTTGGATTGCCTCACTTGAGGCTACACTCCCCCCCTTTCTCCACTGTGGGATTGGGTGTGAGCGTTTTCTCTGCTGACTAGATGACTACATCTACCAGTAGCCCTTGCAGCAGATTTTTATCACCTGCAACTGCGGTGAGCTGCAAGTCCACCCAGCCTCCCTGATGACGTGTATTGGCACAGAAACCGGTCGGAGGAGTACACCAGTGGCCTGGAAGGTTATGCAGGGAATTGGAGTGCGCACCTTTCCTTGTTTTTTCCACATTTTGCAGGATCTTGAGGGGTGGAATCCTCAAGACCTGACACGGTGCCGCACCAGGGTTATATATGCCCGGCTTTGGACTGCCTCACTTGAGGCTACACTCCCCTCCTTTCTCCACTGTGGGATTGGGTGTGAGCGTTTTCTCTGCTGACCAGATTACTACATCTACCAGTAGCCCTTGCAGCAGATTTTTATCACCTGCACCTGCGGTGAGCTGCAAGTCCACCCAGCCTCCCTGATGACGTGTATTGGCACAGAAACCGGTCGGAGGAGTACACCAGTGGCCTGGAAGGTTATGCAGAGAATTGGAGTGCGCACCTTTCCTTGTTTTTTCCTTATTTTGCAGGATCTTGAGGGGTGGAATCCTCAAGACCTGACAGGGTGCCGCACCAGGGTTATATATGCCCGGCTTTGGAGTGCCTCACTTGAGGCTACACTCCCCCCCTTTCTCCACTGTGGGATTGGGTGTGAGCGTTTTCTCTGCTGACCAGATTACTACATCTACCAGTAGCCCTTGCAGCAGATTTTTATCACCTGCACCTGCGGTGAGCTGCAAGTCCACCCAGCCTCCCTGATGACGTGTATTGGCACAGAAACCGGTCGGAGGAGTACACCAGTGGCCTGGAAGGTTATGCAGAGAATTGGAGTGCACACCTTTCCTTGTTTTTTCCATATTTTGCAGGATCTTGAGGGGTGGAATCCTCAAGACCTGACAGGGTGCCGCCCCAGGGTTATATATGCCCGGCTTTGGAGTGCCTCACTTGAGGCTACACTCCCCCCCTTTCTCCACTGTGGGATTGGGTGTGAGCGTTTTCTCTGCTGACTAGATGACTACATCTACCAGTAGCCCTTGCAGCAGATTTTTATCACCTGCACCTGCGGTGAGCTGCAAGTCCACCCAGCCTCCCTGATGACGTGTATTGGCACAGAAACCGGTCGGAGGAGTACACCAGTGGCCTGGAAGGTTATGCAGAGAATTGGAGTGCGCACCTTTCCTTGTTTTTTCCACATTTTGCAGGATCTTGAGGGGTGGAATCCTCAAGACCTGACATGGTGCCGCACCAGGGTTATATATGCCCGGCTTTGGAGTGCCTCACTTGAGGCTACACTCCCCTCCTTTCTCCACTGTGGGATTGGGTGTGAGCGTTTTCTCTGCTGACCAGATTACTACATCTACCAGTAGCCCTTGCAGCAGATTTTTATCACCTGCACCTGCGGTGAGCTGCAAGTCCACCCAGCCTCCCTGATGACGTGTATTGGCACAGAAACCGGTCAGAGGAGTACACCAGTGGCCTGGAAGGTTATGCAGAGAATTGGAGTGCGCACCTTTCCTTGTTTTTTCCTTATTTTGCAGGATCTTGAGGGGTGGAATCCTCAAGACCTGACAGGGTGCCGCACCAGGGTTATATATGCCCGGCTTTGGAGTGCCTCACTTGAGGCTACACTCCCCCCCTTTCTCCACTGTGGGATTGGGTGTGAGCGTTTTCTCTGCTGACCAGATTACTACATCTACCAGTAGCCCTTGCAGCAGATTTTTATCACCTGCACCTGCGGTGAGCTGCAAGTCCACCCAGCCTCCCTGATGACGTGTATTGGCACAGAAACCGGTCGGAGGAGTACACCAGTGGCCTGGAAGGTTATGCAGAGAATTGGAGTGCGCACCTTTCCTTGTTTTTTCCTTATTTTGCAGGATCTTGAGGGGTGGAATCCTCAAGACCTGACAGGGTGCCGCACCAGGGTTATATATGCCTGGCTTTGGAGTGCCTCACTTGAGGCTACACTCACCCCCTTTCTCCACTGGGGGATTGGGCATGAGCATTTTCGCTGCTGACCAGATGACTACATCTACCAGTGGCCCTTGCAGCAGATTTTTATCACCTGCACCTGCGGTGAGCTGCAAGTCCACCCAGCCTCCCTGATGACGTGTATTGGCACAGAAACCGGTCGGAGGAGTACACCAGTGGCCTGGAAGGTTATGTAGAGAATTGGAGTGCGCACCTTTCCTTGTTTTTTCCATATTTTGCAGGATCTTGAGGGTTGGAATCCTCAAGACCTGACAGGGTGCCACTCCAGGGTTATATATGCCCGGCTTTGGATTGCCTCACTTGAGGCTACACTCCCCCCCTTTCTCCACTGTGGGATTGGGTGTGAGCGTTTTCTCTGCTGACTAGATGACTACATCTACCAGTAGCCCTTGCAGCAGATTTTTATCACCTGCAACTGCGGTGAGCTGTAAGTCCACCCAGCCTCCCTGATGACGTGTATTGGCACAGAAACCGGTCGGAGGAGTACACCAGTGGCCTGGAAGGTTATGCAGGGAATTTGAGTGCGCACCTTTCCTTGTTTTTTCCACATTTTGCAGGATCTTGAGGGGTGGAATCCTCAAGACCTGACACGGTGCCGCACCAGGGTTATATATGCCCGGCTTTGGACTGCCTCACTTGAGGCTACACTCCCCTCCTTTCTCCACTGTGGGATTGGGTGTGAGCGTTTTCTCTGCTGACCAGATTACTACATCTACCAGTAACCCTTGCAGCAGATTTTTATCACCTGCACCTGCGGTGAGCTGCAAGTCCACCCAGCCTCCCTGATGACGTGTATTGGCACAGAAACCGGTCGGAGGAGTACACCAGTGGCCTGGAAGGTTATGCAGAGAATTGTAGTGCGCACCTTTCCTTTTTTTTTCCTTATTTTGCAGGATCTTGAGGGGTGGAATCCTCAAGACCTGACAGGGTGCCGCACCAGGGTTATATATGCCCGGCTTTGGAGTGCCTCACTTGAGGCTACACTCCCCCACTTTCTCCACTGTGGGATTGGGTGTGAGCGTTTTCTCTGCTGACCAGATTACTACATCTACCAGTAGCCCTTGCAGCAGATTTTTATCACCTGCACCTGCGGTGAGCTGCAAGTCCACCCAGCCTCCCTGATGACGTGTATTGGCACAGAAACCGGTCGGAGGAGTACACCAGTGGCCTGGAAGGTTATGCAGAGAATTGGAGTGCACACCTTTCCTTGTTTTTTCCATATTTTGCAGGATCTTGAGGGGTGGAATCCTCAAGACCTGACAGGGTGCCACTCCAGGGTTATATATGCCCGGCTTTGGAGTGCCTCACTTGAGGCTACACTCCCCCCCTTTCTCCACTGTGGGATTGGGTGTGAGCGTTTTCTCTGCTGACCAGATGACTACATCTACCAGTAGCCCTTGCAGCAGATTTTTATCACCTGTTCCTGCGGTGAGCTGCAAGTCCACCCAGCCTCCCTGATGACGTGTATTGGCACAGAAACTGGTCGGAGGAGTACACCAGTGGCCTGGAAGGTTATGCAGATAATTGGAGTGCGCACCTTTCCTTGTTTTTTCCATATATATATATATGTTTTATAATAAATGCAAGCTTGTGTGGAAACTTCGTTGTCAGAGTCTATGAAATATCTGATGTAAAAATTGTTGTTTTTATTATTTCCAGACGGGGCGAATCCAATCGCACGGCATTGTAAATACCCTTTTTACAATGTGCTCAATGATATCTCTACAGATTTGATTACCCATATCACTACGGCAGTGAATCTGTCTTTTCAAGAGGGGTTGATTCCAAGATGCTTGAGGCATGCACGTGTGCTTCCGCTGTCAAGGAGTTCCCCCGCTTCTCACCTGAGTCCGATCTTTGCTGGATTTCTTGGTCGATGCCTCCTTGCGGACGGATCGGGTCCTGAATAAGGCTGCACGAGTCTCTTCCAAATCCAGCGTGCGTTCAAAGTTCCGGGATGCAATGATCCAGGAATCCAGGAAATTAAGAAAGTGCACTACACAGCACACGTGTCCAGGAAGTAAGAACGAAAGGAGAGGGCTAGGAATGGAGTTAGTAGGGACAGAATCAGGGAAACAATACCGCAAGCTACGGAGCACACATCTGGTCGCTATTTCGCAATAGCATTGAGCCGTGAGGAGCCGCGGGGGTCTGGTCTATTAGTAGAACACGCTACGTCCAATGTGTAGAGCGAGGAAAGGGTTTCAGGCTGGACGGCCATGTTGGGAGTACCAGGGAGTGTAAGCCCTGTTGAGACAAGGACCAGGAAGTCCAAAAGGGGCGCGTTCTGTAGGTCATGACAGCATGCCTCCTCCGAATACCCGTTCCTCCAGTTGTTCCCAGGTTCTTTCACTAGGAGGATATCCCTTCCATTCAACCAGGTATTGAAGCTGACACCGTTTATACCTGGAGTCGCATATTTGGGACACTTCATATTCCAGTTGGTTGTAGACCAGCAGAGGAGGGGGTCTACAGGATTCCTGGGAGGATTGGATGTAGGGTTTTAATAAGGATGTGTGAAAAACTGGGTGAATTTTCTTCCAGGATTCTGGTAGTTTGTTCCTGTATGAGACTTGATTTATAATTTCCTTGATGGGAAATGGACCATAGTACCGAAGGGCCAATTTGTTTGGCCGTAGATGTCAGGGTAGTAATTTCGAGGACAACCAGACTTGATATCCAATTGCATAAGAAGGCCCTGGTCTTCTTTTGGAATCCGCATACCTCTTAGTCTATGTTCTGGCCTTCTCTAAATTTTCTTTGGCCTCCTGGTGTAAGTTGATGAGGGTTTCGATCTAGGAGTCGACAGTAGGTACCGGTGTGGGATGAGGGAGAACAGAGGGTAGAACCAATGGATGGAAACCTTGGCTACAATAAAAGGGACTGGTCTTAAGTGCAGAATGATCGGAATTGTAGGCGAATTCAGCCACGGATATCAGGAGCGACCAGTCATCCTGAACCTTGGTGGCGATACATCGAAGATACTGTTCCAGGGTCTGATTAGCACATTCTGTGGCCCGTTGGTTTGAGGATGATAACCTAATGAGAGGGCGCGTTGGATTCCTAAAATGCGACAGAGATGTTTCCAGAATTGTGAGATGTATTGAGGTCCTCCTTCAGATATGATCTTGGAAGGAAGTCCATGTAGACGGAATATGTGTTCCTGAAAGATTCCAGCAAGTTCGGACGAGGATGGTAGCTTACACAGGGGTGTAAAATGAGCCAAATGAGTGAACAAATCAATGGTAACCATGATGGTCGTGAATCCTCGGGAAGGTGGTAATTCCACAATGACGTCTGTAGCAATGAATTCCCATGGCCTTGTTGGCAGTGTAGGTTGCAGTAGAAGACCCGCCGGTCTCTTGTTATCATGTTTATTTTGACTACAGATAGCACAAGCTTGGATGTACTGCTGTACGTCGGTCTTCATTCCAGGCCACCAAAACTGTCATTGTATGAGGCGGAGGGTGTTGGTTATGCCACGATGTCCGGAGTGAAGGGTATCATGACAGAGGTTTATTATTCTTTGTTGTAATTTCTGTGTGGGAATGACCAGTGCATTGTCCTTGAATAAATATCCTTCCTTGACTCTTAGATTCCATTGATTCTTCCTTGAAATATCCTTCCACAGATCAGAGGATTGGGTTTGCACTCGAATTTCTTCCAGGAGATTGACTGCTTGAGCTACAAAGATCGTGTGGGGAAACATTTTAGGGTAGGCCCTATCTTCAGTTGTTACATAGTCAGGATGTCGAGATAAGGCGTCAGCAATCAGGTTTTGTGATCCGGGAACATGAGTGATGTGGAACTGGTACTGGGCAAAGAAGTAGGCCCAACGCGCCTGGCGACTGTTCATACACTCCAATGACTGTAGAATTTGAAGATTCCGATGGTCCGTGCGGACCTGAACTGGATGTCTAGCACCCAGAAGTAGATGTTACCATTCAGTGAAGGCTTGGCGGATGGCTAACAGTTCCTTTTCCAGGACTGAGTAGTGTGTCTCACTGGGAGTCAGGGTTCGTGAAAGGTAAGCAACAGGGTGTTTCAGTTTATCCTCAAATTCCTGCTTCAACACCGCTCCTATGGCGTAGTTAGAGGCATCCGTTTCCACTAGGAATGGTTGATTTATGTCGTGTTGGGCTAAGATGGGGGCTTGCGTGAACTCTGCCTTTAAACGTTGGAATGCCTTATCTTGCGGTGTAGACCAGATAAAGGGGGTATCTTTCTTCAAGAGAGCAACGATCGGCTGAACGATCTCGGAAAAGGTGGATATGAACTTCCGGTAGAAATTGGCAAGCCCCAGGAAGGATTGAACTTGTTTCACAGACGTGGGAACGACCATGCCAGTATGGCCTTTACCTTTGAAGGGTCCATACCAATTCCTTCTGGGTTAAGAATGAATCCTAGGTATTGAACAGAAGTAACGTGAAACAAGCATTTTTCGGGTTTGGCTAAAAGTTTGTGTTCACAGAGTCATTGTGATACTGCCTTTACATGTTCTTCATGCTTTAGAAGGTCCTTGGAAAAGATCAATATGTCGTCCAGATAGACAATGACGAAGAGGAATAACATATCAGAGAACACCCTATCCATGAAACGTTGAAAAACTGTGGGGGCATTAGCTAGTCCAAAGGGCATGACTAGATATTCATAATGACCAAAGGGTGTTCTAAAGGCTGTTTTCCATTTGTCTCCTTCCCGGACACAGATCAAATGGTAGGCATCCCGGAGATCCAACTTTGTGAATATTACGGCGCCTCTCACAGCTTCCAGGATATCCGAGATCAAGGGCAATGGGTACCGGTCTTTGAGGGTGCATTGATTTAAGCCACGATAGTCGAGGCAAGGTCTGAGTTCCTTGGTTTCATTCTTGGGAAAAAAGAACAACAAAGCACCCACTGGAGATTTAGAAGGTCTTATGGTGCCATTTTCAAGTTTGGTATCCAGGTATTCTCGGAGGGCTTTTTTCTCAGGTTCGGAAAGAATGAACATTCTGCCAAAGGGAATCACTGCTGAGGGATCTGTATCTATGGCGCAGTCTTCAGGTCTGTGAGGGGGTAAGGCCTGGACTATGGCAGTTGAAAATACATCAGCATATCCCTGATAGGCCTCAGGGACTTGTATGATATTGGAAACCATGAGTGGTGTTTGCTGGTCTGTTGGTCGTTCTTTAGGGGGTGTCAAGGAGGGATCCAGGAATAGACAGTGAGACATACAAAACTCTGAGCCTAGGAATAGTGATCCTGCTGTCCAATTGATGTATGGATTGTGCTTCTGTAACCAGGGCATACCCAATACCATGGGGTAATGAGCTGACTTAATGATGTCGAATGTAATCCGCTCTTGGTGATGGTTTATAGAAAGCTGGATCTCTTTAGTCTGCAGGCTTATGGGCCCTGAAGTGAGGGGTCTTCCGTTGATTGCTTCCACCGGCTGCATGGTGCTTCGTGTCTCGTATGGAATATGATGACTAACAACCCAATCTTGATCAATGAAAATTCCCATAGCTCCACAGTCTACCAAGGCCAAAATGGAATAGATCTTATTCTTGGAGGGCGATAGGAAGGCCTGCAGTATCACCAAATTGTTATGTCCAGGAGAGTTCAAGGATGGAATTGATGTGGAGCAAACATCTCTCTCCCGAAGCTCTGCTCCATCTAGGATCGGGAGCTGGTGTTTCCCAAATACAGAGGAGGGGCTAGAGGACACTCCCTAACCAAGTGTTTATCTGAGGCACAATACATGCACAACCCCGTATGAATCCTTCTCATCCTTTCTTGCGGGGATATAGGTCCACGGAAGGCTCCTATCTGCATGGGTTCTGGTTCAGTGACTGAGCCTGGGTTTGTGTCCGTCTTGGTGGTACTCCCAAAGGACACTTTCAGAGGATTTCCTCTGGATTTCTTCTTCTCTGCCTTCCTTTCCTGGATTCGAACGTCTATTTGCATGGCAAGGTCCATTAGTGCCTGGAATGAGTTTAGGCAAGCCACTCTGGCCATCTCATCCTTAATCTCCTCATTCAGTCCTCTCCTGAAAAGGGTAAAGCTCGCCTCAGGGGACCAATCAGCTTCCTTGGCTAATTGCTTGAATCGGGTTACAAAGGTGAGCATATCCTGGGATCCCTGCTGAAAGTCTAACAGGCGTTCCTGGGCACTATAGACTTGCTCTGGGCGATCAAACATGGTTTTAAGGGCCTGTTTGAACCCATCATAGTCATCTAGGAGAACATCAGCGGAATTAACGAGGGGCATAGCCGAGGTTAATGCATTTCCTGAAAGGTGAGAAATTATGAAACCCACTTTAGCCCTGGGAGTCGAAAAGTGTTAGGGCTTAAAAGTAAAGTGGACCAAACATGAATCCAGGAATCCACTAAGGGTTTTTGCCGACCCATCGTATTTGTCAACTATGCCGCCCAGCAACACACTTTCTTTTGTGGCAAAATCACGGGATAGAACCAATTGTTCCAACCTCTTCTATTGAGAGCGGGGTTTTCCGACATGAGATTCTATACCTTGTTTGATAGTTCTTGCATGCCACGCATCAGGTCCTGAACGGCCGCTTCCATGTCCATATCGAGTTCGGTTGGGTCGCGTCTCAAACTGTCAAGGAGTTCCCCCCTTCTCACCTGAGTCCGATCTTTGCTGGATTTCTTGGTCGATACCTCCTTGCGGACGGATTGGGTCTTGAATAAGTCTGCACAAGTCTCTTCCGACTCCAGCGTGCGTTCAAAGTTCTGGGATGCAATGATCCAGGAATCCGGGAAATTAAGAAAGTGCACTACACAGCACACGAGTCGAGGAAGTAAGAAAGAAAGGAGAGGGACTAGGAATGGAGTTAGTAGGGACAGAATCAGGGAAACAATACCGCGAGCTACGGAGCACACGTCTGGTCGCTACTTCACAATAGCATTGTGGCGCGCGGAGCCGCGGGGGGCGTGGTCTATTAGTAGAACACGCTATGTCCAACGTGTAGAGCGAGGAAGGTGTTTCAGGCTGGATGGCCATGTTGGGAGTACCAGGGAGTGTAAGCCCCGTTGAGACAAGGACCAGGAAGTCCAAAAGGGGCGCGTTCTGTAGGTCATGACATCCGCTGTTGAAGAAGCCATCGCTGGATCCAGCCGTCCTGGCTAACTTCCGTCCCATCTCCCTTCTCCCATCTTTGATGAAGGTGCTTGAGGCTCTGGTCTCTCCCCTCCTGTCATCTTTTATGGACATTTCTGGTTTCTTTGATACTTTTCAGTCTGGTTTCAGACCAGGGAGAGGTACCGAATCCATTCTTAATTCTCTATTCAACGACCTCACCCGCCTGGTTGACCAAAGCAGTGTGGGAGCTCTCCTCCTACTTGACCTCTCAGCCACATTAGACATGATAGATAATTCTATCTTGATCTCCTGCTTGTCAAGTGCGGGCCTTGGAGGTCAGGTACTGAACTGGTTTGCAGCCTTTCTGGCTGACCGGTCCCAGTCAGTCTTTCTGCCACCTTTTTGTTCTGAATTCATTTCACTGTTCTGCGGAGTTCCACAAGGATCTGCGCTTTCACCATTTCTTTTTAACATCTATATTCACCCTCTTCTTCTTCTTATCATATCTCATGACTTCCCGCTTTTATTGCTATGCGGAGGATACACAGATCCTGGTTCGCCTAGATCTTCCGTGCCCTGAGACTACAGCCCAGCTCAGAAGCTGCCTAAATGATTTGGGTGCTTGAATGGCAAATAACTCTTTAAAACTCAATGGCAGCAAAACAGAAGTCTTTGTGGCGGTAATGACTATTTCTCTCACTTACTGGACCCCTGACTTCTGGCCTGCTTCTTTTGGCCCTTTCACCTCTCCGTCCCCCGTAGTGATAAATCTGGGGGTAAAGTTCTCATCTTTCCTTGGCTATGACCGAACAGGTGGGTGCAGTACGCAAGTCTGGTCATTTCAAACTGAGCACCCTTTGGAAGGTTCTTCCTTTTATTCCTGGTCACTTTCATGCCCCGGTGGTAGCAGCGTTTTTTTCTTAGTACGGCTGATTATTGTAACTCACTGTACCTCGGGCAACCATGATACCTAATAAACCACATTCAAATGTTCCAGAATGCTGCAGCCAGAGCAGTCCTGTGCCCCCCTGCACGCACTGACATGTCACTGCTCTTGAAACAACTGCACTGGCTTCCGATCGAAAAGCAAATACTGTTTAAATCTATGTGCCTGGCGCATCGTGTCTTCTACAAGTTAGCAGCTGAATATCTTCAAGAGCAATGTGTCCAAAATGTCCCTGGTCACCCTCTCCAGTCTCTCCAGTCCCCTGTGTTAGACGGACTAGGTCCGGTGGCCGTTGCTTTCTCTGTGGCAGCAGCGATTGCATGGAACCAACTGCCTTGGGCACTGCGTTCGACTTCTAACCGCTTGGCCTTCCGGGGGGTCCTGAAGACCCTTCTCTTCTGATGAGCCCCTCTTTGATATGTTTGTTCTGGTCCACCCTTGTCTGCTCAGCGCCATGATGCCTCTGGGGGTACGTGCGCTTTATAAGACTATATAATATAACATAACATAACATAACATAACATAACATAACATAACATACAAATCAGATGCATACACAGGGCAACTATAGTAAGGTAAACACGAATACCATGACTAGAGAATGAAAATGAGAGCTGTTGGACTCTGTTTCTTGTTTCTTGTATGTACACCATGAGTTTAGGCAAACCTCTATTGAAAGTAAGTTAAAAACATTGTGCAATTTAAAAGTATAAATACATAGCACTTTTAGTGTATGGTCTGTTCAATGCAGTTTGTCTAGGTCAAGTCATGTGCATACAATGCTTACTCTCAATAAAGGAAAACAACTTCCCAGGATATGTGATGACACCAGTGGTGTCCTTGTTGATGCCATTTGTGAGGTCATCTTTGTTGTCCTGGGTGTTATCTGAACAATGCATTGTGGGGTGAAAGTTATGGGTGCATAGCTTATCATAAATGGCTCTAAATTTAAAAGGTTTTTATTAGATTAACTTAACCATAACCACTTTAAAAAAGATTTTTTTTCAACATATATACATATATATTACACGGCCTGCGGTAGTGGGCATGTAGTTATGGTTAAGTTTCTCAACCTATTGGAAGAGCACTTTTTGGGCAGCTTATAACTTCTCCCCCCCTGGACATATCGGCACAAAACTTTGCAAAAAAAGTATATGGCCCTGTCAGAATGATTCTGCAAAGTTTGGTGATGTTTTGTGTAGGATGGCAAAGTTATAAGGGGTGTCACAAAATGTGTGGTTTTTCCCATAGACGTAAAGGACAAAACATGTTGCTCACACCTACAGCACAAACTGCTGGATAGCTTAACACCAAATTTGTGCCCGGAGTGACAGTTTGGTCCAGAAAGAGTGATTTTGTAAATTTGGTGTAAATCTGTACAGTCTTTTTCTTTTAAATGTCAAAAAAGTAGGTTAAAAAAATTGTGATATCTGGGATCGGTCTGCAGACTCACTTCCCTGATTGGTCCGAGTACGGGCCTCTGATGGGTCCGGAGGATGAGGTGATGTCTGTGGACGGCAAACGGGCCAGCTGATTGGATGGTGAAAAGTGTGAGGTGCATCATATTTTCGGGAAATCACTGCCATGTTTGATTCACGGACATCATCCATTGTCTGTGAACTTTGCAGTAAAAACATATTAAAAAACACAACATTGCACTTGTGAAACTAATTAAACAATATCTATGAAGGTGAAGGGTGATGAGGATGGGATGGGATATGGCCATAAAAAGCAAAAAAACGGGCGACTTGTGACATCCATGTAATGTTTGCGAACATCTCAGATGTTTGGGGGCATCCATACATACTTTCACTTTACAGGGCTCGGGAAAAGCAGTTATTGGATGGATTGCTTATAACTTTGGAGCCACTGAATGAAACTGTATGACATTTTTTGGTATTATTTTAGACATGACCTTGAATGGTTGTACAAAGTTTGATGCTGTTTTGCCAAGAGGGAACACAATTAAATTAGATGTGGGGTGGGGGTTCCAACATATTTGAAAGGCTTATACATTTGGTGCCATATTTGCAAAGTTGGGTGGGAATTTGTGAACCGGGGGCATAATTAGAGGGGGATTTATATATTTTTAGATGGGTTTTAACTTTGCTGCCATTTGATGAATGTGCACAAAAGATTTTAGAAAGATTATATACCGGACATTGAATTTTTCTGCAAAGTCTGAATGGATTTTGTCAACTGGGAGCAAACGTTGTATGACTATTTTATGTACGTACATTTTGACACTTTTCAAAAAATAAAACATGGATGGATTGCAGGAAATGTGTGCACGGAGCATTGGCAAGGACGTGAGAAGCATGGTTTTGCAAATGTGTCCATGTTTTATTATTTTTAAAGTGTCATAATCTAGGTACAACAAATAGGGATATACTGAGGTATAGTCGGTGGCCATGGGCAGTGGCCAGATTGTCAGAGTCATGGCCTGTGGCCATGGGCAGTGGATATGTGCAGTGGCCCGATTTTCTGAGTCATGGCCAAAGGCCATCACTCGGATAGATAATCTGGCTACTGTCCATGACCACGAGGGACTGGAAATGGGGTTACAGTGGGCATGGCCACCAGGGGCTGGCTGTGTGGTGAAGTTTTTCAAAATTGGAATAGGTTTGAATGGGAAAATAAATTCTGCCCATGGCTAAAATTCTGTCCATGGCCTCAGCCCGAAGTGCTGCACAGGATTGCATCAACAGATCGCTATGACTATCACTGCATACACTCTGAGACAGTGCTAATAAGCAGATAATTACCAAGCAAGCTGTGCCTGGTGCCAATGTGGTCACGAGACCGCCCCTTGAAATCATTGCCCACCTTTAATTGCCAGCATAGTGGGACACATATTGAGATTGGATGCTGGACTAATTTCTGAATTTTTTTGCAAAGTGCCTTAAGGTTTAGTCCTGGGGGGGCAAAGATATAGGGGGGGGCCCAAAACAAAATGTCTTTTTTCCCATAGATATTTCCACCAAATTTGTGGCAGGAGTGGTGGCTTAGTCCCGAAAGTGTGCTTTTGTTAATTTGGTGTAAATCCATCCAGTAGTTTTTTTTTTTTAAATGACCAAACCATAAGGCAAACAAATGTCCCTGTTTGCTCTGTAGACAGGACATAGGACACTGATTGGTTCATCAACTTGCATCATGTCTGCGGACACGCAATGTGTTTGCCGATTGGCATCAGTGAGGCGTGAGGTGCGTCACATCGATGCACCCGCCATTTATGTCCTCGGACAGCGTGGCGGCGAACAGAGGAAACATGTAATTTTGGGTAGTGTTTTGGTGTACAGGAGTGCTTGGAGTTCTTGGGGAGGGTTGGGGAGAAAGAGATGGGTCAAATACTGTATTTGTTTAGGTGGTAGGTGCCCCTGATGTGTTTGCCATGTCCGCGGTCTTCGCGGATGTCCGCGGACATAATAAATGCACTACTAGCTATTTTGGTTTAGTATGATGTTGGTTTTGGTTTGTTAGTAGTGCACTGATTGTAATTAATATCCCCTATAAGCAGTCCACATACCACAGTCTAAATGTTTGGTAGCATAGATGTGTTATGCTGTGGTGGTTGTGGCCAGGGCCTTGGGTGCATGGCCGAAGACTCTAGGCCCTGTCCACAACCATCGCATCATAGCACACCCATAGAATCAAACACCCATCATATATTCACAACACTGTTTCATTTGTAGAGTTTGTATGTGAAGTTTTGGCTAGGCCTTTCACTGATTTAGAGGGAGGTAATTTTGCTGTTTATGGTTGAAAGCATATTATTGCTTGAAATGGGTGCACTGTTTGAATTATGATGCTCTCATATAAATGTAGTTGTTGCAGGGGTTTTGGTAGTGGGAATAATTCCAAGTTATTTGTGAGAGCATGTGAAGGTGTTTGGTTGTTGTCATGTTTTGCAGTGTAGTAATTGCAAAGTATTAAGGGGTCAGTAATTTTGTATCTGTTTCCTGCTATAAGGTAGAGAACTAATTGGAACCATTTGGAATCTTCATTGTCTTCTATTTTGCACGTTATGTCTACAGTTTTTGTGCTACTTTTATAAAAAGTCCTACGCCACACACACACATGGTTTGGTACTTCAGTGGAGGTACTTTTAGTATTTCTTTTTTGTATGTGTGTAATAGAAGGTTGTTATTTGTACAGTTGTTGCTTGTTTGTTGTAAAGCTAATGCATTTTGGATATGCTCTATTTCTTCGAGTAGTTGTTTGGCTGTACCATGTAGAAGAATGTTATTTAAATTGGCTAGTGCTAAAGCAGGACTTTTAGCATAGTAGAGTTTATGGACCAGATTTCTTATAGTTGAATGATGTGTTGATATCATTTTGAAACGATGGAAGGTGATTTTGCAAATAGGTCCTGAAATGCAGGCTAATGAATGTCCTTGTAATCCTGTGTATTTGTGCACTGGACAGGCATCCACATTTTGTAATAGTTTCATTTTGAATTTGAATTTGTCTTTGCTTTTTCCATATTGGTTGAGGAACTGGCGTAAAGATTTGAAAGATTTTTTGGCAATGTTACACATTGATGTGCACGCCCATTTGTAGACTGGACGTGTTGGTTCAGTAGAATGGAGAGGTGATATTGAGCTTTCTGCGGATATTTTTGTGAGCAGAGTTTCTTGTTCCATAATGGTGTTATTAAGTTTTTCATACCCTCGTCCACTGCTATGTATGGCAATTGGGTGTGTTTGCTGTTGTTTATATGCTTCTTCATTAAAACATGGTTCTGTGGTTGTGGTGTGACTCCATTCACCTCCACAGATGTTTAAGAAGCTATTTTTGTTGATATTCTGTTTATTGAGAAGTCATTTTTGTACTTTAGTAGATCGTTTTTTTAGTGGTTTTACTCTGTTTAAAACTAAAATAAATAACTTCCTTTTGAGAAGGATTGCACTGTCTATGAGAGCTTCTAGGATTAATTTTCTACTGTAGGTTTTAAGGGAGGTGCATGATTTCTCTCCTGTTTTTATAAGGTTCTGAAGGACTCTGTGGCGGAACATTTTTTGTGAAATATTTTTTTTGGTATGGTTACTTGCCACTATATCAAGATTTATAGGTGCAGCATTAGTAGTAGTGATAGTTGAAGTCTTGTTAATCACTTTAAAAAGCATGCTCGAATACAAAGGAACTATTCACAATCTTGCGAGAACTCGAATCCCCCATATCACCACCTGATAACGTACCTAAAGACAAGCAATGGTGTACCAATATCCAAAATGCCCTCGCAAATAAAGTCAAAACACTGCAATCAAAAATTGCTATAAAAAAGCCTTGCTCCCTGTAATATGCAACCTGTAACCAAGTTCTAAGCATTCTTGTTATTCTGTGCGCCCAGCTACCCAAAGGTTTTCTGGCGCCCTATAAATAATCAAACAAACAAACAAGCTTTCTGTTTCGTTTTACATTTCGATAAAGGAGGCAAAGTTTCTGTACTGGAAGTTTGTTTTGTTTTGCTTAATGACTGTATTAGCTGTTTTGTTTGAACTTTTTGTACAAAATCTGCTAGAGATGGATGCTTATTTTGGACACTTTTATTTTGATTTGCTCTACTTTTGCATTGCTTTCTACGGAGTTGCTTTTTGGAAGACATTCTTTGGGGGCTGTTGTGCAGTGTATGCGTGCTTTGTGCATGAGTGTCTGAGTATGATGATAATAGTAAATGTATAGAGCACACTTTTTTAATGTTAAGTTATTGGATGTTAAGAAATAGAAGAAATACTTACGTGCATTTTTTGCAATTTTTACAGGGCAAATGGCAGAGATTGTACAGAAAAGCATGCAATCTATGCATTTGTGACAGTGTGGGAAATAAAGCAGAAGGATTTCATATAGTGGCAGTGGTGTTGTTTGAGTTGGGAGCCTTTCTAATGATATTGTCTGTGTGTGTGCTCGAATGAAGATGCATGCAGTCATCCTGGCTGTGTGTAATTTTATAACACACTGCACAGCTTTTTTCATAATTGTATTGTTATTTCTCCCATATTTTAATATGAAATATTTTATTTTAGATAGCTGTGTGAGTAAACAAATCTTTGGAGAGCAGACAGGTTTGCAATTAACACTTCAGCATAGCAGCCAAGAAATGACTTTAAGTTCATTTTACAGTTTATACAGGGTAAGTGGCAGTTACTCTGTTTATATGTATTCCTAGAAGAGCTGTACATGTACTGTGTAGAAAATATGCATACCTGTAGTCTGTGTTCATGCATATGGATGTCCATGAATCTGCTAGTAGAAATCTTGGGGTGTTTTATAGTAGTTGTTTCTGTAGGTCCGTTGCAGTGACATCCGAATTGTAATGAGAGTGATTAATAGTACATCTAAAGTGCTGATCTGTGATGATAGAGTTAGATGTAGAGTTATTGGATGTGAATGGTGGATGATTGTGTGACTGCTTAACAGTAGCCAATGAGGAAATGGTGCAGAGAGTGATGTGGAAAGAGTAGGAGGGCTGCCCCAGTGGACACCGCTGCTGTCTGAGGACAGGGCGTGCAACATCCAGGGTTTCTCAGCGAATGCAGCATGGAAAGGGGACTGTAGGGATCAGCCAATTAGATGTTGAGGTTGTGGTTTGTGTTGAAAGAGGCTGTGTGTAGTGAAGATGGCACAGGTGGAGAAAGTCAGGGTGTTGGTGGTTAGATAAATGTTGTGCATGGTTTGGAGTAGTATGCTAAATGTAGAAACGTGGCAAACAATTTTGATGTTAAAGGAGTGGAAGTGGTGTGGAGAACTGTGCCTGGTTTCAATGTGCAGGGAATTGTACAAGTTTGTGGAGCTATGGGCAGGGTGAACATTCCATATGTAGTTGTTTTGCACTGTGGTGCTTTGCATTTGGGGTATGTCAGTGCCCCTACTTTGTTGGCAGATTTGCAACACTTGGTTCAGGCAGTAATGAAAATACTTCCAAATGCCAAGGTTATTTTTTCTGGTTTAGTATCTACTGCAATATGGGAAAATAATTTTGTTTTTTGTCCTCAGCAGGTGGAGAGAGGAAGATGTAGCGTGGGCTTTATTGAGGTAGGTTGCAGACCTTCTCATTTTCTGTTTTACAGTAATGTTGGTATCATTATATATCACCCATCTACACTTCTTTTTTATATAAGCAGTCTAGTGACCCGCATTGGTTGTGGCTCCTGCGTGGTCGATTATACCTACTGTTGTGAAGGTTTTCTTACCAAGTGATAGTCTACCTTGTGTGAATCCCGTTAGCTTGCAGTTGTTTTTGGTACCATCTGCATTATAATGTAAAAGCATTACTATTACATATTTAGTATGTGTCTTTATTTGTAAGGTGGCAAGACCCCAACAATGTTCATCTCACTAGTGACCGAAAGTGGGCTAGTACAAACACTTGTGTGCAAATTATGGTCCTCTAATATATAACTGTAGTCATTGGGGTCAGGGGACTGCGGCCTGGCTGCAGGGGGTTGAAGCAGGGTTTGCTCGGACATTCTAATACGAGCACATTCTGTCAGGGCTTGAGACTTGCTCCTTTGAAAAATGTTTACGTGATTTGCCGTGTGAACAGGAGATGGGTTGATCTGACAGCTGGTGTGGCCTGGCTGTGGGAGTCGATGGGAGAGTGCAAAGTTCTCCAGAGGAAAAAAATTAATCCGTAGACATGTTGCTCGCATTGGTGAATAGTAGCAAACCATTCACATGTTTTTTCTAAAATATTTATAATGCCACTATGGTCTGAAGGGCTATTGCCTCCCATTCTGAGTGAAGGTCAGAGCTGTTGAATTTTTGTTTCCGAGCTGAGCAAACCCACGCATCGTACACAGTATAAGGTTCAATTGTTTTTCGACCTTGAAACAAAGGGAGGATTCCGAAAGGAATGCCTGAAGGGAGGGATGTAACTATTTTAAATATGATAATGTTCACCATTCCAAAACTGGACAAAGGAACATGTAATTTCTTTTTATGAAAATTCGTTGACCTGAACGGAATGTCTGCGTTACGCCGATAGAATGGAAATGCCGAATAGTATGTAAGTTTTACTTTCGACAATTCTATAGACAAACTAGTCAACTTATAATTCGCCAATTGTTATTGGTGGCTTGCATTGTATACGGTTGTCGTTTGTGGCATATTGCAATGACACGCAATTACAACTTGTGTGTGCACTTGGCTTTGTCCTGTGCACATCGGCAGTCCAGTAGTGAGATGCGTGTAGTCCACTAGTAGGTTCCCCCAGGTTCCACAAACACGTATTTCAATGCTAATATTTAATTAAAATTCCATCTATGTGTTCTTCTTGGCCTTAGCTTGCTCCCTGATTGTAGCGTCAGCCTCCGCATCCCATTTCGAGCTGACCATACTCCATAGCACTAATTTAGGAAACAAATTCAAGAGTACTTTCCACGTTGTTTTCTCTGTGTTCCCATTGTTTCACGTCCGTGTTTATCAATAGTTGTAAATCAGGCCAAATTAATGGTTAAAATTATAAACTGTAATAAAGATCAGCTACTGAGACACATTTCTGTTATCTTTTTTTAAACAGGTAATCCTGCCTTTCTGCGATTGTCATCAATTCCAGATACCAACTGGAATAACCGTCAGCGGCAGATACACGTGAATGGGTGGATCACAGTGACTCTTTTTTGGGACGATCGCCACGGGCCGATATGCCCTTACACGGTACCAGCGATAAAGACCAACCTGACATTGTTTACAGTGGCCTAGCGCCAAGCTGATGCCAAAGCCTTGCGATTCACAGTGCATGCAATGCGCTTCTTATACCCAAAAGGAACACTGTGTGACTCATGATAAACATTTGTGCATAGAGAACAAAGAAAATAATTACCTATTTGCTTGAATATGGCAATCGCCGGTTGTTCTCGGAGTGTTTATTGTGAAATAAAAGTACTTTAAAAATTGTACAGTTTTGCTATTTCCCTTAAAAGTATGGTTTTATATTGAAAATTGAGAGGCGCTGTGTTGTGAGATGATGTGTGCTGATATTCCGGGTTCTGCGTCAAGTAACGTTATCACGTAGGTGATGACTAGGTGCGTTTGGCTATGCTGTCCAGTAACGTCCTAGAGATAGGTGGAGAATATCGCTAGGTTTGGTGATGTCAGCCTCAGGGGCGGGGCAAATGAATTAGTGCCGCCAGGGCAGTCCACCTCGGGGGATGTGGCAACGGATAAGATTATCAAAAGATGGCCACGCCCTGCTGCCTGATTTCACGTGTAAAAAAGAGGAAAAATACTGTAAGGTGCACAGGAAATGTTTGTACAATCGATCAACGTATGATTAGAAGCACATGCCCGAACACTTGGGACAATAATATTTCTGAGCGCACTATTCTTTTAATAGATCCATTTCTTTCTGCATTCACTGCAGATGATTTTCTAAGGTCTCTGTGTCTGTATTATCTGTAATGTCTGTATGGTGTGTGCCAGAATACAAGAGTTTGAAAACCATCCCTGCTTAAAACAAAAAAAACAAACAATTGCAGTGGTAAATCAAATGCAAATGAAAACCAAGGAATGGATGACACTCCATTGTCTGAATCAATGATGGCCGAATTCATTCGTCTTGCACAATTAGTAGAAAATGAAGAAGACATTTTTAACGAAGGGAAAAAAAATTGGGATGATAATACGGTCCCAAAAACAGGCAACAATGACGTTTCTAAAAAAAAACAAGACGAAAGAACCATGCAAAAGATTAGTACAGAAAAAACAGCACAAGAAGAAGAAGAAAATCATGTCCGGAGTTGAAATACAAGCTGCTGAAAATGACGGTAAGCAAAGTGATGTCATCATGAACACTAATAAGAGGAAAAAGAAGACTGGAAAATCTAACAGATTTATCCATAAACTGGAGAAATAAAAACAAGTGGCACAGATACTAAAGGGAAAACAAGGGAAAAAAAAATCTTGCAAACAAAAAACAAAGAAAACCGAAGAAGAAGAAAAAAAACACGAACGACAATAATGTTGCAAAATCTACCGTTGGTAGTCAAACAGAATTTCCAAAAAAAATCTGAAAATAGCTTCAATATTTCTCAAACCAGTAAAGCCTGCAGTTAAACTTGCTCCAATATTTGTGAGAAATAAAGGAAAAACTGCTCAACACAATAAATCACCAATGAAAAAGATTGAGGACACAAATATGGAAGGAAACTCTAAAAGCATCCATCCAATACAAGATTTGTCTCACCAAGTGCCTAGAATTAAATCAACAGAAGAAGCTATCAAAGAAATAGGAGATCAGATATGTAAAACACTGACAGGATATGTTCTATCAAAAGACAAACAGGTAACTCAACAAATTGCTAGTTATAACGGCACTTATAAAGAAATCTTAAACTCTGATCCTAAAATGGGACTGACTATTAAAGAAGTGCAAGAAGAGATGGAAAAGTCTCTGAATCAAAAGGAAAGTAATGGAAGTGATCTGATCACAATAACATTAGATCAGCAGCCTAAACCTCTGTCTTTGTATACTCCTGTTTATCCGGACAAAAATCATACTGATGAAGAAACCGACAAAAACATCTCTGAGAATCGGAAAAAAAATGATAACAAAGGAGATTCCATCAATTGAATCCAAGAAAAAAATATTAATTCAAGAGAGATTGCAGATACCACAAGCCACCCTAATCGAATAGATCAAGATTACATATGTGATGAAATACGAAGATGCATGGCAATATATAATACAGTAAATCATAAGATCCTGCCAAAAGAACATATAGCAAAAGAACCATTCATCCCTCAGATAAAATGGATAACAAACACGGATCAAGCAATCAAAAACAATTCTGGAGGCATGGCTAATTTTGCACAGAAACAAAATAAGGTGTCAGATTCCACAAGGGAATGGATTTCATCACAAAACGAAACCAGAGACAATCGCCAACTAAATTGAACATCTTATGCGAATCAAAGATAAAAATCACAAAAATGCAATATGGAAGTTTGCAACAGAACACCAGTAAACATAAAATGATAATATGCTGCAGAAGTCATCCTTTTGCACAATACGATTTGATCAGAGCCAGTATTTTAAATATATTCCATGAAATTCCCAACCTAAGAAATATCGCTTCCAATGATCTAGATAGAGACTTCCTGGATGACACGGAGCTGCTCGCATTACTCTGAATTCCAGGATGGTTCTAGATGCCCTACTAAAAGAAGCTGCTGCCTTAAATAAATTAGGCTTCATGATACATCACTAAGTGGAAAATATGCAAGACTCCCATCTAAATGTTGGTGGTAAATAGTCTTTTTTTGGAGATACCACCAAATGGGAGGAAAAGAAACGGGATATAACATTTAGTTCTACTGAAAGTGTGCAACAAGACCTCTACTATCGTCCATAACAAGCCCATGAATGGGAAACATACCATCTGATATCATGGAATTCAAGAGGTCATCGCCATCTGGTTAATTTCATTACACATGAATTGGAACTCTATGATATTGTAGTTATTCAAGCATCCTGGATGCATATTATGCATGTTTGGGACCAATACGACATATGTATGATTTCTGCTGATACCTCTACGCATGGCAGACCAACCTGTGGACTTTTGGTAGCTGTAAGAAAAAATAGAGGTTTTAGGATAACAGCATGGTTATCCCCCAGTAATCATTCTCAACTGGTAAAAGTAATTGTTCAACATCTGACGATAGTCTTATTGAACATATAATGGGGTCATGCCAATCTGTCTACTATTAGCTTTTTCAAGGAGATGGAACTTGTGTTGGAAGTAATCACACTTGATAAGAATATAACACACACATTAATAATGGGTGACTTGAATCTTCATCTTTTGAAAAAAGAAAAGGGCAACAAACAGTTAATAAAAGATGGATGGAACAATCTAATGAAAGAACGCTCATTTACTATGTTAAATGGAACTTTACCAGGAGACATTCCAGCAAAAAAGAAACATGGCAACGAGGAACACAAGAAGCTATAATAGATTATATTTATTGCAATTCATCATTTATGCCATTATGCAACAGCTTGGAAACAAAGCATAATGATCATAGTGATCACAAACAACTTTGTCTGGAATGGTCTGTAATAGAATCTGTGAAACCAGCTGACATAATTAAAAATCCAGGTCTATATATGATAAACAATCAAGGAAATAGGATCAAATGGTCAGCAAAGAAATTAACTTCCTTTCACCTTGACCTGGAAAGAAAAATACATCAAGGAAATATAGATCCAGATATATATATACTTCATCCATGCAACTCTTTAAAACAACTATGTTAAGTAGTGGCAAACTAGGAGTCAGGCATATGCATGCCTTTAATAATGAAATCAAAATGAGGAAAAATATGCTAACGAAACAAATAAAAAAACTAACGAAAACCTCGGAAATAAATCAAGTAGAAATCAAACATCTAAAATGTGACTATAGAAACTGGATTAGAAGTCAAAAACAACTGACTCTACAAAAAGATGGTGGAATGATGCTAAGGCGAATAACTTCTAAGTCATCGGCTGCAATTTGGCAATTACTGAATACTGCATCAAATGATAGACAAACAACAAAACAAATGACTACAGTGACGGAAGTAAGATGGTTTGATTATTATGAAAATACTTATAAAACTCCATTGTCAAACTGTATGTCTAATGTTAAGTACACTATGATGGTCCATGAATTTCATATTGATCGAGCAGATATATTACAATCAATTTCCAAGCTGAGCTCCTCCAGAGCACCCGGTCCGGATGGACTATCTAACAAGATCATGAAATCAGATCAGGAGAGATGGGCTGACATTCTGACTGTGATTTTTAAAACCATCACAAAGCGAGGAATTATTCCTCCCTCTTGGAGGAAAGCAATAATTATACCTATCTTCAAGAAAGGGGATAGATCTGACCCAGCAGCATACAGACCTATTGCCTTGTTAGACACACCAGGAAAACTATTCACTGGCCTGTTGCTTAAAGAATTCAACACATGGGTGAAGAATAATAACCTGGTTGACCCTTTTCAGACAGGTTTTGTTTGTGGAATTGGAACTAACAATCTAATAATCGTTAATATCTTGAAAGCAAACGCTGAGGAAAGCAATAATTATACCTATCTTCAAGAAAGGGGATAGATCTGACCCAGCAGCATACAGACATATTGCCTTGTTAGACACACCATGAAAACTATTCACTGGCCTGTTACTTAAATAATTCAACACATGGGTGAAGAATAATAACCTTGTTGACCCTTTTCAGACAGGTTTTGTTTGTGGAATTGGAACTAACATCAACCTAATAATCGTTAATATATTGAAAGCAAACACTGAGGAAAACAATCAAATGCTATATACTATGTATATTGACTTCAAAATGGCATTTGACTCGATACCTAGAGAATTTCTCATAAAAAAATTAATTAATTATCAATGTCCAGAAACATATGGTCCATATATAAACAATACCTTGCTGATAAAGCAGAAAGAGAGGGAATTACTTGATTCATGTGGTTCCCCCTCCACCTTTTCTTTTGTATTTCTCTACTGTGTTCAATCATGTTTAAATGCAGGATTGACATGCCCATGTGGTTGATGTATCTAAATGTAAAAAAAATAATAATTACATTTACCAACTTCACATGGGTACAACTGTTCAAATTCGGTTAACCACTGACGGTATGCTTACCAACCCCATCCCACCTGCTAAAGGGCTAAAACAGGGATGTACCTTTGCCTCTGCATTATTTAATTACTATATGTTTGATATAGGTAAGAATTTTAAATATGTAACTTCGGACTCTCCAAAACTAGGAAAAATGCATATCAAATGGCTGTTATATGCCGACGACCTGTTCTTAATATCAAAAAAAAAAAAACAGGGCATGCAATTGCTATTAAATGCATTGGGAGTACCTAGAAGAATTGTCCATCAGATTTGTTACAGCTGCAGCTACAGGGCGCGATTCTGCCATGGTTTCACGTCGGTGTCATATAGACATATGGGAGAGAGGCGCGATGCCTCGTTCCTGCCGTCCGACTTGTTCATCTTGGCTAGGCTGTGATTTCCGATCCCTATGCTCCAAGCTGTCTTGAACTTGGAGCATACCGGTTGAGAATTAAGCTTTCAAGTGTTTAAATGAGATGACAGGGTTACATGTAGAGTTTATGGGTGTGATCAGTGGTTGGATGTGTGACTGTTTGAAAGTATCCAATGAGGGAGTGTTACAAACATAAAAGCAACATGGGTAGAAGGGCTGCACTGTTCTATGGCGTCCACGGACATCTGCGATAGTCTGCAGTGCGGCACATGCCATCCAGGTATTTTAAGGATGCCTGGCATGGAAATAGGACTGTGGAGAAAGGCACACTTCTATCGACCAATCACATCCAAAAACTCTACATGTAACCCTGCCACCTCTGTTCAAAACTTCAGATGTACATTTCAACTCTCAGAGTACATGTCTACTGTCATTCCCAACCTACTGCATCCAAAACTATTGGGAAATTCTGCATGATAACACCCACACACCCATGCATAATACATGCATAAACAGTCCACTACTTTGAAACACAGACTTTCTTTTTTCCCAACAGACAGAACAGAATGCTAACTAAAGATCAACTCCATAGAATACAAAGACATTATAGAGCAGATAAAAAAGAACAAGCCATATAGTTATCTGCCTCTAAAACAATGGGCCTCATTACAAGCTGGGCGGTAAGGGGTTAACGGTGCCAGTAAAGGTGCCGGAGCCGTTAACCCCTTACCGACCTATTACAAGGTCCGCTCGCGGGACCCGCTCTGGATGCCTGGTTTTACCAGACATTGTTAGTGGGTCCCACGAGCTGCCCAACATGATAACAACGGGCTCGTCATTAACTTGCCCGTTATTAGCATGCTCCCCATTTCCATTGAGCCCTATGGGGGCTCAAATGGGAATGGGGATGGTCCGGGTTCCCTTAATGGGGAAATACTGGGCCCTCGAAGGTCGGAATGGCCCGGTATTTCCCCATTCAGGGAACCCGGTCCCAAACCCGAGTTTGGAGCCTCCAAACTCGTAATGAGGCCCTATATCTACCAAAGTGGATGTAGCCACAGTAAAACATTCCAGAAAATTAATTTTACAAAAAATAGTTGTAACAATCTCATGAAAAATCTAAAAAGTCACGTTCTACGCTTAAAAACTGCTGCGGAAAACATATCATCTAATCTCTAATTGCTAGCACATTTCTACAATAGAAAATTATTTTTATATTAATTTTAAACTGAATTAAACTACTAACCAAAATAATTAATAAATTACGAAAAGTACTTTAAACATGCGCAAAGTCAATATTGAAAGATTTTCAAACTTTTGTGAAGGTGAATGGTTTACACAAGCAGCACAGAACCATATTTCAATGAAGAGGTTTTTAAACAATAACAAATCAACCCAATTGCCATAAACAATAATGGGTGAGTGGGGTGTGGCTAGGCGGCCATGGACTAGGCTGCTCTCTATAAGAGCTCAGAGGATCGGTATACCGATTTGCAGCACTGCACTCACTTCTAGCAAGGAAACCGACATGAAACTGACATAAATGCTGTAGGAACATTGGGAGCCTCTGATGCAAGCAGCTGTATGAGGATTGCAAGGGAATAGCAGGAGTTATGATACTTTGTTGCTCGCCATGAGAGATCTTCAAACTCGATACAAAATGGCAGCCGCTAAGACGAAGGAATCCCCAAAAAACCCAGAAAATATACCAAGTCCCAATGAAGACAGTGGAACTTGCACCCTTGGCATAACAGAACTACAGCTAATTGCGTGGACCAACGCTCACCAGGTGACTGGACCGTCACGAGGGACCGACCTAAGGGGGCCCGTGAGTCCATTCACTGCGGTGTGCAGAAGTACAGTGCGCATGGGGAACGGGGCCCCTCGCACATTGGCGGCATCGGCACACTGAGGATAAAGTATGTGTGCAGGATCTGGAGGCACTCGGCAAGGAGAGAGACGCAGGGGGAGCCAGGGATACTGTGTGGGTGAGCGGAATGCGAGCCCCCGTGGCTGCTAAAATGTGGATGTGATTCCGGCCGCGTAACGGGGAAAGGAGACGCGGCTGTCACCCTGATTGCGGGCAGAAGCCCAAGGTGTACGGAACGGAACCGGCCCAACCCTGGAAGAAGTGCTGTGAAGCTCTGCGGGGCCCCCTCTCACAGGGCAAGGCAGTACTTGACTGTCAGAAGAGCAGGAAGGTGATGGCACAATATAACATACAAATGGGACAGCATATCAGCTTTCAGGATCCCCCCACCCAGGGGGAAGAAATGACCAAGGCAAGAGGTGAAGCAGATGCAATTGAGGTGTCCCCTGAAACTGAATTGATGCAATGAGGGCAATGAGCTGTGCAAATTGCACGGGAAAAAAAAAAGGACACAACTTCATAACGCTGGGCATGGTTAATGCCATGAAGGTAGCACACAGTGAAGTTGAGACCCCTCAGTAAGAACAATAAGCAGCAGGTCCTGTGGTGGAGTGGGGAGGCTAGAAAAAGCACAACCCACACAACAAATAGACAGAGGGGGAGACGAGCGAAAGAAGGTACCATCTCACAGTGGCATGGCAAAACCTTGACTTGAAATCAGGACCAGGAGAGACACCAATATCCGACACGCAGTAGTGTCTGTGAAGGTATAGGGTAAAAGGCTGCTTGTGGGAGCGCCCTGGATAGGGCATAAACAAGATCACCACAGCTTTGGATTTTAGGAGGTACTGAGTCCTGCACAGCTCGAGAACCTAAACACCACGGAAGTGCCACAACCCAGACTAGGAAAGGTGGTGCAATGGCCCAAAGATGAAGCAAGACTAAGGGCAAGCAGCAAACAATGGATATATTTACTAAAACGCAACAGTCCCTGACCACTCCAGACATGGCCACCACGCCTGCAGATGCCACCATGCCGAGAGACGACCACAGAATCCTAGCGGCCATCACAGAACTGAAATCCTCATGGAGAGTGGCGATGGCGGAACTGAAAGAGGCGCTGGAGATACAAATTGACACAGTGGGGATAGAGGTCAACCTACTGCAACAGGATTTGAGAAAGCTGGCAGAACGAACAAGTGGCCTGGAAAGTGTTGTGAAACTTAATACGGACACCAGCGTGAGTAATGCCAAGGAGGTCCACATATTGAAACAGCAAGTGTCCAACCTGGAAAACCAGGTGGAGGAAGCAAAAGGACGAGCGAGACGCAATAACATATGCGTGGTTGGCCTACCAGAGGGAGAAGAAGAGCAAGACCCTACGGACTATGTGGAGAATATGATCATCCAAGAAATAGGAGAGAGTAAGCTTTCCCAGGGGTTCGCGATCGAAAGAGCACATTGGGCTTTGATGAGAAGACCGCAACCTGGGTCCCTCCCCGTGCCATTATAGCTAAGATCCTGAACTACAGGGGCAGAGAAAAGATCTTGGAATTTTTCCAGAAGGGAGGAGCAATAACAAGGGCATCGGCGACTATCACTGCATACCCGGACTACACCATGGGAGTGCAAAGACTGCGGTATAACTATGTGGCGATAAAAAGAAGACTGCGCACAGCCAGATACAAATACATGCTTCTGTACCAAGTGAAGTCGAACGTCCTACACAAAGGCAAAGGTCATTTTTTTTGACACTCCGGAAGATGCTGCAGACTGGTTGGAGGCCCATGGTTTCCCAGAGCAAGGAGATGACCGAGAGCAGGACGAACAGGACAAGTGATGCAGTGCTACGCATGGTTCTGGTGGGTGAGATGAGATTGCAGGCGAAGATAGTGAATAAGAATGTAATGGGTGTAGGACACTGCGAACATTAAGCAATTGAGGCACTTGGCATTTGGACATGTTGGACTGGAATATAGATTGTAACAAAGTAGATATAAGCGGAAAGTGCGCTGTGCTTGATGGTTAAATACTGGAGACACAAGAAGGAGACAACCTATCCCCGGTAGGTAGAATAGTAGAGGTGCCACTAGGGCGACATCTCCCTGCAGGGCCCTGAGTACGAGCTAGCGCCAAGAAAAGGACCAGATGCGGGGGTGCCTGAGATCCAGGGATGCAGCTGGGCAACAATTGGGAGGGACATGAGGGAGTTGAGTGTGAAGTTTGGGCATGGGGCAAGGAGGAAGGGGGGGCAGTTGGGGAGAGGAGTTGGGAAGTTGGTTGGGATAATGTGGGATGGGGGAAGGATGGAGGGAGGGCGGAGGCGTTGAGGGGTTTATAGTTGGGGGAAGTTCAAGTTGGGGAACAAACCTACACCAGGGAAAGACAATTCTAGACAGAGAATGAGCTTGTGGAGGGGGAAGCAGGGAACTAATAGGCTATGGGGGACCTTAAAATCATCACGTGGAATGTTACAGGGATGAATAGCTACCTGAACAGAAATAAGGTTATGATGTACCTGCGCAGACAGAAAATAGACATAGCCCTGCTACAAGAGACTCACCTCACACAAGAAAGGTTAGAGATGATCCGGAAGAAGTGGAAGGGGATTGTGCTGGGCGCTACATATTCAGTTTATGCTAGAGGAGTGATTACCTGGGTTGCACCGCATGTCCCATTCCAGCTATTACAATCCACAGTGGAAGCGGAAGGGAGGATGCTATAATAAGAGAGCTGGTGGAAAACAAGGAAATAAGCATTATCAATACATAAGCCCCGAACCAGGATACAGCGGCATACTTCAGGACCCTACATAGTAAACTAGGCAGGTGCTTGGGGGGAGCGGTGATCTGGGGAGGAGATTTCAACTGCCCACTGAATCCGGTAATTGATAGATCAGATAGCAAAATAAACTGACCTACCACTGCGGACAGAGTGTTGCAGACAACGCTGACAGATTTTGGGTTCGAGGACGTGTGGAGGGTGCACCACATGCAGGATAGACAGTATTTACATTACTCGGCCCCACAAAATCTGCATACTAGGCTGGATTATAAGTTCGCTACACAAGAGTTAATGACAAAAATAGTGCAGACGGAATACAAAGCGAGGGTCCTATCGGATCACTCACCGCTGGTTCTGAAATGGCAATACCGTCCCCCGAGAGCAAGGATACCAATTTTCAGGGAGGATTTGAGAGAAGAAATAATAAGTTACTTTTAGATCAATACTGGTAGTGTGGATGCAGCTAGAAAGCTATGGGAAGCCTTTAAAGTGGTAGTGAGGGGTATTGCTATAGCTATATAGCTAAATCCAAGGGACTGCGAGGAGGGATACTGATTCAACTGCAGGAAGCAGAACAAGAACTAGAAACATTGTTAAGAAGGGGGGTACTACTAAGGAAGATAATGCAACAATACTCAGGCTGCAACAGGAATGTATTGGACATTGGGAGAGATTGTGTAATCTGAATTATAAAACATTTATAGAGAGACAGCATGCTGGAGGTGATAAGCCAGGGAGGGCATTGGTATGGTTATACAAAAACGAGACCCACGTGCTCGCAATCAGAACAATAAAGAAGGAAGATGGGCGCATAGTGGACTCTCAAGAAGGGGTTAATCATGAATTTGTAGATTATTAACAACTCTTGTACGGATATAAAGATGGCAGCGATTGCAGGACAATAAATGAAACACTGGGAGACATAGGTTTGCTGCAAATTAGTGCAGAAGAGCGGGAAGAGTTGGATGCCCCGATTACCCTAGAAGAACTAGAGGAGGTAGTAGTGAAGCTACCCACCAGCAAGACACCGGGGGCGACGGACTCCCCAGTGAATTTTATAAAATGTATAGAAATGAGGTGCCCCCCCCGCTCTTAGCAATGTTAAACGAGGCATATGAAAGGGGAAAGTTATTGGGTCTTCATCCTTCTCCATCCACGTGAGCATGGGTACGTACTTGACCCAAGTCGTCCAACATCTATGGTTGTGTCCATCAATAGTTGAAATATTTTCTCTTGTTACCATGTTGCTGCCAACCACTCCTATGTCCCATTTGTTGTTCATGTACACCTTCCCTGTTATTATCACCAGTGGTCTTTCCCAAAATCCGTTTTTACCACGGACTTCAGTGGCGTACCAATCACATGGTAGGTGCTGTAGTGTTACTTTCTTTGTTTCTCCTTTTTCAGGACCACTTGTTATGTATCTGAATCCTTCAGCATGCAAACTGCTCTTGTGGTAACTCAAATATGTCTTGAGGAAGTTGTTTTCATATGGATATGTATCTCGTGTTTTCCACACCAGTTGCACCACTGTCCCTTGAAATCTTCCTTTCGTCTGGAACATTGCCAGGTATATTATACATCGTGCTATTTTTTCATCTATCTCCGTGGCAACAAATGTTCGAGAAGCGCTCATGGCGTATGGGATTAATGAGCAAACGTAGCAGCTGTCTTCTGTTGTCTGCTTACCTATGTGGGTCATGTGTTGGTACCATATGTTGTTTGAGATGTGTGCTGAATCTTGTATGTAGTTGTCAATACCTTTATTATCTGAGTATGTGCTGCGTTTAACTCTATTTTCCTTGTGTGGGATTTTACTAGTACCACCTGACGTAACACCTGTTGCAGCTGGGGGTGGGGGTGTATTAGGTTTGGGTACAGCAATAATATTGATAGCATAGCTGCACTGCCATACAGAGGCAGCCAAGAACCCGGTGGTCATTAAAATCCCTATCAATTTTATTACAGATGCTAATTTCACCGGCATTTTGCTCTTACCTTGCTGCAGTCCGGCAGCTTATTCTTGCGACGTTACAGTTGCTCGCCTGAAAATTCTTAATATGCTTGTTATTAGTGTTAGTTGTCGTTTTTAAGCTCTCCCTATCAAGTAGTCATTCAGTGCCCAGGCGAAGAGCTGTTCCCACGCCAATCTAAGCGATCTATCTCTTAGGGCAGGAAAGTATGGTTGGAGGTGGGGCATTGAATGTACTATGGCCAAGAGGAATGCTATGTAGTAGACACGTACCCTCCTTCTTTTCAGGTACGTTGGCCTTTTTATTTCATATACAAATTGGTGTGACAATTCTTCCGGGTAATTATCGTCTGAGGGTACCATCTACTCCTGGGCAGTGAATTTGTTAGTTATCTACTTTCTTAGTAGTACAATAATATGCTGTACCTGCATGTGCGAGAGAAAAGAAAGAGAACATTCAGGTGTTTACATGTGTATATGTGCAAGACAATGTCCTTCAGTTCAGTTATTACTGCAGTGGGTAGGGGGTCAATGGGCAGAGGGTTTCGGGCTCAACTGGCGGAAGTCTCTTTACTCTTTAATCGTGTAACCATGGGGTGGGCGGTATGGGGATCACCCCTTTCTTTTCTAGTAGTTGTCTCTGGGGAATCTGAGGGGTGGCAGAGTATGGGGACACTTAGGCCGTTAGTTGTGGTAGAAGACTCTTCCTCCGTTGGTGACGCTGTTGTTGTCCTTACAGTGGCCCTGTCGGTGGCGCTGGGGCGGGTCTGGGGTTTGTAGATCTTTATGTCGTGTAGGTGGTTCCAGGCACGTTTGTCCTGTAGCTTTACTGCTCTCGTTGATACCTCCTCTACCAGATGGGGGCCAGTGAAGCGTGGGCTGTTTCACTTTCTGTTGAAATTGCGAAGTAGTACGTGGTCACCTTTAGCAACTTTGCGCAGTCTTTCCTTTTCCAATTCTTTATCCGCGTCTTCTTGTTGATCGCTGTTAGACCCGCCCCGCGTGCGCTCGAGCTGTTGAGACACAAACACTACACTAGTAATCAAAGAAGACACATATTGGTACATTTCATCACCAAGGACATTTGCAGTACTCTCGTGGTCGATAAATGCTCTTGATGTTGGCGTTAGGGGAAGGTGCATTTGACGTCCGTTAAACCACCTCGTTAGGGGTGAGGTGGTGGTCGGAACCTGGTCTATTCCTTAGCTCAAATAGGGCTAGTGGAAGGCAATACAACCAACTCTTCTTTGTTGTTTGCTGTATTTTTGCAGTTGCCTCCTTTAATAGGCCATTCAGGCGTTCACATATACCGTTGGCCTGTGGGTGGTATGCACATGCAAATTCATGCTTGATGTTCAGTAAGGATGTGATGTGTTGGAACATTTCGTTTGCGAAATGCAGGCCATTATCTGACCGCAGTGCCTCGCACACTCCCCACCTGGGGAAGACCTCCCTCACTAGGAATTTAGCTGCTCTGAATGCATCTGGGTGTGAACAGGGCCCTGCTTCAATCCACCTCGAGAATGGGCATACTACTACAATCATATACCTATTTCCTTGACATACGTTGATCATATCAACATAGTCAATATGGAGATGTCAGAAGGGTCCCTCTGGCCGGGGTATAGTACCTCTTATCACCTTCAGAGTGTGACCGGCCGTAAACTGTTGACATGTGAGACAATTGCTGATAAAATTTGACACATGAGAATTTAACTCGGGGCAGAACCAGTCTTCCCTAATTCGTGCTGCAATTACTTCCTTGCCTGTGTGGGCTGGGTGGTGTAGTTGGCTCAGGGCGGTGTTCAATAGTGCCAGTGGTATTACAATCTTTCCAGTGTCACCCTGGCGCCATAGTGCGTCAGTTGGTGACAATGTGCATCCTCTTTTTACCCATATTTCTTTTTCTGCCATTGGTGCAGCCGCTTGTAGCTCCATTATCTGTGTGGCTGGGATATGGGTGTACCCTTCTCTTATCAACATCTCCTTAGCCATTCCCCTCACTCTCCCTCTCTTTGACTCTGGGGGGTTCCATATCTCACCAAAATATGCAGCATACTTCGCATGTGCGTCTGCTGCTGCATTCCCTTTTGAAATGTGGTCTTCACCATTGGTGTGTGCGGTACATTTGACCAAAGCTAATTCTTGGGGGTCATTTATTGCTTCAATTAGTTCAGCCAATAGGAGGGCATGTTGCACTGGAGTGCCATCAGCTCTCCTAAACCCTCTTCTTCTCCATTTCGACAGCCCTGAGTGGACAGTGGACGTAACATATGCGCTGTCGGAATATATGGTCACTCGTTTGTCAAAGCTTTCCTTCAACGCCAAGATTAGTGCAATTAATTCTGCTGCATGAGCGGAATAATGCTGTGGTAGTTGTACACATTTCATTGCCACACACACCGGTACCTCCATCATTTTTACCACTGCTGCCCCAGTCCTCCTTATACCATCCCTTTGGTCGATAGTTGATGACCCATCAATGAACAGGAGCTCACCTCCCTCTAGTGCGTTCTCTTCAATCTTTCTAGTACATGAGTACATTTCAGTGATTTGCGTACAATCGTGTGCATAATCTCCTTCCACAATTACTTTTGCTAGGAACCTTGCAGGGTTGACCGTGCTACATCTAACAATTGATAGTTCAGCTCTGGATAAGATGATCTCATAACCTGATGCCCTTTGCGTGGTTAGGGTGGACTTAGGTTTATTCAATATTGCAAATAGTGCATGTTCCACAAACAGTGTAGTTGGGCACCCCATGGTGATTGCTGATGCTTTCTCTACCGCAAAAGCAGCTGCGGCGAGACCTTGTTCGCAAGGGAAATTACCTAACATCACAGGATCTAAGTGGCCGCTGTAAAATGCTACTGGTTTGTAGCCCATGCTTGTTTTTTGAGCCAACACTGCTTTCATTACTGCTGAGTCGCAATGTGAAAATATAAAGAATTGTCGCTCATAGTCTGGGGTTGCCAGTACCGGAGCAGTTGATATCGCATCTTTTAGTTCATCAAAAGCCTCTTTCATTTCCATTGTCCACCCCAACTTTTTCTCCCCTTTATTAGCTTCCTTTAACGCCTCAAGCAGGGGTCCTATGTATGAGCTGTAATCAAATACCCATGCTCTACTGTAGTTGCACAGACCCAGGAACTGCTGCAGTTCCCTCACTGTTTGTGGCACTGGCGTTTTTGAAATGGCCTGTGCTCTTTGTGGTGCAATCTTTCTTCCATGTTGGGATATGAGCTGACCAATGTAAAGTACCTGTTCTTGACAGTACTGTAACTTTTCCATGTCTACCTTGTAACCTTTTTCAGCCAATATTGTCAGCATCTTTAATGAGTCCTCTCTGCATGTTCTTTTGTTTGTACTGCAAATTATTATGTCGTCGACATACTGCAACACTGTGCTTCCCACTTCAATGTTACCCAAATCCATCTGTATTACTCTGTTGAAGATTGAGGGTGATTCGCAGTACCCTTGTGGCAATCTGGTGTGTTTCCACTTTGTGTTTCTGTAAGTGAAGCTTGTCAGATCTTGTGAGTCTGGGTGCAATGGTATTGAGAAAAAAGCATTTTTAAGGTCGATCACTGTAAATCGTGATGCTTCTGCTGGAATGCCACACAATATTGTGACCGGGTTTGCGGCTATGGGGTATTCTGCTTCTACTATGTTGTTCAAGGGCCTGAGATTCTGTATGAAGCGCCAAGACCCCCCTCTAGCCTTGCGCACTGGGTATACAGCCGTGTTACATGGTGATTCTGAGGGGACCAATATGCCATTATCTATAAGGGCCGTTATGGTTTCATATATGCCCTCATCTGCCTCTTTTGATAGTGGGTACTGTTTCACTCTGGGGAGTATTGCACCTTTTTTCAATTTTATCCTTACTCCCCCTATGCTTTTTATGCATCCTACGTAATAGGGGCTAGTAGTCCATAATGATGTGGGTACTTTTGTCATATCCTCCTCAAAGAAGGGAACTGGGGTGGATGTGGGTGCCTCAAGTGCCATTGCAATTTTCTGTGCCACTTGTTTGTACGCCACTCTCAGCCATATTTCCACACTCATCATAAACACCATTTCACCTTCCTCCTTTTCTTCTGAGAACAGCTCCTCATCTGACACCTGGGTGAGTCTACATCCTTCTGCTAGTGCTATCACTGCCCTCCATGCTCTTCCTTCTCTGTCTTGGGCATGTACCGCAATGTAATCAGCTGTTGCTATAATGCTCTCAATGTCCACTGGAACCACCTTTCCTTCTGGTTCATTGGCTGGTGTTTCTGGTCTGAACAAATAGGCTGCTGGCCTCCTCCAGATCTTTCCCTCTATCCCGGGCATCCATGCAAATGCCATGCCTGTCCCGTACTAGAATAGTTCGCCATCCACTGGCTCAGCCCTAATCGCTGTCTGTCCGCAGTATGCTTGCATAATCTGTCGTGCTGTGAGCATGTTAATTCCTGGAGTAGAGCAAATTATGCCGTCCTCCGTAAAGGAGATCGTCATATTCAACCTGTTCATGATGTCTCTCCCCAGTATATTTACTGGTGAGGCACTATAATATAAAAGTGGGACTGACATGTCATAATCTCCTATAGATAAGGGAATGTTATCAGTAAAGGGAACCAACCCTCTAGCCCCAGAGAATCCTTGGGTGTTCATGGCTTCGCCCGACATCTTAAATTTACCTTCCCTTATGCAAGACCGGGTCGCCCCGGTGTCAACAAGGAATGATAATTTTTTGTCACCTATCATTACCTCTATGCGTGGTTCCTCCGCACTATTAGGTGTTACTGACAGGATGGGACACACCAAGGCTGTCTGTGGGCTGTCCTATTGAGGGTACAACGATTGACCATTTCCTGTGTAAGGGTTGTGTCCCAGGACCGTCACCCTACCCAGTTGTGTTTGTTGTGCTTGGGGTTGTTGTGTTATCGCTACCTGTTGTTGTGGCAGTGAATATGTCTGTGGCTGTTGTTGTGTTATTAGTTGTTGCTGTTCATTTCCCTGTTGCAACGTCTGCTGTTGCTGTATGCCCTGCTGTTCCTGTGTGGGCCTTGGTTGTCCCTGTTCGCTCCATGATGGTGTTCCTGGTCTTACTCTACACGTGCGTGACATGTGCCCTACTAATCCACAACTCCAACACACCGGTGGTTCCCTACTCTGCCATGGAAAGCTTCCTGTGTTGTCCTGGTATACTGGTTGCCCGGTGGGGTAGGAATTTCTAAGTCCTCCCACCTGCTGTTGTGTGTTATATCCGTATCCTCTCCCTCTCATAATTCCTCCTTTTCCCCTGTTACAATTATAATACCCAGCTCCTGGCATTGAGTATCCTCCTCCCATGTTGGACGTGTATGGTTGGAGTGGCGGCACCTGTTGTGTTATAGTCTGTGAGGGTGGTATTTGGGAGGGATCTTGTGCAGCCACTACTTGTGTGGGGCTTTGGGTCATTGTTGTAGGTGTAGTTAGTAGTGCCCCTTCCATTGTGTATTTAGTAAGTTTTTTCTGTACTAGTTTAGCCTCTTCCGTTTTCCTGTCCTCTTCCTTTTGTTTCATTTTTCCTTGCCATGTCCTGCAATGATGCACTATTGTCAGTTGTATTTCTAGCCATGCTTTTGCTTCCATTCCCACTACTTTCTTCAGTTGTTTCTGAACTCCTTCTGGGAGCCCTTGTACTAGTATATGATAAAATATTGCTGGTGTTTTGTCCCATTGTTCTCTAGTTTCCATGTGCCACTTCTCTTGGATTTCCTGGATATAATCAACGGGATCTTCGTCCTCACGCATCTTGCGTGAGGTGATTGCTCCTATGTCTGATGTGTCTGGGTACTGTACCCTCAGTGCCTGCCATAGTGCATGTCTGCAGTTTGCGAATGGTGCCCCATCGTGCGATGTGTTTGCTATTGTTACCCCAGTGAATCCCGCTCTCTTCCAAATGTCATCCGCTGCATCCCCTAATATTGATATTAGAAGGCCCTTTACATCTCCTACTGCCAGTTTCTGTCCTGCGGTGTGTTTTTCCATTTCATATATCCATTTACCCGCACCTCCACTTAATGATGGGAGACTGCACTTTATTTTTTCTTTGTCTGTATGCTTCCAAGGGACGTATTGTGGTCTAACCCCTCCCCTCTCCAGAAGTGGCATTACGTTGTGTCTCGTTTTACCCCTTGTGTTCCATAAAATCGAGTCCTCACACCCCTCCTCTTCTTCCCTCTCTCCTACATCGTCAAATTCATCCGTATTTCCCCTGCTCGTAACTCTTTCTTCTCCATCTTTTCCCCTTCTTCCATCATTTCCTGTATTTAATGTGGGCGTGTGTATTCGTCCTTCCTGCCTACGTCTAGGGAGGTCTCTAAGCCTACCTGCATAGGGTGTCAGTTCGTTTGTGAAGGGCGCAAGTTTGATTGTACGTAATGAGCGTGAGGTGGTTGAGCATGTAGGGTGGGATGGGAGAGGGTGTGATGGTGACGGTGTGGCTTCATGTGTCTGTCTTTCCGCTATTCCTTGCTCTTCCTCCTCACTTCTCTCCAGTTCATCCTTTCTCCGACAGATCCATGGTGAGTCTGTATTGGTCCGGGTGGTGTATAGTTTATCTAGGCTTTCCCTTTCACTGTTTCTTCCATTCCTTCTTCTTCCTCACTACAAAAGTCATTCGTAAATGGCAGCCCCCACTCTGTCTTTTTCCCCTTGATTGTTACTGTTTTTAAGTCTATTAGGTCCGGTTCTCCCTTTTCTCCTTTACCAACCGCTCCCCTTTGCGCTGATGTTGTTGCTACTTCTGTGTCTCTATATACATACCCCCTTACTTCACTCTCCCCTCTCCTATCTTCTCTTTCCCCTTCATTTCTCTCCTCCATCTCTCTACCAATTTCCTCCCTTTTCCTTTTTAATTCCTCCATTACTTCACTACTCATCTTTTCCAATATCCTTTCATCCTCTTTCTTCCTTTCCCATCTCACCCTCTCCCTTTCTAATATACTCTCTATCACCCTCCCTTCTTCGTATTTCTTAGTCGTTTCTGATAGTAATCTCTTCTTCCATATTGCCATTTCTTTTTCTTTCTCTTCCTCTTCCTTTTTCCTCTCTCGTAATACTGCTCTTGATACCCTTTCTGCTGCTGCTTTTACCCTTTCAGCTTCTCTCCTTTGCTCCTCAGTTCGTTCCCTTATTTTTTCCAATTCGTTCTTACCTTCTTTCCTTTCCCTCGCTCTCTCTCTTTCCTCCCTCTCGAGCTGTTTGATCAGTTCATTCTGCTCTTCCCTTAACTCTGCTAGTCGTTCCTCCAAAATCTCTTCCTTTTGTCGTAACAGCTCTTCCCCTCTCATTCCACTCTCCCTGGTATTATCCTCGTCTATTTTCCTCACTACCTCCTTCTCTTCTCCTGTTAATGAACCTCGTAATTTTAATAGTATCTGCGCAGCTACCCACTCATCATGTCCTATTTCCACAGTTTGTTCTTCTCCAGTCCTCCCCTCCCCTGCTGGCATCTTCCTATGAGCCACATATGGTGGCGGGCTGTATGCCGGGTTCGAGTACCCCTCAGCCGCCCTTAACTGTCCTCTTTCTATTTCTCCTAATTCTCTTAAAGGTACAGCCCCCCTCCCTCTGTTTTCACTACCTTTGCTAGGGCTATATCGTTGCTCTGTTCCTTTTTTATTTCATTTTCTTTTGAGTTATTATTCTTTTCTCCTCCCTCTTGTCCGTTCCCCGTGTTCTTTGGGTCTTCACTCCCCTTTCCCCATTCTCTCCTTCCTGCTTAATCTCTTTTTCTTCCGGTATTTCCCCCACAGTGAACATTCCATTTGGTCCTGGTCGGGACCCTTGGAACATCCTCCATAAGTTAAACACCTCCACGTGGTGTGTCAACTTCTTCCCTTTGTATGTATTATGCAGATGGTTTAATAGTGAATGTTGGGTATATGGCTCGAAGCTACCATTAGGCGGCCATGGTGTTATCATTTTGTTGTCCATCCCCTGTGTCCATTCTATGCTATACTTGATCAGTTTCTCCCTGTGGGGTGACAGTGTTATACATATGTGTTGTAGTGGGGTAGTGAGGGTGTTCCCCCACCCTCCCGATCCTGTCCCATATGACATAGTAGCGCTTCACTTGTTATCCTTCCCCTATTTGGTAGCTATTATCTTACTAACACTTACAATATACAGCCTTATACCTTTACCTGGCCCCGTAAATTTGGGGACTTGCGATAGTCTGCTAAGGAAAATTATTAAAATATAGTATTTACATTTTGTATATTTTCTTCTTTCTTTCTTCCTTTACACAACACCCTTACGGCCCCCTGCGGCCGAGGCGCACGTAGCCCCCTGCAGCTGCGTACCCCTTGAGACGTTCTTATACAGTCGTCCTATTTTCATTTGCTCCTCCTCCTTCTTCTACACTTGCCGTGGCCGGCGTTCTCCGTGCGCAGCCACGTCCCCCGTTTCGCCTTTCCCCGATCAACTCATTACCGTTTATCTCCGTTTCCACTACCTTACCACACTTCTCTTCCCCACCATTCTCAGAAAGAAAGATGCCTTGTGCTCGGGATATCCAATGAAAGCCCTACTGGTGACGTCACCGATCTCTTCGAACTACTGGTAAGTTCTTCATATATTTTTTTAAGTCCAAAATACACTTGCAATCTACCCCCGTTAACCTCACAGCTGTCTTCCTGTCACTCCTGGAACAAGGTAATCAATAATATAATCGGACTGCGCACGCTGCGTCGCCTCGCGTGTGATACGCCCCTCGACAGGAGGGCTTAACCAGCCAATTATCTTCCGTATTGAGCAACTAACTAGCTACCGCCTACAGGGAAACGTCATCTACCTATCGAGTTTCTTGCTCGAACAATAGGGATCCTCATCTACTCATTGATCAATAAATGCCAAATCGTAGGAAACCACACACACACACCCTTACACGTAGTCGCGACCTAGGCCAATCAGTGTCTACGAGCGGCCGCACGTGATGTTTTCGTGCTCCACCCCCCTCTCTCGCGTAACGTAGCCGACTGCTCTCGCACTCGTTCGGCTACCATTCATTTCATTGCCAACACTAAATTGTCAAACCTTCGCCGCGCACCTGTGCAACACCTCCCACCTCCCGTATTTAATTCCTCCCCCCTCCCTCACAATTTCACATTGCTTGTTGTGCGTGGCATGCTCACCAAGTTCTCTTGATGCGGGGCTGCTCGACTGCGTGCACCCCTCCAAGCGGCTCGCCACCTCCCCTCGTCTGGACCACGTCTGGACACTCGCCAACCGCGGGCGGGATACTTCTCAACCGGCTCCCGAAGGCCATATCCGGATTGCGCTGTCCGGTCTTCTCGCAGTTTCGCGATGGTCCTGTAGTCCTCAGAAGGGGACAACGGCAGAGGGGGCCGCGCCGCCGGGCCTCCTCGCAACGGGAGTACCTGGAAAAAATACAAATAAAAAAGCAGATCTTAAACAGATCTCAGCAGTGCCTCCAACTTGTCAGGGGGAAATTCTGCCGGGGTCGGCCGGGCCGTCCGTCGACCTCCGGGCAGGGAGGCCCCAACTCCTCCCGTATATCCCAAAAGAGATAGAGTATGAGACACACGCAAGAAGCAAGGTGATTCTGCTGTTTATTAGACAAAACGGCAGGGATGGGTCAAGGATCGTACGCGTCCGTCCTGACACACACACAATTGTGGGGCTCGCAGGCCCTTTTTACCTTAGTATGACGCGCTACTTGCGTCACTTTAGAAAGTTTAGCAAAAAACCTATTTCCACTCTGGATTGGTTACTCGAGTGGTAGGGTTAGTATAGCATACATATTGAGAATGGTGTTAGTGGTTGAGGGTTAGTCAGGTGATATACTTGGGCTGTTCCTTCAATTTGATACATGAAAATTGTTACATGAAGACCTCTGAGGATTGGTCAATGTTAATGGCGTCAGTGATAAGAGCCCCATGTTCTGATTGGTCCACTCGCGAGCCTCCCAGTCTGGGACTATCGCTGTTCCCAGCTCGCGATGCACCTGTCATTTGCAACAATGTTTTACTATGGGTAGGTGTAAACAATGTGAGGATTTATTCATATGTTGGGAGGTCGACTACTCCCACTGCTGCAGATGTCCAATGAGTCTTTTAATTGTATCTGCCTGTGTCTTGAAACGTGGGATTCAGGCGTCTCCTTCCTCCTGGGCTTGGCATCCTGTCAGGTTTGGCTTTGTCACGTGAGGTGGGACCGTGTTTGAGGCAAAATTCAGCACAATTAATATTGTTGTTCCCACTGTGTGCCTGGTTTATCTTGCAGGTGCGACCTTGGCGTCGGCTTGCGGCGTGCGAGATTGCAACATCGTACCCTTGGCTGTGTGCTTTCGCCGGGCTCATTTTGCAGGGTCAGCAACCGAGCTCTTGCTCATTCAATGTTCATGGAAGCTTTTGCTTGCGGCCTACTTGGGCCTGGTGCATAGGTGGAACCGTTTGATGCAGAGCGCTTTAGGTTACGGTATCATATTGCTCTATCCTCAGTATCGTGTCTCCGTTATATTCTTCATTATGGTACATGGTTCTTAGAAGAAGCGTGAGCAAGCCTTTTTAGATGAGTTCATTATGCGTCTTGCGTTTCTGCATTTTGAGAGCCTATGTGGAAAATAATAAAGATGCACGTCCGTGGGTATGTCTGTCGCCTACGTCATAGCACTGAGTATGTTCTTCGTGTGGATTGGTGTGGGAGTGTCCGGTGTGCATGTTTGCACAGGTGTGCTGACCGTTGGCTAGGTCGTCATGGCATCTCTAACGACGTGTAGGTTTAGTCGAGTTGATCCATGCCGCAGGTGTCGGCATGGGCAGGGCGGGCTGCTGGGCAGGTAGGTGGGCACATCCGTATGTTCCTGTACCAGGGTATTTGGTTGTCTGGTAGATAGGCAAACTCCTCTCGTGGCGGGTGTCTAGGCCGTGATCCTCTAGGCCAAGTGCGAGAGGGGAAGGGCGGGAGCCTGTTCTTCCATTCTCCCACTTCAACTACCTGAGCGATAAATGTGAAATGATATAAAATGTACTGCGAGTTTGGTTTCTGTTGTTTGTTGAAAATAAAATCAATAAAATTGTTTTAAAAAAAAACAATAATGGGTGAGTCTATGAAGTGGTAAGAGACAACATTATGGCAATTGAAACCCTCATAGAAAAAACCTACCCAACAAACATTCAACAAAATTCTCCATTTGTCCAAACTAACTGCCCGGTGTACCAACGGACGTGCAACTCACTATGTATTGTGCGTCCACAATCCTTCAAATCTTTATGACAATTCTTCAATCACTATGTGAAAATAAAAGAGAAAAGTAGAATCAAAACTTTAAAAAGTATGGGTTCCTGCACAGTATGCATCCACAATGAACTGCAAGGGCATACATTAGCCTGTATTTCAGGTACTGCTTGCAAAAGCACAATCCATCACTTCAAAATGTTAGCAAAACAGCATTCTGCTATAAGAAACCTTGTCCACAGATTGCACTATGCAAAAAGTACTGCTCTAGAACTGCAAACATTACAAAACATTCTTCTACAAAGAACAGCCTAAGAACTCCTTTGAGAAATCGAAAAAATCCATACTTAATATTTTGGAACTGAACTTGACATTAGCAAAAACCTCAAAAACACCAACCTCCTTGGAAAAAAATACAAAAAAGAAATACTAAAGTTTCAAAACACATCTGCTGAAATACCAGACAAAGTATGTGTCTGTTATTGCAGAACTTTTTCATAAAAAGAGCACAAAAATAGAAGACATGGCCCACACAAAAGAGGACAATGAGGAGTCCGAGTGGTTCCAATTAGCTTTATATCTAACAGCAGAAAATAGTTAGAAAAATAACTGATCCCTCAATAGTTTCTATTACTGCAATACAAAGCTTGATAACCACCAAATGTCATCACAGGCTGTCACTAGTAACTTAGAAATCTTCTCACTTTCAAAAGCTCTCCAACAACTTTTATGAGAGTAATACAATCTAAACAGCACACCCATTTCACGCTATAATATGCCCTCAACCCAAAACCGATAAATTGCCTCCATCCGGGTTACAAAAAGGTATTCATGGCAAAGTAGTATATTTGCCATTAGATCTTAAAGAAAATGTAGAAACTCGACGAGTATGACAGCCAATAGATCAATCTTTGAATGTACTAGTTAATGGAGCACCGACAAATGAAAAACATATTTGGCAACATCTAGTCGACTTCAACAAAGTTAGATAAGCTCTACAATATTATTAACAAAACAATGGGCCTCATTACAACCCTGGCGTTAAGGGGTTAACGGCGCCGTAAAAGGCTGCGGTGCCGTTAAACCCTTAACGCCAGATTCACACTTTAACGCCTGCTTTTTGCAGGCGTTAAAGTCCAACCCGCTAAGGGACATTGGTGCTAATTACGGCAACGTAATTTACGGTGCCGTAATTAGCGCCTTCCCCATTCCCATTGAGCCCTATGGGCCAAAAATGGGAATGGGGAAGGGGCCATGGTGAATGGGGATTTACCGCCCCGCCAACCTTGGAATGGGGCGGTAAATCCGCCATCCACCATGGCGGAATCCGGCATGGACCATGGTGCTAATAGCACCATGGTCCAACGCCAGGGTTGTAATGAGGCCCAATGAATACTACAGAGATACAGACAGAGAGGAGAATTTAAGAGAATCCACCCAAATAATTGAAGATTCACCACAAACTGGGCAATTTGAAGGTATGGATCCTGTTACTGCAGCCAAAATTTTAGACCAGTATACCGGGATACTCCAATGTTCTTCTGGCATCGGGGAAATCTGTGGCCTAACCCTGCAATGTGTCCCAGCCCAGCAGAATACCTCCCCAGACCTCCCACTCCCCCTCATCACTCCTCGCTCTCCCCTGTCAAACCGGATGGGGTCTGTAGACAAGTCTGGTCTGTGAACGCCTCTTCCAAAATTGTGGACCCCTGCCCCTCCAAAACCATCAAAGACAATATTGACTCTCTTACCCCAGCCTTGGCTGACCTCTGCAACCTCTCTTTTGCCACTGGAGTTTTCCCCTTTTCTCTCAACCACTCGCTTGTGCACCCTCTGCTCAGAAAACCCTCAGGTGACCCGTCTATTCTGGCAAACTATCGCCCGATCTCCATCACCCTCTTCCTGGGAAAACTTCTCTAGAAGCTGGCTAGCACTCAACATATACTCCACACTGAATCTGTTGGTTGTCTCCATGACCATCAGTCTGGCTTTAGAGCATCCAGAGCCACGGAAACTGCTCTTCGGAACACCCATGAAGACCTGCTCTCAAATCTTGACTCTAAATCTCCCTCTGTCCTCATTCTTCTCAACCTCTCTTCTACTTCCAATACGGTAAACCACAACATCTTGATCACGTGTCGCTGTGATAACCTTTGCATCACAGATCAAGCCCTGGTGTGGCTCGCCTCCTTTCTCTCTGACCGGCCCTCCCAGGTGGAACTTGGGTCCTTTCTCTCCTCTATCACTCTCTGTACTTGTGGTGTCCCCCAGTGATCTAACCTATCCCCCTGGTTTTGCAATATCCACATGTTCCCCTTGGCCCACAGGATCTCTACCTTTACCTATAACTTTCAGTGTTATGCAGATAACACACAGCTCTGTTTCAGGCCCCCCTCAGCCTCTTCCTCCTCCTTGCTCATCCCTGACTGTCTACCTGCAATTCAGTCTTGTGTGCTGCCAACGATATCTGCCTGAAAGCCAGTAAGACAGAGATTGTACTCATTGCAACCCCTGCTCCCATTTTCCCACTCTCACACTGGCCTGCATACCTTGGCCCTGCGCCCTCACCTAACAATGAAGCAAACAATCTAAGGGTCATCTTCAACTTCACTCTTTCCTTCTCTTCTCACATCTCAGACATCTCCAAAAAGTCCCACTACCACCTGCACCTCCTGAGAGATATTTTACCTTTTCTCACTTTCCCCCAGAGGCTCGCCACCTCAAGAGCCCTTGTTCTCTCTAGGTTGGACTACTGCAACAGTCTCTTTCTCAATCTTCCTACTTCAAATCTCCATCCTCTCCAACTCATCTAGAATGGAAACACAAGACTTATCCTTGGTCTCAAGCCCAGAGACCGCATCCCTCCACTGGCTCCCCATGGCTTCAAGGATCAAGTTCAAGACCCTCTGCATAATCCACACAGCTTTCTGTGGCCCTGGCCCGCATTATCTACAGCGCTCTCTTCCTATATACTCTCCCTCTAGAGTCCTCTGCTCGTCCTCCTCCAATTCTCTGCGGGTGAGCTGCTTTCACAAACAGAGATTTTGGGGTATATCTTTATCCTCTGCAGGTGACTCCCCTTGGAACAGACTCCCTGCCTCTCTGTGGCTTGAGCCGGAACACCTTAAGTTCTGGGAACTCCTCAAGACCTTCCCTTCTGCCAATCTGCCCCTAGGGAGGGCTGAATCACATGCCTCATCCATGTGGAGCACGAGGGGGAGAGTGCCCCCCACCCATTTCATACAAGCCATCCCTGGTGGTCTAGTGACCCCCACACCTCAGTAAATACACATTTGCCCCTTCCTAGGGGCAAATTGCCAGATTACACTAGCAATCTACCCCTAGGGAGGGCTAAATGACATGGCCTATCCATTTGGGGCCGAGGGAGAGGGCCACTCACCCCTTTCATAAGAAACATCCCTGGTGATCTAGTGACCCACCCCCCAAACCCAGAAAACACAAATGTACCCCTTCCTAGGGGCAGATTGGCAGATTACACTGCCAATAAGCCCCCAAGGAGGGTTACATGATATGCGCCCCATCCATTTGGGGTGGCGGGCACCCCCCTTTGTATAAAATAAACCTTGTGGTCTAATGGGCACCCAGCCCCCAGAACAACCCCAGCAAGATAAGTGCTGTCATGTTTTTATTTTCGTTTGCCCATCTGCCCTAGGGTGGCAAAACATACCGTCCCATACTTCAGGGGGAGGAGGTGGCTGCTTATATTCTAAGCACACACCTCACCCCCCCCACAAAAAAAGGATGCCTCATGGTCTAGGGGCAATGCTGGGTGCACTTTGAGCGATTCACGCTCAGCAATGCTTCAAGGAAGGTGTTGTTGGAAAGGAGAGCGTTTCCCCTTTCCAATGACACCTCCCTTGATTAAAATGGCATAGAAATTCTGGAGATCGAGGGAGGTACGTACCTTCCCTTTCACCGCACAGCCAGAAATGGCTGCAGCAGTGAAATTTACATTCAGTATCACATTACGGACGCAGATGTGAAACTGAACAAAAGTGCTAAAAAGGATGAGCAAAACATAGTGCTGAGGACGAGATACCTCGTCCTTAGCATTTAGGGGGTTAAATGCCACTTGTGTATGTTTTTTAATTCAAGCACAGATGAAGGAACTTCACTTGTGTGCTCTTGTTCATTTTAATTGCATAAAAGGGCAATATGTATCAACCTATGGGTGTTGATTTTGGCCGGGGAGCAAAGGGCGGATGAACCAGACATTCTTGCGTGCCTTCATTTTATTTAATTTGGGGGCCAACGTTGTCTGTGACCCATGTCCCAAAATCCCTTTAAATGGAGCTGATCATTACCTATGTTGCTGATTGATGCTGGATCAGTAGCTCTTGATCTTGAATATTTGTCAGACTTCAGTAGCTGTGAGATGGGAATGGACCAGGGCTATCATGCAATCGGTTTGGGACAGAGTATATGCTTTTCTGGTTTCCCTTCAGGTCTGGATCCACATGGCGAACCAATCCCTGAAGACATGTGCTTATTTATGTAGCCTTCCTTTTCAGTGGTCAGAGCCTCAAAGCCCCTCCAAAATGTGGATAATTTCTCGGAGTGGGCTCGAATTCAAAAGAGTATCCTACGTCTGACTCTCCAATACTACATAAAAATATGGACCTGCAGGAGAGTTGGACCCAATTCCCGTCCCCAGTCAGGATATGGGCAATTTTGGCAGCTCAGCGATATCAGGAGTTTAAATTTAATTGTGCAGCAGCTGGGAAATAGGTTGTCTTACCTCCATCTGCCACGGCAGTTATGAGAGTTGACAAGGTGAACCTTCACATGCACAGTGTAGTCTCTGTAAATTATCAGGTAGCTCCCAAAAGCTCCCACAACAGTATATTTAATTGGCAAGCCTGGCTTTGGGACATCCATTAATCTGTTGCCTGAGGCACTGTTCTTTATATAAAATAACCTGTTGTCCCAAGGGTAGCCCTGGTGTAGGGATTCGCCCTATATGATACCATTACTATATAGATGTCTTTTTTGATTCAACACCCACTAGCTTCTTGCTCATTATCTTAGTCTCAAAAAATACCATCCAGCCTGTTCTTAGCTATAAAGCACCCAGCTGCTACTTTGAAAATGTCCTCTTCACATGGGTATAACACCATGGCTGTTATTTGTAATCGACACTAGGATTAGAGTGCCTTGAGCACCTCTTGTAGGTCGGGGCATATGGTGCTCAAATCACATTTAGGCATTAAGGGGCATGGTCTCTCTCTCTCTCTCTCTCTCTTTCTCTCTCTCTCTCTTCTCTCTCTCCTTTACAGCTTTAAAAAAAAAATGTCAGTGAGCCTAACTTCTTCAACCTCTCATTCTCATTCAGGTTGTTCCAAAAACTGTTGGTTTGGGTCTTTAATGGAACGCATTATGGAATGTTCCACTTGGCTCAGTCAAACAGCAATCAGGATTCCAAGCAGATTCTGGGTACAATTATCCATGGTTTGCCTGGGCAATAGCGCTTGATCCTCATTCCTGACCAGACAGATCAAGTGAAAGATCTAGTGCTAATGCTGCCAACATCATGCTGCACTCCTATCTCCTCGAAGTTACTTAGCTGCTCTGCTCTTCCTGGTATGCAGCTTCTAGATTCCGGCCCTCCCATGAATTTGCAGTGGAGCAGAGTGTGGTCTGTTTGGCCTTCTCTCTCCCACGGACCCCCCCATTGGCCTGACTCTCAGTGACAATGCTTCGACATCTCAAGTCACATTCCACTGTAGCTTCCCTCAGCCCGCCTGTGTCACTGTGCCACAACTGCTGCTTTTTTCTACTGCCATCCCACTCCCCTCTGCCCCACGTGTTAGTACCTAATACCCAGAAATGTCAGTCACCTGGGGTGGTAAGGCTTAAACCAACAATTCTGCTCATCTGTGTATGTTCCCACACAGTACTAGCCCCTATGAGGCCCTCTGAGACGCCTTCCTGGCATCTCCCAGATCATCCATGTTTGTTCCCAAGCCAGATGTCTGTCCCTCATCCCTTTCTCTCCCTCTCCCTCTGACCTCTCTCTCTCTCTCTCTCTCTCTCCTGCTTTATGTTTCTCTTTCTCAGTTGCACATCAGCCCTTCACTCTCCAATCTCCTAGAACTCACACACTGTTTTCCAAATCTCCCTCTCTCTCAGATTGTAATTTAGGCGTCCTCACTATGCTCACCTGCCCTTCCGTTACAGTTCTCCCAGTTTGTCAAGCCCTTTAGGCCCTTTGCCATATGTCACATTATTTACAGGCTCTCAGTTGGTTGAAAAATCCCTTTGTATAGTTGGGAGCTCACCATTGCTTAACTGCTGTCTCCATAACCATTTACCCTCTAATTTCTCTTCCATGGTGTCCTTAAACAATTAACTGCCCAGCATATATTTTATAGTAAGTCAGAAGTCCAGTGTAACCTGGTGCAGTTCTGAACCCAAATACCCGGATTCGGTCAACTATCACTTAGGGCCTCATTACGACCCTGGCGGCAGCGGTGCCATTATTAATGCCACGGCAGCCGCCGGTAATGATTTTTTACTGGGTCCAAGAAAAGGGCAATAACCGGGTTATGCCGACCTTGGCGGACTATATAATTGCCCTTTTCTTGTACCCGGTAAAGATCAATCCCCATTCCCATTTGAGCCGCATAGGGCTCAATGGCTCAATGGGAATGGGAAGGATGCTAACAACAGGCACGTTAATGACGGGCAGGCCTCATAATAAGGCAGCCCGCAATGAACGGTGCCGGTCCCATACCGGCACCGTTCATTACGGGAACGCCAGGGTTCTAATGAGGCCCCTAGTCTTTGTTCTGCTGCATTGAAAAAGAGAGAGTTGCATTGGCATCTCTCTGCACATTCTTCTGCTAGCCCTCTTTGGCAGCATGCTAGCTATTTTTTATTCTGGAAGGAATCCCTTTCCGATTTGCGTGGTCGCAGAGTATTTCCTGCTCCTCTGTGCAGGTATTGGCGGTCAAATTAATGTCAGCACCTACTATCTTCATGTTCTCGATCATTTTATGAACACCATCAGTTCTAATCTAATCACGTAATCATTGCTAACGCCAATACCTCTGAGAATGGCATTTCTTATGGCCTCCATAAAGCTGCTACAAAGTGGGTACTTGCTGAATTAGACCAATATAACAACCTCTGAATAGTCCAACGTCAGGTCATATTGATTAGTGCATGGACCAAGGTATTTAGTGGATCTCTGCAGCTTCTTCCCAGTAATGTCTAAATGAAGCCCACCCCTCTAACTACGTCTCCCTGGTAGGCCAGCAAACATGGGCCTATGGGCCTTGTTTGGACAGCTGACTTCAGACCACTGATCGTTTGAAAGAATTCATGATTTTTAACAAATTATGCTCTCAGCTTCCACTATTCCTATAAGAGAGAGGAATGTTTACCTATTAATTTGCCCATCTCTGAGATGATGCCTGAAAAAATGAGAAACAACCACACCCCAAAAATGACACTTTTGAAGCAAAGCTGCAGCATCTTTTACAGAATCACACTCTGAAGTTGAAGTGCTGCTGGCTTCTGCAGATACAAGCCTCAATTGACCAACTAGAACCATGAGCACTGTAATCCAGTGAAACCAGCTGAAAGCCTCCAAGAACCTCCCTTTCAGAAAAACCTTTGCTGCTTAACTCAAGTAGCTAGACAGGAAGTGCCAAGGCCAACAAATGACTGAAAGCAGCTGATAAAGCCAATAGCATTTGGTTAATATAGAGTATTTACAATCTAGAAACCTTTACCTAAGATCCAAGGGACTCAGAAGAAACCCCATCTGCTCCCAAGGGTAGGATGTGTGGTATTGGCTTCACGGTACCCTAGCATCACAACACCATTGCTTCGCACTTACCAACACCACTGGTGAACTTTAATTCATAAATTCATGAGGAATATTTTTTCCCCACTGAAATCATGTTTGCTTACCTTGATGCTGTCTTTGACAGTGGCAACCTTTGACTGACAAAACATTTTCTAAACATGGTGGTAGTTTGTGGCTGCTGCACTTTTACACAATCACTTGTCTGTTGCCTTTACACAACCGCATCGGCTTCTATGATAAACATATTTTCACTTGGGAAATCGCAATACCTTTTAGCATCCTAACCCTAACTTGGGCAAACGTGGCCCCTTTTGATCCCAAACTCTCCTAGTGAGCCTACCTTCCAGGGTTACATACTTATCACTTAAACACTACATTTTGCAAATGTAACCCCCTACAAGTATGTCATATCCCTTTTCCTGCACATCGATACGAAAATATACGCCTTAATCAACATATATGGCCTGATACATGGAACGTTTTCCTATGGGATTGCACTATTACAAAACACTTCCATGAATGAGGCCCATTGTATGGCCATTCCCCTGTTGTATTTTATGAAGAAATTACTGAACCTTTAACCACGCTGATCCCCTCCTGAGGATGCTACCATGGCAATTATATAACGCATATGACTAGGATAGCCAGGAGGAATTGGGGTAAACCCTATTGCCTAGCTGTTTCAGATTACTCTTACAATCGTCCACTCTGCATAAATGAGAACAAAGAAATCCATAACAACAATCACCCTTAAGAATGATTTGACATGTGTAGGCACACGTGTACAATTTTAAAATTTAGAGACCTTTTGAAAAAAAGGGCAAGATTGCAGAGAGAACAATCCATGCAATGGAGAGGCGAGGGAAGCCCTGTGGAATTCTGAGGGTTAGGTTTACCCATTAGATTAGCCTACCCAAGATCTACACAGCCATCCAAACATGGATGACAGCCAACGGACTCTGTCACAATGGAGATAAAACAGAGATCCTTGTAGTAGGCACTAAAGAAACTCTCAATAAACTCTCCCCCCAATACAGCACCTTCAATATTGATAATAGCACCATCACTGCCTCATCAGCAGTCAAAACCTTAGGAGTGTACCTCGACTCCTCCCTCTCTATGACACGCCAGGTCAATGTCATAGCCTCCTCTCCTATGATAAAAATTGCCTATCAATTGCCAGGGTCACAGTCTGCACTAAGCTTGACTACTGCAATGCTCTCTACCTAGGCACCTCTGCCAAAAACCTCAACAAACTCCAAGTCACACAAAACAATGCCCTCAGAGCAGCATTAAGCATCCCTAAAAGGGAACACATCTCCCAGGCAAGGAAAGACGCACATTGGCTACCGGTCAAAGAACGCATTCTCTTTAAAACCATGACAATTACCCACAAATGCCTGTCAATGAACCGCCCCTCCTTACCTATCAGAGAGGATTACCCTCAACCATACATCCAGACCAACAAGAGCACATCTATCCAATCAGATCTTCATCCCCTCCTTCAAAGGATCTAAAGCAGGAGCCTCCAGCTTTCAACACCTAGCCGCCAAAAGCTGGAAGGCACTCCCCACTACACTCAGGAATGAGAAATCCTGCACAATTTTCAGGAAAACGTTGAAAAGCAAACTGTTTAACTAACTTTGTAAAGTCTCGGCAAGTGGAATATGCTTTTCCCTGTATCCAACAAACACACATCTCTTCCACTTATTGTTTTATCTTCTCTGCCTTGTAAGCCTTTACTAAGTAAGCATTCTGTAACAGTGCTGCGATGCCCAAGGGCCGATTCGTGCTATACAAATTCAAATAAATAAATAAATAAATAAAAAATAAATAAATAAGACACATAAATATGAAGGGAGCTATTCTTCCTGGGAGGAATACACAACGAAAAAGTAGAACCACCTCAGGGAACCACTGCAAAACCATGTTAGATAAAATCAGGATAAAATATGTGTATTGTGTCAATTGTTTTAAATACAGAAAATAGATGTAAAATAGTCGGCGTACTCACACTCTATGAATTCACTCATCTCTACAGATCATTCAAAATGGATACCCAAACCAACTTCATGCCTGCGGTCTGCCTACAACTGGCTGTACAGTATTCTGCAACTTAAGATCTTCATACATCTACTATTGACTGGTTACTATAATCTACAATAGCTTTCCAAATAGGGGAAGTCAGAGGTTAGAGAGGTTCTGGGGATACACACATGGCTTCTTTATAAGTGTAACAGACACTGCATATTTCAGTTGGTGAAACAGAAAAAGAGACAGAACAGAGCAACTGATTAATTAACAAATGTAATGTCTAATGCCAGGCTCCACCTATTTCGAGATTTTTACAGGCCATGGACCAATACATAACCATATAATTTACTAACGGTTTCTGTTCCCGAGAATGTAAAAAGAAAGGTTTGAAGGTAACACAGAGAACCGAGGTATGATGTGGACTATATTATTCATGGCAGATTGGTTGAGTTTTATTGAAATCTCACATATGACAGTAGCCCCTTTTGTCAGAACTAAAAAAGAAATCAGTGTGTCACAGTGAGTGTGATGTGGCCATGAACATTTCTGCAGCCAAAACATGTGTCGTACTACAAAAAAAGACAACTACATTTAAAAGTGCATCGCGTGGATTGACAAAGACTTCACTACAAATTTCGATTCAATTCAAATGTCAGGTTCAAGTTAAAGTTGCTATACCCAAGGTAAACTAATGAATCAAATGCAGATATATGAGCTGGTCGGCACACCCACATGAGGCACACTATTGTTTGGAATCCATGTTCTCTGTAGAAGAAGTCCATTCATTGACTGGAATAGCACTTTCTTACATTCATTAGGGAAGTAGCCGTTCCTAGATAGCAGGGGAATCCACCATGCCAGCTACATTCGAACTTGCAATGTTTAGAACAATCAAAGCAGCATATGGACAGGGGCAATCCCTGGGTTCGATCCCTGGGTCTGCGCTTAGAACACTCTGGGTATTAAGCACGTTATAAATAACCCATCAAATCATATTCCATAATTGTGGTACCGCAATGAGTAATTCCGGAAGGGGAAGTAGGAAGAGGCCACGAGGGGTCCGTGTTCTATGTGTGTATGTGTGGGCGGGTGGATGTGCGCGAATGTTATGCATGCACGGGTTTGGTGGGTGAGGCCAGTGACAGAGGGCTGGGGGGATTGGATCCACCAGAAGGTACGAATCGCTGCAGCACGTTTGTGAACTGCGATCGTTTCATTTGCGAAGAGTGACCTTATCTTATCAGGCATGTCATTCACTAGTATTAATGGGAAAGCATCCAGTTACTGAATGTCCTGAACCTTGCTGATTACTGATTACTGATTAGTGTACTGAATGTCCTCAACCTTGCTGGTTAAAGAGCTGTCATTGATGCCTTGTTACAGGGAAACCTTTGACATAACTCCGCTGACACATGGAGTGTAAGGACAGTGATAAAGAACTCTGATTATGGTTAGGGATTTGGCAACCCAGCGCCCCAGCGCGTGCCTCTCTCCCCAACCAATAGCAGCATCAAATTGGTTGCAGGGGATTTAAGGGATAAACACGAGGTGACAACTCCTCTTCCAAAACTCGTCACGTCAGCAGTAAGCGCTGGGAAAAGGAAATCCTTAAGTAGTTAGTAAATGGAGTAGTGAAGAATTGTTGGCGCAGGGACATTGAACCTTCAAAGGCAGGCAGGTTAAGTTATGGGAAGTGTAGGCAAACATTAGCACCACCGCAGCAGATGTGAGGCAAGTGGTAGCAGGTGCAGGTGCATGAATACGCTGGCAGGTGGACAAATGTTGGAGGCCAACAGTGAGATACAGCATATTAACCGTTAGGATATAGTTTTCATATGGTGATTCTTACATGCATTTGACCTGTTAACTGGCATTGGCCATCATTCCGAGTATGGTGGTAGTCATGGCGCTATTTGCGCCATGACTGCCTCCCATACCGGTACCGACTCCAGTTTGGTTCAATGGGGACTTAACGGTCCATTCCGACCTTGGAGGGACCGATAAGTCCCCATTTTTAAACCATTCCCCATTCCCATTTGAGCCCCCATAGGGCTCAATGGGAATGGGGAGGGTGCAAATAACGGGCCGGCGTATGCCAAGCCCGTTATTTGCGCCCAGGTCCCTTAACGGGTCCCGTCCTTAACACCTTGTCAGACCAGGCATTAGGGAAGGGACCCTCTAAGGGACCTCGTAGTAGGGCGGCAAGGGATTACCGGCACCAGTCTCCTTACCAGTGCCTGGTATCCCTTACCGCCCTACTCAGAATGAGGGCCATTGTATGGAATTAAAGAGGCATTTTAGGCTTTGCTAAGCATTGCAATTAGAGACACCAGGCGTGTGAGACAGCAAACTACAAATGGTTACTGGCCGCGCATATGAGGCATTACCTGCCATTGGATCACATTACTTGGGAGTTCTGGGCTGCACTAGGCATAACATTGGATCATCTGGATACGCTGGGCTACAAATTACATGTGGGGACTTTAACATAAATATGAAGAAATTACTGCAATTGGATGGCATTACTTGGGCACTTGAATTCACACTAGGTAGACTCAATCACTGTGTTGGCTCGACCATTCTAAATGCATCACTATCTAAAGAAATAGCACCTAATGTAAGACTGCCCACTGTCACACACCTCTAAAAAATCCCAAAGCCGATCCAACCATCCTAAGGACAACCCCTGTGTAATATCACCTTCATAACTAAGAACATCAGGAACATAATATCTGCCCAGCTAAATAAATAGCGGAAGGCCATACATTGGACAATCTTATGAGGAATACCATGATGCAACGGTAGCAACTGTATAGGTAGTGCTGATCTTTTTTAATGTTCATACATTTTTAGTTTGGAGTTTTGTAACATGCCAAATTGCAGTAAAACTTCATAAAGCAACACAGGGGTCAGTAGAACTGATTGATGACGAGGATGGAGTACTTTGTTTTTGACCATTATCTATAGGCGGAGGTAGGTTCCCGGTAAATAACACATTGCATTTACACTGCAAATATTGCAGTATTCGTGTTCATTTTATTATAATTGTTATAGGTTAGACTTTTGCAGGTGGAAATATAGAAGCAATGACGTGCATTCCAGCTGTAGGAGTTCTAGCAACAAGTGTGTGCATTGGTCATAGGTCCGCACAGGTTGCTGTACTTCAGTCAGCAAAATCATTTTGCCTCCAAGGCTTATTCAAGGTCCTTTTAAATGCCACTAAATTGGGCTCCATTGCTACCACTTTTTAGGGAGATGCTTGCATACATTTGAAGCAGCTGCTGCACGAGGTCTGCCACCAGGCCAGCGACTTCAGAATGGCGGTGAAAGCATATGTGTTGTTATAGGCTAATATTAGATCTCCTCTTGGCAAATATTGATTGATACTGTTGCTTACACAGGCTAGGGATCTGCAACCTACAGCTTTCCAGATGTTTTGGACTATGACTTTCCATCATTCCTCAACATTGACTGTGCTGGCTAGGGCAGACAGGACCTGTGGTCCAACGCATTTATAGAGGCAGAGGTTGCAGGACCATGACATGCTATGGGAATGATGCAAGGTCGGGGTAATGGAATCTTACGGCTTTAGGGCTGAGATGCCTTGTTGCCTTTGATGTGTAATAGTTGAAACTGGCGTGTATTGGTTAGTGCCTGATTTATAAACCATTTTTCAATGGGACTGCGGTGTTATAAAATGCTTCTGTAAATTAGACCCTTACACTGGGCTCCAAATACATGGAATTTAAATGATATAGCCTAGCTAGCACTAGGTCTCTATTAACGTTCAGGTTTTGGGGAATTTCGAGATAGGAAATATTTTTTTATTTTAATGGCATTTACCTGGTCCGGGCCTTTTAAGGCACTTGGTAAAGTAGAGTTATAATGACAGTTTTTCATCAAAAATTACGGTTAGTTTTGCTTTTCGGATAAAGTAGTCGGGGCAGAACCCATAAGTGGTGGTTATCCCAAATGTAAGGTGTAGAAGGTTCCAGTAGGTAGATTCAATTTTCACTTATTACAGCAAAGATCATTGTCAATGTGTGCGTAGTTTGAAGGAGACCGACTTGCATATTTTCGTCTAGTTTTTGAAAGGCTTATTTTGGTCAATGTCTGTGCTTATACTCCGCAAGATCTCTACATGTTCTTCATCCATTTGGAAGTTGGAGGAGAGATGACATATCATCACTCAGGGAGAGCAACGTTCTAGAATAGGGATGAAAAGCTGTGGGTGAAGATAGAGAGAACAGGCATACCACAGGTTAGGCAGAATGGTGTAGACTTGAATTATGCACTGTTTAACTGAGTTACAATATGATGAAGATAATTGGATAGCCACTTCAGAAAATGTCTCTCAATGCCAATCAGCTTGTAGAAAGAATTATATCCAGCATTGGTGATTAACCATTTGAAATTCCACTGATAGTTCAAGGTGTTTAATAGCTACTTGGGAATCATTGTTTATTTATTTGAGGATTGTTTCCCTCAGGAAGAGGAGGCAAGTTCACATATTTGATTTGGCACAGTTGCCTAACTGGATACCCTAGAGCAAGTTATTGTCTTCAGTTTATTTAGCTGGGTAGATATTATTTTCTCTGTGATCTTGGTTATTCATGTGATATTAGAGATGGGTTGATGTTATGATGGTTGGATCAGTTTGGACTATATGCTATTTCTTTAGATACTGATGGATTGCAAACTAATCTCTGTGGCTGTGCAAATGTAGTGATTGGTTCTTTGATTGCATTGCCAGGGAAAGGTTAACAGGATTGTAAACAATCCTCTCCCCCTCATGGACTGAGCCAAGGTACATGCTTGTCCACATATGCACATCTCTTCACGTTCGCCCAAAAAAGGAGCAACCCAATTCACAAAGGGGATCTGAATGAGAGCATCCTAGCTGCTCTCATTCATATGCCTTTTGTCCCCACTTTGTGCATTTGTGCAAATAAGGGGTGTTTGAAGGCATTTAGTAGTGCATCCCAAATTCACCAACTGGATGCACTTCTAAATGCGCGAAAAGGAGGGTCACCCCGCTGAGCCTTTTAAAACAGTGGTTGTTAAACTTGCATTGCCAGCTCTCAAACAGCAATGGAAATACATTTCACAGAAATTGGCCCTTTTGTTGGGAGCCTATCCTGCATTAGTGTTGGGTGCATGGAGTCCAACACTAATACATGCAGGGGCTGGGGGGTGGACAGTGCATATTTCCTCTACAGTCCAGCCCCTCCTGAAATGCCCAGGTCTCCTTTGAGAATAAGGTTGCCTGAGCATTTCTGAAAGCAGTGCAAATGAAACAAACTCATCCTCTGCACTCCTTTCATTTGCAATACTTTTTGAAAATTTGGTACAAAGGAGTACCACATGATGACATGTTTGCATTCTGGAGGCTAAAATATTTATCCCAAGTCCATATGTGTTCCATTATTAACAGCCAGAACACTGTCGCACATTTTGCCCGAGTGGCCTCTGCAAGGGGAGGCCATATTGCCTTTGGGCAATCTATAAATAATCTCCCTCTTCAGATTGTTAACGTGACAGACGTATGCGTCACTTGTAAACAGAACACGCAAAATCGCACAAAGTAATCCATTCTAATTTTTTACAGCTATGTCATATATGAAGTAAAAGAATAATACAAATAAATACTAATGGGTCATAGTTTATATATAGATATGTAGATTTCACTTTTTTTTCAAGTCAATTCAGCCAGAATTTAATGTCGCCTTATATCATCGTCTTGTTGTTAGAATTCACTACTAATGAAAACTGTGGGATATTTGCATGGTGCTACCAGGTCTGTAATGTGTTCTGCTTCATTAGGCCTTGCCCTACTATTTTAAAAATGACTGGTCAGCATGATAGTAACATGGGTCTGTTCTCTTGGCCACATAGATTTTATAATTTGGTGGGAGAATGTTGTGCTGAGGTGGTATAATTATTGGAGAATCAAGTCTCAGTCGGGCCTACGTTACTTTTCTTTATGAATCAGTACATTTTATTTGGATGTGTTGTTGTTAAACGGTCATTAAGAATATGAGACTGATTCATGGAACATTTTCCTATGGGATTGTGCCATTATAAAATACTTCCATGAATCATGCTGTAGGGTACTGCATAAAGTTATCTATGAACACAATAACAAAGTGAGCTATTTATGTGTAGGAAAGATTTTTCTCAAGTTGGTGCTAATTACCGAAAATGTCATAAAAAGTGCTAACAACATTTTCGGTAACTACGACCTATTCTGAAGGTGGCGCAATCTTCTGAAGTTGGACTGATTAGGCCACTTTCGGAATATGGGTGCCGATTGCTAGGAAGGGCTTGAAACGGACATAGCAACCGGCACTTTCGTTATCTCTCCCTTTGCATGGTTATTCTTGTGGCACACCTCCAATTTCGAAGCACTTGAATTTGGCGCTGAAGTACGGTACCAAATTGATGTCATAGAGAAGGAGTGCCACAAGAAGCACGCAGCTCTTTGGGTGTGCAGATGGTGACAGGTGGCTCTAGCACTGCATTTTTTTATCTTTTTTTTCAGAAGAGTGCATACTGCCATTCATATGGATGGCAGTATGCACTCTTCTGAAAATAAAGATAAATAAATAAATGCAGTGCAGGGCCTACCTGTCACCATCTGCACACCCAAAAAGCATGTGCATTTTTGTTTTCATCTCAGCAGCATTTCCGTTAAATAGTGATTCCCTCGTTATTTAACAAACATGCTGCCAAGATTCTGAAATCCGCCTGTTTCCATTAGAAACAGGCGGATCACAGCAAAAACACTGTCGTGTTTTGCGAAGACGCCCAGGCCCACATGAGAATAGCAGTGGTGCCTGGGCATCAAGAAATGGCGCAGTGAGTCGTGCTATTTGGCACACTCACTGCGCCAATATGAGAATCGGGCCCTGATTGCCAAATAGCACGATTCACTGCACCATCAGAGGACGCGCAGGCTCCACTACTATTCTCAAGTGGGCCTGGGCGTCCTCGTAGAGCACGACAATGCTCTGTGTGGATTGCGCCTGTTCTAAGGTGTTACGGGCTCAATCCAATCTCGGCAGCATTTTTGTAAAATAACAACATATTCGTTATTTTACAAAAATGCTGCCGAGAACACAGTTCCTATACACCAAAGTGAGCAGCTTCAACATTGCAGGATGTTGAAGCTGCTTACTTTGGTGGATAGGAACGTTTTCATATACACCCGTGTGGTGTATATGAACACTTTCATTTAAAGCGAGCAGCTTCAACATTCCATCCTGCAACGTTGAAGCTGTTGGCATTGGTTTAAATAAAAGTGTTCCTATACACCTGAACACTTTCATTTACACCAAAGCAAGCAGCTTCAACGTTGCAGGATGCAACTTTGAAGCTGCTCGGTTTGGTGTAAATGAAAGTGTTCATATACAGCCGTGTGTTGTATATGAACACTTTCATGTACACCAAAGCAAGCAGCTTCAACGTTGCAGCAACTTGCTTTGGTGTACATGAAAGTGTTCATATACAACACGCGTGTATGGACACTTCCATTTGCACCAAACAAGGCTTCTTGTGGCACTCCTGCAGTTTAACGGCACCAAAAGGGTACCATAAATGTGCGCTAGCTTGGCGCACATATTAAACTGGAGGAGTGCCACAAGAATAGGCTTCCGAAAAGCCAGTTTACGAATGTGGCGGTTGCTAGGCTGGTTTCCAACTCTTCCTAGCAACCGCCACATGTATTCTGAAAGTGGCGCATTCCTTCCGACTTTGGAAGAATGCGCCACCTTCAGAATAGGTCTTAAGTACCGAAAAGGTTGTCAAGCCTTTCAACGTCCTTTTCCGTACTTAACACCTGGATGAGAATTGGACCCTGAGTGTTTTTTGAGCTGTCATTCGTAGGAGGTTAGGACTGATTTACAACTGCTGTGCTTTTTTCAAGAAAGGAAGCAAGAAAGAAAGAAAGAAAGATAGTAAGGAGGCAAGAAAGACAGACCTGATAAATGGAGAACCAGCTAATTACAAACTGTATTTAAGCACCTATGTATGTATTTTAAGAGCGTTATTCACTGAACGATTTGTTGTGAGTGGTCAATCACAAAAATGATAAAGAATATTTCATAATTTTGTTTAACAAAAAATATCCTTTAGATCATTGATTTCAGTTGTAACCTGTGATATCATTGTCTTACTACTAACCACTCCATTCCAGAAAGGAAAAAAAACCTAACAATGCTGTTGGGAGACAGGAATGACTTCAGACAAGTGACAGAAATGCTTTCTAAAGTTAATTATGTTTGCATTTTCCTCTCCCTCAGTGTTCATTACCTTTAAATGGAGCCACACATTGGCAGAAGTAATTACTAGGCTGGTCTGTGCAGGTAGCTTCATTCAAGCAAGCAACGAGATAGACTCGCCTATTCCTGTTTCACAATCTAAAAGTAAAAAAAAAAAATACAAAGCTACTGTGAGACATGCGAGAGGTGATTGCATATTTATTCTCAATATGCCCTGGCATATGGAATCTTTTGTAAGAAAAAGACGGGCTACATCAATCAAAATAAGAAACTAGTCATTCTGCCAGAGTCCATTTATTTAAAGAAATTGTTGCATTAACATTCTTTTACTTCTGTGGAAGTATCAATCCCTCCTCTATACGTGTGTATATTAATGCTGTTTAGAATTGGAGTATGTATGTGGTTTATGTGGAAGGAAAAGCAAATATTACGCTGAAACATACACAGATAATGGAAGAAAGGGCAGAGTAATTAGCTGATAACAACATAATGTATGTCCTGTGGCCACCTGCTCGAAGAAAAGCCTGGCTTTCAGTCGGTGTCACTCACATTTGAAGCAAGGCAGACACATGAATAAATAACCATTGATAATGTCTATGCAAGTTGCATTATGCAGACAGGGGGATGATTGGCACTCATTTATGTTGATTTTGAACCAAGATGTGCCGATATAAGCAGGTTTCCTTTCTGTATTTCCATTAAAATATTTTCTATGTAACTGTCTTTATTTTGCCTTCAGCATTACACTTTCAGGCCATAGCCAGACAGCACGATTTGGGTGCTTTATTGTTCATTTTAAATATCTATTTGACAAGCTACACCAAATCGTAGCCGCTACAGTCACTGAATAACTTCTCATGACTTAAGACAGGCAATTTCCTTATCAATTTATATCAATACAAATGAGTAAAACGGGAATGACATAGAGATATAATAGCTTGCATTTGCTCTGACATGAAAGGAAATCTTCTTTTTTCTTCTTGATAACACAGCAAGTGATTTTATGCAAAATGGAAGGTTAATATGGTGTAGCCAGCACTGCTGTATCTCTGTTATGGAAATAGCAAATCAACTTGCAAATATATATATATATATATATATATGCATGCATATACATTGCAACAAATAAAGCATTACTTCTGGTACAAAATAGTTTCTAGCACCTTAATAAAGTGTCATTAAAACGTGCAAATGAAATGTGCCGTTTCATTATAAAGGAGTGTGAAGTTGAAATAGTTTAAACTTTATTTTACATGAAATTGTGGCTCTCGTACTACAATTACGTACTTTTTAAATTATAGAAAATGTGTGAAAGACTTGATTTACATTTCAAAATCTGAACCTGTTGGCATATCATTTTCCGGTGTGCAGAATATCTTCTTAATTCACCGTCTTTTAACTTTAACTTTTAACAACATGAAATAATATTATTTTGATATTTTAAATTACAGGTGAGTGTAAAATTTGTTTTCAAATGTGCTTTTCTTTATTGTCAAAACGCTGATAGGTTTAATTTGGAGAACTCTCCCTTAATAGGTGTTTATTTCCCTCGTTCGGACTATCTTTATTTTCTACATGTTCTTAATTTTAAAATCATTATAAAGAAACACCTGATTCTGATTATTGGTGTACTGGATTTAACTTACATTTCTTGTGTATGCGTTGGTAAACAGATGTTCCATAAGAATGAGTGCCAGAATGAGGTACACATTTTCAGTTCACTAAGGTTTGGGGTCTATGTTAGTGTGCCTGTTTTGATTACGTATGCAAGCTAACTCTGCAAGCAGCCATCTGTCCCCCTCTATTCGGCCTTTTCACATGACCAAGACATTCCTGAAACATGTAGGTGGTTTGGGCATGGTGATTTGGGAGTGTTGGCTAAATGTTATAAATAGGACATCTATGGTTCAATTTCTAAATCAGTCTTGTCTAGGCACAGGTGAAAGCATGGTGTTGCAGAGCACTTTGGAGAATGGGCTCTTGGCGGGGAATAGTTAATCATCGATATGATTTAGATGAGGGAAAGGTAGATCATTGAGATCAGATTTATTTGAAGGATGGGGAGAACAGTAAAATAGGAATACGTTCAGGCATAGTTTGAATATTACAATGGTACAAGGTTATTTTGGCACTACTACTTACCTTGAATGACCACAATCCATGTGCCATTGCTTGTCACATTAAATAGAAGAACATTGCTGAAATATTTGTAGACAGTAGCATTCAGGAAATTACATTTAGTGGCTTTGCACCATCCATTTTTGTGACCAAACCAAATATTAATTTATTGCAAATTTGTGAACAAAACCTCTTAGGAATCTTTTTGAGAATCAACAGTCTTGGTACATGTTTGGGCATGAGAGCCTATTCAGTGGCATTGCATTTAAAGTGTTGTCTATTTGTGATCAGTACTATTGGGTTGGGTACTTTCCCTTATTTTTTGTTTTCGGGGGATCTGCTTCAGGAGTCCCCAAAATACAATACAAACTCCCCAATGAGAGTCAGTAATGGACACACCCCATTAGGGAATAAGACTAAGACCAAGTGCGGGTGAAGTGAAGACATACACTTTATTTAAATAAATAGGGCACGCAGAGGATTCTGCATACGCCGAAAGCGCTCTGCCAAACATTACATTGTCATTGCATTAAAAAGGGTTACAGCGTCATTAGTGGCGAAACATATACAGTACAAAAGTAACATTTCGATTGGTGGAGCCGCAGGTCCAGTATATCTCCTTATGGGCCGCTCCCATGTGATTGGATGGCTGGTTGGCGAGAAGGCGGACATCACATGTGTCAGCTGGGCTGGTCAGTGCGAGGTTCTGGATGAGGTGATTGCTGCTAACTCTCTAATCTAAACACTACCTCAAAGTATACAATAAATGACAATCAGTTGTATTTCAACAGTTGGGGAGAAGACCATATATTTTAATGTTGCATTTTATACGTTTGTCACTGGTCAGGTGAGAGGGGTGGGGGTCAGCTCTGCCAGGGGGCATAGGGGTGAGCGCTCAGTGCGGATCCAGTGGAAGGTAGAGGCCTTTTGCTAGACGTGTGCTCGCCGTGTGCAGTACTGCTTAGAGGAGAGAAGGCCCTGCAGTTACCATAGTGTGGCCTAATTCAGATAATGAAGTTAAAGGTACACAGAATGGGGTTTGAACAAGTCTCGCATGGTCTCTTCTGTACAGGATACGTGGGGGGGGGTTGGTAAGGACTAGGGCTGAACGTATATATATATTAGTGCCATGTAGTTATGGTTAAGTTGCTGTTTCCATAGGAAGAGCACTTTTTGGGCGGCTTATAACTTCGCTCCCCCTGGACGAATCCTCACCAAATTTTGCAAAAAAAGTATATGGGCCACTCTGGATTTTTTTTGTTGCAAAGTTTGGAGATGTTTGGTGCAGGGGGGAAAAAGCTTTAGGGGGGGTCCCAAAACGTCTTTTTTTCCCACAGACTGAATAGGGGAAAAACTTTGCGCACAGCTACAGGTCAAACCGATGGACTGATTTTTCTTTATAATCATCAAAAAGTAGGTCTGAAAAAATTAGTGATATTTATGTCTGCTCCGCAGTCACACTTCCCTGTTCGGTCCACAAACAAGATACCGATTGGCTAAGGGGCTTGCGTCATGACCGCAGACACGTGACGCCTCTGCCCATTGGCTGCTGCGAGACGTGTTCTGCGTCAGATTGTTTGGATGCGCCTGACATCTTGGTTTCGCCGAAAGCGGAGCAACAACCAGCGTACAAATGCTCTATTCATGAAACTCTTTTGCTGTGTCACAGAGCATTGGGAAAGGTTCAGACAGTAAGAAATGGGTGATCAATGCATTTGTTCTGGGGGTCGGTCTTCATGATGTAATTTCTATGGACACCTTGTACACACAGTAAATGTGGGGTGTAATAACGATAGCCCTTCAATCCATGTAGTGGACAGGAAACTTCTAACTGTTGAAAGCGCACGCGTATTGGTAGGCAACATTGAAATTGACAACATGCTGTGACTGCATTATTTTTTCCAAAGGCTATTATTACATTCATTAATACGCTACCATGGGTGTCAAATGCTACAGTGGTTGTGGCCAGGGCCTAGAGTCTTGGATGCATGGCTGTCGGCCGAAGGCCGAAGGCCTTACTTCCAAGACTGTAGGCCCTGGCCACAACCACCACCGCATGTGCCACCCATGCATACACCCGCAGTGTAGCTTTTTGATTGGGAAGTTGTGGGGAGTGCATGCACCCAAGAACAAAGTGATAAGTACTAGAGGAGGAAGTCATTGCACACCCATCCCATGTAAGATCTACAGACATACAGCTAGGAGTGAAGCCTCTGGGCAGAAGCACAGAAGGATAACACACCTATAGAATAACCCCCACTACTGCACATCACTGAGGTGGTTGTGGGGAGACCCTGCACTCTTGGGTGCATGGCCAGAGGCCATGCACCCAATAATACACTTATACCATCTTAATGACGTAAGTTCTATGGCCTCCCTGTACGCACAGAAAATGAGGGGTCCAATAAGGCCAGTATTTCAGCCCATGCAGTGCACGGGGGAGTTGTTAGAGTTGTAAGGACCCATGTGGTGTAGGGAATATTGAAATTGATACCATGCCGTAATTGCTATACTTTTTCCTAAGTTTTTATTGTTGTAAGGACACGTGTGGTGTTAGGGAACATTGAAATTGAGAGCCCGTAGCATGTGCCACCCATGCATACACCTGTAGTATTGCGTTTCGATTGGCAAGTAGTGGGGAGTATGTCCAGTCTTGGGTGCATGGCCGAAGGCCATGCATCCAAGAACATAGTTATAAGGACTACACGTGCAAGCCACTGCACACCCATCCCATGTAAGATCTATAGACATACAGCTAAGAGTGAAGCCTCTGGCCAGAAGCACTGAAGGATATCACACCTATAGAAAACCGCCACTACCACACATCACTGAGGTGTTTGTGGAGAGAACCTGCACTCTTGGGTGCATGGCAGCACCCAAGCCTGAAGTCATGAGCAGTGGAGTTACAAGTCAGTATGGGTGTGGTGTAATGCGCAAGTTGTGTTGACGCCCTAGTGTCTTAGCTACATGGCTGCAGACAATGGTCCGAAAAGTAAATTTATAAGTAGGTAATTTACAAGGACCATGGTTTTGATATGCAGCGATGGTTGTGGATAGGAACTATACTCCTTGTACCTTGGTCATAAGGCGTAGGTGGTAGGTTACTCACCGAAGATGCAACGGCCAGCCTTCAGGCACTGCAGCACATTAGTACCATAGATTAGATGTGCACATTCCCATGTGTAGAAAATGACTGCCAATATACTTACTCCTTACTTTGTTCAGAATCCACATACATTTTTTAAGTGGCTATCGTACTTGGCGGAAGTATCACTTTTTCAATTTCTATGATGAAAGAAAAAGGTGTGTTAGTGTTTGCATTTTTTGTAAATTTACTATATTGCATAATAGACAGATAACCTTTATTTTGTTTGACCCTCACATTTAGTTTACAAGTGTACTGTGCATTGCGCTCAGTTTCTGTGTTTGCTTTTCTAATCCTTGGGTCAGGGGAAAAAAAATCCTTGGCGGATTAAAAAAAACCTTCATTTCCTATGGTACTAACTACTTCCTTGTTTCCCTTGAATGTTTCCTTCATCTTTCTGATCAATGTTATGTTTTTTACCTTCCTGCCCATTTTTAACAACCTGTAAACATATTCTAACTGTGCATTTGTTCCTACAGATTTGTGATACTCATTCTTTTGTGTCGTTGTTATATCCTTTTTCCTTCATCTTTCCCATTACTGTTTTGTTTGTTGCCTTCCTGCTGATTTTTAACAACAGTTAAATACCTGTAGGCGTATTCTACCTGTGCATTTGTTTCCAACGATCTGTGATAATCATTTATGTGTGTCATTCTTCCATTCTGTTGGGTAGTTAGATACCTGTGGGCATATTCTAACTGTTTGTAGCCTTTCACATAATTTGTTGACAATCTTCAAGTGCACATTATTTAGAAAATGTTGGCTTTAAGAACATTAAATACGCATTTGTTAGGTTAGCTGGCAATCTCTGCTTTAGAGTAATGGTGCTATCATTACATTCAAACCATCCAGAATTCTTTTTAATGTATGCAGTGTAGTGACCTGCATTGGTTGTAGTTCAGTATGATAGATTATTCATACCTTTGTAAAGATTTTCTTTCCAAGTGACACTTGACCGTGTGTGAATCCAGTCAGTTTGCAGTTGTTTTTGGTGCCATCTGCATTATAACGTAGAAGCATAAGTATTATGTAGGCACTATGTGATTGTATCAGTAAGGTGGAGCGATTGTCTGAATTGCAAATACTACATAATCTGCCATGGCTTGCATTTTGTACAAGTTGCTGAAATGGAATGCTCTCACAATTTGGTATGGAAACATACACAAATCGCTCATTTGGGATGTCCTCCTGTATCACTTTGCTACAGAGAGTGCATGTCCACATGTACGAAATTTGGAAGATTTCATTTACAGGTATGCTTTTGTTTTCCAACACTAATAGTATGTACATTAGAAATTCTTGTGGATCTTCTTGTGAGTTCATAGTGAATCTCACCATTCCAGCACAGTCCTCCAATTGTTGCCTTACTCCATGAACACTGTATGTGTTGTCAGGATTGCTTGTTGCATTTCTATGCAGCACTAACATTTGCAAACACAATTTGTCTGTACTGTGCAGGTAGATATTGTTAACAATTGGTGGCAATTGAAATAGAATATTCATTGCTACATTTGTCTATCAACTTATCCCACTTTCATTTGCAAATTTGAATGGCCCAGCAAGTTTTGTATCTGAGTGCATTTTTCGGTTTTTCTGTTGCTTCTTTGCCGACGTCCCTGGTTTACATTCCCTAATAGGTTGTTCTATGCTTGCGGCAATTGATGACAATTTAGCTTCTTTTCTTTTCTTTGTGGAATTTGCTGTTGAATTCTGGTGCATTTCTGTTTCATTTACTTTTCTTTTATCACATTTCACTTTATCTGGAACAGGGTATTGTTTCAGATGAGGGGTTACAGTGAACGCAATCTATTGTATTCTGGAATGCAAGGAATATCAGCTTTGACTTTACTTGAATCCAAGCTTATTAGCAATAGACCATCAAGTGTACGTAAGCGTGATAATGCTACGTAGCTCATGCCTTCCTTAAAAACTGTGTTTCCTATATCTATCAATGCTTTGTCTAGGGTAAGACCTTGGGATTTATTAATGGTAACTGCATATGCAAGAGTTAGAGAAAAGTGCTCTCTACTTACGTACATGTCTTTGAAGAGAAGGAATCGAGCAATTGAGCGCCCTATCCTTTTCACTTCTGAAACTTTATCAAAGCGAATATTTACAAACTGAATGTTGCTATCACGTGGATATGATTGAAAGCCAACAACTGTGCCCAGTGCTCCATTAACTAGGCCTTGCTCTACGTCATGGTTAAGTTTAGGCATTACTCTACAATTTAAGGATCATTTCAATATTTTTTCCAAACCAGCTGTGTTGGAGATTGAATTTTCTAAACTATTTATTCTTGTTGTGGCTTGCTCACACATGGGTACTGTCATACCATGTACGTCTAGTTTGTCTGTGGCGCTAATTTCTATTATTGGTTGCATTTCTTTCTTTAACATTGTTTAATTGAATTTGAAACAGATTGCAAGAGTTGGCATTAAGGCCATACAATTGACATTTTTGTGCACTATTTGTTCCATAACATCAGTTGCACCTGCATTATCGCCATAAAGTGCATGTATATGCCGTTTTTTCAATACAACTTGTGCTTCTTGCGATAATACATCAACTCTTATACTTTTTAAGATGTTGGCATAAGTGAGATCTGCAGATTGCTGCATGTTCTCAGTTAATTCTCTGTATTGGAAATGTTGCCAAAGGTTCACTGATGTCAATTGTAGAAGATCTCCGAAAACGATAATGTGTTTCCCTGCAAAGAGTTCTTTGTTATTATTTTTAAGTACTTCTTGCAATCTGAGATTAATCAAAGCCAACATTAGGTTGGAGACCATGCTCACTTCATCTATAAGTATCATTTTCATTTGTTTCAATACTCTACGTAATTACATTGCAGCTTCTGCAGAAAGTTTGTAGTGGTCTAATTTATTTTGATGCTCTACTGGAATCAGTAGTAATTGGTGTAAAGTCACACCGCCTATGTTGTAGGCAGCTAAACCTGTGGGGGCTGTTACAACAGCTGACAGTTTGTTGTTTGTCAATTGTTGAAGGAACTTGCTGATGATTTTGATCAAGAATGTTTTCCCTGATCCAGCTTCACCACTGAGGCAGTATAGGTTTGTAATTTTGGCAGGTACATTCTTTATTTTCATGTTGTACACCATGTACAATTTGTTTTGTTACATCTTCAAAAATGGTGCACTGATCGTTGTTAAGTTTTGCTTGTTGTACAGTTAAGACTTCTGTATCTTCTTGATAATGACACATGGTGTTTTCTACTTCTACCATAGCTACTTCAGCCTCCTTTGCTATTAGTGGTTGTCTTATTGGTTCTTGACTTCCTGTTATAGAAGGTTGACTAATGTCGGAAGAGTCCGTATCTAGTTGGGCCTGAAGTTCTTCTTCCTGTTGCTGCTCATTGTGTAACATTGTTTTGTACTGTGTAAAGTTCACATCAGTGATAGTGCTTTCATTTTCTTTGAAAGCATCTTCATAGCAGTCATAATTATCTAGTATGACTTCCTCTTTTCTCCATGGTTTGAAAAGTTGTAACAGAGACATGTAATATAATTTTTTTCTGTTGAGGAGTTTTTAATGACAATTGTAAATGATTAATTAAGCTTCGTTTGGTAAGTTTCACTAAGCTCCCTTCACAATCGGTCATTCTATATCTATGTTTGCTTTCATTGGGTTTTACATTATTTTTGTATGCAAAGTTTTGAGCTGTGTGGTATAGACACATGCTTTCTAGAGTGGTACTCCTGTTCGGATAGTATGTGTCCAGTAAATTGTTTTTTAGAATGTCTTGGCTGTTGGGATCATTTCTGGCAGTTGTTTCTATGTCCTCATATGATTTCAGCACTCTTTTTCAAGATTTTGCAGGATCAAGACTGAGCCATACTATGTTATCTGATTTTCCATACAAAGCAGTGCCGGTTAAATGATCTGCTGCTTCATAGGCCCCACATGCTCTATGAGAGAGCATTTTTATGCCTAGACGTACAATTTCTGTGATAATGTTTTGTCTGATGCTAGGTCATCCCAGAGGTCTTGAAGCTCTGTTTTTTCTGCTTTTGTTAAGTAGGCTGTAGCATATCATGCAACAGCAGTTGAATTGTCTGCAATGTACTGCACATCTATGTTTGCATTCCATAACAGGGCAATGATTGCATTGTAATCATCGATATTCTTCCCTTCTTTTTATGTAATGTGTGTTTTTAGGTGATTTACCTTTAACACTATGTCAAACTGAAGACATGAAGTTGTTTACTTCTCCTGTTTCTGTAACTGGTCTAGGGAAACCAAAGCGGCATTTGGTGGAGTATTTACCTTTGTTTTTTTATTTGCTGTGACAATATTTGCCACATTTGCGTGTTTGAAATTGCAAAATCTGCCCATGCAGCTCACTATGTGTCTGTTTTGAAGGGATTTCACATGTGAGATATTTTTGGATAAACTACAAAACAGTGCTATCACTGTCGTGTCCAAATTTCGGTGCACATTTGATCCATAACAGCATGTGAATATGTGGTGCTCCTCTCGCTTGATATTCTTTTCTCCGAAAGAAGTGCTGCACTTCTCCAAGGGGAGGAACAGTTTTATTGCAAATAAAGTGTAGCATGGCAATGAAACGATGATGGACATATCTTGAGACATTAACTGGATCTAGAGAGCAAAGTTCTCCAGGTGTTGATATATCCATGTTGTTTTTGTTGCTGTTTGCTATGCGTAGAAACTCATGTAAATCTTCCCACGCATATTCTGCACAACTTAGCATAACAAACCAAGTCAGTGGTCCAAGGTTTCTGATCATGCCGTCTGAACCAGTATTCCTTTGTACCACGCATGTTTGCAAACACATTTGTTATACTTGATTGTGAAACCTCATCTTTTTCCTGTACTTTTTGTATTAACTGTGTAGCTGACATATTTTGAAAGTGGGTTCCAGATTTAAGAATGTGTGCAACTCCATAACATAGTGTTGCTAATTCATTTTCATAGAGTAGGTGGAATATGTATTCCACTTTTCGTCTAAATCTGGGATCTTCCGAATACATTCGTAATGAGCAGTATTCTGATGCCCCAATCTGAGTGGGTCTGTCATCACATCTTCCACCTTTGCCAGCAGGAAATAGCAGTGGAAAAGCATGTGCTTCTATACTTTTTTACCAAATACTCATTGGTGATCCTTAGGTTTGTCGCATTTGGTAAGTTGCTAGTGCATCATCTATGCTTTCATTGGAATGGAATTGATGAATTGTGTAATGGTCCAAAAGAGTGGATACTGTAGCTGGATCCAGAAGTTCGAATTGTCCAGTTTCTGATGGCTCTTGAATTATTTCAGTTGTTTCCCTTAAGCTTTCATCAATATTTATTTCCTTGTAGTACTCATGATTTTCTTTTAGATATTGCAATGCTTGTCTAGCTTTGTGTAAATCCACTAATTGGTGCCACATTTTTTTGTCCTTTGTTGGTACTCCATTTATCAAGACTATTAAAGAATGCTCTATTGAACGTTCCACTCCTAGAGTGTGTACATTTTCCGTTAGATCTAATGGCAAATAAACTACTTTGCCACAAATGCCTTTCACCAATTCAGAGGAGGGTAATTTTGCTGTTTTTGAATGAAGGCGTATATTTGCTTGAAATGGGTGAACTGTTTGAATTATTATGCTCTCATACAAATTGAGCTGTTGCAGGATTTTTGGTAATGGAAACAATTCCAAATTATTTGTAATAGCACGTGAAGGAGTGTGGTTGTTGTTTAATTTTGCAGTACAGTAACTGCAATATATTAAGCGTTCAGTTAGTTCATATTTGTTTTCAGCTAAACGGTATAAAGCCGATGACCTTTTAAATTTTACTATTTCTTTTCTGTATGTGTGTAATAGAAGGTTGCTATGTGCAGAATTGTTGCTACTATGTTCTAAAACTGTTGAATTTTGTAAGTGGCTCTCACTTCCAAAATACTTTTCTGAATATGGTTAATTTCTTCTTGGAAGTATTTGGGTGTACCATGCAGAAGAGTGGAATTTAAATTGCCTAATTCTGAAGCTGGAATTTTTGCATAGTTTATTTTAGAAACTAACTTCTTACATTGGAATGATGTATTGATATTCTTTTGATATCATGGAAGGTACTTTTGCAAATAGACCCAGAAATGCAGGCTAATGAATGTCCTTTTAGTCCTGTGTCTTTCCACACTGGACAAATATCCATATTTTGCAGCACTTTCATTTTACTTTTGTCTTTACCTTTACATATGGATTGAGGAAATGACGTAAAGATTTGAAATCTTTGTTTGGAATAGCACACATTGATGTGCACAGCCATTTGTATACTGGACGGTGTGGTTCTGCTTAATCGAGAGGTAATTCTGAGTTTGCAGGCGATAGTTTTGTAAGCAGTGCTTCTTGTTCCATGATGGTAGTATTGATTTTCTCATACCCTCGTCCACTGCTATGGATGGCAATTGTGTTTGTTTGATTTTGTTTGTATGCTTCTTCATTAAAATATGGGTCTGTGATTGTTGTGTGACTCCATTCACCACCACAAACATGTAAGAAATTAGTTTTGTTCACATTCTGTTTATTGCTAAGTTTCTTTTGTAGTTTGGTAGTTAGTTTTGTTAGTGCTTTCATCCTATTTAACACTAATATGAACAACTTCCTTTTGAGAAGGATTGCACTGTCCACGAGAGCTTGTAGGATTAACTTTCTATGGTAGGTTTTTAGGGGTGAGGATGATTTCGGTCCTCTTCTAAGTAGATTCTGAAGGACTCTGTGGCGAAACATTTTTGATAAAATACTTTTTTACTATGGGTTCTTCTTACACTATCAGGATTATTAGGAACATTGTTAACTGTACTGGTAGGGGTTTTTATGACAACATTTTTGTGTTTTGTGACACTTTCTGATGGAGGAGGTACAGTTTTGGTAGTTGAGACTTCCTTTATTTTGTTACCCGACTGTATTAGCTTGTTTATACCAACATTCTCTACAAACTCTACAACAGGTGGATGCTTACATTGGGCACCTTTATTTTTATTTGCTCTACTTCTGCGTTCCTTTCTAGGGAGTTGCTTTTTGGTACATTATTTGGTGTCTGTTGAGAAAAAATATATACTTTGGTCTGTTGTCCAATGTATGTGTGCAGTGTGCAAGTGTGCATGAGTCTCATGGGGAACCTCTTTGTCATGGTGTGTTGAACTGTTGCAATGATTTGGTAAGTATTTGTAAGCTACTTTACTGTTTGTATGCTACTACAATGTGCTTTAGATGAGACTACAAAGTGGCCTACTTGTGACGAGAACCATTATTAATAACCGAAAAGCCAAAAGCTTGCTACAGCAACTACTTTTCACAATCTAACCTTCTACAGATAACGTATGTTATTTGAGTACCAAACACACAGGGATTTGTCAGCCACTCTGCCTGTTATTCTTTGTTCAATAAATGGATATTTGTAGGTAGAATGCTTTACAAATCAATGCTTGTTTTGGTGCCCAAAATAAACACATAACCCACGCAGCCTCTTTGAGGAGTAGTTACAATATAAAGGTTGTACTGTACAAACTTTTTTGTGCAAGATGACCAGGTTTCTTCGGATATGTCGTCTGCAGTGTAGATGCTGTTGATTCTCAGGAGAGTAATGTTCACTGCAATTCAAAAAAACAAAAACAATTACTTTGTGTGTTTGCAGGAGAGATGATACTGCACACATTAATTGTGCTTCTTTCGTCAGAGCATTCAACTTTCATATTTCAACCCAGTGCACATGTACATTTCACTTCACTCTGTGCAGTCTTTGCATGGTACTTGCACTATGGTACTTGAAAGTCCTTCAAAATAGCTAAAACTTTTAAGGGTATGGAAATGCTTTGTTGTTTACAAAGTGTACTATGCATAGGAGAGAGGTTTGTAAGCGATAGGGCATAGTATTAGATGGGGAAACATTTTCTACTTGTAAATTAAAAGCACAATGCTGAAAAATCGGGAGACCCTCAGAAGGAAATGTCACCACCGCAATCGGGTGCGCTTACTATTCTCATACGATCACATTGCAAGTAGCATTACTATAGGCCGTACAGAGTACACAACTCCGACATTTTCACATACAAAATTGAGTTCTTCCCTAAATAGGCATGCTTGCAACATATGTCCAGGTTATGCGGAAGACAGTAAGCAGTCGTGCGATTTGTGAATGACAAATCAGACATCTTGCACTTTAAAGGGGGAGCGTTGTTATATATTCCCTATAGACATTTAGCAGCATTATTTTGTCTAAATTAAATCATAAGGTTTCCACATGTTCTCTGATTAAAATATACATACCTGTACTCTATAGTCATGCATGTGCATATGCATGGAGCTGTATGTAGAAATTTGCAATGCTTGCACAGTAGCTTGTGAAGTAGGTGCTTTGCAATGATATGCGACTTCCATTCAGAATCATCAACAGTAATTTTGAGGTGCGCAATGTTGATGACGGAGTTAAAATTAGCGATGTTCAATGTGGTTGGTGGATGATTGCGCGACTGCTTAGTTGTGGGACTCGCTTTAGTACTGCTGTGGAAAGGGTGGAAGGACTGGGTAAGAGTTACGTGCCGCATGTAGGCAACGCTTGTCCGCTGGTAGGGCGTGTCACATACGGGTTTGTACAGCAAATCCTGCATGGAATGGTGACTGTAGGCATCAGCCAATCATATGTTCACATTACTCTTTTGTATCGAAAGACAGTGCGCACACTGAAGATGGCAGAGGTGGAGAGGGTCAGGGTTTTGATGCTTGGAGACATTTTTATGCAAGGCTTACAACACTATGCCGAGAGTAGCCATGTGGCACACCATTTTGATGTGAGAGGAGTGGAGGTGGTGTGGAGCGCTGACACTGATGCCAATGCGGCGGCAATTCTGCAAGTTTGTAGAGACATGCGTACAATGACCACTCCTCATGTCGTAATTTTGCACTATGTGCTTGCCATTTGGGAAATGTGACTTCACGTACTTTGTTGGCAGATTTGGCACAGTTGGTTGAAGCACTCATGACCATCTCCCCAACAACAAAAAATGGATCAACAATTCTGTTTTCTGTCCAGATCAAAGCATCCGGAGGTGTATCATCAATCGTGGCATGCGTGCATTAAAGATACGAACTGGTATGTTTTTTTGCAGCCACGATAACATTGCTCCAAGCAATGCGGATTACTTTAAAGGAGATGGTGTATCGCTATCTTCTTTGGGAAATGCGATGTTCTTTTGGAACATAAGGCTTGCTTTAGAGAAGGTTCTGTAATGTTAAAGCAAGGACAAAAACAAAAAAAATACCAGATGTCTGTACGGTAAATGGCCCAAAACAAAAAAAAAACAGCTGTTTTCAGAGCCTACCTTAAAGGGAAAAAAGGGGAATAGTACTTTAATGTACCGTCATCACGCTCTGATCCTGTACATGTCCACAAACATGGCGGTAGTTTGCAGCCAGCACATATCACCAACGGGGATTCAGGGGTGGAGACGCATATAAATGAGAATGAGCGGAGCTAGAGATTGGTCCATAAAGTTCAGTAGGTGTGTTCTGACCGACGTACTTTAGTAAGACCGTATTCTCCCTCACAGGAGACCACACAGCCATAGCTTTCCATGCTCGAAAACTGATTGTCTGGATTTTGGGAAACTCATGGATCCATTGGTTGAAGGTGCATGCAGAAGGCTGCAGTTTATCTACAAATCTCGGATTTCCTCATGTGGAAGTGCACTGGCATGGCGTGCGTGGCATGAGATGGCTGGACTTGGTACCTCTCTGTGTTACTTTACTGACAGAGTGTCCTCCAGATATACTGATCATTCATTGCGGAGGAAACAGTTTAGGCCATGTATCTGGAATTTCATTGCAATTTGCAATGAAGGAAGGACTCGCGAAGCTCATGGACATGTTTCCAAAATTGTTACTTTTTTCTCGTATTGCACAAAGACAAATATGGCTGCCTTCTTCTGCGTTTGGTCCACAAATGGAGAAAGCAAGACGTAATGTGAATAAGGCTGTGTGTGCATTTTAAGAGATGTTGGCATGTCCTCTTTCCACAATGAAAACATTTTTTTTCGCAGCACTTTCATTTTCCGCAGAGATGGAGTCCACCTCACATTTGCTGGCAATCAGATTTTTCTTCGCAATTTACAAAATACATTGCAACCTCTTTTGCAATCACACTAACCTATCTGACAATCTGTTTTCACCAATCCACACTTTTAGACCCACACAACACACCTCCGAAAGGCTCTATTCAGAGCCACCACTTACTCCCAGCGTACACTTCATTGTGTTTGCTCCACTTGCACCCTCCCTTTTTTCACCTATGACTGTCCGCAAACTTTTTCAGAACTCCGCGGGGGTCTACGACCGTCACTTCATAGTTCTATTGTTATACTGAGAAAGGCGACTTTTCTGTAATTTTTGTTGTTTTTACGTTTTTTGCTTAACAACACCCGGTACACTAGGAGAAGAGGCCAAAGAAGGGTAAGGAAGGGACACCAGCCACGGGGATAAGAAAGAGCAAGTGACCAGAGAAAGATTTAGGGTGAGCTTTATTTAGGTAAGGAGCAGATCTTCTGGGCTCTGTGACTGCAGCCTCAAAAGCACTTCGAAAACTCTCCCCCCTGCAGAGTACTGCGTCACAATACGTGCACACTACTGTCACCTTTGAAAGGTAAGGGTCAACAGCATTGCGAATGGCTTGTGAGGCAGCTGGAGGGAGGCACTCCCCCACAGGAGTTTTACTTGTGGAGGGAGGATCGGAAACTGAGAATGCTGTGGAGGAACTCAATCAACTACGCTCTTCACATGGCACCACCTTGCGAATGTCCGCAGTGTGGAACGAAGTGAGGTGTCGCTTCATGGTTGTCGTACCAAAACTGCACGCACCAAATCTCCCACGACTCAGCACCACCTGGCACTGGTTACACTTCTCCAGGTTCGCTTTTGGTACGTTCCCATAAATGGAAAACAACAGCCATACCCACGACTCCCAGCGAGTGCTCTTAGTAACAGAGTTCCTCCACTTCATTCTCTTCCTCCTCTTCTTCCTCGCGACACATGTGAGACGGACAGTTAGGGACAGTCACGATGTTCGCTATACTTATGTTTGTACTGCGCATGTGCACGCATGCTATGTTCACTGTACGAACAGTTCCAGTGTCCTTAGGACAACTCCATTTTGTTTGCCTATGAACTTGCCGGCAGCCACGCCTGTTCTACGGACGCCACCATTTTGGCTGCGACCGATACGGACAGGTATACTGTCCTCAACACACTCCCATTTCGCTCATTTACAGCCATCCCGGACATCTGGTGTGTTCTACGAACATGTTTCATCCACTTTGTAAGCGGTACTGCAAGGTATAATGTCCTTAGGACGCCCCTTTCTGTGTATGTACGCACAACTTCACCAGATGATGAGGACAGACATCAAGTCCATCCTACTTCACATTAATAAGGGAAGGGGTACTGCCTTTACAGCACCCACATTCTATACCTTATGGATAGGTCAAACAGGCGCAAATGGTATAGCATTTTACAAATTCTATACCAACAACTACTGTACAAAAAAAAATTACACACACACACACACACCCTTCACTCCAAAGAAATAGCAGGGGAGGCTGACATTGAAACAAATATGCGGGAATTGGGATTCAACACGGGCTGGTTATCAGGAGAAGATTTGTGAGGGGAAGAAGCGATGGATATTTCGTCAAAACGTCTCTTTCTCCTTGAAGGTTTGGGGAGGATTCACTAGGGAATGAAGAAGCTGGGCAGGTACAGGTGGGATAATGGTAACAAACTTTCCCTCTGACACAGTCCTCCACACACTCCCGTAAAATTTTAAAATTTTCGTTCAATATGTCCATTTTCTCCTCAATTCTTTTAATCCTGTTTTCTTCTCTCTCGTTTGTTGCCCTTTCTTCTTTTCTTTCCTGGTCTGTACAAAAAAATTACACATATGTCAAATGCCTACAAAATACTTGTCATTATTTTGCATATGCACATCAATGTCTGCCATTATTGTCGTTATCCTCAGACATTTCCCATGTGGAAAGTTCTCCTCCAGCCACTCCAAAGTACTAGCCATTTCTGTGTCAAAACAACATAAAGAAATTAATATTTCTGCACCACATACCAATATAAAAAAATTCACACATACAACAAAATGACCTCCACTCACTCTTTTCCTGTAATCGCCCTTCATCCTACAGCGTCCATCCTGTGTCTTTCCGGGCTGCCGAGTTTCTTTGCAGTGATTACCATGGAGGCATCCTTTTTTTATGGTTCCATCCATTTCAATCCACATGGTTATTGATTGTGTCCTTTTCTTTTCACACCTTTAGGCTCCCACATTTACTTATTACTAATTTTAATATATTGATGTCCTTCTTCTACGTTGCACACTTTTTGTGTAAGACAATAGTACATTTTCAGATACCCCCCTCCTCTTTGGGTAGTATTGATCCTGTCCGCCCCCGTCCGCAAACAGGCGCTCCGTCCGTCCCTTTCTAATATCAATAGGGAGGGGGTTCTATATGTTCTATGTTAAATGTATATCAATTACGTAGATTACACTGCATATCTCCCAAAATCACCTGATGACAGTGTACATTCTGCACAACAACTTCATTGACCCAATGCTATGCTTAAGTTCCCCTTCCAAAAACCAGCTAAATTCACTACAAAAAAAGCTCTCTTAAGGAGACTTTATGGTTAAGTTGCCCTCCCAAAAGCCTGTAAAATTCACTACAAAAAAAACTTTGTTGAGGGGACGTTATGGTTAAGTTGCCCTACCAAAAACCTGTGCCCTTCACTAAAAAAAAAAAAAATTCTCCCTCCCCTATGCTTCAAATTAACACCGAAAAATCCCTGAAATTCGACAGTTATGGTACACTAAGCCCCCATACTTGCCATCTCCGCTGCACACTGCTAACACTAACACCCAGAACATGAAAGATGTCATCTCGAATGTCACTGATGACATCACATGTTTAGCCCCTTTGTTTTCGTTCCCTGCCATATATACATATGTACATTCAGTAAAAAAAAATGTTAAAGGGATGTTATACTTCACAGTGAAACCAAAAAACACTGCACATTCCCCGATTATGGTAAGCTAAGCAACAATAACTTGCACCATCTACGTGCATTGCTAACACTAACACACAGGACATCAAAGATGACATCACAAATATCATTGATATGCACGGTTGTAGAAGTGGGGTGGCCAAAAGATAAAAGAACCACGTTGTTTCATGAGGCCCTATGGGAAGACCTGAAGGATGTCCTTGCACAAGTGGTAGACCACCTAAAGACTGTGCAGAGTTTATCAACCTGGTAGTTCAGTTGGACCAGAAATTCCAGGATCAAAGAACAGGATGAAATAGGCTCAAAAATCGTCCCATGTACGTACGTTCAAAAGATAATGTTCAATGTCCATCAGAAAATACCACAGAACCTGTGCAGATTCGAGGGGTACGACCCCCTTTAACCAAGGGTGAAAGAGACAAGAGGAGACATCTACAGTTATGCTTATCCTGCATTCAATCGGGTCCTACCTCAAAGAATGCCCATTGAAACCCCCAAGGAAGGTGGTAGGCACTACAGAGAAAGAAGATGATGGAATGGAATCGGAAAACTACCAGGCCCGGAAAGCGTAGAGGAACGCTCGTCGAGCGAAAAGGATGAGTCACAGACCTCATATTATGCCCTACCAGTAACCTTGATCAATCACCAACGACCATCACGGATGAATGCCATAGAGGCATATATAGACAGCGGAGCAGTTGGTAATTACATAGATTGAGATTTGGCAACAGAAATGGGACTGCCCTTATGCACAAAACCAACAACTGAAAGGTTAACTACTGTTGACGGTACAGAAATTGCTTCGGGACCAGTAACCCAATGCACAACAGAATTAACCCTTCTGTGTCAGGATTGACATCAAGAAGCAAACATGCTTGACATTATCAAAGCTCCTCAGTTCCGGTTGATCTTAGGGATGCCATGGTTAGTAACTCACAATCCCCACAAAGACTGGCGTGCAAAGAGACTGACCTTTTCCGACAAATGCGCCCACGCTTGTCACCTGAAATCTATACCACAGCCAAACCTGAAATCTGTTCAAGGAATAGCATTGGGGATCGCGGAACCAATGGACACCTTACCAAAAGAATATCAGGATTATCAAGATGTTTTTCAGAAGGAACAGACTAACACATGACCGCCACATGGGCCTTATGACTGTCAGATCGACCTGATACGTGGCGCACAGGTTAATTGTGGTCGCATTTATGCACTTATGGAAACCGAAAATCTCCACTTGAATTCCTTTCTGGATCAATACCTGGCTAATGGGTTTATCTGTTTGTCAAAGTCGCCGGCAGCCTCTCCCTTATTCTTCGTACCCAAGAAGGAAGGAGATTTAAGGACTTGCATTGATTACTGTGCACTTAATCAAATCACAGTAAAAAGCCACTACCCTTTGCCCCTTATCCCGGAACTGTTGGACCAAGTCAAGGATGCCCGAATCTACACCAAACTAGACCTCAGAGGAGCATACCACTTTGTACGTGTTAAGAAAGGGGATGAATAGAAAACTGCATTTCGCACCAAGTATGGCCTGTACGAATATCAGGTAATGCCTTTCATGCTGTGCAACGATCCCGCAGCGTTCCAATACTTCATGAATTATATATTACAGGAATTAATCGATGCCTGTTCCCTGGTCTATATTGACAACATCCAGGTGTATTCCCCCTCTGAAAGAGATCATGTGAAACATGTTTGCTCAGTCCTTGCAAAACGCTGCCAGCACAAACTGTACGCTAAACTCAAGAAATGCTCCTTCCATGTCACCGAAGTTGAGTCCTCGGTTTTTTCTCTCACCAAAGGGAGTCAAGATGGATTTACACAAAGTAGATGCCATCCGTGATTGGCCGTCACCTTCTTCACTTAAAGGAACCCAAAGCATGCTCAGCTTTGCAAATTTCTATTGCCGATTTATTACAGATTTCTCAAGGATAGTCCACCCAATCACATCGTTACTGAGAAAAAAAAAAACAAATCCAAACGACTGAAGAGGCGGAACAGGCCTTTCAAGAACTCAAGAAAAGATTCACCTCCGCTCCAATTTTACAACATCCTCGCCCTGATCTCCCATATGTAGTGGAAACTGATGCTACCAGCATAGCTATGGTAGCAGTTCTCTCTCAAAGAGATGCTGAGACAGGCGATTTACACCCCGTGGCCTTTTGGTCACGTACATTCTCACCACCAGAACTTAACTATGCAATTACAGACAAATAATTGTTAGCAATAAAATCAGCCTTCAAAACCTGGCAGCAGTATCTATTAGGTGCCAGACATAACATCACAGTAATCACAGATCACCGAAACCTTCAATACGTAAAATCGGTAAAACCCCAATCATCACGACAGTTGCGGTTGGCTCTATTCTTCGCAGAATACTATTAGGTAATAACATACCGACCGGGAGTTCGGAATGGGAAGGCGATGCCTTTTCTCGTATGGGTGTTGAAGAGAAAACAAACAGTACCCTGGACCCTGTTGCATCATCCCAAGTGATAAACTTCTTGAACTCACCACCACATTGACTCTGAGTGAACTTCAAGATAAGATTTGAACCTTAATGACCCCCAAGATCTTGCAGAAATGGAATTCCCAAAATGAGCATCACATGGTTCTGGATGGATTACCCTACTTCAGGGAACGTCCATATCTACCGAGTAAAGATCTGTAAGAATTGGACATGCTTGGTTATGATGATTACCTGATCGAAGGCCATCCTGGTATTGCTAAGACTCTAGCCAAGGTTAAGCAGAATTATTGGTGGCCAACCTGGCGTAAGGACATTGCTCGATTTGTTCTATCCTGTGGGATATGTGCACAGTATAAATCACAAAAACAGAAACCAGCTGGCCTCCTGCAACCACTGGATATTCCACTGGCTCCCTGGTATACTCTTTCTCTTGATTTTACTACGGATTTACCTCTCTGTCAAGGTTTTAATACCAGACAGATAACCACATGGTAGACAACCATATTTAACTGAAATAAATCCCATTTCTATTTACCAGGGTAATTTTTTATACACCCTGGTAATTCTTAGTCCACAGGAACAATTTGATTCCTGGGGAAATACTCTCACTGAATTAAGCTTACGGAAAACTACCCAGACTGTTCTTTGATGAGTACACTCCTTTGGGTGTATTTATGTACATATGATAAATGTTTTGCTTCATAGCTTTCCCTTGTTTTAATGTTTGCAAGAAAGTCATTTCAATAATAATATGTGTTTTGAATAATACATTTTATGTCTGTACTCTTATTCTTTGGATTTCATTCCTGTGGCTTTCTTGTGGAAGCATATACCTTGTATTAATATGGGGATTTAACTGAAATAACTGACAATAATTAGGACTGTCTTTAGCGTGGGAACCTCTTTTGGTTTGTGTATAAAAACGGTTTTAATACCATTCTGGTGGTTGTGGACCTGTTTTCTACAATGGCACATTTTATTCCATTCAAAGGACTTCCTAACGCTACCAGTCTGGCAAAAGCATTTCTTGAACAGATTATAAAACTGCAAGTTTTCCCCTCAGTCCTAATCTCAAATTGTGGAAGCCAACTTGTATCCAACTTCTGGAGGAAATGTTGTACCACGGAAAAAATCGATGTTCGATTATCCACTAGGCATCACCCCCAAAAGGATGGACAAACAGAAATATCAAACCAGATATTAGAACAGTATCTACATTGCATGCTTCATCAAGAGGAAGAGAATTGGAAAGACTTGTTATGGATAGTGGAATACGCATACAATAACTCCATACGCACCAGCACGGGACAAATCCCATTCTACACAAGATACGGAAGACATCCACGTACCTCTGAACTAGACTCCCCCACGACCTTGGAAATGCCAGTGGTAAAGACTCTACACACAAGCATAGCCCAAGCCTTCAAAAGGGCAAATGAACTTTTACTGCAAGCCAAAGACAGACAAAAAATAATTCTCAGACCGGCATCGAAAGAAAGCTCCCGATACCAAGTTGGAGACGAAGACTAGTTGGCATCAAAACATGTGCCCATAAAAGGTACCCAGACCTTTCGTCCAAGATATCTGGGACCCTATACCATCAAACTGGTGATAAATCCAGTGACCGTCAAGTTAGCCTTATCACCAAGCATGCAAATTCATCCGGTGTTCCATGTGTCACTTGTAAAACATGTACAAAAAGGAACGAGTCTTAACACCACCAAAACCTGTGCTAGTTGATGGAGAGCCTGAATTTGAAGTTAAAAACATCCGAGTTTTGAAACATAACAGATCTAAGCTATACTATCTAGTGGACTGGAAAGGGTACGGGCCTCAAGATAGAACTTGGGAACCAAGTAAATATATTCACGCACCACATCTGATTAAGAGGTTTCACCTGGATAACCCCACCAAACCCGGACCGGACAGGCAGGATACCATAAGAGGGGCATTGGGGGGGAGTGCTGTTATGACCACTGTGAGGGGGCACAAGTTGTGCCACAAGCAGGCTCCCACCAGAACCCTGAGGGCCTTAAAACCACTGCAAAAAGGGCTCCTGGAGCCAGTCCTGGCGCCTTTGGCATCAGGCTCATATGTAGGAAGGAAGGGCTGTTCAAACTAGGTCCCATTTATGTTCATGGGCCTTTAAATCCAACATGGAAGCACCCACACAGTCTAGTTCTAAGAACCAAGCCATGCGGTCTAGTGTTTTGGATGTGTCAGGCTTGGAACTACTTTCCCTGGTACTACTTTACCTGGGCTATATAAACACAACCTGACTGCAGAACACGCTTCGAGTTATTCTGCAACCCGCAGCGTGACACTCACCATGTCCAGCTCCTGGTCGTCAGCATCTTCCTGCAAAAACAAGAACAAGATTATTTTGTCTTACCTGAGAAAACACCATCCAGCACTCAGCATCTCAACTGGGCTGCAATCTGTGGAAACCAAGAGAAGAAGAAACATCACTCACCTGTGAGTACTAGGTTAAGGACTTCGGGCGAACTTCCACCACAGCTGCTGTTCGAACATTGCGACTTGCAAACAACTAGAAAGGGAAAAACAATATTAGAACACACGCTTCCAAAAACATCGAATTCCATCAGTCTTACCTGAATTCCATCACGCTATGCCTCGCTTCCATTCCGAGCACCAAGGCAACATCTGCAAAGGAAAAGAGACATATTCAGGTTTGCTTTCAATAATAAACAACCGCAAAGTGCTTTACTTACCTTGACGGATCCTGGGGAACTGTTTTTCATCGCGCTCTCATCAACTCGCAGCACCACAGCGGCCTGTGAGGAGAAGAAGAAGAGAAAACACAGGTTAGCTTTAAAAGGCAATAGGGGTGCTGTGCTTCGCGCTTTCTCTTACCTAGGAAACGTGCCTTTCCATCGGCACGCCAGCATCAAGACCTTTGCACCTGAAAAAAAGGAGATAAAGACATTAACACATTCCCACCATAAACAGAACAAAGACTTAAAATTAACAAACCTACCTGCCTACCAGCAGATTCGGGGTCACAGCAGGCCTATGCCCAAGGAAGGCGAACTGCACCAGTGAAGCAACTCAGGCAGCTCACCAACAAACATCAAGCGCCCCTGCACAAGAAATGCAGGACGGATAGCTCACCCTTCAAATAACTAAGATTCATTATTCAGCACTGGGCAACTACGCATCCATACTTCCAGATCTCAGAGCCTTCCAGATGCACCGGGGGATATCAGGTGAGCGTAATAGTATCTTCTATAATCAGTTGCCTAACACATTCATAAAACATCCGGTTAGATCTTGTGAAAGCAGCATTATCATAGGTTAGTACAGGATAGGATATATGGTCACACGCGGGATTAGTACCAGGGGTGAATCTGGGAGGCACACAGTCATGGGGCATGCATCTGCCACATCAATGAAAGGTGCAAGGCTAGGGGTTGTGTGGGTCACATGTCTTCTGGGTAGGGTCTGCGACTATGGAGGCAGGTTTGTGGAGATGAATGTTTTTTTCCAGAACCAGACTCTAGCCCGGTCACTCACAGGAAGGTGAAAGATACAGTGTTTAGTTTTTAGCCTTTCATGCCCAGCTTTCCGTGACAACAGGACAGTCGCAGAGACACCAAAGAGAAGGTGGAGGGGGAGTATCTGGCTAACTGTGCGCGGACCCAGGGGAGAGGTGTGGGCCTGCAGGCTGGCATTTTTGTGAGGCCTACTAGAACTGATACAAAATGGAGTCAGTGTTCATACAAAATGGCATCAGTAATCAGCCCTCTTGTAGATGTTACACCTGTATGTGTTGTCCCGAGGCTGTCCGGCACCTCTGGCCAGAGGTGCATGGCCAGTTGTGGAACGAGCATAGTGTGCGTGCAGGGACGTGAATGGGGCGAAGGGGGCCTAAACAACCTTTCCTCCCATACATTCGCCCCTTTCTTTATTTAAGTAACAAATATTGTAGTTCTCTTAACCTTTTGCATTCATTTTCTTCTGCTATTGCTTCATCCCATGCAGGTGTTCCCTTTCATGGCATCCAGGCCCTGTATACTGCCCTCAGGCTTTCCCCTGCCCAGGCATACTCATCAGGGTTGCAGGTCATGTAGATGCAGCCCCCATCCCCTTTCAGGTGCACCCAAACCTCATCATACCATTGCAATTCACAGGGCTGTTTGTTGTGTTATACAATGTGTCTACAATATACCCGGTGTTGTATATTGCGGTCATTCTGTATTTTGGCTCTGAGTCATCCCCTGTTTGTGCTTGCGCCTCGTGTGTTATCTATACCACTCCTTTTGCGTGGCCCAATGTCACCATCGTCATCGCACTGTTAGGTACCGCATTTGCACAGCACCTAAGACCTAATTGGCACACACAAAAAATTAAAAGAAGAAAAACAATGGTGGGTATCAATAGTTTGACAGTAATTCCGAGCCACGACTGAACCCATGAAAACAGATCGTCGAACCACGTGCTGGGCTGCACTCCTCCTTCTTCTTTCATTTTCTCACCAAGGTTGTGCACTGCTGCTACAACATGAGATAATGTACCATTGTCCGCATTTGCAGAATGTACGAATGTGCAACATATACTCCCGATTTTTTGGCAAACACCTCCATCCACCACATGTCTAGGACATATCTGTTTCTGCATCGTCAACAGCCGCAGGGCCCATAGCTCCACCTTTATCATGTTGAACCTATCTTCTGTGTCATTGGCCAGTTGGATCAGCTCCAAACGAGTAATCTGCAGCCATTTTGCATTGGCCCGTGCCTGGATTCTCAGGACGAGGGATGCAACGAACGTCTCTGCGAATGTGAACAGCCGAAATCAATCAGGATACATGCCAGAAGTTCAGAGGATGCCTCGGAGATGTAGCTGGATGATCTTTGTTTTTGCGACACTGTGCTTTGCAGCTGCTCCTCGGAGAGGGCATATACAGGGGGTTATTCAGTTGTTGGCAGGGGTTTCTGGATACTTGGTTGTCTGCAGCCCCCTGTCCCCTTGGATATGACTTTCTTCTATCACCATCAGGGAGGAATGCAGCTTTGCCAGAGCGCATGTGCCCCTCCAGGACTGTGGAAATTACAAGTACGCCTGTTTGCCACAAACCCAGTAAGTGCCTATTAGTGCGGCTGAGCCCTTTTTCATGGCTGGGATCACAAGCGTTTTATTGCAGTTCTTGTTTGTGCGCATGTCTGTTCTTCCTTCTCCATAGAAGCACAACTCGTACGGGATTTCTCGCTGTAGCTTGAATGGTTTTTCGAGAGCTGTCACACATGTTAGCTCTTTGATATGCTGTGACCATATCGGGGTACATGTGTTCTGAATCCACTGCAATTTTTCATCCGATAGTCCTCCCAGTGCTTCTGCTTTGCAGGTTATTTGTTCTTCTTGCCTTCGATTGTGCAAACATAAACGTCCTTTTATTACGAGGATAAATAAGGCTGGGTTTACTGTCTTGCATTGTACTATGTGTATGTTTGCACTAGACAAAATAATTTCATATGCCGTAGCTCTCTGGGCTGTTAGTGTACTTTTTGATCTCTCAAGTATTGCAATAATTGAGTGCTCTATGACAAGGGTTACTGAGCATCCCATCATAATCGTGGCACTTTTTTCAATGGCGAGCACTGCGGCTGCGAGAGCTTGATCGCAGGTGAATTGTCCTTGCATAACTGCATCAAAGATGCCATTGTAATATGCCTGAGGTTTGTGGCCTAGCGATTTTTTTTGCGTTAGCACTGCAGTCATTAATGTTCCATTGCAGTGTGAAAACAAGTACAATTTGTGATCATAATCTGGTGTCGCTAGGACGGGTGCTGTGGAAATTAGTTATTTTAGCATTTCAAAGGCAGTATGCATTTATTGTGTCCATATTAACACGGTATGTTCTCTCTGTGCCTCCTTGAGTGCATGGAGTAAGGGTGTTGTGTAAGAGGCATAGTCTAATATCCAGGGGCAGCAGTAATTGCACATGCAGAGGATTTTTTGCATTTCCTTTACTGTTTTGGGTTCATTCACTGTCCGTACCGCTGCTGCCCTATTAGGTATTATCTGTTTGCCATCTTTCGATATCAGTTGACCCTGATATAGTACTTCTGTTAGACAGTACTGCAATATCTGCTTGTCCACCTTGTATTCCTAATGTGCTAACAAAGTGAGTAGTGCTATCAAGTCTTTTCTGCTTGCTTCCTCATTCACACCACAGACCAACAAGTAATCCACATACTGAATAATGGTGCTCTCAATATCAACATCCTCATGTAATATCCTGTTAAAAATGCTCAGGATTTCGCAATATCCCTGGGGCAGCCTGCAATGTTTGTACTGTTTCCCGCCCAGGTTTAAATGCTGTCAGGTATTGTGATTCAAGATCCAGTGGTACTGAAAGAAGGCCTTTTTCAAGTCCACCACTGTGAAGTGCGTTGCTGTTTTTGGAATGCTGCACAAAATTGATGCAGGATTTGGCCCAAGTGGGAATTCCTTCTCTATTATGTCATTGAGAGGGCGTAAGTCCGGTATCATCCTCCAAGACCCTCCATTTGCCTTTTTAATAGGTTAAATACAAGTATTTCAAGGCAAATTTGATGGTACAATGGTCCCCTGCTATAGTAGTGCATGTATTATTTCTTTTATCCCCTCTTCTGCTTCCCTTGACAGGGGGTATTGTTTCACATGGGACAATAATGCTCCGGCTTTGAGTTTAATTTTTACAGGGGTCAATTCTCGCATCAGCATTATATCATGGGGGCCTATAGTCCACAACATTGGTGGCACTTGGTGCATGTCTTCGCTAAAGTACCCTGGCGATGTGCTGATGATGGCCATGAGGGGGATAGGTACCTGTCTGTGTTGGATCATTATCTCACAGGGGATTGTTATTTCCATAATTATTTCCCCGTCAGTGTCTGCATCTGTAAACAAGTCTTCATCCAAAACATCTTGTAATGCTATATCGGCATTTATACATAACACTGTTCACCACTCACATCCATGCTCATCCATGCCAATCACTGTAATTCTTTGATTTGACATCTGCACTCCATGTAAGTCTATAGACATTACTGATCCTGCCACTATTTCTGGGGGTGCTACGGGACAGTACACAAATCTGGATGGCACTCGTGGTGGGTGAGTTTGGGCACAACACGCGCCAACACTTGTACTCCCTGAATGAACATATCTGGATCAATTGGTACCCCACACACCTGTTGTGCCGTGGCCTGTGTGTGTATCATTAACATGGAGCACATGGCACATATTCCTGGTGTTGAGCACACTATTCCTCTCTCTGTAAAATATATGCTCATGTTTAACTTGCTAAGGAGGTCCCTCCCTAGTAGGTTTATTGGCGAGTCATCATAATACAATAGGGGCGCTCGCACTGTCTTCCCTCCTACTGTTACATCCAATTCTTCTGTGTACAGAACCTCGACTACGACCCCAGAAAACCCCTGCGTCTCCATTTTATGATTTGACAACAGAAAACGGCCTTCTCTTAGGCATGATTTTTCCCCTCCTGAATTCACCATGAAAAGGAATTGTTTGTTCCCTATCTCCACCCCCACCAGTGGTTCCTCGGCTGCATTGAGGGTCGTTGATAGTACCGGACACGCAAGTGCTCTCTGTGGGCTGTCCTCTGTTGAGTATCTTGTGTTTTCATTCATTGTCGAAAACATTACCTACTGCCACTGCTGTTCCTCTGAAAGGTGCTGGTGTCCTACATACCCATACCCACCCCCTCTGGACCCTCTTTATCTACCTCGTCCTCCTCTCCCATTCCTCCCTTGCCACTGGGCTCCTCCATATTGTTCTTCACCAGCCCATTGCTCCTGTCCGTTTCCAGTCCAGTTCACTGCCATTCTCGCCTGTATAGCTATTGGCCCTTCCCCCTCCTCCCTTATTAAGCCTCATCTGCCAGTCTCCTTTGGGATACCTCCCTTTCTCTTTTTTTGATCCTTTTAAAATGGTGCACTATAATGCTCTGTATCTCTGTTCAGCCCTTGACTTCTATCCCAGCTATATTATCAAGAGCCTTCTGCACCTCCTTCGGGAGCCCTCTTTTAATTATAAAATAGAACAGGGAGGTGGATTGGTCCCAAGCCGTGCCCGTCTCTGTTCTCCACATCACTTGCACCCAAATAATGTAAGCAGTCGCATCTTCCTCCTCCCCCATTGTGCACTGCATCACAGACTGTAAATCTGGTGTATCTGGGAAAGTCTCTCTCAATGCATCCCATACTCTTGCCCTCACTGTATTGAATGATGCCCCATCATGGTGATCACAATCTAGTGTTATTCCAGGGAATCTTGCCTTTGCCCACCCCCTGTTAGCCTGGTCACCTACCGCAGAGACTAGCAGGCTTTGGACATTGCTGATCGCTAGGGGGTTCCCTGCAGTATTTTTCTTGAAGGCATAAATCCACTTACTTGCTATTCCCGAGAGCGGGGGTAATGTCTTTAGCAAATTTGCTTGGTCCATTTGGGCCCAAGGGACATGATTGGACCTTCCTGCCCCTATGTGTATTAATGGTAGTTGTAATTTGCTCTTTGTCCTCCCTGTACTTACCTCTGATACCTTCTTCCCTAACACCGCCATTCTTCCTGTTCTTTTCCTTACCCTTCCTTGCCACTCGCCTTCCTTCACCCTCCTCAAGGGGGACTGTTCTATTCCTGATGGCCCTCCACCCATTGCACCCTCTAGTCTCCTTTCTTCTTCTTCTTGCTCCTCTATGGCACACCAGTATTCTTCCTCCCTATCTGATGCCGTGTCCCCACCTTCCACACCCATCTGACTAGCCTCTTGGTCTATTTCTATTATTCTCGTGGGGGTGTCATTAATTCTGAACAGTATTTCTCCCTTTTTCCAACCTTCTTCCATTGACCTATCAGGTGTTTGAAGCATTAGTGTCTGTTCTGTTCTAGGTGTGGGCGAGCAGATCTGTTCGCATATACCTCTCAATCTTGCCAATTCTGATCGGGCCACTGTTAATCTTGAGTCTAAGTCTTTGGTTTTTTCAAATAGGCCTGAAATTCTTCCCCCAACCCTGTGGCACTTCTGTGTGCATCTGACTGTCCTTTCAGGGGAGATACTGCTGTGTGCATATGCCTGCCTGTCACTATTTCATGCAGGTAAAAGTGGTGGTCCTTGCTTGGCTGGTTCCTTAATTCAAATAATGCCAACAGCAAGCAGTACACCCAGTTCTTCTTTAGGGTGTGGCATAATTTAGATAATCTGCTCTTTAAGAGGCCTTTGATTTTTTCTACGATGCCGTTTGCTTGCAGGTGATAAATTGAGCACAATTTGTGGGTATTGCCCAGCATTGTTGTTACTGCTTTGAATAGATCCTTGACAATATGCGTTCCATTGTCAGAGTGTACAATGTCGCATTTCCCCCAGTGGGGAAACACTTCTCTTACTTGAAATGTGTCCATGCATTTCACATCTGGGTGTGTGCAGGGGCCTGCTTCCACCCAACGTGAAAATGTGCAGAACACCACTATTAAGTTTCGTGCTCCATTGCACCTTTCTCCCATGTCTGCATAGTCAATATGCAGTCACGGAATGGCCCAATGGGGCAGGGCAGTGTTCCTCTTAGTGTTCTTAACATCATCCCTGAATTATATGTTTGGCATGTTGTACACTTAATTACCATTTTGGACACATGTTCGTGCAATCCTGGCACAAACCAATGTTTTTGTATTTCTGTAGCTAATTGTTGCTTTGCATTGTGGGCTGGGAAGTGGAGCTGTTGAATGCAATTTCTAGGAGCTTTACTGACATCACTACTTTAACTGTGTTATTTTGTATCCATAAGGGGTCTGTGGATGACTCGCTACATCCCCTTTTTCCCCATAACTCGTTCTCCTCGGGTGGCGCTCCTTGCTGCAGCTCAATTATTTGAGATATTGGCATTGAGTTATATCCCTCACCTTGCTATTATAAAATACATTCTCCTGACATTTCTTTTTTGAGATAGGCTGCTTCTTTTCCAGCAGCATCCGCTGCTGTGTTTCCTAGTGAGGTGACGTCACTATTGTTCGTGTGGGCTTGGCACTTGACCAGGGCTACCACTGTAGGTTCCTTTAGAGCCTCTATCAATTCCATCAGTAGTTCTGCATGCTGTACAGGGGACCCGCCTGCTCTCCTGAATCCTCTTCTCCCCCACTGTGCTAGTCCCCCATGCACTGTGGTTGTCATGTATGCAGAGTCGGCATATATTTTTACAATTAGGCTGCTTGTGCTGAGAAATGTGCAGGCAGTCTTTTTTTTTTACAATCACCTCGTATTCCCCCTCCTCTAGTCGCACCACTGCTGCCCTGACATGCCTTTCGCATGGCGATCACAGTTTATCACAGTTTATTGATGCTGACCCATCTACGAAGTATTCCTCACCCGCTGAGAGAGCATTTTTAGATGTTGTGGGTGTGTCTAAATCTTCCCCCTTGTATGTTGCGCAATCATGATTTTGTATGTCTTCCACTGTGCAGGCTTCTGTGATAAATAAGGCTGGGTTTACTGTCTTGCATCGTACTATGTGTATGTTTGCACTAGACAAAATAATTTCATATGCCGTAGCTCTCTGGGCTTTTAGTGTACTTTTTGATCTCTCAAGTATTGCAATAATTGAGTGCTCCATGACAAGGGTTACTGAGCATCCCATCATAATCGTGGCACTTTTTTCAATGGCGAACACTGCGGCTGCGAGAGCTTGATCGCAGGTGAATTGTCCTTGCATAACTGCATCAAAGATGCCACTGTAATATGCCTGAGGTTTGTGGCCTAGCGATTTTTTTTGCGTTAGCACTGCAGTCATTAATGTTCCATTGCAGTGTGAAAACAAGTACAATTTGTGATCATAATCTGGTGTCGCTAGGACGGGTGCTGTGGAAATTAGTTATTTTAGCATTTCAAAGGCAGTATGCATTTCTTGTGTCCATATTAACACGGTATGTTCTCTCTGTGCCTCCTTGAGTGCATGGAGTAAGCGTTTTGTGTATGAGGCATAGTCTAATATCCAGGGGCAGCAGTAATTGCACATGCAGAGGATTTTTTGCATTTCCTTTACTGTTTTGGGTTCATTCACTGTCCGTACCGCTGCTGCCCTATTAGGTATTATCTGTTTGCCATCTTTCGATATCAGTTGACCCAGATATAGTACTTCTGTTAGACAGTACTGCAATATCTGCTTGTCCACCTTGTATTCCTAATGTGCTAACAAAGTGAGTAGTGCTATCAAGTCTTTTCTGCTTGCTTCCTCATTCACACCACAGACCAACAAGTAATCCACATACTGAATAATGGTGCTCTGAATATCAACATCCTCATGTAATATCCTGTTAAAAATGCTCAGGATTTCGCAATATCCCTGGGGCAGCCTGCAATGTGTGTACTGTTTCCCGCCCAGGTTTAAATGCTGTCAGGTATTGTGATTCAAGGTCTAGTGGTACTGAAAAAAGGCCCTTTTCAAGTCCACCACTGTGAAGTGCGTTGCTGTTTTTGGAATGCTGCACAAAATTGATGCAGGATTTGGGACAAGTGGGAATTCCTTCTCTATTATGTCATTGAGAGGGCGTAAGTCCGGTATCATCCTCCAAGACCCTCCATTTGCCTTTTTAATTGGGTAAAAACAAGTATTTCAAGGCGAATTTGATGGTACAATGGTCCCCTGCTATAGTAGTGCATGTATTATTTCTTTTATCCCCTCTTCTGCTTCCCTTGACAGGGGGTATTGTTTCACATGGGACAGTAATGCTCTGGCTTTGAGTTTAATTTTTACAGGGGTCAATTCTCGCATCAGCCCTATATCATAGGGGCCTATAGTCCACAACATTGGTGGCACTTGGTGCATGTCTTCGCTAAAGTACCCTGGCGATGTGCTGATGATGGCCATGAGGGGGATAGGTACCTGTCTGTGTTGGATCATTATCTCACAGGGGATTGTTATTTCCATAATTATTTCCCCGTCAGTGTCTGCATCTGTAAACAAGTCTTCATCCAAAACATCTTGTAATGCTATATCGGCATTTATACATAACACTGTTCGCCACTCACATCCATGCTCATCCATGATTTGACACCTGCACTCCATGTAAGTCTATAGACATTACTGATCCTGCCACTATTTCTGGGGGTGCTACGGGACGGAACACAAATCTGGATGGCACTCGTGGTGGGTGAGTTCGGGCACAACATGCGCCAACACTTTTACTTCCTGAATGAACATATCTGGATCAATTGGTACCCCACACACTTGTTGTGCCGTGGCCTGTGTGTGTATCATTAACATGGAACACATGGCACATATTCCTGGTGTTGAGCACACTATTCCTCTCTCTGTAAAATATATGCTCATGTTTAACTTGCTAAGGAGGTCCCTCCCTAGTAAGTTTATTGGCGAGTCATCATAATACAATAGGGGCGCTCGCACTGTCTTCCCTCCTACTGTTACATCCAATTCTTCTGTGTACAGAACCTCGACTACGACCCCAGAAAACCCCTGCGTCTCCATTTTATGATTTGACAACGGAAACCGGCCTTCTCTTAGGCATAATTTTTCCCCTCCTGAATTCACCATGAAAAGGAATTGTTTGTTCCCTATCTCCACCCCCACCAGTGGTTCCTCGGCTGCATTGAGGGTCGTTGATAGTACCGGACACGCAAGTGCTCTCTGTGGGCTGTCCTCTGTTGAGTATCTTGTGTTTTCATTCATTGTCGAAAACATTACCTACTGCCACTGCTGTTCCTCTGAAAGGTGCTGGTGTCCTACATACCCATACCCACCCCCTCTGGACCCTCTTTACCTACCTCGTCCTCCTCTCCCATTCCTCCCTTGCCACTGGGCTCCTCCATATTGTTCTTCACCAGCCCATTGCTCCTGTCCGTTTCCAGTCCAGTTCACTGCCATTCTCGCCTGTATAGCTATTGGCCCTTCCTCCTCCTCCCTTATTAAGCCTCATCTGCCAGTCTCCTTTGGGATACCTCCCTTTCTCTTTTTTTGATCCTTTTAAAATGGTGCACTATAATGCTCTGTATCTCTGTTCAGCCTTTGGCTTCTATCCCAGCTATATTATCAAGAGCCTTCTGCACCTCCTTCGGGAGCCCTCTTTTAATTATAAAATAGAACAGGGAGGTGGATTGGTCCCAAGCCGTGCCCGTCTCTGTTCTCCACATCTCTTGCACCCAAATAATGTAAGCAGTCGTATCTTCCTCCTCCCCCATTGTGCACTGCATCACAGACTGTAAATCTGGTGTATCTGGGAAAGGCTCGCTCAATGCATCCCATACTCTTGCCCTCACTGTATTGAATGATGCCCCATCATGGTGATCACAATCTAGTATTATTCCAGGGAATCTTGCCTTTGCCCACCCCCTGTTAGCCTGGTCACCTACCGCAGATACTAGCAGGCTTTGGACATTGCTGATCGCTAGGGGGTTCCCTGCAGTATTTTTCTCGAAGGCATAAATCCACTTACTTGCTAATCCCGAGAGCGGGGGTAATGTCTTTAGCAAATTTGCTTGGTCCATTTGGGCCCAAGGGACATGATTGGACCTTCCTGCCCCTATGTGTATTAATGGTAGTTGTAATTTGCTCTTTGTCCTCCCTGTACTTACCTCTGATATCTTCTTCCCTAACACCGCAATTCTTCCTGTTCTTTTCCTTACCCTTCCTTGCCACTCGCCTTCCTTCACCCTCCTCAAGGGGGACTGTTCTATTCCTGATGGCCCTCCACCCATTGCACCCTCTAGTCTCCTTTCTTCTTCTTCTTGCTCCTCAATGGCACACCAGTATTCTTCCTCCCTATCTGATGCCGTGTCCCCACCTTCCGCACCCATCTGACTAGCCTCTTGGTCTATTTCTATTATTCTTGTGGGGGTGTCATTAATTCTGAACAGTATTTCTCCCATTTTCCAACCTTCTTCCATTGACCTATCAGGTGTTTGAAGCATTAGTGTCTGTTCTGTTCTAGGTGTGGGCGAGCAGATCTATTCGCATATACCTCTCAATCTTGCCAATTCTGTTCGGGCCACTGTTAATCTTGAGTCTAAGTCTTGGGTAAACTGTTCTATGTCTATGGTTGGGGTACTCACCTCTCCACTGCTCCTTGAAGATCATATGGGGGTGGTTCTGGGGCTGTTGGGGCTTTTGGTAGGGGTGCAGGGGGTGATGTGGGCTTTTACACATACACTATATCCCTCAGGTGGCACTGGCTTCAGCAGGAGCGGTACAGCCTTGCTACCCCTAGCCCTCTCTCCTTGTTTTCCCCTTCCCCATCACCACTACTTGTTGACAGCGGAGACATGCCCTGCCCTTTGTTTTTGTTCAGGGGTATTTCTTCAAACAGCCTCCACAAATCCAATATTTCTCTCCTGTTTTGGAGCTGTTTCCTTTGTACTTTACAAACAAGCATGTTGCTGCCATATCCAAAACACTTTTGTCGAACGACCCTCGCTTGGGGCCATACCTGTGGCAAACCTTCCCCTTTCAATTCTGTGATCCACTGATCATGGTATTTGTTCATTCTGTCTGCATACCCTTGCAAACTTTGACAGATGTGTGAAAGTTGTGTTTCTGAACCCATTTGTATTCTATCAATATAGTTCTCTCCTTTGTGGGTCAAATCAGGACAATAAATCAATAGGCTACACTACTTCACCATCTCTTATGTCACCCTTTGTGACAATACCTTTGATTAAACACAGTCTGTCACACGTTCTTTAGCAATGCATGTTTCAAATCACTTATGTAAGTAAGTACACTTTTTTGTTTTCATTAATTATTCACAAAAACCAGCGTGCAGCAGACATGAACAACATATATTATACACCACAGGACTTAAACATATCACATTCAACATTTAAACACAAATCCTCCCTACTTGTCCCTCTCCCCTCTTATAATATTCCCTCCTGGTACCCCAGCCCGCCCACCTATCCTAGTCCCTCATGGACTACCCCTCCTGTCTATGAGTGTCCCTTTACTAAAGAAAGAAGAAAAAGAAGAAGTGTTTCTAAATACTATTCCAAGTCCTCTCCTTATATATATAGGACTCCTACTGATTCCAATCATTTTCCTCATTATACCCTGTACTAGTCGAGATATACTATACGGCACCGCCTTCTACCCCCTCACGGAGCTAGGTTCCCGTACCTCTTTTCACCTCGTAATCTCCTTAGCTGTCCTAATGGCCATATGCAGAAAGAAAAGATTAGAGTTAAAACAATAATTCCCCCTATATTATGTGAACCTTCTCCCCTCTATGTTCACTCCGTTCAATCCCACATGTCCTTTCATCTGACTCCCTGTACTAATGTTTCTCTCCCCCCTACTGTCTTTTAATGTCGCTCGCACTTGAAAATCATGTGTCCATCTTGATTCGAGATCCTCTGGACCCACTCTGTCAAGGCGCTGACCCACACTCAATTTCCGCACCCGGCTCTGGCAAGCGGTACAGTGAGTATTTGCAAAGCCAGGACCTGTTGACCCTCTCGTCCTATTGCGTGCACACGTCTAAGGGGTACTGGTTTCCGTAGGTGGGCAGCTCTTGAGGGGGCGTGCCCAGGGTCTCTGCTGTGGCCGAGCGACATCTCGTGTCAGAAGGAACAGAAAGAACACTATAACGTCCAGGGGTCACCAAATGAAAAGGAGGAGTCCCCAAAATACAATACAAACTCCACAATGAGAGTCAATAACGGACACACCCGAGGAGGGAATGAGACTAAGACCAAGTGCGGGTGAAGTTAAGAGATAAAGTTTATCTAAATCAAATAGGGCACGCAGAGGACTCTGCATACTCGGAGAGCGCTCTGCCAAACATTACATTGACATTGCATTAAAAAGGGTTACAGCGTCATTAGTGACAAAACATATACAGTACAAAAGTTACATTTCGATTGGTGGAGCCACAGGTCCAGTATATCTCCTTATGGGCTGCTCCCTTGTCATCAATGACATCACAAATGTCAGTGATGTCATCAATGACATCACAAATGTCATTGATGACATCACTGATGACATAACATGTACATTTACTTTTCATGAAAACTCTGTAGAAGGTATTCTTATTATAATGTTCATCAAAAAGTGTCAAGGATCATTGGAATAAATATCAAGTACTAATTAGTGCATTAATGCAATGCACTGATATAAATAGCATTCTATTATGAAGTTCTATCCAGTATAGTAAGGTACTCATGTAGAAACATAGACATTGTGTGCAGCATACATGATGGAGGAGCAATATTCATACGCTTGCCATGTTGAATAGTGAAATGATAGCTGTTTTCTTATTAGAGTTTTGTGTACTGTGAAACATGTGATAAGTAGGTAATAAAACCCACTTACTACATAATTGCATTATTTTAGGCAAAACACAAAGAGACAACAACACATACAAATATGATACAGGGAAAGTGAACTCAGCAAAAAAGCAGCAGTAGTACCAGAAAGTGTTCATAACCTAACTGATTACCTTTATGCAGAGAAATGATTGCTCTGTTTCAAAGCTGATACTTGCCCTATGCAAATGTATCACATGTTTTGAATGGACCCTAAGGGAATTACTGTAAGAACAGAAGGATAAGTCTACAAATATAGTACCTTTTCAACTTTTAATACCTGACTGTTTCTGAAGAAAACCATGTGGCCTAGATATGTCAGTAAAGGAAAAAAGGGCGAGCCAGGCATGTGATGTCATCAGTGATGTCGTCAATGACATTTGTGATGTCATCTTTGATGTCCTGGAGTTAGTCTTAGCAGTGCACAGTGGTGGCGTGAGTTATGGTTGCTTAGCTTACCTTACCTGGCACATTTCAAGGGTTTTTCGGTTTTACGTGGAACCATAACATTCCATTAACAAAGTTTTTTAGTGAATTTGATATATTTTTAGTAGCGCAACTTAACCATGACGTCCCTTTAACAAAGTTTTTTTAGTGAACTTCATAGGTTTTTAGTAGTGGCACGTTACCATAATGTAAATGAACATCGGACTTCATTTCTCACCTTGCAGAGAATGCCACATGACCAGAACCGGCCTTAGGGGGGGCGAGCCGGCCGACCGGCCGGGGCGCCGTGCTCCCCAGGGCGCAATTAGCCCCCTGCCACACCAGCTCCGGGGACTCTTTCAATGGCCCAGTAAAGCTAGCATAGCGGCAGAAGGCACAGCAGGCGGGCGCATTCAATGTCAATCGGGTGCTTAGCACCGATTGACACCAAATGCGCCCCTCTGCTGCAGGCGCCTTAACCAAGAAAAGGGACTGTTAGCCCCACGCCAGCTCGGGGGAGTCTTTGAATGGCTCCCTCGAGCTGGCTTAGTGGCGGCAGGCGCCTCATTGTTGGTGAATGCGTCAGCGACAGCGGAGCACATTTAGGAACAATAGGGTGCTAATGCACCCTATTAATATAATTATCTGCTTGCCAGAGCAAGGAGATTTAAAAAAAAAAATACACTCCGTAGCCACGGCCCCTGTTGACCAGGAGCACGCAGGGAGGGGGGGCGCCAATTCGCCCAGGGCGCTGCTGCCCCTAAAGCCGGCCCAGCACATGACCACACACGCACAACATTTTTCCCCGTCCGCCTAGCCCCCCATATTACTGTTTGGTGCCTCTTTGCTCATTTCCGTCCACAACTTTCCTTCTTAGCTGTCCTTCCAAAATGAAAGCCATCCATAAACAAATTAAATGTTCCTGTAAGAACCACCTTTCACAGTTTAAGAATAGTAAAAAAAAAAATTGCATACAAAACAAAATCCTTTTCCAACATGGCCACCATAGAAAGGAAAGGTGGTTGTTCCATACATGGCCCCTCTTCGCTTTCCATGGCAGCCTGCAAATAGCACAAAGTAAACACTGTTAACATATTACCACCAGCTCTTTTTTCCTCCCTTTCAAATGTATCATAATGACGAACAACTTTACCACAAAGCCAGTCCCAGGTGAACATGGCCACTGTAATCCTATCTTTTCTCCCTTCTGGTCATGACCAGTAGCCACATTCTGCGGATAATGACCTTATACCATGACCCCGACATTCTGTCTACCCCTCAGTCAATAAACGTATACCGCAATGTTTTTAACTACATAACGAAACTTGTGTAATACGAAAACACTCCCACATCTCGTCACATAACCAACCCTAGTGATATTCAACACCTTTCTGGATGACGTTCCTCTCTGGCGTAGCAAAATGCGCCCATAAGCATCTACTTGCCGTGACGCAGAACCTGCAAATGAGCACACAGCGACGTAGAATGTAGCATGTTACATTTTGAAATAATAAACAGTTTTTGAAAGGAAAACATTAACAATTTTCAAAATTGTGAAGCACTTTAATTTCACAATAAACTGTCCGAGACCATCAGACTATTCCCATTCTCAAGGAAATAGTAACTTTGTTTGTTCCGTCGTCATCGTAAATGTTAATCGTGAGCCACACATTGATCTTTTCGCATACAAAAAGTATACGCTTTTGATAAAGCAAACGCTTCAGTCGCACAGTGATTTCCAAGACGTTGGCATGAACTTTGGACTACACCACCATAAAAAATGTTATGTTACTCCTAATGGGCAAACGTATGGACAAATGGGGCTGGCTCGGTCGTCCCACAGTATAGTCATGGTTAGGGAACCGGTCACGATGTTGGAATTGAAATAATATTATGCCTCCTATCGCAGTAAATTGAATGTGTATTGGCCTACGCCAAGTCGTCTAAAATATCATGTGAATAGACTCCGCGGCAAGGTCTTGACCTTAACGAAAAGGAATGTAAGTCGCCATCTTGGATTTAGCCGCCATTTTAGGTCCTCTTGTAAATGTGGAAGTCACCCTGAACATCAAAATTGAGGCTGAATGATATTCTGAGCGAGATTCTGGCCGTTGTGCCCTCCGCACACACGAATAATTAATATGCCTGCAGGCCACTTGTCGGGGTCGCGAACTGAGACCTTGCCCTATTGCTAACCTATGTGTAAATGAACAACTGTATCAGCGAAACTGATCAAAACGCATAAATTATAGGATTGACCTGGCAAGGAATTCTAGGCCTGATCCCAAGAATGGTTAACCCGCGAGAGGGTTGGCCAAAGGCTGGACAAAACATATAAAAGACCCAAATATTCCAATGTACGGTCTCTCTACTAATGCATCGAACCTTCGTTGAAGTTCGTTACGTTACTCTGAGAGGCGAATAGCTATCCGTTTGTCAATTGACTTTGGTAACTGTTGTAGCTTTTAAATAAAGCACTTGTATGTTCTTTGTAAGCTGTGTTGGTGTGTTTCCTTTGGGCTTCCCGGCCTCATAGCAATTTTTATGTTTTCACAACGAGTACATGAATTTGGTGTCCAAAGAACCAATCACTTGGCATCTGGAATCCATGCCAATCACAGTACGGCAGAATGTAGCTGTTCGGAAAACGTAACAGAAAATATGTATCAATACCCAACCTTTCGCAAACAATTGCAAAAAAAGACAAAAAGAACGTAGAAAGTGATACACAAATCGATGTGGTCATACATGACATTTTAAAGAAATAATAGCGTTGTACATGGGTGTACATGGGTGAACCTAATGATAGCATTCTCCATAACGTTAAAAAAAAATGGACAGCTACACAGAAAGATAGTACCTCAGTTATAATACCAAAATTATTGTTCTGGTAATAACAAATTAAAACTTGTTCCGGTGTAGAGTCATCAAAAGTAAACTTACACAATATTTACCGTCTCCATTGTCTTTGTTATAACCCAGACAGCGAGGTACTTGTAGCAAAGAATCTTCTTCAACTGATATTACATGTGTTTTACAAATGTTTTGAATACATAACCGTATCACATGGTATTTTTCCCAAACTTGCACTCCCTGCATTCTTACTGAATGTTTCCCTTTCGCTCAAGGTCAAAAAACAATTGACCCTTATGGGTTTCATTTGGATGCGTGGGCCTACTGAGCTCACAAACACAAAAGCAAAGCAAGTGACCTTCGCTCAGAATGCAAATACATTCTGACTTTTCAACAACATTTCTCAACACATTCATGAGAAGTGGTACTCCCATACACTTGCAAACCCGCTCTTTCCATTAATCACTGCAGGTGGCTCCACAGATTTCAAACTCTATGACGCTATTTACCGTATGACTTAGATGACAATAAAACACCACTTTTTGCCTTCCTGCTCCACATTCCATCCCAGCCTCATTAACCCTCACCTTCTGATACAATATTTCATAAGTTTGTGTTGTTTTATATGTGTTACCGACGATGTCCGCGTACACTAAAACACAAATAAAACATGGAGGGCGCAGCGACAGAATCTGACGCATTTCACGCCGTTCAACACCCAATCAGTGAATGTGCCAGATGTCCATGAACATGACGCTACGGATTAGCCAATCGGTATCTTGTCCATGGAGCGAACAGGGAAGTGTGTCCGTGGAGCGGACATAGATATCACACATTTTTTCAGACATACTTTTTGGTCGTTTTAAAGAAAAGTACTGGACGGATTGGCACCAAATATACAAAAGCACGCTTTCGGGACCAAGCTTTGGTGAAAATTCGTCCAGCCGTTTGGAATGTAGACGTGCGCAAACTTTTTCCCCCATTCAGTCTATGGGAAAAAATACATTTTGGGACCCCCCCTATAAGTTTTCCCCCCTGCACCAAACATCACCAAACTTTACAAAACAAATTCAGAGTGGCCCATATACTTTTTTTTGCAAAGTTTAGTGAGGATTCGTCCAGGGGGAGCGGAGTTATAAGCCGCCCAAAAAGTGCTCTTCCTATGGAAACAGCAACTTAACCATAACTACACGGCCACTACCGTTACTAGTTACAGAGGTCTAATACTGCTCAACATTGTTCTGGTTTCATCTGCCTTGTGGGCCACTCATAGTACATCATAACACATAATTCTTCTAACATCTAACATCTTGCATGCATATATATTATGTGGAGATAGTTGACCTGCATTGTGAGACAAGGGAATGTGAGCCCAAATATCTTGGGCCTCATTACACGGGCGGCGGTAAGGGTTAACGGTCACCGTTAATGGCAACGGTGACCATTAACCCTTACCGCCGTACTACGAGGTCCCTTTGCGGGTTGGAGGATTTAACGCCTGCTTCTTGCAGGCGTTAAAATCCAACCCGCTAAGGGACCTCGGAGCTAATTACGGCACCGCAAAATTGCGGTGCCGTAATTAGCGCCTTCCCCAGTCCCATAGAGCCCTATGGGGCAGAAATGGGAATGGGGAAGGGCAATGGCGGAAAGGGGATTTACCGCCCCTCCAACCTTGGAATGGGGCGGTAAATCCCCTTTCCGCCAAGGCGGTGCCGGTATTTTACCGGCATGAGCCATGGCGCTATTAGCTCACCATGGCTCACCGCCTACCGTGTAATGAGGCCCCTTATCTTCTATAATCAGTTGGCGCACACATTCACAAAACATTCTTTTAGATGCCATGAAAGCAGTGTTATCATAGTTTATTACAGGATAGGATATATGGTCAAACGCATGATTAGTACCAGGGGTGAAACTGGGAGGCACACAGTCATGGGACATGCATCTGCCACATCAATGAAAAGTGTGAGGCTAGGGGTTGTGCGAGTCATATGTCTTCTGGGTAGGGTATGCGACTATGGAGGCAGGTTTGTGGAGATTAATGGTGTTTTCCAGGACCAGGCTCTAGCCCGGTCACTCACAGGGCAGTGAGGTAAAGAGGAAGGCGAGAGATACTCTAGGTAATTCATAGAAATTCGCGCACAAGTGGCGAATGCGGCTTGCGCACAGTATGCGCGTGCGAATGTCTGCACCAGCCGCGTGCGCTAAAATCAATTTGCACGCACAGCGTATTCATGGATTTTAGCCTCCAAAACCAGCCGTGGTGCAGAGTGGTGCAGCGACCCTGCAGCAGTGCCAGTTACGCCCCCAAGAACGCCCTCACGCAAGGAAAAGCCATCAAAATCCCCAATCCAGCGCAAAGTGCTGTGCTAACCGTGGACCAGTTTACAGGTCTGCCAAACAGCAAACGCCAAGCGGGGAACATGTATTACTGGGGTTCGCCTGAAGTTTCACACGCGAAAGGGCCTGTGCGAGTGGGGTACGTGTATAACTGGGGTTCGCGTGAAGTTTCACACGCGATTGGAGCAGGGTACGTGTATTACGGAGGTTCACAGGAAGTTTCACACGCGAAAGGGCCTGTGCGAGTGGGGTATGTGTATAACTGGGGTTTGCGGGAAGTTTCACACGCGATAGGCCCTGTGCAAGCGGGGTACGTGTATTACTGGGGTTCGTGGGAAGTTTCACACGCGATTGGAGCAGGGTACGTGCATTAGGGGGTTCGCAGGAAGTTTCACATGCGAAAGGGCATGTGCTAGTGGGGTACATGTATAACTGGGGTTCGCGGGAAGTTTCACACGTGATTGGAACAGGGTATGTGTATTACGGGGATTCGTGGGAAGTCTCACACGCGATTGGAGCAGGGTATGTGTATTACGGGGGTTCGCGGGAAGTTTCACACACGAAAGGGCCTGTGCGAGTGGGGTACGTGTATAACTGGGTTCGCGGGAAGTCTCACACGCAATTTCAGCAGGGTACTTGTATTACGGGGGTGCGCGGGAAGTTTTACATGCAAAAGGGCCCTGTGCGAGTGGGGTACGTGTATTCCTGGGGTTCACGATACGTCACAGACGCGCTTACACGCTAAGTGCCTTTGGTCCAATGAAATCGCGTACGTGTGCTGACCCACTTATGCGCTAAGGGCCTTTCCTCGAATTACACACTGACGTGCAATTGTTTCACGTGCCAAATCACTCCGTATCAAGCTGGCCACGCATACACACACTGAAGACCACGCTCCTGCCCTGAAGGCCATTTTCTTGCCCTCCAGATCCCCGAGCACTTTCCCACCTGCCATCTGCTGCTGCCTGACTGTCTGCTGCCCACATGCCCTGCTATTTGGTGCCTGCACATCAGCCATCTGCAGGGGTCCAGTTGCTGTGTCCACCCCTGCTGGAACAGAAGACTCCCGACTGGGATACCATCGCTCCAGAGCCCAGCCCCAGGACCCAGTTGCCCACCCACTCCTGCCTCTGGGGTTGCCATGTCGGGCACATCTCCATCTGGCACCACTGGCAACCCCCAGCCAGAGAGGCAGAGGGCCACCAGCTTCACTGCCACCGAAGTTGGTGTCCTGGTGGAGCATGTCCTGGGGCATTATGATGTCCTCTTCGGAACATCACGCGCCAACAAGGAAGGACAGGAGAGGATCTGGGACAACGTAGTGGTTGCCATCAACGCAGAGGGGGTGGCAACACACAACATCAAGCACTTCAAGAAGCGCTGGGAGGACTTCAGGTCCAGGACCCTCCACAAGGCCCGGCGCCTCGCGGAGGGGGGCCGGGCATGCATGAGTAACATCCAGAAGAGGGTCCTGGAATGCGTAGGCCCAGCGCTCCACGCCCAGATCCTTCGGAGGCAGACTCTTCTGGAGTTGAGCGGTAAGTGGCCAAGCATTGATGAGTGAGACAGGGCATGTTGCAGTGTGCTGGTAGTCTCATGCTTGCCTGTATGCGTGGCATAGGCCATGTATGGATGTGTGTGTGCAGGGACATCATGGTCATGCATGTGAGACCAGTTATGTGTGAACCACATGGTTGGTGCATGTGTTTTAATGCAACATGGGGAGCTCTATGCGGAATGCACACATGAAAGCATGGCTGTCTCTGTTCCTGGACATGGAGGGGGGGTGAGGAATGGGTGCTGATGTCATGTACATGTATGGTGCACATGTGTGTGTGTGTGCCTGAGAAGTGTGTGTGACTTTGAAACGCCATGGATGCATGTGACTTTGAAGGCAACATCTTGGTTTACAGGGGCCCTTCTACATGGATGTTGATGTTGATTGCAGGTGCCAGGACTGTGTCTGCATGTGTGTTGTGTGCATTCACCCATGTGTTGTGGAATGACAGGATGGAAGTGACATTTCACAGTGCCACTCATGTGATATTTCTTCCTGTCTAGGGTATTTTGTACTGTACCCTGATGCTTGTGTTCTATGTCTCCCTCTACGCAGTGTCAAGTGAAGAAGAGGGCAGAGACGGTGCTGTGGAGCCAAGTGGCGGGATGCCTCCACTGGGTGGCGACGCAAGGCGCAGCCACCCTCCCAGGAATTACCATCATTCGGGAGCGAGGGGGCTGGTGCTGCGTCTGCCACAACGGCTGTGGCGGAAGGGCCGGGTGAGCCCCCACAGGGGCTTCCAATGGCGGAAGACGGTGTGGAGACATTCAGGTTGGTGCTCTCCACAGAGGAGGAGGAGCCCGCTACTGAGCCGCACATGGGGCCTGGTGGGGGTAGTACCACTGGTGCAAGTGGTGCAGTCCAGGGCCAGGGTGAGGAGGCAGCACAGGTCACCACGGAGGGGCCTGTGCATGTCGCTGTCCCTGACCCTGTGACTGCACCACCATGCACCAGTAGGGAGGCCCCGTCCCAGGCCCATCCGCAGGTAGGGGAGAGTGCCATGTCATCTGCCTCTCCACTACCTGTGGACGAGGTGTCCCACGAACGTATGGGCTCCGTCCTGGTTGGTGGGTTCCTACATGTGTCGCGCACTCTGGCGGACCTCTCCTCCTCTGTGGAGAATATGCGCCAGTAGTTCTCCACACCGTCTTCCGGCCCAGATTCCACCAGGGCCCCCTGTGGACCTGGCCCGACCAACACAGCTCACATCCCTGCCACAGTCGGGAGTTGGCGTCCCAGCAGGGGTGGACACCACAACTGGAGACCAGCTGATGGAGGATGTGCAGGCACCATCAGACACAGCACATGGACAGCAGCAGCAGGAGCAGGCTCTAGGTGGGAGCAATGATGGCTCGGAGCCATCAACATCGGAGGGGCAGGCATCAGCCAGAGGGCAGGAGGACCCAGGAATGGGAGTGTCTTCCATGTGGACCCGGTTGGGCCAGCAGATAGGTGCGGAGCGGCGGCGGGCGGAAGAGGCACGGCTCACCATGGTCAGGGCAGAGTTCTCCATGCGTCGGGATTTGAGGCGGGGAGAGTGCCTCGAGGCAACTCGCAGGGAGTTGCAACAGGCCATGAGTGCCTCCCTGTGAGACCTCGGAGCCAGGACAGAAGCCCGCCTCTGGCAAATAGACATGGAGTTCGATGATGCCCTGGCCTGGGACACCACAGAGTGAGCCGCTAGACTTGCCCGCCGCCATTGTATATAGTTAGAGAGTGTTAGGTTTCCTTACATTTTTTCTTTATTTTGGTTGTACTTGGACAATGCACCCCGTTCTTTTATATAGTTTTTATTAGGTAGTATTTTTGATTTTGATAGGTTTCATTTCATCAGTTGGGCTCATGGACCCTGGATTGTTCATCTGTACATAGTTCACCATTGGATTGTTCTCTTTTTTTTATTTTCACCATGGAGCAATGATTTTTTCCCTTGGATTTGCTTTGTTGGACTGTGACTTTGGACACCATTTCTTTTGGATTTCTTTGGATTATGATTTCTTGTTTTTTATTCTTTTACGGACATGCAGCTTTTCTTTTATTATTCCCATTGTTGTGTGTTGGATTTGTATTACATACATGTTGCGTTCAATGCATTTTGTTCTTCATACTTTGATGTGTGGTATTATCTCATTGGTTTCATGCATGTCATGATATGGGTTTTCACATTCACTTGCACCCATTGTGTGTGTGTGACGGACATGTGTTCACTTACATACTTGCCATTGGGGTTGTATCATGTAATTGCCTTTTCTATGTGGGTGGATCCAATAATTGGTTGGGTCTTTGGGCTGGGGAGGCTGGCCATAAGGGCCACGTATGAGGATCGTCATGACCTGGTGGCAGGGCGACATGAGTGGGACATGAGGGGGGCCTGCTGGCTGGTGCCCCTCAGTGCTGGGGGTGGTGGTGCAGGCGGACATGAGTGGGACATGAGTGGGGGCCTGCTGGCAGGTGCCCTGCACTGCTGGGGGGTGGGGGTGCAGGGAGACTTGAGTGGGACATGAGTGGGGGCCTGCTGGCAGGTACCCTGCACTGCTGGGGGGTGGGGGTGCAGGGGGACATGAGTGGGGGACTGCTGGCAGGTGTTCTGCACTGCTGGGGGTGGGGGTGCAAGGGGACATGAATGGGACACGAGTGGGGGCCTGCTGGCAGGTACCCTGCACTGCTGCGGGGTGGGGGTGCAGGGGGACATGAGTGGGGGCCTGCTGGCAGGTGCCCTGCACTGCTGTGGGGTGGGGGGGCAAGGGGACATGAGTGGGACATGAGTGGGGGCCTGCTGGCAGGTGCCCCTCAGTACTCCCTGTTACCTCTGACAGCTCTTTTCTGAATTTTTGTTGGGCCTGTTTTCTCAAACAGAGTTCACTTCTCCTTTTGTCCTGTCTCCTCAGACAGCGTACAATTCTTCTTTTGGCGGGGGTGTTGCACACGCGTGTATTTTTCATGATCTTTTTTCAGGCAGACGGTGAGTTCCGCACGTACTTAGCAACTGTGCTTGCCCCGTGTGTCGTGTTCCCCTTCAGAGGTCATTGTAGGCTGCGTGTATTACACGTATGCTTAGTTTTGTGTTTCTGGGTGCCACAGCGTAGTGCGGGTTCATTTTTTCATGCACGTGGTCTACGAGGGGTTGCGTGCACATTCATTCTTGATTTTGGGCTGCCTGTGTGTTGCGTGACCTGTCATCTTCCCCCAGGGGTCACAGACAGCCTTGTTAGAGCACTAGGGTACAAATTCCATCTGGTATCCTAACCCTTTGACCCCCAATTGCCCAGGACAATAGTTTACTGCAACTCCCATACGCACAACAACATCAGTGCCATGGTTGGGAGGCGACCAAGCGGCAAAAGTGGTCGACCTTCAAAAGGTGGGCGTGGTGGGTGCGGTAGGGGATGTGGCCGGGATTTGCAGGGTGCCCCTATACCCCCATGTGTGGAGGAACAATCAGGGACACCCATGCCCCCCTCCCATGGTTGAGGGAAACGTGGCTGACACCATCCCAGCGCAGCCCCTGTTGGACCAGCCCATTGTGGCACCTGACCTGGCACAGGATGACTCCCTGGCTGACTTCCAGGTCAGCAAGTCCAGGCCACGTGTGGCGGTGCAAGTTGTTGTCACCAAGTGTTAGGGAGAATTTTCTGTTTAGGCTGAATTTCCTAACCTAATGAGTCCCCCAGCAGCTTTGCTGGATTTCTGGAGTTTGTTTTTTTCCATCCTGCCAAGAGTGAGACTCTTTTCTCCCACTCTTGGACATGAATGTGGTTAATTCCTTTGAATGTCAATGTGTTCTATGGGCTATGCGGTCTTTTACTCCATAGGGTCTCATGTGTTTTGCTATGTGTGTTACACCGCACCCTCCGTGCCGTAACACTGGGGTGTCCTAGAGGATCCCCCACCATAGACTCCATACCCTGGGACTAACTACTGTCTCCCAGGGCATGTAAAGTCACCATTGGCTTTACTAGACCTAAATTTACTAACAGAACTAGTACAAACCATACTATTGTGGACATACTGGTAGGGGTAATTCGATTACTCCTGGGTCTGTTGTTCGAGGGGGCACTGTCCGGTCCCCCCTCGTCGAGTTTTGGCTGGTTGCAGTGGAAACTACTTGTTATATTCAACCCCGAATATAATTCTATGGGATTCATCCCATTGTTGGGGGCTAATACTTTTTCCTGTTAGTCTCTAACATACCGCCGGTTTATTTGTCTCAAATAAATCTACCGGTTGGTAATTTCTGCCAGAATTCGGTTTTTAAAATGGCATCTGTGTTCGCCTCTGTAACTCCGAACCAAAGGTTGAGCCCTTTGTTCCACTTTTGGCGGGCTTCTGCACAGAAGCCCTCCAAAGTGGTGCCATTCTGTCTGGGTACCACAGGGGGTGTGGGAGGGGCTTTAGGCACCCTGGACTGAGTTGCCTTGCCAACTCAAGTCGCACTCTGGTGTGATTGGCCCAAGTGGTGAGCCACCCCGCTCACCACTTAGCGTGTTTTGATTGACAGCTAGGCTGAATGAATGGGGGTTTTCTGCATAAAAGCAGGGCTTTTGGGACTGGATATTCAGAAGTCGCCACAGTACCTAAGAATCCGACGAGGGTAAAGCTTAGCCGACCTGCAACGACGACACCTCCGGTGGAGCCCTGCTGAACCATCTCACAACTTCCCAACGACAGAGGAGATCTCCCGGCTGGAGAGTCTTCTTCCCCTGACTGGTGGGAACAACCAGTCCCTTTGCTTTTTCTTCGCTTCCAGGACGTAGTGGTCGAATTGCCCGTGCTGAGCCCCCCGGCAACCGGATAGCCACTAACAACTGCACCGTGACCAAAAGGTGGTGCCTTGTGACGGAGTACTCCGCAGCTGGTCTCTTCCCTCGTGGTGCAACGATCTTCAACTTTCCTTCGACGACGAGACCATCTCATCTCTTGGCAAAGCCCCATTTTGCATCCACCACCAGGAACAACTGGCCCCGTCGGAGCTGTCTCTGCACTTACAAGGTACCGTGTCAGCCTGGCTTCCCTTGTGACAGTTAGCGTGAGGTCTCTTAAATCCTTACCTTTCCTTTGGGTCGCCTCCAGACCTTCTTAACTTTCGTTCTAAACTGGTCCAACCTTTCTGCGTCAATTTGCTACAAAGACTCGAAGTGCATTTCCACTGTGATACTTGTTGGGACATATCACCTTGCCTCTCTCCGAGTGGGCCTGGCCTCTGACTTTGTGATCGACAGTAGACCTTGCCTTATAGCATTTGCTTCGAAAAAGTGTTGGTACCGAGTTGGTTTTCATACCCTGCCTTTTCTCTCCCGTTCTAACGAATATTAGAGTGCCATCTAGGTTAAAGCATTCACCTCTGTCTGCAAATAAGTGGTGCCGTTGAACCTAGACTTGTCGAAATATTGTTAGGGGATTGATATACTTATAGTAATTGTGATTGAAGTTGTTTGCCGTATTAGTGCCAGTGTGTTTTTCATAGATGTGTTTTTAAAATAAATAATTATATATCTTTACACCCAAGCTCTGTTCCGTGTCTGCTTGTTCTACTGTGTAAATTGCCCTATCTTGTATACTCCACATACTGTCTAACTCTTCTTGAGGGAAGTCTGACTGCTCAGCCACAGCTACCAAGTGAATCTGTGTGGTACAGACAGCTACCAAGTGGGTTTACTGCCGAACACCTGTAGGCCTAAATCTTTTGCAGTGGTCCCAGAGGGAACTGCACAGGTTTCCGCTTAACATCAAGCCACGTGGATCTGGGGCAGCTATGTCATCTGCTGCCCCAAGTATGCAGGGTGGGGAAGCTGCAGGGGCAGCTGCAGCTCCATCCGCCCCAGCTCTGACTCTCCCAGCCAGGACAGTGTTAGTCCAGGTCCATCAAACTCACGTTCCCCCTGCCAACATTACCCTGCAACCAATGCCTGCATCAAGACCTATGGTCATTGTGCATTCCCACACTCTTACTACCCAGTCCACCGGTGACTCTGCCCCTACTGACCAGAGCGGCGTAAGCCACTCTGGCTCTGCTCCACCTTTAAAGAAGAGGAACAAGGGTGCTCTGGCACGACAGGCTGAGACCCCAGACACGGCTGCACACTCCGGTACCTCAAGGAAGCCTTGCTTTAATGATCCGGAACTTGATGCACTTGTGGCCTATGTGTCAGCACATAGTCGCAAAATGGTGGTGACTGCAGGGTGCAAGACCACACCTGGTCAACGTAGGCCACACTGGCAGACGATCGCAGACCGCATAAGTGCCCTTGGATTTGTGAGGCGCACAGCTGATGATTGCTACAAGCAGTGGAATGACCTGAAACGCAGAGCAAAGAACAAGCTGGCCTCAAATCATGCCGCTACTCTGGTGACTGGCGGTGGGTCTCCACAAGAGGACAACAAACTCACTGAACATGAGTCTGTTGTTGGGGCCTTCGTCACAGAGGAACAGATCCAAGGTGTGGGAGCACTACCTGATTATGATGCATTGTCCCGTGAGTGCCCATGCATGTGTGTGTAATGCATGTGAATGTTGTTTGGGTGACGGGTTCTGATTGAGTGCCAGGTGAGGGTGTGTGTTCCTGAGTGGTATGGGTCACCCATGTGCTTCATCCAAAACATTCAGCTGCCTTGGATTTGGGTGTGACAGTATCCCTTCTGCCCACAGTAGTAATTTAGCGCAACATTACGGCAGTTGCCCATGAAGTGGCATCTTGCAACAACATTGTTTGTATTTTTCAGTGTTCGTTCAGGCTGATTGTTTCAATTCTCCCACTTTTGCTACGCATTCCTCAGCCCTATTGTCACATTTGTGACATTCTTCTGTCATGGATGAACCCCACATTGGCACACATGTGTTACCTTGTTAGGTGAATGATTTGACCATTCAGGATGATTGAGTATTGGCCTGATCACATACATTTTTGGGGCCTGTTTGAATGTGGAACATGATAGTTGTTTCCTGTCATGTTGAAGTGCACAACCATTGATGTGTACATCGGCCTGCAATCACTGTATTTTTGTACAATCGATGTGTTGCAGTGTGTGGCACATGCCTATTTTGTCACACTATGTAGCATTTTTCATCTAGTCATGTCCATCTCACATGGATGGCTGACAATATTCATTCACTGACATGTGGATGTACTTGTGGAATGTACCATGGCTACGTTACATGCCATCTGTGTGATGGCATTTGTCATGTATGTGTATTGAACATGCCATTCACAGGCCAATGTGTTATGGCAGTGCTACCCAGCATGCAGCAAATGTGTTGCACTTCCATCTTGGTGTCATCAGTGTCTGCCTTTTGCCTCCCCTTCCAACTCAGTGACAGTGCATGCATGGGAGGGTTATAGTCATGTGGGACATGTGTAAATCATGTACTGGTTATGTAGCTTGTCAAGCCTATTTGTGTGCTATGGTGCTAATGCCTGTTTCCATTTTTTGTCTTTCATGTTTTTGCAGGGGATGACGCACTTGATGCTGTTGAGGTTGAGGAGATGGTGCAGACCCAGGAGGGATCTCAGGCACGACCGGGCACCAGCGGGGGACGTGGTGTGGTGGTGGGTGAGACCCCAATCTTGCTGCAGACCATTCTGTCCAAGGGTGTCTCTGGGTGCACCTCCCCAGACTTCTATTCAGGTGCTGATTCGGATGATGAGACCTATGAGGCGTCACAGGTAAGTGTTTCTGGCAGGGATTCTGTTCTGTCCAACCCACCTGCACCAGGGGTAGAACCCTCTATGGGGATGTCAGTGTTGGTAAGTCCACCTTTGGCGGTTACGGAGGCAGGGTCACACTCCACAACATCTGATCCTGTTCCTGGGCCAGCAGATCAGAGGGGAATGCAGTCCTGCAGCCTCAGGTAGTGCCGGCACAGCAAGGCACAGATCGCCTTGCCCCAAACAGGTGTGGTGCCCGCCGACGCGGTGGCCGTACGCCACCAGGCAATACCGCATGGGAACAATCCATGTACAGTATGGCAACCCAACAGGCAGCATCAGCTGAGATGATGGCTCAAGCAATGGAGAGGGTGGCCACTTCCATTGTCCCCCCTGAAAGGCAGATGGAGCAACTACAGCAGGCAACAGACTCCATTTGCCAATCACACAGGGAGGACATGTTGGCGTCCAACAGGGACAGATGGGCGGCACTGGAGACTCTACGCCAATCGATATCAATAGAGTCCCAGGGCCACAGGGAAGCCCTGAGGGTAGAATTCCATCACCTCAGGGAGACTCTTGTTGACCTTGAGGCTTCCACTAACTTGAGGACAGAACAGCAGCTGGAGCGGCTCACACGTTCGTCCACAGCTGAGATGCAGGAAACTCGGGAGGAGATCCGGGCATCATGTCAGGTGGTGCATGGGGATCTCCGCACTATAATCCTCCAGAACGAGACCTTCCACACCCGCATGCTTGCTGCCATGGAGGACCATACCAGGGCTTTGCGTGGGATGCCTCCCATAGCACCACCACCTCCTGTGGCAGCAGCAGAGGGTGATGAGAGCGACAGCAGCAGTTCTCCCACAATGGCATAGCCGTGCAGGCCATGAGCCCATGGAGGTGTTTTTTTTCCCAACATCCACACAGGTGGCTGTTGGTGCGCACCCTGTCCTCGGACCTCCTGGGTGGCCTCCGCCACCCCCAGACCCCACATGGCCATTTTGGATTTTTGATTTATTTATTTATTTATTTTCTTACAGTGTGTTGCTTTGTGTGGCTCCCGTGGGCATCCACTGCATTCCGAATGGGCACATGCAAGCTTGTCCTGAGTTTGGGTTAGATGGTTGGGTTCATGAGACACACACCCCTCCTGCTTCCCTTTTCCATTGGCTTGCAAAGGGTGTGCCCAAGTGACAGTGACTTACACAGTGACGTTGGACTCCCATGAGCTGTGTGGGCAGTCTGTAGTCAATACTGTGTACACATTCCTAGTGGATATTGTTGTTGTATTGTACACTGCACGGTGTATTGATCTGTGCTTGTGCATCCATGTCCTCCTCCTAATTTGCAGGTTCATTCCTCATGTCTTCACAAGGCTGTCTACTTTGGAGATGGAGTTCATGTTGTAAGCAGTGCACTTACACATTTGCGTGGCAGCAGCACTGTACAGTTGGAAGTGGTCGATGTGCTGGCATAATCAGGTTGTAAGACTACCACTACTTTAACTTAGTACTGTCATGTTTATGCTATTTTTGAGGTTGTGTAGCTGCATTGTATTGATGGTAAGTATTTGGTCATGTGTGTTGTTAGTTCTACATTACTGGGAGCATATTGTGTGTGGCCAGTTTCCATTAGGGACACTGTACTTTGTGACACTTGTCTCATGTTTTGGGGATTGCTTTGTTTGCTCTCACATAGCATGACATGCCATGGGGTGTTGGGTGGTGGTGCTGGGGAGGGGTTGGGTGACATTGAACTGTTGTCATGTTGTATTTTGCAAGGGGGTAATGAATTTAGCAGCATATAAGTGTGTCTTTTGATGACACAGCATTGGTGGTGTTTGTGTAGGTAGGGATGCACACAATGTAACACTTCCAGGTGACCAATCTCAGGTTGGTATGGTTGTGACAGTTGACTGTCCCTTATGTCATCATCATTGATTATCAGATGGTATGTGCCAGGGCTGTGTGCACTCCACAGGGGTGTGATTTTAGGTGAAGTAATTCGCCACCAGCTGCGTACGGGCTGCCTGACCCCATGCCCTTTCCCCTCCCATGCTCACCGGGCATGCATGTGGTTGGGGATATGGGGGCACCACCATGTCCACGGACAGGCCCCTGCGTGTTGCAACGTTGTGCAGGACACATGCTGCCACTATGATCCTGCAAACTACTGGGGGAGCGTGTAACAGCTGCCCGCCAGAACGGTCAAGGGAGCGAAAGCGTGACTTGAGCACTCCGAATGTGCGCTCCACTATGCCCCGGGTTGCAATGTGGGCTGTGTTGTATCTTACCTCGGGTGGCGTGGTGGGGTTCCGAATTGGCGTCAACATGTGGGTGCTCAGAGGGTAGGCACTGTCCCCTGGGGAGGTGGTGATGGGTATCATTAGTGGGGTTGTGACATTGCTCAGTATCTGACATGCATGCATGTGCTGTGGCATTTATACTCACCAAGCAGCCATGTATCGCCATGCTGCCCAGCTTCTATGTCCCGGTTTAGGGTTGACATTCTGTAAATAAAACTGTTGTGGGTGGACCCTGGATAGTTGGCATATACTGAGGTGATGATTTCCTTGGCATCACATACTACCTGTACGTTGATGGAATGCCAGTGCTTGCGGTTTCTATAGATGTGCTCTGATGCCATGGGGGGATGTAGAGCCACATGGGTGCAATCAATGGCACTTAGGACTTTGGGGAATTGTGCCACCCCGTAGAAATCCTGGACGGCAGCCTGCCTTTCTGCAGGTGTTCTGGGCAGGTATATGTGCCTGCGGACTGATGGGCGTGCAGTCATGATGGCCAAGACCTGGTGTAGGCAGCGTGACTGCGTGGCCTGTGACACCCCCCCCCACTATAGCACTTGTCCGCTGAAATGATCCAGTGGCCAAGAAGTGCAGTACATTGAGGACCTTCTCCAGGGGGCTGAGTGCTTGGGAGCACAGGGTGGGTGATGTGAGGTCATCCTCCCACTCACTCACCAGGTCGAGTATTATGTGAGGTGGAAACCTGTACCTCCCATACACCTGGTCATCAGGCATCCCAAAAAGGCTGGTTCTGGGTGTGAAAATTCTGGGCCTGACTATCCTCCTCCTCCTCCTGCGATATCCCATGACCACTGCTGCTAGGAACGGTATATTCATCCTGGCATCTGAGCTTGTTTGTTGTTTGCGTGCTCTTTTATGCTGCGCCGGTCCACGTATGCCTGCTTTCTGCTGTCGTACGTGTTTCAGGATTAGCGCGTCTTTTTTGGTGCACGCGTTAGCCACGTTCGAATCCATGAATACGTGTTTTGAAGGTGCATGTGGGCGTTCCGTGCATTTGCCTCCTGTACTTCCCCCATGACGCCCACATTTTCACGCGTTGTTCCCCATTCCGCGTGCCACGCCCTCTGTTCCTCCTACTTTTGTTGTGTGCACTGCGCTATGTGCGAGTTCAATGTGCGCGCAGCGCAAACTGTTTGTAGACGTGTGTGCCAGCATGCGCCACACAGAATTTTGGCGCACATTTTGATATGTCATTTACATTACCAAATAAGGGATTATTACCTGGACTATCATAGTTGTTTGAATGATGTCCCAGGAGTCAATCTCTTTAATAGGGCTGCTCAGAATCTTGAGTAAGTACAATTCCTATTAAATTGAGACACAAGCGAACAAGGCTGTGTGTTATGAACTTTCGGTTCTGCTTCAGCTATTGAGTTGCATATTGCACTAATGCTTCTGTCACTATTACTATTCAAGAGGTTTGTTTGTGATGCCCCTTTTATACTACACAGTCTTAATATGTCAATTACAATCCCATCAATGCTCATCATCTCATATAATGTGTGCATCCCAAAATTGTATTTAATACTTTTTCCATCTGATTTATTATTTGCAAAATCTTTCTTGTCACTGTCTATTGTTGTTTATTTTGCCAGAGAACATGATAATGGTAGTTTTTACTCTGTGCAATTCCGGCGCTAAAAACAAGCAAGACAAAACAACACCGACATGAGGAATGGGATTCGTAGTACCGTTACTTCCCTCAGCAAACCTGAGCCAATAGCGTCTCAATTTTAATTATGTAACACGTTTGTCTGCGTTATTTAAATCATATTGCTACATAGACCTATTTCTTGTCACCGTCAGTGCTATGTCAATTATGCAGGAGTAGCCGTATCCAAACAGTTTATAATTAGGTGCACTTACTTTTGAGAGAAGCAGCCGTCTTCTTGTAAACAAGCATGCTGTTGTCTTTACATGTAGAAAACCGCTGCACGTGAATTGCATTTCCTTTTCTGCTGTTATTCAGATCACATGGGGATACGTGTGCTGATTCACATGACAACCCTTTTTCTAACATCGAAGCTGTTAGTGAATCTCGTGTACACAGCACAGAGCCATCTGATGACATTTAGTAATCAGAGGTCCTTTTCCATCCAGTTCCCTTTTAACCTTTAAGGGTCTTCTTTTCCTTCACACTTTTTTTTGCGTGACTTTCTTGCGGTTGGCTCCTGTTTTTTCTTTTCTCTTTTGTCAGGTTTTGCTCAAGTGAGAAATGGATGTCCAAACTATATTTCTGGGCCACCTTGATCCATTCTGATATTCACTTTTCATTTAAATCACATTATATTTTTGATAAGCATATAGTGAGGAGAGCGCCTTAGATGGAGGTTACATAAAAATATTTCACTCGACCGAAGAGTTTCAACCAAATGTCACTGGGCCTCATTACGACCCAGGCGCTAATGGGTTAACGGCACCGTAAAAGGCTGCGGCGCCGTTAACCTATAAGCGCCTAATTACGCGGTCCCATTGCGGGACCCGACCTTAACGGCTGGTTTTAACCCAGCCGTTAAGGTCGGGTCCCGCAAAGGGACCTTGGTGCTAAGTACGGTGTCGCAATTTGCGGCACCGTATTTAGCGCCTTCCCTTTTCTCATTGAGCCCTATGGGGCAAAAATGGGAATGGGGAAGGGCCATGGCGGCAATTGGGAATTACTGCCCCGCCAACCTCGGAATGGGGTGGTAATTCCCCATTCCGCCATGGCGGAGTCGGTAAGTTACCGGCATGGACCATGGTGCTATCAGCACCATGGTCCAACGCCTGGGTCGTAATGAGGCCCACTGTGTCTAGGTTGTAAATCCATCATTGTTCACATCTTAGTAGTGATACATTTTTGCCTTTATTATTTGGATTACAAACCAGAACATTTCCGTATATTTATACTGATGTTTCACAACATGTGCCACCAAAGGTTTATTTTCAACCTTGTTTTTTATACATGAGCGATGCTCACATATCCTTTGTCGTATTTGGCGTTTCATCTTGCCTATATACTTGAGGTTACAGGGGCACTTGATGCCATACACTGTCAGGCAATTTGTGAATCTATTAAACTTCCAATCTTTCCCTCTTAACTCTAGTGATTTAATATCTTTTGTAAGAGGGCACACATAACATTTACCACATTTATAGTGGCCCACAATCAGCAGTAGAACCCATAGGGTTTCCTGTCTGGTGTGGCCATGCTCAACTCTTGAATATGCATGGGCCAATGAATCTTTTAGATTTTGTTGCCTTGTAAAGGTGAATCTTGGCGGCACTGGATTATATTCTAATGTTTTAATGAAATGCCAGTTTTTTAGAATAACTTTTCTTAATCCATTAGTGATGGGACTGAATGTACTCATGCAGGCTTATTTTCTTTTGAGGATGTAGACACATGTCTCTGTTTGCATGCTTTGCCCTTTTATATGAAGTCTGAATGATTTTCTTCGGATAGCCCCGATCTTTGAGGCATATTTTCAGATTTTTCCTTTGTTCGACAAAATCGGATCCGTAGGAATTGACCTATAGGTAAACTATCCCTCAAGCTTGGCTTCCTATACAGCGTGGTCTCTACTGTACCTTGTGATGTCTTCAGGATTTGTATTAGATCGAGAAATGGCATTTTGTTATTATCATACGCCATTGTAAACTATATGTGTTCATTTTGGTTCATTTTGCCCATTCATCCAAATCAAAAATGCTCCTAATCTGGTATTTGATCCCTTCCAGATCATGGAAACATCATCTATGTAATGGAACCAACTTGTTATATTCTCCTTATAGGAATTATTTACGCAGTACACTGGAAGGTCTTCTAAATTATCCATAAACAGATTGGCCAGGCCGGGGAAAAAAGATTCCCCCATGCTTGTACCTTGCATTTGATTATAAAAAGTGCCTTCAAACAGGAACAAATTCTCTGGGCCTCATTACGACCCTGGCGCTAATGGTTTAACGGCAGCGTAAAGAGCGTCGGCGCCGTTAATCCATTAGCGCCTGATTACAAGGTCCCTTAGCGGGTTGGAGGCTTTAACGCCTGCTTTTTGCAGGCGTTAAAATCCAACCCGCTAAGGGACCTTGGAGCTAATTACGGCAACCGTAATTTACGGTGCCGTAATTAGCGCCTTCCCCATCCCCATTATGCCCTATGGGGCAAAATGGGAATGGGGAAGGGCAAATGGTTAATTGGGAATTACCGCCCCCGCCAACCTTGTGATGGGGGCGGTAATTCCGCCATCCACCATGCCGGAGACTGGCATGGACCATGGTGCTAATAGCACCATGGTCCAGCGCCTGGGTCGTAATGAGGCCCTCTGTCAATGCTATTCTAATGCATTCCAAGATGGAAGGATTGGGAACTCTATTCAAAGTGGTAGTGCGTTGATTTAAGTAATGTTCCATAATTCTGATGAATGCCATCTGTGGGATATTTGTACAGAGTGCAGTGACATCTAGAGTCACTAGTATGTCTTCTGCACCTACCTGTTGATTTCTAAGAAGATTTATCTTGCTTGTGGTGTCTTTAAAGAAAGACTGCATGTTCCTCACAAAAGGACGTAAGAACCAGTCCATGTACACAGACAAAGGTTGAAGGATCGAGTTTATCACCGACATGATTGGTCTTCCTGGGGGCAATGTTTGATTTTTGTGCACCTTCAGCAAGATATAAAATTCCGGAATAGTTGGAGTTTTATTAATTAGAAATTTCTGTTCCTTTTGGTTAATCCAGCCTTCTTTTAATTCTTAGTCCATCAGACTTTTAATTTCCTCTTGTAGACGTGGTGTTGGGTCTCTATCTAGTTTCCGATAAAATCGCTGATCTTTTAGTTGGTTCAATACTTTGGTATGATATGATGTTTTGTCCCACAGGACAATTCCCCCACTCTTGTCTGCCGGTTTTATTGCAAAGGTTTTGTCTAGTAAGGTCAATCTTTTACCTTTTGTAAGGTTGTCCCTATGATGGATCCTCTTCTTAAACAGTTCCTGAGTTTTTTGTAGAACTTTATTTTCAAATGCTAAGATAGCTGGGCTCACCATCGATCCTATTGGTGTAAACATAGACGGGGGTTTTAAACCTGTTGTATTCTCCTCTTTGTTGGACACAGGAGAGTCTCTAAAAATATATTTGAGTCACACCACCCTAAAGAATCCAAATAGTAAAGGCAAAAAGCAGAGGTGGAAACCACAAGTTATCACTACTAAAATGTGAACAAGAATGGATTTACAACCTTGACACAGTAGACATTTGGTTTAAACACTTCAGTTGAGTGGAATATTTTTATGTAAACTCCATCTAAGGCCCTCTTTTCACCATGTACATATCAGAAATATAAGGTGATTTAAATGAAAAGTGAACATCAGAATGGAATAAAGTGGCCCGGCATTCATTCCTCACTTGAGCAAATCCTGTCAAAAGAGAACAAAGAAAATCAGGACCCAACCTCAAGAAAGTCACATATAACAGTAGTGAAAAAAGAAAAATAGAATGAAGGAAAAGAAGACCCTTAGAGGTTATGAAGGGCCTCGATGGAAAAGGACCTCTGATTACTAAATGTCACCAGATGGCATAGGGACATAAGCATTATTGCAATATGCAGTTGAATAGCCAAAAGCAAACTGAAAGTCTCTAACACACAGCTCTGTTTGCTTTTGTTTAAACTTAATAGGAATTTGACTGACAAAAGATTCTGAGAAGCCCTATCCCCTGGACATCATTTAAATAACCATGACAGGTAAGAATCTCTCATTGGGTAGGAAAATTAACTGATGTAATTATAGTGAGGATTGTGTTAAAACCTAGCTATTCCTCTAATTATAGGGAGAAGACAAAGGTAGAAGACCACACCTTCCAATAAATTACTGCTCACGCCCATCATTGTCTTTTAGTACAAGACTATTGACACTGTTTCATGTAAATGAAAGGTCAACATAAGTTTGACCAGTGATTTTATTTGATTTTACGTCCGCCTTTGTCTTAAAAAACCTTTTTTTGTTATTTTGTAGTGTATTCATCATTACAACAACAATGGGGTACATGTCATTGATTCTCTACGGAAGAATTGTTCCTGTCCTGAAGAAGGGCAATCTTTTTTCTTGATAAAGAGTACTTGTGCTTAATGAACAATAAGGCCGAAACATGTAGACTATCGATGAGACTATAATTATTTAGCCTCAGTTTTGAAAAATTGTTTTAGGTCCATTTCAGACCGTTGCAGATGAATGTGACTGAAAGACAATATTGAATATTCTGTTAGACCTGTAGGAAGAGAAATATGTTGGAAAATTGACAGTTTGTAAGCATCAGCACTTGTCTCGAAAAACTATGTTATAGAATGTTCATACTGCAGATGAACAGTGTCTAGTCACCCATTCACCTTATTGTCCTTATGATTGATTATTTTGTATGTTTTTTTTTTTGTTCACATATTTCATCATGAATGATGTTGTGTTTTTATATATGATTAAATGTACAGAATACATTTCTAAAAAGAAAATAATGTTCTCGTGGCGGAGATAATTGTTTAATTAGTTCTGACAAAGGATTTAATCTAAATGTCATCAGTCTGAGACTGATGGGCGAAAGAGGGGGGATCAGCTTTCCATTTATACATTTCTGTATTTGTGACCAATTCAAACAGTTGTTGCTTCCATAAAAAAGTAATGGAATTCATAAGTGGCAGGAGGTGATTGTATTTAGTGGCTCTCCTGCCCAGCCATAATATCTATTGTTTGCAAAGTAGTGAATAAAGACATCCTAGAACTATTTTTGGGAACTACAGTCTTAGAGCACTTTTTTTTAGGCAAGCAAGCATATTCAATGGATTATAAATGATTGTGTGTCCTTTTTGATGCCAGTCTACACAGATGTTGGTTGCTTAGTCTTAGACATATTTGGAGGCAGGAGGCAATTATTTTCACTGGCAGTAAATCAGTGTACCATGTTTCTGGAAAGATCAATTTGTCACGTAAAAGGTTTTTGAAAACATGTTTCATGATTCTTTATTGGGAGGAGGAGATTAGGCTAAAACCATTGTGAAAGCCAACATTTCTAGCAGTGAATGTATCTGACTGGATGGCATTTTACATCATCTACTGCAGATGCTGTCCCAAACAGGGAGCCTAGAACTGTGCATAGTGAATTGAAGGGTTCAATGATGCATTCCGCAGCACCGGCTGTGCAAAGGGAGAGAGTACATGCTCATATATTGCGGTTAGAGAAAAAGTAGGAGGTTCAGTGCACTGCCTCTTGTTCGGAAAGGAAGAGGCACAGATTGCATCTGTTGATAAGCCATGAGTCACAGAACACAGCTTAGAGGTGCTTGATGAGCCATGGGACACATTGCACAGTGCAAAGGAGCTTCATTTGCCTGGGGACACTGCACTCAGTTTAGAGTAGCATGATGTGCTAGACCAGTGGTCTTCAAACTTTTTAGGCCTGGGTCCCCCGTGAGCAAAATGTATGCCAGCCAAGCCCCCTCAAAACACCAAATGGACAGCAAGTCCAAATGTCTATCAACTATCACTCTGTCACTGCACCATACTCCTAGTATAGTACCTGGGCTCCCCCACCTGCTATCATCACAGTCTCTGGGCTCCTTCATCACACTCCTACCCAGTCCCTAGGCTCCAACCACCCCACCCCAGACCTTGGGCTCTCCCCACCCTGCTTCCACCACTATCCTATGACTCCCACCCAACCTGTTCCAACCACAGTCCCTGGGCTCACCCACCTTGCTCCCAGCACAGTCCCACGGTCATTGGCGGCTGGTGAATTTTTTTAAGTGGAGGGGCATAAATATTTCCCACAGATACGCCATAACGGCCAAGTGTAGCGAGGGAGCCTGAACCAATGAAGAAGGTTTCAGGGGGTTTTCCCCACTTGAATTCCTTTTAAATAATGGGTTAAAAGATTGGCTAAAAAGCCAAACAGTTTGCAATTGGTGCTGGGGAGTGCAGGGGGCATGCATGATATTTTTTACTGGACCTCTATGATAGAATTCCAGTACAAAAATACCATCCCGATCCCCTGGGCTCCACAGCACCTCAGAAGGAGAGCTTATTTTGTCAGGTGGATAGGGGAATTGTGCAACAAAGGCATTTTTAAAATGCCTTTGTTGTGCAACCCTCTCCCCCCCACTCACCAAAGACAGCTCCACAGTCCAACACAAAGACCCATAGATTCATTCACACAGCAAGCACTTTATAATTCACACGAGCACGCATCATCATACACTCACCCATAACACAAGAATACACACAACCATATATATATATATATATATATATATATATAAATACATACAAAACAAATGAACATAAAACAGACCTTCTGCCCCGGTCCTGAAGTATCCTCCTGAAGTCTCCAGCTCCTGCATCATGAACAGCTATCAGGAAGCAAGATCTTCCTAGTTCCTGCACGCCTGCATGTGGATTCTGAAATTCCCACTCAAGGCTGCACTATCTGTATGTGCGAGGAGGTGCAGGAACTCCTCCTCACACATACAGACATGCAGTTCCCCAGCCAGCATTTCCAATGAGCTATGCAATGCTTGAGAAGCAAAACAGCCCCCCCCTTTATGGTTCAGTGAGGATGAGGAACTGAACTCTCAAAGGGAAACAGTATTTCACTTTGACAGTTCAGCCAGGCCAGGAGCACTCACTCAGCTGGAAAAAGCAGCTGAGGGTGTGCACAGTGTTTTATTGGGCTGGAGCCTCGGCTCCTCCATAATCGGTGAGGGGGGCACTGGTTCAACAACCCCTCACCCATTATGGATGAGCCATCAGGCTCGGACTGGCCTATAGGGCAATAGGGCAATGCCCCAACCAAATATGCTAGTGTGGGCCAACATGGGCCTCTTTTCTAACCAATGTAGGCCAGTTTGACGGGTTACTTCATTATGCAGCTACTAGTTTCGACCATTGTTGCTGAATACATATTCTTTAAATATCAAAATGTGCTGACACCCCGTTGGGTGCTATTCAAACAGTCTGTCACTAAAGGAATTAATTGCAATTTGCAACTGTGAGCCACCTTTTCATTGGTGCCCAAGGCAGTTGTATCCTCCATTCCGACCCAGTGAGACGCTCCTGCCCATCTCCTCCCAAAAAAAGAAAAAAAAGAAATGTCATTTTTTAAAGATTTCAGGCTGTGGTCTTGCGCTCCTCACCCCTACCTTAGAATGCAGCTGCCCAACCTAGGAGTGGGGGGCACGCCCCACAGTTTGAAGACATTTGTGCTAGATCAAACAACACACAGCCTAGGAGGATGCTTTGAGCAAGTTAAACAGAACACAGTGCGCAGAAAGAGGATGTTGGAGGTTACTAGTCTCTGCAAGTTACATCCAGGGAGTCTGAGAATAATTGTTATGGTGAGATTGATACAATTTATGACTGATCCAAGTGTAAGCTGTGGTACCTCGTAGCTCTTCAATGCACTGATACTGAGGGCATGGATGACAGTGGAACTGTTGCAAGGATGGAAGGGAAAGACAAAGCTGCTCATCCACCTGTCTTTCACTTTCAGTCTGTAAAATCTGTAAGTGCAGTACATCAGTGTGTGGTTGCTAGATCAGCAACATCACAACTAATAAGTTTGCTTCAATGTTTGAAGTCAGTAGTGCATAGTTTGAGGAGTCAGGAATAAGACAAGACACAGAGAGCTTCGGTGTGTGGTCATAAAAGTTTATAAATTGAAAAAGGGCTTGGGAAATACCTCACTAAGCCTAATCTAGGAGGTGTTTCCCTACCTCAATCAAAACTAATCAGTCTGTCATTTGTCAAGATATCCTATTCTGACCCTCACTCTTTAAAACTACGTCTAAGGTGCAAAAGAATTGATTCTCAAAGTGCAAAATGTTTGAATTATAAATGGATACATCCAACCAAAACTTCCAAATGAACAATGTCACCTCACCAGGTAATGGCTCCCTTCACCAGATTCCTTTTATCAATACGAAAAGTTCCAATAAAGAATAATCAATGTTATGTTATGTTATTTGGCATTTAAATAGCGCTTTATATGTCATTGGTATGACCGTAAAGCACGTGTGGGTGGAACGCTCTCAGGTACAGCAGTCCGAGTCAGTCGAGAGAGTAGTGTTATAGGGTGCTTGGGTGCACTCATTATGTGAGCAGCTGATGCAGTTGCTTGATGGTAGCTGCATCCTAACCTTAGGTGTGTTGGTACTGAGAGATCAGTTGAATAGGTGCAGTCTGGTCGTTGGTCTCCGAGACTGCATTCTGGTGCCATACGGCCTGTGTAGGATGATGATGTGTGCTGCAAGGCCGATTTTTTTCGTGAAGTGGCGCTGCGTTCTAGCAGGATGTTGAGGTGTTCATGGAGTATTCTTCCTATGTGTGCAGCTAGGCTGAAATTGATCGGGGAGTAGCTGCACTCTATTGTGTGTTGGTGTAGAGTAGAGAGTGAGCATAGTGATAGGAGAAGTGAGTGTCTGGGATGGATGTTTTATACCTACAAGCATACTGTTCTGGATTAGATTCATGCGCTTCGCAATAGCTGCATTCATTGGGAGATGGGACAGGGGGTAGCTAGGCATGTGTATTTGATTCACAGAGCTGCTAGTTAGTGGTGCCATAAATAGTGCTTGCAGGATGCTCTGGTTCTCATCAATGGTCACTGTTTTCAGGTTCTGTCTCAGTGACATGTTAGTCGCTTTCAGTGGTGGTGTTGCTTGTTATCTTCTTGAACATTTATCCGCAGATTGTAATAACATTCCAATGTAATGTTATTGAGGTTGTGTTCCATGGTGTTGTAGTGTTTTAGTGGACGTAGATGGTCTTAATCATGTTTACGGAAACAGGCAGGTTTTTGGAGATTTATGGAAGGCCATGTAGTCTTGGGTGTGTCGAATGTGTGGGGGGGGGAGTGAGGTCTATAGTCTCAGAGCCAAGGTTGAGAAGGTGGATCCTCCAATCCTGGCTGAATTGGAGGTTGGAATCACTAGTAAGAGGGCAGTGCTTGATCTTCGGGTATGTGAAGCAATGTAGGGTTTAATCTTCTCTTGTAGGTGCGTTAGGCCGGTCTTGTGCACTGCACGGTGTGTGAATGTGGCCCTTTGTCCTACAGGGAGCCAGTCAAGGGTGCAGAGAACGGGCTAGATGTTGTCTCTGTGTCCCAGGGTGAGAAGTAGTTTGGCAACAGTGTTTTGGGTTCTTTGGAGTTTGTTAAATTGATATTTCGGTGCATAGGAGTTGGCATAGGCCCTCATTCCAACCCAGGCGTTAAGGGTTTAACGGCGCTGTCGGCACCGTTAACCCTTAACGCCTGATTTCCACCTTAACGCCTGCTTTTAGCAGGTGTTAAGTACCAAGGCGCTAAGCGTCCTTGGCGCTAATTATGGCACCGTAATTTACGGTGCCGTAATTAGCGCCTTCCCCACTCCCATTATGCCCTATGGGGCAAAAATGGGAATGGGGAAGGGTAAATGGGGATTGGGGATTTACCGCTCCACTCACCTTGGAATGGGGCGGTAAATCCACCATCGACCATGGTGTAAACGGAGTTTACATCATGGTGGTAAAGTAGGGAACTTACCACCTGGGTTGGAAGGAGGGCCATAGTCCAGGCTTGACATAACAATGGACATAACAGCAGAGTTTGTTGGGGTAGGGGAGGTAAGGGAAAATGCATCTAAGGAGTTTGAGGTGGAAGTCACAGGATTTTGATACATTATTGATCTGATGGGAGAGAGTTAGGTCTGAGTCTATAGTGCAGCAAAGGCTTTTGACTGTTTTGGATGGGGGGATGCCAAGAGAGGGAGCCATGGGATTGGCTGTGGGAGGAGTCGATTTCAGTTTTATCTGGGTTCAGAAGGAGGTGTTTTTTTGTCACCCATTGGTCAATACCACTAAGCCAAGCTTCAAGATGGGGGCATGGGTTGGTGCTTGTTTTGGGAATTCTCAGGATAATTTGGGTATCATCGGCGTAGTTATAACAGTAGAGGTTGTGCGCATTGATGATTGCTGGAAGCGTGGTCAGATAGAGGTTAAAAAGCAGATCAGAGAGGCAGGTCCCTTGGGGTACTCCAGTGTTCACAGCACGAGCAGTTGAGACAAAAGGGAAAGGAAAGAGATTTGTTTCCTGTTGCTGAGGAAGGAGGCAATCCATTTGAGTGCCGAACCACAGATTCCTTGGGAGAGGATGCCGTCAAGGAGGATAGAATGGTTAACAGTGTCAAAGGCTGCTGACAGGTCAAGGAGAATCAGCGCCGCACAACCCTCAGCATCTGCCGAGACACTAAGATCATCCAAGATCGAGATCAGAGTGGTTTCTATCCTGATTGCGCAGGGTCAAGTAGTTTGTTGGATTCTACAAAGTGGTTAAGCTGGGAGTATGCAGCCTGATCAATGAGTTTCGCGAGAAATCTGGTGCTGGAGATCAGTTTGTAAATCTCAGGATCAAGGGGGTCGAGGGACGCCTTTTTAAGAAGGGGTTTGACATGCGCTATTTTAAAAGGTGACAGAGTTGTGGGATTCATTTAGTATGGACATTGCATGTTCTCCTGCACAAGTAGAGGAGAATATTTCTCTCAGAAAAAAGGTGTGAGAGGGATCGAGGGGTGATCCAGATGGTCTGTTGCCATATAGTAGATAAAGGAACTTCTTTTTTGAGATGGGTTGGAAAGAGTTGAACGCAGGCCTTGCATTTGTCGGGGTGACAGGATCAGGAGGGGTATGGGTGAGGTGGGGGGGTGAGGTTGGAGAGTTTGATGTTAAGGGTTGCCGTCCTGTCAAGTAAAATGTTGTAGAAATGTAGTGAGAGGGAATCGCAGAGTGTTTGTTTCATAAATTCGGAAATGATCTTGTGGAGTTCTTTGCTGCTGCTGCCACAGTGGTGAATGTGTTTATTGTAATAGGCCTTTTTGGCTTTTCTGATCTTGGATATGTAGTTACAGTGGTGGTGGGAGAACATAGATCTGCTGAGGGTGATTTTAGATGCTCTCCATTTGTGCTCAAGATAGTTATTTCAACATTTGAATGTCTTCAGGTGGGGCATGAACTATTTTGGTGATGGTCCTTTGCTTGAGGCTGCGGGCGAGAGGGGGTGAGAGGAATGAGTGATTCTTTAATGCAAGGAATCAAAGGATTCATTGGTTAAGGGTCTACCACAGGTCAGCGTCGCTGGTGGATGGAGTAGAAGGGCTTCAGCTAGGGCAGGAGTACTTTGACTTTGGTCCAGCAGTGAGATCAAGAGTGAGGGCAGGGGGAGTCGTGGGCGGAGAAGCTGGTGTGTGGATAGAGAAAGGGATGGCAGAGTGGTCTGTCCAGATGAGCGGTTTGGGGCTGGATGTAGAGACAAGGTCATAGATGCTAAAAATCACATCAAGGGTGTGAGCACCAGAGTGAGTTGGGCCAGTGGAATGTCGGAATAGGTTGAGTGCCTCTGGATTGTTGACCAGAGGATGGCTCATGGGGTTGTTGGGCATATCAACCCAGATATTGAAATCTCCCAATAATGTGAGAGTTGGGTGATTTACCTGGATGGCAGCTCTTTAGTCACAGAGATTGATGAAGATATGTCTGTCATATCTAGTTGGTCTGTATATGAGTAGGAAGCTGTGAGTGAGTGTTGATGGTAGTGAGAGCTTTACTAAAAGGGATTTACAGGTACCGTTGCATGCCTGGGATTCAGCAAGTGAGATGGAGAAATACGGTTTGTAGAAGATTGCCACCCAGCCACCTCTAGAAGGTATGGTATGAGCGATAAGGGAGTGGGGGGGGCTCGTGTGCAACTGGAGCAAAATCGTAAAAGAACCAAGTTTCTGTGATAAAAATGAGGTCAGGATTGTCAGCGGGTAGGAGGTTAAAGATACTGGGCCTCACTACACGGTAGGCGGTAGCCATGGTGCTATTAGCACCATGGCTACCCCCTTACCGCACTCCGGGTCCGTGTTCCCGGAATGGGGACTTACCAGGTCATTCCGACCTTGGCGGAACCGGTAAGTGCCCATTCTGGGAACCATTCCCAATTCCCATTTGAACCCCCATAGGGCTCAATGGAAATGGGGAAGGAGCTAATAATGGGCCCGCTATTAGCGGGCCTGTTATTAGCTCTGAAGTCCCTCAACGGGTCCCTTCCTTAACACCTGGTAAAACCAGGCGTTAAGGTAGGGTCCCGCTAAGGGACCTTGTAGTAGGGCGGTAAGGGATTACCAGCACCGGTGGCCTTACTGGTGCCGGTAATCCCTTACCGCCTACCGTGTAATGAGGCCCACTGTGTCTGTTTCTCATCGTGGAGTGGGCTTTGAAAAAGAGGCATGTGACTTTATGAGTGGAGGAGATTTTCATGGCACTCGTCACAGGGAATGCTCGGTGGAGATGGTTGACCAGTGAGAAGGATGGTGTGGTAGGATTAGTCAGGGTGGTTGAGACAGACTGAGGGGGTGGGAGTGGAGGATCTCGGAGCATGTAGTGTTCGAGGGTCGGGTGAGTGGCTTAAGTCACTGGTGAGTGGTAATAGTCGGCAGGCAGTAATAGGTATGCGTGGGATGTGGTGGGAAGGATTAGGGGGAGGGTGGTGAGTGTTGCACGTGTGGTGTGGGGGGTTGGGCGAGATGTTTGTGGTTTGAGTCTGGGGGTTCTAGGGGCATATGTGTAGGTGTACAGGGTGAGAAGTCGAGAACAAGGGGCAGGAGATGGGGAGAGAGGGCAGGAGAGTGACCGAAGGTAGGGATGGGAAAGGATGAGAGGTTGGAACAATGGAGCAGTGGTGAGGTATGGAGAGTCGAGGGAGAGGGTCGGTCACCCTTTCCAGGTTTTGTGGGTTTAGCTGCCAGAAGGGTGTGAGAGAGGGTAGGAGGTTCATGGGGAGAAGCAGATGAGGCAACTGTTTTAGAAATGGCGAGGCGTGCTACTTTCAGGGAGGGGAAAAGGTATGAAGGGGTAGTCTGAGGGTAGGGGTCGAGTAGTAGCTGAGTGAACGGAAGAGGGTGGAATGAGGAGTAGAGTCAAAGTGTATCGTAGGTGAGGAGGATGGGGGTGTGGCAGGCTACAGAGTTTGCAGGCTGTGGTTGTTCTTGAGGGATAGTACAGATGAGGGGCCACCCGGTTTTCGAGGGAGAGGTGTCGGGATTGAGGAAGTGTGTGACTGAGGTTGGGGGAATGGATGGGGAGTGAGTCAATGGAGGGATGACGATGTTGGGGAGATGTGGAGCTCTGCACGAGTGGGTGTTCGGGAGTGTGGGTGTCAGAGGGGGTTTGGTAGTAGCAGGGAGGGCTGATGTGAGGGGTATTAGTCTGGGGGAGGAGTTCCTGAGTGAGCATAGAGAAGCTGCAGCAGTGGTGTACGTTTTGTGATGTTTGGAGCACCAGAGAGCTCCTCTGGATTCAGAGCTCGAGAATGGTCAGGATGTGTTGATAGGGAGTCGTTCTCAATAGATGTGAGGGGGTCGAAGGAGGACGATATGTTCGGGTGGGTTGAGGTGAGTGGGATTAGGGTGTTCAGTGTGCGGCGGTTGGGAGGCAAGAGAGCTCCTCTGCATGTAGAGTTAGAGGCATAACGATGATTGGGCGGGCGGCAAGGGAGGTCAGAGTGTATCAGTGGGGCAGCGGATATATGTAAGGACCAGATGTGGGATATAGCGGGGGGTTCTTTAAGTCAGGTGCTATAGTGGAGGCCATGCGTCGGGGGTCGAGCTGATGGGGAAGGGTACGGTGGAGAAAGGGCCGGGATAAGGGGTTGGAGAGGCGGTTCCCATTGATGTGGTATATCCATCCAGGATGGGATGCCAGTCATGGTTGTGGGATGGAGCAGTTCAGCAGCAGAGCAATGTGGAGGTCAGAGAGTGGCTGTTCACTCAGTGGCAAGCTACCCAGACTAAGATAGCAGCATTAAATTCAGAAGCAGTGGATGCAGTAGCAGCGCCCATATTTGGGACACCTGGACAGAGGGAGAAAAGATCCAACACAGGACACAACAGAAAATCAAATAACAGTCAATGCAAAAACCCTAGATGCAACAGCAGTTGCCAGATCCAGGACACCTGGACAGAGGGCGAACAAGGCCCAACATGGGGCACAACAGAAGATCAACTGCAAATGCAATAACCCTAGATGCAATAACAGTGCCTAGATTTCGGACAGCAGGGTAGAGGGAGAAAAAGGCCCAACGCAGGGCACAACATAAGATCAAACAACAGCAAATGCAATAACCATAGATGTAATAGCAGTGCCTAGATCTGGGAAGCCTAGACAGAGGGAGAAAAGGCCTAACTCGGGACACAACAGAAGATCATATAATATAACAGTAAATGCAATAACCCTAGATGTAATAGCAGGGCCTAGACTTGGGACATCTGGACAGAGGGAGAAAAGCCCCAACACAGGGCACAACAGAAGATCAGATAACAGTTATTGCAATAACCCTAGATGTAATAGCAGCACCAAGATAGTTGGAGAAGCCCCTAACACGGTGCACAACAGAAAATCAGATAATGGTAAATGCAATAACCCTAGATGTAATTGCAGCGCCTATATTTGTGAAACCTGGATAGTGGGAGAAGGGCCTAGCATGGGGCACAACAGAAGATCAAGTAACAGTTAATGCAATAACCCTAGATGTAAAAGCAGCACCTATATTTGGGACTCCTGGATAGTGGGAAAAGGGCCTAACACGGGGCGCAAAAGAACATCATATAACAGTAAATGCAATAACCCTAGATGTAATAGCAGCACCTACATTGGGGACACCTGGATAGTGAGAGAACGGCCTAATGAGGGCACAACAGAAGATCAAGTATCAGTAAACACAATAACCCTAGATTTAATATCATTGCCTAGATTTGGGTAACCAGGATAGTGGGAGAAAGGCCGCCTAACACAGCGTACAATAGAACATCAGATAAGGGTAAATGCAATAACCGTAGATGTAATAGCAGCTCCTAGATTTGGGACACCTGGATAGTGGGAGAGGAGCCTAACATAGGGCACAACATAAGATCAAGTAACAGTAAATGCAATAACCCTGGATGTAATAGAAGCACCTAGATTTGGTACAGCTGGATAGTGGGACAAGGGCCTAACATGGGGCACAACAGATCAGATAACAGTAAATGCAATAACCGTAGATGCAATAGCAGCACCTAGATTTGGGACACCTGGGTAGTGGGTGAAGGGCCCTACTATGGGGCACAACAGAAGATCAAGTAACAGTAAATGCAATCACCCTAGATGTACTAGCAGCAACTAGATTTGGTACAACTGGATAGTGGGTGAAGGGCCCAACATGGGGGACAACAGAAGATCAAGTAACAGTAAATGAAATTACCCCTGATGCAAAAGCAGAGCCCAGACCCAGGACACCTGGTCAGAAGATGAAAAGGCCCAACACGTGGCACAACAGAAGATCAGATAACAGTCAATGCAATAACCTTAGATGTAATAGCAGCACCTAGATTAGGGACACCTGGATAGTGGGAGAAGGGCCTAACACGGGGCACAACAGAAGATCAAGTAACCGTAAATGCAATAACCCTAGATGTAAAATCAGCGCCTATATTTGGGAAACCTGGATAGTGGGAGAAGGGCTGCATAACGTGGGGCACAACAGAAAATCACATAACAGTTAATGCAATAACCCTAGATGTTATAGCAGCACCTAGATTTTGGACATCTGGATTGTGGGAGAAGGGCCCAACACAGGGCACAACAGAAAATAAGATAACAGTAAATGCAATAACCCTAGATGTAATAGCAGCACCTAGATTTGGGACACCTGGGTAGTGGGTGAAGGGCCCTACTATGGGGCACAACAGAAGATCAAGTAACAGTAAATGCAATCACCCTAGATGTACTAGCAGCAACTAGATTTGGTACACCTGGATAGTGGGTGAAGGGCCCAACATGGGGGACAACAAGTAACAGTAAATGGAATTACCCCTGATGCAAAAGCAGAGCCCAGACCCAGGACACCTGGTCAGAAGATGAAAAGGCCCAACACGTGGCACAACAGAAGATCAGATAACAGTCAATGCAATAACCTTAGATGTAATAGCAGCACCTAGATTAGGGACACCTGGATAGTGGGAGAAGGGCCTAACACGGGGCACAACAGAAGATCAAGTAACCGTAAATGCAATAACCCTAGATGTAAAATCAGCGCCTATATTTGGGAAACCTGGATAGTGGGAGAAGGGCTGCATAACGTGGGGCACAACAGAAAATCACATAACAGTTAATGCAATAACCCTAGATGTTATAGCAGCACCTAGATTTTGGACATCTGGATTGTGGGAGAAGGGCCCAACACAGGGCACAACAGAAAATAAGATAACAGTAAATGCAATAACCCTAGATGTAATAGCAACACCTAGATTTGGGACACCTGGATAGTGAGAGAGAGGGCCTAACACTAGGTACAATAGTAGCAGAAGCAGTAGCACAGAAGACAAAGGGCTAATTATGTATGGAGTGTTTGGTTTGAGACAAATCTGATAGCACAGGGACTCTACACGACGGGTTGTTTGGACGAGTATGTACACTTCACAGAAGAGCAGCAGGTGTAGGTCTCCTGCCTGGTGAGACGCTGCTGGTTGATGGCTGCAGTTACCACAGGCAAACACGGGCCAACAAGATCTGGAGCTGCTTCTTTAGGAGGATTGTCCTTTGCCTAGGGGTCCATAGCCGCAGAGCTGAATGGGTAAGTGGCTGCCCTGCATGGATGCTCTAAATGGGTTTCTATGCACCAATCAGGGAAGGTGGGCGGGATGGGAGGTGGGAATAAGGAAGCTAGGCGGGGGAAGGGAACCAGGGCACAGAAGGTGAGGAGAAGATGGATGGAGGTAGCAACTATAATTTTAAAACTAACTGGTCTCCTAATTGGGCCGCTGTGGCTGCTGAGCAGATTCACCTGCATCTGCAACAAGGGTGTTGTTGAAATCTCTTCTCAAAGAATTAAAATCCCAATTAAAGAGGCTAAAAAAGCTCATTATAATGGCTAGATTATTAATGCAGACAAAATTCCACAGCATTATTTAAAATCCTCACACAGCTCACTCAACTAGTCCGCTGGATAAGGGCCTTCCATTCCAGTCTAAGTGATGAAATGGGTCATGCTCATCCCTCACATATTAAGGCCAGGGTTCTCTTTTCATCCCATTAGCAACAGTGACATCTGCTCTGTAATAATTAACCACAACCTAAACAACTTTCCTGGAGCACCATGTCCTACAAACGTGATTATATGGTCACATGCTACAGCCCCACTCAGTGCATGAATTGTTATTTGATCTTGGAAGGAGGTCTATGTCCCTGATATTCTACAAAGGACTTTGGTGACACAGCTTTTGAAGAAAAAGAAATGTAACCCTTTAGGGGTCATCACGAGTGCGGCGGTAAGGGGTTATCGGCGCCGGTAAGGATGCTGGTGCAGTTAACCTCTTGCCGCTGTATTATCAGGTCTATTAGCGGGTCCTGCTAAGGGCCGCTGTTAAGCCAGCTGTCCTTAGCGGGAGCCGCTAAAGGACCAGGGAGCTAATAATGGGCCTGTTATTAATGGGTCCATTTTTAGCTCCCTCCCTATTCCCATTGGGCCCTATAGGGGCACGAATGGGAATGAGGATGGGTATTTTGAATGGGGACTTACCGGGTCCTCCAAGGTTGGAATGACCCAGTAAGTCCGCATTCGAGGAACCCAGACCCGGACACGAGTTTGGAGGCAGCCATGGCGCTAATAGCACCATGGCTACCTCCAAACTCGTAATGACCCCCGTTGTCTTGTTCCAGTTATAGACCCATTGCAAATGCTCCATTATTACTAAACATTAATGCCAATGTAGCCTCTGTTCAGCCACAGTACCACATATAATGACCCAGTCAATCAACAAAAAAGGATGTTTCTTCCAAAAAGTGGGCAGTGTGTCAACCACACAGCTGCACAGGAAGATTGTTCCATAGCACAGGGCCAACCACTCAAAAAGCCCATGGACCAACAGCGCATACAAGGGATTACCAAGAGGTTGCTGTGCTTCAATCTAAGATACCCAACTGGTTGATACCAGTTCAGCAGTATGCCGAGATAAGGTGGTGCCTGACCAAGCTTGCACTTAAAAATCCAATAGAAGATTTTAAAATATATTCTCTGCTGGACCGGAAGCCAATGTAGTAGTTACCAAAAAGATGTAGTGGGCAAGGCTGAAAAATGAGGCATAGTTCAGAAGACCACCATATAATTGTTCCATGTAATAATGTCGCCACAAAAATCTCACCATGCAAAAATATCGCCAAAAAATGGCTGTTTTTTGTGGCGACATTATTGCATGGAACATGCGGGGGACACGGCCGCAACCCCCAAACTTTTTTTTAATTTATTTATTTTTAAAACATTTTTTTTTGCCCCTGTCCCCATATATATGGTCACCCATATAATATTGCTGCGACTTTTTCCCGGCGATATTATTTAGGGCGACCATATATATGGGGATAATATTACCTGATACCCATATAATGGGTGGCTATAATTAATGTACAAGTGTATTAAAGTACCAGTATTCTTTGGGGATAAAAAGCAGGGCTATTTTCAATAGCAGAAGGTGAAAGGCAGAAATTCTGGAGCCTTCATCAATCTGTGTTGAGAAAGATAAGTCCTGGTTCCATATAATCGCCAGGTTTCTCACTTTTTTGCAAATGAAGTAGTAAGCCCAAGAAAGAGATGAGGGCTAGGAATACAATGAGTTATCTAGCAGCAATATCAGACCCAGCAAATAGACCTCCTTAAACCATTGTTGGTCAGCCACTCGCAAACCTTGGCTAAATCTACTAAGGCCGGAAATGTGTCAGAGGGGCCTGAAACATCGACAAAAATGTGCATATCATCTGCATATTAGTCATAATTTAACTGAAACCTTTGCAAAATCTTCATCAAAGGTTGCAGGTACAGATTGAACAATACAGGTGGATAAAGGTGAACCATGGGAAACACCACAGCCTATTTTGACAGGCTCTGACCTATAGGAATAATCTTAACCATTAGTTTTCCATCCGAGAGACAAACTTTTGAACCAATTAACAGACAAATCCGGCATCCCCATTAAACTATGGAGCAGGTAAAAAAGAATATGTCTGTGATTGTTAAGAGGCTAGTACCTGCATTGACAGTAGAACCTGTGCTGAGATTGACCTGAATGTCCTTCATGTATAAACAACAAATAAAGTCTTTGGACCAGCTCATGCGAGGGGGATAATGGTGCAGGACAAACAGGGAAGCTGAGTGAAATTCATGATGGTCCTGAAAAGTTCTTTTGATTTGTTACTTGCTGCCAAAATGTGCTTCTGGATTTATGAGGCTTTAGTGGAAATTATCCCTTTGTTGTAGACTGAATGTGATTTGTGAGTTATCTCCAGTTGGCTAGAGCTACTATGACAGCACCAATTTTAGTCGAACAAAACAGGCACGGTCCCAAAATTTTTTGTTAACGGGGGAGAAATTCTCAAACGGAACCCAGTAATAGGGAAAGACAAAGAGTACCGCAAGGCACAGAGAATTAATTACCCCTTACTACTCTAACTCCAGAGATGACAGAAATCAGAATACTCTAGTCACATAAGTTTACAACAGACACACAAAGATCACTGTCATACGAGCGTGGAGAACTAGAGAGAAGGGAAAAATATCACCCAAAGAAAATGTTCACAAATACTTTAATTCATATAGATATAAAAAGACAGAGTCTATTCCTACACCAATGTATCAAAAAGATACCAAATGCTTAAAAAAGACATAAAATACATTGATACAAATATAAATGTGTCAAACAATGACCCTATTTTTAGAAAAAATTCATAAGCTATATTGTCACTCATTAGACATTAGCTGAGGTATAAATTGTCGACATGTTTCGGCCCATACAGAAATCAGACATTTCCTCAAATGTCTATTTCGAGATAGATATCGTGGCCATCTTCAGGACATATGATTTCTTCACACTTGGTCTTTTATGTGATGTAGATGGGACATCATGGATTTGTTGACTCTAGAGAGAGTGTATTTCATACGATGATACAATTTCATCCGTATTGTGTATAAAATTAGTCCACGCCACTGTGGGTTATACACTGACTTCACTGGCAAGGCTCACCTTGTCCTTCTCTTTATTGAGATCCGCGCAGGCACGGTTATTTAGGGGGCGCAGTAATGGAACGGATGTTCGCACATGAGACGCTCATGCAGGCGTGTCTCAGTTTCCCGGATCAGATATATCCAGAGTAGGAGGCAAGGATTGCGTTGTATTCGTATGAGGCCGCTCGTCAGGGTTGCTTCGTTTCAGAAGTAATAAATGTGGGGAGTACCATGATTTGGAGACGTGCTGCCACACTAGCTTTTCGCCAACTCATTGAGATGCTCCATGAATTGTTGAATTCCCTTGAGAAGGTGACAAATGAGAAAGTGGGCACTAGAGCCTGAATTAACTCAAGCAGCACAGGTTAATTAGGTAAATTGTATTAGCAGCAGATTCACGGGAGGGATAGGTGGTGTCCACACCCCTTGTATTAGCATGTAAGGGCTAGACTCCGCAAATCTTGCACTGGCGAGTATAACAAGGTACAGTTTTACACATTTTCATATAAAGGGTTAAATCGGTGGTTTAGGTACGTCAGCCAGCCAACACGTGTTTTCGACCCTAGTCTCTCTTTTTTCCTGTTGTAACAGTTGTCACTACCATCTCATAACAAATAATTTCGTAAGTCTTCTCATCGAACTCGCACATTGCTGCCAATATTCTCAATGCTGCAACAACTCTCGATGAGCCATTCCCGCTTTGTGTAAAGTTGTTCCTCACTATAATTATGCTTGCAATGACTGCAAAATGATTAACAGCAAAACTATATGTGTCAACAACTAACTACCATTCTGCTTCCATTTCCGGAAGGTAGATTAAGGTCTCATGTTCTAAGGTGTTCAATGAATAGAAACATTTCAACTTCTTGCATCCAACATCCCAAATTCAACGTCCATCGAGTAGTTAGCCAACTTCCTTCCATGTTCCATTGTGTACATGGCTCTCCCTTGTTCTCCATAAACTGGTGCTGCCACAATCTGTGCTCCGGATACGTCCTTCACAAATTTAAAACACTGACTTTCCAAGTTCAGTTTACTTTATTTCCTTCAAAGATAATCTGTTCCTTCTGAATTAAGTAAGATCAGTTTGTTAAATGTGTATTACCCAAGTATCACTGTGGAGACTTCACAATGAATGTGTAGTCTCTCTGTGGATTAGGTAGTGTTTATTGCATCAATGCACTTGTTCTGTCCTTATGTTAGTGGTGCTGCAGTTCAGCCAATCCGATGGCTCGTGATGGGCCATTATCTGCCGCCGATATTGCATTATCAGCCAGTGCCTGGTTCTAGCACATTCAGACAGCATTTACCTCTGTTAATCTCTGCCTTGCCCACCACTCCAAAATAGCCTTGTTACCCCCTCATTCTCTCTCCAACCCACATCATGCCTCTTCCTGACTCAATGTCCCACACAACTCCCAGCTCTGCACTCCGCTGCCAAAACACCAGGCACTTTATACCAACTCCCCCCAAATTATCCTCCCCTTAAGGGTGTGCTGATAGGGAGAGTACTGGCCTGTTAACATCCGACAGCCCTCAGTAATGCGTCGTCTTCTCTTGTGCCATTACTTTGGGGAGCAGTCCATTACCAGCCGCTACAGTCGCCACAGCAGCTATTATCACCATTATAATTCTTTGACTCCCTATGTGTACTTCACAGTGCTCACTAGTCTGCTCTGGGACATGGCTGGTGTACATCACAATGCTTCTCTGTTACAGTTCTGTGAATGATTGTACAAATGTCAGCTTATTAGGAGATACCCATCCCTTTTATCATCACAAGGAATCATCCAGTCTGTGCTGTGATCTGTAGATGTTCCACATTTGGCCCCACTAATCATTGGCCACTTCCTGTGGGTTTTTTGTTCTGAGCCCGGCTCTCACGATTCCGAGCCTTCCTGCAGTTCAAAGTGCTCCCACTGCACAATGTATGCTTTGCTCCTTTTCCATTTTGCAGTCCATTTCAACTCTTCCATTCCACATGACCAAAGGACAAGAAAAATCTGTGCATTTTGTTGCAGGCACATTTACATCAGCATCACGCTATTTACTAAACTCCTTTGCTTGTTGAAAAAACTCTCTGCAACAAAACAGTAGAACTGCACTACCCAAAAGAGCATTCAGAGGACACCAAGCCCATCTGGCATCATCCCTAGTGACCAAGTACTAGTTTTCAATCTGCATACCCAAGCCAAGTATATCACCTGAAACAGGCATAGGACTTCCATTAAAAGAACTATGGCCACTACTGGAAACTAAAAGCTCAGTAACCCAAAAGGTAACTGATAAAAGTAAATCAAAAAGTAAGGTCACAATGTCATTGTAACCCAAAAGGATAACTCTCTTGTCTTGGTGTGTTCACAGTTTCAAGGGAAATGCCTCCCTCCCCCAGGTTTCTCTTCACATTTAAGACAGTTCAAAATCCTAAGGGCACATGTCCTCCTTGGAATTCTCCTTTCACTTTGTTACACTTGGGTGCGGGTCCCAGACTTGCGGATCACCTGGAATGCTCCGCTGCAAGGTTCTTAAAACATTTAGAAATACAATTTCAATGGCATGGATCCCATCACAATAGGTAGACATCATAAACATCATAGCCTTCAACATGCAGGACTTTAAAAAAAAAATACAAAGATCAGCAACATCTCAACTGCCATATTTTGTGCAGGAGAACTGTTTTGCAGGGAATCCTGGAACCAACTTCTGTACTATACCTTTCCTGTCTCCACACTATGCACTGGAGCTGGATGAGCAAACAAGACCGCAGCTACCACTCTCCCCCTGCAATCATCATTCTATACGTATCCCCTATTAACACCCCTCACAACACTGCTGATGCGCCAACATGGCACTAGACTCTGAGCCACAGTGCAGCATCCCACAGTGATAACATTTCGAAACACCAAGTCAGTGTTATGGTGGCCTTTGAGCAGGGAAACAAATATTGCATCTCCCCTGACAGAGTTAACCAGCTAGTCATGTTTTCTATCGACCTTATGGCATATTCCTTTGCCACAAACATCCATTTCCCTGGGTTCAGGAAATGTACAATATGTTCTTTACATAGTGGGACAAGCACTAGATTGGTTCAAAGGCAACAGACTACTTCACTATGGACATATGGATGTGTTTACACAGTATTAACGATGTGGCTGTCACAGCACATGGATGACATTCACTGCCAACTGATAGGGGTCTGGATCACTAATTAACCTTAGAGGACTACACATGCTTGCAGTCTGGCACCGGGCCATGTTCTGCATGCTATCATTTAAAGGCAGAGACATCTGGGTAGCTTAGTCATTTAAATCTTTATTCGGGATACATGCTCCATAAAATGCACATAAAAAACAAGGCCATTGTTGAAATAAAATGTTTCCCTGCATAGTCACTTTATCAGAATATTAAATAAATGAGCGGTAATAAATATGACTCATGTATATGACACATTAAATACTAAGGTGTCTTGAAAAAATATGATACATAAGACAAACACAAAAAGTGCAGTACATTGTGTCAAGTGTCGTTTCAAGTGTCGTTTCGTGAGCACACAAGCACTCCTTATAAAAACATGTACTCCCCATAGAGGTGCTTTCTCTACTAACAAATGAATAAAACAAATAGGGCTGATATACAATGGCTAAGGCTTCTGTTGGTCAAAAACAGTTTCAACATTTTCCTTCCAATATTGGAGTAAGCACAGCCAAAAATACAAGAAAAAAGAAAAGGCCCTATTTTCTACCAGCTCTCTAGGTCAAACATGCAACAACAAATAGAATCATATTCATAGATCCTGCATTGCCTCAAAATAGAGTTCATTGCGAAAAGGTTAACTTGCATACAGATCAGAAGCACGTGATGAGAATACGTGATGCACCATCTAAGGGATCTTTGTGGTTAAATGTCTATTATGTCCTTTATTCAAAGGCTTCCTAAGTTAATTTCCTTACCTTGAGTTAAAACTAGCATTGAGTAAGAAGCTCTTTGTTAAGGCTTTGATCTTGCTCGATATCGTTCTAGGAGCATTAAAGAAAGATACGGCAATTATCAGAAGACTTTTTTTTTATTTAATGTTTTATAGCAAGAAAACAAGTTAGTCGTATACACAATGTTGCAAAACTAGCATTCGTTTAAACATGTGAGAAGATATGTGTGTAAAAAAAGATTGGAGTTAATATCACATTAATCAATGTAAAATTAATTTCAAAGATGATATGATATGAATGATTATTTATAATGTGCTTAATATTCATAGGTTTCTAAGCAGGCGAGCACGTTGCCCCTGAGTTAATGTAAGCATAATAGCATCATGAATCTTCGTAATTGGCTAGTAACTGTAACTGTTAAGTAGCTAGCTGGTGTAAGGTAAGGGAACAATTGTTGAGAGAATGCTGAGTATATGCAGTTAATATTGATAATACGGTCCCATTTCGTACAACTTTTCAGTGTGCTCTTTTTTTGTTTTCCATTAATTCACATCAGAGCCCCCATTCCACTCGATCTCCATATGTGATATTTTACAAGGAAAGTTCTTTCTTAATCCAGGAATCTTTGAATTGACCAGCCTTATAACAGTCTTCAAATACATGGAGTAAAGTATGCTGTCATTCAACATGTTTATAGAAGTAGACTTCTTTTGATCTTAAAGATTGCAATAAGGAAGATTAAAGCCAATTATAGCCGGATTGCCTAAATAGGAGTGCCCTTGCACAAGACAAGTACTGGAAGCCATAGATTGCCTTCAAGAACCTTAAACCATTTAATGGCTTTTTCCATATGAATGTTTAATACACTAGGAGTTGTCACTAGCCCTGAGCTGAAAGAAAAATCATGAGCTATGTGATAATCCCTAACTCTTGGAGTGGTCACGCAAGCATTCAGATACAAATAAAGACCCCACAAGATAAGTAAGCAACCAAATACCCATATAGGCCAACATTGTGTTAATATGCAAGGTAATCGAATCATGTGGCACCAAAAGTATGTTTACACATTTAATAAAAATAGTATTAAAGATTGGATGGATGGCAACACGATCATTGATCGGTTTTCCCAAATCACTTGGACTATATGCAACACAAATTCAACTCTCGAGATCTGCAATCCTCCCCTAACAAAAACCATCTACGATCTTCATATTGCCAAATAAAAACGAGATTTAAAGCACAATATTACAACTATAGCAGGCAACACTGAATTGACTAAAAGAACCATATATATTAAACTAATGCAAACTCAGTAAAAAATAGATATGCCAACACAATGCCTCTATGTTTACTGCCCAATGACAACTAATGTGTAACATCTAATGACAAAAAAAAATCCAAATAATTTTGGTCCGAGACCAGGGAATGAAACATGAGATACATCTGATCCTGTCAGACCACTGGAAGATACAATTTATAAATAGCTACTACAAGAAAACCAGAATCACATGTTGAAATGAGACTGCTCTTCTTTACAATGCACTAAGTGGAGGACGTGTTTGCTGTATAAAAAGTTTTCATCCATCATGTCTACCTGGACCGGATGGTCTATCAAGTAAGGTGAAGCAATACCACCCTTCACTGTGGGCTGACATATTAAAAAAGATATTTGATGAGATCATTGCTACTAGAAAAATATCAACTTCCTGGAAAAAATCCCACATCATTCCAGTCTGCAAACAATGTTCACAAATTGACACGAAGCACTATAGGCTGCTTGCCATGTTGTACACGCCAGGCAAGTCGTCTGCAACCTACTATTAAGATGCAAGTTTCTGTTTAATATACAACAAACAGGTGACTTTACTCCCTCCACCACACAGAATAAAATGCTGTATAACGTCCATAGATAGTGAGGGAGAAAGAGATCCCCAGGTTCATAGCCACAGCATGACAGAGGTGATAGCCGATTTCTTTTCTAAATAACTAATGCCTAAATCATTATGAATGGCAATGGATGAGGAACTCTATGGAAGAATTAAAAGTATATGGTGATCCTTAGTTTCAGTGGTTTGCAATTTGGTTTTGGATTTGCAACCCTATTGGTTTCTCTCAAATGCTTTAAAGTAATTGTCATAGCTTTGTAAACGTTTAGTATGATCTCTGAATTACAGTTACCCATAATGAACAAATAGTAAAATGGCACCAATCTTCTGAGGAAAATAAATTGTTGGTTTTCTGTATAGGAAACACCTCCACTGGTGTGGGGAAATCTCATCTTCAAATAGCCAAAAGTATCAATTGTAATGAGGCGAATTCCATTGCCATGGGGGAAACATTTTTTTCCTCCTCTGCTTCCTTACTATTATCATTACTTCTGATTTCTTAGTTATTTATCATATGACTATCATCCGTTAGTAGAGCAAACTATCATTTAATTTTTGCATCACTCTGCGGGTGTGCATTTTAATGGTCACATTATCTGCATACAACAAAAATGGGGGTCTCTTATTGTAGATACAAGGAACATCAGTTATGGCTTGCACTAAATCATGTTGTAAGGCATTTGTTTAATGGTTTGCTATAATAAGAGATAAAGTGCCCTTCTTAATCTAACATGGCCACCTCCACAATACCTGAATGCAAATAAATAATCAACTTCTAGAACAACAACTGCCTATAGCATCAAATTGAATGCCACAAAGAGGTCCATAAATGTCAGAAAATCATGTTCAAACTTTCAAACAGGGTATTTGACATTCGGGAGAAGGTAGTGAAGGAAGTGGTAAAGGCATGAGGGCCATGACATCTAGAGATCAGTTTTGTTGCTTCTGAAATGGGTCTAATATCTTTGTGCTGTACAAATTAACCAGACAGTACATGTTCCTTGGTTAGTGCATGTCCTTTATCCGTGGTGGCACACTTCATCAGCAATTAACAGTATTTAAAAACATTATTGACATTATTGCCATGTCAAAGAAGATCTTCTTGCACTGCAGCTGACTATAAAGTGAGGACATTTACTCAGCCAATTGAATAGTTTGCTTCAATTCCAAAACCACCACTTGATGACAACAATAGCCATCTGCTTAAATTCTACTTTGCAATAACTGGACTGGCTAAGGGAACTGTTTACAATTACAGCTGAGAATTAGGATAGATGTTCTTTACATCATGATAGAGGCAGCTGTTGATGGTAGTTGCAAGTTGCTGACCTTTGAGGAGACTGCCGGGTATATGAGCTTGAACAGTGCATCATTCAGTGAGATACTGTCACAGTTATACCTGAACGACAATTGTTCCAACTTCAGGGCCAATGATTTTGTTGCAAAGTGGATACAGTACAGTTACAGTAGGACATGCTCTCAACAATTCATGCAAATCAACACATATCCTCAAAGAAATTGAATTTAAAATACCTACCCACTCTGTTTATTGAAAAACCTTTGAAGGTGGAAGTGGCTGTTTTTCAGCCACATGGGAAATCTGAGAATCCAGTAGAAAGGTGACACAGTTCTGTTGTGCAGAGATGCACTGAAGCAGCAGGTGGAAATCATGTTGAATAAAGAACAGTGTCAGGAAGAAAACTCAGCAATTCTCGTACTCAACACACCACAATGTAATAACGATTACACTACTCAGGATATTTCTGAGAGATTTTTATATGTTCCTATCCCTGATCAGAAAAGTGTACGTTTTTCTGATCTTCTAAATGAATCATTCAATGACATGCAATGCAGTGACTGTGGCTGTAATTTACAATCTACACTGCAAAATCTGCATGTATTGAATATGTTTCAAAGAATCAGTGTAGACGGTAGGGAAGTTAATACATCAGTAATTCATTGTGTAAATAGTCCTGTTTTTATTAGTAAGAACACCTTTAAGACATGTGCAATTATTTTTCATGAGGGGGCATCCATTCACTGTGCACATTTCACAACATGGGTGCGCACAGAAGTAGATTGGCTTGTTTGTAATAACTCTATAGTCACACACCATCCTAAATTGCCAGAGAGCTTAAATAATGCTTATTTATGTTGTTTGAACCAAAGTTTTAAAATATATTTTTTATATTCTTTGTGAATTTAAACAGGCAAAAACATTTGAAATGTAAGAATAGGGTAATAAGTGATTTATGTATAGTAGAATATGGATATTTAGGATGTATCTCAAAATCAGTACCAAATAAATTTAGAGATAATATTCTAAAGATTATATAAATTAGAAGATAAAACAGCATTCTGCAATATTCTACTCCTGTTTTATTGTGTAGAGCAATGTATATTGTAATATGTACAAGTGTTCCATATAGGTGCTAGATTATATAAATAGTTCTATGTACATGATTTTGAGGGTTAGGGAGTGTAGAAGGTCATGACCGTTACATATGAAAAAAGTAAACAGTACAATGTTTGTAAAATAAATGACATCCAACCAGTAATACAAGTTTTAGGAAAGGATTTAGATATAATGGCCCTCATTACAACTCAGGCGTTAAGGGTTTAACGGCACCGTCGGCACCGTTGCCCTTACCGCCTGATTACAAGTGTCCCTTTGCGGGTTGGTGTTTAACGCCTGCTTTTAGCAGGCGTTAAAAATCCAACCCGCAGAGGGACTTTGTCGCTAATTACGGCACCGTAATTTACAGTGCCGTAATTAGCGCCTTCCCCATTCCCATTATGCCCATTTGGGGGCGAAAATGGGAATGGGGAAGGGCAAATGGTGAATGGGGAATTACCGCCCCACTCACCTTGGAATGGGGCGGTAATTCCGCCATCCACCATGGCGGAATCGTAACCTTAGCGGCATGGACCATGGTGCTAATAGCACCATGGTCCTCCGCCAAGGTTGTAATGAGGGCCAATGTGTTTACTTGTCATGTGTGTAAGTGGCCAAATTAGGCAGGCAAACAACATTTAAAAAAAGTATTCCAATTAAATACAAAACATGAATACAACACACTTTAAGTTTCAGTTTGTTCAATGTTTAAAGATGTTCTATTTGCAGTGTGGACGTTTTCAGAAAAGTTGTACAATGTATTGTGTCATTACACAATGGAGGTTTTTTTTTATAGTAGTTTATACGAAATTGTGATTGGCTTCTTAAGTGTGTAGTTGGGCAAAAAAAGGACACACACCACATTTTTTGAAAAAAAGTATTCTAATGGCAATGTATAGATAATTATAATATTTTAAAATTAAGTTTGATTTCATAAATAAATATTCCAACACTTCACACATCTATCTGTCCAAATATTAAATATGGTGTGTACATTTTGAAATGTCATAATTAACTTCTCATGTATGCACGTGGCCAAATAAAGGATGCACACAGATTTCACAAGAATTATGGAAATTACATTAATTAGGCTCTTAGGGTAACTTTTGGTAAGTCTTAATAGGGTTTTATTGTCTACCGATTATTTGAAATATCGGTATGACTATACTTTAATAAAAAGATCTATACTTACATAATGTTACTACGTGGGATGTCTTCATACGTGAATTTGTAAAACTGGAGACATAGTTAGGTTATAGGTCTTGGTTTCCTGGTTTAGGTTTCACACATCAATCTGCAAATGTGCCATCATTTAATATTAAATAATGTTTGTTTAGTATTGAAACATATGTTCATTGTAGTGAAATGACTCTATAGGTACAAATACTATTGACATTGTGGGCAATTCTGTTTAGAATTTGTTGATGCAAAAGCACGTTTGTAGTTACTTAAATGGTTAGTGTATTTGAGGTAATCATACAACATTTATTTTTTCTGTACTACACTGTAGATACCCTTTCACTTTTAAAAATGTTATTATTTTAAGTTTTTATTGAAACAATGCTTATTGTATATGATGTTTAACATTTGTATTTAACCCTTTATATAGATATACTTGTAGAAAGTGAGATGGTATATAATTTGTCTTATAGGGCCGCGGTCGCCGCCCTATAGTTAAGGTGAGATGGACTCCCATTGAAACCCCTATTCTATTGTTAATAACTTTGATTCGAGTAAATGATTAGACCAACATTTCAAAAGTGATTAAAAAACCGTGAGCCCTCCAGACTGCAAAGTTTTGTAAAGATTTGTTATAAATTGACATAGTTAGTAAGTGTCAATTTTCTTTTTTTTTCCAAAAGTGAAGCCTACTGCCCATTGATTTTCCCATAGAAAACAAGGTTCATTTTTGCCAAAGCGCACTGACCAAACCACTGGATGGATTTGGGCCAGGTGTAAAACAACTTGGGCACAATGTGTGGACTTGCGATCCTTTTGTGGTTTGGGACTATTCCGTGCATTTGTTTTTGAAAATATTTGACAGAGAATGGGGTGCTCCTTTCCCAAAAATAGTTAGAGATATTTTGGGGATTTACCCGAAACCTGGTGTTGAAATTACTGCCATCTTCTTTTTCTCTCGATTTGAGCAATAGCCACAGGTATAGCCAAAGTTATGTGAAAATGAAAAGCAGGAAAAAAAAGATTTACAGGTAAAACAATATTCAAATGTCATCTGGCTAGTAGTGGGGGAAGGCTAGGGGGCACCAAGTGAAATTTGGGAGTTGGATGTGGTCTAGGGACCGGGTTTGCAAGACAAAGCTATCTGTAGCCTCGCTATAGCCGCGAATAGCTGACATCTGAAAGCAAACTGCTTCACAGAAACAGTGTGGGGGGCTAGGGAGAGGGTAAGGGAGGTGAGGAGGCCATCTGGGGAGTAAGGGGAGCTGGCACAGACAGGGGGAGCACATGGTGAGGGCATTGGGGATAGACAAGCCTTTATTTTTTCAGCTGTTTTTCCAATATTCACAGATATGTCTGGGGCTGTGAAGGACTACATATATCCACGGATAGGGGTAGTCCTGTGCCCACCGCTATATATATTGGGATGTCAGAGTTTTATTTTATTTTTTAAATATTTTGTATAGGTATAGTGACGTCAGGGGTGAAGAATCACTGGCCATGGCCATAGGCTATGGTCAGTAACTTGGTAGGTATTTGTAAGTCTTTTTTTTATTTTGGGTGTGTGTTTTTGGAGTTTTGTATATCTGAGACTTTGGAGAAAAAGAGACAAAATTGTTCAACAAAATTAATAGAAAAAGGAGGAATCGTACTTTAGTTTTAGAAGAGCCATAGAATGTTTTTTTTTAGTTTGTGCATTCTCACTCACGGTATTATATTGTTGTTAGGGAGAATTCTCTGTTTAGGCTGAATTTCCTAACCTAGTGAGTCCCCCAGCAGCTTTGCTGGATTTCTGGAGTTTGTTATTTTCTCCTGCCAAGAGTGAGACTCTTTTTTTCCCACTCTTGGACATGATTATGGTGTTCCTTTGAATGTTAATGTGTTTCATGGGCTGTGGGGTCTTTTACTCCATAGGGTCTCATATGTTTTTGTATGTGTGTTACACAGCACCCTCCGTGCCGTAACACCGGGGTGTCATAGTGACCCCCCACCATAGACTCCATACCCTGGAACTGACTACTGTCTCCCAGTGCCTGTAAAGTCACCATTGGCTTTACTAGTCCCAAATTACTAACAGAACCATTACAAACCATCATATTGTGGGTGTACTGGTAGGGGCAATTCGATTGCCCCTGGGTCTGTTATTTGAGGGGGCACTGTCCCGTCCCCCCTTGTCGAGATTTTGGCTGGTGGCAGTGGATACTACTTTTTATATTCAACCGCGAATATATCTCTATGGGATTTTCCCATTGTTTGAGGCTAATACTTTTTAACATAGCCTCTAACATACCGCCGGTTTATTTATTTAATATTAATTCACCGGTTGGTATTTTCTGCCAGAACTCGGTTTTAAAATGGCGTGTGTGTTCGCCTCTGTAACTCCAAACCAAAGGTCGTGCCCTTTGTTCCACTTTTTGGTGGGCTTCTCCACAGAAGCCTCCAAAAGTGGTGCCACTCTGTCTGGTACCACAGGGGGTGTGGGAGGGGGTTTAGGCACCCTGGACTGAGTTACCTTGGTAACTCAAGTTACACTCTTGTGTGATTGGCCCAAGTGGTGAGCCGGCCGGCTCACCACTTAGCATGTTTGATTGACAGCTAGGCTGAGTGAATGGGGGTGTGCTGCATAAAAGCAGGGCTTTTGGGACTGGAACTTCAGAAGTCGCCACAGGACCTGAAAATCCAGAGAGGGAGAAGCTGAGCCAGCCTGCTACGATGAAACCACCGATGGAGCCCTGCTGAACCGACTCACCACTTCCCAATGACAGAGGAGATCTCCCGGCTGGAGAGTCTTCATACCCTGACTGGTGGGCACAACCAGTTTACCTTCCTTTCTCGCATCCCAGGACGTCTTGTGGTCGAATTGCCTGTGCCAAGCACCCCGGCAACCGGATAGCCACTTACCACTGGACCACGAATAAAAGGACCGCTTGTTTTAATTGAGAACTCCACGGCTGGTTTCTTCCCTGGCAGTGCAACAGACTCCTGCATTCCACCCCGACGAGATCCTCTCTTCCTCTGAATGAAGCACCAACTTGCACACACTGCCAGGAACAACTGCCCCCGCTGGATCGTTCTCACCATTTTAAGGTACCGTGTCGGCCAGGCCTCCCTTTCTAAAGATTGCTACAAGGTAACAATAATCGCTTAACCTTCTGGACTTGGCTGGCCGCCTTGACCATATAACTGGTCCCTTTCTTTCTGGTCCAACTCTTTTTGAACTTTTTGCAAGACATTTGGGCACTTTGAACCGTGTGACCTTGGACACATTTCGACCGGACCCTCTTAAAGTGGGTCCGGCCTTGTTAACTTTGACTTTACAGTTTTAACCTGCCTTCTTCTCCTACTCTGTTCTTCCGAAAGTGTTGGGATCTGTTTCTATCTTTGCTCTGCCTTTCTCTCCCTTTTAAAACGATTGATTAGAGTGCCAACATCGTTAAGCGCTCACCGCTGTCTGAAAATAAGTGTTGCCTTACTTAAGACTTCTCTAACTAATCGTTGAAGGGAGTGTATATCTTTTAGTGACCGTGTTTTTGAACTGCTTGATATTAGTGCCAATGTGTTTTACTAGATGTGTTTTTGAATAACTAATTATATCTCTTTTACACCAAGCTCTGGTCAGTGTTTGCTTGTTCTACTGTGTTCTTTTGACCTATTGTGAATACTCTGTATACTGCCTAACTCTTCTTGAGAGAACTCTGACTGCTCAGCCACAGCTACCAGGTAAATCTGGGTGGTACATACTGCTACCAATTGGGTTTACTGCCAACCACCTGTAGTCTTAAATCTTTTGCAGTGGTCCCAGAGGGAACAGCACAGGTTTCTGCCTAACAATTGTATGGCTATGAAATGTGTGCCTACCCAGTTTAATGTTGGGTATTATTCTGTGCTTTCTTTATCTTTAGCTACTTTACATAGGTACATGAATAGTATTGTATTGATCTTTTAATTTTTGTTGTAGTATAAAACTTGAAGTAAGCCCCTTTTTTAACCAATGTATGTCACTGTGGATATGATAAAAGTCAATGAACTGTAACCGCGGGTATAATAAAAAAAAAAAAATGTTTTCTTTATTTTATTGCATTTGTGTATTTATCTGTCATAAGTAGTCTTTAAAAGGACTATTTTGTGGTACACTGAGTGTAGTATTTTAGCACACCTGGAGTATTGCTTTGATGTTTTGAAGAAACATTGCATTTATTTAATCAGTTAGGTGTATTCCATCATAGAAATTTGCCATGTAGAACTGCATGTTGTTATTTGAAATGCATAATTGATTTTGGTGTGTCATGAATGCTGGAACTGCTTTTTTAACATTTCTCTGGGATTTCTCACTTTTACCACTATATCTGCTGGTCCATCTCCATTTTTGCCTCTGAGTCGGATTGAAAAAGATGAAGATGGTGTGAGGAAATAGTTCCATTAGTTTCTAATTGGCTGGTGTAAATGGTGTAATTGTGTACTTCTGTGTGATAGGTTGCAGTATATTCATTTTGATTTTGGTAAGTATGAACCTCCCCATTTTGACTGCATTACTCACACTGTGCAGTTCATGTTACCTGTGATAACACATGATTGACATTAATCACTTAGTTTGTCATTTTTTGTTGTTGAAAGTTTTGTTTGATAATATGTTGATAATGGGGCTAACGTCTGTTAGTGTGTGGTTATCCATAAGAGAGCATGCATTGTCTTCATTTGTTTATTGTTTTGTGAAATCTAGTGTTTAATTTCATGAAAGATGTCTGTGATTGGTTTCATTTATAAATATATATTAATAAAGAATATAGGAATGGTATTAGCTGTGCAAACTCCTTCTGTGTAAAATAGACATTGAATGGATTTTCTGGTGAACATTGCCCTAATAAATGCAGGTGCAATATCTGCTTAGCAATCCAATTATACTACACAGATGAGGTTGTAACATTTAGGGATGTTTTATTAGAAGTTTCCATATGCAATAGTTTAAAATTGGAAACATACTGTTTTTTTAATGCTTTTGTTACTCTACTGCTACTTGATATAGAAATAGTGACAGCTGTGATTGCCAGCTTACTGGGCACACTGGTTCTTCCATGGAGTTAAGGTGAATATTTAACATGTTCATAGTTACAGGTCTGGCCAACACGAGGGCATCAATAAAGACTGTGGAGCATTATGTGAAACAGGAATGATCCCTTGGCTTTGGGCTTATTGCTATTATGAGTGGGGCTCATTATACTGGAGTAGTTATAGTGTCTTTATTTGGTTGGAGAACAGCAGCATTAGTGTTGATTTGTTACAGTAGAGTCCTGTGTACATATGTTAGGCCATGGCTTAAATGTTACACATCTCTTCAGCATTGGAATACTCTATTTGAAGAGTTATTAGAAATGCTGGAGAGGTTCAGAGAGGTGGCTTCATTTTTGTGGCATTGTGTTTTTAGAGTTGTCATTTTTGTTATTTTATATTTTCATCACCAGTTGGATATTTGGATATGTCTAACATTGCAATTAATATTTTAAAACACAAACAGGCTACCAACCATACATTTTGGCCTTTGCAAGTAGGTGCAGCTGCTTTCAACCATGTCTACTGTATATTATATACAGTGATTAGGCACTAGCCATGGATTTAACACAATACTGGCCAGTGGCCACAATCTTTTGCTGTGCCCACTACATATTCTAAAATATAAGTGGCCCACTAGCATGGCCTTTCCCCTTGAGCAGTTTTTACATGTTTTGGCCATGTCCATTGATTATTTTAAAATGATAAAATGCAAAAAGCAATGGCCTTTGACCGTGCCCAATATGTATTATGTACACTAACCAGCCACTAGCCATAGTTTCAAACACAATACTAGCCAGTAGCTACGATCTTTGACTGTGCCGACTGTATGGTATAGGGTAACATATTAATGGGCACTAGCTATGGCATTTAGACATCGACACTGACTGCAGTCCCAGGGTGCCCCGGCAGGGTCCCCGTCCATTCTCAGAGGGAGAAGCTGTAATGCATGCCAGTGAGAGCTCTGGGGTGGTGTGGGGGTGATGTCCCAGGCTTGGGCAGCTGTCTCCCATGTGGGTTGAGCTCCTCAAGCACAGCAGCAGTCCTATGGAACCCTGGCAAGGTCCCCATCCATTCCCAAAGAGAAAATCTGTAACGCAGCCCAGACAGAACTCCAGGACAGTCTAGGGGTTTTCGGTTTTAACTGTAACCATAACGTCCCTGTGCTAATGTTTTTTCACTGGATTTCATAGTGAAACGTAACAACAACGTCCCTTTAACAAAGATTTTTCACTGCATTTCATATGTTTTTATTAGGGCGGCTTAACCATAACATCCCTTTAGCCAAGTTTTTTCTGTGACTTTCTTAGGTTATTTTGAGTGAAAATTGTTCATGATGTTACTTCATTGTATATAAGTTATTAATAATTCCTCTTTTAACATATATGAAAGAACTGTAAACCTCCTTTAAGGAACATATTTTTTGTAATGCATACGTATGTATGTTGTTATCAGCAGCACATGCTTGCGATGTAAGTCATGGTTGAATTGCCTCGGGCATGAGGCTTTACGATGACCCCGCCTCACCAAACCACCATGGTTTTCCACTGCATCTACCCTGAATCCTAGTTCAGTTTCCACTATACCCTCATAATGTGACCAATGGGCAGTGTTCAAGGCTTGCAGCCATGGCCAGTCTCCACAATCCATGGGGCATGGGCTTCAGCCATGTCGTATTCCCCAATCGGCAAATCAGAGTAGACATTTGTCCTTGCCAAGGGCTAGGCCCACTCCCAGGCAGCTCATTTTTTTGTACTTACATTTTGACACTTTAGAAACAATAAAACACAGGACAAATTTGCAAAACCATTATTCGAGGTCCTTGCTAATGTTCCTCACAAATATTTGCTGCAATCCGGTCCAGCACTTCGGGCTGTAGCCACAAGTAGAAGTTTGTTCCCATTCAAACCTATCCCGATTAAAAAAAAACCTTGCTACATATACCCTGGTGGCCATGCCCATTTTAGCCCCATCGCTGGTCCCTCATGGTCATGGCCAGTAGCCAGATCGTCTGGGTCATGGCCACTCAGATAATTTGTCTACTAACCATGGCCATAGATCTGTACCTCAGTCCCAAAAGTATGTCACTATTTTTTGTACATACGTTAGGAAACTTTTCAAATAATAAAACACACATTTGCAAAAACATGCTTTTGGTTCCTTGCCAATGCACCTTGCACACGTTTGCTGCAAATCTGTCCATGTTTTACTTTTTGAAAAGGTCAAAATGTGCATACAAAGAATATGTATATAACATAGCCTCCTCTTGACAAAATTCAATCCAGACTTTCAACAAACATTCAAGGGTGGGTCTATAACCTTTCTGAAAAGTTTTTTTAAAATATTAGTCAAACAGCAACAAAATTATAAACCATTGAAAAATGGTGAAACCCCCCCTAATTTTGGCTGCTCTTAACAACATAATACCAAACTTTGCAAACACATGCAGATCTGTAATAAAATCGTTTTGCAAACCTGTGTTCAGATTCGTTAAACAGCACCAAATGTATAAGCCGTTCAAATATTTTGAGACCCCCCTCTAATTTGCCCCTTTTGGCAAAACTGTAACAAACTTAACAGAACCATTCAGGGTCAGGTCTGAAATGACATTGCAAGATTTTATGCACTTTCATTGAGTCGCACCAAAGTTATAATTCATCCAAAAACTGCTTTTCACCGACCCTGCAATGCAGAAATATGCATGGATGTCCCTGAACATCTGAGATGTTTGCATACATCACAGGAATGTCCCCAAACATCTGAGATGTTTGTGGACTTCATAGAAGAAAAACCATCTGATTTTGGCTTTCTATGGCCATTTCCCATCACAGTATCATCAACTCTCACTTCCCCAGAGATTGTTTCATTTGTTTGACAAGTACAATGTTGTGTTTTTTTAATATGTTTTTACTGCGATGTCCGCAGACTAGGGGTGTTGTTCTTGAATCAAACCTAGTATCCATTTTCAAATGTTTTGAGACACCTCACTTTTTTAATTGACTAATCAGATGGCCAGTATGATATCTGCAACATTTTTTGAAAAGCTAATGGATCGATTTACACCAAATTTACAAAAGCACACTTTGGGGAAAAAGCCACAGTATTTGCCAGCACAAATTTGGTAAACATTGGTCCAGCGGTTTGGACTGTAGGTGTGACAACATTTTTTTTTCCATTGTGTCTATGAGGATTTTCACAAAACCTACTACACAGACAGTTCATCTGCAAAGTTCCTGAAGTCACTTTTATGCTTGAGATATTTTTTGATATAATTAGATATTTCTTGTTCTTTTGTATTCATTGACATGTGTATTTCTGCATATACACTTAAACATTTGTACATGACATTGAACATACAAAATGCGTTTGTATTGCTAGTTTAAATTAAAGAAGATATACATGAAAGAAGAAAACAAGAGAGTTTTGAGACAAGGCTGGAATAGAAATTAATGTTGAAAACATTAAATGGAATGAGGCAATGTATTTGAATGCTTTGGGGCGGCGGTTCAAAAAGTGCAAAGATTAGATTGAGCGCAAGGAGGTTGTAGAACTACAAAGAGATACTGGATTTGGGATAGTTAAGAAAGAGGAGGATGTAAATAGGGAGTAAGGAAGAGAGAAAGGGAGCATTCAAACAGTGAATACATTAGAACATGATGGAATAAAAAAGAAAGAAGAGATCAAATGTGAAGGGAAGCCAGGAAATTGAACAAAGTGAAGTAGAACTGGAAGTACTGTAAGAGAGACCAAAATCAGTCTGAATAACTGAATTAAAACTCAAGCTAAGAGGAGCCAACGGATGTGCAGGAAGACAATTACCTAAGCAGAACAGTAGTCTAATCAGAAGAAACATGCATACATTAATATTGTAATGGCATAACGGGAGAGGAAAGGCTTTATGAATCAAAAGCTGATATCAACAGGATGGAAAGATGATGGAAATGGACACAAAAAAGGGAACTAAAGACTCAAAATTACTGACTTGATTACTGACTAGATTACTGTCAGAAAGACAAAGGGGAATCATGAGGGAGGACAGAATGTATCAGAAGGCAAACGTTGTGGAGGGATAGTTAATGTAGGAAATAAAATATACTCTGTTTCAGTGTCATTGAGATGCAAAATGTGAGTGTGCATCCAGGGTTAGATGGATAGAAGACAGGCAGAGGAAGCAGAATGAAGAGAGTCAGAAAAAAAAACAGAAACGGAAACCAGAGAGTCATCTGCATAAAAGTGTCAGGAACATCCCAAAAAGAATGATAGAGAGGTGAATGGAGTTGTATAGAGTGAAACAATGAGGGCACAGAGTACAGAATCTTCAGAGATACCACATTGTACAAGAAAGTACAAGGAATGATTTCTGTCCTGGTAGAAAAAGTATGATCAGATAAGAAGAGTGAAACCATTCTAGAACAGAATCATAAAATCCCATGCAAGAAAGAGTAGCAAGAAGGGTAACATGATCTACAGTGTTTAAAACTGTGAAGCAAGGTGAATAAGAATGGAGGATATTTTACAGTGTCATGTATAGGGAAGAGAATTAGTAACATCTAAAAGAGCTGTTTCTGTTAAATGTTAGGGACAAAAGCTAGAATGATAAAATGGAAGAAGAATATGATGATCAAGATGTCTAGCACCTTGAATGTAAGCAGTGTGTTCCATTATTGTAGGCAAGAAGGGAACAAGTGAAAAAGTTTGATAGATGTCCAAGAGAGAAGGATCAGGTAATGGTCCTTTTCAGAATAGGAAGAATTATAGCATTCTGGAAATCAATGAGGAACACAGCCATGGAGAGTGACATATTGAGGAGAGAAGTCAAGATAGGGATGAGTTGAAGAAATCCCTTCAGGAGAAGAGAGGAAGGTACAGGATAATGTGATGATGCAGTAGGGTGCACATCGGTGAGAAAGAGAGCAGTATCAGAAAGAGTTTTAAAGGATGGTAGAGAAGTAGACAGAGTATCATACTCTGCATCCTGCTTACGTTGTGTACCCGGAATCTGTTGATTGCTCTGGGAAGCTGAATCTAGTCTGGCTGATGTTGGCAGGATGCAAATGTGAGGCGGAAAGTCAACTCAACACATCCCCTCAGGTGAGACAACATTTTGCCAAGACTACTCCTCACTCCTCTGCCAATTTACCTGGATTAGTGTGATGAGTGGTCAATACAAGCACTGACCAGGGAAGCCAAGGTGTGCTGGACTGCAGGCAGGCACGAAGACACTCAAATGGTTGGTCGGTGTACACGCAGGTCCACAGGTGGATAGTGTAAAGGCTCACTCCCCAACTTACACATGCATATCCATAAAATATAATACACCCCAGTGGGGAATCAGAAAAGGAGGACAGGTTGCAAGATTAGATATGTTTATATAAAGTTGGCATCCAGAGAACTCTGCTGCCTCGAGAGCGCTATGGCAAACATTACAGTTACAAAGAAATATAAAGGAAAAGAGCGTCATAGATGACACAACTAACATAGGGTGCTACTATATTTCAGGATTGGCTGGAAGGTGAAGACACATATATCGGTGTAGACGCTGCTTCTTCTGGATTGGTTACCCAAATGGCGGGAGGGTGAGCATCACGAGGTCCAGCTGCATGTGTCTGGGAGGGGTGAAGGTTAGGTTACGGCGAGATAAAGTTGACACTAACTAAGCTGGCATGAGAAACTACCATTCTACATGTAATAAACAACAATCATTAGTATACCTTTGAATAAATCTAGAAAACCTATAAATTGCATGCATGTGGTTACAACATCTTTCATTGGGACTTTTATGGGGTCCATGGTGTAGAGGGCTTGTCCTCTGTGATAACATGGGCATTTGGGTGGTTCTTAGTACATCAAGGCAAGTGGGGAGCGTAATCATATATGTTAGTTTTAGGGCACAATATACTGTGACAGAGGTCTGGGTTTATTGGGGGCACTTTGGGGTGGGCTGCACAGCAGGGTCACACTTCAGGTACATCAAGAGAATACCTTAAGAGGGCACAGGGTTACATTGGCAGTAATTTTCCAACAGTGGGTGCAAGGGAGCTGGGGCAGGTTTGTGGAGGTGGATGAGCTAAAAGGCATGGTTCGAACCGGTTCACACACAGGACAGTGATCACAGAGGAATTATCCCCAGCGCAGGGTAGTTGTGAAGATTTCAGACAGGGAGGAACAGGTGGGGCAATGAACGTGCTGTGCGTGGCGCTGCAGTGGGGTGAGAAGCCTTTTCGTATTATCAAAGTGAAGCCTAGTCCAAAGATGGAGTCGAGGGCACACAAAATGGAAGCCAAGTGTATCCCGCAATAGCCCCACTTATGCTAATGTTAGCATACGGGCAATGGAGGCATCCCTCGCTAATGCGCGAGAAAGTGGGTTATTCTGTGCTGAAGGTGTGAGGGGGGCCCAAACAACCCCTCACTCCCACACTTTCCCCCTTTAGTTACATCTAAAGTAATGAACTAATCCTTTTTATTATTTTCATTTCGATAATACTCTGCTTCCTGCACTGCCTCCTCCCATGCGGGAGTCCCTTTTATCCAAGCTCTGCAAACACTTTGGAAGCTTTGACCTCTCCTGGCATATTCATCAGGTGTGCAGGTCATATATATTCCCCCCATCCCCATCCAGGTCCACCTACACCTCCCTGTACAATTGTGATTCACGTGGCACTTTGATGGTTGTATGGTATTAGTTATCCACCCTGTCCCTGCGCTGATGATATACTGATCTTAGGCGATACTTAGGGGGATTCAACTCTCTTTTTTGTATTTCAGAATCTTTTACATTCGCTCCCATTGTCGGTTTGTTCATTGTTCCCATTATCATAGTGGAGCTAGGCATTGATTTTATACAACATCGAATGCCCATCTGACACACACAGAAAAAAAGCAGCACAAAAAACGATGAGTGGAACAAACATTTTCATCATCACACTGAGCCAAGACAGTATCCAATTGAAGATGTCATTGAACCAGTTGCTCGGCTCTTATCCTCCTTCCTTCTGCATTCTCTTCCCCAAACTATGCAAGGCCGAGATGATGTGGGAGAAGGTCCCAATTTCTGCGTCAACAGAAGGTACGAATGTGCAGCAGGGTTTCCCTATTTTTTGGCAAACACAGCCATCCATTGCTCTGAGGAGGTCCAGGACTTACCGGTTCTGCATTGTCATTAGGCGCAAGGTGCGAAGTTCCACTTTTATAATGTTGAACCCTTGTTCAGTGTCGTTGGCCAGTTGGATCAGCTCCCAACGCACGATCTGCAGCCACTTGGCGTTTGTCTGTGCTTGAAGTCGTGGCACCAGGAGGGAAGCAAAGAATGTTTCAGCAGAGTTGAAGAGATTGTATTTATTTGGAATTTCAGCCAGGAGGTCTGATGACTTGTTGGAGGTATAGTTGGATGACCATTGTTTGCAAGATATCCTGTCTTGTAGTTCATTTTCAGACAGAATGTTGTATGTGAAATGCTCTGGTGTTGCTGGCTTGGGTGCTGCCGACATGTCAGCTGAATCTTCCCCCCCTTGGATATTGCTTCCTGGAATCACCATTAGCGCTGAATGTAGTGTGGCCAGTGCACAATTACCCCTCCATGATTGTGGGAGATGCAGGTATGCTTGTTTGCCACATACCCAATACATGTCCATGAGTGCTGTGCCCTTTTGCATATCTGGAATGATAATTGTTTTGTTGCATTTGCACCTTTCTCTCACCATAGAAACAAAGTTCATGTTCAATTTCTTTCTGTGTTTTGATGGGTTTCTCGAGAGCTGTGACCTATGTGAGCTTTGCAAAGTGTAGGGACAAGACCAGGGTGCATGTTTCTTTGACTCATTGAAAGTTCTCCTCAGTAAGTCCTCGCAATGCCTCTGCTTTGCACGTGATCGTCTCATCATGCCATTTGATTTCTGTGAACTGTGTCCCTCTGATAACAAAAAATGGTTCTTTGATGCAAATAACTCCTTGCAGCTTACTTGTGCAGGTTTTTTCATTCTGCAGCATTTCTAGTGCAACTGTATGTGACTGGAAGGTACCTTGAATCCTACACAATACGAGAGGAACTAAACTTTGGGCATCCGGCAAGGGCACTTAATGAGGTATAAGTACTTTAGGTGTGCCTGAGGCATGCAGAATGAGAGAGCAGACATATCAGCTCTCATTTGTTGCTTGTTTTGTTGTTGCACTCATGTCTGAGTTGCATTTGTTTGATCGGTCTGGGTGATAGGGGTCTTCAATCTCATCTAATCCCAACCCATGGTATGCATCATAGCTTTTCCCTACCCCCCTTTTTCTGCCTCTTCCTCCCCCTTCACTATTATCTATAATTTTCACTCTATGTTACTTTATGGGGAAGATGTTTGCCCATGTTGCATCACTTAATTCACTAGCAGCTTGCCAAGCCTGTCGTACCGGAGGGTCTCGGGTAATTGGAGTATCGGGGTTAAAATGCATTACAGTGCCTTGTGAGGTAGGTTTTGTGGTTGCACGTGCATTGGTATATGTCAGATCAGGCTCACTGAAACAGGAATAATCACGACCATATTTGTTCGTTATCTTTGTCGAAACCCATAGCAGCAAGTGAAAAAACAAGGGTTTTGACAGTTCAGTTTTCATGCAGCGTGGTGATATTATCATTTACAGAGGCATTATGCTTCCAAATTGTCTTAACTCCAGCCATATGTGGCTTGAGCCTTCCCGTATTAGGTTTAGCCTACTCTCCCCCTCTTTCATATCCCCAATTATGAAAGTAAATATCCAGTACAAGCCAACACAAAATAACATCACAGAAAATACTATTGCTGCAAACGCTAATCCACATTCATAGTTGTAGTACTTATTTATTCTATTATCTACTCTATCACTATCTATATTTGAATCATTGCAAGTGAGGGCCCTTCTTTCCGTCATGTTCCCACCTGAAGGGGTGATATAAAAGGGTTAAGTACATTGCAAAAAAAAAAAAAAACTAAAAAAACGTTTCATACTTCTATACACATTTTCTTTTCAAACATTACCACATTAATACCTAATTTTTCAGCTATTCACTTTTTCTACCTCTAATTCTTTTATTTCTATTAAACTGCATAAATGTTCTTTGAAAATGATGAGCTTAGTTAGAAAACATGAAAAAGTAGTAAGTGACAGAAGTATGTAAAGAGAGAGAGAGAGAGAGAAGGAGAGAGTGAGAGAGAGAGAGAGGGAGAGAAGTATAATGCACACTTTTAACACAATCCTTTACACATGTTTCTTTGTCACACACTTTTCTTTGTTTCAGACTTCTTAAAATTCTGTTCTTATTTTATTACATGTTTTATATCTTTATTTTAACCACTTGCAACACCTTGGCTGTGTTGTTGCTCACGCTGAGGAGTTGTGCTATTGTGTGCTTTTCTCACATCTGAGAGATGCACCCAATACTTCAACCCCTTAACCTTTTCTGCAGTGCGTGTGCAGTAAATAACTTTGTTGGGGCCATGTGGAATCATGGGGAGTGCCATCTCTGCATGAAACTACGCACATACACATTTTCTCCTGGCATTAACTGTCCTGTGGGGCCGTCTTGTGCTGGTGTGGTTGCATCTGTTTCATTTCTGATTGAATGCAGGTGCTATTTGTCTTGCTATATATACTTTGTACCACTCGTGTCTGTTGGGTAATGTATTCCTTAAATTCATCCCCTAGCACTGTGGCAGCCCGGTCAGCGTCTGATGCTCGTCTTACTGGTGATAATGGCGTATGTATGTGCCATCCCGTCACTATTTTGTGCGGGCTCAAATGATGGTTCTTACTTGGTTGCGTTCTGAATTGGAACAGTTCTAGGGGCAAGCAATATACCCAGTTCTTTTTAAATGTGTTACATAACTTGACAATTTGCTTTTCAGCAGGCCATTGATTTTCTCTACCAGTCCATTAGCCTGCGGGTGATAAATCGAACATAATTTGTGCTTTACACCTAACAAGGTGGTCATCTCCTTGAAGAGGTCATTCCCAAAATGGGTGGCGTTGTCTGATCTGATCACATCGCATGAGAAAACCTCTCATACCAAAACCGTTGCTGTGCACTTTGCATCTGGGTGTGGACATGGCCCAGCTTCCCCCCACCATGAGAAGGGACAAACTATTACAATGAGATATCTTGCCCCATTACACCTTTCTCCCATGTCTGCATAGTCTATGTGAAGCTCTCTAAAAGGCCAAATTGGGGACAAACCATTCTTCCCGAATCTCTGCTGCAATGTGTTGATTTGTTACATGTGTTGGGAAGTGGAGCTGTTGAAATGCTATCAGTAACAATTCTACTGGCATCACTACCTTCCCTGTCAGTTCTTGCCACCATATTAAATCTGTTGGCGATTGTTTACATCCTTTTTCTTCCCATAATTCCTGTTTTTCTAATGGTGCACATTTTTGCAATTCTATAACTTATAAAATGGGTGTGCAGTTGAATCCTTCCTCCTGTACTTCTGAACTTGTTATTTTTACAATGCACTCTAGTGGTTGGGGAACATTGAGGTATGCTGCTTCTTTCGCAGCAGTGTCCGCTGCTGCGTTCCCGAGCGAGATCGCGTCCGTGTTATTGGTGTGTGCTTGGCACTTTACCACTGCTACCACTGACGGTTCTGCTAGTGCTTCAATTAGGTCATTTAACAGTGCCGCATGCTGTACTGTGAACCATCTGCCCTTCTGAACCCTCTTTGTCGCCATCGTGACAACCCTGAATGCACTGTCATTGTCACATATGCCGAGTCAGAATATATTGCGCCTCATTACGAGGTTGGAGGTAGTCATGGTGCTATTAGCGCCATGACTACCTCCAATACCGGTACCGTGTCTGCCCTTGTTCAATGGGGACTTACCAGTCTATTCCGACCTTTGCGGGACCGGTAAGTCCCCATTGAAAAAGCCATTCCCCATTCCCATTTCAGCCCCCATAGGGCTGAATGGGAAGGGGGAAGATGCTAATAACAGTACCGCAAATTGTGGTACCGTTATTAACTTTGAAGTCCCTTAACGGGTCCCTTCCATAAATCCCTTACCGCCCACCTTGTAATGACCCCCATTGTCACTGCACATCCTTTGGCTGTATGTAGTGCTTTAATTAGTGCAATCAGTTCTGCTGCTTGTGCTGAATAGTGTGATGGGAGGCGTTTTTGCACTATAACTTCATACTCATCTACTATTTTTACCACTGCTGCTCCTACATGTTTTTCTCCTGTCTCACTGTTAATCGACATAGTATATTTCCCCTTCCTCCAGTGCATTTTCACTCGCTTTTGGGATATCATCTCCCTCCCCCTCGTATGAGGCACAATCGTGTTCTTACATATCTTCTACAGTACAGGGCTCAGTAATGAAGGTAGTGGGGTTTAAACTTTTACATCTAACTACATGGATGTTTGGGTTGGATATTATTAGTTCATAAACTGTTGCTCACTGTGTTGTGAGTGTCGATTTTGTTCCTTCTAGAATGGCAAATTCTAGCACCCCATTACAATTGTGGTGCTTTTTTCTATCGCTGTGAGAGCTTGTTCGCATGCGAAGTGGCCCAGCATTACTGATTCTAATGTGCCGCTGTAGTAGGCCAATGGCTTAGCACTGCTGTCATCAGTATTCCATTACAATGTGAAAAGAGGCAGAACTCCCGGTCATAATCAGGGTTCGCTAATACTGGGGGGTGTCTGATGAGATCTTTCAATTTGAAGTACTGTGTCATAATTTCTTGAATCATTTTATTGGGGTGCTGCTCTTTTGTGCTTCTTTTAATGCTTGCAATAATGGGCGTGTGTATGCTGCATAGTCCAAAATCCATGCACGGCATTAGGTCCATATTCTGAGAAACTTCTGCATGTCCTTCACTGTTTTTGGCATCATTGCATGGCGCATCCGCTCTGTCAGGTATTATTCTTTTCCCATCTTTTGAAATTAACTGTCCCAGGTACAACACTTCCGCTAGGCAGTATTGAAGCTTGCGCTTGTTCACTTTGTATCCTTTTGTGGCCAGTAAATTTAGTAATGAAATTGAGTCGTCTCTGCACTGTTCTTCACTTTTACTGCAGATGAGGAGGTCATCCACATATTGAATTATTGTGCTATCCACATCCACATTACCAAGGTCTTCGTGCACAATTCTATTGAAGATGCTGGGGCTCTCACAGTAACCCTGTGGCAATCTACAATGTTCATATCTGTTGTCCCCCAACGTAAATGCTGTGAGATACTGACAACTTGGGTCACGTGGCACTGAGAAGAAGGCATTCTTCAAATCCACTACCGTGAAACAAGTGGCTTCTTTAGGTATGCTACACAAAATCGATGCGGGATTAGGCACTAATGGGAACTCTTTAAGTATGACATCATTAAGTGGGCGTAGGTCCTGTATCATCCTCCAAACCCTGCCCCTGGCTTTTTTAATCAGGTAAAATACTGTGTTACAAGGTGAATTGGAAGGCACTATTATACCTTGCTTGTTGTAATAATGTGGTTATAGTTTCCTTTGTTCCTGACACTTCTTCTCTTGACAATAGGTACTGTTTTCGTCTAGGTGGAATTGCACCAGGTTTCAATTAAAATTTTATGGGCGTGGCCTCTTGCAATAGCCCTACGTCATGTGGGCCGGTAGTCCATAATTCTGGCAGTACCTTTTCCATATCTTCATCAAATATAATGGGTGGTGCACTAACGCTAACCATGAGAGGGTTATGTATTTCTCTATGCTGGATCATTTTTGTCACAAGGTACACTTATTTTCATTATAATTTCCCATCCATGCCTGTCCAGTCCTACTACTGCAATACGTTTGCTTGAAACTTGCACTGCTTCCAAATCAATGAACATAATTGTCCCTGGCACAATATCTGAATATACAATGGGGCAGAACACAAAGTCAGATGGCACTCTCCATTGCTTCTGTGTTATCTCGGGCACTACTTTGGCAAGTACCTGTATCCCATAAATGAACATATCAATATCATTGGGTACCCCTCGTACTGCAATCTCATGGTTCATAGTGCTGATAATTAACATGGCCCTTACTGGACATATGCCTGGGGTGTAGCATAATATCCCCCGTTCTGTAAAGGAGATGGTCATATTCAATTTGCTCAGGAGGTCCCTTCCCAACACATGTATTGTCGAGTCTTCATGTTACAGTAGGGGTGCTCGCACCGTCTTCCCTTCCACCGTTATGTCTAAGTCTTTTGTGTAAGGAACTTTTAAAATAGCCCGAGAACACCTGAGTTTCCACATTTTTTCCTGAGAGCGGGAACCAGCCTTCCATGAGGCACGATTCTTCAGCTCCCGAGTCCACCATAAAGATGAACTTTTTGTTGCCTATCTCCACCCCCACCAGTGGTTCCTCTTCTGCACATAGGGTAGTTGATAGGACTGGGCATGCAAGTACTTTCTGTGGGCTGTCCTAATCTGCGTATGTTTCTGTTCCTGGGACAGAAAAGACATTTTCCCTCACCAGAGCTAGGCTGCGGAAAGGTGCCAGTGCGCCATTTGTGGTTGTTGCAAAAATTTTAGTGTTTGCGTTTCCCATTGTGTTCTGGCGTGCTACCAGTTGTTGCATTCCTTGCTGTTGGGGTTGCTGTCTGCGTGGCATTTAATGTATCCTCTTCTGTTGCTCATTATAGCATTGTTTGTTCTGACCACTCCCACTCATTTGTAACCCGTAAGGACTGCCTGGAAGTGAGTGACCCACTGCTGTTCGTTCCCCATGGGAGGCTGCTCTTGGTAATATTCCATTGGTCGCATTCTGCATTCTCTAGAAAAGTGTCCCCACCTCCCACAATTCCAACAAGACCCTTGCGGTCCTCCCCTCATTCCTTGCCCTCCAAATCCTCTATTTCCCATTTCCCCAAATCCTCCTCTCTGTCCCCGGTACCGACCTCATCCTCTTGTGGGTCTGCCTTGCATTGGGGCCCTTCGTATTGCTCCTCTCCTGTCCATTGATCTTGCCCGTTTGCAGACCAAGCTGCTGCCATCCTCGCTGGTGTATTTCTTGATCCCTCCTCTCCTTGTCAGTGGGTTGTGCTGAATTAATTGCTGCGACCTTCACTAATTTATTTTGAACCAATTTTGCTTTGTCTGCCAACCTTCTCTGTGCTATCTCTTTTTCTCTTTCTTTGATCCTCCTACAATGGTGTACAATTATTCTCTGAATCTCTGCCCAGCCTTTTGCTTCTTTCCCAGCTATTTTATCCAAGGCCTTCTGTACCTCCTTCGGGAGCCCTTTTTTAATTATGAAGTAAAACAATGCGGTGGATTGGTCCCACAGCGTGCCCGTTTCTGATTTCCACAGGTCTTGCACCCGAAGGATGAATTGCGTAGCCTCTTCCTCTTATAGTGCACTGCATTACTAAATGTAAGTCTGGTGTATCTGGGAAGGTTCTCTGCAAAGCATTCCATACTTGTGCTCTTATATTGTTAAATGATTACCCGTCATGGCGGTCGCAGTTCATTGTTACTCCCGGGAAACCGGCCTTCACCCATATACATCTGCTTGATCACCGACGGCAGACACTAGTAAACTTTTTACATCCCCATATGGCCAATGGTACCCCTGCTGTATTCTTTTTGAATGCATTTATCCACTTCCCTGCCACACCCGAAAGTGGAGGGAGGAGTTTCAACAGGTTATTTTTGTCCATCTGTGCCCAGGGTATGTAGTGTGGTCTCCCTGCTCCCTTATGTATCAGAGGCATCTGTAATTTGGCCTTACTTACTTTTTTACTTACCGTTCCCTCCTTTGTTTTACTTACCAACATTTTTCCTACTCTTTGCCTCAACCTCCTTTGCCACCTTGGGAGACCTCCCCCATCTTCTGGGTCTATTGATAATGGGAGCGGAAATCCTGGCGCTGCCAGCCCTCTTCGTACTCATCCAGATCACTCCAGACCTCATCTATTTCCTCCTCTGACTTTCTTTCTCCCTGTCCCTCTCCTCCTTTGTCCTTTGTGGCTTATGTTCGTACTATTCTTATTGGCTTGTCATTTAAATGGATGAAAAATTATCCTGATTGCCACTCGTGTTCTGGTCCTTTTGGCACATTCCCTTGTGGGGGTGGAGATGGTGTAGACCCCCCTGCTACGCTGGGTGGAGGGGTTAAGTCACTCTCCACACTGGGTGGTGCCTCTCCTCCGCCCATAATGTATTTCCACACTTCTTTTTATGTCTCGCTCTTATACAAGGTATAGTACAATATGGGCCTCATTACACGGTAGGCGGTAACCATGGCGCTGTTAGCGCCATGGTTCCCGCCGGTACCGTACCGAGTCCACCATGGTGAATGGCAGAATTACCGCCACATTCCAAGGTTGGAGGGGGCGGTAATTCCCCATTCACCATGTCACTTCCCCATTGCCAGTTGAGCCCCCATAGGGCTCAATGGGATGGGAGAAGGAGCAAATAACGGTACCGCTGTTAGCGGGACCGTTATTTGCTCTGGAGTCCCTCAGCGGGTCCCTTCCTTATCGTGTGGTCTGACCACACGTTAAGGACGAGACCTGCTGAGGGACCTCGTAGTATGGCGGTAGGGAATTACCGGCACCGGTGCCCTTACCGGTGCCGGTAATCCCCTACCGCCATCCATGTAATGAGGCCCAATGTAATCAAAAACCCTTTCCAATGTTATTATCAGTATCTGTCAACCGACATCACGTTAAACATCAAAAACCTTATTTACTTACACCTAGATTTCTGCAATCACACGACATGTTTCTCAGCAATACTCATTCTATGGACATCATAATATGCACATATTTTATTGACAGACAAAGAAACAAGTGACTTCAACAAAATGAAACATGTAACATGTACTACTTTATGATATTAATTACCTTGTTATTCTACTTCTATTCTCTTTTTCTCTTATTGCTATTTCTTTTCATTCACTCCCCACCTTTGAGCCCCCTTAGGCTGCCTCTTTGATAAATTCTACTCACAAGGAAACAGAATATTCTAAATAACGACTCCGTGCCTACTAAATATATGAGACTCCTACGTTTTATTCACTTTATCTCCACTTGTTCCCTGCACTGGTCAAGACAATGCTATGCGGCGCCGCCTTCTACCTCCCTTCAGAGCTAGGATCCCGTATTCCCTTCTATCTGTCGAGAACAATCTAATGGCCATATAAAGGATAGATAAGAAAAGCCTGTCAGTTTCACTTGCACAGTGCCTAAACTCAACATTAGAGGAAAAATTCCTGCACTCTACGCCATTAGGTATTGATTATGCTTTAATTATCAGTCAGTCAAAAACAAAAATGCCCTCTTCTTGATTACACATTTTTCGGCTTGGCTGAGCCTCTTTCAAATCAGGGCTATTATTATACACAAAAAATCAACTAAATCAGAATAAACTTGTAACATATGTTGATAATGGATTTAAAATCTGACTAACGTTACATTATTATTTGTTCTTTCTGGTTTCTCGTTATTTTTATTTTATCCTTCCCGAAGCAGATCACATAGTGCCTGATAATGGGAAATTCACCAGGGATGTGGAAAGGTCTGCCTTTGTAACCTGTGAAGCCCTACACAGTGTGCATTCATGGAAAGCAGGGCTGGTCCAATGCTCATCCGCACTACATTCAAGATGGTGGTGCCCAGTGAGGGTCAGATGCACTTTGCACCCCATCCTTGAATGGGGAAATACTACAACCCCTGCTGCCCTTGAAACCCCTGCCTCCAACAACACTTGACAGCATCTCTCAGATAGGAAAGCGTGCACTGGTCAGTGCAGAGCATGGAGTGGACACAAATCCCCATCCAAAGGAGTCCAGGTGTGCATAGCTTGTCAGTATGATGCAAAAAGAATTCAAGGACCAGACGGGGGCATGGACATGAGATGCAGGCTCTCAGGACCTGACAAATGGATACTAACCTTTCCAATCCACAAATAAATGCAAGCAGCCCCTCCTCCATGTCATAGATCTCTTGCACCTCCAAGTCAGGGATGCCCTAGAAATGCGAAACCAGAGGTGGGTTTTAATGGTGAATGACAGTACAAAAAACGGTATGTATAGCTTGATCAAGGAAATATAGAAAACAGGGTGCATTTTCCAAGTGGAGGGCAACTATAGATGGAAAGCAATGAAGGATAGGCATATGGAAAATGGCCCCAGATAGTGATGAGCAAATTTTGAAGGCAGATTACTTAAGGAGAGATTATTAGATGATAACCACAGGTTGTTCATCACCCATAGGTCTGGCTCATCCATCTGTTTCAGGTCTTCTCACCTCTTGGTCTGCTCTAGGGCCTCCGGTAACACCTCATTGGCTTGCTGGCGTTCTTCTGTCTGATGGATCAAATGCCAGTTGATGGTTAGGAGCTGGAAGTAAAAGCTTGCAGACACATCCAATTAGGATGTATACCATAGGTGGAAAAAAATGGTTTCACCGTTTAGCAGCATGAAGAGCATTATTATAGCTACATACCCACATGCTCTGCCCAGTTGTCTTCTGGAGAAGCAGCACGTATACTTCTCCTGGATTTGGTTCATCATTTCCATCTGCACGTTGCTTTGAGGATGATATCCAGAACTCACGGTACCCTGGATAGCAAGGTGTCTGCATAATTGTGACCAAAGCCTGGAAAAAAATTGAGGACCATGAAAAGATTGCAGGGTAATTCATAGAATTTCGCACAAAAGTGGCGCACGCGGCTGGCGCACAGTGTCCCCGTGCGATACACTGCGCCAGCCGCATGCGATAAAATCCATTTCATCGCACAGCGTATTCATGGATTTTAGCCTCCAAAACCAGACATGGTGCAGAGTGGCGCAGCGACCCTGCAGCAGCGCCAGTTACATCCCCAAGATCGCCCTCGCGCAAGGAAAATGCATCAAAATCCCCAATTCATCGCAAATGTCTGCGCTAACCCTGGACCAGTTTACAGGGCTGCCAAACAGCAAACGCCAAGCGGGGAATGTGTATTTCAGGGGTTCGCGGGAAGTTTCACACGCGATCCCAACAGGGTACGTGTATTTCAGGGGTGCGCGTGAAGTTTCACACATGATTCCATCAGGGCACGTGTATTTCGGGGTGCGTGGGAAGATTCACACGCGATTGGCCTGGGTACGTGTATTTCGGGGTGCGCGTGAAGTTTCACATGCGATTCCAGCAGGGTACGTGTATCTCAAGGTGCACGGGAATTTCCATATACGAATTCAGCAGGGTACGTGTATTTCAGGGGTGCGTGGGAAGTTCCACACGCGATTGGCCTGGGTACGTGTACTTCGGGGTGCGCGTGAATTTTCACACATGATTCCAGCAGGGTACGTGTATCTCAAGGTGCGTGGGAATTTCCATACGCAAATTCAGCAGGGTATGTGTATTTCAGGGGTGCACGGAAAGTTCCACACGCGATTGGCCTGGGTACATGTATTTCGGGGTGCGTGGGAAGTTTCACACGCGAATTCAGCAGGGTATGTGTATTTCAGGGGTGCGCAGGAAGTTCCACACGCGATTGCCATGGGTACGTGTATTTCGGGGTGCGCGTGAAGTTTCAAACGCAAATTCAGCAGGGTACATGTATTTCAGGGGTGCGCAGGAAGTTACACACGCGATTGTCCTGGGTACGTGTATTTCATGGATGCGCGTGAATTTTCAGACGCGATTCCATCAGGGCACGTGTATTTTAGGGGTGCACGCGAATTTCCACACGTGATTGCCCTGGGTACGTGTATTTCGGGGTGCATGGGAAGTCTCACACGTGATTTCAGCAGGGTACGTGTATTTCAGGGGTTCCGGGGAGTACTCACGTGAAATGGCCGTGTGGGTCCTCTCAGGTGTTCCCTCTACACCCTCCATGGCGCCTGCAGGCAGCCCACACCACAGGGGACTACCCTGCACCCCTGCTCATGTGCCGCAGGCAGCCCATCCACCATGGGCATGCCCCCCAGCCAAGCCACATATCACCTTGCACTACTGATCAACAACGCATGTCTCCCAGCAGCCCCACCCCCCAGCACTGTGGGGCACCTGCCAGCAGGCCCCCACTCATGTCCCCCTGCATCCACACCCCCCAGCATCCAGGGGCACCCTCCACCAGGCCCCCACTCATGTCCAACTCATGTCTCCCAGCACCCCACCCCCCACCAGTCAGGGGCACCCTCCACCAGGCCCCCACTCATGTCCCCCTGCACCCCCACCCCCCAGCATCCAGGGGCACCCTCCACCAGGCCCCCACTCATGTCCAACTCATGTCCCCCTGCATCCCCACCCCCCAGCAGTCAGGGGCACCCTCCACCAGGCCCCCACACATGTCTCCCAGCACCCCCACCCCCAGCAGTCAGGGGCACCCTCCACCAGGCCCCCACACATGTCCAACTCATGTCCCCCTGCACCCCCACCCCCAGCACTGTGGGGCACCTGCCAGCAGGCCCCCACTCATGTCCAACTCATGTCTCCCAGCACTCCCACCCCCCAGCAGTCAGGGGCACCCTCCACCAGGCCCCCACTCATGTCTCCCAGCACCCCCACCCCCCAGCAGTCGGGTGCACCCTCCACCAGGCCCCCACACATGTCTCCCAGCACCCCCACCCCCCAGCAGTGCAGGACACCTACCAGCAGTCCCCCGCTCATGTCCAACTCATGTCCCCCTGCAACCCCCCCAGCACTGTGGGGCACCTGCCAGCAGGCCCCCACTCATGTCCAACTCATGTCTCCCTGCACCCCCACATCCCAGCAGTCAGGGGCACCCTCTACCAGGACCCCACTCATGTCTCCCAGCACCCCCACCCCCAGCAGTCAGGGGCACCTGCCAGCAGGCCCCCACTCATGTCCAACTCATGTCTTCCAGCACCCCCACCCCCCAGCAGTCAGGGGCACCCTCCACCAGGCCCCCACTCATGTCTCCCAGCACCCCCACCGCCCAGCAGTGCAGGGCACCCGCCAGCAGGCCCCCACTCATGTCTCCCAGCACCGCCACCCCCAGCAGTGCAGGACACCTGCCAGCAGGCCCCCACTCATGTCTCCAAGCACCCCCACCCCCCAGCAGTCAGGGGCACCCTCCACCAGGCCCCCACTCATGTCTCCCAGCACCCCCACCCCCCAGCAATCAGGGGCACCCTCCACCAGGCCCCCACTCATGTCTCCCAGCACCCCCACCCCCCAGCAGTCAGGGGCACCTGCCAGCATGCCCCCACTCATGTCCAACTCATGTCTCCCAGCACCCCCACCCCCCAGCAGTTAGGGGCACCCTCCACCAGGCCCCCACTCATGTCTCCCAGCACCCCCACCCCCAACAGTGCAGGGCACCTGCCAGCAGGCCCCCACTCATGTCTCCCAGCACCCCCACCCCCCAGCAGTGCAGGGCAACTGCCAGCAGGCCCCCACTCATGTCCAACTCATGTCCCCCTGCACCCCCATCCACCAGCACTGTGGGGCACCTGCCAGCAGGCCCCACTCATGTCCAACTCATGTCTCCCTGCACCCCCACCCACCCAGCAGTCAGGGGCACCCTCCACCAGGCCCCCACTCATGTCCCCCTGCACCCCCACCCCCCAGCAGTGCAAGGCACCCGCCAGCAGGCCCCCACTCATGTCTCCCAGCACCCCCACACCCCCAGCAGTCAGGGGCACCTGCCAGCAGGCCCCCACTCATGTCCATCTCATGTCTTGCAGCACCCCCAACCCCCAGCAGTCAGGGGCGCCCTCCACCAGGCCCCCACTCATGTCCCCCTGCACCCCCACCCCCCAGCAGTGCAGGGCACCTGCCAGAAGGCCCCCACTCATGTCTCCCAGCACCCCCACCCCCAGCAGTCAGGGGCACCTGCCAGCAGGCCCCCACTCATGTCCAACCCATGTCTCCCTGCACCCCCACCCCCCAGCAGTCAGGGGCACCCTCCACCAGGCCCCCACTCATGTCTCCCAGCACCCCCACCCCCCAGCAGTCAGGGGCACACTCCACCAGGCCCCCACTCATGTGTCCCAGCGCCCCCACCCCCCAGCAGTGCAGGGCACCTGCCAGCAGGCCCCCACTCATGTCCAACTCATGTCCCCCTGCACCCCCACCCCCCAGCAGTGCAGGGAACCTGCCAGCAGGCCCCCACTCATGTCCAACTCATGCCCCCCCCTTCACCCCACCCCCCAGCACTGTGGGGCACCCTCCACCAGGCCCCCACACATGTCTCCCAGCACCCCCACCCCCAGCAGTCAGGGGCACCCTCCACCAGGCCCCCACACATGTCCAACTCATGTCCCCCTGCACCCCCACCCCCAGCACTGTGGGGCACCTGCCAGCAGGCCCCCACTCATGTCCAACTCATGTCTCCCAGCACTCCCACCCCCCAGCAGTCAGGGGCACCCTCCACCAGGCCCCCACTCATGTCTCCCAGCACCCCCACCCCCCAGCAGTCAGGTGCACCCTCCACCAGGCCCCCACACATGTCTCCCAGCACCCCCACCCCCAGCAGTGCAGGACACCTACCAGCAGGCCCCCGCTCATGTCCAACTCATGTCCCCCTGCAACCCCCCCAGCACTGTGGGGCACCTGCCAGCAGGCCCCCACTCATGTCCAACTCATGTCTCCCTGCACCCCCACATCCCAGCAGTCAGGGGCACCCTCTACCAGGCCCCCACTCATGTCTCCCAGCACCCCCACCCCCCAGCAGTCAGGGGCACCTGCCAGCAGGCCCCCACTCATGTCCAACTCATGTCTTCCAGCACCCCCACCCCCCAGCAGTCAGGGGCACCCTCCACCAGGTCCCCACTCATGTCTCCCAGCACCCCCACCCCCCAGCAGTGCAGGGCACCCGCCAGCAGGCCCCCACTCATGTCTCCCAGCACCGCCACCCCCAGCAGTGCAGGACACCTGCCAGCAGGCCCCCACTCATGTCTCCAAGCACCCCCACCCCCCAGCAGTCAGGGGCACCCTCCACCAGGCCCCCACTCATGTCTCCCAGCACCCCACCCCCTAGCAGTCAGGGGCACCGGCCAGCAGGCCCCCACTCATGTCCAACTCATGTCTCCCAGCACCCCCACCCCCCAGCAATCAGGGGCACCCTCCACCAGGCCCCCACTCATGTCTCCCAGCACCCCCACCCCCCAGCAGTCAGGGGCACCTGCCAGCATGCCCCCACTCATGTCCGAACTCATGTCTCCCAGCACCCCACCCCCCAGCAGTTAGGGGCACCCTCCACCAGGCCCCCACTCATGTCTCCCAGCACCCCCACCCCCAGCAGTGCAGGGCACCTGCCAGCAGGCCCCCACTCATGTCTCCCAGCACCCCCACCCCCCAGCAGTGCAGGGCAACTGCCAGCAGGCCCCCACTCATGTCCAACTCATGTCCCCCTGCACCCCCATCCACCAGCACTGTGGGGCACCTGCCAGCAGGCCCCACTCATGTCCAACTCATGTCTCCCTGCACCCCCACCCACCCAGCAGTCAGGGGCACCCTCCACCAGGCCCCCACTCATGTCCCCCTGCACCCCCTCCCCCCAGCAGTGCAAGGCACCCGCCAGCAGTCCCCCACTCATGTCTCCCAGCACCCCCACCCCCCCAGCAGTCAGGGGCACCTGCCAGCAGGCCCCCACTCATGTCCAACTCATGTCTTGCAGCACCCCCAACCCCCAGCAGTCAGGGGCGCCCTCCACCAGGCCCCCACTCATGTCCCCCTGCACCCCCACCCCCCAGCAGTGCAGGGCACCTGCCAGAAGGCCCCCACTCATGTCTCCCAGCACCCCCACCCCCAGCAGTCAGGGGCACCTGCCAGCAGGCCCTTACTCATGTCCAACCCATGTCTCCCTGCACCCCCACCCCCCAGCAGTAAGGGGCACCCTCCACCAGGCCCCCACTCATGTCTACCAGCACCCCCACCCCCCAGCAGTCAGGGGCACACTCCACCAGGCCCCCACTCATGTGTCCCAGCGCCCCCACCCCCCAGCAGTGCAGGGCACCTGCCAGCAGGCCCCCACTCATGTCCAACTCATGTCCCCCTGCACCCCCACCCCCCAGCAGTGCAGGGAACCTGCCAGCAGGCCCCCACTCATGTCCAACTCATGCCCCCCCCTTAACCCCCACCCCCCAGCACTGTGGGGCACCCTCCACCAGGCCCCCACACATGTCTCCCAGCACCCCCACCCCCCTAGCAGTGCAGGGCACCTGCCAGTAGGCCCCCTCACATGTCCCCCCAACACCTCATGACGATCCATAATCATGGCCCCCATGCCCCCTCAATACACTGCCTATGCCACCCCAGTCCGAACACACCACCAGGTATAACATCCACCCCACAAAGAAATCACCAGCACATGATGGATCCGAAATGGCTAGTCTGCACATCAACATATATCTGTCAAACCCACACAATGACAGCATGTGAATGATAAAACACACATTGTGGCATGCATGATACCAAAGAGAGAATACCACACATTGAAGTACCAAATGATAATGTATTAAACAGAAAAGCAAGGTAATGAAAAGGAACAGAAGAAAATGGAAATAATAAATGAAATCCAGCATGTCCAATAAATGAAAAAGATGCATGAAATCCAAATGAAAAGCAATCCAAAAGCAAGTCTCCAAAGTGTCAGTCTGAGAAAATAAATCCAAGGTGCAAAAATGATGAAAAAACATTGATCCATGGGAAAAAAAATCAACAATCCAAATCCATTGTCAAACTATGTACAAAGTGAACATCCAGGGTCCATGTGCCCAATCCTTTAAATGAAACATATAAAATAAAATCCTACCTAATGAAGAACTATATACAAGAAGTTGGGGCATTGTCCAAATGCCCCAAAAAAAAACAAAACCGAAAGGAAACTTAACACTAAAGAACTATTTACAAGGGCAGCGGGCTAGTCCGACGGCTCACTTCTGGATGTTCCGGGCCAGGGCATCATCGAACTCCTGCTCAATGTCCCGGAGGCGGTCCTCTTCCATGGCCCCGAGGGTCCGCAGGGATGACAACATGTTCTCCTCCAACTCCCTGCGGATTGCCTCGAGGCACTCCACATGGAGTTCTCCGCCCTGACCATCGTGAGCCGTGCCTCTTCCGCCCGCTGCTGCTCCGCATCTATGGCGTGGCCCAACTGCTGCCACACGGAAGACACTTCCCGTCCTGGGTCCTCCTGCCCTCCGGCCGATGCCCGCCCCTCCGATGTCGAAGGCCCCGAGCCATCATGGCTCCCACCTTGTTGCTGCTTCTGCTGTGCCTGTGCCCGTGCCCTGGCTCCTGCTGCCTGCACATCCTCCACCGGCCAGGGTGCAGTCGTTGATGTGGCTACCCCTGCTGGACGTCCGACTCCCGACTGTGGCACTGTGGCTGGGATGTGTCCTCCACCAGCCTGGCCGCACCGTCAGAGGCAGCTCCACACGGCACCCAGGTGACAAATGGGTGGAAAGATGGCACGGAGGATGACTGGCGCATAGGGTGTTCAGTTGAGGAGGGGGTCGGAACAAGCTCCAGCAAACGGAGGAATCCGGACTGGGTAACCTGTCCCAGTAGGCCGACGCGGTCAACGAGCCATTCGAGATGACGTGCAGTCTCCTCACGAAAAGACTGCAGGTCACCTCGCATGGCCCGTTGACGCAACGCCACACCAGTCAGGACAGGCTGACAGCCACGTCCGCAGGCAGAGGAAGGCCAGTTGTTGTAAGCTCATCCCCTGCCTGAAAACGGGTCTGGACGTAGGCATCCCTGCTGGTGCAAGATGATGCACTGACAGGATCAGGGACAGGATTGCACACAGGCACCTCCGCACTGGTCCTGCACTGCACCACTAGCACCAGTAGAATCCCCCTCTCCAGACCCCGTCTCTGTCGTTTGCATGGCCTCCTCCTCCACCAAACCCCCCACCAACCTGGATGACTCCGTGCCATCTTCCCCCGTTGAGCCCTGTGGGGTCCCAGCTGCCCCTTCTGCTGCCGAGGAGTCCAACTCCGACCTCTGCCTCTTGGACCTCCCCCCGGCAGCTGCGGCCTGGGACGCGGCACCGGACTCCTCACTCCCCGACGAGATGACAACCTGGGAGGGGAGCCGGGCCTTGCGTCTCCGGCTGGCGGTGCGATCCCTGCCGCTGTGCTCCACAGCAACTTCTCTGCCCTCTTCATCAGTTGACGCTGCAGACAGGGAGACATAAAACACAGGCATCAGGGCACTGTACAATGGACACATACACACATGACAGTTGTACATGAGTGGCATTGGCAAACCTCAGACATGGCATCACAATCGCCAACACACATGTCATTTCAACTCGCACACATGAGCCATACCACAGCCATATCGCAACAGCCAGCACTATCCATACACATACAACAGCATGAGCAGGCAAAGGTGAGCCAGACATCACATACAACACAGGGAGTGCACTACACATGCACACACACCACCACACCTGCATACATGTATACACCTCTGCCAACTGTCGCAGTGTTGAGATCGGCATCCATGTCACATCTGCCAATCAGTCTTCCACATCCCGGTGTCACATGCATCCATGTTGCATCACTGTTGCACCCTTGTCAAATACACACACATGCACATGTACACAGTGCAGATACATGCAGCTGAAACCAACATCCATGTGTGACATCACGAACATGCCTACTTACATACACATTCATTCAAACATGTGTGCCCACACATCTGCACTTGGCATGCAAGCCTACACACACAAGCACCATCCATGTCTCACACATGAGAGCCCTCGCATGTGTTAGCCTCACGGCCCTGTACACCTCCCCATACTTGGCCCCATAAAAACACATGTGCAACCTGCACACTACTGGCACCACACCACACGAACAGCTTACAATCAGGATGCATGTACACTTACCGCTCGACTCCAGACGGGTCTGCTTCTCAAGGACCTGGACGTTGAGCACTGGGAATATGCATTTCAGGACCCTCATCTGATCTTCCGACAAGTGTCCCCAGCGCCCCTTAGCATCCGCTGCCTTCAAGAGGCGCCAGGCCTTGTTGAGGGTCCTGGACCTGAAGTCCTCCTAGCACTTCTTGACATGATGGAATAGGCGGACTGCCACCCCCTCCGCGTTGATGGCAGTCACGATGTCCGTCCAGATCCGAGTCCGTCCTTCCTTGTCGGCGTGCAAACTTCTGAAGAGGGCATCATACTGCCCCAGGACTTACTCCACCAGGACACCAACTTCGGTGGCAGTGAAGCTGGTGCCCCTCTGCCTCTCTGGCTGGGGGTTGCCAGTGGTGCCAGATGTGGCAGTGCCCGACATGACAATCCCAGAGGCAGGAGTGGGTGGGCAACTGGGTCCTGGGGCTGATCTGTGGAGCGATGGAATCCCAGTCGGGAGTCTTCGGTTCCAGCAGGGGTGGTCACAGCAACAGCACCCCTGGCTGATGTGCAGGCAGCAAATGGCAGGGCACGTGGGCAGCAGGCAGTCAGGCAGCAGCAGATGGCAGGTGGGAGCATGCTCGGGTCTCTGGGGGGCAGTAATTTGGCCTTCTGGGCAGGAGCGTGGTCTTCCGTGTGCTTACGCGTGGCCAGCTTGATACGGAGTGATTTGGCACATGAAAATCCAGCACGTCTGCGTGTAATTCGAGGAAAGGTCCTTAGCGCGTAAGCGCGTTAGCACACGTACGCGAATTCATTGGCCCAAAGGCCCCCAGCATGTAGGCGCGTCTATGACGTTAGGCTCACGTGCGTTTTTCATGGCGCGTAGAAAAAATAAGCACGTCAGAGTGTCAAAGCGTGTAATTGGAGGATAGGGCCTTAGCGCGTACACGCGTAAGTGACGCTGGACGTGTGGGCATGTTTAAAAGGTACGTGTAGAACGCCATTTCCTTGTACGTGCTTTTTGTCGAGAGCGAGTGGGTGAAATCTGTACTTCTTGTCGGTTCACATGCGATTTACTTCACGGCGTTCCAAGTTCGTACTCCCTGTTACCTCTGACAGCTTTTTCTCTTTTTGTCTTTTTCGTGGGCCTGTTTCCTCAAACAGCGTTCACTTCTCCTGTTGTCCTGTCTCCTCAGGCAGCGTACAATTCTTCTTTTGGCGGGGGTGTTGCCAACACGCACACGCGCGTCTTTCTCACGCTATTTTTCCAGGCAGACGGTGAGTCGAGCACGTATTTAACATCTGTGCTTGCCCTGTGTGTCGCGTACCCCTTCAGAGGTCATTCTAAGCTGCGTGTGACATGTATACGTTCATTTTTGTGTTTCTGGGTGCCACAGCGTAGTGCAGGTTTATTTTTCCACGCACGTGGTCTAGGAGGGATTGCGTGCACATTATCTCCCTTTTTTGGGGTGCCTGTGCGTTGCGTGACCCGTCATCTTCCCCCAGGGGTCACATACAGCCTTGCTAGAGCACTAGGGTACCAATTCCATCTAGTACCCTACCCCTTTGACCCTCAATTGCCCAGGACAATAGTTTACTGCAACTCCCATACGCACAACAACATCAGTGCCATGGTTGGGAGGCGAGCAAGCGGTAAGGGTGGCAAAGGTGGCCGAGCCTCAAGAGGTGGTTGTGGTGGATACGGTAGGGGACGTGGCCGGGACTTGCAGGGTGCCCCTAGCCCCCCATGTGTGGAGGACCAGTCAGGGACACCCATGCCCCCCCCTGGTTGAGGGTAACGTGGCTGACACCATCCCAGCTCAGCCCTTGTTGGACCAGCCCATTGTGGCACCAGACCTGGCACAGGGTGACTCCAGGGCTGACTTCCAGGTCAGCAGGTCTAGGCCACTTGTGGTGGTGCACGTTGGTGTCACCAGGCCACGTGGATCAGGGGCAGCAATGTCATCTGCTGCCCGGAGTAGGCAGGGTGGGGAGGCTGCAGGGGCAGCTGCGGCTCCATCCCCCCAGCTCTGAGTCTCCCAGCCGGGACAGTATCGGTCCCATTCCATCCTGCTGACGTTCCCCCTGACTACATCACACTTCCTCTAATGCCTGCACCAAGTCCCATGGTGAGTGTTCATTCCCACACTCCTAGTCCACAGTCCACCAGGGCTCCTGCCCCTAGTGTCCAGAGCGGCGTAGGACACTCAGGATCCCCACCACCTTCCAAGCGGAAGAGGAAGAGTGCTCGTCCAGTACAGGCTGATGCCCCAGACACGGCAACACAGTCCGGCCCAAAAAGGAAGCCCAGCTTCAATCAGGCCGAACTTGATGCACTTGTGGAGTATGTGTCCGCAAATGACAGCGAAATGGTGATTACTGCAGGATGCAAGACCACACCTGCACAATGTCTGGCACACTGGCAGACCATCGCAGACATCATAAGTGCCCTTGGATTCGTGAGGCGCAGAGCTAATGATTGCTTCAAGCGCTGGAATGACCTGAAGCGCAGGGCAAAGAAAAAGCTGGCCTCAAGTCATGCCGCTACTCTAGTGACTGGAGGTGGGTCTCCAGCAGAGGACATTGAACTCACTCCACACGAGTATGTTGCTGGGACCTACGTCACGGAGGGACAGATCAAAGGCGTGGGAGACCTGCCAGATTACGAGGCATTGTCCGGTGAGTGCACATGCATGTGTGTGTCATCCATGTGCATGGTGTGTGTGTGAGGGCTTCTGATTGAGTGCCAGGTGAGGGTGTGTGTGCCTGAGTGGTTTGGGTCACCCATGTGCTTCATCCAATACATTCTGCGCACCAGGATTTGGGTATTGCAGTATCCCTTCTGGCAACAGTAGACATTTAGCCCAACCTCACGCCAGTTGCCCTTGAAGTGTCATCTTGCCACAACATTGTTGCGTATTATTCTGTGTTCATTCAGGCTGATTGTTTGCTTTCCACCACTTTCACTAGGCATTTCTCAGTCCTATTGTCACATGTGTGACATGGCTATGGTACATGCCATCTGTGTGATGGCATGTGCCATGTATGTGTATTGGACATGCCAATCACAGGCCAATGTGTGATGGCACTGCTAGCCAGCATTCAGCAAATGTGTTGGTCTTCCTTCTTGGTGTCATCAATGTGTGCCATTTGCCTCCCCTTCATACGCAGTGACAGTGCATTCATGGGAGGGTTATAGTCATGTGGGACATGTGTCAATGAAGTACTGGTTCTGATGCTTCTCAGCCCTAATTGTGTGCCATGGTGCTAATGCCTGTTCCCATTTATTTTCTTTCATGTCTTTGCAGGGGATGACGCACTTGATACTGCTGGGGTTGTGGAGATGGTGCAGACCCAGGAGGGGTCTCAGCCCCGACCGGGCACCAGTGAGGGACGTGGTGTGATGGTGGGTGAGAACCCACACTTGCTGCAGACCATTCTCTCAAGAGGTGTCTCTGGGTGCACCTCCCCCGAGCTCTATTCAGGTGTCGATTCGGATGATGAGACCTATGTGCCGTCGCAGGTAAGTGTTTCTGGGAGGGATTCTGTACTGGCCAACCTACCTGCACCAGGGGTAGAACCCTCAATGGGGATGTCAGTGTTGGTAGGTCCGCCTTTGGTGGTTACGGATGCAGGGTCACACTCCGCAACATCTGATCCTGTTCCTGGGCCAGCAGATCAGAGGGGGAATGCAGTCCTGCAGCCTCAGGCAGTGCCGGCACAGCAAGGCGCAGTTCACCTTGCCCCAGACAGGTGTGGTGCCCGCCGACGTGGTGGCCATACGCCACCTGGCAATACCGCATGGGAGCAATCCATATACGGTATGGCAAACCAACAGGCAGCATCATCTGAGATGATGGCTCAGGCCATGGATAGGGTGGCCACTTCCATTGTCCCCCAAGAAAGGCTGATGGAGCAACTACAGCAGGCAACAGACTCAATTTGCCAGTCACATAGGGAGAACATGTTGGCGTCCAACAGGGACAGACGGGCGGCTCTGGAGACTCTGCGGGAAGCCATTTCTATTGAGTCCCAGGGCCACAGGGAAGCCCTGAGGGTGGAACTCCGTCAGCTCAGGGAGACTCTTGTTGAGCTTGAGGCTTCAACTGACACGAGGACAGAACAGTAGCTGGAGCGGCTCACAAGTACGCTCTCAGCTGAGATGCAGGCAACTCGGGAGGAGGTCCGGGCATCCCGTGAGTTGTTGCATGGGGACCTCCGCACGATTATCCTCCAGAACCAGCCCTTCCACACCCGCATGCTTGCTGCCATGGAGGACCAGACTAGGGCTTTGCGTGGGCTGCCTCCCATAGTACCATCTCCTCCTGATGCAGCTGCAGAGGGGGAGGAGCAGCGATTCTCTCACAATAGGGTAGCCGTGCAGGCCATGAGCCCATGGAGGTGTTTTTTTTCCCAAAACACAGGTGGGTTTTGGTGTGCACCCTGTCCTCGGACCTCCTGGGTGGCCTCCCCCAGCCCCCCTGGCCCATACATGGCCATTTTTGATTTTTGATTTTTGATTTTTGATTTTTGATTTTTTTTACAGTGTGTTGCCTTGTGTGGCTCTCGTGGGCATACGCTGTATTGTGGCTGGGCACATGCAGGCTTGTCCTGAATTTGGGTTAGATGCTTGGGTTTGTGAGACACACACCCCTCCTGCTTCCCGTTTCCATGGGCTTGCAAAGGGTGTGCCCAAGTGACATTGACTTACACAGTGACGTTGGACTCCCATGTGCTGTGTGGTCAGTCTGTAGTCAATACTGTGTATACATTCCTAGTGCATATTGTTGTTGTATTGTACACTGCATGGTGTATTGATATGTGCCTCTGCATCCATCTCATCCTCCTGATTTGAAGGTCCATTCCTCATTTCTTCACAAGGCCGTCTACTTTGGAGATGGAGTCCATGTTGTAAGCAGTGCACCTACACTTTTGCGTGGCGCTAACACTGTACAGTTGGAAGTGGTCGATGTGCTGGCATTATCAGGTAGTGAGACTACCAATTTTTTAAATCCGTACTGTCATGTTTATGGTAGGTTTGAGGTTGTGTAGGTGATTTGTATTATTGCTAAATATTTGGTCATGTGTGTTGTTGGTCCTGCATTACTGTGAGCATTTCATGTGTGGCCAGTTTCCATTAGGGACACTGTACTTTGTGACTCTTGTGTCATGTTGTGGGGATTACTTTCTTTGCTCTCACATAGCATGACATGCCATGGTGTGTTGTGTGGCGGTGCCGGGGAGGGGTTGTGTGACATGGCACTGTTCTCATGTTGTATTTTGCAAGTGGGTATTCATTTTTGCTGCATAGAAGTGTGTCTTTTGATGACACTGCATTGGTGGTGTTTGTGTAGGTAGGGATGCACACATTGTGACACCTCCAGGTGAACAATCTCAGGCTGCTATGGTTGTGACAGTTGACTGTCCCTTCATTCATCATCATTGTCAGATTGAGTCATCATTGATTATCAGATGGCATGTGCACAGGGGTGTGATTTCTTTGTGAAGTAATTAGCCACAAGCTGTGTGCGGGCTGCCTCACCTTGTGCCCTTTCCCCTCCCATGCGCAGAGTGCGTGTATGTGGTTGGGGATGTGTGGGCACCACCATGTCCACAGCCGGGCCCCGACGTGTTGCAACATTGTGCAGGAGACATGCTGCCACTATGATCCTGCACACTACTGGGGGAGCGTATAACAGCTGCCCGCCAGAACGGTCAAGGGAGCGAAAGCGTGACTTGAGCACTCCGAATGTGCGCTCCACTATGCCCAAGGTTGCAATATGGGCTGTGTTGTATTTTACCTCGGGAGGCGTGATGGGGTTCCGAATTGGGGTCATCATGTGGGTGCTCAGAGGGTAGGCACTGTCCCCTGGGGAGGTTGTGATGGGTATCATTAGTGGGGTAGTGACATTACTCTGCATCTGACATGCATGCGTGTGCAGTGGCATTTATACTCACCAAGCAGCCATGCATCGCCATGCCGCCCAGCTTCCATGTCCCGGTTTAGGGTTGACATCCTGTAAATGAAGCTGTCGTGGGTGGACCCTGGATAGTTGGCATATACTGAGGTGATGATTCCCTTGGCATCACATACTACCTGGACGTTGATGGAATGCCAGTGCTTGCGGTTTCTATAGATGTGCTCAGATGCCCTGGGGGGACGTAGAGCCACATGGGTGCAATCAATGGCACCTAGCACTTTGGGGAATTGTGCCACCCCGTAGAAATCCTGGATGACAGCCTGCCTTTCTGCAGGTGTCCTGGGCAGGGATATGTGCCTGCGGACTGATGGGCATGCAGTGATGATGGACAACACCTGGTGTAGGCACCGTGACTGTGTGGCCTGTGACACCCCCCCCCCCACTATGGCACTTGTCTGCTGAAATTATCCAGTAGCCAAGAAGTGCAGTACATTGAGGACCTACTCCAGGGGGCTGAGTGCTTGGGAGCACAGGGTGGGTGATGTGAGGTCATCCTCCCACTCACTGACCAGGTTGAGTATTATGTGAGGTGGAAACCTGTACCTCCCATACACCTGGTCATCAGGCATACCAAAAAGGCTGGTTCTGGGTGTAAAGATTCTGGTCCTGACTATCCTCCTCCTCCTCCTGCGGTATCCCACAGCCACTGCTGCTAGGAACGGTATATTCATCCTGGCGTCTGAGCTTGTTTGTTGTTTGCGCGCACTTTTATTCTGCGCGGGTCGACGTACGCCTGCTTCATGCGAGTCAACGTGCGCCTGCTTCATGCTGGCGTACGTGTTTCCGGATTGGACCGTCTTTTTTGGCGCGTTGTAGGCGACTGTGTAAATCTTCCCGCCCACTCCAGGAATACACGTAACATGCTCTCCCAGGCCCAGTCACGTGTGGAAGGTCATGCGAACCCCGTAATACACGTACCCTGCTGATATCGCGTGTGGAAGTTTACGCGGACCCGTAATACACGTACCTGCTGAAATCGCGTGTAAAACTACCCACGCACCCCTGAAATACATGTACCCAGGCCAATCGCACTGCTGGGGGGTGGGGGGCTGGGAGACATGAGTGGGGTCCTGCTGGCAGGTGCCCTGCACTGCTGGGGTGTGGGGGTGCTGGGAGACATGAGTGGGGGCCTGCTGGCGGGTGCCCTGCACTGCTGGGGGATGGGGGGTGCTGGGAGACATGAGTGGGGGCCTGGTGGAGGGTGCCCCTGACTGCTGGGGGGTGGGGGTGCTCGGAGACATGAGTTGGACATGAGTGGGGGCTTGCTGGCAGGTGCCCCACAGTGCTGGGGGTGGGGGTGCAGGGGGACATGAGTTGGACATAAGTGGGGGCCTGCTGGCGGGTTCCCTGCACTGCTGGGGTGTGGGGGTGCTGGGAGACATGAGTGGGGGCCTGGTGGAGGGTGCCCCTGACTGCTGGGGGTTGGGGGTGCTCGGAGACATGAGTTGGGCATGAGTGGGGGCCTGCTGGCAGGTGCCCCACAGTGCTGGGGGGTGGGGGTGCAGGGGGACGTGAGTTGGACATAAGTGGGGGCCTGCTGGTGGGTTCCCTGCACTGCTGGGGGGTGGGGGTGCTGGGAGACATGAGTGGGGGCATGGTGGAGTGTGCCCCTGACTGCTGGGGGGTGGGGGTGCAGGGAGAAATAAGTTGGACATGAGTGGGGGCCTGGTAGAGGGTGCCCCTGGATGCTGGGGGTTGGGGGTACAGGGGGACATGATTGGGGGCCTGGTGGATGCTGGGGGTGGGGGTGCTAGGAGACATGAGTTGGACATGACTGGGGGCCTGCTGGCAGGTGCCCCTGACTGCTGGGGGTGGGGGTGCTGGGAGACATGAGTGGGGGCCTTGTGGAGGGTGCCCCTGGATGCTGGATGGTGGGGGTTCAAGGGGACATGAGTGGGGGCCTGCTGGCAGGTGCCCCTGGATGCTGGGGTGTGGGGATGCAGGGGGACATGAGTGGGGGCCTGGTGGAGGGTGCCCCTGGATGCTGGGGGGTGGGGGTGCTGGGAGACATGAGTTGGACATGAGTGGGGGCCTGCTGGCAGGTGCCCCTGGATACTGGGGGGTGGGGGTGCAGGGGGACATGAGTGTGGGCCTGGTGGAGGGTGCCCCTGGATGCTGGGGGGTGGCGGTGCTGGGAAACATGAGTTGGACATGAGTGGGGGCCTGCTGGCAGGTGCCACACAGTGCTGGGGGTGGGGGTGCCGGGGGACATGAGTTGGACATGAGTGGGGGCCTGCTGGCAGGTGCCCTGCACTGCTGGGGGTGGGGCTGCTGGGAGACATGAGTGGGGGCCTGCTGGCAGGTTCCCTGCACTGCTGGGGGTTGGGGGTGCTGGGAGACATGAGTGGGGGCCCAGTGGAGGGTGCCCCTGACTGCTGGGGGTGGGGGTGCAGGGAGACATGAGTTGGACATGAGTGGGGGCCTGGTGGAGGGTGCCCCTGGATGCTGGGGGGTGGGGGTGCTGGGAGACATGCGTTGGTGGGCAGTAGTGCAAGGTGACATGTGGGTTGGCTGGGGGGCATGGTCATGGTGGATGGGCTGCCTGCGGGACATGTGCAGGGGTGCAGGGTAGTCCCCTGTGGTGTGTGCTGCCTGCAGGGGCCTTGGAGGGTGTAGAGGGAACACCTGGGAAGACCCACACGGCCAATTCCCGTGTAGTACTCCCCGGCACCCCCGAAATACACATAGGCTGCTGGATTCGCGTGTGGAACTTCCTGCGCACCCGAAGTACTCGTACCCTGCTGAAATCGCGTGTGGAAGTTCACGCGCACACCGAAATACACGTACCCTGAAAATTTGCGTGTGAAACTTCCCGCGCACCTTGGAATACACGTACCCTGCTGAAATCGCGTGCAAAACTTCACGCGCACCCCGAAATACACGTACCAAGGACAATCGCGTGTGGAAATTCCCGCGCACCCCAAAATACACGTACCCAGGCCAATCGCGTGTGGAACTTCCTGCGCACCCCGAAATACACGCACATGCTATTTTTCACACAGCGGGTGTCCGTGTTTGTCGCGTACCCCTTTGCACCTCATTTGTCCCAGAGGGCCACAGTATGGGGCATTCATCATAGCTGTATATATGTGCTTTTTGTTAGCGCACATTTTGGCACACATTTATTTCAGGCGTAGGGACGCTACCGCCTGCTTTCTTGTGGCGGACTTGTTTGGCCCTGTGCGCGTCTTTGCCCGTGTGCTGGTTTGCCCTATTCGATTCTATGAATACGAGTTGTAGGCAAGCGTGTGGGCGTTCCGTGCACTTGCCTCCTGTACTTCCCCCGTGACGCCCATATTTTCACGCGTTGTTCCCCATTCCGAGTGTTACGGCCCGTTTTCTGCCTACTTTTGTTATGTGCGCCACGCTATGTGCGATTTCGCTGTGGCCGTGGCGCACGCCGTTGGATGACATGTGCGCCGGCGTGCGCCACGCACTTTTTCAGCGCACATCCAATATTTTTCTCGCGCACGGACTTCCATGAATCGATGTGCGCTAGTTTCCCTGCGATTTTCACACTTGCACTGCGATTTGCACGTTTTGGCACCTCTGCGCCGGAATTTTCGGCGCACATTAATTCCATGAATCAGCCAGATGATCTTCTAGGGCATGGGTGCACAACATACAGGCCCGCGCGCCAGTTGCGGCCCGCCATGCTCTTTTGTCTGGCCCGCGAGGCACAAAGACTTTCCTAATGGAGGGCGGCCCGCAAGCAGCATCGGCCGCCCTCCATTAGGAAAGTCTTTGTTGTCTTCCAGGCCGGACAAAACACTTGCCCTCATTGGCTCAGCACACACGCACCACGTCGCTCCTATGAGCCATGTAGTGCGTGTGGCCTGCACCAATGGAGGGCCAGCACTACGGCTGGCGTGGTCCATAAGGCTTGATGCCTGATGGCATTTCAGCCTTGGACCACGCCAGCCGTAGTACGATTCCAGCGACTTCCAGCTTACCTGCCTTCCAGCACGTCGCTGGTAAGTGGTCTGTTTGTGTTTATGTGTCGGGTCTGTTTTGCTGTATGTTTGTGTGTATATGTTGAGATGCGGGGGTGGGGGGGTGTCAGATGTGTATGAATGTTTGGATTAATGTTTTTTGTGTGTATGTTGAAATGCGGGGATGGGTGGGTGTCGGATGTGTATGAATGTTTGGATTGTAATGTTTTTTGTGTGTTTGTTGAGATGCGGGGGTGTCGGATGTGTATGAATGTTTGGATTTTAATGTTTTTTGTGTGTATGTTGAGGTGCGGGGGTGTCGGATGTGTATGAATGTTTGGATTTGAATGTTTTTTGTGTGTATGTTGAGATGCGGGGGTGAGGGGGTGTCGGATGTTTATGAATGTTTGGATTTTAATGTTTTTTGTGTGTATGTTGAGATGCAGGGCTGGGGGGGTGTCGGATGTGTATGAATGTTTAGATTTTAATGTTTTTTGTGTGTATGTTGAGAAGCGGGGGTGAGGGGGGTGTTGGATGTGTATGAATGTTTGGATTTGAATGTTTTTTGTGTGTATGTTGAGATGCGGGGGTGTCAGATGTGTATGAATGTTTGGATTTGAATGTTTTTTGTGTGTATGTTGAGATGCAGGGGTGGGGGGTGTCGGATGTGTATGAATGTTTGGATTTTTAATGTTTTTTGTGTGTATGTTGAGATGCGGGGTTGTCGGATGTGTATGAATATTTGGATTTGAATGTTTTTTGTGTGTATGTTGAGATGCGGAGGTGGGGGGTGTCGGATGTGTATGAATGTTTGGATTTGAATGTTTTTTGTGTGTATGTTGAGATGCGGGGGTGTCGGATGTGTATGAATGTTTGAATTTTAATGTTTTTTGTGTGTATGTTGAGATGCGGGTGGGGGTGTCGGATGTGTATGAATGTTTGGATTTGAATGTTTTTGTGTGTATGTTGAGATGCGGGGGTGTCGGATGTGTATGAATGTTTGGATTTGAATGTTTTTTGTGTGTATGTTGAGATGCGGGGGTGGAGGGGTGTCGGATGCGTATGAATGTATTGATTTGAATGTTTTTTGTGTGCATGTTGAGATGCAGGGGTGGGAGGGTGTCGGATGTGTATGAATGTTTGGATTTGAATGTTTTTTGTGTGTATGTTGAGATGCGGGGGCGGATGTGTGATGGGGGTGTCGGACGTGTATGATTGTTTGGATTTGAATGTTTTTTGTGTGTATGTTGAGATGCAGGGGTGGGGGTGTCGGGTGTGCATGAATGTTTGTGTTGGAGTGTAAGTGCGGTGTATGTTGAGATGCAGGGTCTGTATGTGTGCATGCTTGCTAGTTTGTATGCTGATTTGTGCGGTGGGGGTTCTGGTCTGTATGGGTGCATGTTTGAGAGTGTGTGCTGAGTTGGGGGGTTTGGGTCTGTATGGGTGCATGTTTGAGAGTGTGCTGATTTGGGGGGTGGGGGTTCGGGTCTGTATGGGTGCATGTTTGTGTGTGTGCTGAGTTGGAGGGTTTGGGTCTGTATGGGTGCATGTTTGTGTATGTTCTGAGTTGGGGTTGGGGGTTTGGAGTTGGGGGTGGGGGGTTTGGGTCTGTAAGGGTGCTGGTTTGTGTGTGTGCTGATTTGGGGGGTGGGGGGTTTGGAGTTGGGGCGTGGGGGGTTCGGGTGTGTATGGGTGCTTGTTTGAGAGTGTGCTGATTTGGGGGGCTGGGGGTTCAGAGTTGGTGGGTGGGGGGTTCGGGTCTGTATGGGTGCATGTTTGTGTGTGTGCTGAGTTGGGGGGTGGGGGGTTCGGGCCTGTATGGGTGCATGTTTGTGTGAGTGCTGAGTTGGGGGGTGGGGGTTCGGGTCTGTATGGGTGCATGTTTGTGTGTGTGTGCTGAGTTGGGGGGTGGGGGGTTCGTGTCTGTATGGGTGCTTGTTTGAGAGTGTGCTGATTTGGGGGGTGGGGAGTTCGGGTCTGTGTGGGTGCATGTTTGTGTGTGTGCTGAGTTGGGGGGTGGGGGGTTCGGGTCTGTATGGGTGCTTGTTTGAGAGTGTGCTGATTTAGGGGGTGGGGAGTTCGGGTCTGTATGGGTGCATGTTTGTGTGTGTGCTGAGTTGGGGGGTGGGGGATTCGGGTCTGTATGGGTGCTTGTTTGAGAGTGTGCTGATTTGGAGGGTGGGGGGTTCGGGTCTGTATCGGTGCATGTTTGAGAGTGTGTGTGCTGAGTTGGGGGGTGGGGGGTTCGGGTCTGTATGGGTGCTTGTTTGAGAGTGTGCTGATTTGGAGGGTGGGGGGTTCGGGTCTGTATGGGTGCTTGTTTGAGAGTGTGCTGATTTAGGGGGTGGGGAGTTCGGGTCTGTGTGGGTGCATGTTTGTGTGTGTGCTGAGTTGGGGGGTGGGGGGTTCAGGTCTGTATGGGTGCTTGTTTGAGAGTGTGCTGATTTGGAGGGTGGGGGGTTCGGATCTGTATCGGTGCATGCTTGAGAGTGTGTGTGCTGTGTTGGGGAGTGGGGGTTCAGGTCTGTATGGGTGCTTGTTTGAGAGTGTGCTGATTTGGAGGGTGGGGGGTTCGGGTCTGTATCGGTGCATGCTTGAGAGTGTGTGTGCTGAGTTGGGGGGTGGGGGTTCGGGTCTGTATGGGTGCTTGTTTGAGAGTGTGCTGATTTGGAGGGTGGGGGGTTCGGGTCTGTATTGGTGCATGCTTGAGAGTGTGTGTGCTGAGTTCAGGGGTGGGGGTTCGGGTCTGTATGGGTGCATGTTTGTGTGTGTGTGCTGAGTTCCGGGGTTCGGGTCTGTATGGGTGCATGTCTGTGTGTGTTCTGAGTTGGGGGTGGGGGTTTGGAGTTGGGGGGTGGGGGGTTCGGGTCTGTAAGGGTGCTGGTTTGTATGTGTGCTGATTTGGGGGGTGGGGGGTTTGGAATTTAGGGTGGGGGGTTCAGGTGTGTATGGATGCTTGTTTGAGAGTGTGCATTTTTGGGGGGCTGGGGGTTCAGAGTTGGGGGTGGGGGTTCGGGTCTGTATGGGTGCATGTTTGTGTGTGTGTGCTGAGTTGGGGGGTGGGGGGTTCGGGTCTGTATGGGTGCTTGTTTGAGAGTGTGCTGATTTGGGGGGTGGGGAGTTCGGGTCTGTGTGGGTGCATGTTTGTGTGTGTGCTGAGTTGGGGGGTGGGGGGTTCGGGTCTGTATGGGTGCTTGTTTGAGAGTGTGCTGATTTAGGGGGTGGGGAGTTCAGGTCTGTATGGGTGCATGTTTGTGTGTGTGCTGAGTTGGGGGGTGGGGGATTCGGGTCTGTATGGGTGCTTGTTTGAGAGTGTGCTGATTTGGAGGGTGGGGGGTTCGGGTCTGTATCGGTGCATGCTTGAGGGTGTGTGTGCTGAGTTGGGGGGTGGGGGGTTCGGGTCTGTATGGGTGCTTGTTTGAGAGTGTGCTGATTTGGAGGGTGGGGGGTTCGGGTCTGTATGGGTGCTTGTTTGAGAGTGTGCTGATTTAGGGGGTGGGGAGTTCGGGTCTGTATGGGTGCATGTTTGTGTGTGTGCTGAGTTGGGGGGTGGGGGGTTCGGGTCTGTATGGGTGCTTGTTTGAGAGTGTGCTGATTTGGGGGGTGGGGGGTTCGGATCTGTATCGGTGCATGCTTGAGAGTGTGTGTGCTGTGTTGGGGGTGGGGGTTCGGGTCTGTATGGGTGCTTGTTTGAGAGTGTGCTGATTTGGAGGGTGGGGGGTTCGGGTCTGTATCAGTGCATGTTTGTGTGTGTGTGCTGAGTTGGGGGGTGGGGGGTTCGGGTCTGTATGGGTGCTTGTTTGAGAGTGTGCTGATTTGGGGGGTGGGGAGTTCGGGTCTGTGTGGGTGCATGTTTGTGTGTGTGCTGAGTTGGGGGGTGGGGGGTTCGGGTCTGTATGGGTGCTTGTTTGAGAGTGTGCTGATTTAGGGGGTGGGGAGTTCAGGTCTGTATGGGTGCATGTTTGTGTGTGTGCTGAGTTGGGGGGTGGGGGATTCGGGTCTGTATGGGTGCTTGTTTGAGAGTGTGCTGATTTGGAGGGTGGGGGGTTCGGGTCTGTATCGGTGCATGCTTGAGGGTGTGTGTGCTGAGTTGGGGGGTGGGGGGTTCGGGTCTGTATGGGTGCTTGTTTGAGAGTGTGCTGATTTGGAGGGTGGGGGGTTCGGGTCTGTATGGGTGCTTGTTTGAGAGTGTGCTGATTTAGGGGGTGGGGAGTTCGGGTCTGTATGGGTGCATGTTTGTGTGTGTGCTGAGTTGGGGGGTGGGGGGTTCAGGTCTGTATGGGTGCTTGTTTGAGAGTGTGCTGATTTGGAAGGTGGGGGGTTCGGATCTGTATCGGTGCATGCTTGAGAGTGTGTGTGCTGTGTTGGGGGTGGGGGTTCGGGTCTGTATGGGTGCTTGTTTGAGAGTGTGCTGATTTGGAGGGTGGGGGGTTCGGGTCTGTATCAGTGCATGCTTGAGAGTGTGTGTGCTGAGTTCGGGGGTGGGGGTTCGGGTCTGTATGGGTGCATGTTTGTGTGTGTGCTGAGTTCGGGGGTTCGGGTCTGTATGGGTGCATGTCTGTGTGTGTTCTGAGTTGGGGGTGGGGGTTTGGAGTTGGGGGGTGGGGGGTTCGGGTCTGTAAGGGTGCTGGTTTGTGTGTGTGCTGATTTGGGGGCTGGGGGGTTTGGAGTTGGGGTGTGGGGGGTTCAGGTGTGTATGGATGCTTGTTTGAGAGTGTGCATTTTTGGGGGGCTGGGGGTTCAGAGTTGGGGGTGGGGGTTCGGGTCTGTATGGGTGCATGCTTGTGTGTGTGTGCTGAGTTGGGGGGTGGGGGTTCGGGTCTGTATGGGTGCTTGTTTGAGAGTGTGCTGATTTGGTGGGTGAGGAGTTTGGGTCTGTATGGGTGCTTATTTGTGTGTGTGCTGAGTTGGGGGGTGGGGGTTCGGGTCTGTATGGGTGCATATTTGTGTGTGTGTGCTGAGTAGGGGGTCCAACTGTCATAGGGCCTCATTACAACCCAGGCGTTAAGGATTTAACGGGGCCGCCGGCGCCGTTAACACTTAACGCCTGATTACCATTTTAACGCCTGCTCTTAGCAGGCGTTAAAATGCAAGGCGCTAACCCGCCTTGGTGCTAATAACGGCACCGTAATTTACAGTGCCGTAATTAGCGCCTTCCCCACTCCCATTATGCCCTATGGGGCAAAAATTTGAATGGGGAAGGGTAAATGGGGAATGGGGATTTACCACCCCACTCACCTTGGAATGGGGCGGTAAATCCGCCATCCACCATGGTGTAAACCGAGTTTACACCATGGTGGTAAAGTAGGGAACTTACCGCCTGGGTTGCAATGAGGCCCATAGTGTTTGGTTGGGGGTGGGGGCCATGGGGCATAGTGTTTGGTTGAGGGTGAGGAGGCCATGGGGCATAGTGTTTGGTTGGGGGTGGGGGCCATGGGGCATAGTGTTTGGTTGGGTGTTGAGGGTGCCATGGGGCATAGTGTTTGGTTGGGGGTTGGGGCCATGGGACATAGTGTTTGGTTGGGTGTTGAGGGTGCCATGGGGCATAGTGTTTGGTTGGGGGTGAGGGTGCCATGGGGCATAGTGTTTGGTTGAGGGGTGGGGGCCATGGGGCATAGTGTTTGGTTGTGGGTGAGGAGGCCATGGGACATAATGTTTGGTTGGGGTGGGGGCCATGGGGCATAGTGTTTGGTTGGGTGTTGAGCGTGCCATGGGGCATAGTGTTTGGTTGGGGTTGAGGGTGCCATGTGGCATAGTGTTTGGTTGAGGGGTGGGGGCCATGGGGCATAGTGTTTGGTTGAGGGGTGGTGGTGCCATGGGGCATAGTGTTTGGTTGAGGGGTGGGGGCCATGGGGCATAGTGTTTGGTTGAGGGGTGGGGGTGCCATGGGGCATAGTGTTTGGTTGAGGGGTGGGGGCCATGGGGCATAGTGTTTGGTTGAGGAGTGGGGGTGCCATGGGGCATAGTGTTTGGTTGGGGTTGAGGGAGCCATGGGGCATAGTGTTTGGTTGGGGGTGAGGGGATCATGGGGCACAGTGTTTGGTTGGGGGTGGTTGCCATGGGGCATAGTGTTTGGTTGGGTGTTGAGGGTGCCATGGGGCATAGTGTTTGGTTGTGGGTGAGGGTTCCATGGGGCATAGTGTTTGGTTGAGGGGTGGGGGTGCCATGGGGCATAGTGTTTGATTGAGGGGTGGGGGTGCCATGGGGCATAGTGTTTGGTTGAGGGGTGGGGGCCATGGGGCATAGTGTTTGGTTGAGGGGTGGGGGCCATGGGGCATAGTGTTTGGTTGGGGGTGAGGGTGCCATGGGGCATAGTGTTTGGTGGGGGATTGAGGGAGCCATGGGGCATAGTGTTTGATTGGGGGTGAGGGGGCCATGGGGCATAGTGTTTGGTTGGGGGTGGGGGCCATGGGGCATAGTGTTTGGTTGGGGGTGAGGGGGCATTGCGGCATAGTGTTTGGTTGATGGGTGGGGGCCATGGGGCATAGTGTTTGGTTGGGGGTTAAGGGAGCCATGGGGATAGTGTTTGGTTGGGGGTGAGGGGCCATGGGGCATAGTGTTTGGTTGGGGGTGCGAGCCATGGGGCATAGTGTTGCACTCCAAGAGTGAACCCAATAATAAAGCTAAAACAGGCACAGTTAGGAGATGTATATCCTTTGCTTTTTGAGGAAACCTGACTCAACCAAGGCCATTCTCCTCTTGGGCAACTCAAACAGCAAACTATAGCAGTTCAAAATAACGGAATGTCCAATCTAGGGTCAATAAAATATATATAAGTTAATTAAACAGACGAGATACAATAACTAAATAGAAATAAATTATAACAATGGAAAATGTGTAGTACAAAATGTAAGTTTGAAATGGAAATGAAAATCATTACCCCTCAAAAACATATTCTTTTTCCATGTGTTTAATACAAATTGGGGGTTTAAAAAGCCTAATGCCATGCCCCGCCTGCATGTCTGTGTGTGTTCTGAGTTGGGGGTGGGGGTTTGGAGTTGGGGGGTGGGGGGTTCGGGTCTGTAAGGGTGCTGGTTTGTGTGTGTGCTGATTTGGGGGGTGGGGGGTTTGGAGTTGGCGTGTGGGGGGTTCAGGTGTGTATGGATGCTTGTTTGAGAGTGTGCATTTTTGGGGGGCTGGGGGTTCAGAGTTGGGGGTGGGGGTTCGGGTCTGTATGGGTGCATGCTTGTGTGTGTGTGCTGAGTTGGGGGGTGGGGGTTCGGGTCTGTATGGGTGCTTGTTTGAGAGTGTGCTGATTTGGGGGGTGGGGAGTTCGGGTCTGTATGGGTGCATGTTTGTGTGTGTGCTGAGTTGGGGGTGGGGGGTTCGGGTCTGTATGGGTGCTTGTTTGTGTGTGTGCTGAGTTGGGGGGTGGGGGTTCGGGTCTGTATGGGTGCTTATTTGTGTGTGTGCTGAGTTGGGGGGTGGGGGTTCGGGTCTGTATGGGTGTTTGTTTGAGAGTGTGCTGATTTGGAGGGTGGGGGGTTCGGGTCTGTATCGGTGCATGCTTGAGTTTGTGTGTGCTGAGTTGGGGGGTGGGGGGTTCGGGTCTGTATGGGTGCTTGTTTGAGAGTGTGCTGATTTGGAGGGTGGGGGGTTTCGGGTCTGTATCGGTGCATGCTTGAGAGTGTGTGTGCTGAGTTCGGAGGTGGGGGTTCGGGTCTGTATGGGTGCATATTTGTGTGTGTGTGCTGAGTAGGGGTCCAACTGTCATAGGGCCTCATTACAACCCAGGCGTTAAGGATTTAACGGGGCCGCCGGCGCAGTTAACACTTAACGCCTGATTACCATTTTAACACCTGCTCTTAGCAGGCGTTAAAATGCAAGGCGCTAACCCGCCTTGGTGCTAATTACGGCACCGTAATTTACAGTGCTGTAATTAGCGCCTTCCCCACTCCCATTATGCCCTATGGGGCAAAAATTGGAATGGGGAAGGGTAAATGGGGAATGGGGATTTACCACCCCACTCACCTTGGAATGGGGCGGTAAATCCGCCATCCACCATGGTGTAAACCGAGTTTACACCATGGTGGTAAAGTAGGGAACTTACCGCCTGGGTTGCAATGAGGCCCATAGTGTTTGGTTGGGGGTGGGGGCCATGGGGCATAGTGTTTGGTTGAGGGTGAGGAGGCCATGGGGCATAGTGTTTGGTTGGGGGTGGGGGCCATGGGGCATAGTGTTTGGTTGGGTGTTGAGGGTGCCATGGGGCATAGTGTTTGGTTGGGGGTTGGGGCCATGGGACATAGTGTTTGGTTGGGTGTTGAGGGTGCCATGGGGCATAGTGTTTGGTTGGGGGTGAGGGTGCCATGGGGCATAGTGTTTGGTTGAGGGGTGGGGGCCATGGGGCATAGTGTTTGGTTGTGGGTGAGGAGGCCATGGGACATAATGTTTGGTTGGGGGTGGGGGCCATGGGGCATAGTGTTTGGTTGGGTGTTGAGGGTGCCATGGGGCATAGTGTTTGGTTGGGGTTGAGGGTGCCATGTGGCATAGTGTTTGGTTGAGGGGTGGGGGCCATGGGGCATAGTGTTTGGTTGAGGGGTGGTGGTGCCATGGGGCATAGTGTTTGGTTGAGGGGTGGGGGCCATGGGGCATAGTGTTTGGTTGAGGGGTGTGGGTGCCATGGGGCATAGTGTTTGGTTGAGGGGTGGGGGCCATGGGGCATAGTGTTTGGTTGAGGAGTGGGGGTGCCATGGGGCATAGTGTTTGGTTGGGGTTGAGGGAGCCATGGGGCATAGTGTTTGGTTGGGGGTGAGGGGATCATGGGGCATAGTGTTTGGTTGGGGGTGGTTGCCATGGGGCATAGTGTTTGGTTGGGTGTTGAGGGTGCCATGGGGCATAGTGTTTGGTTGTGGGTGAGGGTTCCATGGGGCATAGTGTTTGGTTGAGGGGTGGGGGTGCCATGGGGCATAGTGTTTGATTGAGGGGTGGGGGTGCCATGGGGCATAGTGTTTGGTTGAGGGGTGGGGGCCATGGGGCATAGTGTTTGGTTGAGGGGTGGGGGCCATGGGGCATAGTGTTTGGTTGGGGGTGAGGGTGCCATGGGGCATAGTGTTTGGTGGGGGATTGAGGGAGCCATGGGGCATAGTGTTTGATTGGGGGTGAGGGGGCCATGGGGCATAGTGTTTGGTTGGGGGTGGGGGCCATGGGGCATAGTGTTTGGTTGGGGGTGAGGGGGCATTGGGGCATAGTGTTTGGTTGATGGGTGGGGGCCATGGGGCATAGTGTTTGGTTGGGGGTTAAGGGAGCCATGGGGATAGTGTTTGGTTGGGGGTGAGGGGCCATGGGGCATAGTGTTTGGTTGGGGGTGCGAGCCATGGGGCATAGTGTTGCACTCCAAGAGTGAACCCAATAATAAAGCTAAAACAGGCACAGTTAGGAGATGTATATCCTTTGCTTTTTGAGGAAACCTGACTCAACCAAGGCCATTCTCCTCTTGGGCAACTCAAACAGCAAACTATAGCAGTTCAAAATAACGGAATGTCCAATCTAGGGTCAATAAAATATATATAAGTTAATTAAACAGACGAGATACAATAACTAAATAGAAATAAATTATAACAATGGAAAATGTGTAGTACAAAATGTAAGTTTGAAATGGAAATGAAAATCATTACCCCTCAAAAACATATTCTTTTTCCATGTGTTTAATACAAATTGGGGGTTTAAAAAGCCTAATGCCATGCCCCGCCTACCGCCCCGCCCACATTTACTTTTCAGCCCACTATAGCCCTCATGTAAGGTACTTTTCGCCCTCTGTCAAAATCAGTTGTGCACCCCTGTTCAAGGTCAACCCTTGAAGACGGTATATGTTACTAAAAATGACAGTGTGATGTGGATTGCAGATGAAATCCCAGAAAACGTGAGGAAGAGTGCCAGCTTGGAGAAGCAATCAAATATGATCATGATCAACGTATGGTCTTTGGAATGAGGTTGGGCTATGATAAAGTCTGTTACGGTATTATGCCTGGATTATGGTGGCAATTCAGGGGGAGTAAGCAGTCCAACTGGTCTTTTATGCATGCTCTTAGCCTGGGCACCAACAGGACAAAACATCACATATGAACAGACTTGATGGACACATCTGGGCCACCAACATTTTCGGGTTATCAGTTCAGCTGTGGCCTTGTAGCCCCAGTGATCACCTACCTTAGAATTATGGAAAAAAGCAGTATGCATAGGTTAGTTTGGGTATTTTAGGCCTTCAATGACAGAAGAGGTGCCCATTCTGGTATCGGACATCAGGTTTTTGCAGGACAGAGGAGAGTGCTGGGTCTGTGGCTGTTTCTTGATGAATGTTCTGAAGACATAGTTGTACGAAAATCATGAAGTACTGGAAGAGATGATGGGCTTTGAATTGGTTTCTTCTGGTACCACGTCCAACAAGCAGGATAGAGCATTGGCTTTCATTAATTTGCCTGCTAGGGATGTAACTATTAAAGAAGTCATACTGTGAAAAGAAAAAAGGCCACCACGCTCAGTGCATTATTTTGCATTGTAAGACTGTATGTATTGCAGGTTTCTGTGATCTGTGCATATAGTCACAGGGAAGAAACCTCTTGTAGGTAATTTCAACATTCTTTTAATGCTACTTTAATGGCTAGCAGCTCCTTCTCTATTAACAAGTCATTCCATTTACTGTATGTCAATTTGCGTGAATGATACACAATTTGATGTTCATTGAGTGTTGTTTAATCTTCTTGTAAGAGTGCCACACCTATGGCCGCAGCGGAGGCATCAGTTTCTACTATAAAATGTTAGCATCAGGGTGCTGCAAGATGGGAACTAAGGCAAACGCTTTCTTGACATGTTTAAATGCCTGTTTCGGCCTGTTCGTCCTAAAGGGATCATTGTTTGGAACTGAATATAGGTATATCAGCTGATAAGTCTGAGGAACTAGGTATACATTTCGGATAGATATTGGCAAAGCCAATCTACCAGTCGGTGGCTTTAAAATTGTTGCAGCCCTTCCAAATACTAATGCATTGTTCTTTACAATGGTACGTGTGAATGCAGAAATTACAAATTCCAAAAATTCATGATGGTTCTTGTGCAACAGGCACTACTCTGTCTTATCATAGAGATAGTTGGTTTCTCTATTATATGATGGACATGCTGCTCCAGGGAGCCTGGGCTGGACTGCCCCTTTTGGGGTGGGACTAAGCCTGAATTGCCTATCGTTTTTACCTTTTTGTAACGGCTGGCAGGAGAAAAATTGATGGTCTGGAGGGTTGCGCAGAGCAATGCATTAGGTTAAGATTATTCAAAACCTTCCACCCATCACCTCTTTTTTTTTGCTGTAGTCACCCCAAATGGAATGGGTAAGTCCAGAATTGGGTCCTGTGACTGATGGGCCTAGAGTCCCAAACTATTCCTCACTGATGAGATTGAACAAGGCTGAAACATGTTTGGGGATGCTTGTGGTCTCATGCGGAAGGGATGTGACCAAGCAGTTTAGGCTGGACTGCCCCTTTTGGGGTAGGACCAAGTCTGATTTGCATATGGTTTTTCCCCAATTGTGATGGCTTGGCAGGTGAAGAACGATGGTCTAGAAGGTTGCCCAGAGCAATGGCATAAGTTAAGATTAATTCAAAACCATCCAGCCATCACCTCTTTTGTTTTGCTGTAATCACCCCCACGGTGACGGGTATGCCCAGACGTGGGTCCTATGCCTGCTGGGCGTAAAGACTGAAGCTACTCCTCACTGATGAGGCTCAATGTGCCCCAGACATGTTTGGGGATGCTTGTGGTCTTGTGTAGAAGAGGTGTGACCAAGCAGTTTGGGCTGGACTGCCCCTTTTGGGGTGGGATCAAGCCAGATTTGCATATGGTCTTTCACCCTTTGTAATGGCTTAGCAGGTGAAGAGCGATGGTCTGGAGGGTTACCCAGAGCAAGGCCCTAGGTAAAGTTTAATTCAAAACCTCCCAGCTATCACCTCTTTTGTTTTGATGTAGTTACCCCGGGTGGGACTGGTATGCCCAAACGTGGGTCCCATGCCTGCTGGCCCGAGAGACCCAAGCTACTCCTCACTGTTGAGGCCCAACAAGGCCAAAACGTGTGTGGGGATGCTTGTGGTCTCATACAAAAGGTATGTGACCAAGCAGTTTGGGCTGGATGTCCCTTTTGGGATAGGACCAAGGCTGATTTACATATGGTCTTTCCCCTTTTGTAATAGCATGGAGGTGAAGAGTGATGGTTTGGAGGGTTTCCTAGAACAAAGCCATAGCTTCAGATTAATTAAAATCCTTCCAGATCACCTCTTTTGTTTTGCTGTAGCTCCAGTGAGGTAGACAAATCTCAGATGTCGTCCAGATATACCCCCACTATGTTGCTAAGGATATCAAAATAAATGCGATTTGTGAAGCTTTGGGAGATGGCTAGGGCATTAATGAGACCAAATGGCATTATTCAGTTCTTGAAGCGCTCTGAAAGTGTTTTAAAAGCTGTCTTCCACTCATTAACCTCGTTGATACAAGTGAAGTGATATGTGTCCCATTATTCCAGTTTGGTAAATTTTGTGGCTGACCTGACATTATTCTGTGTGATAAATATTTTGGCTGACCTGAGTGATTTTAGGAAGTCCTTTACCAGAGGTAACGGGTAGCTGTCTTTGTATGTGAAATTGATCAGTCCTTGGTAATCAAAATCTGGCTGTAGGGTACCTTCCTTTTTTGGCACAAAGAACATAGGAGCTCCAACAGGAGACTGTGATGGTGTTATATAGCCTTTAGCAACAAATGGGTCCAGATATTTATGCAGTTCTTCTCTCTCTAGGTTGGTCAATGAATATATTTTCCTATGAGGAATCTGTTTATCCGGCAGTATAACAGTACCACAATCGTAAGGCCTTTGCAACAGAATTGGTAGGTCTATGCTTTGACTAAATTACTTCTTGAAGGATGAGTAGTCATCAGGAACATTGAGCAGGGACGCTATTTCATCAAAATGCCAGGGGTAGCAGAAGTGAGATCGTATGACCCTTGACCTCTGATGACATCTCAGTAAGTGATGGCATCTGACCCCACCCCTAAGTGACATCATGGGAAGCAATGGAAGACAACCTTTCAACCCTTGACAAAACAAGAAGTGGCATCACATATCATTATTTCTAAGTACACTACGAAAAATATGGTTATTGTATCACTGTAAAGTGATATACATTGCATACAAGAAAGGATCACCATATGTATTGTTAATATCAGTGCGTATATGCTCATATTACCAAATTATTGTGAATGCAAACAAATACACAAGCCAAACGATAATGATGCACTATTATATAGCACTTACGCTGAAGCGCTTCATATATTTTATTTATTTATCTAATTGTTCATTTATATAATACCAGCGTTGTATTTCTAAGCATGGGATCGGGATTCAAACCTGTGTGGCCCTGCGTTGTCTTGCTTCCAAGACAAGCGTGTCGCCCTGGGCTATCCTTCCTCACCTATATATAGAACAAATATACATACAATATCCCCCAACCTGCGTTGGTACTCATTTATCAACCTTAGCAGGATGAAAGTCTGAGTTGGCCTTGCCGGGAATCTAACCTGCAACCTGCAGATCACACACACATTGCAGCAGTGAGCGCCCAGCCCATTGTGCTATCTTACTGGGTATAGCTACCAGAAAACCAGCTACATTTTAGAGGGTAGCAAGGGATACCACATGAATAGTAAGGGAGACTTCAAGGGTTGCAATTGCGACCCCTGGTGACCCCTAAAATGACATCCCTGACTTGAGTACTGCATACAGCCTTTGTGGACTAATGGTATGTCTGTCGTTCTGGGATCGTTCCAGGGGCATTCTTGTATGGTCTCACATCCCAGTTTATCATCTAAGAATCTCTGGTGGTATAACTGTTGGGTTTCCACAGCAGAGGTGTGTGTAGAGGCTGGATCCGAGGAGGAATATTCAGGATCCCCAATGAATAAGACAGTTATTCCGCATTAGCCAGGGAAGCCCCAGAACAATTGGGTAGGAAGGAGTCCTGATGATTTGTAGGGGAATCGTATCCTGGTGCCTAGTTATCAATAGGTAGAGTGACCCAGTGTGTGGTTTGACTGGCCCCTGTGCTAGTGGTGTCTCATTGATGACTTCAACAAGGGTGGCATTTTCTTTATCCACTAGCAGAACAGACATCATGCCAGCAAATAAACAATCCATGTAATTTACTAATGCACCAGAGTCTAATAAAGTCAGAGAGGAAATGGTATTTTGTCCAAACCTAATCTGGAATTCTAATACAAACACAACGGGTTCCATTTGCAGTACTGCAGGAATGTCTTCTTTGAGATTGGGACATGCCATTTTCTTCGCTCTAGATAGAAGACCCATCAGCGTCCCCATGGTTTTGGTGGATGTACAGGGCAATTACACACAAAATGGGCCGATCCTCCCCAAAGATGGAATTAACAGTGATGCTGTTTCTTGGCTTCCAAAACAAGACCCCGTAAAGCACCCAAATGCATTGGCTCAAGTACGCTCTACACCGGTCTGGGTGTTACACGGAGCAGGATGTTTCTAGGGATTTCACTTTTTTGTCTTGTACTTTCACTGTGTCTTTTGGCCAAACAGAAGTCAATCTGGAGGATTAGATTGAGCAGGGTTGGAGGGTATCAGATTTGTGTGCATGGGCAAGTTCATTCTTATACTCCTCCCAGAGTCCTCGGCTGAACAATGTTTTCTGCAAGATTTAGGACCACTGTGAATCAGATGCTAATTGGAAAAAGCGGTTGGTGCATATGAGGAGGAACTGATGTCCCTGTTTAATATCAACAAGCTAATTTTGTGCTAAGGTGGCAAAGTTGGGTAATTGAAAAATGTTCTTAAAGGTTTTCTAAAATTCCACATTCCAAAGAATAAGCAAGGATGGGACTGTTGGTCAATACATATGGTGCTGCCAAAGCCTGTGCACTCCCTGTCAGGTTCCTGACAGTGATTACAGAACTCTGCCAGTTTGACAGGGTCTCCCTTGAAGATCAAAGCAGTCGGGTGGACCATCGCTTGTTCAGAGACCAATGTTGCCTCCCCATGGGCCCTGGCTTGCTTCAATACTGTATTTTCTTGCAACAGACTATCCAAGTCAGCTGTAAATTGTGTGTAACTCATTACTTATCTCCACCATAGCCCAAATGTGAGGTGGAAAACCAACTTGACACCTCCCCTGAGTTGACACATGGTGTTGTCAAGACTACTCCCCACAACAAAGCCTTCCCTGGATTACTGTCATGAGGAGAAAGTGCAAGCACTGACCAAGGAAGTAAAAGTGTACTCAACTGCAGGCAGGCAAGATGTTAGCCCAGTGGTCAGTAGGTATCCAGACAGGCCCACAGCTGGATAGGTAGGCTGAAGAATGCCATGGCTTGCTGATGGGTTAGAAGGCTGTCAGACAAGGACAGACACCAAGGCAGACATGAGGCCAGAAAATGAACCAACAAAAAGGTTTGCCAGAGAAAGAAGGAGGAAGGCAGGCACCAGTAGGAGGAAGCTGGGAAGAGGCCAAGAAACAACAAGAAGACCAAAGGGGCAATGCCACGGGATGGGGAGCTAGAGGTAAGGCAACAACAACAAATGTAGAAAAGCAAGGTCAGAGGACAAGAGACCATGAGGGGACGCACACCCCAGGGCTGCAGGAACAGAAGACAACAGTGACCAGACAAGGAGACAGACACAAGCCATGACCAAGACTACAGGTGTGGAGCATTAAAAACTGGCTCATGTCCTAATGCAGATAACATAGTAGCTAACAATGGGAGCAAGGTGGGGGACATGGGAGGCCTTGCCATGACAACCTTGGAATCCCTCTGCTATGCTCATTCATGGAAACCAGGAGCTGCCCAATGTGCATGTGTATTGCACAAAGCATGGTGGCACCCAGTGATGGTCGGGCGTGACCAGTGCACCATCCATGAATGGTGAAAGACCACAACCCCTGTGGCACCTGAGTACCCCACCTCCAGCACCACCTGGAATAGAGACACCAGAATGGATGGCGTTTCTCAGGTAGGAATGGGTGCAGTGTGCAGAGTGCAGCACATGACGATGAGTTAGGAACAAATTGTGCGATCCATGAGGAGCAAAAGAAAAGAGAGAAAAGAGTGAAAATTAGAAACATTTTTAGAGAGGACGTTTGCAAAATCAGAAGGGGAAAAAGTGGATAAGAAAGAAGAATCAGGGGGAAGGGGAGAGAGAATACAATTAAGGAATTGAAACAGACAACGAGGATGAGGAGTAAGGAAAATGGATATGATTGGAAACATATTTCCTTTTAGCAGCAGCACGAGTAATACAATTGGAGGAATGTAGAGGAGAAAACAATGTATGATCAGGGAGGAATGAGTATTTATCCAACACCACTCGGCCCAATGGACGGAGGTCCAGAAAGATAGAAGCTCAGGAATTAGCCAATGTTGAGGTGTTATGTGAAAAGGATAACATTACTGAGAATGTTAGAGTGAGCAAAGAGTGGAATGGGCTATGATTAAGATGGAATGTGCAGAATAAGCTCAACGAGAGGACAAATGCAATAACGATTTGAGAGAGTTAAACAGTAAGAAGATCACTCTAGGTGTATTAATGGACCCAAGAAAGCACTGAGTAAAATTGGGAGGAAAAGGGAGGAAGTGGGGACTATACATCATCAAAAACACAATAGGGTAGGCCTTGTGGAAAGAAGCAGAATGGTAATGAAAGGAAGTGAAAAGTTAAAGAGGATGAGGAGACTGTCCTGCGAGAAAGAATGAATGAAGCAATATACCAAACCATTACCTACACAAGATAGTTGGGGCTAATATAGGAAATTCGATGACGGAGAGGTACAAGAAACAGGGCAAGGAGTATGAGCAGAAATAATCCAGGTCTAAGTAAAATGATGCAATTGTAGATTACGTTGAAAGATGTTACTAAATTAAATGGGACTTGTCACAATTTGTCTGAGCGTTCAGTAGGCTTATTGAAAGCGGCCTATTGCTTCAGTCTTCGTCGTACCATTTATTTCATCAACATTATCCCCCATTTTTCTTCTGTATAGACATCTTTTGAACAGTAGCATCTTTTGAACAGGAACAAAAAATACAGCAGCAAGATTAGTGATTGAGACTCTTCAATTGATGTTAATCCATTGTACAACGTCACCTTTATCCATTTAGGGCTAACATCATGCTGTTTGTAAATGTTCTCAGTGAAGTATGAACAACCTTCAGTTTCTGCCAGGTTCAATTACAGTTTATTCTGAAATGGAAGAACAAATAGCACCATCATCATTGGAGGTGTGTGCAGTGACTATGATGGTGTTTTCCTACTGGGAGGTTCTCACTAGAGGTATGAGGTATCGGCATATCAGATTTTGCCATTTGACCTCAACCTCTTAAAAGCAATTGTGTGTTACCTTATCTAAAAAAGGAAACACTTAAATAAAAAGGTAAAATAACATCCCATGAGAAATTTAATTTTACTATTGTTGGATATATCTTACAGAATTAATGAACATGCATTCATCATTTCACACAAAATGCATGCTTTAAACATGTGTTACTAAATCCAGAATTATGTTTTTACATACATGTATTACTCCTTTTTTATTCTACCTCCTCATAATTATGTCAAATGTTCTTCAATTTCTCTAATTTCAATATGGGAATGAAAATGTATAAATTGGTTCACATGTACAAAGCGTCTAAGTGTTTGATCACGTATTTTCATCAGAATTTTGTATAAAAAAAGAAGATATGTTATTTGTTTTTTTTCTGACAGTTGACTATGAATATATGGGGGTCAAATAATCTAACATTGCAACCAATGCTAAAAATTAGGGACATGCTTAGATAATACTGGATGGAGAAGAAGATTTTGCTGCAATCCATATTATCTAAACAATTCTTGCACTAGGGCAAAGCATGAATCAGACTGATTTTGTACTGCTTGCTGCATAACATTAAAACAATGTATTTCTTGAATTTCTTTTCATACTATGCAGCAAACATTGTAAACAAAATGTTCTATTTCTTTTGTGCTGCTGTAAAATGTTTAGATAATAAGGATTGGGATGATAACTATTTAATCTATTCTAATTATCAAAACACAGCAATTGTCTCTAAATATATTTAATAATTTTTTTAGCCAAGCACACAGCTTCGATAATCTGTCTCCAACTTGTTATTCATTCAGATAAGCTTTTATGTCTTTTTATTTTGCTGTCAGATGTTGTGGGCTGATTTATCAGAATAGGTTGAGCAGAAGCATGCCTATTGCAAATGTTTTATCGGCTTGGTTATACATTCAAGTCTCTTGGAGACATAAATAAGAGTACATTTATGAGTGTGTAGAAGGCATATTTTGAGGAAGGACCATCTCTCACCCAGGCACTAATTCAATGGGGTGAGAAGTATTTTGCTGTCAGTACAAAGAAAAGCCAGGTATTAAATGATGGTACTGCTTCTTGCACATATTTTTGAGGTATCACTATAATTATTGTAGTGTTTTCTTTTTGTATGTCCAATGGCATCTGGGTGATATGAAATGTATAATTTTCTATAACCACCCAGCATCTCCCAGATTATATTAATTACTGGTAAAATTACATCAATGGTCTGACTTATTGTATTTCGGTAACCCAAGCGCATGTCTGTGGTTTAAGATGAGCAATTAATCCATTAAACAAGTGAATTTAAGTGTATTTATGTTTAGTTGAACAAGATTGCTGAATATGGTTCTATTATATCAAGCTGCACCCATGACCATGGTAAGGTCAGCAACACAAAAGAGGTGATGGCTGGAAGGTTTATAACAAATCTTAACCTCTGGCATTACTCTGGGCAACCCTCCAGACCATTGTTCTTTATCTACCAAGCTATTACCAAGCTATTACAAAAGAGCTAAAACAATATGCAAATCTGGTTTGGTTCCACCCTAAAAGGGGCAGTCCAGCCTGAATTGCTTGGTCACATCCCTTCTGCACGAGACCACAAGCATCCTCAGACATGTTTCAACCTCTTTGGGTGGCATCAATGAGGAGTAGTTTGGGTATTTAGGTAAGGTCAGACCATTATTTGTATTGTTTTGGGGGATCTATGGCATGAGGAGATTTGCTGAAAATGTGCACGTACCAGGCAATATTATGAGTGCAGTGTCCTTTCTGGATAAATGCCAGTCTGTCTCATTATGTTTACTAGACATCATAGGGAAGATAAAAACATTTGAGTGGAAGGGTTTTCTGAATTGAAAATCGTGGCATATTAGTAATCATGTCATTGTTTTTGGAGCAGTGTCAGGTCCTCCTTGCAGTCATAGTCCTAATTTTCAATAGGACGCTCAAATCGGTCCATAGGTTGATTATTTCAAATGTTCAAGTTTGGGTCTTAGTTTGTGTTGCGAATAAATATATATGCGATATACTATGTAACTGGATTCACATTTACAATGTTTGTCAGTGCTCTATTTTTGTTTCTAATCTGTGTTTACACACGGAACTTGACAAGTGGAATGAGATCCTCTTCTCCAGATGCAACATTTGCAAGGCAGGCTGTATGACAGTTTCCTTCCCAGCATGATGATACTGCTCTAGATTGTCCTTTTATCTTCCTTGAAGTACATCATCACTCGCTTTAATTAACTGTCCATGTTTCAGGGTTTTTTGTTTGGAAAATGCATTTTACAACTTGTCAAGTATTCAGCAAAATCATTCTTTACATACTCAAATGTTTACTTCTTTTAAGATGTGAAATGCAGCCTGATGTACCAATTATGTAATCCTGAGATAAAAATTCTTAATTATTGTCTTCATCTATCTGATGTGAACATCTATTAACACAAATCATTTGCACATAGTGTTATTAAGTTTCATCAAACACGGTATGCAGTGAATTCAAATAGTCGTCATCTGATTCTGAATTCTCATTTCTTTTTTCATCACCTTCATATTTTTCTGGTGCACAAACAAGTGTAGCTAACCTTGGGCAACTTGGCTGTTTTTGTTTCATGCATACAATATTGCAATAGGTCACCGTTATGTGGCTAGGTGCCAAATTGTCAGTCTAGTGTTGGATACATTTCCTAATCTGATTGTGTTGCTTTGCAAGGACAGTAGCCTTTGGTGAGCTGTTTCTAAAAGGCCTTTTTGCAATGCATGAATGGTTTGAAAAACTAGATCGCTTTTACTGTGGCTAGCAATGATTTCTTCTTAGTGAATCGTATTTACCTACAGTGGAAAGTGTAGTACTTGCATAAGCAACATTGATGTTTGTCAATTTTTGTGAAAGTGCAGGAGACATAATGGTATCAGAAAAACCTGTTTTGAAATAATGTTTTGCCTTTGTGATAAGACAGGCTACCAAGGGCTTTGAATACAGGGCTACTAAGGGCTTTCCTCTCTATTGGGATACCTCTTGGTCGCCTGTAGAGAACTCCCTAGACCTATCATACTTTCAGGGAACACAGTGTGTTTATTCAGAATGCAATTTATTGTATGTAACCTGTGTTTCTGACTTATGTGCATTCAGTATCCTATGTGCTCTGATGTACCGCTTTCTCTTCACAGCATGCAGAGAAAAGCACATTCACACTCACACAACCTTCTTTCTTGCTTATTTGTAAATATTTACTCTTGTCCTAAACGTGTCCCATGTGGTAAATGAGGTAGCAAAATTCTATACCACATTGGTATAACACTAGAATTACCCATTTACTTTTCCCCCTAATACAGTAAACATGGGAGACATAAAATAAAATCAATAAAGTGGCACCAGACTTGCTTTTTTGTGATTATTAGGATCTACACACCAGAAAATGAATGTTACATCTCATAATATTGCATTTACATGTACGCTTACCAATAGCAAGCATAACTTAATCCTCTGAAAGATAAACAAAGGAAAGAGAACAAGCACATTGCAATACGACAATTCTGATTCATTATTTTGGTTCTTTTTTTATTTATTTTTACAATTGCAAATAGAAAGAAACAAAACAATTGGTTTGCTTTATGTTTCAGCACCCTAGCTAATCTGACTTTTTCAGCCACCCACGTACTCCTAACTTAAAATATCACTCACCCAGACAGGCGAAGTTTAAAGCTCTTGTGGTCAGGGGCGTTATTAATGGAAACCTCCCTCGCACAACTCCCGGGAACACAGCCTTGCACTGCCTCGGAATGCTTCAAAGCCAGACAGCTCACCCCCTCACTTGTCTTCAAGACTGCAGCCACGGATCTCCCTTCCCTGGAAATCACTGTTTGCATTCAAATCCCAGGCAGCTCTGACCTCCTCCCCTCATTCTGCCGATTAAAAAAACTCTCCCTGTCTATCAACTGCAATTCATCCTCCCATGACATCAGCTGTACCACCTCTCCATTCCTACCAATCATGGTGCAAAAATGTTTTGTAAAAAACTCTCTCCAGAACAATGAAAGCTTCAGGCAGATGTTTCCATTTACCTTCTTGTTGCACATATTTCTGTTCTGCATGAAAAAATGGAATGAATCTCACTGTGCGCATGAACTGCATTACAATTTTAGAGGGGCAGTTAATATGTTAGTAAAACAATTAGTATAGGGTTAGTTAATTATGTATTTCTAATGCAGTTTTGCGCACATGAAAACATCCAAATTGTACCTATGCACTTCTGCAATTTAAAATGACTGGCATGTTTCTAAAACATTTTGCTAAATGCTTTTAAAAATAATGCTTGCTGAAAAACTTTGCCTGGCACCTATTTCGAAATGGCTGCATTTCAATAATGCATACTGCCAATAAAATCCCCAAATATATCCTACACCACAAAGAGTGTTCTGAATTGTTCACAAGAAAGAAACTGTTTTGCTGTGTTACTTCCAATTGTAATTGATAGCATGTTTCTTGCAAAATGTGATGTTGCTGTGCTTCAGTCATCCTTTGAATCAACCAACTTATCTTTGATTGGTTTCCATAGTATTTCTTCTCAGTTGGACCCATATTGAAATAGCAGTCGCTTATATATACAGTTTCTCCTTTCATCTGTTGAATTTTCTTAACTGCTACTTGGCAATAAATAATTTATTCCAAACTGACCATGTTCTGACATCTATGGTTAATTTGATGAATATCAGATTACTTGTGCACAGGCTGTTTTAGCTTTTTCTAAAGTGTTCATTTTTGGTGTGATTTCATTTTTATTAAGGTTATCTTGCATGAGGAACTTTTTGGGTGATATCAATTGAGGCTACCCCCGCAAACAGGATCAGATGTAATTTAGAACATGTAGCATTGGTGCATGAAACAGCGGATACCTTGAGTTCCTCTACTCTGTTGGTTGAGGCAGGAAAAAATTGTTTCATCTGCACCATGTATTGCACAACAAGCACATTGAGTTGAGTTATGTTTTAACTTTCTGGAATAAATAAGTCTAAAGTTCCAATTTGGTCTTTGTCCAAATTAATTTATTTGTTGCCCCTCTGTGATAACACGTGTTTCAGCACTTGACCGTGCCTTTTTCAAATCAAGGCTGGTCTATTCAAATATAAAAATGGTAAAACATGGCATGACATGTACAAATCAAACATTTTGTGAATAAATTGACATTAATGATATTGAATGTATCGGTTCATTGACCCCAAATTAGTCAAATGTGCACAAAAAATGAAATCAAATATAAAATAATAACCAACACGTGAAACAAAAACAATATGATAAGAAGCAAATGATGGAGACCGAGATTTGGCATGAGGGGTTTTAGGGTGGTTCATAAGGGTTGAAAGTAACAGGAGAAATCAGGTGAAGAGAAAAGAACATGGTCATAAGATTGAGCAGTTTCTGTGCTTCTTTGCATTCTGACTTACAAATCAAAACAAATTATTTGGTGAGCTTAGTTTAGAAACACATTATTATGTTATCTTATATTTTCAACAATTTAAATGCAACTCGTGTTGTACTTATTCCTTGTTTGTATTTGTGCTTCTCACTCAGTTTCAGCAGTTTGCTTACATCATTACTGGCTTCTTAACTGAACATGTGGACTGTATAAATTCTACATTTCTTGTGTGAGTGATGTGCATTTCTATCTGTGCAGTTTAAGGTCTTACCCTTTTATTTGGATCTGTGCGTAATCTGCGTAGTTGCAGTGCGAAAATAAAGTCATGAGTTAGAATCCCACCTGGACGGAAAATAAAACAAAATAGGAAAGTTATTGCCGTCGAGCCATAAGAAAGTGTACATGCGCATAGGAGTCTCAGTTTAATTTTGTGTTATGTGCCCGGTACGTTCCAGTACATTTAAACAGTCTGCGCCTTGATCTAATATTAGTTGGTTGTAGCAGGCATGGAAAAACCCCTCTGCATTTAAACAAGGGTAGTCCTTGATCGATTTTAATGTTTGAACATGGTTAAAAACTATATTCATTCCGCTCCTAAATTTGGTGGTGTCCATTTAAATGGACTTAGCACTGATGTAACTGGTAAAGTGATCTGGAAGGCATAACATGTTTAAACATGCAGCGGATCATAGTTAGATAAGCAACACATCTTAATCTAGTAATTGTTACGCAATTCTGCAAATGCAAACCTGGATTCTAGTTCGATTGGTTCCCTTGATGGGTGGACTTACCGAGACCCCAGGACTTACCGCTAAAGAATACATTTTGCGTGTCTTGTGTCGGGTGGTATGGACCGCCAGCTCTGCCCTGGTTTGTGTTTATTGCTTCTCCATGGGAACTGAAGTTGGGTAGTCCTACAGTTTACATGGTCCTGAAACTAACGTCGGTCATGTTTTGTACATTTTTTATCGTTACCTGAGGGCAATGTGTAAATAATGCCCTATTATGTCTCCGTGACTAGTGGTTTATATTTAGATTTCAAATAGGTTCAATATCAATTGTATGTGTATCAGTTAAGATCTTAAGGTGCCTAAATGAAAAATTATTGAAATTGGAAAACTCCCCAAATCGGTTTTATGGAATGAGATATTTAAAAAAAAAATGTGCATGTCAATGTCTGTGTGCCGAGACTGAGCCTGAGAAGTTTAGCCCTGTATGGCTCTGTGATATCGTCTATGTTAGTGGATGTGTGGTATGATTAGTCTGAATGTTGCATGTTATTAGCTATATGTTTGCCTGAAAATGAAAAAAATGGACGCAAAATCGTTGCATTGTATCGCCTCCATGAACAGTAAATTGACCATGAGTCAGTGCTTACACTCTATAGTAGTCATGCCGGAATATGTGGTGCCTGTTGGCAGGGGATTGTTTATCTTTCAAGCATGTATTTTGTGTCATGGTTTAATTGGACCTCTTGTATTCCTTGGCAAATGTTTTTGCAAGGTCTGCTGTACAAACCCAGAATCTGTTACATATTACATCTTTATGTCAGAGTCCACACTAAAACAATTGAATTGCTTTTTGCATGAAAGTTAGTATTTAAAGAAAAGACGCCATTTTGTTTACAGAATTCAAACCCTGGTCTACAGTTCTTGATTGATATTAATGTTTGAACACGGTTAAAAATTATATTCATTCTGCTCCTAAATTTGGTGGTGTCAATTTAAATGGAATTAGCACTGATGACTGGTGAAGTGATCCGGGAGGCATAGCATGTTTAAACATGCAGTGGATCATTGCGGATTCTAGTTCGATTGGTTCCCTTGATGGGTGGGCTTACCGAAACCTCAGGGCTTACCTCTAAAGAATGAGTTTTGCGCGTCTCGCGTCAGGTGTGATGGATCACCAGCTCTACGCTGGTTTGTGTTTATTGTTTCTCCATGGGAACTGAAGTTGGGTAGTCCTACCTCAGTTTCCATGGTTCTGAAACTAAAGTCGGCCATGAACAAACAACTAGACAAGCAACAACCTTTACTCAGAGGAGATGAAGGCGGGGTTCAGGTAGACACAGGCAACCCTGATGCCTTAGAAGATTATTGAAGATTAACAAGAGCGGGAGCACGAGAAGCGGCCAAGAAGAGCAAATAAATAACCTAGTGATGAATTTGTCTGACAAGACCTTAACTACAGGAGAAATCAGCCTCGTTAACAGGGGTCTGTCATTTGCCCCAAAATCATATTTTCAGCCAATACAAGTACATTTTGACCTCTTCAAATTTCTCAGAAAGCTCACACTCAAAAAAGGTTATGCCACGCAAGTAAGCAGACGGGAAAGCCCAACTTAACCAGTCACTACCAGTGAAATAACCAGTGAAGAACTGGGAAGCATACACCTTCTCAGATCAATACAAGAACCTGAGGATTTCCCGATACATCAAACATTGCAAGAATTACAGATCTTACTGGTCAGCATGGCACAAAAAGAACTCAAACCAAAATTGAGGTTTCTACCTCAACTATCACTTGACAACATGCTAGATACATTTTACAAATCAGTCACGCAAGACCTTAACAAAATCTCAGATAAGAAATGGAAACAAGGTAAAAACCTTGTACGCAACAAACATACACCACAGGAAAGACAAGCCCTTGAAGCTTTAAGAACAAATAAAGACCTTGTTAAAAGAAGCAGACAAGGGGGGAAATATAATCGTTATGAACAGGCAGATTATATAAAAATGGCAAAGAATCACCTTGACACAGCAAACTGTTATGAGACATTACTCACAAATCCAAACAAAGGCATCATTCAGGACTTGAAAAACTTAATAGATGGAAGGCATCGTCACAGTCTAATTACGGATGACGAAAAGAGATATTTATTTGTCCCAAAACCAACATTACCAACAATTTATTTCCTTCCCAAAGTGCACAAGAGTTTTTTGGAGATACCGGATGGCAGACCGATACTTAGAGGCATTGGTTGGGCCAGTGAGCCACTTGCTGAATACATTGATAATATTCTTAGACCTAAGGTGCATCAGGTCAAGGCATATCTGAAAGACACCACAGCAGCAGTACAAATTCTAGAACAAACTCAATGGCAGACGCAATACCTACTAGCCACATGGGATGTAAAAGCATTATACACGTCCATTGGATATGATCTAGATTTGGAGACAATTGACTATGTATTCAAGGAGAACACAGCATCCCATTTTCCCTTTGTCTGCATGCTGAAGGAAATGCTAATGGCAACATAAGACAAAAGTCTTCTTCTTTGACAATCAATTCTTTAAACAAAAAAGAGGTGTCACAATGGCCGTAAAATACGCACCAGCCTTGGCTGATCTAGTCATGGGTATGTTCAAAGATCGCAATCTACACAACCAATTCATACAGGACAAAGATTATTAAATGGACAAGGTACATAGACAACGTCTTCCTGATATGGAGTGCTACATTTCAAGAATTAGAAGATTTCAGACATCAAGTTAATGACAATCAGTATGAAATAGAATTTATTGGAACCAGTAGTAAAACTGAGATCAACTTTCTGGACTTAACAATCTTTTTGTCTGTAAATCGTTTGAAGACTACACGCTATCGAAAGGAGACAGAAGTCAACTGAACTTTATTTGCTACTAGTTGTCACTATTAACCAGTCATCAGAAATATCCCAAAAGGTTCATTCATAAGAGCATGAAGAAACTGTGGAGATACGGCCAACTTCAGTGCAGAATGTGATCTACTATCCACAAGGTACACCGCCCGAGGCTACTTGAATAAATGTATTCAAGCAGCATGGAACAAAGCACAACGGACAACCAGACTTCAAACTTTGACTCAAACAGAACAAGAGAAGAAACAAGACAATAAAGTCCAATTCATCACCACATACTGTGGAAATAACCAACTAATAAGGCAGATTTTAAGAAAAAATTGGCATCTGATTAAACTGGATTCACATATAGGTGAACTCATTAACAATTATCCTTCCATAATTTACAGAGGAGCAAAAAGACTCAGAACCAGTCTAAGCCCATTGTTACTACTGGAAGTGAAAGAAACAACACCCAAGACCTGGTTACAACAACCTCATGCCGGTTTCAGAAAATGTGGATTATGTTTGATGACCAATACGCAATGGCAAGCACTAACACCCTTAAGGACCGCAATGGGGTCATGATCTCAATCAAGGAGCAAATTAATTACCGTTCTAAATTTGTCATGTTTGCCATCATATGTACTTCTCAATTAGTTTATATTGGAAGCACAATTTGTCAATTACAAATTTGAATTTGAGAACATCTATCTTCAATCGGCAGTCAGGACAAAATCCTACCTCTAGCAGATCACTGGCAAAATAAACACCAATCGAACAACAAAAAGGAAATCAAATTCATTGGACTAAAAAAGGTAACTTTAAGCTGAAGAGGAGGCAACCAGGAACTGCTCCTACGTCAAGACGAATCAAATCTCATCTGTCACCTCAAGACTGTAGAGCTGAGGGCCAACAAATACATTATTTTGGATAATCACCAAATTGGATCTTTAGACTTATTTATTCCAGCAAGTTAAAACTTACCTCAACTCAATGTGCTTGTGGCGCAATAAGTTGTGCAGATGAAACAATTTTTTTCCTGTTTCATTTTTATTAAACTGGCATTGCAATCTAATTGTATTTGTTAACCTTTGTGACCCAATTCTGTTGAGCACTGGGACACATTTCTCCTAGCTGTGCACATTTATTTCAGGATTATCTTGAAGTATTACAATGGTAACATCTGGATTTATGAAAATATATTTCAACACGGTTTACAGTTTCTAAAATGCTGTCTAATCCTGTGAAATCCTACCTTCCCCTGATGAAGAGAGTCAATTTGGGGCAACATTTGTATTTTCTGTTTTTTTGTGATTGGACTAATGATTCATTTTCTAGAATGTAACACAACTTCTTGAATATTTCTTTTCCAAGAAGAGCTATGATATTTTATTTTGACTTCTGTATTTCTGGGAATGTGTTTGGAGAACCATCCTAGTTCAAAATGAAAACAATGATTCATTAGTATGCCCCATCCTCTTGTTTGCTCTATTTAAAACCCAAGCCTTTAATCTAATTGGGCACTGCCTGTATATGTTCACAACGGTAGCATCCATGTACTTGTATCAACTGCATTTTGAAAACTTGAATAACAGGCATTTAATATAGTTACCTTTGCAGCTGGTGCTAAAATAGTTACTTTTCGTTTGTATGTGTGTATTCTAACCTTGCTTATTTGACTCAATTTCACTAGCCAGCCATTGACTAGCCATCCTGTGGCATTACTTCCTAAGATACGAGGCACATCGAATCTGTGTAGCATATTACTCTCCCACCAGTAAACCAACTGAGGTTCACTGTGATTTCCTATAACATAGCATGAATACTACAAAGCCCCTCTCGGTTAGCCATCAGTCTCTACTTATTTTAAGCCTCACCTACACTATAGAGATTAGCTGTTGTCAGTTAGAGGAGATACAGCCCTTTCAGAACATGAATCCTTGCTTATCCACAGTGATTAAACCAACCACATTTCTCCCTCCTCTAAAACGTAACCAAAATGAACCACAGATTAAACGAACCTCATTCCCCCCAAGCCTTGAACTATGCCCTAGTAGCCCTCTTACTTACCAATCCATTCAAACTATCACAACTGATATTCCTACTCCTAGCCAATGGATTCAATTATTTGCATCCAAACCAACTGCGATCAACCTTAATGTGGTGACCTTAGAAACAACAGACCAGGCTCTATACTATCTAGACAATCCTTATCACCAAGACCTAGCTATACATCTACCAAACATGCAGTGCCAGCTGCCTTACCTCAAGAGAATGTCTTCATACTACCTTGCTTTAGGAAAGCTGCCCTAAAACATACCCTAGCAACACAATCCCCACCTCCCACTGCTAACACCTCTCAGATCATAAAATCTATTATGAATTTAAATAAAGTCCTCACAACCTTATCCCAAGATATGAACCATCATATCAAGGCTGCCTTAATCAATGCGAGATCCATCATGGGCAGTTATATTACCTTCAATACAACTCATGTTTGCACTCATTGTTTTTAACTGATTCTTCCCATCTCTCATATCATGATCATTATTCCCGTAGGACCTTACATGCTTATTTTGTACAACATGTAAGGCTAAAATTATAGACATGCTTGGTAACTCTGGGCAGTTGTAATTTGTGTGTCTTACATTGGTTTCAGCTTCATGCGTTGAGGAATCAAGACTCCCTTCCATATCTAAACTGAAGACTGAGGTTCTAAACAGATCCAGTGTTTTATCCAATGAATTTGATTTATGTATGGGTACTGAGGCCCATGCTTATCTGGAATTGGATCATTATTTGCAGGAGGAAGTGGTGTTCCATTATTCATCTCTATTGGTGTGACCTCTCAGTGTGATATAGATTTTTCAATAAATTGCATAGCAGATCGAGAGGAAGAAGAAGGGTCATATAACATGGATTCAAACAATTTAAGAACTCTGTCTTGCTCCCCAGTTGTGGCCAACTCTTCAGCAGCAAAATTGACCAAGACTATTTCTCGGCCCATCTAAGTAGAAGTGTATGCATTACCCATGTAGTGGGGGCTGGGAGCAGCTTTAAGAAAGAAGTTTGTGATTTTAGGTAGACCGCTGCCCTTAAATAGTATAGTAAGGGATTTACTACAACCCATTCATGAGACAGACAAAATGGGTGTGCTTGACTCTCCTTGATTGTGTTGTTCTTCCCTAGACGCCACCCCTCCCTGTGTAGGGTAGCCTTACTTTTAAGCTAATAAGATGACATAGCAATAAGGCCCATTCCCCAAGTTCTTTACTCCTCAGCCCATGCACAACTAGCACAACTGCACTACGCATCTTAAGAGCTTTGCACAGCTACACAATATTAGTACAGGCCTCCTCTTCTTCTTCCCCTTCCTTAGTTGGCAGGTGCTTCAGGCATAGAGAAAGGACTCCCAGTCATCCACCAAAACATAAGATCCAAGCACAGATATTTAAAGGCATGACACTGAGATGAGAGCCTCTATGCTAGCCAGCAAAAAAGAAACATGAATACTTCCAATGCCACACCACTACCACATCTGCACGTAGCAGTGACAAATTTCTTTGTTCATTACAAGTAGAACTATCAAAATGTGGGTGTGTACTTCCAACATAATGGCTCGAGACTTATGACATCTGATTTGAGTATGGTCCTTTGCAGTATGGACTCCCATTTTCAAAGTTTTTGAAGCATGAACTTCTCTCATTAGAGTGATATGGTTTCTCCAGTGTTTTGCTTGGGAGCTGTCTTGAAATTGTCCTCCAATTTAATATGAGAGAGTACATAGGATGAGGCAGAGGTTTAATGCCTGTATTGGGAAATCTGACCTACTGGCATTTGGTACATTTCATCATTTCTGAAATCTGGAATATTATATAATTTGGGAGCATTTGTAAACCCTAAAATTGGATTTCACTGCTTATGGTATGGGAAACATAAAGGTCCAATTGCAAAACCCAGATAGAGAAGTGTCTGATGTGCTGTTTTCAAATATCTGTAAATCACTTAAGTACATACACATATATTATTTTGAGGTAGTTGATTCTAAAGAATGTGAGGGTGGGAAACTGAATTCAGAAATGTGCCCCTTTGGTGTGAAATCTATCTATTTCTTTTTTGGCGTTTCAAATATTTTAGTAGCTTACTTAATGGTCCAAGTAAGAGAATATTGTATGGACCAATCATGAGATAAGTTACATTCTTTATATTTATTTATCTATTTATTTAATGTATTCTAAGGTGCTGAATACATGGCGCAGAGGATTGGGAGCGCTGAGACTGAACAGACAACAGAAAACATAAAGAATCAGAGGAGGGATCAATGGCCAGGCACAGATGGCAGGAACCCTCATTCATTCAAAGAGGACCGTTTTAAGTTTGCAAGTTATACTTGTGTAAGTAGGTTTGCAAGTTATACTTGTTTAAGCGTGGAAAAAACCTTTTTCTAAGCTTCTTATAGGGCACATCAAATTGTACCTGCTAATGCGAGTGTTTTTTTTTAATATATGCAAAACAGCATAAAGATCTTTCAGGCATGTTTACTGGTAAGCAGATATTCGTGTATCCTAACTTTCTTGAAAAGGAGGATATATTTAAAATGTCTTCTTTCCGAACACTATCTTACTTTGAATTAGTTTACGGGTGACATTTATTTGATAATTTACATTACCACTTATTTTAGTTTTAAGCTTACTGATTTGGATCTTTACATTGCATTACTTGGTCAATTGTGTGTTCAAAGTCTGATTTGATTTGTGATTATGCTTGTGTTTTATTGCTGCTCAGTTTCTTGCAATGTATTGAAGCAACTCTTTAAAATGGGAAATCTTGTATTGTTCTTACTTGTCCAACTCATGATTTGTCATCTCCTCCTGAAATGAAAGAATCTCATTGTTTCCTTTCAATATACCAGCATTTCTACTTGCAGGTCATTCATTTACCACTAGAGAAATCTCAAAGCATTTCATTGTTTCACAATTTACCATTGCAACTGCTGATTTTGAGTCATATCTCTTTGTAAATATTCCAACATAACAGTACACAGGTAATTCAATTAATTTTGATCACGTTCTTTGTTAGTGCTATTGTACAACTGCACAGTTCCTGCCACTAAAAACAAAATTGATTTCCACACACCTCCTGTCTCTGCCTATATTAGTTTTGCAAGTCTGTCTCTGAAATGAACTCTGCATTCTTCCTGAAATGCATGAAATCAAACAGCTTATTCAGGCATGTCTCCAGTGAGGTATCTCTCCCAGGACAAAACACTCCCTAAATAATGAATGCCACGAGGGAAAGGCCTCACCTGAAAACACGATACCAAATGAGTCATAGCTCATTATGAATTTGTCAGGAGAGGCAGGGAACATTCTGGACAAGTTCTGCTCAAGTCATGTAAGCATTTTTCTTTCACTGTTATAACATAACAGGTGCATTTGTAGAGTGCACATTCACACGCAGATGAGTATATTGGCACTATTGACAGATAACAGAGGTTTGTTAATTAACCTAATGGTACTCACTTTTACACATTATTTCAGAAAGGTAAAGGCCCGCAGATTAATATATATCTCAAGAAGCAGACCCTACAATGAATTTATTTCCAAAGGATGGAAAATCCAATGCCTCATTACTAGTTTGCCAGTCTGGATACAATGGTACCGGTAAGCTTGCTGATACCGCTGTATCCAGACTAGCCAAGTCTGAGTTGTGCTCGCGGGGGCCTTTCATTCCGCCAGGTCTGACCTGGAAGAAGGAAAGGCACCCACGAGCACAGCATTTCGGATGCGCAGGCACCATTGATAACGACGCCTGGGGATCTGGCTTCCCCATTCCCATTGAGCCCTGTGGGGCTCAATGGGAATGGGGAATCATTTTTTCCCACGCCCAGGAATGGGCAAATACCGCGTCTGGCAAGGCCGTAATGACCTGGTAATTGCCCATTTCTGGGCGCCGGAATAAAAGCAACTCCGGCGGCAGCCGTTCCTGTTTTACAGGCACAGCTACCACCAGGGTTGTAATGAGGGCCAATGTGGTTTTCTCTAGTGGTAATATTTTCAGGGTCTCCAGAGTGTAATTAGAAAAGCATGCACATTTTCAAGATCTTCAATACATAGTGGTGCTGATTCAGGGAATTTGTGCGCCGAAAAACTGGGATTTGTCCGCCATTCTGCCCGCAAATCCCTGTTTCACCAAGGGGGAATTTCGGGCAGAATGGCACACAAATCCCTGTTTTCCATGCACAAATTCCATGAATCAGCCCCAGTATCTCAATTCATTTAATTTGTTGTTAATAATCAATTTGAAAAATAAGTTTCGATATTTCTAATACACAAATGTTTCTATTGTGGATTGCATTCATCTGGAATGTACTTACTGTGGAGGCAATAGATTTTCGGGCACTGCGTGGCCCTTTTCAGAAAATGTTATCATTACGGATTTCTAGTTCTTTGAAAGCCCAGCTAATGCAACTTTGATTACACCACAGATGTGTGCTTCTTCCCAAATAAGGGAGTATGTATGCTAAATACAATAATACACCAAGCTTTAGATGAATATCAATATTCAGTCATAATTCCTTTGTTTTCAGTAAAAAGACACATTTAATTTTCTCACTGGCAATAACACTTCAATAACCGATTTTCATTCTGCTTTCGACCTAAGGATAATTGAAGATTTCTTTTCAAAATCTTTTAATAACTAATTATGTGATCCCACTAAAAGAGAAGCTCATAGAATACAGTCATAGCGCCCTTATCAAAAGAATATGTGAGGTACAGTTTATGCTCACACACTGAGGGCAACATGAATGTTGCCATCGAAACATGGAACAGTCTCCCTGCAAAGTCAGTTTCATAGAAACTGGGATTTCCATCAACTGATGCCCCAGTAATTGGAATCAACAAGGCCTGACATGTCTGGGTTCACATGGGCATGTTTCACATTAACCGTTTCAGGAATCAAAACGGTTTTAAATATCTTCCGAGAAATCTACAAATTACTGTTCTCTGAATATGGGTGGTGTTCTGGGATCAATAAGTTCTTTCTGCATTGTAGTTAATCAGAGGTTTCCCTGATATATTTAAAATGTAGAGAAAGGCTTTTATAAGCAGCAGCTGCCCTTGGTATTTATGGAGGCAAAGGAGAGGCTAGGAGCCTTAGGATTGTTTCTTCAAGCAATGCTGATTTATATCCATTGTTTTCCCCAAAACGGATGCTGGCTGACAGCAGGTGCCCAAAAGATACCTTGTCATTTGCACCATATGTCGAATGGTTAAAGAAACCATGAGCATTAACTGTGCTCATCATTTCTGTGATTTTGATAACATATTGTTCAAAGAAATGGTGATGTGTATGTACATTTTTGAAGTTCCATTCTAGGACTGTTTTAATTGCAAATAGTAACAAATTAATGAGATGCAAACTGTTGTGTAATTGTTTGGCCTCATTCCATGGCTAGTACAATGACGAGTGTAGCATGTTGCAAACTGAATTAGATTTACATTTGTAAGAAAGACTGAAATAATCTCCTCATGACCAAAAAGCCCGTTGTCTACTTGAATAATTCTCCAAAAAAGTGACTGTAATGTTCCACCTTTTGAGTTCAATTTCAAACCTTACATTAAGGAAGACATTCTCTAATAATGTGTTTCATGCATGTATTCCAACCACATCCTGCCCTGCAATGCTGAAGCAGCATTGTTACATTTTCCTATCATTTTATTTTTAGGTTATCAAATGTATAGGGTCATAGTATTGAGATAAAATACACCTTCACCTTGTATGGGCATTTGTAACTGTAAAATAAAAAATATGTATTTATTTGTATAACTGCTGCACATAAGCATGCTATGATGCCATTTCCTTATTTTGACATGGGTAGTATAGCTCAGTGGCAACACTCGTCTTGGAAGCAAAGCGATGCAGAGTAACACAGGTCCAAATCCCACGTCTCTGCTATTTAGCGCATTATAAATAACCAACTATAATAATTATATGGGCATAAACAGTTTGGTAACTCTAACAAACAAACATGTTATGACTTTTATTACAATTGTACAGGAAAACGTGTTCTCACGCATTGTTTAAAGTTTGATCTTGCTGTTGTTGCTGTGTCTGTAACAAATCACAACACACTTGTTGTGTAATCTCCTTGGAGATATGAAATCTTCATAAGGTGTACTGTATGTATGTGTGAGACAACCTCCTGAGGCTGAGATCCAGCTACTGCAGGAGGGCGTCATTCTGTTATGAAAATAAATACTTTTGTTGGAGAGTCTTAACTGACTCCCTCACTTCAAGCATTTCACTTGTCAACCCTTACTTTTTATTTAGATTTTGTATAATAGAAAAAACCTTGGAATGAAGGACGTTCTGTGAAAGGTACATCGAGGGTAGGTTTCAAGGCTTTCCAGAATGGAAAGTGGTCTGCAAGACTTCTGATAGTCACAGGGAGAAGATTCCACCATATAGCAGTGCAGACAGAGAATAGGTGGCCAGCAACTACACACACAGGTTTCTTTATTGGATCAACACAAAGAAAGTAAGATCATGATGTCAGGGATCATGAAAAGTATATGTAACCATACTGGATGGGATATAAAGAGATAATTAAATGAAACTCTATCAATAACGCATAAGAACTGCAGGGATTGAAGACTTGTGTAATGTGCTTCCTGTAACCTCAAGTGATACAGTACTTTGCAGATTCAGCAATTGATTGGATAAGATTCAAGTATGAGCATGTTAAGTGCAATTGGGAACATCCATAGTTGGCAAAACTAAAGAGATTATAGCATGTGCTCTGTCTGGAAAATTGAGATACTATGTCCATGTGAGGGACCATGGTCACGTCCTTGTCTGTAAGACACTTAGGTTCTTGAACATATGGTAAGTAGAGGCCATTTACATGTTACAAGGGTCAACAGATTGAAACGACATGGATATATCTGTTTTCCAAAGACCACAAATTACTTTTTAACTAATTAATTTTCAAATTGTTCTTTTGCATGAATTGGTAAAGGGCATTCATAGAAGGGCATCAGAATACATTCAAATATGTATATGGTGTTATCAGCATAGTTGAAGCTTATCACCCCAAAAGTCATAATTATCGTGATTAGAGGGCTACCTTTAAAATGAGGTAGTCCTCATATTCCATATTCAGAGGTGTGCACCTTTTATGCATAGGCATATGTAACAAAGCACAACATCTATAGCAGAATGTCATTATGAGACATGTTATACCTTTAAGCTAAGCGATCTATGTGAGCGTGTGACTGTGTGACTGGGTGGCAAGCATAGGACCTGGGCTTGAATCCCAGCCACGGCAATGTTTAGTTCATGGAGGGTGACAATTCCCTAACAACATATCAGAAACACATTGCAGCTTGTTATTGGATTTCTAGTACAAATGGCTCTGCTCGGCCAATGTGTAGACAGTGGCTCCAGGATGAATAAGAGGACCTTTATACATCCCCTTTTTCTAGGTTGATTTATCTTCAGCTTCTTCTTGTGCCCCTCTGTGCAGTAGTTTCTGCGGCTTCATGACGTTGCAATCCAGGCGTTTCAGTTTACTAGCTTTGAAAACCACCTCCTCCACAGACGAGGCTTGCCTACGGCAGTATAGGGCCATCCTGGGTCTGTTGCATCCTCACCAGATCGTGATTATGAAGGTAACAATGACACAGAATTGCTATATGTAACCCCATCCCTCAAACGTATTCTGCACTCAATTCTAAACATTATACAGGGAAGTGATACCATCGTGTGTTGTGAGAAAGAGGTCAGCTTACTGTGGTCAATGGGAGAGGCACAGAGGAGGTCGTGTGGCGGTGAGTGTTACCAGATAAGGTGCATTCACTAGCTGCTTAGAGGCAGAAAATAGGGTTGAAAAAGATACAACTGCCGAGTATTAATTGCCTGTGCCTCTTACTGGCAGATCACTCTCTTATCAGGGACAACACACCAGCTTAGCCAAACTCTACAGACACCACCCTAAAAGCAAGAAGTTAGTTTGGTGCACAACAGGTACATTCATCCTCAGAATATGTAAAGCATGTTTCACTGCTGTTTGGAATCAAGCAGCCATTGCATGTCACCACTGCTTGTGGGCAGAAGTAATTCCGCTCTAGAGGTGTGACAATTGCTGATAAAACCAGTAACTACAGCACATAGTAGAACATGGCATGAAGCGCTAAGCCAGAACTCACTAAATTCATGCAGATACAGAAGGTGCTGTATTTAAAATGTGCATCCCATGCAGTGCAGGTTTATGCATCATGCCCAGAAACTGGGTGCATGCCACTCATTCATTTCACTCGGCCTCAGTGTGGGAACCACTTTTTGACCAAAGACTTGGTTACCTCCCAAATATCCAGCACACCTTGAAAACAACTATTAGGATGTATTTGTGAAGACTAGCTCCAGTTCACTATTTACAGTTTCACGTTTTATATGTTATGTGATCATAATTGCTGGAGAATTGCCCTGCTCTTATGTATATGCATTAGCAAACCCATGACCATGTATGAACAATTTGAATTGAGTCTTCTGTTTGCTTTCTGTTTTGTTTTGTTTTTTAATATGTCTGCCAATCACTAGGCAGGTGTTGTTAAAAAAAAAAAAAAACTATTAAATACTATGGGAAATTAAACCAATGTCTTTTTGACATCAGCTAAATAAATAAGCTAATAGTCACTATTGACATTCTTTCTTATTCATACCTTTGTTAAACTTGAGTATATAGCTCCTTTGATACTTGGCATGCTAAATGACATAACCTTTGCAGTTTTACTCGACCTACGTGTGGGAACCACTTTGTGAGATCCAGTAATAAGCATTGACATCATCTCTGCGTTTTCTACATACTATACAAATTCGAACTAGGAAGCTTCCCTTAAACCTAGGGAAGGCGTCAGGACCTTTCAATAATTTCAGTTGAAAGGTGCCTCGAGCCTCAGGGGGGCTATTGGCTACTGCCCCAATGTTGCCAGTCAGCAGTCATATAGCACATCAATATAGCGCGTTCTATATTATTTCCATTCTGGTGTTTTAAATGTGAACTTTGCAGAGCTCGCCTTAAAAGGTAAGTCTGATTAAGCCCTTCTAGCCGTCACTTCCATCAGGGTATACAGAAGTAGTATCACCTTGTTGCCATTTAACACCACTTCCTCCACATTAGTCACTTTCTGACAAATAAGGATGTGTAGCTTTTCAGTGGGCATTTAGGGTTTCAGTTCTCTGCTGGCTGGATGTCTTGTGATAATCAGCAGCTAGTAGCCCAGACTGTATTTTTCATCTTCATTATCATGTCTGCACTCCATGGGTGCCTCTTCCACTCTAAGAAAAGGAGGACCCTACCATCAGGTTGAAATGGGCACATCTTCAGCGGGGCTACGCTTACACCTGTGCCACCTTCAGCAGGGTAGGAACCTCACTTTACAGCAGAGAAACACTTGCTTTTGTTCTGTATTAGAGATACATACCAGTGTTGAATTATTTGAGAGAGAATTCACGAGTTCTAAAGCAAAAAGTTGCAAAAGTAGTGCCACAAGTTGAGTGACTGTTTCGGAGATGTCATACCTTAACAAGTGCCAAGCAATGATATGGCTTTTTAAAAATTCCATATGGAAAATATGCTGAAAAATGCATAACTTTGCCCATGGTAGGTATCAGGCTCTGTTTCTAGTTTACATTCAAAGAAATAAAGGGGATTTCTTTTTCTGTAAAGATCAAAATTGGCACTCGTGACACCTACTGTGCTTCTTCTGTATGCACGACAGTTCCTGAAACACACTTGTAACCTTCTCCTTTTCTCAGTACCCTCACATCTCTCTCCCTTTTCTCCACCCAGCCCCATGTTCCTTAAAGCCTGATTCATGAAACGTTTTCCTATGGGATTGCGCCATTATAAAACACTTCCATGAATCAGGCCCTTAGTCTTCACAGTCATTAACCAAAAGAAAGGCAGCTCTGTCCCATTCATCTGAATGCAGCTCACAGGGAGCTATCCCCGTGCTGCAAGGAAAGCTAATTGCCTTTAATATTATCAAAGAGGCTCTAAATTAGCAATCATCAAACCAGTGCTTAGTGCCTCTTTGATAAGTGCATATCTGTTGTGGGCGCACTGCACTTACAGAACGGCGCAATGTGTAATAATTGCTAAAAAGTGACCATTCGAAATTCGACACAAAACAATGCGGCCACAGAACGCAGAACGTAGATTATTTGATAATCTGGCCCCTGGAAACTCAGGGAGGCCTGTTTACACCAACTAGGAAAATCATGGCATGTTCAAAATCCTATTTCAAGAAACAACCATTGCTTGGTGAGATCACTTTCTTATTCTGAATTACAATTCTTCAAATTATTTTGTGTATAATTCCAAATTGATATTTTATTTAAAAGATGTGTATTTATCATTGTTTTTATGGTTTAAATAAACCGTACATATATCAACAATCCCTTCAGCAGACTTTTCTACAATACAAATGTAACCATGTCATACAATTCATACATTAATAAACATGTATACATCAATATAAAACTGTGGATAATAAATCAATAAAACCCATAAAAGACTCCTGCAGTCATTTCAGAATTCAACTCCCAAGCCAAGTCCACCGGAATATAAGTCATGCTAATTGGTGGCCAGAGCTATTATACTCAGTAGTCACTCCAGGAAAATGAATCCTCTTCAAACATAGTAAAAGCAAGTACATTAGGGTTAGAGAGTTGCCATGAAGGATCCTGGTCTAGAAACATTCTTTGAAAGCGGGATCATGAATTCAGTGACCAAAGCATAATATATGAAAGTTCAAGAGGAAATGACATTCTATTATTGGTTAAAGTTTTAGATGGTCTCGATTTGATACACAGAAGCTGCATAACGCTGCATCAGAATCTAATTTATATCTAGTACATTGCAATGCCCTTGTATTTAATAAATTAAACCTTAATCTCATCATCAAACTCCTTAGTATGATGAGGGCGATTGGGCCAGATACACATTTTTAACCCCTCATTTCTTTTGTTCATTGCGTATCTTAGAATAATGATGCCATCTATTTAATGCGAGGATTAGATTGTTGTGGATTCGATCTGAATATGCTGTGCGCTCTTGACCACTCTTCTATTATGCACAAAAGCTGGAAAAATGTAGACAATCAAGATTGTGTGTAGGGGCCACACGCTCAGGTTTGCACAATTAGTTATTCATTTACCAAATATATGTTGTCTTCATAGGGAGATTTCCACAAATGCAAACGTTCTTGAAGTAACAAAATGTATTCAAAGATTGGACAGCCGACACGTGTTTCGACCTACGGGTCGTTTTCAAGGCTATATGAGTCCCATATTGTACAAGTTTGCCAATTCAAATAAAAAAAACCCACCAAAATAAGTAACCGGAATATGAGGAGCTTTTTCGCTTGCTGTAGGTTTCGCAGTACATTCGGTAGTGTCATACCTTTCGCTACCATGGTTTCTTTACATTTGTTCACAAAGGAGGGAGTGAATTTCTGGCGATTACTACCAAACAACTTGTAAAGAGTATTTTGAGGAGGAGAAATGTTTTCCATGAGTGATAGATGATTAATGATCTCATCCTCAACTCATAGCGTTTATCAACTGCTGGTATGCATTACGGGAGGCTTAGGATTTGTCTCCATATCAAGGCTTCAAATCTAGAGAGATTGTAATCGTCCAGGAGGTGATTTGTTTCTAGACCAATCAACAATGCTAGGATAACATTCCATTCATAGAATTTAATCAGGGGATTCAGTGAACATTTTGCGCAGTGAGTTAGTAAATACTGCATGTGTGCTATTAGTTGGATGGCCTTCTTTCCTAAACCAATCAATAGGGTTTTTCAGGATGGACTTGCAATGACCCTATAGTGTAAGTACTTTAGTTCATTGATGAGCTTCTGTTTTCGTTATTGAGCCACTAATTTATCGGTTCTTTTTTTTCCTTTTTCTCTTAAAAAACAAATGTTTTAGACTTACTGCTATTAATTACAACATCATTTTTCAAAGTGTAGTTATGAAAAGCTGCCAACAATCTTTGTAGGCCAATGAAAGGGCTGTCAAAAAGAATGACATCATCTGCATATTAGATACAATAGACCTTGACCCCGTTAACCTTAGGAGAAATAAAGGCAGCGTGTGTGAGCTCCTTACCCATGCCAGTCATATATAGATAATATATGGACATTGTGCAAGACTGCACCCCTGTCTCAGGCCTCTACTATTGTCAATGGGTTCAGAAATGTTGCCTTGCATATTCAATCTGACCTCTAAGTTAGTATTCAAATGCAAATGGATCAGTATGTTCAGCAAATGCTTCGCCAATCCCCATTATTTTTATTTTTTCCTAAAATCTATTACTGTTCACATTGTCAAATGCTAACAAAAGGTCTATACTGGCAGTAAAGACAGTGCATAACTCCTATTTCCGCCTCTGAATTTCATCAATTAAGTCACCATTAAGTTAGTGCCCCATCCACTCCTCAAAGGAGCAATGTATCATTTTTGCAACCATGCATCATTCCAATGAAGCTGCACTGCACTGGGTGGAGAATGGGAAAGTGTGCATGGGCGAAAGCACAGACAACATGAATTCTGAAATAAAATAGCTGATGTACTGCCATGCCAACCCTCCAAATCACTTGCTTACGTCATGAAAAGTAAGCAATATCTGACGACCTGCCAACACTGAACACTTTGTTTAATGGAGGAAGAACAGTGCATGGATGTTTTACATATTTGGATCATTTTCAGGTGTGTTAATGGCTTCCAATAACCTGCGATGTAATACATAGTCAAAAACCTCAGTAGAATTTTCTACAATACCCATTTAACCTTGCCATAAAAATCCTACATTAATAAAAGCGTATACATCAAAATAAAACATTGGGTAATAAATCAATAAAACCCATAACTCATCTTCTGGCCCATCGTTCCCTCTCTACTTATTGCCCACTACTCTCTTTTTGACTGAACGCTCACTCACCCATTGCTCCCTCTTTGGCCCACGACTCCTTCTCTCTATCCTTCTTCTCCCATATACTGTGACTATTGCTTATTTTTTTCAAAATTCTGATTTTGCGCGTTTTTAAAGAGCAACAATTTTTGCAAAAAATACAGGTTTTTTTCCCCAGTGTTTTTAATTAAAAACAAGCCACTGATGTATTTGCATACTAGGCGCGCAATGAAGACTTTGTCAAACAGCCAATCCTGGAGGTAGAAATAAAATGTGCAAATGTAAAGAAACAACACACCTACCTTGTTGAGCCTGTTGTTCACAAGGATGTTGCATCTATCAGACAGCAAGATGCCAATAAGTGGCATTTAGCTGCTGAAGTACACCCAGGTCTCTATTAGAACAAGAAATTCAATCTACTGTCTACCTCAAGCAGGTCATGAACACTGTAGGTATTTGCATTGGTGGATCTCATTTTCGGAGAACTGATTTTAAAATAGCTCAATTTCTGTAAACCCTTTTTGGAGGGGAGGACAGGGTGAGAGAGGAGGGGGGTACAGTGGGTGCACAAACAGAGGGGTTGGATGAGTCATGTCAAAAGGAGTTGCAGGGCCGTACGACAAACTTAGGTCAATGTGTCAATTAAATAGTTCAGTTAAAAACAGAGGTAATACAAGACACAGAGGTTCTTTAGGTTGTCATAGGTGATGATCTTTCCATTATAATAATTTATGACCAGGTTTCTGTTGGAAAGAAGAGCACATTGATATGCCCCATCCAGTACCCATATTGGTCACTGAGGAAACAGAAACTGAGTATTTAGCTAGATTGAATGACTGCCATTGAGTGTCAAAGGAACATTTAAGAATGTTTGTAACTTGTCTTTGAATGTGAAATTAATATTCATATTTTTAAAAGGAAAAAACAGGGTTATTTTTTAGTGGATACTTTTTTCCAATCTATTGCTTTTTTTGGGAATAGTAATTACACAAAATATTAGCCATGGTGGTACATTTTAGCAGGGGGATCAAGATAAGCAGGAACAGAAAAGGAACAACTGAAAAGGTGTCACTGACACCCAGCTATCGTAGGCCAGCCTCTGTAGTAGCACCTAGTCAGATGTAATACTAGTAGTCAGCTAAATCAGTATGCATAAAGTAGAAGCAACATGAGAACATGCCAAGTTCATGCAACACAGTGAAGTTCATGTTAGAACTGTGGGAGGATCAATGTCAAATGCAGGTTTGACAATCCTATAGCATAATAGAAAGCATACACAATGTCACTACTTAGCAAGATACGTGTGAACACTGTAATGAGGTGCCACTGCTGGTAGTAAGGTGTAACTTTCTCTATAATACCACGACATTGGTGCAGGTAGACACCAGAGGGTCACCAGTAATGAGGCAGGCAGTTGCAAGTATTAAACATAGCATGAATCATTTGCGCACGTGCAGGTAGTATCCACATGTTAATCATACAAATCAGTGATAGAGTATACAGACACAACGTATTCATTGTATACCTTAAATGAAGAGTATGCATTCACCAATTTTTCTTCAGATACATTAGTGATAAAGCAGAAAGTTAACAGATATAAACCATATATATCAGAAATAGTGTAGGCAGTCATCAGCTAAGCAAGGTACCAATCCAACTTGAAGGATCCTGCGATGTCTTGCTTTCAAAGCAAGAGAGCACAATTGTAAGTGATGTCACAATGCTACAAGAGGCAGCAATGCGGAAGAAAGGATTGACTTACTACACTTGTTGGACTGAGGTGCAAATAGGTTTAGGGAAGCAAAGGTAAGGTCAGTGAAGAGGCCATGAGGTTAGTATCTTTGCCAAGCTCCTGTACTAAACTGCCTGAGCAAGTCCTCGCTACTGGTTCCAAATTAGAGGGCCTAAGGCCTTGACCTTCTGATTCACCGCAGGCATATTCACACCATTAGACACGTTGAAGAAGTTGATGAAAGCAACAAGGCAGGCTCAGCATCACACGGATGGCACCCCACAGGCCATGTGTTAATTACAGGTTGCTCCAGAGTTGAACATTCACCAAATTAAGGATGTCGCTCACACTTACCATGGAGAATGGGATAATGTGGGAGGACATTGAAGATGTAGGAACAATGCTGTTTTAAAGAAACAGCTCCTAACATATGTTGACAACACCAGTGCCGTTTGTTGCTGCAAATTAAGCAATGTGACTATATCAGTAATAGAAGACATTCAGTGGCAAATATGTCCCTGGACAAACTGAAAGATTCAACTGCCATGTGCTGGTAGTACCTAGACCTATTTGACAGCACCTTACATATGGTAACTATACCTTAAGTAAGAAGATTTCCTTGGCATAATGTGAGTGTCAATTGAGGCATCACTTGCAAACGTTTTCAGCACCTGAGACTGAAAGGCAGCACCAGTATATGATAACCATACATTAGGATGAGAGATTCAAAATAGCATAAGATGTCAGCACTTTCATTACGGAGTCTGGATGTGGTATACTATGTTGACACCAGGCCATACGAGGCTACATTAAGCGTATGGTGTTTACCCCTTTTATGCTATGTTACTGAGGCATTGTGTGGCATCACATGGTCACATTGTGAGGCTCTATTGGCTCATGTAGGTACTACCTCTGATCTATGTGTGTTTTGGTGGTTATTCCTGGACGTATAACAGTTGCACCCATGCCATATCCAGGCAGCATGTTGGTTAACTGTGGTTGGAAACAAAAGTATTCTTTCATGTGCTTTGGAAGGTATGTGATATTTAACCAACTGTATTATTTTGGCATTTTCTATATATTAGTGTCTGGACTTTCTAAAGCAACACATGTTCCCCACAGACAAACACACCTGTAAATACAGTTCACACATTCGTTCTCAACAATGTCAAACGCATTTAATATGTTTTTACAACAGAAAATAACATTATATATATCCCAAACACATCTTGATTGTTTGCTTCAATTAATACAAACTAATCATGTAAAACCCACACGGGTAATTATACATGAAATGCTAATTGCACGCATGAGACTGCTAACATTAATACTTGCATGCTGTTAGGAAACCTGCATGCACTTTTCAATTTATGCAAGGTGGAGTGGAAACGTAAAGAGGAAAGTCAGGTGAAAGTTATTTTCTTTAGTCTTTACATTTTTTGTTTCATCTCATAACAAAGTAAATGCCACCTTCAAATGATGCTTTTAGGCAGCATTTAGAAATGGATTTCTATGGAATCCACTTAGGAATCCACTTGCTTTTAGCAGGTGAAAAATGGAGGTGGAGCCATAGGGAATTTTGTTTTATGCCTGCATGAAAGCCTAATGCAGGCATAAAACATAAGCACCTTGGAAGTGGGTGCTGGCCAATCAGGATGCTCAGAACGCGGGCCATGTTGCATGGTTCACACCCGCATTCTGAACAGCTTGGGCCCTTAACTTAAGTTTGGCATCGGGCTCTTGCTGAAAGCAATGGAAAATGGGGCAACTTGGTAAATTAAGGACTACAACCTTCACACCTTCCTGTTATGCGTTTGTTTACCCCTCCACGACCTTACCCCCAATGAGCCATGAATAAAAAAAAAAGCACAATATATTAGATATTAGATAACCATATACATGCAAACACAGCAGTGATTTAATTGTGGTTGAAGCATACACCACACCAGTATGCCCTTATGCCCATTAAGATTCATACTTGATGAGCTTAATAACCACATAATCATCTTTGCCAACATTAGAGGAAAGGCTGCGTTCTGAGATCTGTCGCTCTTGTAATATGTGGGCCACCATTCAAAGCCAGTGGAGAAGAATAGCATTACCCATAGTGCAAGAGTGGATGTGATGGGTACCACAATCACCTAATCTAAAAATAGCAGCCTCAATGGCATGCCTGTGACCGACACAGGACTAAAAAGATGAAAGAGAAGAATTGTTATCCAGATAAGGCAGAAACCAGTTATACATCAGTGTCACTATGACCTTAGCATGAATAGGATGGCAAATAATCAGTTTAACGTGTGCCAAGATCCCGGGATTTGAAGAGTTTTCTTTTGTAATGGTGGTATATTTGCATTATTTAGGTAGATGGGCTAAAGCCTAATACACAACTTGCTATGCAGCAGTTCATCATTGCTGAAAGAAACAGGATACAGCACTGTTATTTTGCAAGAGAATCCTGCAGGGGACTTCATTGGCCCTGCAGTTTGCTGGCTCCATGGGATGCAAGGTGTGTGTTACCTTGTAACTAACTATCTGTGGAATTGTGGAACTGTGGAACTTTGGCTATACAGGGAATATATACTAATGTGTACCCTTAGAATCGTAATTGTCTTAAACTGTTTAAAAAGATAGTTGCACAATATGTTAGTTGGTTTGACAACTCGAAAGCAATTTCTTTCAGGGAAGTGGACAATAACAATGTGTTTTGGATTGATTGGATGCAAGGTCTAGGTACACTATATAGCCATCATTGTGCATTGAGTTTTCAAATGTATGTATGCTGCTTTTGTCAACCTTCTGTTTCACCTGTTTCATTACTTTCCATGTAAGGTTGAATCAGGAGGTGGATTGCGACTGTTTCATTGAGGGAGTAGTAGGCACTAGAGAATCTATCAAGTTCTCAAAATCCAAGGAAACGAGTTTATAATAAATTACAATTATTTGGGAAAGACGGCTTAGATGACCAGAAACACCTAATAGGTTGGAGATTTTCTAATCAATGAGCTCTGATTAATTGCTGTTATCATTACTACTGGAATGCTAGGATTAACACGAGTGATGTATCCATTAATAGTGAATTACACTGCAAATAATCTTGCCATAAGGAAGTGAACATGTTATTGTTCATTACATTCCTATCCAGAGTAGAGTTCAGAATTGGTATGTCTCTGATGTACTAAGGGCCAGCTGCACATTGTTTGAACCATACTCCCGACAAGGCTTGATGCACGTCCATACCCAGGGAGCCGTCTTTCAAATGTACCCAGAGATTCAGATAATTCAAAATGATAAAAGGAAGAGAATTGTAAATCTAGTGGATTTGAAACATCTATGAATAGATTAATATCCAAACTGTTCCTACCAGGGGGAGTATGGCTACTTTAAACGAGATGAAAAAGAGAGAGAACCATCCCATTTTGCTGGAACTCCAGTGTAAAAGATGAGTTTATAGTTTAAATGGTCTCCAAAATTGACTTTCACCCCTCCTTCTATGCACAAGTCTCTATTATAAGATAATACGTTTTCAACCACATGGCACTAACTCTTGTATCTAGGGGCTGGAGGAGTGAGTCAGCCATGTTTCAGTAAGCAAACAAAGTCCAGGCTACTGTGAACCAAGAAACCATGAAGCTCATGTTGATGTTTTAATATGATGAAGTGGTGACCCCAAATAGGGTACTTGGGGAAATACATGAGTGGACCTCTAGCAGAAATGAGAACATAATGTATGTTTGGTAGGTAATTTAAAATACATGGATAAAATGTCCTTGCTCTGCTGGCATGAACAATATTTTCGCAAATAATGCAGAAAGATTTGCCCATCGTTGGGGAAGGTTGCATGATGGTTAGAAACTTCATTGACAGATGTGAGACAAAATGATATCCATCAACTAAGGAAATAGGAAACCTCCTAAAAAATAAATCTCTACATTGGCTAAGACATAAAAAGTGGTGGTGTCAGTAATTTGGTCAGACATAGTAGCTGTCTCAAGACCAGCACCAATATAAACTGGGATATCATGAGAATTACCGGTTTATGGTGAAAGGGTCGAATACATTGTTTCAAAATGCAATAGTTTAGAAACAAAAGGACTGAAAAAACAGAATTTGAATGCTCTTTTTTTTAGTTTTTTGGGGGGTTCCCCCAAACCCCTGTTTTTTGAGGAAAAACGAGTATTTTTTCCTATACGAAAGCCAAAAAAAGATACATTTAAAAAAAGGCTTTCAACATTTTTTTTTCAATCCTTTTGTTTTGAAACTATTGCATTTCGAAACAATGGGCCTCATTACGGGAATGGAGGTAGCCATGGAGCTGTTAGCTCTATGGCTGTCTCCGCTCCGGGCTCCATTACTGGGTTCCTGCAATGGGGATTTACAGGGTTACTCTGACATAGGAGGACCCGGTAATTCCTCCTTGCAGGAACCCATCCCCATTCCCATTTGAGCCCTCATAGGGCTCAATGGCAATGGGGAGGGAGGTAATAACGGGTAGATTAAATCTGGCCCGTTATTGCCTCCCTCTTCCCCTTGCGGGACCGGAAAGCATGCCTGGTTTTAACAGGCGTGCGATCCAGGTCCTGCAATGGGAAGCTCATAATCGATGCTCCCGGAATGAAGGGGCCGGTCCCATACCGGCCCCCTTCATTACGGGAACGCCAGCCTTATAATGAGGCCCAATGTCTTCGAAACTTTGACTGGACACCGAATTACCCTGGCAGATGATTTGGTGGAAGGGCTATTGGCTATAGAATACCACCAATGGGTTCATCAATACAAATCTGAGAATATCATCCTGCGACTCCTAATGCCTCACAATAAGGACACTTGCCCTCTGGCAATTACATGATAGAAAACCTTGCCAAAAGCAGTTTGGACAAACACATAGCAAGATCGGAGCCCAAATCCATCCAGGGGAATTCACTTGTTTTAAATTCACAGGACAACGAGAGAGCTACGTCAATTTAACTGCTTTGGGCTGACAGTATGTGTCACCCACTGTGATGGTAGGACATTATAGTATTGCAGACGCGTTTGCTATGTCTGGTCCCAAATTAAGAAGAAATGTAGAATAATCTTTACTTACATGGAATATCCAAGGGCTGCAGAATAAATTGGGTGACATACATTGGAAGGAATTCTTAATGGTAGACAACATTATGGGCATCATTACGAGTATGGAGGTAGCCATGCCCTTAATAAGGGCATGGCCGCCTCCATACCGGGATCCAGTACTGGGTTCTGTGAATGAGGAATTACTGGGTCAACTTATTGAGCACGCAAAACGAGAGCATGCTAGGATTGTCACACAAATTGATGCCTTGAAGGAAGAAATAGCCCTCTTTGATGCACCAGCTGCCACTTTTGACAAGAATTATAAGACTTTATACAGTCGCTTAAGTAGACATCAATATGATGTCAAACTTCGTAAATCTAGAAAATTTTCACGCGATGATAGGGATTATAGAGATAATAGAGTATACACCTATCAGTCTAAATATGACGAAGTATATACATCTAGAACTAACAGTGTAGTATCCTCTCCTGCAAGTTCGGATGTGGATAGCGAAAGCGAAAGACCCAGTACGAGCCAAGCCTCAGGATCAGGCATTCCTGTTAATGACTCGGATCCTATGGATGAAGAGATACCTACAGATTCCGAGACTCCACTAGGAGATGCTAGTAATATAAATCCGTTGGCTTTTTTGGAACAGATACGCCGTTTCAAAAAAGGCAACCGGCAAGCTGCACTGGCAGCTATGAAAAAAGTTTGATTTCAATTACCACTCATGCCAAATACCTCAACCCCAGGACAAAATACAGGGGCACAAGGGGTGGCAAACCCAATAGGAGGAAACGTAACTCCACCGCCACGCCGAGTAACCAGGTCGTCCTATCTGCAGAACCTGAGAAATCAGATACGATAAACTTAATTTGCAATCTGAGCAGCTATTCACTCTCCTCATGTGAATGTGCAGTACTTAACAAAGATCTTTCATTTGCCCCTTCGGGCTACAATGAGTATGTTCAAATACAAATTGATCTGTTCAAATTCATTCGCAAACTTAAACTCAAAAAATATTTTGCGACCCAAGTAAAATACTATAAGACCAAACCTGCAATACCCAGCCCATCAGACATTACATTGCAAATGATGCACAATACTCTTGTTTTGATGTCCTTGGATGAATGTGAACACAACCTTATGATGAATATCAGTGATTTAATGAAGGACTTGGATATACAGCAACAACATTTGAAAATTAAAGAACTTTCTTGCATATCAAAATTTGTACCAATTTTTCCAAAAGACAATATAATTGATACATTTCACCAGGTGGTAATCAATGACATCCATTGCCTGGAGGATGTTTCCAGAGGCAAAAAATGTAACCTTGGAAAGCATAACCTATCTCTATCTGAACAATCTGCGTTACGTAAACTTACAGAGAATGATGCGATTATTATCAAAGAAGCAGATCAAGGGGGCAATGTGGTTTTGATGGATAAACAAGATTACATTGACATGGCCTGTGAGTCAACTACTATCCAATTGGCACTCACGTGGCTTACTAACAGACGTGGAAAAACAATTTCTTCTTGTCAATGGTCCTGTTATGCCAACCGCAAACTTTTTGCCAAAGATACACAAACAGTTCACTCATATTCCTGAAGGGAGACCTATCTTAAGTGGGGGTGGGGGGATTATGGAGCCCATTTCCATTTATATCAATGAATGTTTAGCACCCTTAGTTAATTTGATCCCCACTTTTCTATGTGATACAATGCATATATTGCAAATTTTATCAGAAATGGTAGTTCTCCCAGGGATGTTGTTGGTCACGCTAGATGTCAAAGCCTTGTATACTTCGATCAACCATGCAAAAGCAATTGCAAGTGTAGACTTTATTTACCGTAAACACTCTGCATCCTATTTTGACCATATTGTAATGGTTAAAGAGATGTTGTCCTGTGCCCTAACTAACAATGCATTTTTGTTCAACAACACTTACTATAAACAACAAATTGGCGTAGCCATGGGGGCTAGCTATGCCCCAGCCCTGGCCAACATCTGTATGCACCAATTTGAGGAACAATTTGCATTTGCTTACAATCCGTTTGTTCAATTTATTCATGTCTGGAAATGTTATATAGATGGTGTGTTTTTGGTTTGGACGGGTACAGTAGATGGTCTTAATGACTTTGTTAACTACCTTAATAATAGTGATTTGGGCATCTCATTTACTCATGAATACAGTACTAGCAGCATCAATTTCTTAGATCTCACCATTACTCTGTCAGACAATTCAATTGTTACTAAAACATTTCGAAAGGCAACCACAGTCAATGCAATTCTACAGGCTTCTAGTTGTCATAAAAAATCTGTTATTGAGAATATACCTAAAGGTGAATTTATTCGAGCCCGCAGGAATTGCTCCAATGATTCAGACTTTTTACAAGAATGTGCATTCCTATGTGAGAAATTCCAAACGAGAGGCTATGACCGTAGTATAATAACTAAAGCCCAACAAACTGCACAGAACATGAAGAGGGTGGACCTACTCACCCCCAAGTCTAGACATAATTCAATTCATTCGAATAAATTGAAATTTATAACAAGTTACAACACAGATAGCTCTAAGCTGTACAAAATTGTTCTTCGCCACTGGCATTTACTTCAGTTAGACCATGAGATCTCACCATGGCTGGATAAAACTCTGAACTTTATCGATAGTAAAGCAAGTAATCTTAAAAATATTCTGTCACCATCATTTATGTCTAACCACCAGCCTGCCAAAACTTGGCTCTCACAGAGATCTAATAATGGTTTCCACAAATGTGGAAGATGCACTTGAGACTTCTAGTATTGATTTTGGTAAACTTGGTAGTTTCAAGGTGAACACTTTCATTAATTGTAATACTAAATTTTGTGTTTACTGCATTCGCTACCTTTGTGGAAAATACTACATTGGGAGTATGATTAGACCTCTTAAAATGAGAATACGTGAACACTTATCCACTATTTCAAATCAGGAGTCCAAATATCCACTTTGCAAAAATTTCATCAGCTTGATGACAAATCACAGATTACATTTGTGGGTATGTCTAAAGTATCTGTACCACAACGTGGAGGCAACCTTACCCTCAAATTGAGACAATTGGAAGCACGGTTAATCTGCCAATACCGAACTGTATCCAATGGCCTCAACAGCGACCATGAACTATCTGTGTTTCTTTGATGTCTGGGTGCTGAGTTGCACCAGACCTGTATGGGGCTCCATACTTCTTTTTAGATATTGATGATGGGAACTGTCAGGTGTACACAAGACCGATCATTTTTAAATTGGATTTATCAGAAACTTTTCTATACAATTATTTCAACTAATTGGCTCCAAAACACGCAGCATCGAGAATTGGGGGACACTGGGTGTTTTAACCATGGCCCATGTCATCCTTCATAATTGCTAACTAGCCTCCAATACACAAGGTTGCAATAACTGCGCACCCTGTGAACATTACTTGTTTATCTGTATTTTGTCATTATGGGTAGATTAGGCCTATTAATAACAATAATGGCCTATGTTATCATTACTATTTGCTAACTAACATTAGCAAGGGGGCATTGTAAATTAACTTTAAAAAATGCATGTAAATGATTACAAATTATCTGTCACTTCGTGCCAAATGGCCTCCTTATTTAGTGCTAATTATCTCATCATCAATTCAAATGTGTATGGACCTTCGTACCTTTTAAACTATAACTTGGGCTCACACCCAATATGGCCGCCAGAGCCTACATCAGAGCTCTAGTTGCTCAACTGGGCTTGACAGTATTAAATACGAGCTCAACAACCATGTGCGAGGCACCATTTCATCAGTTCGGGCGGAAACGCCGGTAAGTGAAGGTCTTTCGCGCCGACCCCTAATGATACTTTACCCTGGGCGGACACGCATGTGACCGTCACGCCTTTGTGAGTGTCTTTTAATTGACTAATTAGTCCTTTACTCTTTTTGTCTCCCCCATTACATGGTGCCGCGTGTCTGTTTCAACACTACCGCATTAGATCCTTATTGCTTTGGCTGACAGCCACAATTGAATACGCATACGCGTCTATATAGGTATGATTTTTTATTTTATTCTTATTTTACAGATTGTCCATTTAACATGCTATTTAATCCCACCATATGTTAAGCGGCTAACTTAGATTTTTGTTCCGCTTACAGCGGAGCCGCAACTTATAATTGTCGGATACTTATCTACCTTAATCAGGTATTGATATGGCCACTCTCAAATAAATACTCTGGTTTCTGTTTTTTGTCTTTGGTTTCTAAATTAGTAGTTCTAGTGCCAAGCCTCCTCAGGTAAAAACTAATTCATTAACGACTTCCATTATTCAGATATAAGTATGAAGAGTCTTGTGCTTACAGGGCCGTTCCCATCACTCACTCTCTTGCATATATCTTTTTCCTTTTATCTTTTATATATGACATTGACCTGATGGCTCGCCCCACCCCAACAACCTATGGTCTATATATCCTTTCATGTCTATTTTTAATTTTGTCATGTCATATAATTATACCTTGCAATGCATATTAATTGGTGTAAACTGTTTGTTAATATTGTGACACTTATTTTGCACTTTCGTTGCCACCCACATGCTTACTGTATGTTCTTTGGATCTGCATGATGCTTAACTGCTGTTTATTGTTTGTCAAAACTGTACATAATTTGGGTAATTTTCTCAGCCTTGGAAGAAGAGCTTTGCTCGAAACACCTGTCAGCTGCTGTTTGATTCACATTAAATCATCTGCAACTAAGCAATTAAAATTGGTTGTGTGCGCAATTTCTGGGAGCAAACCAATCTGTATCAGACCCAGTAATTCCTCATGCACAAAACCATTCCCCATTCCTATTTGAGCCCCCATAGGGCTCAATGGGAATGGGGATGGAGCTAATAAAGGCCCGTTATTAACTCCTTGGTCCCCTCGCGGGACATGGGAAGGATTTATGGTTTTACCAGACATCTGTTCCGGATCCTGCTAGGGGACCTTGTAATCAGGCATCACGTAATGAACGGTGCTGGTCCCGTACTGGCACCATTCATTACGGGACCGCAAGCCTCGCAATGAGGCCCAATGTCTTTACAAGAAACATGGCACAGGGGGTCTCTGGATTACAAGTGGTGGTAAGGGTGGTAAGTCCTCATTCTGTGGAGTCCCATAGAACTCCATGGGTGATTTGCCAGTATTACCGGCACTTGCAATACATATGACAGTAATACCATTTTTTTGGTTGCTGGTAGGGCGGCAGAATCACTTACAGGTCTTAGCTCGTGGTGATTCCGGCCAAACCCGACTGGCAAACATGTTCTTTGCCAGTGAGGAAACATGCCACTATGCAGTAATACCAGCACGTTATGTCAGCACCGAAAATGTTGTACTGAACCCACATGAATTTTACGGGTTATGACTCTTATGGAATTAACACCATTAAGGGCTTACAGGGAAGACCTAGATGCGGCCTAGCAATGTGTGTCAAAGCCTCTTTGAATGCCCGATGAATGCAATTACCTACAGAGTCCCCGGACAAAATGGTGTAAAAAATAGAGCTACCTCAAAAACGGTGTTATCTATGGATGAATGTCTATTTAAAGCATGAAGAAATTGAAACTGATGCATTTGAAAATATAATTCACTCATTAATGGAAGAGAGTGCAAGCTACAGTATATTTGTGGTGGGCAATCTACATCTCCAGAAATAACCCAGTCTTACAATGGATGATTTATTAGCTCATGATGAGAAGAGTTGGAGAAGACCAATTCCAAACTCTGTTCTACCTTGATCCATCTACCATTACGTTGAACGACTGGCTATACTATTTTCTACAGTGGGGCTATGGGCCTGTAACAGGAGGACGATAAAAGACAATTCAGCTCGTCAGATATATAGAGTAAATACCAAATACTCACACATATACTCTGTAATATACTGAAATGGTTTAGTCAGGTTGAAAAAAGCTCAGTCATCTATGCCAATGTGGGTTAATATAGAGACGATTGAATGGAATGTTACTCTCAATTCCCCTCAAGTTCTATCAGGCTCAAACAATATCTGCAGGATCATATGGAGCTGAACTATGGGATTATGGTGATTGCACCTCCATGCAGACTGTAGGAAATAGATTTTTGAAAACTCTTCTCGGCCTTCCATTAAGTGCTCCTTCTATTCTGGTGGCATGTGAGTTTGGCATAATAATAATAAAATATGTCATTATGCTTCAGCCTGTTCTTTATTGGCTTGTATTTGGAACACCGAAGCCCTTTGTTATATATCGGGATTCTCTATTAGAGGCTTTTTACACACCTGGCGGAGGGCTACATCCATGGTTTTTACATGTTGGAAATATGTTAACTAGTAGTGGTTTGGGGCTGGATACAAAGGTTATGGCAAGATATTTTATACGGAATAGGCTTGGAGTATGATGATCAAAAGCTGTTTGGCAGGGAACAAGTCAGTGGTTTATCTGAAGCTAAAAAAGGTTTGGGGTGCAAAAGCTTATTCAGATTTTCAGCTTAGCCCCAAACTCAAAAGCTGGTATGCAAAGTTTCGGCTGGGTATTCTACCACTGGCAAATGGTACTGCCAAATGGAGCAAAGGTAGTACTTCTACTGTTTGCCTGCTCTGTCTGGATCAAACTGAAATTGCATCTTTTCATGCGTGCCCATTTTATTGTGTGGTAAGGCGGCAGTGAATTAGGCCATTATGGATAAGTATTGTCTATTCAGTTGGCCCTTATAGTATTTATGGGTTACCCTTCTAACCCAATTGTGTTGGCCGTTCGTGTCTTCTTATCTTCTGCTTTAAAAAAAAAAAGAAGATTATTGAATTCCAAAATTGACCAGTCTTAGGAAAGAGTCCATAGTGATGAAAAATCGGGACAAGGTGGTGACTCTCGCGTTTACAATGACAGAGGTTGCTACAGGCTTATCCCCCCTAAAAACAGATAAAGTGCCAGGCTCAGATTTTATTCCAGTTTAACTGCTCAAAGAATAATGCAAAATATACGCTTGCTTCCTTATGACATGTTTTAATGAAATAATATTGACCAAGCAGATGCAACATAGTTGGAAAGGGGGCAATAGTAGTTCCCCTATACAAGAAAGGTGCATGTAATCTTTCTTAAAAATATAGGCCGATCACAGTATTAGGTTCCATGGGAAGATATTTGGGAAAATCCTACAAAATAGATTGTGCACCATGAATGAGACTCTTGCCACCTTGAACACTGGTTTTAAAAAAAGAAGTTGCAACCATAGATCAGGCATTTCAGCTTTTATTGACACTATATACATTTGTTATCCTAAACAGACAAACTATTTACCTTGCCTTTATGAATCTCCAAAATGCATTTGATCATATCCCATGATCAAAACTATGGTTAACAATGGAGCCTCATCAATAGAAGCATGTGTGATTTTTTGTCCGCTCGTTGGATGTTCTTCCCCAACCATGACAGTATTCATTCTCGAAAGGCGGTGTGTTTCCATGAAAATGCCATTTCTTTGTCCAGCATTGGTGATGCTCTTTTGTTTGCCCATATACAGGAGGCGTTGAAAAGTTTATTGTAAGCATGTGAGGAGGAGAAGAAAACAGAAAACCCTATAAAAAACGAACTAAAGGTGTAGCTCTAGAAGCATCTATAAAAAAGGCATGTTTTAGAGCCACCACGGAAGACAAAATGCCCTACCCTGGTTACAATTTATTTCCCCACACCCGCACACAGCACAAAAGCCACATCTGGGCTTTTGAGGATGGTGGGCATGGAAATGGGACTGTGCAGGCTAAGTGATTGCACAATAACATTTCTGGGTGTGTTATCTTCTACTCAGAGGAATGTTGTTCAGAACTGGTAGTGTTACATGGAGAGCTATTCACTGTGATTGGTGGATGCCTGTGTGAGTATTTATGAGTACCGAATGAGTGGTTGCTGGAAAGAAGGTAGTGGAAAGGGAAGAATGGCTGTTACTGCTTTACTAGGGCACAGACCTTGTGGCACTTCGGGAAGTGCACATGCCACACACTTCAGTTGTGAGCATGCTGCCCATGGGAATGAGATAGGGAGGATCATCGGTACCTCTCCATTACTGTATATACTGAGCCGGGCTGACATGGTTGCCATTACTTGCAAAGTTAATGGAGCATAGCAGACATTGTTTCAACCTCAGTTACAGCTCACAGCTATTTAGGCTGCTTCTCTGTTCTGAAAAGCTACAAACAAATTGTGGAGCAGGTCTGGGGTGTGACCTTTTGTAGGGCTGCTCCGGAGACCTTGCAACCGGCAAAGAGGCCTACATCGTTGAACCAAATACATACATGTGCAATAACACTTTGTGGGGGGTTTGTTAGCATGCAATTTCCCAATAACACTTTGTAGATCGCAGAACATTGCACTTTTCCACTGGTCAAGGGTCCTGATCGTGTCTACACCATAAGGGCCCACACGCAGCGTGGGTGCGGTTCCATGGTGATGTTGCGCATGTTCTTCATTAGGACAGTTGTCCACAGGACGTGTTGTGGGTGGAATATTTTCTGCGCTTGTGCATAGGTGTCCTATGCACACTGTTGGGATCTCTGCAGTAATTAATAGCACTGCAAGGACTAACACCCATGACATCACAAATGTCATTGATGACATCACTGATGGAAGTGGTTTGGAAGTGGTGGCAGTATTGTTGCAATTAGGGCGGGGGTTTGTGATGCTTGGCACTGCTGACCTTTGCATGAAGGCATCTCTCAGCTTGCCAAAAGCTTCGACTGCCTCTGGGGTATTTTCTTCTACCCCATTAGGTCAACCTGGGGGTCAGTAGAGGATTTCCTCTTGCGGGTCTGATTACTCCACTTCAGTCCTCTACTTGATGGCTCAGTGGGCATGCTGTCTGTCTCTTTGGTGCTTTCTCATGGCTGGCTTAGAATAGATTCTAGGGTCTCCAGGCTGTCTTGTAAGGGTTTCACCCCTTGCACCACAGCATCGATCAACAAGCTTCCCAGCACTTCTTTAAAACTGGAGGCGAGGTCCAGGGATTGCTCCTCCTCACTCCTCTCAAATTTTGACATGATCCTGAGTGCCGTGTGCCTGATACCTGTGATAGGTGGCTCACACACGCCCACTGCTGTGTTGATTCAGATGTATTAGTATTCTAGCCAATATCCTTTGCTTTATTTCCCATGTATGGAATACCAGCAAAGACATATTTTATTTATTTATATTCCTTTTTTTAAAAAATGTATTTGTGGCCAGCACCTGTATTAGCTCTTAAATGCTCTGTGCACCCGATCACCCCTTTTTTGGCCTGTCTGGGGCTGCGTTGCATCGGGATTAGTCTCTCTCGGATTCTTAGGGCTTCTCAAGCTGTTTTCCGCTTGTTTGAGCATATGGATCCTTTGATCCGTCCTGCACATCCTCTGCAGCTGCAGATATCTGTAATCTCTAGGGAAATTTGCAACACTGTCTGTGCAAAGTAGAAATTATTCACTGCCAGGCCCGTTTTTCAAATCTCTCTGTGCTCGTACTGCTGTTACTGATGCAACAATGAGCGTCAGTGCTCTGGCTCTGCCTCTCTGTTGGAGGAGGCCGAAAATCCACTGACGGCTTCGAGGGAGGGCATGCCAGGTATGCGTTACTAGGCTCGCCTGCCTCTGGCTGATCTCGGCTTGGTGACTAGTAGTTTTTCCGACTATGCGCTCTAAAGCGATGCACTTATTCACACGTTCCTGTTAGCTGAGCAGCGATAAGTCACTTGCTCGCTATATATGACTTCCTATGTATTATAAAACGTTTAAACACATTATTATCCTTGCTTATGCGCTCTAGCCCCACTCTAACCCTCTGTCTACTCTATGAAATCTGAAACTCGTTCAGAGATTATACATTGGTCGGAGTAATGATAAAAGGGTACTTATCTGCTGAAGAGCAGTAAAAGAAGAGGAGGAGTACAGGAACAGGAAGGGTGTCATAGGCTGGACTGAACATGACAGCACTACAGAGACAGTGGGATTTGTAGTTTATAAGAAAAGAAAAGGGATGAAGAAGATCCTTTTCAGTTTTTTCTTATGCTTTTGTTGAAATTGCTGAGGTGGAAATAAATAGAAGTTGAAGCATAATGCTCGCCTCCAGTCTTGACATAGAATTGCCTAGCATCTTGGTGCTGGACTACCCTAGTGGGTGAGTCCAGACTGATATGGAAATGGGTATGTGTCCTCTGTGGAAGGTACAGTGAGCTAAAACGTGGTTGTAGACCCTCTAGAATGGGCACCTTCCAAGCGGACAGGTTATTTGACCGTGTTCATTCTCGGTAGAGGGGCTCCAAGACATTCCTTTGATATATAAACATTTCACTCTTCATTTTTATTTTTAAAGTATTGTGGGGTGTTTACTTAATGTACCTGTCACGGTATTTCTATTCACCATTGAACTGTGCAGAACATTCCTTTAAAGAGAATGTGTCACATAACAGTATCTCCTGCAGTAAACAGAGGTTACCCGTACTTACAGTATTTTCAGTCACTTTCATCTTTGAAATGGTTTATGACAAAACGGATTTTTGCCAGACAGACACTTGCACTTACATTCTTCCAGGGAGGTCATCCAATCGTGATCTGCTCTGACAAAGTCCATCCTTAGAATGGGACGTAGAACTTCAAAGTCTTACCCGATAAATCATTTCTGGCAGATGCACCTGCCACTTACTAGCTCATCACGCCAAAGCCTGTGGGGCAGGTGACATGGATTTGACAGGAATTCATTCACTTTTAGAGGACAGTCATCTCTTTCAGAGCCGGAACCGACACATTGTTGAGCTATTGTCAAAATGAATCAGGGGCGCGTGCTGAAAAGAACCATGCAGGGGTGTTGGGAAATGATCGAACGTTGTTTATTTATATATTTATTTTTAGGTAAGGTTTAATTTTACATTTCGTTTCCAGAAATGAAAAGAGATGATGCCGCCAGATCTCTCTACTGGAAACGTTGGATGATATACTCGCCTTTGTCAGAGACATATGTATGTCTCCTTTTAAATGTGAAGGGACAATACGTCGTTTTTAAAAACATTTTTTATGATAACTCACGTGAACTGATTTGAACATCGTGAAAAAGTGTAAAATTACTTATTTTCAAATACGTCTTATTAATATGAAGAAACATGACACATTAGACTTATGGTATTCAATGCGGTGGCGTAAAGCATAAAAAAGTACATACATCGTTCATGCATGTTTTAATGTATTATTGCATTTTAATGTGTTTGTATGGCAGAGCAGGGCACGAAGCTTAATATCTGATTCTGCCGCCCTTTGTGCTGTGCTATGGATATCCGAAAGCATATTCTGCCACATGTGGCTCAATGCTGGTGGAGATTATTTGGAATCCTACAGGATCTACCTGCTTTTAACACCTCCTCAAACAGGTAGATGCCTTATTAATCAATGTAAATAAATGCCTCCCACATGTATGATTCCTTTAAAAATAGAAGTATAAAGTAAAAGTACATCTAAGTCAGCACGGAAGAGCTATAACAAGCTGCCTCCTCCATGAAATACTAAAGGACTTGGAAAATGACCCCAATTATGTGTAAGCTATATCCACACTGTATACAGCAACACCTACTATTATTGCAAAAAACAAAAAAAGTGATGGGTTGAAGATTTCTACATCACCGTTTTTAGCCCATCTGCACCACTGCAAAAGGGCTCCAACCATATGCAATTCAGTCAGGTACTCCCACCAATGGGAGCAGCCCTGCCCGTACTGCTAAAGCCAGGTATATTCTGAATGGAAATGCAAGCAACCCCAGACATGTTTTGGCCTTGTTGGCTAAGTGCATGTCTGGGGTGCAGCTTGGTTCCCTATGGCATAGCGAACAAGGGATCCACGTCTGGGCATACACTTTCTCACATAGAGAGACAAACTAAAACCAACACGCCAACACGAATGGCACTATCAAATACGGGAAATACCATATTACAAACAGCATGACCACTGGTTACCGTTTAGAAATATCAAACCAACACGTTAATTCACTTGCAAATTGTACGATATGTGTTCACTTATACAATATACATTTCTGACAACATATTTATATTTCCTGTCGTATGTATTGCCTTTCCCAAACCTGCAAAAGAAAACGTAAAACAGTACCTCGAGCCTCCTCATGGCAACAGCAGAAATAGTATGATGCACAGAGGAAATAAACATGTCCACGTTCACTGCCTGCTCCGTAAATCCATATCATGAAATTTCCCTTTTTCTCAACATTAAAAACAAAAGCTCTGATCCTGATACATTCCACGCCGCTGCAGTCCAACGCTTGCGGTATGGCTTTCAGAGCATGTTGCAGTATTCTGCCAGGTCCCTCTTTATTTGCCGTAGAATTCCTCAGTTATACCTGGAAATGAGGCACGTCACAAGCACATTGAAAGGTGCTTTCTTCTGATCTTCAAATACACTGTTAAAACATGCTGCTGTTTGTTGCAGGCTCCCGGAATGTTGGATGAACATTCTATGCAAACTTAATCGCAGTTACCGCCAGCAGCATAGTGACGTCACCATTTGGATGGAGAGGAGAGTCAGGAACAGAGCTCTCCGGGCCAACCGTCAGCTGAAGCAGGGCTGCCTGTCATACAGAACTTGACAAGCTGCCTGCACACGCTAACATGATGGGTCGAAGGTTTCAAATTAATCTGAACCACTGGTATTGCTCTGGGCAACCGTCCACACCACTGTTTTTTAGCATGTCTGCGCCATTGAAAAATGGGTCCAGGCATATGCAAATCAGTCAGGTACTGCCACCAATGGGAGCATCCCTGCCTGAGTTGCCAGTCCATGTCCCCTCTGCATGGAAACACAAGCAACCCCAGACGTGTTTCAGCCTTCTTGGGCCTCCTAAGTGAGGTGCAGCTTGGTTCCCTATGGGGCAGCAAGCAAGGGATTGTGGGATGTTTTTACCCATGCATCCAAGCCCTACAATAAAACTGTGCATTACTGGCATTGAAAACATCATGATGGCCAGAACTCCCCAGAGAGTGCACAGGGAAAACATGAAGAATAGGCTGCCACCCATTTTTGCCTATGTTGTGAGCACAGGAGGGCACTCCCTAAAACCACCATTGGGCTACACACACAGTAGCCTGAAACCATTGGGAATGGCAATGCTGATTGCTAAAAGCAACCCAGAACTATGGGGAATTAATTTTCTTAATGTCAAAAATGGATGCAATACTGGTGCTCACCACTATCAGAAAGCCGGCGTTTTAAAACCACCCGACTTTTGTGTAAAACTGAACAAATTAACCCAAACCAGGCCAAGGAAAGACTTGCTAAGAGGTGGATACAATGTAAAACTATATTCTAAAATTACTTGAAGGAAGTAATTATTTAATGTTTATATAAAAATAGCTGGGGATGTCAGCAGCTTAAGTGAATTTGGGTTTAAAGCCACTAAAATCGAAATGTTTAGAATAAATGAGTGACCTACTTGTGAGTGTCACATAGGTTGCAATTGTTTAAATGTCATAGTTTTGAACTTGGAATCAGCATTCTAGCTGCATGTGCAAAAATTGTAAGTTGGATTTGAATGTAGAAAACTGCGAACTAAAGTGACATTTACCTGAATTCTGCCTGACAACTACCCCCGACAGGAGTTGAACTGGCTCAACAACTCTTCCCAGGCCTGGCTGCATCCTGCTGCCCCCACCAAAAGGAAGTTGAACAAAGCCCTGTCCTGGACTCAGGCAAATGTTATATTGGGGGGGGGGGTCGTAAAATGGCTTCCTCTTGGGAGAAACTGGGAGGGGCAGTGCCTGTGAGAGCCAGCTGAGCTTGGGGGAAGTGGATAAACCAGAAATTCCACCATGTGCTTTGGAAAACCACACCCCTTTGGGGCCAGAGCATGATTTTAAAAAGATGGATAATTCACAGTGCATACTTGTCAAAATTATATAAATAACATCATCATTTTTGTGATTTTTCTGTGCACATTTTAAGAGGTGTTAGGACCCTGTGGTATGTTCTTGGGGATAGTAGCGGAGAAAAAGGTTGTTACTCCAAATGTATGCATGTTAAAAATCTGACACTTTATCATCTGAAACCCATATCCCTGGTGCACATCAGTGTAAAATCTGGAAAGGTTTAGAGGTCGTTATCTGGATGAAAAGGGGAGAATTCTGTCATAAGTGGACACAACATCGTACAAAGACAGGGATCGGATGGTTTGGTGCTACAGAAAATATGTTAACTGGACCTATAACATTAGATAAATATGTATTTGGGTCAGAAATAGATTTGTGTGCAATTTGACAAGGCGAGGTACCTCTGACCATAAAACCTACAGCATCACTCTGACACTCCATTTCTTTCCCCCAATCAAGGGAGAGAGGAAGGCTTGGCCAATGATAAGTGAGAGGGGCAGGCTTAGCTAGGCCCAGGCACACACCCATTTTCAAAACACATAAAAGGAACATTGAAACCCAGGTAGAGACATGCACTTTCCACTTTCTTGCGGGACGCTTTGCCGGGAGACTTCAGACTTCAAATCCATCCATCTCCAGAGATCCAGACTTCAAATCCATCAATCTCCAGAGATCCAGAATTCAAATCCATCAATCTCCAGAGACCAGAAATGAACTCCAGAATTTGTAGCAGAGAGGCCTGAATCCACAAGCTGAATCCTCTTCAGCAGTCCTCAAAAACAACCAAACTATTCAACAACCGGGCGAGCTGTTTGAAATCTTGCCAAGAACTTTTGCAAGAACCTGTAGCAGTATCCAGAAAGCAGTGCTGTATCCGGAACCAGAGAGAACCAGAGACCAGATCGCTGTGAAGAACTGCTAGCAGAAGTCCAGCCAAATAATAGTGTGAGTACCCAGTCATGACTGTGCCAAAACCAATCTCTTAGTTTAAAATAATCTAATCCAAACTACTTTAGCCTATTAGAACTGCCTCCTAGAATCGTGTCATTCTGTCATCTTTAAAACTGAAAACTCTCATCTGTCATTCTGAGCTTTAAAATTTCAAATCCGAAAAACTACCTTTACTAAATCAGCGGTATCTCCGGGACCGTTTGTGCTAGGAGCGAGTTTTAACTGTCATCTTAAAGCTAAGATTCCAAGCTTTCCAACAAGCCTAGAACCGTCTTTTGTTGAAGTCAGATCAAGTTTATTTTCTGTACTGCATTTTCATTCATCATTACATTGTCCTTGACGCCATAAAAGCATTCTCAGCTACTTTATCCTCTCTATATCAACTTCTAAGCCATTAAAAAGAGTGTACCACTATAACATTATCCATTGTTGATCAACATCATATTCTCAAGTGTGATATCAAATATTAATTTACTATAAAAGTGTGATAGATATTTACAGGCCGATTCATGGAATAAATGTGCGCCGAAAATCCCGGCGCAGAGGGGCCAATACGTGCGCTGCGCCGAAAATTAGCGAAAAGCGCAGGGAAACCAGCGCACGTCGATTCATGGAAGTCCGTGCGCAAGAAAAGCAGAGGACGTGCGCTGAAAAAGCGTGCGGCGCAGGCCGGCGCACAGGTCAACCAACGTCGTGCGCCACGGCCACTGCGCTATCACTCCGAGCGCAGCGCACAGCTCTAAAGTAGGCGGAACACAGGGCGGGACACTCGGAATGGGGAATAAAATGGGGCACAACACTCGGAATGGGGAAGAATGTGGGCGGCACGGGGAAAGTTTAGGAGGCAAGTGCGCGGAACGCCCACACGCTCGCATACAACACGTATTCATGGAATAGAATAGGGCAAAAAAGCGCACGCTCAAAGCAGCGCACAGGCACAAACAGGCACAAACACGACCGCCACAAGAAAGCAGGCGGTAGCGTCTCTGCGCCTGCAAGAAATGTGCGCTAAAAGGTGCGCCAACAAATAGCACCTATATACAGACATGATCAATGTCCAATACTGTGGCCCTCCAGGACAAATGACGTACAAAGGGGTACCCACAAACACAGACACGCGCTGAGAGAAAAAATAAACGTGTGCGTGTATACCGGGGTGCGCGGGAAGTTGCACACGCGATATGGCCGGGTACGTGGATTTCAGGGGTGCGCGGGAAGTTCCACACGCGATTAGTCAGGGTACGTGGATTGCAGGGGTGCGCGGGAAGTTCCACACGCGATATGGCCGGGTACGTGGATTTCAGGGGTGCGCGGGAAGTTCCACACGCGATTAGTCAGGGTACGTGGATTGCAGGGGTGCGCGGGAAGTTCCACACGCGATATGGCCGGGTACGTGGATTTCAGGGGTGCGCGGGAAGTTCCACACGCAATTAGTCAGGGTACGTGGATTGCAGGGGTGCGCGGGAAGTTGCACACGCGATATGGCCGGGTACGTGGATTCCAGGGGTGCGCGGGAAGTTCCACACGCGATTAGTCAGGGTACGTGGATTGCAGGGGTGCGCGGGAAGTTCCACACGCGATATGGCCGGGTACGTGGATTTCAGGGGTGCGCGGGAAGTTCCACACGCAATTAGTCAGGGTACGTGGATTGCAGGGGTGCGCGGGAAGTTGCACACGCGATATGGCCGGGTACGTGGATTCCAGGGGTGCGCGGGAAGTTCCACACGCAAGTACGTCAGCGCACCTGTATGCCTGCTGCGTGGGAATTTCCACACGCTATTGGAGTGGGAACTAGATTCCAGGGGTGCGAGGGTCACACGCTCGCCTAGAACACGCGCAAAGCATTAATTTGCGCACTTTTCAATAAACAAGCCAGATGCCAGGATGAACATACCGTTCCTAGCAGCAGTGGCAGTGGGCTACCAAAGGAGGAGGAGGAGGAGAGTCAGGGCCAGAATATTCACACCCAGAACCAGCCTATTCGGGATGCCTGATGACCAGGTGTATGGGAGGTACAGGTTTCCAGCACACATCATACTGGACCTGGTCAGTGAGTGGGAGGATGACCTCACATCACCCACCCTGTGCTCCCAAGCACTCAGCCCCCTGCAGAAGGTCCTGAATGTACTGCACTTCTTGGCCACTGGATCCTTTCAGCGGACAAGTGCCATAGTGGGTGGTGTGTCACAGGCCACGCAGTCACGCTGCCTACACCAGGTCTTGAACATCATCACTGCATGGCCATCAGTCCGCAGGCACATATATCTCCCCAGGACTCATGCAGAAAGGCGGACGTGCATCCAGGAATTCTATGGTGTGGCTCAATTCCCCAAAGTGCTTGGTGCAATTGACTGCACACATGTGGCTCTACGTCCACCCAGGGCAACAGAGCACATCTATAGAAACCGCAAGCACTGGCATTCCATCAACGTGCAAGTTGTATGCAATGCCAAGGGAATAATCACATCAGTATATGCCAACTATCCCGGGTCCACCCACGACAGCTTCATCTACAGAATGTCTACCCTATGCCGGGACCTAGAGGCTGGCCAGCATGGAGATACATGGCTGCTTGGTGAGCATGAATGCCACTGCACATGCATGCATGTCAGATACTGGGTCATGACACAACACCACTAATGATACCCATCACCACCTCCGCAGGGGACAGTGCCTACCCTATCAGCCCCCACATGATGACCCCAATCCGGAACCCCACCACGCCACCCGAGGTAAGGTACAACACAGCCCACATTGCAACACGGGGCATAGTGGAGCGCACATTCGGAGTGCTGAAGTCACGCTTTCGCTCCCTTGACCGTTCTGGCGGGCAGCTGTTATATGCTCCCCGAATAGTGTGCAGGATCATAGTGGCAGCATGTGTCCTGCACAACGTTGCAACACGCCGGGGCCTGCCCGTGGACATGGTGGTGCCCCCACATCCACAACCACATGCACGCCCGCTGCGCATGGGAGGGGAAAGGGCACGGGGGGAGGCAGCCCGTACGCAACTGGTGGCCAACTTCTTCACCTAGGAATCACAGTGCTGGCTAGTGCACACTGCTCTGGCACATACCATCTGACAATCAATGATGACACTACCTGACAATGTCACAAAATTACTTGACAATAAACTGTCAGATACACATCAGCCTGAGATTGTTAACATGGAAGTGTCACTATGTGTGCACCCCTACCTACACATACACCAGCAATGCATCACAACGAAAAGACACAACTCCATCAATCAAATATGCATTGCCACAGGCGATTCACTACATGACAACATTGCCATGTCACCCATTCCCTTCACAGTCCCGCCACTGAGGACACCATGTCATGGTATGTGAGAGCAAACAAACTGGCCATCACAACATGACACCGGTGTCACAAATAGCAGTGCCCCAAATGGAACATAGCCGCACTTGAACAGCTAACCGCGCTGGAGCCACTACTACACACCTGTGTAAGAGTAATTTCAATCAAATTACACACCAACCCACCCTGAAGCCCACCCAAACAAGACACAATGCATGTAATCAATGGTAGTCTCAATACCTGATTCTGCTGGTATATCCTCACCGTCCAGATGTACAGTGATGGCGCCACGCAAAAGTGTCAGTGCACATCTACCGACATGTAGTCTGACTCCAGAGAGTATGCCCGTGTGAAGAACTGTGTGAAATACCTGCAAAACATGAGCAACATATGTAAGTAGAGGCACATATCAAACCATCATGCATAGTTAGGTGCAACAACAATGTACACTATGAATGTCTACACAGTATTGACTATGGACTGGCCAACAGCTCATGGGAGTCCAATGTCACCGTGTAATTTGCTGTCACTTGGGCACACCCTTTGCAAGCCCATGGAAACGGAAGCAGGAGGGGTGTGGATGTCTGGTACCCAAGCATCGAAACCAAACTCAGGACAAGCCTGCATGTGCCCAGCCACAATACAGTGTATGCCCAGGTACCCACACAAGGCAACACTCTTGAAAAAGAAAAAAAAATGGGAAAAAATGGCCATGAAAGGGCCGGGGGGGGGGCCACCTATGAGGTCCGAGGACAGGATGCACGCCACAATCCACCTGTGTGGATCATGGGAAAATAAAACACCCCATAGGCTCGTGGCCCACACGGCTACTCTGTTGTGGGAGATGAGTCGCTATCGCTCTGGCCAGACCCTGCAGCTGACTCAGGAGGTGGGGGAGCTGCCTCAGAAGATGGTGTGACAATGGGAGGCAGCCCACGCAAAGCACGAGTTTGCTCCTCCATGGCTGCAAGCAGGCGGGTCTGGTAGTTCTGGTTCTGGGTTATAATCATGCGGAGGTCCCCATGCAGTAACTTCCGGGATGACCTGACCTCCGCACGAGTTGCCTGCATCTCGGCCGAGAGCGTCCGTGTCAGACGCTCCAGCTGCTCCTCTGTCCTTCTATGGGATGAAGCCTCAAGCTCTAACAGGGTCGACCTGAGGTGATGGAATTCTTCCCTCAGGCCTTCCCTGTGGCGCTGGGACTCCATGGAAAGTGATTCCCGCAGAGTCGCCAGTGCCGCCCGTCTGTCCATGTTGGACGCCAACATGTCCTCCCTGTGTGCCTGGCAGATGGACTCTGTAGCCTGCTCCAGTCGCTCCATCAGCCTTTCTGGGGGGACAATGGAAGTGGCCACCCTATCCATGGCCTGTGCAATCATCTCGGATGATGCTGCCTGTTGGGTGGCCATACCGTAGATGGATTGCTCCCAAGCGGTATTGCCAGGTGGCATACGGCCACCACGTTGACGGGCACCACACCTGCCTGGGGCAAGGCGGACTGCGCCTTGCTGTGCCGGCAAGGCCTCAGGCTGCAGGACTGCATTCCCTCTCTGATCTGCAGCCCCAGGAACAGGATCAGAGATTGTGTGGTGTGGCCCTGCATCCGTAACCACCGGAGGCTGAGCTGCCCACACTGACATCCCCATTGAGGGCAATGGCCCGGCTGCAGGTGGGTCGGACAGAGGAGATTCTCTCCCAAGAACACTCACCTGCGACTGCACATAGGTGTCATCCTCCGAGTCTACACCTGAATACTGCTCGGGGGAGGAACCCCCAGAGACACCCCTCGACAGCACGACCTGCAGCACTTGTGGGTTTTCACCCACAAACACACCACGTCCCTCACTTGTGGAAGGTCGGCCCGGGTTGCCCTCCTGGGACGGCTCAACCACCACATCCCCAGCATCAACAAGTGCTTCGTCCCCTGCAAAGACATGAAAGAGAAAAATGGAAACAGGCATTAGCACCATGGCATACAACAAGGGCTGATGAACAACAGAGGCAGTAGTTCTACGACACATGTCCCACATGACTGGGAGACCTCCTATGCATTCACCATCACTGGGTCTGTAGGGGAGGCTCAGGGCATACAATGTACAGATTGGAGAGCAACGCCTGCTCACCATGCTGCCTAGCACTGCCATCACACATTGGCCGGTGATTGCCATGTCAAAGGCACATGCCATCACACACATGGCATGTGACATAGCCACCAAGTGAAGAGGGAGAGGAGGGCAACTTTTTTGGATTTCAACCACTCTGGTCCTGACATTGCATCATCACATCAATAAGTTAACATGTTGTACATGGATCTGCTAGTCCCAATTGGCCACGATGCACAGTGCCTTGTCTACATCAACAAAATGCAGTAAACAATGAGATTCCACCTCCCCATCACCTGTAAAGGAATCATATAGCATTCGTGAAGCACCGGTCCAGAAATGTATGAAGGTACAGCGGAGCACTGAGGGGTGGTGGGGCAGAAGGGGATGCCAGTCAACAATCCTACTGGTGCTGGTGTCATTCATGTCACGCAAGTGCAGGGGTGGGTGGCACAATGAAGTGCAAGGGGAAGTGGCGGCTGGAAGTGCTGTACAAGGTAAGTAGGACTTAACGTCAAGGGCAGATGGTGTTAGGCGCAGACAAGTGCTGGGGGGGGTGGCCTATAGGGGTACAGAGACAATCATGCAGTGCTGTGGGCTCGGAGGGGACAGGGGAGGTACACACTGCATCTGGCTCGGCAAGGTCCTTGCAGATTTCTATGTGTCCTGCAGAGTTGTCACATGCCGCAGATATGTGCCCTTGGATTGGGGATCTCATCTTGGTGAAAAGGGTGAGGCGCTATTGCCTTTGGAGCATGTGGCAGGCCAGTTTGCCAGAGGATGAGCATGATGCAGGACATTCCCTCTCTGCCACCCGGCACCTGTGGTTTGGGTTCACAAGATCCGAGTCATGCCAGGACTCTGCATTGGCATGGGGCTTCTGACAGGTGGTCATGACCGTGGCAAAGACATCCAGTGTACCTGACATAGAGTGGAGCATGGAGTGGGCCCTGTCAGGATGGGAGTGAGCCTAAGGGGGAGCTGGATGGGGGGGAGATTTTGGCAGCATAAGCCTCGACTGACACACACTTCATGGGTTGGAATACCAAGAAGGTGTGTGACAGTGGTGAGGGTGGCTTTGCCTGTGGGGTGGTGAGGGTGAGCTGGGAGGAGAGGAGAATGTGATCACTCCAGGAGAGAGGAGTGCAGAGATGGACGGAGAGGGGAAAGTCAGATGAGATCATAGCATCAAGAGTGTGCCCTGCAGAATGAGTAGGGACAGACGGGAGTCTAGAGGGTGAGAGGGAGTTGCTGAGGTCACAGAAAGGTCACGTGGGGGGTCAACAAGCATGCAGGTGGATGCGTACAGCACCAAGGAAGAGGATTTCTGTGTCTGGGGACATGAGTGAGGAGGAGAGGTGAGGACACTCAGAAAGGAAGTAGTACATTTGACCAGTTTTCCCAGACACAGTACGCACAGTTTGTGAATGTCAAGGTGTGGTAGAGAGAGACGTCACACAAGCCATTCCAGAGTGGAGTAGGTCTAAGTAGGAGTGACAGTGGCAGGAATACCCTCAGGGAAGCCAAGGGCACCCCCCCCCTGCACAGTAGTGGCGGGCCAAGGAGAGGATCTCCTGAACATCAGGTAGGAGTGTGTGAAGGATGCAGACAGAGCTGGCCGTCAGACATGTTTCCATGAGACCAAGGATGTCAAGGTGCATAACCTCATGTAAGTGACAGATATCGGAGGAATGCCTGATGCAGCCGCAGTGAAAGGAGTGTAATTGTGGAGGAGGTTGACAGCCTTGTAGGACTTACGAGGAGTGCTAGAGATCAGAGGTGCAGCATGTGTAGGAGTTGGAGTGGGAGGCGGAGAAGGATCATGGGAGGGTGCAGGGAGGCAGTGCAGGATTGATGAGGAGAGAGGAGGGGGGACAGCAGGAGAGGAAAGGAAGTTGATGAGATGTGGGTAGCATTTCTCAAGGAGAATGAGGTTGGCCTAAGGGCCTTGGACTGAGATGCTCCCATTACCATACACATCAATTGTGGCCTCTGAGGATTGGAAGGAGGCCAGGAGTACACCCCAACGGGTCCCACCATTGATGGTGGAAGAGGAGCAAGGAGAGAGGACAGGGACCATGTGAAGGGTCTATGGGACAGGCAAAGGCATGTATGAGCAGATGTCAGTGAGAGTTAGCTTTGAGTAGGCTCAGATGCACTTGTCAGCAATAGGGTGGGTCGCATTGGAGGGCAGGGTGCCCTCATTTGACTGTTAGCAAGCAGGTGTCGTGAGTAGGGCACGATGGTCTGAACTGTAGAAGTCAGGGAAGATAGACCATGAAGAGCAGCATGGAGTGTGAGGGAATGGGGCTCGAAACCAGACGGTACCAAAGCACACAGGTAGGAGGTGGATGTCAAGGCAACATCCACAGTATGACAGCATGTTGGTTGGCATTTATATACAGAGGACGCATTAGCATGTGGTATCATTGCATGTCAGGCATGTGAAGATGAAACTTGAATGGCTGGGGGAAAGTATAGGAATGGTATGTAAGACATCAGATGAATAGACAGGGGAGTATGAGCAACAATGTAGTGACAAAATGACAATTCAAGGGCAACTTCCATGGTGTAGGGCCATATGTGCACTGTTGCCAGTAGGGATAGTGCTGTGGGCAGATGGTGTTGCACTGAACATACTGGATGAGGCACATGGGTGCCACTATCAACTCTGCCACACACCCCCTTGACAGGCACCCAACATGAATGCTTCACACACACACCATGCACATGGATAATACACACATGCATGTGCACTCACCGGATGATGCCTCGTAATCAGGGAGATCTCCCACACCTTGGAGTTGTCCCTCGGTGACGTAGGATCCAGCTACGGACTCGTGTGGTGTGAGTTCTATTTCCTGTGCTGGGGACCCACCTCCAGTCACCAAGGTTGCGGCATGACTTGAGGCCAGCTTATCCTTTGCCCTGCGCTTAAGGTCATTCCAGCGCTTCTGGCAATCACTAGCTGTGCGCCTCACTACTCCAAGGGCACTTATTCTGTCAGCAATGGTCTGCCAGTGTGCCTGGCGTCTGGCATGTGTGATCTTGGACCCTGCAACGATGACCATTTCCCTATCATGATCTGACACATACTGAACAAGTGCATTCAGTTCGGCGTCTGTGGAGCTTGGCTTCCTTGATGGGTCGGACTGTGCAGCCGTGCCTGGGGCATCAGCCTGTGCCGGACGTGCACTCTTCCTCTTGCGCTTGGAAGGGGGTGGGGATCCAGAGTGTCCTACGCCGCTGTGGACACTAGGGGCAGGAGCCGTGGTGGACTCAGTACTGGGTGTGTGGGATTGCACACTCAGCATGGGAGTAGGTGCAGGCATTGGGGGTAGAGGGATGGGGTCAGGCCTGATCTGAGGTGCATGAACTAGGACCGACACAGTCTTGGCAGGGTGTATGAGAGGTGGGGTGGATGGAGCCACACCCTGGCTACGGGGGCCAGCAGATGACCTATCTGGCATAGATGCGCGTGCCCTGATGACACCAATGTGCACGGGTGCACGTGCAGTGGACCTGCTGACCTGGATGTCAGCGATGGGATCACCCTCGGACAGGTCTGGTGCCACAATGGGCTGGTCCGACAAGGGCTGATCAGGGTTGGTATCAGCCACATGACCCTCAACTGGGGGGGGGGGGGCATGGGTGTCCCTGACTGGTCCTCCAGACTGGGGGGGACAGGGGCACCCTGCAAGTCACAACCACGTCCCCTAGTGGATCCTCCACGGCCACCACGTGTGGCTCGGCCACCTTTGCCACCCTTACGGCTTGCACGTCTCCCAACCATGGCACTGATGTTATTGTGCGTATGGGAGTGGGTGTGCACAATTGTCCTGGGCAATTGGGTGTCAAAGGGGTTGGGTACCAGATGGTATTCGTACCCTAGTGCAGTGGCAAGGCTATATGACACCCCTGGGGAAAGATGACGGGTCACGCAACGCACAGGCACCCCAAAAAAGTTAAGGAACGTGCACAATACCCCTCCTAGACCACGTGTGCTGATGGAAAACCCTGCACTACGCTGTGGCATCCAGTAACACAAGAATGAACGTATGCGTGTCACACGCAGCCTAGAATGACCTCTGAAGGGGTAGGCTACACACGGGGCAAGCACAGAAGTTAGATACGTGCGTGACTCACCGTCTGCCAGGTAAAAGAGCGTGAAAAATGAGCGCGTTTGGTTGGCAACACCCCTGCCAAAAGAAGATGTGTACGCTGTCTGAGGAGACAGGACAACAGTAGAAGGGGACACTGTTTTAGGGAACAGGCCCAGGTAAACCAGTACAAGAGGAAAAAGAGAAAAAGCTGTCAGAGGTAACAGGGAGTACGAACTGGAAACGCCGTGAAGTAAATCGCGTGTGAAACGACAAGAAGTACAGAATTCACCCACTCGCTCTCCACGAAAAGCACGTACAAGGAAATGGTTCTACACTACCTTATATACAGGCCCACACGTACAGCGTCACTTACGGCGTGTACGTGCTTGGCCCATGTTCACCAATCACACGCTTTGTCACTTCTGCGTGTGGGTCCTTTTTCACCAATCACACGCTTTGACACTCCTGCGTGTAGCTCACTTTTCACCAATCACACGCTTTGTCACTCCTGCGTGTAGATCCATTTTCACCAATCACACGCTTTGACACTGCACGTGCAGGTAACTATAGACGCACATATGCTGGTGACGGGTTTTCGCGCGATTCGCTGAGTGTGGGATTTTCACGTGCAAAATCACTCCCTATCAGGCTGTCCACGCGTTCAAACACGAAAGACCACGCTCCTGGCCAGGAGGCCAAATTACAGTCCCCCAGAGCCCTGAGCACGCTCCCACCTGCCATCTGCTGCTGCCTGACTGCCTGCTGGCCACGTGCCCCACAGTGCTGGTGGGTGGGGGTGGTGGGAGACATGGGTGGGGGCCTGCTGGCAGGTGCCCCTGCACTGCTGGGGGGTGGGGGTGGTGGGAGACATGGGTGGGGGCCTGGTGGAGGGTGCCCCTGGTGGATGGGGGGTGGGGGTGGTGGGAGACATGGGTGGGGGCCTGCTGGCAGGTGCCCCTGCACTGCTGGGGGGTGGGGGTGGTGGGAGACATGGGTGGGGGCCTGGTGGAGGGTGCCCCTGGTGGATGGGGGTGCAGGGGGACATGATCAGGTGTGCAGGGTAGTCCCCTGTTTTGTGGGCTGCCTGCAGGGGCCGTGGAGGGTGTACAGGGTACACCTGTGAGGGCCCACCCAGCCTATTCGCGTGTGATAATTCCCACGCACCCCTGTAATACACGTAACCTGGCCAATCGCGTGTTGAACTTCCCGCTACCCCTGTAATACACGCACCCTGGCTGTTCGCGTGTGATAATTCCCGCGTACCCCTGTAATACACGTTCCCTGGCCTATCGCGTGTTCTACTTCACGCGTACCCCTGTAATACACGTTCCCTGGCCTATCGCGTGTTCTACTTCACGCGTACCCCTGTAATACACGTTCCCTGGCTGTTCGCGTGTGATAATTCCCGCGTACCCCTGTAATTCACGTTCCCTGGCCTATCGCGTGTTCTACTTCACGCGTACCTCTGTAATACACATTCCCTGGGCAATCGCGTGTTGTACTTCACGCGTACCCCTGTAATACACGTACCCTGCCTAGTCGCGTGTGGAACTTCCCGCGTACTCCTGATTTGAAGATTGCCCGCTTTGCTTTCCTTGTTTGCCTGCCCTGTGAAGTGGTCCAGGGTTAGCGCAGCCCCTAGCGATGATTTAGCGATTTTGATGGCTTTTCCTTGCGCGAGGGCGTTCTTGGGGGCGTTACTGGCGCTGCTGCAGGCTCGCTGCGATTCTCTGCGCCACGGCTGGTTTGGGAGCATGAAATCCATGAATACGCTGTGCGCGGAAATCAGTTTTAGCGCACGTGCCTGGCGCAGACTATCGCAGGCGCACGCTGTGCGCCAGCCGCGTGCGCTACTTGTGCGCTGGATTCTATGAATTACCCTGATATTGTTTAATTTTCAAATAAACCTTTTAAATTTGCAAAACAAACCTACTTCTTGGCTCAGCGGGGTCGGGGGGATTCTGAGAGAGGGGTGTTATATAAGGGTTGTCATCCAGAGTAAATGACGGGACATAAAAATACATCAATAAGGGCTTCCATCAGCATCCCAGACTAGGCATCGACTTAGCTGTAGTGTTGAATTGAAGTCCCTTACAAAGTGGGGGCTCGTAGCCGGATATTCTGGATTAGATTTACCACTTGTGCAGCTTAATACAGTGTGCCAACTGACCGCATACACATATTAGGTTAGATCACCACGCTGTTTTACACTGTGAAAGCACTCCTCAAAGGAACGGTCTAAGGAAACGGTCTGTTTTGCAAAATAAAATACAAACTTCTGACAACACTGGTAGACAGCAAAATAGCGAGAGAGCACTTCTTACATAATCAATTTGTGAGAGGTGAATGGATTGAGCAGGGCCAGGATGCGTGTGCCTCTCACACTTGAGAATATGATGTTGATCAACAATGGATAATGTTATAGTGGTACACTCTTTTTAATGGCTTAGAAGTTGCAGGCAATCACGCAACAGTTCACTGCAACTGGGTTAGAAAGCTGGAGAGATCAGGGTCCCTTACATGTGGCCCTGAGTGAACTATACATGGCTCCTAAAGCTAAAGATGAACACGACAAGATGGTTAGGATAGTGGCATATTTGTATCTATATATGGAAGCCATGCAGGACAAATGTGCTGAAGGCCAAGATCTGGCAAATAGGCAACAGACCGCTTTAGAGAAGGCCCAATCTGACCTGGTCTCTTCTGAGCAGAGGATGCACAGAAGCCAGGAGTCAGAAAATGAGAGCAGACAGTATCTCACTAAAATCAAAGAGGACATGTGTATCCTGCAAGAGGAAAAGTCTGACCAGGATACCAGATTTCTGGCCTTGCAGAAGGAGTACCAAGAAGGTTTGGACTCCCTACTGCAGAGCCAGAAAAAGCTGGAGCAACAATTAGATTTCAATAGGGCATGTGCTGAGCAGGTAGTCACCCTGCAAAGCCACCTATATAGGGAAAAGGAAGAGAGCAATAAACTGATCCTGAAAGACCTGGATACCCAGGCAGAAGTTGATCAGGAGCGCCAGAAAGCTGGTCCCCTTCAAAGGCAAAGGGACGACCTGGCGGCACAGATGCAGACTCTTAGTCAGGAAAGGGACACCTTAGGCCAGGAAGTCTGCCATTTAAAAACAAAAACTGAAGAAAATCACTTGGCCCTCCAGGGGCTGGGTGACCTCCAAAAAGAGCATCAGAACCTGTCAGAGCACACCAGGAGGGTGGAAGAGGCTCTGGCAACAGGGAGCAGGGGCTGATAGAGATGAGGTTCGCTGGGAAAGGGAAACGCCTGAGCATAACCTCAGGAGCCCTAGTACCAGAGGCCTTCATCTCTCCCAGTCCCTGGACTCTGCCACCCCCATGTCCCCTGACGCACATGAGCACAGGGCCATAGGGATGGCAGATTACTATCCAGCCAAAAGGATGGGGCTCATAGGCCAGTACCACCCAGGAATGGATGGGCGGGCATCCGGGTATGGGCACCTAGGTACAGTGCAATTTAATGGGGAACCCCAGGAGAGTAGGCCCACTAAGGGCATCCTGAAAACCTCTGCCCTGTTAGATCAGTGGGGGGGTACCCATTAAATCCTGGTAGCAAGGAGGGATCTGAAGACTCCTCTGAGCGTCACAGGACACAGGAGACCAGGTCCCCACATTTTGCCAGCTATTCCCAGGCTCGCAGAATCCGGGAAAACCTGGAAGATCAGATGGGCACCTCTGGGAGCAGTGATTCTGAATCAGAGGATGAATGGACCAGGGTTAACCTAACCAAAAAGGCCAACAAGGTGAAAAGGGCCTTGCTTAAGGACCCCTTAAAACAGATTAAGGCAATCAGGAGTGTTATCACGCCTTATCATAAGAACGCCAAGTATTCTGTTTGGGAACACTTGGAGCTCTATGAGCAAATGATGGAGACTTTCCATTTGAAGGACAGCAGTAGCTGCATCCAGTATGTCAAATGGACATTCTCCCATGAATACTCCAGTTTCTTTGCGGGGCTGGAGCACCAAGCGGCCATCTTGAAACATGTTTCTGTACATAGAAATCCCCAAGAGGCTCACAAGGCAGCCTACAATTTGCAATGTGGGGAGGATCAGGCCCCACAAGAATTCGTGGAAGAATTGAAGCATGCCTTTGCGCAGACCTCTAGAAGGGTGCGCACAGACAGCAGAGAATTCATCAACACATTTTTCCATGCTCTTCCCAAGTACATAATGACCCAGCTCGTGAGAGATTTTCACGAGAAAAGATCTTTAGACTGGGTCATTGAGCAAGCCACCCGGATCTATGAGGTGCAGAAGCCCATAGAAAATAAAAGTAATTCGCAGAAAAACCCCAAACCCAACAGCACCCCGGCTGCTGCCAAGGTGGCAGGGGTAAAGGTTGCCCCCGTTTTAGATTTGGAGAAGGGGGGGGCCTAAAAACCTGCCTGCACCAAATAATTCAGAGCCCAGAAGGCCCTCGGGCCAGTCACAGACAGGGAGTCGAGGAGGTAGTCCCACAAATGGGGCCCCCCGCTCCCCTGGCTACGTAAGTCCCCGCTACAAGGGAAACCGACCAATCCTGGGTTATGTGTGGACTCCTCCAGCCCAAGGGGGGGATCCAGCCAAGCACCTGACCCAGGGAACTTCCCTCCTAACTTCTCACTCGAGGGCATAAATTCCCCAAACACTTGGCAGAACTTTTTTCCCAGGTATCCACAAGGTTTCCAGCCCCAAAACCATCCATCCTTCTTTCCCCAAATCCCTGAGCCCAGACAACCTAATCCGGGAAAGGGGAGGCCAAGGGTGGAGGGGTACCCAAATCTTCCCAACCCGAGGTATTACCAGAGAAGGGATAGCTACCCTTCCCGATATCAGCCCAGGGGAGAAAATAGAACCCTGTATCAACCTGAGCGGGTTTCCCAACTTGAGCGCCAGGTCAAAAATATGGCACGGGATCTGGGTCACATACTGAGGACTCAACAGAACCCTCAGATGAGCATGCCACCGCAAAATGCCCCAAACTCTGGACCTGGTGCTCCAGAACAATGACGGGGGCAGCACCCCGATAACCCACCGGTTCCCAGGAAGGAGGCACAAGGGGAAGAGGGGTGTAAAGCCTTGGAGGAAGCTTCCTTCCCAACTTGTAAACAGCCCCTGGAAAACCAGGAACCGGAAACAAAATCCCCTGCCCCTGAAAGCCTGCGTCCCAAGGAGCAGAGGGGGGTAGGAGAAACAAAGGACCCAAACAGACCCACTTTGTGGAGGAGGTAAAGGTCTTCCAATTTGAGGGAGAGGGAACCTCAGAAGATCCTGGGAAAAGGATCTTCTCCTTCAGAGATGGGGGAACTCCACCCAAGGAAAAATGGGTTCCAAGAGATTCCAATCCAGACTGGGTAGATGTGGGGATTGAGCTGTCGCCGCCCATCATCCTATCCCAGAACCAACAATACCAAAAACCCTTGGTTCAAACCCATCCTGGTGACTGCCTCCAAAAAGGCAGGGGCGGCCCAGAACCGGAACCAGGGGAACCTAAAACCGAATCAACAGACAGGGTAGATGTGGGGATTGAGCTGTCGCCGCCCATCATTCTATCCCAGAACCAACAATACCAAAATCCCATGGGTCAAACCCATCCTGATGACTGCCTCCAAAAAGGGGGGCAGCCCAGAGCCCAAAACCATTTCCAGTTGCCAACTTTTTCTTTCAGATTCCCCAGGCTCTTCACAGAATTCTGCTCAAATCTCTTCGCTAGCAATGTCCAAAACCAGGAAATTAGCCCACCAGTTGTCCAATAATGTGCATTATCTGTGCCCCCTTGAGGAGAAGGAGGAAAGATACTATGCCCCGGTACAAGTACAGGGGCAGGGTACAATTTGGGCACTGGTGGACACTGGATCCCAAGCTACCCTTCTGTCCAAAAGTACCTTTGATGAACTAAATGCAGGAAGGGGGGAGAATTACCGTATTCCTCTCACCTCTCTTCCTGGACAACTGCAGAACTTTGATGGGAAGGAAATTCCTGTCGAGGGGACTGCAGACTTGGACATTAAAATTAGGCGACAGGACGGTCATAGTAGTGACTCCAGAGGGCACCCCTTGTTTACTTGGGAATGACCTCCTGAGAAGGTTGTCAACCCTAATAGATTGTGTAAACAAGGTCCTCTGGACCCAGACTAGCCGACCAATAAAATTAAAACAGAGTGTCAACCATGTTAGTTTGAACGGAACCTGCCACATGGTTGAACAAAAATCTGACCAAGTAGAATTTCACTTCCAGAACAACCAAATTCCAGACGTGACAGTAATAGCAGTAGGACAAAAGACTGGTGATGGGGGATCCTCTCTATTTCTGAAAATCATTTTTCCTTCCAGTTTAAGGTGGTATTCCACACTGGAAGGAAATACTCTGAAATTCTTTACCAATCCACAATCAGACACTCCCACTCCTATAGTCCAGAAAGATGTGAAATCAGCTCAGAGCCTGGCTGATATTCAGCAAATTGGAGACCAGTTGTTCATCCCTGTTCAGTTAAATGATGGGAAGGACTCTGTGCTCACTCGAGTGTGTGTGAACAACGGTAAGAGCTTCATCAGCGAAGCCATGTTCCGCCAACTCCCAAAAGATCCAGCCATTCCCACATTCAAACTGATAGACAAATGGGAAATGGAACCCAATTCCAAACATCTCCTGCCAAGCAGGTGTATGCTCAAAATCTCCATTGGCAACAAGAGCATAGTCCATAATTGTTGGGTTGTGAGAGACGTCACTGCCGCCTTTTACTTAGGCAGTGACATTCCCAACCGCTTCGCCATTAGTTTGGACCTAATAAACTTCAAAGCTTGGTCCCGATTAGCGGATAATCCTATGGGCTTTGATGATCCATTGCTACCTCATGCAGTTGAAATTCAGATTAAAGAGGAAGTCACCATCCCAGAAAGGACCCGACAATTCTCCCTGGAAGTGAAAGTTAAAAGAGGACAAAAATTGAAAAACCCTGATGCTTATATTCATCTAAATGCTTCTCTCCAACAGCAAGGGTTAGAGGTAAACCCAACACCATTAGTCAAAATAGAACATTACACCATTCCAATAGAGGTGGATAACAGCGACTTACAGAGTATTACTCTAGCCGCAGGCACCATTATTGGAATGGCGGTTGATGACCGACATTTCTCCATTGATTTAGGAAATGAACTGTTAGGACCAATCCCCAAGGACTGTTTTGACAGTGACAGTGATGACAATACAACACCATACAGGAACTTTACCCGGCATCGGGGGAACTTCCTGGTGTACACTTCTTGCCCTTATGGTAAGGAAGATGTGACCTGTGACTTCAGGAGGGATGAGGTGATTTTCCAGGTCCATGAGGGCTGCCTTTCCCACCTGAAGCCTCCAGTCCAAATTAGCACTCTGACCAGGGACTTCTCCATCCAGCTGGAGGAGGCCGCTGAGATAGAAAAAATAGAAGTCTTTCCAGTCTTCAGGCAGATGGTGGAGGAGAGAGTCAACCTGGCTGATGCCTGCGTGATTCTGGAACAGAAGCAAAAGTTGAAACAAGTTTTCTTGGATTTCCAAGATCTCTTTGCGGGAGACTCATATGACTGTGGTCGCACCGACATCCACACAACAACAATTCCCACGGACCCTGGCATGACTCCAGTGTTTGTGAAGCAATATCGCTTGCCTCTCACATCCATGGAGTCCCTTACTGAAATAATTAAGAACCTTGAGACCCGGGGAATAATCCGTCCAGTCCACAGCACTTTCAATAATCCGGTGCTGGGAATATTGAAGCCAAACGGCCAGTGGAGACTCTGCGCCGACCTTAGGGAGCTCAACAAATGGGTCCATACTTCCCGATGGCCTCTGCCCTACATTGACCAAGGGCTGGCCCAGATCCAGGGGTCACAGGTATTCACAGCAATAGACCTGACCAATGGATACTGGACCATGCCTGTCAGTAGGGAGGACCAATACAAACTGGCTTTTATCTTTGGGGGCCAGCAGTACACATGGACCCGGACTCCCTTCGGATACCTCAACTCCGGCAATGAATTCAACATTTTCCTACATAAGGCCATGCCCGACCTGGGCGCGAGGGGTAACCTGGCTTATGTAGATGATGTCCTCATCAAAAGTTCATCTGTGGAAGAACACATAGCGGAGATACGTTATGTTCTGACACAGTTGAGGGCCGCCGGAGCAAAACTTTCCTTTCAGAAAGCACAGTGGTGTAGAACCCGTGTTAATTTCTTGGGGCATGAGATTACTCCTCAGGGTCTCTGTCCCCAAGAAAAGAAAGTGGAAGCACTTCAGAAACTGAAGGATCCCACAACTCTGCGGGAACTAAGGAGCCTCCTTGGACTGACTAATTACAGCAGGAAGTTCATTGAGGGCTACGCAGAGATCACCAGACCCCTGATTCATCTCCTGAAGGGGGGGTCAAGTGGGAATGGGGTCCAGAACAATCCGAGGCACTAAGACAACTCAAGAGAAGCCTCTCACAAGCGCCTTGCCTAGCTTACCCTGTCAGAAACAAGGAGTTCTACCTGGAGACAGAGTTCTCTAATACGTGCTTGACGGCAGTATTATACCAAAAGCATGACAAGGTCAATAAAGTAATCTCCTATGCAAGCAAAACTTTATCCTCTGTGGAGGAAAAATTCAGCGATTGTGAGAAGCCACTCCTGGCAACAGTGTGGGCATTGAAGAATTACCGCCCGTTTATCCAGGGGGAACACATCATAGTGGAGACACCACACCAGCCTCTGCAATATCTCCAAAGTGACAGAATCTGGGCCGGAAATGTGAGTAATTCCCGAATTACTTCCTGGATTCTGTCAATGCAAGGCTTTCCTGTGGAGGTCAGATATGGCCAAAACAAGAAGAGTCCCCTCGCGCAAGGTCTGGCTGACTTGCATGATTGTGCCAGAGAAAACTGTCTCGAGGACGAAAGTCTAAAAATCAAGGACAACATGGAGGCATACCTTAATTCCCCACACAAAGTCTTTGAAGAAGACAAGTGTGAGGGAATGCCCACTGTCTATGTGGATGGATGCTCTTACCATGTTGACAACAACGGGGAAAAAGAACTTGTGGCCGGCGTAGGGAACGCATGGGTGAATGAGTCCCTAGAACCCTCCGCTGGATGCAAAATTGGTCCCCGAAGTAGTCAGGTGGCAGAGTTGATGGCTGTGCATCAGGCCATCCTCACTGCTGTCCAACATCAACTCCACGAACTGGTCATAATCACAGATTCGGATTATGTATGGAACGGGTTCGTGGAGCACCTGGTTAATTGGAAAACCAGAGGCATGTTATGTGCTAATAACAGACCCCTGAAACATGGGAAGTTAATCCAAAATATTGATGATCTGGTCACCTTGAATGGGATGACCATCTACTGGAAGAAGATCAAGGGTCATTCCAAAGTAGAGGCACCAGACAAAACTGGAAATGACTTAGCCGATCAGCTGGCCAAAACTGGGACATCCAAGGGGATCTAATAGAGATAGAGTCCCTGTTGGGGGAAATCCAGGTCACTGCTATCACTAGGTCCCAGACAAATGCTCACAATGATCTTTCAACTGCAAAATGGAGTAAGAAGACCCCTGATGCTGGTTTGATTACAGCTCAGAAGGGGGATCCAATAATTGGTAAGTTTTACCAACACATTGAGGACCCTGAGAACTTTCCCCTGACGGATACCGATTACATTGGGAAAGAGGACCTAAGAGTGTTGATGAAATGTCCAAAAAGGTTCCGAATCCAAGACGGTTTGTTGGTAAGGAAATCCCAAGCTGGCCATGATCAATGGGTGGTTCCTACCTCATTCCGAAGCCTGATGTTAAGTCGCACCCATGATGCGGCCACCGCCGGTCATAGGGGGTTTCATACGACACTGGAAATCTTAAGAGAGGTTGCATACTGGCCACACATGGGGCAGGACCTCGACCAATACTTGAAGGGGTGTCTTGTGTGTGCACAATTTCAGCCATCATCCCTCACACACCTGCACCTCTCCAAAAGAGGGGGATGACACTGCCATGGTCAGATTTTCAAATCGACTTTGTAGGCCCTGTGATTCGCTCGTCTAGAGGAAACAAGTACATGTTGACTGTCACATGCTTGTTTACCAAGTGGGTGGAATGTCTCTGGAATGTCTCCCTGCCCCAAACTGCAAGGCATAAACAGCAGTTGCCCTGATTAATAAACAACATCTTTTCCCGTTTTGGTCTACCTCAAAGGATTGAGTCAGACAGAGGTAGCCACTTCACCAGTGAAGTAATGACAAAGATGTGGGAGATACTGGGGGTTAAAAGGAAGCTACACATTGCTTACAGCCTAGCTTCTTTTGGAGCAGTAGAGAGATACAACCGGACAATTGTGAGCATATTAAAAAAGTTTGGGGCAGATTCTGGGCCAAGTTGGGATATCCGATTACCTCTGGTCCTAATGGCCATCATATCTACCCCTTCATCTGCAACTAAAATGTCACCATTTGAGTTGATGACCTGATGCAAGATGGTGCTTCCCCAGCATTTGCTCTACAGGACCCAAGAGCAGACGTTGATAAACACCTCCACAACTCATGAGTATGTGGAGAATTTAAGGAAACACCTTCAACATGCTTTTGCCTATGCTCAGCGGAATCTAGAAAGATCAGCTGATAGCATGAAAACCCACTACGACCTGAAGACCACTAGGAAGGAATATACTGTGGGAGACCGGGTCTATCTATACAATTTCCAAAGGAACCAGGCCAAACAGCGAAAATGTTTGCCTACATGGAAGGGCCCGGGGTACCGCCCAATCCTCCCATCAGGACCAACAAGGAGAACTGATTGATCGACTGGAGGGAGGAAAAGATGATGACTGTGCCATCTACGGAATTGGAAGAAGATGAGGCGAACATCCCAGATCTTGCGAGTTCCATCAGTGAAAGGTCAGAATGGCCATCGCAAGAGGGGGGGCTTGTGGGATGTTTTTAACCATGCATCCAAGCCCTACAATAAAACTGTGCATTACGGCATTGAAAACATCATGATGGCCAGCACTCCCAGAGAGTGCACAGGGAAAACATGAAGAATAGGCTGCCACCCATTTTTGCCTATGTTGTGAGCACAGGAGGGCACTGCCTAAAACCACCATTGGGCTACACACACAGTAGCCTGAAACCATTGGGAATGGCAATGCTGATTGCCAAAAGCAACCCAGAACTATGGGGAATTCATTTTCTTAATGTCAAAAATGGATGCAATACTGGTGCTCACCACTATCAGAAAGCCGGCGTTTTAAAACCACCAGACTTTTGTGTAAAACTGAACAAATGAACCCAAACCAGGCCAAGGAAAGACTTGCTAAGAGGTGGAAACAATGTAAAACTATATTCTGAAATTACTTGAAGGAAGTAATTATTTAATGTATATATAAAAAATAGCTGGGGATGTCAGCAGCTTAAGTGAATTTGGGTTTAAAGCCACTAAAATCAAAATGTTTAGAATAAATGAGTGACCAACTTGTGAGTGTCACATAGGTTGCAATTGTTTAAATGTCATAGTTTTGAACTTAGAATCAGCATTCTAGCTGCATGTGCAAAATTTGTAAGTTGGATTTGAATATTTAGCTGAATTCTGCCTGACAACTACCCCCGACAGGAGTTGAACTGGCTCAACAACTCTTCCCAGGGCTGGCTGCATCCTGCTGCCCCCACCAAAAGGAGGTGACATCTCTCTGATTGAATTAGGGGAGTGGTACCTGCAGACTGCAGGAAGTTGAACAAAGCCCTGTCCTGGACTCAGGCAAATGCTATATTGGGGGGGTCGTAAAATGGCTTCCTCATGGGAGAAACTGGGAGGGGCAGTTCCTGTGAGAGCCAGCTGAGCTTGGGGGAAGTGGATAAACCAGAAATTCCACATTGTGCTTTGGAAAACCACACCCCTTTTGGGCCAGTGCATGATTTTAAAAAGATGGATAATTCACAGTGCAGACTTTACAAAAATATATAAATAACATCATAATTTTTGTGATTTTTCTGTGTACATTTTAAGAGGTGTTAGGACCCTGTGGTATGTTCTTGGGGATAGTAGCGGAAAAAAAGGTTGTTACTCCAAATGTATGCATGTTAAAAATCTGACCTTTATCATCTGAAACCCATATCCCTGGTGCACATCAGTGTAAAATCTGGAAAGGTTTAGAGGTTGTTATATGGATGAAAAGGGGAAAATTCTGTCATAAGTGGACACAACATCGTACAAAGACAGGGATCGGATGGTTTGGTGCTACAGAAAATATGTTAACTGGACCTATAACATTAGATAAATGGTACATAGATAAATATGTATTTGGGTCAGAAATAGATTTGTGTGCAATTTGACAAGGGGAGGTTCCTCTGACCATAAAACCTACAGCATCACTCTGACACTCCATTTCTTTCCCCCAATCAAGGGAGAGAGGAAAGCTTGGCCAATAATAAGTGAGAGTGGCAGGCTTAGCTAGGCCCAGGCACACACCCATTTTCAAAACCCATAAAAGGAACATTGAAACCCAGGTAGAGACATGCACTTTCCACTTTCTTGCGGGACGCTTTGCCAGGAGACTTCAGACTTCAAAATCCATCAATCTCCAGAGATCCAGACTTCAAATCCATCAATCTCCAGAGATCCAGACTTCAAATCCATCACTCTCCAGAGACCAGAAATTAACTCCAGAATTTGTAGCAGAGAGGCCTGAATCCACAAGCTGAATCCTCTTCAGCAGGCCTCAAAACCAACCAAACTATTCAACAGCCGGGCGAGCTGTTTGAATTCTTTGCCAAGAACCTTTGCAAGAACCTGTAGCAGTATCCAGAAAGCAGTGCTGTATCCGGAACCAGAGAGAACCAGAGACCAGATCGCTGTGAAGAACTGCTAGCAGAAGTCCAGCCAATCCTGACCCGATGGGTGACGAAGCCGCATTCCTGTCTAAATTATAGTGTGAGTACCCAGTCAGGACTGTGCCAAAACCAATCTCTTAGTTTAAAATAATCTAATCCAAACTATTTTAGCCTATTAGAACTGCCTCCTAGAATCGTGTCATTCTGTCATCTTTAAAACTGAAAACTGTCATCTGTCATTCTGAGCTTTAAAATTTCAAATCCGAAAAACTACCTTTACTAAATCGAACCGTATCTCCGGAACCGTTTGTGCTAGGAGGAGTTTTAACTGTCATCTTAAAGCTAAGATTCTAAGCTTTCCAACAAGCCTAGAACCGACTTTCTACTTCTTATAGTGCCTCCGTAATTGTGCTCGACGCACTCGACTAAATTAGCTGTGATTTGACATTTTGCTTAATTTCAGCCACGTGTAAAAATATTTGTCCTTGCTTTCCTTGCTGAAATTCGTCTGCAACCTGACAATCATTCATAGAGCATTGCTAAAATGATCCTGAATTACTTTAAGTAGCTGTCACCCACCCTGAACCTCTATAGAGAATTAAAAGTCTTTTAGCATATTTTTCATTTAATTGCAACCACATAAAAGGATTTTGCCTGTGTTTAAAACTCCTACCTGTTTTTCCTCTCAGCTTGCTAGGGGGGAACTGAATTATATTTGATTGCATTCCTGAGAACTGTGTGCTTTCCTCCCATCTCTTTACCTTGCATAGAGGGGGGGGGTGAATTGTCAAAGAAAAGTGATTACATTGTCTTTTGCTGAAGTCATATCAAGTTTATTTTCTGTACATCATTTTCATTCATCTTTACATTGTCCTTGAAGCCATAAAAGCATTCTCAGCTACTTTATCCTCTCTATATCAACTTCTAAGCCATTAAAAAGAGTGTACCACCATAAAATTATCCATTGTTGATCAACATCATATTCTCAAGTGTGATATCAAATATTAATTTACTATAAAAGTGTGATAGATTAGTGTTTAATTTTCAAATAAACCTTTTAAATTTGCAAAACAAACCTACTTCTTTGCTCAGCTGGGTCGGGGGGATTCTGAGAGAGGGGTGTTATATAAGGGTTGTCATCCAGAGTAAATGAACGGGACATGAAAATACATCAATAAGGGCTTCCATCAGCATCCCAGACTAGGCATTGACTTAGCTGTAGTGTTGAATTGAAGTCGCTTACAGGATCCGCCCCTGGGCATACCTTCTCTCAAATGGGGAGACAGACTAGCACTAAAAAAGTGATGGGTTGAAGGTTTTGAATTAATCTTTACCTCTGGCATTACTCTTGGTAAGCTTCAACACCATCGTTTTTTAGCCCATCTGTGCCATTCAAAAGGGGTCCAGCCATAAATCAGTCATGTACTGCCACCAATGGGAACAGCCCTGCCAAACTGCTAGGTCAGGTCCCCTCTGTAAGAAAAGACAATCATCCCTGACATGTTTCGTCCTTGTTGAGCCTCCTCAGTGAGGTGCAGCTTGGTTCCCTATGGTGCAGTGAGCAAGGGACCCACGTCTGTGTATTCCCTCTCTCACATAGGGAGAGAAAATAAATACAAAAAAGTAATGGGTTGAATGTTTCAAATGTATTTGAACCACAGGGCAACCTTCCACACCACCATTTTATACATATATTTTTGCAAGTCATCAACTGTGACCAAAGATTATCTTGATTTATTAGGTTAGAGAACTCGGAGGTGACTTACAATATTTTTTGAGGTAAGGGTAGGGATATTTTTTTCCTCATAACACATGGCATACAATGTCATTGCTTTTAATAGCTGGCATCTTGCTTAATGTATTGTAAGATCACTTGCAGTTGCGCAGTCATATAATCAATATAGACTCTGTCGGGATTTTTTAAATAATAATAATATGCATTTTCTAAAGTGTTACAGAAACTAGTTTAATAAAATACATCTAAATACTTTTTTCATTTTGATCTTTAAAATAAGCAATACCATGCTACCATAAACAGTTCCTCATCAGTTAATGGAAGCAACGTGTTAAAGAAAGTGATTTTAGAAGAAAGGACTTTTTAAAGCTTGTCATGGATTTGATTATATATGCAGTGGCAGCTGGAATTGTGCTCTGTGTTCGGTGCGGCATCAGGAATTCAACATGTCATAACTAACCTGTAATAATAAAATAATACATGGAAGCTTACGATATCTGTTTGAAAGACTCTAAATAATGTTCTTATTCCAGGATATTTGTGACATCACAACTGACCTATTATAAGAAGATGACATCACAAACCCTCTCTTCACTGCCTGACAGCCCAAGTTATTGGGCTGAGCAAAAGGAGGGCAGATAACGTGGGCACTGTGCTGTTACCCCGTTCCACCCCTTGTAAAGGGGGATTAAGGCTATTAGCACCCCAGATTTCCAAAGCAGTAACCTATGGTGCTAAAGAAATAATATTTTCCTCCGTTCAACGGGACACCACGCGCGTCTGGTTGAACGAAGTTAAATGCTTTTCCAAGATGGCCGTCATTAAATGGGAAGCGGGGCACCGCATGGAGCTCTACTCCCCGTTCCATGGCTGTCTGTAGGAACGTAGAGGAAGGTGGAGTGGCAGGGAGTTCTGCAGCCACATAAATAAGGTAAGTGGGTGGTATGGGAGGAGGAAAACACACCAAAAATGGGACGCAGGGTGGGAGAAAGATGCCAGCATGGGGAGCTGGCCATCAGGCGGGATGGAGCGCAGGCTTCTACAGGCGGTTCAAGCCCGCGTTCCTAGCCACCTGATTGTCTGGCTTCCCCCAGCAAGGGTTCTAAAATCAGTTATTACACTTTAGTTATGACAAAACAATGTCTACTGCTTGAGCCAGCAGAGAGACTATCAGCAGTCACTGCAACACTTAATTAAAGCTGTGAAAAGCTTTTTTTAATTCCTTGCTTGCAGAGTTGCTTTCTGTGACAGTCAGTTATTGATAAGGATCTGTTTACGGTAGAATGTTTCTTTTGTACACTGCCAGAGTTTAACTCATGTGAGCAAGAATCTGCATGTTATTACTTATCTTAAGCACAACATATACGTTTTCTTTCAATACATTTAATTAAACTACTTTAACTATTTTTCTGTAACACATTAGGAGCTGCATTTTTGCTTTTTTAAAATATCCAAATAGATTATATATTGATTGTAAGGATCAGTAATTGGAAGATCGTTTACATTACATTAGGCAAGAGACAAGGTATTAAAGTGAATGCCAGTGTGTGGCCATATATTATAAGAATTACAATAACCTATACCATACCTAAGAAGGATATGCAATTCACCTTGGTTTCCATGATGTATTTGCTCACAAAACTCCTAAGTTACTTGCAGTATCCTAATAATGTATGGTAGGTGGTACATTATCCCATATCTTATTTGCAGCCATTTATATTGATATTGCAGGAGGCCATGCATTATAGGGGACTACCCTTACGTATGTTTTATATTGCATAGTGTATCTGCTGGCCCATATAGATGTTTCAACTAAATAAATGCTTGTGGACAAACTAATAAATGCCTATCAGGGGTGACATAAGTTGCGTGGGTATCCACAGAAATAGTCGAAAATAAAATATTGAATTGAGAAATTACTGCCTTTTTTTTCCAAAATTTGGGGATTTTATGTTCAAAAACAGGCATGGGGTAGGCAAGGGTAATTGTTAAGGTAGGGCAGAAGGGAGGCGGGGGTCTCCTCCCACATTATAAAAATAAAAGATGCAGCCATTTCTCAATTTGATATTTTCATGGACATCCGGTAGCATGTATGCAACAGAATGTACTCACAACTGTAGAGAATGATGATAACATAGTCTTCTGAGCATTCTGTGCAATATAAACCATGAGGGAAATTCTGTAGGCTGTGGGTACATATGGGAAGAGGACACTATGGTGTTTTCCAATAAATCTATACAGTAGTGGATTTGGGTGTTTGTTTATGTATTGTAGCTTATAAAGAAACAATAAAAATAATCCAAATAAGTCAATAAAGAGTGCAGGAGCTAGAAAAACAAAAATGTATTTCATGAACCCATGACTGGGAAACATTCACGAGAAATCATTCAAATGAGTTTTACGGTGAATTGCAAAGTTTCAGCATAGACAATGTTTCAAAGTGCTTAAGCAATATCTTTTTCCAATTGGCTGTTCATGACTGCTCCATAGGTGAATCTAAACAATTCATAGCCCTATTGGATTAGCCTAACCCTTGTGACCATACTGTTAATTAGTAAACATGACTTCACATTCATTTCAGCTACCTCCCCAGATTTGTTATCTGACAGGTGAAGTTTTAATTTTGTTTTATTTGGTTCTTGGTCCTTGGTCATTGGTCCTTGGTGTTTGATTGATGGAGCTCCTCTGGCCATCATGGGGTGGACCACTTTGATCATCATTAACCAATGGCATTGTGAGGTGTGAACAGTGTGGCAATAGTTGTCATCCTAGTTTCACCATTTTACCATCCCTCCCCATCTAGCTGCATCAACCGGCAACACATTATTGCAAAGTCTTATTGGAAACATGAAACACTGTTCCTTCTTTTCTCATGGATGATGTACATGGCTATGCTCTTGAACCCGTTGATTTAGGCTGATTACTGATTGAGACTATGTTTGTTCTACTGCATTATGAACAAGTGATATAACATCTTGGATCACTTTTATGATTTGGTAAGAGGTCTTAATCGATGCACACACTTCATGGAATCCATAGTGTTAGTGTAGGATCTCTAACCTGTACATGTTGAATTCTAACTGGGTGGGACGCTAATCTTCCATTATGTGTGTTTCCAATCTTGGATGAATATTTCCTTACAGCGGTCAATGTGTCCCTTCTGTCTGAATGACATTGTCCTGCAACTATCCTTGCATCTGGTCAGATTCTCACCAAGGCTATGAACTTGATTTGGTTTGTTTTTGGGAACATGAGCAGAAACTCTTCTTAATATATGTTTCACTGGCTGACTGCGTGGGGCCATATTGAAATGTCCCCTTCACAGCGAATCACTACACATCTTCCTACCCTTTCCCTTGTGGACCCAGCATCCCTTAGCAACATTTGATTAAGTCCTGCTTCCTTGTACTTCTGGCTGGGAAAGGCCTTCTCCTCGTACTTCTGACCAATCACTACATGACTTTACACTATGATCGAGGCTGCCGATCTTGCCTCTGCATTCCTTTGTGATGTCCTAAACTGACTGCCTTCGCTGTGCAAAGCAATTTCTAATGCTTCTTCCGAATGGCTTAGGCCTTGTTTTCAATCCTGAGGTCTGCTAAAGTGTGGGCACCTGTAGAGTGTTGATGAGTGTACGTATACACATATGCATGTATGTTGTTTGATAATTTCTATTACTTAGTGTTGTTATTACAAATTCTTACCTAACTAGTGTATTTCTTAGTTTATATCATTATGCTGTCATGTATATATGTGCTTTGGTTAGGCCCTAATGTTTGTCCCTATGTTTCTCTGTCATCGCTATTGCTTTTCCTAGTCTATTTGTGTATGTTTTCCTCTATATATATTCATTGGCTGAGTGCTATCCTTCTCGTATGATATCGATAACTATCCCTCCTACTGGCACATAGTGTTCATAGCCTGAATCTATTGCTTGTCAAATAACTGGCTGTTCTAGCTTCTATCACACTTCTTGTCTCATGGGCCTACTTACTGAACCTATTCCTATATCACATTGATCTATGGCGTATATCTGCTCGATTCATGATATCTTTCATAGGTTGGCACATCCATACCTACAGTGCAAGTGTTGCATGTGTGTGTGTGTGCTGCTTTACATTTTAACTCTCATTGAAGGGCTATGGTGGGAATGATAGGGTCATCTGCTTGTGGCTTGTGCCTTTGGATTTTGATGTATGAGCTGTCTTATGCTTTATGCGCTTTCTTAGTATCTATTTCCTCTCAGGGGTGGGATGTAGGACTTTCATCCCAACAGTATGATATCCAACAACATTCCCTTTTATTTAAAAAAATATGGCCATACTTGTGTATTTGTATAATGATGCGTGTTTCCCTTTTCTTGAATTCTCCTGCTGTTAATATGCAGAACCAGCGCTGTAAGCATGTGCGCAGATGCACGTTGAGAAAGCCCCTGCCAACTAGTTACTAATACATTAATTGTAATTTGTTTGTCACATAGACATGTGAAAGTTGCCTCATTATAATCTGATAGTTAAATATATACACAGCAACATGCACTGAGCAAAAATAAACATGAGGCAAAGTGTGCAGCAAAGTATTAGAAAACACTTACAGAAAAAGCTTCTAAACATATTAGGGCACAGCGTTCTTCACTATGAAGTAAAACTGCATTTTTTTTTGCATGCATTTTATGCATATAGTTTGCCTGCATAAAGCATGGTGTTATATTAGTTCGTAGAGTTGAGACATGCCCCATTATTGAGTTTGTGTTTTGACAGTGTGAGCTGCCTTTGGCCACTGTGAGCAAGAGAACGGCCATGTTAGCATAACAGCAGAATTACAGGCTGGAGATTTCACCACGTCATCCTGTTAAGTTGCTTTCCAGAACTAGGACACTTTTTAATTGACTTTTATTTTGTGATGAGTGCAAGTGCCTCAAGGGCAGGATGTTATGGTAGGAAAATCAGATTTTGATTAATTGTTGGAAAGAGAACAGCCCCCATAACTTGAAACTCAATTCCAAACAAGCAAGTGCCATCCAAGGAGACACGCAAATGAATACACAAACGAAACAACATGGCATCAGTGCCAATTTAAAAAGTTAGAGTGTGAACATACTGCCCTCAGTGCCACGAAAAACCCTTTTTTGTAAGGTAAATACCTTGATAATTTGAAGAAAATATATGAAATTAAAAATCGAACAGCAGTTGTTCCTCAGCGTAGGTGTTAATTAAAAAGATAGTGGGAAGGTCATGGTGTACTGGGTTGTGGCTTGTGTCGAGAAGGGAGTCGTAGGGTGTGCAGGTGCAAGGCCTGGAAAATAAAGAAACCCATTTCTAATGTTCAGGGCTTCACAACATTTCTGTCTTCTCTATTGTTTCTCACCCATTGGTCAGATCTCGGTGAGACGCAAAGGCTCAAAGTTATCTAAAAAGTTTTATAGTCCAATTAGCCCGGAGCTTCTTTGTCAGGAAGGTCTCATTCTGACCAACCAATAGGAACACATTCCAAACCTAAATAAGGTCATGGTTTGAGGGTGGGGATTTCTTGGGGAGGCAAAGGTGAATATGCCAATGACTGAGCAGGATATACAGTGCTCTAAATGGGATGTGTGACACATAGCCAATTATATGTTTAAGCTTTTAATGATTGTAACACTTGTCAAATATGCCAAACTTGAAGTTTGCAGCTTTAAATGGTTTGGACACAGATCGGTCTGTGAGACAATTTCCAGTATTTATGCTGTGCACTCACTCCTGACTGTTCCAGAAATAAAGTTGTGTTCTTTCAGCAGTTTGAGCATTTTTTGTCTCCCGTGTTTGGGTCATTTTGCAACATCTCCACCTTTACAGTTGGAGGGCCAAGCGAGATCCTCCAGTTGCCCCCGAGGGTCTGAGCTCACCCGCAGCACGCGCTGCGGAATTAATTTTGGGCTACAGAGACCAGTTTCCTGTGCGCACATCCTGAAGAGTGCAGGCACCCCTTTTATCAAAAAACCCTGCCTGATCCCTCGGGGAGAAAAGCTGATTCAGTCAGTGCAGGCAGTTGAGAGGAGTCTCAGCATCAAGGGTGCTCAGAGGATTGAGAAAAATGTGACTAAACTGTTGCATGAAGAAGCAATATTGTGCATATGTTTTGTAGATTATTTTTGTTATTTTGTAGTATATTGCAGAGACAGGGGATCTCTATTTTAGAAAAGAGAAAGGCAACGTTGCGTAATAGCAGTATTATATGTGTTAAAAACATCTTGAGGTTACCCCCCTCCTGTGGGAGATAGCATAATAATAGAATAGAAATGTGCATTGATGTGTGATATATCTTCTTATAAGGGGAAAGACAGTGCTGTGTAGAAGTAGAGGAAGTGTTATTAGATCTCAGTTAGGGGGACAATGTTTTGATTATTTTTGTTTATATTTAATATGTTGGTGATGGTGTTTTTGGTTTGTCACGGTAAGGCACATGAGAGAGTGATTTTAATAAAGAAGTGCTTTTGTACTTAGTAAAATAAAGTGTTGAGTGGTTTATGTTGTGAAATCGGATGATTACATGCCGATTCATGGAATTAATGTGCGCCAAAAATCTCAGCGCAAGCGTGCAAAAGCGTACGAATCACAACGCAAGTGTGAAAATTGCAGTGCAAGCGTGTGAAAGCAGTGCACATCGATTCATGGAAGTCCGTGCGCGTGTAAATACTGGGAGGTGCGCTAAAATCCTGCGTGGCGCAAGCGGGGGCACACGTCATCAAACGGCGTGCACTACGCACACAGCAAAAGCGCACATAGCGCGGCGCACACAACAAAAGGAGGCGGAACACGGGGCGGAACACGCAGTAATGGGGAACAACACGTGAAAATGTGTCCGTTACGGGGGAAGTACAGGAGGCAAATACGCGGAACGCCCACACGCGCGCCTACAACACGTATTCATGGGATTCGAACAGGGGAAACGCGTGCGCCAAAAAAGATGCGCTAATCCGGAAACACGTACGCCAGCAGGAAGCAGGCGTACGCAGACCCGCACAGCATAAATAAGCGCGCAAACAACAAACAAGCTCAGACGCTACGATGAATATACCGTTCCTCTCAGCAGTGGTCGTGGGACACCGCGGGAGGAGGGGGATAGTCAGGGCCAGAATTTTTACACCTAGGACTAGCCTTTTTGGGATGCCTGAGGACCAGGTGTATGGGAGGTACAAGTATCCACCTCACATTAGACTCGGCCTGGTGAGTGAGTGGGAGGATGACATCACATCACCCACCTTGTGCTCCCAAGCTCTGAGCCCCTTGGAAATGGTGCTAAATGTATTGCACTTCTTGGCCACTAGTTCATTTCAGCGGACAAGTGCCATAGTGGGGGGGTGTCACAGGCCACGCAGTCATGCTGCCTACACCAGGTGTTGGCCATCATGACTGCACGCCAATCAGTCCGCAGGCACATATACCTGCCCAGAACACCTGCAGAAAGGCAGGCTGCCGTCCAGGATTTTTACGGGGTGGCACACTTCCCCAAAGTGCTAGGTGCCATTGATTGCACCCATGTGGCTCTACGTCCTCCCAGGGCAACTGAGCACATCTATAGAAACCGCAAGCACTGGCATTCCATCAACATGCAGGTAGTATATGATGCAGAGGGAATCATGACCTCAGTATATGCCAACTATCCAGGGTCCACCCATGACAGTTTCATTTACAGAATGTCAACCCTATACCGACCTAGAAGCTGGGGAGCATGGCGATACATGGCTGCTTGGTGATTATAAATGCCTCTGCACATACATGCATGTCAGATACTGAGTAATGTCACAACCCCACTAATGATACCCATCATCACCTCCCCAGGGGACAGTGCCTACCCTCTGAGCACCCACATGATGACGCCAATTCGGAACCCCACCACACCACCCGAGGTAAGATACAACACAGCTCATATTGCAACCCGGGGCATAGTGGAGCGCACATTCGCAGTGCTCAAGTCACGCTTTCACTCCCTTGACCGGTCTGGTGGGCAGCTGCAATACGCGCCCCCAGCAGTGTGCAGGATCATAGTGGCAGCATGTGTCCTGCACAACGTTGCAACCCGCCGGGGCCTGCCGGTGAACATGGTGGTGCCCCCACCTCCCCAACCACATGCACGTCCGCTGCACATGGGAGGGGAAAGGGCACGTGGTGAGGCAGCCCGTACGCAGTTGGTGGCTAATTACTTTAACTAAAATGCAACCCCTGTGGAGTGCACACAGCCCTGGTACATACCAGCTGACAATCAATGATGATGACATAAGGGACAGTCAACTGTCACAACCACACCAGGCTGAGATTGGTCACCTGGAAGTGTTACATTGTGTGCATCCCTACCTACCCAAAGACAACCAATGCTGTGTCACAAAAAGACGCACATTTATGCTGCATGAATGACTACCCCCTTGCAAAATATAACATGAAAACAGCACCATGTCACCCAACCCTTCCCCATCTCTGCTACCCAACACACCATGGCATGTCATGCAATGAGAAAGGAAACACATGACACAAGTGTCACAAAGTGCACTGTCCCAAATGGAAACAGGCCACAGACAATATGCTCCCAGTAATCAATAACAAACAGCACACATGACCAAATACTTACCAGCAACACAATACAGCAACACAGGATGAAACATTCCCAAAATGTTTCAGTACCAAATGAAAGTAGTGCAGGTTTTACAACCTGAATAAGCCAGCACATACACCCCTTCCAACTGCAGAGTGTTGACGTCAGGCAAATGTGTCAGTGTACTGCATACAACATGAACTGCATCCGCAAAGGAGACGGCCTTGTGAAGACATGAAGAAGGTACATGTGAATAAGGAGGAATACATGGATGTACAAGCACATATCAATACACCATGCAGTGTTCAATACAACAACAATCCCCACTAGGGATGTACACACAGTTTTGATTACAGGCTGCCCACACAGCTCATGGGAGCCCAATGTCACTGTGTAAGTCACTGTCACTTGGTCACACCCTTTGCAAGCCCATGGAAAGGGAAGCAGGAGGGGTGTGTGTGTCAGGAACCCAAGCATCTAACCAAAACACAGGACAAGCCTGCATGTGCCCAGCTGGAATAGATAGTGGATGCCCATGGGAGCCACACAAGGCAACACACTGTAAAAAAAAAATACAAAAAAAATGACCATGTGGGGGCCAGGGGGGCGTGGTCACCCAGGAGGTTTAAGGACAGGGCGTACAACACCCACCTGCGTGGATGTTGCGAAAAAAAATACCTCCATGGGCTCATTGCCTGCACGGCCACGCTATTGTGGGAGAACTGCTGCTGTCGCTCTCTTCACCCTCTGCTTCTGCATCAGGAGGTGGTGGTGCTATGGGAGGCAGCCCACGCAAAGCCCTGGTATGGTCCTCTATAGCAGCAAGCACGCGGGTGTTGAAGGTCTGATTCTGGAGGATGATAGTGCAGAGATTCCCATGCAGCACCTCACAGGTTGCCTGTATTTCTGCACGCATGGCCTCGCGTGATGCACGGATCTCCTCCCGAGTTGCCTGCAGCTCAGCTGAGAGCGAACGTGTGAGCTGCTCCAGCTGCTGTTCTGATCTTAAATTTCGGGAAGCCTCAAGTTCACTTAGAGTGTGCCTGAGGAACTGGAGTTCTAACCTCAGGGCTTCCCTGTGGCCCTGTGACTCCACAGAAATGGCTTCCCGCAGAGTCTCCAGTTCCGCCCTTTGGTCCCTTTTGGATGCCAACATGTCTTCCCTGTGTGATTGGCAAATGGAGTCTGTTGCCTGCTGTTGTTGCTCCATCTGCCTTTCAGGGGGGAGAATGGAAGTGGCCACCGTCTCCATTGCCTGAGCCATCATTTCAACTGATGCTCCCTGTTGTGCTGCAATACCATACATGGAGTTTTTTCATACAGTATTGCCTGGTGGTGCACGGCCACCGCGTAAGCGGGCACCACACCTGTTTGGGGCAAGGCAATCTGCACCTTGGTGTCCCGGCACTGCCTGAGGCTGCAGGACTGCATTCCCCCTCTGATCTGCTGGCCCAGGATCAGGGTCAGATGTTGTGGAGTGTGACCCTGCATCTGTAACAGCCAAAGGCAGAGTTACCAACACGGACACCCCCATAGAGGGTTCTACCCCTGGTGCAGGTGGGTTGGACAGAACAGAATCCCTGCCAGAAACACTCACCTGTGACAGCACATTAGTCTCATCATCCGATTCAGCACCTGAATCATAGAGGTCTGGGGAGGTGCAACCAGAGACACCCCTAGACAGTATGGTCTGCAATAAGATTGGGTTTTCACCCACCACCACACCACGTCCTCCATTGGTGCCCGGTCGTGCCTGAGATTCCTCCTGGGTCTGCACCATCTCCTCCAACTCTACAGCATCAAGTGCGTCATCACCTGCAAAAACATGAAAGACAACAAATGGAAAAAGGCATGAGCACCATAGCACACACATATGCATACAAGCCAGAGATCCAGTACATGATTTACACATGTCCCATATGACAATAACCCTGGCAGGCATGCACTGTCAATGAGTTGGAAGGGGAGGCAAAAAGCAGACACTGAGGACACCAAGATGGAAAAGGAACACATTTGCTCCATGCTGGGTAGCACTGGCATCACATATTAGCCTGTGAGTGACATGTCCAATACACATACATGACACATGCCAGCACACAGATGGCATGTAGCCTAGCCATGCTACATTTGACAAGTACAGCCATATGTCAGTGAACGAGTACTGTCACCCATCCATGTGAGATGGACATGATGAGATGAAAAATGCTAAATAATATCACAAAATATGCATGTGCCACACACTGCAACACATCCAGTGTACAATAATACAGTGATTGCAGGCAGATGTACACATCAATGGTTGGTCACTTCAACATGACAGGAAACAACTATCATGTTCCACATTCAAACAGGCCCCAAAAAATAATGTGAGCAGGCCAATACTCAATCAGCCTGAATGGTCTAATCATTCACATAACAAGGTAACAAATGTGGGCCAATGTGGGGTGTAATCAATGACAGAAGCATGTCACATATGTGGCATTAGGGCGGAAAAATGTGTTGCAAGAATGGGATAATTGAAACAATCAGCCTGAATGAACACTGACAAATTCAGAACAATGTTGTTGCAACATGACAGTTCAATGGCAACTGCAGTAATGTGGCACCAATTTGCTACTGTGGGCAGAAGGGATACTGTGATACCCAAATCAAAGGCCGCTGAATGTTTTGGAGGAAGCACATGGGTGAACCATACCACTCAGGAGTACACACCATCACCTGGCACTCAATCAGAAACCATTACCCAAACAACATACACATGGATTACACACATATGCATGGGCACTCACCGGACAATGTGTCCTAATCTGGTAGGTCTCCCATGCCTTGGATCTGTTCCTCTGTGACAAAGGTTCCAGCAACAGACTCATGTTCAGTGAGTTGGTTGTCCTCTGGTGGAGACCCACCGCCAGTCACCAGAGTAGAGCTGCACATGGGGCCTGGTGGGGGTAGTACCACTGGTGCAAGTGGTGCAGTCCAGGGCCAGGGTCAGGAGGCAGCACAGGTCATCGCGGAGGGGCCTGTGCATGTCACTGTCCTTGACCCTTTGACTGCACCACCATGCACCAGCAGGGATGCCCCGTCCCGGGCCCATCCGCAGGTAGGGGGGAGTGCCACGTCATCTGCCTCTCCACTACCTGCGGACGAGGGGTCCCACGACCATATGGGCTCCGTCCTGGTTGGTGTCGCGCTGCGCACCTGTGACATTTGTGATGACGTTCTTGCTTCCTGGGCGGAGCATGCACGCCATCACGAACAGCAGCGTTGCGACGTGGCACTGTTGGGAGGGCCCTGGTCGGTGGGTTCCTACATGTGTCATGCACTCTGGCAGACCTCTCCTCCTCTGTGGAGACTATGCGCCAGTCATTCTCCCTGCCGTCTTCAGGCCCAGATTCCACCAGGGCCCCCTGTGGACCTGGCCTGACCAACACAGCCAGCTTGGTGGAGATCCCATCCCTGCCACAGTCGGGAGTCGGCGGTCCAGCAGATGGAGGATGTGCAGGCATCGGACAGGGCATATGGACAGCAGCAACAGCAGCAGGCTCTAGGTGGGAGCAATGATGGCTCGGGGCCATCGACATCAGAGGGGCAGGCATCGGCCAGAGGGCAGGAGAACCTTGAAATGGGTGTGTCTTCCGTTTGGCTGCGGTTGGGCCAGCGCATAGATGCGGAGCAGTGGCAGGCGGAAGAGGCACGGCTCACCATGGTCAGGGCAGAGTTTTCCATGCGTCGGGCGTTGAGGCGGGCAGAGTGCCTCTAGGCAACTCGCAGGGAGTTGGAACAGGCCATGAGTGCATTCCTGCGAGACCTCAGGGCCAGGGCAGAGGCCCGCCTCCGGGACATCGACATGGAGTTCGATGATGCCCTGGCCCGGGACATCACAGAGTGAGCCGCAGGACTTGCCCGCCGGCATTGTATATAGTTAGATAGTGTTAGGTTTCCTTTGTTCTTCTTTTAATTTGGAGTTAATGGACATTGATCCACTTTGTGTGTATATAGTTTTTTCTTCCGAGGACTTTTTTGTAGGTTTCCTTTTGTTTGTGGATCATGGACCATTTGGGCTTACATTGTATATAGTTGCAGACTTGTACATACTTTCTTTTTCTTTATTCCCATGGATCAATGTTTTTTTTAAAATTTGTATTATGTTTTTATTATGGACATTGGCAATGGAGCACTTTTTTATTCTAAGTGATTTTTCTTTTTTTTTTAACTTCATTGGATTTACAATAATTTTTTTCTACTTCGGTCATTGTGCCTTGATTTCCAGTTCACTATTCATCAAAGTCAGTTCTTTATGTTTTTAATACATTTTTTTTTACTTCAGAATTGGTGTTGTGTTCTGTAATTGGTTTTGTGCATGTCTCACTGAACATTTCCTCAGTCACGTGTTGCCACTGTGTGGATACGATGTGCATTCCTGCATCGGCATGGTGGTACATTTCATCTATCATGGCATGGGTAATTTGGGAGTGGGTTCTCTGGATGGTTGCATGCTTGGATTGGGGGGCAAGGGGGATTAGGGTTGGCTTTCGGGACATGGGTCTATTTTGTTAGGACATGTGGTTTGTTGGGACATAAGTCTGGGACTGAGGCTCACTGCTGGGGGGTGGGGGTGCTGGGGGACATGAGCCGGGGCCTGAGGCTCACTGCTGGGGGGTGGGGGTTCTGGGGGACATGAGTCGGGGCCTGCTGGCAGGTGCCCATCACTGCTGGGGGGTGGGGGTGCTGAGGTACATGAGTCGGGGCCTGCTGGCAGGTGCCCATCACTGCTAGGGGGTGGGGGTGCTCTGGGACATGACTCGGGGCCTTCTGGCAGGTGCCCATCACTTCTGGGGGGTGGGGGTGCTGGGGGACATGAATCAGGGCCTGATGCTCACTGCTGGGGGGTGGCGGTACTGGGGGACATGGGTTGGTGATCACTAGTGGAAGCTGACATGTGGGCTGGCTGCGGGGCATGCACATGGTGGATGGGCTGCATGCGGGACATGACCAGGGGTGCAGGGTAGTCCCCTGTGGTGTGGGTTGCCTGCAAGAGCCCTGGAGGGGATAGAGGGCACAACTGGGAGGACCCACACTGCCAATTCATGTGTGGGACTCCCTGCGCACCCCACTGGATACACGTACCCGCTCTGACAGCGAAATTGCGTGTGATACTTCCCACGTACCCCGGAAATAGACGTACCCTGCTCGCACAGGGCCGATCGCACGTGAAAATTCCCGTGCACCTCAGTAATACACGTAACCCGCTCACACAGGGCCGATCGCGTGTGAAACTTCCTGCGCACCCCTAAATACACATACCCTGCTCGCACAGGGCCGATCATGTGTGAAACTTCCCATGCACCCCCGAAATACACGTACCCCACTCGCACAGGCCCAATCGCGTGTGAAACTTCCCGTGAACCCCAGTAATACACGTACCCCGCTCGCACAGGGCCGATCGCATGTGAAACTTCCCGTGCACCCCAGTAATACATGTACCCCGCTCGCACAGGGCCGATCGCGTGTCAAATTTCCCGCGCACCCCAGTAATACACGTACCCCGCTCGCACAGGGCCGATCGTGTGTGAAACTTCCCGCGCACCCCAGTAATACACGTACCCTGCTCACACAGGGCCGATTGTGTGTGAAACTTCCCGTGCACCGCCGAAATACACATACCCCACTCGCACAGAGCCAATCGCGTGTGAAACGTCAAGCGAACCCCCGTAATACACGTACCCCGCTCACACAGGGCCAATCGCATGTGAAACGTTGCGCGCACCCCACTAATACACATACCCCACTCGCACAGGGCCAATCGCATGTGAAACTTCCCGCGCACCCCCAAAATTCACGTACACTGCTCGCACAGGGCCAATCGCGTGTGAAACTTCCCGCGCAGCGGGGTACGTGTATTCAGAGGGGTGCACAGGGAGTTTTAAAGGCGTTTTTGTGGTTGGGGGCCTGTGCGACATGTACGGGATTTGTACGCTGTACATGGCGCACGGGGAGGGGTTGGGGGCGTAACTGGCACTGCTGCAGGGTCACTGCGCCACTCTGCGCCACGGCTGGTAATGGATGTTGAAATCCATGAATACGCTGTGCGCGGAAATGGATTTTGGCGCACGCGGCTGGCGCAGACTGTCATACGCGCACACTGTGCGCCAGCCTCGTGCACCACTTGTGCGCTGAATTCTATGAATTACCCCCTTTATGTTTTGTTGGTGTGGGTTGTTGTGAATAAGAATATTTTGTTGTGAAGAATGTGTGAATGAAAGGAATGTAAGGTGGTGTGTGGGTGACAATTTGACGTGTGTAAATGGGGATGGTCCTTTGAATTTGTGCAAAATTGTGTTTTGGTGAGGGGTTAGAGATTTGAAAATAAGATGCTGTGATATAGATACACATTGATGGCACCATACTGACCCCACTGAAGCATATGTTTGACAAACATCCAAACTATAGGGCAAACATATTAAAATATCATGCTGAGTACCCTGGCCAAGAGAAGGCAACCATGACAGAGGGCACACATTTAATGGCGAAATACAAAGTATTGAAATGACAAAAAATAGAGAATATTTTAGAATTCTGGAATATGTTCTAGGAAGAGGTAGATCATCATAATGACAGGAAAAGGAAAGGTAAAGAGTATACCAGTTCCCCTAACTGAAGCAGCTTGAGTGAGGGAGGTAAAAAGGACACAGGCACAGCCATCTGTCCCACTATTAAAAGTACAGCCGTCTGCCCCACTCGAACAGGCACTTGGCACCTGCTCCTCCACAAATGAGCGAGTAGAAAACACTATTGCTGTCCCTTGCTTCACTTACATCAGCCCTACCCCCTTATTGGACATATCATCTGAAGCCAACAGCAGGCTATACTAACCCTCAACATATACCCACAGCAGAAGGAAAAATGGGACAGACAAAGAAGTCAGTAATATCACTTAGTAAGTCACTGACAAGTGCCCTCCGTAACACAGTATTCTCGGATATAGGGAACAAAGCACAAATGCAAATAGAGCATATCCTCAGAGAGGCAGAGGAGGAGCTTATTAGAGCAGCATGGGAGAAAGTGGAACAGCAGGGCGCAAAGATACCAACAGATCAGTTGACAGCAGGACATATATTGTTTAAGACTGATAGTAAACAAATAGATGGTTCAACACTACCACTCCTAGAGACAGTGGAGGAGGAGGAACATGCAGCAGACGAGGACTCATTATGTTGTGAGAGAGAAAAACAGATGATGAAGGTGATGGGAAATCTCCTAAGTAGATGGTTGTGATGCTTTATAGGAGGAGGCTTAGAAAATTGCATGGCAGAATAGCTGTGGCGTCGAGCAAAGAAAGTAAAGTGGAGCAACCTGAAAAGCAAGGAATGCAGTTTACAATAAGGCAGCAGAGGAGCTCAGCATCTGAATAGCTTGACTTCACTTGCTGCCAAAGCTGGCAAGTGGATTTATGCACTGAAGAAAATAACTGCAAAGGTGGCTGTAGCTGAAGAGCCTGTCCAAAAAGTTGGAGTCAGCACTGCAAGGACCTAAATAGCCACTGGCTTGGAGGTTGTGATACTTTGAGAGAAGTGAGTAATTGTGTCGTTCAGCTAGTGTGGTGTATTTGTAGTTAATTGCTGCTAAGTGAGTGGGTTGTTTTGTTATTTTAGTTTAGTTTTGCCAGACCGGCCCATATTAGCCTGATTTATTGACTTATTCACTGGCCTATTTTGTGCTGGCACATAGCATGTCATTCTGATTCTATTAAATGGATGTGAGGCTGAACCAATTAAGTTTAATCTCACAGATGTCCTGGCTCTCAGGTTCTGCTGTAGAGTAGTTTTATGTGTCAGTTACTGCAAAGGAGGTTCCACCTGATTCATGCTATCCTCACTGGGTTTCTTTTGTTTGATGATTTGTGTGCCATCCTCCTGCTGGTGTCAGTTGTATAGGTATGGTTTCAGGGATTTTCTGAGGTTCAAGTGTTTTCCCATCTGCCTGTGAGTGTCTGGGAGTATAATTCAAGAGTCTGGTTCAGAGGAGGTAGATGGTACATCGAAATGGGACCTGTCTGCAAGAATCTAGTGGTAGGAGCAAGGCAAGGACACCGGGTTGTAAGGAATTTTCTAAGTGGTGTTATGACTTCCCAGGACATGTACTGGCGGAAGCCCCCACACCAGGGGGGCTGCGGGTGCCCCTGTTACACCAGTGTGCACTCCCAGAAGGGGCATCCTCTTGAGTGAACACTGTCTCAACACAGGAGGCATGATGACCTTCATGCCTTTCCCCACTCCTTTCTATGCAGTGAAATGATGTGCTATATGTGATTTGAAGTTTGCTTGTATTTGACTGCTCTTATGACTAACACACTCACATTCTTCATTCCAGCACACACTATGCATACTAACAAAGCCAACCAAACATGGCAATTAAGCACCACACTTAGCAGACATCAAACATCAGAATACTACACCACTGCACTCTGCAGACAACTTACACTACACACCCCAAGCAAGTACATTCCACACCAAAAGTGCACTATGCTAGCCTTTGGTCATACATGCCTCTATGTTCTTGACAAAGAACACATAGAAATGGATCCCCAAACAGATCTCAGGGTTCTTCGGGCCTGTATTCATCAACACAACAGCAAAGGTGCCTTGCATTTTCCCCTCAATACCCACTAACCTCAGCCACCTCACTCTTTCATATCTGCAAGAGCACCTGAATACCATGCAAAATGCAGCAGAGCATGGCATAAATCCCAATGACATAACGTAGAATAACATTTGGTTCATTAAGCATCTGAGGTTTTGTCTGTTGTATGTTTGCTCTATGAAGGAAAATATCCGAACAAGGTCTCCATTATGTGGAATGCTCTATCCCCACATCATAGAGAAGAAGACATTATTTTATTTCGGATGAAATCTGCAAACCTACTTATGTTGGCTCTGCTACTGAACACACTCTCAATTGACAAAGTAACATTACTTGTTCCTTCTATAGAGTTATATGATACTCTCATGGACCATGGGTGATCACAGTCATAGTTTACAGCTACATGTAGCCCTTAAGAGGTGCAGCCCACAGAGTCTATGCATACATCCCATTCTTCCGAAGACACCATAAGGCAGTTATGTGTGATTTAATCTTTTTTACTCGAGGCATTTTCGACCAGAAAATGTACAGAAAAAAAACAGATTTTTTAAATGTGTTTTTATTTGGGGGGGTTCACCCACCCAAGCCCCCATCCACCCAAGCCCCCATTCTCCCGTGTTTCTAACCCCCCAAACCTATTGCCTTACACCCATATATACATTTGTTTAAAGTCGGTAGTTCTTTTTCTGTAAAAAATGCCTTGAGTAAAATGTTTTTGGTAACATCACTCGATACTCCTAAGGCTGCAGGTACAATCCTATGAAAACAAATCAAACAGCAAGCAGGGAGCTACACCATTGCTTCAAATGTAACCACCAGGTTTACTCCTAAGACACTTAGGGAGAGGTGTACCAAACATGAGGAAGAGGGGAAGGGGAACATACTCCAACACGTCCTTGATGCACGTATGGTTTCTCTGCTTCACTCAGAGAGAACACCACATTCTGAGGTCTGAAACCGTTTTACCTAAATAAGATAGGGAGACATGAAAACATTCTGCTCTCCAAACAAAACATTAATATAACAAAGTAATGCCCTCCTTACAAGGTTTTGAATTGTAACAATTAACTGCCAATCACATCACCCTAGCCAATCAAGGAGTGGGCATCTCGTCCCGCCCATATAAAAGAGACTCATTTTCTTCAGTCAGTGTAAAGGGAAGCATAAGGCGAGACATATGCAACAAAGCGTTGGACTCTGAGCCAAGTTTCTGACCAGGAGAGCTGAGACGAGTGAAAGAGGTCAGAGGCCAGACTATAGAAACAAAGGGAAAGAGCCTGCTGGAGGCTATATCATAGATACTTGCAGATACTACATCTAAATTAAGAAATCAAGGCTACATCATACTGTGGGATTCCTCTCTGAGACTGGTAGGAGCCAGAGGCCAGAGACAGAATAAAGAGCCTGCTCAGGCTGGAATGTTGGTCCGAACAGTGTGACTGCTGTCTGATGGGGGATAATAACTTTAGCATGGCAACAACCCCGGAAATAAATATTTGCTGATAAAAGGAATGGCAATGCTCTAGCTGGAGGATGATGAAAATCCTCCGCCCACAGCATGCTCGAAATGAATCAGAAGTAGATTGTTCTGGTTGGTATGTTATTACATGAGGAGCTTAGACAATGACCTGCAGCCCAGCAGAGCCAACACTGGACCATGAGAAACAAATGCACTTTCTGGGTGCTAGTTCCCTGAGACTGTGCATGAGACTAGAAATGTTATGTTATGTTATGTTACTTTGCATTTATATAGTGCCTTATGTACCATTGGTATGATCTAAAGGCGCTGGTGGGTTGAACACCCACGGGAACCGTAGTTGAAGTCAGGAGAGAGAGAGAGAGAGAGAGAGAGAGAGAGAGAGAGAGTCATAAGGTGCGTGTGAGCACCGGATATGTGTGCAGCAGGTGTGGCACTCGTATGATAGCAACTTCTTAGCGGTAGGTGTGGTGGTTGGGAGATCAGGAGTATGTGTTTGTTCCAGCAAGGTGATACCAGACTGATTCTGGCTGCGTTAGGCCTGAGGAGAATGCCTAGGCTGGCGGGTGTGCAGCCAGCTGTGTTTAGTTAGGATGATAGGGAGTATGTGGCAGGTGTTGGTATGAGAACAGCTGTACCGAATGTGTCATAGTATTGCTGTGTTCTAGTTTAGTTGTGGTGATGTGATATGGTGGTTTTCAGTAGGTGCTTGAGATCGAGCACACATCTAAACCATTTATTCTATCTGTTTTATTCACTCAGTCTGTTCAGTCGGCTTTGTCTGTTCAACTCCATCCGTTGAGTCCACTTCAACAGTTCCATGCACTTCAACCATTCCATGCACTCCACCCGTTCCATGCACTCCAACCATTCCATGCACTCCAACTGTTCCTTGCACTCCAACCGTTCCATGCACTCCAAGCATGCCATACACTCCAACCGTTCCAAGCACTCCAACCATTCTTGCACAAAGTCCATTCCTTGCGCTCAATTTGTTCCATGCATTCCATCCGTCGCATGTACTCCCTCAGTTCTATGCATTCCATCTGTTCAATCAGTTCCATGCATTCCTTCTGATCCATGCACTTCAACCGATCCATGCATTCCATCCGGTCCACCCACTTAATCCGTTCCACCCAGTTCTTCCATTCCACCCACTTCATCCGTTCCACCCACTTCATCCTTTCCACCCACTTCATCCGTTCCACTCACTTCATCCTTTCCACACACTTCATCCTTTACACACAGTTCATCCTTTCCACACACTTCATCCTTTCCATACACGTCATCCTTTACACACACTTCATCCTTTCCACACACTTCGTCCTTTCCACACACTTCATCCACTCCACAAACTTTATCCGTTCCACACTCTTCTTCCGCTTCACACTCTTCATCCGCTCCACACTCTTCATCCACTCCACACTCTTCATCCGCTCCTCACTCTTCATCTGCTCCACATTCTTCATCCATTCCACCCACTTCATCTATTCTACCCATGTCATCCGTCGCACGCACTCCATCCGTCCCATGCACTCCATCCGCCCCATGCACTCCATCCGTCCCATGCACTCCATCCGTCCCATGCACTCCATCCATGTCATACACTTGATTCATCAATTCCATTTGTTCCGTTCATTCCATGCACTCTGTCATTCCATGCCATCTATACGTTCCATGCACTCTATCTATTCCGTGCACTCCATCCGTATCATGAACTCATCCATTCCATCCTCTCATCCACTTTATTCTTCTTGTCCACTTCGTTCCTCTCGTCCATTTCATTTATTTCATCCATTTCCTTAATTTCATCCACTTCACTGCTTTCATCCAGTTTATCCACTTCACTACTTTCATCCACTTCACTAGTTCTATTCCATGTATCCGTTTTAATTTACATTAGTGGTTATTAGTTTTCGATTTCTCGCTCGGATCATGATGCTGGATTGTTATTTATGATATAGCAGCTTTGGGCTAAGGTCATTGATTGCTGTTGTCCAGTTTGAGCTAAGAGTCAATTTTAGGGGAAGAGCCATGTTTTCAGTAATTTGCGGAAGACATGAGGTCCTCGGTGAGTCGGATGTGGGGTGGAAGTGCGTTCCACAGATTAGGGGCCAGGGCTGAGAATGATGATCCACCTAACCTGACTTGGTTTTTGGTAAGACTAGGATGCTGGCAGAGCTTGGTTTTAGAGTGTGTGGAGGATGGTATGGTTTTAGTTTGTCTTGAAGATATTGAGGTCCGGTTTTATGCATTGCTCGGTGAGAGATGCATAAGGTTTTGAAGGTCACCCTTCGGGCAACCGGAAGCCAGGGGAGAGTTTTGAGGGCTGGGGAGATGTGATCTCTTGGTAGCAGTTTGGCTGCAGTTTGGCTGCAGCGTTTTGTGCTCTTTGTAGTTTAGTCAGTTGGTACGCGTGGACTCCAAGGTAGAGGGGGTTAGCATAGTCCAGTCTTGACATAACAATTGATTGGACCACAGAGAGTCTATTGGGAAAGGAGAGGTATGGAAAAATGCGCATACATTTTAAGGTGGTAGTGGCAGGACTTGGAGACGTTGTTGACTTGGAGCAAGAGGGTTAGGTCTGAGTCTATGGTGCATCCAAGATTTTTTACTGAATTTGAGGGTGTCAGGGAATTGCCCATGGTAAATGGCCAGGGTAGCGGGTGCAGAAGAAGTTCGGTGTTGCCACATACCATGATTTCAGTTTTGGAGGGGTTTAGCAAGAGGTGGTTTGTGGTCATCCAGTGATCTATGTCGAGGAGGCAGGAATCGAGATCGGGTTGGCAGTTGAGTTTTGAATTCAGGAGTTTTAGGATTAGTTGTGTGTCATCAGCATAGTTGTAGCACAGGATATTGTGCGAGCGGATTATTCCGGGAGGGTGGACATATAGAGGTTAAACAGGAGGGCTGATAGGCATGCTCCTTGTGGAACTCCAGTGTTGACTGGTCGGGCGTGGGAAGCATAGGTGGAGAGTAGGGTTATTTGGTTCCTATTGTCGAGGAAGGATGCTATCCATTTGAGAGTGTTTCTACGGATTCCCAGGGAGTGGTGGCAGTCAAGGTGGATTGAGTGGTTGATTGTGTCGAAGGCGGCGGATAGGACAATAAGGATTAGTGCGGCGCATCCTGCAGAATCAGCAGTGCTTTTAAGGTCATCCAAGATTGAGGTTAGGGTGGTTTTGGTTCCGTGTGGGGCTCTGAAACGTGATTGAGCGGGGTCTAGGAGATTGTTGGCTTCGACAAAGGCATTCAGTTGGGAGTAGGCGATTCGGTCAATGAGTTTGGAAGGAACCTGGTGTTTGAGATGGGGCGGTAGTCTTTGGGCTCGAGAGGGCTGAGGGAAGTTTATTATTAGAAAAGCCTTGAAATGAACAGTTTTGAATGCGTTGGCAAAGATTCCCGAGGAGAGGGCATTGTTTATGTTGATTCTTTCATGTTCTCCTGTGCAGGTAGATGCAAACATTTCTTTGAGGGTTGTGGCTGGTAAGGGGTACAGCGGGGAGCCGGATGGTTTGCGGGCAGAGAGAAGTTTGAGAAATTGGTCAGTTGATATTGGAATGAAGGAGTCGCAAGTCGGTTGGGTAGCGGTCACAGGCGGTGGGATGGCAGGTAGGGTCGGTGGATTACGTTGTGGGTGTAAGAGCTAGTTTGTTGGTTAGAGGGTTTGTTCTTTCGAGAGCTGTGGTGTAAAAATGTAGAGAGACTGAGTCACACAGTGATTGTGAGGGTTTGGGAAGAGTGGTGGTACATGATGGTTTGGTGAATTCGGCGATGATTTTGTGAAGTTCTTTGCTGGGGTTTTAATAGTTTAGGATTCAGGAATTGTAATGGGCTTTTTTAGCTTTCCGGATTTCGGTCTTCAAGTGGCAATGGTGCCGGGCCCAGGTGGATCTGGTCAGGGCTGTTTTGTCTTTCCCCCTTTGCGTTCTAGGGATTTATATAGTTGTTTAGTGGTCTTCAGTTCTGGTGTGAACCATCTAGGAAAAAGGCCATGGGGAGCTGATGGTTTGCAAGAGGGGGTGAGCGAGATTAGTGAGGTGTTGAGCCATGAGTCAAAGGCGTCGGAGGTTAGGTGTTCATTGTGTTGGCACGTAGGGGGAGGAGACTGAAGGAGTGCATCGGCTAGGTCGGGAAGGATTTTTAGTTTCTTCCAGCATTTTCGTAGATTCTGAGGTTCTGGTTCGGGTAAAGGGAGCAGGTTGGGTGAGCGAATGGCGAAGGAAACAATGAAGTGATCGGACCAGATGATAAGATGATAGGAGTGGGGGGGTTTAGATGTATCATGTTGCGGGAGTGAAGATGGCATCAAGTGTGTGTCCTTTATAGTTAGTCGGCCGTTGATGTGGTTATGGAGGTTAAACGCATCTAGGCCGTCAACCAGAGAGTGGGTCATAGAGTTGGTGGGGATGTCAAGCCATATGTTGAAATCTTCTAGCAGGGTGAGGGTGGGGATGGTTTAGTTGGATGGTGGCAATAGAGTCACATAGGTTGTTTGAGAATTGTCTATCATAGCCAGGGGGTCTGTAGATGATTAGGAAGCTGTGGGAGAATGAAGGGGGGAGGGATAGTTTTACGAGGAGTGATTCACAGGAAGGAATGGATGGCTGGTTGTTGATGACTGAGGCGTAGAAGTGAGAATTGAAGGCGATTGCTATTCCTCCTCCTCTAGAGAGACGGTTCAGTGGGATGAGGGAATAGTCTGGGGGAAGGCTTCATTGGCGATAGGGGAAACAATGTCAGAGAACCAGGTTTCCGTGATAAAGACCAGGTCCGGTTTGTCAGAGGCGAGGAGGTCAAAGATGCTGTGTCTGTTTTTTTGATACAGATTGGGCATTAAAAATGATGGGTCGGAGAATTTGAAGGTGGGGTGTGGGTGTTAGGAGTTTCAGTTGTGGTCAGTGAGAGGGGTTTCAGGTAGGGTGAGGCAAGGGGGAGGGTGGTGATGATCGAGATTGGGAGGATGAGGAGGTGGGTTTGAGACAGGACTGGCGATGAGTACTGAAAGATTGAGCGAGACCAGGTATGTTTTGTCTTCAGTGTTTTTGTTGTGGTTGGTGTGTGAGAGAGGGCAGGGGGGGGTCAGAAGGGGAACGGGAAGCAGCTACTGTTCTTGCCAGGGTGAGGCGTACAATTGTTAGGGAGGGGAAGGAATGGGGTTGGAGGGGGATGATGGTGGGAGTTGATGAGGAGAGTGGGGGGTGGATGGTAGCGGGGCTGGGTGTGCTTGGGAGGCTAGGCGGGCTGTTAGTCGGGGTAAGCAAGGGGGAGCGGGAATGATGACAGTAGGCGGGTGGGTGGAGGGGATGGGAGGGACAGTGGTCTTAGGATGGTTGGCCCACCATCGTGCCCCTCTGGCTTGGTGTTTGGATAGGGGATGGGTAGGGGATGTGGTGGAGGGCAGGATGGTTTAGGGAAGGGGGGAACAGAGGTAGGGCAGGCAGGAAGGGAGGCAGGCACGAGGGGGTCATTTTCGGCATACCTTGGTGGGTTGGGTGGACTCGTGGTTTGGATTAGTTTGAACTGTGTTATAGTTGGCGTTGGATGATTTTGTTCACACCTTCCTACTTCACCTATTCCACCAGATGCTAATTGTACACAATCTCTATGATTAACTGTACTACGGCTGTACCACAGTGATTATTTGCACTTTCTAAGTTCAACTATACCCCGGGTGGGATTAGTCACTGTTTCTAAATTCAACTATACCACCGGGTGAAATTATTCACAGTTTCTAAATTTAACTAAACCACAGGTTGATATTATTCACATATCCTTAGTTCAACTATACCACAGGGTGATATTATTCACAATTTATAAGTTCAACTATACCACAGGGTGAGATTAATCACAGTTTTAAAATTCAACTATACTGTAGGGTGATTTTATTCACACTTTCTAAGTTCAACTATATCATAGGGTGAGATTAATAACAGTTTTAAGATTCAACTATAGCATAGGGTGAGATTATTCAGTTTCCAAATTCAACTATACCACAGGGTCAGATTATTCACAGTTTCTAAATTCAACTATTTGCAGACTTTGGGCCTCATTACACGGCTGGCGGAGAACCATGGCGCTATTAGCGCCATGGTTCATGCCGGTAAAATACCGGCACCGCCTTGGCGGAAAGGGGAATTACCGCCCCATTCCAAGGTTGGCGGGGCGGTAATTCCCCCGTCCACCATTGCCCTTCACTATTCCCATTTTTGGCCCATAGGGCTCAATGGGAATGTGGAAGGCGCTAATTGCGGTAACGCAAATTGCGGTACCGTAATTAGCTCCCTGGGTCCCTTTGCGGGTTGGTTTTTAACGCCTGCAAAAAGCAGGCGTTAAGTCCCCCAACCCGCAAAGGGACCTCGTAGTAAGGCGGTAAGGATTTACCGGTACCAGTATTTTACCGGTACCGGTAAATCCTTGCCGCCATCCGTGTAATGAGGCCCTTTGTAAATACAACTAGACCACGGATATGCTATTGGGCCGACTTTCTAAATGCAACAAAACCATTCATGTGCTTTTAGGCAGACTTTCTAAATGCAACTACACTACAGATATGCTATTAGGCAGACTTTCTAAATGCAACTAAACCACTGATAAGCTATTAGGCAGACTTTCTGAATGCAACTAAACCACTGATATGCTATTGGGTGGACTTTATGAATTCTACGAGGCGACAGTTATGTATTAGGCAGACTTTCAAAATGCAACTACATCACAGATATGCTATTAGGCAGACTTTCTAAATGCAACTAACCCAATGATATGCTATTAGGTGGACTTTCGGAATTCTACTAGGCGACAGTGATGTATTAGGTGGATTTTCAAAATGTAACTACAACACAGATATGCTACTAGGCATACTTTATGAATGCAACTAGGCCACAGATATGCCATTATGCATACTTTCTAAATGCAACTAGACCACAGATAAGGTATTAGGCACACTTTCTAAACGAAACTACACCACACATATGCTTTTAGGCAGACTTTCTAAATGTAACTACACCACAGATATGCTATTAGGCAGACTTTCTAAATGCAATTATACCACAGATATGCTATTCGGCACACTTTATAAATGCAATTACACACACAGATATGCTATTAGGCAGGCTTTTTTAAATGCAAACTAGACTACATATATGACGTAAGGCAGACTTTATAAAAACAACTACAACACAGATATGCTATTAAGTGTACTTTTGAAATGCAAACTACACCACAGATAGGCTGTTAGGTGGACTTTCTAAATGCAAACAAGACCACAGATATGCTATTAGGCAGACTTTCTAAATGTAATTATATCACCGATATGTTAACCGGCACACTTTCTAAACACAATTACACCACTGAAATGCTGGTAGGTGGACATTCTAAATGCAAAATAGATTACTGATATGCTATTAGGGAGACGTTCTAAATGAAACTACACCACAGATAAGCTATTAGGTGGACTTTCTAAATTCAAACTACACCACAGATATGCTAATATGTGGACTTTCTAAATGCAAAATAGACTACTGATATGCTATTAGGGAGACGTTCTAAATGAAACTACACCGCAGATAGGCTATTAGGCAGACTTTCTAAATGCAATTATACCACAGATATGCTAATCGAGACATTTTCTAAATGCAACTACACCATATGTATGCTATTAGGTGGACTTTCTAAATGCAAACTACACCACAGGTATGCTAATAGGTGGACATTCAAAATGCAATCTAGACCACAAATATGCTATTAGGCAGACTTTCTAAATGTAACTACAGCACAGATATGCTATTAGGTAGACTTTCTAAATGCAAACAACACCACAGATAAGCTATAAGGTGGACTTTCAAAATGCAATTATACCACAGATATGCTATTCGGCACATTTTCTAAATGCAACTACACCACAGATATGCTATAAGGTGGACTTTTGTAATGTAATTATACCACAGATATGCTATTCCCAACATTTTCTAAATGCAACTACACCACAGATATGCTATTAGGTGGACTTTCTAAATGCAAACTACTCCACAGGTATGCTATTAGGTGGACTTTCTAAATGCAAACTACACCACAGATATGCTATTAGGTAGACATTCTAAATTCAAACTTGGCCACAGATATGCTATTAGTCAGACTTTCTAAATGTACCTACACCACAGATATGCTATTAGGTGGACGTTCTAAATGCAATTATACCACAGATATGCTATTCGGCACATTTTCTAAATGCAACTACACCACAGATATGCTATTAGGTGGACTTTCTAAATGCAAATTAGACCACAGATATGCTATTAGGCAGACTTTCTTAATGTAATTATACCACAGATATGCTATTCGGGGCATTTTCTAAATGCAACTACACCACAGATATGCTATTAGGTGGACTTTCTAAATGCAAACTACACCACAGGTATGCTATTAGGTGGACATTCTAAATTCAAACTAGACCACAGATATGCTATTAGTCAGACTTTCTAAATGTAACTACACCACAGATATGCTATTAGGTGGACTTTCTAAATGCAAACTACACCACATATATGGTATTAGGTGGACTTTCTAAATGCAAACTAGACCACAGATATGCTATTAGGTAGACTTTCTAAGTGCAATTATACCACAGATATGCTATTCGGCACACTTTCTAAACGCAACTACACCACAGATATGCTATTTGGTGGACTTTCTAAATGCAAACTAGACCACAGATATGCTATTAGGCAGACTTTCTAAATGCAATTATACCACAGATATGCTATTCAGCACATTGTCTAAATGCAACTACACCACAGATATGCTATTAGGTGGACTTTCTAAATGCAAACTACACCACAGATATGCTATTAGGTGGACATTCTAAATGCAAACTAGACCACAGATATGCTTTTAGGCAGACTTTCTAAATGCAACTACACCACAGATATGCTATTAGGTGGATGTTCTTAATGCAAACTACACCACAGATATGCTAATAGTTTGCATTCGTGCAGCGGTCTGCCCTGGGAGGGTCAGCTTTGACCGAGTGAGTCAGCCAATCAGGGCGGTGGGCAGGCTGGGGAGGAGGTGGCTACAGGGGAAGCGGAGGGGGATAGCGGGTGTTAGGCCCAGACACAGGACCAAGGAACCGATTAGAAGCGGGGTGGGCGGGTCGGGAGGTGGGAGGGGACGGGATGCGGAAGAGGGTGCAGGGAGCGAGGGCAAGTGGCAATCAGGGCTCAGGGCCAACAAATGTGGGTTCAATAGGCCTGTGTGGCCACCAGCTAGTCAGGGAGCTGCACTGCACTTATCGAGTCTCCGGCAGAATGGAAGGAGCCGCTGTTGGCACGCAAGGGTGTTAGGCCCAGACACTGGACCAAGGAACCAATTAGAAGTGGGGTGGGCGGGTCAGGTGGCAGGAGGGGACGGGATGCGGAAGAGGGTGCAGGGAGCGAGGGCAAGTGGCAACCAGGGCTCGGGCCCACAACAAAATGGGCAAAAACAAATACAAATTAGGCGCTTTCAGGTGCTCTCACTCACCAGGCTCCTGGAATGTTAAATGGAGCCGGTGAGCACTTGCAAGTTGCTAGATTCAACGGGCACAATGAATGGACCAATGAGAGGGAGGGAGGGCAGGTCGGGAGGTGGACGGTCTCAGGAATCAGGAAGTGGGTGTGGGGAGGGAAGGGACGCAAGGGCCTGCTCCTGGGTGCGGGCCCACAACAAAATGGGCAAAAACAAATACAAATTAGGCTTTTTCAGGCGCTCTCACTCAGCGGGCTCCTGGGATGTTAAATGGTCTGGTCGCTATATCCCTGGCAATTTGAATGTTAGAATGTTAGATTAGTGAACCTGGGCTAGGATACTGGGTCTTTAGAGTAGATCCCTTTAACTTTCTTTATTTCTCTGTCCCAACAACTTTGGTATAACTCTCATCCCATGGGTTAGACTATAAAGCTACCAGAATATCTAAGAATGTGTGCCCAAAGGACAGACTCACACACCCTCAGGTACTTGAAAATGTGTTCCAAGCTGCCTGGGAAAACTCAGGAGCAATAACAAAACCCTGACCTTTTTGTTTAGCCCTATTCTATTTGCAGTATGTGTAGCCAAGCTAGACAGGCCAACTGATACGCAAAACATGGCAGAAATGTTTAACCATGTGTTCTGAAGTACCTGTCATAGATTAAGACAATGGGCCTCGTTACAAGTTTGGTAGAATCCCGCTGGTAAATCTGATGGGATACCACCAAACTGTATTACCATTACCGCCACTCGGTCCCACAGTATTGTGTGTGGGAGTGAGGGGCCAATGGGCCCCTCTCTACCATCACTCTCAGTACAAAACTTGGACCAAGTGCCTCTAGTGGTGGGTACGCCCCTCGCCCTTATGCAATACTAACTTTTGGTTATATTCGCGTAGATGGGACCACCGAGCAGGACACAGGGCATCCATTTTCTGTATCCCCTTTCGACTCCATCTTGGTAACTAGGCCTCACTGCGATAGTACAAAATGCATCTCTCCCTTTTGCCTGCCGCTGTAGCTCGGAGCACATGTCCCCCAACCTCGTCCCCACTCCAACTGGAAAACTCTGCGACTCCATTCTCACGCTAAGGCCGGAGCTGCTTGCAACAAATAATGAATGTAACATATCCCTTTTCCTGTGAGATCACTGTCCTGCATGTGAACTGACATGAGCCAAGCACAGAGCTCGCCCATCCCCACAAAAGTGTCCTTGCCCTCTTACCCTCGTCAATCGAAACTTATTGCCATTCTAACCCTGTGTCCTTGCAAGGCATCCCTTTCATGTGCCAGACTGCCAACCTTGCTATGAAGCCCACCCAACAGACCCCCCAACTAACATTATACCCTTGTGCAGTATATCGTGCCCAATACTAACAAGTGCCACATACCTGAGATTCTTGTGAGACTAACCCTATAGTTCAATGACAGTATTATAGTGGTCAAGGCCCTTAAACCTGTGACCTGTGTAACCCAAATGTGTAGATGGTGTAAACCCTTGACTGATTTGTATAAAGACATAATACACTACTGAGAGTCTTTTGATCAACTGTTATTTAGTGCATGCATTATTCAGAATGTATTTTCTTAGTTTAGATAGTGACCACCGTGTTTCACAGCGACCTGACCTTCACCCATCCGGAGCACAATGTCTGACGTCAATCCTCCCGCCAACCCAGCAACCAACCCGGAGGAAGAGATCATGCCCACAACTAAGTCACCACCACGGCTGACCAATCCTGGTCCAACGTGGCATCATATGCCAAACTTGTAGATATACTATATAAGTGTATTGTAACTTTTATGTGGTCAGAGCGCTCTCAGAGATCTACATAAACGTTCTTTGGAACTCTCGCAGCCTGCGCTTTTGTGCCTTATTCCCTGTCCAGGGAGTGTCTGTCTTATTTATTTTACACGTGTTAGACAGGGAGGGCACTAACATTTGGTGACCCCCTGTGACGTGATCAAAGAGGTGCCTCGAGGCCGGTGCCGAGTGGCGAGATCCGGGACGCCCCCAGCAAAACCATCACCTCCATGGTCGACCAGCCTGTGCGCACTACGAAGAAGGGTAAAGGGTTCCCAGTTGACGAATACCCAACTGAAAAACTGCTCGCCGAGGCGGGCCAAGGCTTGTTTGGGGTGCGAGCCTGACTGGGGTCGGACTGCGAGCGGCGATGCTCGGGTCACCTGACTGAACACGTGAGTGCCGGTTGCCAAGGTTACGAAGGAAAGGTAAGGGGGAGATAGGGGGAACAGGTGGTAACGGGTAGCAGGGAAAGAGAAGGGCCTGTGTGAGTGATGATGAGGCTTTTCTGATCTATCCTTTATATGGCCATTAGGTTTTGGTAAGAAGTGAAGAGAAAAAAGAGAAGTGGTATCCTAGCCCGAACGGGCTATAAGGCGACGCCGTGTAGCATTGTATCGTCCAGTGCAGAATAAGTGAAGATACACAAAAAATAGTAGGAGTCTCGTATATTGAGTAGACTCGGAGTAGTTATTTAGAACATTCTTTTTCAGGGTACGAAAAGATTCTTGGAGAAGAGTAAGAGACTGGAAGAGGTGGGGAGTGAATGAGGAGAGTAGGTGACACGGGAAAGGGAGTGGGAAAAAGGGGAGCAACGGGGAAGAAAACGCACGCAGGCAGTGCATGTGCATGATAAGTGTTATATGTGCTTTCATGTTCTGTCCATTTATTGTCAAGGATATCCAAGTACTGTGGTTGATTTGTGGTTAAAGTGGCAAAATATGCAATAATGAACTGTTGAATTTGAATATGCAATAATTAAAGAGTTAACGTTGAAAGGGGGATGATACATATATCTTGATACGCATATATACATACAAATTACCAGTAAGTGACAAAGTTTGTGATATATTATTCAACTGGTGAAGAAGTGATTGAGTGGAAAGGGAGGTCAAAAGGTAAGTACAGCCAGAGGGAGGGAAGGAAACATATTAACATGGGAGGAATAACACCACTAGCACATATTTGTCAGCACCTTTCGTTATACAGTGAGAAAATACAAAAATATCATGATCAATGGTTGACGGAGATAAAAGGGGACAGTGTGAAGCCAATCTGGCCAGAGGGTGGGTCATTCGACAAGAGAGTATTGGATCTAGTATCTACATACTTGTTAGCAAGGTGTAAGGGGAAACAACTGCAAAACAGAAGGGAAGTACTAGACCTATGGTGAATGTTTGAGGAAGTTACACCTGCAGCAGAGGTAAGCAAGGAGAAGGGGAATGAAACACAGAAAACACAGGAAGAGGTAAGTGGAACACCAAAGGGCGAGTGCACAACCACTACAGCTGAAGGTGATGCAACAAAGATATACCCTCTAATGTCCAGACCAGCAGTAGGATATAGTGAGCCCCTGTACGTACCAGCCTCTCCAACTCCTACACCTACAGCAGGAGCACTTGCTACAGCACCACCCCCGTATGATAAATGAGGTTTGTATGGCCTCATCAAGCGCACCCCCCGTGAATTTAGCACATATCACTGGAGAATTAGACCGCCAGCTAGCGCATGCACAGATAGAGATAACGCGGCTATGAGCATTATGCGATAGGAGCCAGATGCTGCCAGGAGGAGGAGAGGTGCCACCATTATCTATAGCGGGTCTAACACCAACATTAAGCACAGCAGGAGAAGTGGCGCAAGCAATCTCAGAGCCAGCACAGTCAGTATCATCACAAGAAACACGCACACCACAAGGGCAAGCGAAGCGGTGGCGGTCGGGGGAGTTCCTATTCCATCTGAATGACAAGCCAGTGAGAATTATACGCCAACCTACCCCAGAAAGTGAAAGGGCAGAAGGATGTGAAGGGAACAATGAACAGGTGTCAGAAATAGAAGAAGTGAGGAGTGACTTAGACAAGTATGAAGAGGCAGCTGCCGAGACATGGTCCCCACTGCCAAACCGCCGGTACCCAGACACACCATCACCACCACTATGGTAGGGTAGGTTAAGACAGCGAGAGGGAAATATGATGGTAAGTAAGACAAAGAAAGGTGCGGTAAGTAAGATAGGAAAGAAACACAAGAAGCAAATGCCATTGATACATAAAGGAGCAGGTAGGCCACATTACATTTCGTGGGCACAAATGGACAAAAACAACTTGCTCAAGGTCCTCTCCCCACTGTCGGGAGGGGCCGGAAAATGGATACACGCCTTTGAGAAAAAAACAGCGCGAGTGCCGCTAGCAGTAGGGGATGTGAAGAGCTTATTAGTGTCAGCAATCGGTGACCAAGCAGACGTAGTGTGGGAAAGGGCCGGATTCCCTGGAGTAACAATGAGTTGTGATCGCCATGATGGATCAGCATTCAATAATGTTCGAGCACAAGTATGGGATGCATTGAGGCGCACGTTTCCCGATATTCCGGATTTACATTTAGTAATGTAGTGCACAATGGAAGAGAACGAGGATCCTACGCAATTCATACAACGGGTGCAGGATTTATGGAGAAGTGAAACTGGCACGGTGTGGAACCAGTCCACCGCCTTGTTTTATTTTATCATCAAGAAGGGGCTCCCGAAGGAGGTGTAGAAGGCCTTGGACAAAATAGCTGGGATAGAAGCCAATGGCTGGCCTGAAATATAGAGTATAATTGTGCACCACTGCAGGAGGATCAAAGAAAGAGAAAAGGAGATAGCACAAAAAAGGTTGGCAGACGAGGCGAAGAACAAATTAGTGAATGTCACCGCCATCAATGCCAGCACAACCACAGACCGAGAAAACGAGGAGGACGAGGGAGCAGGGAACAGACCAGCAACGATAGCAGCATTACGGGCTACAGGAGGACCAGGACAGTGGAACGGAGAAGAGCAATATGGTGGACAACAGTGGCAAGACCGACCGGCAATAGGAAGAGGTGGGTATGGTGGCCAGAGAGGGGGGTTTGGAGGTATGGGAAATAGGGGATTTGTCGGCCAAGGAATGAGAGGCGGAACAGAAGGGTCATGCTGGAACTGTCGGAGATGGGGAAACTACTCTAGAGATTGTAGAATGCGGCCTTCAGGGTATTTCCAGGGGTAACAGCCCATGGAGAACGAACAAGGTTGGGGATGTCCGCACCCAGGTAGCCCCTACGGCCTACCAATGGGAAGTGGGAGACAACAAGACTACTGCTATAACGAACCTCAGGTACAGCAAGGACAGCAACCACCGCCACAACAAATGGTAAGGCAAAATACAGTGGGAAGCGCGACCAGTAATTGTTATGCAACATCTGTAAACGGTGCACCTGCACCGTACCGCGGCGTAACAGTGATCGGAGATAATGTCTTCTCCGTGCCAGGGCAAGAAAGACATTCAGATTAGGACAGCCCACAGGGAACACTTGCGTGTCCAGTCCTATCTACCACCCTATGTGCAGAAGAGGAACCACTAGTGGGGGCAGAGATAGAAAATAAGCAGTTTATCTTCATGGTAGACTCTGGAGCAGAGAAATCATGCCTTACGGAAGGCTGATTTCCGCTCTCAGGCAGGAATTTAGAGACACAGGGGTTCGCTGGGGCTATTTGAAAAGTTCCTTACACTAAAGATCTTGATATAACGGTAGGGGATAAAACCGTGCGCGCACACTTTCTGTACCACAAAGACGCGCCAATAAATCTGTTGGGTAGAGATTTGTTAAGCAAGTTGAAAATGACGATCTCCTTTACAGAACGAGGATAGTGTGCTCAACACTGGGAGTATGCCCAGTACGAGCAATGTTGATGATCAGCACAGTGATGAAGGAAGTTGTGGTGCGAGGAATACCCATTGATATAAGCATGTTCATATATGGAATCAAAGTGTTGGCACGGGTGGTGCCAGAAATAACGAGAAAAGAATGGAGAACACATCAGATTTCATATTCCGCCCAATAGTACACACAGACATTGTACCAGGCACGATAATGTCCATAGACATTGAGGCAGTTCAAGTATCCAGTAAACGCATTGTGGTCATAGGACTGGACGCGCAGGGGTGCGAGTGGAGGACTGTGTTATGCATAGACCCAAATGTAATGCTACGAGACATAACAGATGAGGAATTGTTCATCGATGGTGAGGATGATGGAGAAATAATAATGGAAATAAGCATACCATGTGATATTATGGTCCAATACAGAGAGGTACATAACCCATTGATGGCTAGCGTTAACGCGTCACTGACTATATTTGAGGAAGACATGACAAAAGTAGTACCTGAAATTTGGACTACTGGGCCCCACGATGTAGGGCTGCTGCATGAGGTGACACCAATAAAAATAAAACTCAAACCAGGTGCAATGCTGCCGAGAGTAAGACAATATCCCATTTCAAAGGAAGTGGAGGAGGGAATTAAAGAAATGATAAATGCACTCCTGAAACAAGGCATTATAGTGGCATCAACCTCCCCATGTAATACAGCGATTTTTCCAATCAAAAAAGCAAAGGGAGGGGCGTGGAGGATGATCCAGGATCTCCACCCACTCAATGACGTCATTCAAAAAGAGTTCCTTCTAGTCCCTAACCCGGCATCAATACTGTGTAGTGTGCCAAAAGAATCAACATGTTTTACTGTAATTGATTTGAAAAATGCCTTCTTCTCAATACCCCTTGACCCAGGATCCTGATATCTGACAGCATTCACATTAGGGAGCAACAGGTATGAACATTGCAGACTCCCACAGGGATACTGAGAAAGCCCCAGCATTTTTAACAGGGTATTGCGGGAAGACATTGGAAACATAGAGGTAGAAAGCACCATCAGTCAATATGTAGACGATTTGCTCGTTGGTAGCCACACAGAAGAAAGGTGTCGAGAAGACTTGATAACACTATTAAATGTGCTAGCTGCCAAGGATACAAGGTAGACAAAGGGAAATTGCAATACTGCCTTGCCGAGGTTGTATATCTTGGACAGCTAATATCAAAAGATGGGAAGCGAATACTCCCAGACAGAGTAGCTGCTATACGCAACATAATCATGCCAAAAACTGTGAAAGACATGCAAAAATGTCTTGGCATTTGTAATTATTGCCGAGCTTGGATCCTTGATTATGCGGCATACACACGCCCCTTACTGCAAGCATTAAAAGAGGCACAGAAAAATAGGGCCGCAATAAAATGGACGCAGGAAATGATAACCCAGTATTTGAGATTAAAAGACCTTATCACAGACTCCCCAGTCGTCGCAAACCCAGATTATGCACTGAAAAGACTACAGCAAGAGTTGCTGCGATACACTTGTGTACGCCGTCTGACTCTCTCTTAGCTGCCTTTTCTGAACAAAATCTGCTGGGGGATTTTGCTCTGCCTACAAATACCAAATCTGTAACAGAGATTATCATACACCCTGAACCAGCCCAATCTCTTGATATTATATCTCCTGAGAACAACGTGCATGACGGAAAAAATGATAATAGAGAAGCTATTCAGAACTCACCAGCTGGTATAGTTCTACCAACTTGCGATGCCGTAGTAGAACAACCCTGTTAGAAGATGATGTGGAACATCTTTCGCAATCTCCTGTGATGTTCCCAGAATGTTCCCACAATTCCTCAATCTTGTCAATTTCGTTTATGCAACATTCTCCCAAGCATTCTGAACACACCAAGGAAGGTTTCCAATGCCCTCAAAAGTATGTTGCACTGATTCCTACTGAATTAACCCTACAGGCTATGAACACGGCATTATTCTCATTAGCCAAGCTATATGAAACCTTAGATGCAAGGCTAATGGATCAAAATGTCCTACTCAAAGAGCTGTTAGAAAGTAAGAATGCTGTGTCTTTGTGTATTGTCTGAAAATACAAATGCCCAGATAATATGTCCCATCTCATCCACAGTTGGAAATGAAGTGGCTGTTATTATGACAGACAACACAAAGAATGAGCAGGAAGATAACTCGAGAATATTGAGTGTAAGGGAAAAAAAAACAAGTACTGTCTGAGTGATACACAACAAGAGTACAATTGAAATTATTGACCAAAAAGAAATGAAAGACGAGAAAAAAAATCAAACAGGAGAGAGAATTTCTGAAAAAGTGAATGGGTCTAACCTGCCTCCCTCTCCCAATACCGAAACATATAACATATTTAGTGTGACTAAAAAAGGGAAAAAACAACTGGCTAACTTGCAACCCGAGACTAAAAAAACGAAGAATCAGAAGTTAACGAAAACGCATAAGAATAAAAATTCTCACCAATTTATAAAACTATTGTCTTTATCTGACAAAAGAAGTCAAGAAAAAAGTGCAGCAATTGTCCGAAAATACACTGCTATTAATAGAAACAAAGCTACCCTTCCACCTATACAACTGGTAACTCGAGGAAACAAAAATCCACTGAGTAACGTACTGAGATATGAACCTCTTCACAACTTAGTGACTGAAGTTACCAAACATGAAGTTTCGTGAAACATGCAGAGTACTAAGACAACCACAACAAGGCCCTCTGAAATGGAGTCAAATCAGTCTGGAAAATACATCCCTAATGTACATGAGAGAAAAGTCTATCAGAACAACACCTGTGATAGAGCAAAAGCTGAGACAGCTAATGTAAATATGATGATGACACATAAGCAAAAAGAAGCGAAAATATCACTGAGAAATAGACATAACAAATGTAATGATTCCACACATGTGATTCTAATCATGCAATGTCGAGGCGGTGAGTTTGGCCTGTATGATTTAAATCGATCCTCTGTATTAAACATTTTGCAGAGTATTCCTGTTTTTCAAGGGTCTAAATCTGATGACATAGCTCAAATAGACTTCATTAATGACCATGACAGATCCGTTGTGAAAATATGGATGTCCTCATCTATTGTCCAATACTCTATCTGGCAAGCTAGAGATGAAATATACCAACTGGGCTTTTTGTTGCATAACCCCACTACAATATCAAACGCAGCTAACGCCCTTCCTTTGAATGTAGCTAATACATATCCTTCAAGTTTCAACAATATACATATGAATGGTACAAATGGAAAGGTACGGCTTGTTGATAGACCCTCTGATCCAATGATGATACATTTTTTTAGAGCAGATCATAATCAGACACAAATGGTAACAAGCTTTTCTCAGAACAGAGCGTCAAATGAATGTTAGCTACCTTGTAATAAAAGTAGAATAGACTTTCACCTAGCATCTTGGAATACCAGAGGCCATACCCATCTTACTTCATCCTCAATGTCCATATTAGGTGTGTATGATATAATTATGCTACAAGAAATATGGCTCACTTCTCCCCCTGTGTGGGAGAACCATTATGTTATCTTGGAACCAGCCATCAAACTAGCGAGAGGTCATCCTAAAGCGGGTCTTCTTACAGCCGTAAATCTAACACATGGTTTGAATGCTTAAGCATGGGCATCCCCGAATAGTTATATGCAGTTGGTTCGAATTACTTCTAATAATCACATTATTGCCTGCATCAAGTTATACTGGAACCATATAGACGTTTCTGACAATCAATTTTTTAAGGACCTGACGAACTGTTTAAACATGATTGATAAAGATCCGCTTGTTAAATTCATAATTATTGCAGGTCATTTAAACATGGATTGCATGAACGAAAAATGGGGGAAATTAAATGAAAATAAGGAAAAGTGGAAGTCCTTTATGAAAGACAGGGGTCTCAATATGATAAACGGCTCAGTATGTGGAGATATCCCTCCTGAGACCACATGGCAGCAAGGAAATGTTATCTCAACTATTGACTATGCATACACTAATAGTGAACTTTTTTCTATTGTCTCCTCCTTTAAAGTGTTACATCAAATCAAAAGCGATCATAACCTGCTTCACCTTACATGGTCTTGGCCAGTTGAAATTGCTGCAAGTCCCAGTTCTAAATATACAGGCAACCTGGAAGTATCTATTAATGGTAATCGCTTTAAATGGACTCCAGAGAACTTAAATGAATTGCTTTTAACGGTTTCATATCCGAAAGACATTCTAAAACCAGATTTACACTATTCACAAGGAGACCACGTGGGAACATTACAGTTATTTAAAAAAACAGTTTGAATGTCTGTTAAAGATCAGAGACATCATGTACACGTACATGACGAAGAGATCAGAAATAGAAAATCTGAGTTCAGAAGGGAGGTACGGTGCATCATACAACAGAATTCTAACAACAAAGCACTTACGATATCTAAATGCAAGAACAGATACAAAAATTGGGTAAAGCAGCGAAAAGCAAAAATGATATTGCAAGATGCACATTCCATGCTTTACTTAATAGCCTCTAAGAATTCCGCTTTAGTATGGGGCCTAATTAAAATTACTTACGGAGGCAAGCAATCCATAAAACAAATGTAGTCCCTGAGGAAATATGGGTGCAGTACTATACCTCTTTGTATACTGAAACCCATATCCCGGCAAGACAATTAGAGCAGAGTTTCAATGGGAGACAAAGAATTGATTTATGATAACTTGGACATCAAAATGTATATTAAAAAACTGAGCAAGTCGAGAGCCCCCCGACCAGACGGTCTCTCCACTGCCGTGCTAAGGGAAAATCCAGAGGCCATTTTGGGAGCTGTATTTAATCAAGTAATTATCAGCAAAAAAATTCCATCTTCTTGGCAGAAGTCAATTATTGTCCCCATCTACAAAAAGGGGGACAGACTGAATCCCAAAAACTATAGACCCATCGCACAACTTGATGCACCAGGGATCATCTTTGCATGTATAGTACTAAGAGACTTTAACAAATGGTCTAAGGAAACAAGACTTATTGATCCCTTTCAAACGGGTTTCACTGTGGGTCTAGGTACTTCTGTTAACTTACAGGTCTTGAATGCTATCAAACAACATGGGATCCAAGTCAATCAAGCAGTCTTTATGGCTTTTATCGATTTGAAAACCGCATTCGATTCTGTGTCAAGAAAACTACTATTCAAGAAATTGGTCAAAAACGCTTGTCCAAAGTGTTTACTACACTGGATAATTCAATTCCATATGGAAACCTCTATAGAAGTTCGTTTGACGATGGACGGCACCTTATTGAAATTGATTAATACACATAAGGGTCTGAAGCAGGGGTGTCTCCTGGCGTCAACCCTCTTTACCTACTTTATAGGTGATGTTGTGAAGGAGTTCAGGAGGGTAACGTCAGGCACGACACGGCTTGGTAAATATGCAGTCCCTTGGATGTTTTATGTAGATGACTTGGTTTTACTTGCAAAAAAGGCGAAAGGTCTGCAAAACTTACTTGATCAACTGGGGGAATATGTAAAAGAAAATAAATTGGTTATACATGTCTCCAAAACAAAAACATTGAAGAATGTACCCAACAGGAAAGCTAGAGCATCTCGTTTCTCGTGGTCCCTAATGGCCCAACCATTAGAAAATGTAACCCAATATACATATCTGGGGATGAATGTCAATACGTCCAAGGATGACATTCCGTACCTTGAAGAACTGAAAAAGAAAATCAGCACTTCTATTTCGCAGGCTTCCATTATAAACCACAAATACTGCACCTTTTCTGTGGAAAGAGGTCTTGCACGTACCGAAGGCTACGCAGATGTCTTTATTGAGATATAAACTGGGTTTATCCTCGTTAAATTGCATGTATATGTGGAGATTATGAAGTCTATATCGCAAATGTATTATGGCACAACAGGAAAGCTCTTTATTGTATGTTTTGTCTAGCTATATGAGAACAAACAAACACAAAGTAATGGGTATATGGCGCCAGCAAGTGAAACATTTTTTGATAAAAGCTGAGGTCTCAGAGGAAGTATTAATGACAAATCCCAATAGAGCTAAAGAAAAAATCATGATTTGGGATTGGATAAATACCTTCGAGCAATGCCAAAAGACTGCGAGTTACCTGTTAAAATTTCCTTGTGCTGAAGCGAGAAACTCATTCCTGAGATTTAGAATAAACCCGCATACAATAAACATTTTAGCCAAATGGAATGTCATAACCAAAAAGGAGGATTTTTGTCGCTTTTGTAAAAATCCAAACATTTCTGAAACCTTATATCATTTAGTTGCGGAATGTCCCATGTTATTGCATATAAGAACCGAGCACTTTAAGAAACACTTTGAAACATATATTCCACTAACAACTGAACTTTTTTGGTATCGGATTTTCAACACTCAAATAACAACTATAAGACTAGCAATTTTGAATTATCTCAAAGCACTAAAATTAAAAGAACACTTTAGAGAAAAATAACTATGCAAATAAAACCTGTAGCAGAGAATGCTTTATTTTAAAATAGTCTAAATATATTCTTATATATTTTTAAGGTACAAATCCGAAAATAGCATATTATTTTTAACAAGAGTAAAGGTAAAAACATGGGCTAGAAAATGTAATATTTTCTAACCGTTTGTCCGTGAATTAACATGCTTTAGTTTTTTATATGAAATGAAATAATGTGTAACAAGTATGTATTTCCGTTTGGTCTTGTATGTATAAGTTTGTTTTTGTATGTATAATTTTGTTTTTTTGTTTTTTCCTTTATCTTTTAAATGTATTGAAAAGTTTTTTCAACTATATCAATAAATAAAAAAAAATAAAAAAAAATACTGTCAGTATGTCATGCCAGCACCAGGGATGTGAGGGCTCTATTCTGCATAAAATGACTGTACCTGATCTTTGAGACTTCAAATTACATGGCTTTCTCGGCCATCAAAGATGGCCGCCGCGCTTTGTTGTCTATGCGCCTGACCCTGTCTGCATTTCCTGCCTGACTGTCCTCCAACCCATGCTGCTGCCGGATTGGTGCAAATTGCCTTAATTTTATACCACCAATCACCGGCAGGTGAGAGCCGGCCAACGAGGTAAGGCCTAGAGAGAAGGCTATCCCCCTGACTGAGCTGACCGAGCGCAACCAGGCGCAAGGCGCTGTACCTATGCCCAAAATTTCTGCATTTCATCTGGCCTCTAATACCCTTCTTGCTATCCCGACCACCTACAATGCAAGGTAATCTATGCTACTTGCACCACCTTTGATGTACTCTAGTGACTTTGTGATACGGCGCTCTGCTTACCGTCTAAAGGGTCCGCCCTGAGTTTGCTAACAATGTGATCATCTGCAGCACCCCTGCTTAACTCGAGCCACATTGCCTATGCTTTCCTTCTATGCGCCCTTATTGCGCTTGCCTTTGTCTAATATGCGTGATTCCTGAGTTAATCTTCCCACATCCTGCATTATCCAAACCCGCTGCGCACATATTCTGATCTGCCCCACATGCTTGTTACATTGCTCTTCTGCCTGATAAAGCTCGACGCACTATGCCTTTTTGATGTGCCACACTCTTGAATGATGCCTTAGGTATTCTGCACTGCTCCTTACTTGCCCACGATTGATGTATGTGTAATGTACTAGCACAACCTATTGATTGTCTCACTAGTGATTGGTACCCTTGCCATGTACGTGCTCTCTGCCTTGACCTATCTGAGACCCTCAGTCGCCTGCCATTGTACCCTGTGACCTATTTAGACCCTTTGGTCGCTAGCTACTGCACCCTATGACCTATCTGAAACCCTTTTGGTCGCTTGCCATTGTATCTTGTGACCTATTTAGACCCTTTGGTCGCTAGCTACTGCACCCTATGACCTATCTGAGACCCTTCTGGTTGCTTGCCATTGTACCCTGTGACTTATTCAAGACCCTTTGGTCGCTTGCCCTGCTCATTGCTAACTACTCTAAGTCATGCATTTTAGTTCATATAGCGAATTTTGACTACTAAACACCAGACTACCACAGGACCACCTGCCAACAAACACCGTTGTGACATCTCTCATGCCCGACACATCTATTGGCTACTTAGCCATACTCTCTACACTTTCTGCCTTAGCCTTTACGGCAGCCCTTCACCACAATCTGCCTAAAGGAAGGGAACCAACCAGAAAGATGTACACACAGTCATCACCTAAACAGTCTGCTCCCTTGACCCTAACCCAACTGAATCAGGCTTGTCCCACTGGACTAAAGAACTCTAGACTAGGTACTAGACTACCCAAACAGCCTGCTCCCTTGTCCCAGACCCTACTGAATCAGGCTTGTCCCACCGGACTAAGGAACTCTAGACTAGGTACTAGACTGCCCAAACAGCCTGCTCCCTTGTCCCAGACCCAACTGAATCAGGCTTGTCCTTCCGGACTAAGGAACATTAGACTAGGCACTAGACTTCCCAATCCACCAAGTGCACGCCCACCTCTTAGCCATATTAAGAAGGAGCTCAAACACACCAGGCACAACATGCACAAAAGGAAACCTAGCTGCAATCAAACCCCATGCACCAAATCCTCTGAAACTTTGCCCAACAAGGTCCACACTAGCAATGACACCGAAATAACATAAAATCTGAAGGTGGTCTCATCAATGCTAGATCTCTAATAGCCCACGCCTCGGAAATTGCTGACATCATCACCTGTAACCGACTCGACTTCCTAGCAGTTACCGAAACATGGCTACACAAAGCAGCTGGCCCTGCCCTTATGATAGCCATACCCCCAAACTTTACCATCTTCAGAAAATACAGGGAAACTTCCAAAGGAGGAGGCATAGCTCTTATCTGCAGAGCCAACCTCACCATCAAGAAAATAGATAGCTTCACTATGCCGTCAGCTGAACTACTCTCCCTAAAACTAGAAATCTCCGCCTCACGTACTATCACAATACACCTTATCTACAGACCCCCTGCTCCACTAGGCACCTTTGAAGAAGACTTAAACACCCTATTAAACACTAATGCCAAACCGGGTACACAAATCATCCTATTAGGCGATTTTAACTTAGGCTACAAGGACCTAAAAGACTCCAATGCCTCCACCATAGCTAACACTATTGGGGAAGCAGGCCTCACTATTCGGAATAATGGCCCTACGCACTCTAAAGGCAGCACATTGGACTGGGTCGCAGAGATCAATTGCGTTTCCCTCATAACAGCAATTGAACCTTGCATATGGACAGATCACTTTCTGATTTCATTGACCATCTCAGACCTTCCCCAACCTAAATCGACCAAACCTCATGCTCCACCTGCCCTCACCCGCTGCAAAAAAAAAATACAACATTCGCGAATCTTCTCCCCCTGATCCAACCTATCACTAATCACTCTAGCCAGATCTCTAACCCTAAAAATCTAGTCGACCTGTACAATAACACCATCAACTCGGCCATTGACGCCATTGCGCCGCTGAAACTCACTAAATCTAAACCTATTGCCCATCTGAACACCTGGTTCACTCCCACGCTAAAAGCCCTACACAAAGAGAAACAACATGCAGAAGCCTGTTGGAGAAAAAACCCTTCTCCCCATAACAAAAACCTTCTCACTGCCCTTACTAACAGCTACAAAAAACAAATCATTCAGGCAAAAAAAGAGACCTTTAATGACAGAATCAATAAAGCAAACTCGAATACCAGGGAAATCTTCTCCATTCTGAGAGAATTAGAATTCCCAATTGCACCCACAGACTCTTGTACCAAAGACAAAGCCTGGTGCACTAACATTCAAAAAGCCCTATGCAACAAAATCACAATGTTACAAGACAAAATATTAGCCAAAAAATCCACCCTCCACAACATTGCCCTCTCTACGCAAGAAACCATCCTCCAGGAACTTGCCGCCAACCAAACTAAACCCCCTAACCAATTTAGCTTTTGAGCCATCTCTACTGCGGAAACTAAGAGCATCATCTTGTCTTTGAAACCGTCCCGATGCCTCGGTGACACCTGTCCAGCCCCAATTATTAAAGAGGCTGCACACGAACTAACCCCCTTCGTCACATCATTCATTAACTGCTCATTTAAATCATGCTCTGTGCCAACTAACCTTAAAGATGCCTGGATATTACCTCTCCTAAAGAAAGTTAACCTGGACCCCAATGTCCCAACGAACTATAGGCCCATAACAACTGTCCCGTTCCTCCTCAAAATCTTAGATAAAGCTGCATATCTTCAGATCCAAGCTTATCTGGAGATCAACAAACTACTAGGGACAAGACAATCAGGATTTAGGCCAAGACATGGAACCAAAACGTCCCTCCTTGATCTTAAAAACCAACTAGACGAGCGCAAAGACAGAGGAGACATCTCTATTCTCCTACTTCTAGACCTATCAGCTGCCTTCGACCTGGTAGATCACAAGGTACTTTGCAATCACCTCAGATCAGCAGCCAACCTCTCTACAAAATCCACGGCATGGATAAATTCATTCCTGGACCAAAGAACCATAAGAATCTTCTCGCCTTCATCAGCAGCAGATCCAGTCCCCATCACCTGTGGAGTCCCTCAAGGGTCATGTGTTTCCCCCACGTTGTACAATATTTTTACAAAGCCTCTCTTTGATATATTGGACAAACTAGGGGTCTATATACCAACTATGCCGATGATACCCAGATTCTTATCCCAATCGAGGGTGACTATGAAAAGGACACCAGACTCATAAATAAAATCGACCAAATCATCCAAACTTGGATGGCCGCACATGGCCTATGTCTTAACGACGACAAAACTGAGCTCTTAATCATCGGGTCTACCAACAAACTGAATAAATTACCCCAGCTGTACAATTCCATCATGATCGATGGCATCAAATTCAAGGTAGCCAAGGAAGTTAAAACCTTAGGATTCTACTTAGACTCAGCTCTCATTCTCAAAAAGCAAGTAAACGCTACAGCCTCAGCAACCAGTTACACCTGCAAACTTATCCACGCCTGCAAACCATACCTATCCACAGATAGCTGCACCACCATAGTGCGAGCCCTCATCCTCTCCAAATTAGACTACTGTAATGCACTGTACCTAGGCACCAGTAACATAACATCAACAAACTCCAAACCCTGCAGAACAATACCCTTAGAACAGCCCTAGGAATTCCCAAAGGGCAACACATATCTGCCCATAGAAGAGCCGTCAACTGGCTGGCCATCAATTTAAAACTCTGAACATTACACACAATTGTCTGAACAACAAAGCTCCTGCATACCTCACAGGAAAATTCACAAAGCACACTTCTGAACGTCCCGTCAGAAAGGCCCTCTCAAACAGCATCAAAGTCCCCAACTTTAAACGGAAAAGAACTGGTGGGTCCAGCTTCCCGGTTCTAGCAGCTCATCTCTGGAACTCCATCCCAGACGCACTTAGAGCCACCCCTTCCTTCCATGTGTTCAAAGCTAACGTTAAACTCTGGCTTAACAGCAACGACTGCTAAATGCCCCAACTGTACCAAATACTCTGTATATTTGTTGTAAACACTTGTAAATGTAACATATCTTTCATGTAAGTCATCCAACATTGTGACGCAAGAAATGTTTTGATATATGTAACATATCTCACATGTAAGTCTTCCAACAGTGTAACATAAGAAATGCTTGATATATGATCCTATAACATAAGAAATGTAACTTATTTATGTACCTGCAACCCAAGATGTATTTTCTGTAAGCGCCCAGTTGCTTAACGGCCAGGTGTGCTCTATAAATAAATAAACAATACAATACAATGAGATGGCAGTAACAGGTCACACAACGATGAACGTGTAAATGAAGTCAATGCCGCAGGTGTAAGTTCCTTCTGCTGCATAGAACCTTGAACTAACACGACCACATCCATGCCATAAATAGGCATATGCATACTTGTACTTGATGTTGATGGATGCAGATGTGGTTGAATCTGCAAATCGAAAAATCTTGCAGATTTTTATAGTAGTTTCTGATGCAGGTGCTTTGGAAAAACAGGAGTCCTGTACTCTGAGTGTTGAACAGTGCATCTGAAGTGTAGAACTGAGATGACAGAGTTAGATGTAGAGTTCTTGGATATAATTGTTGGATGTGTGTGTGACTGCTTAACAATAGTCAATGAGGAAGTACTGCAAAGAGTGAAGTGGAAAGTGAAGAAGGGCTGTCCTGTGTTACGATGCAAAGCTGATGTTTTCTTACCTACTACCTAGAGCACTGTGGAACTGCCCCAATGCTTCTGTCCTCAGCAATATGCAAGAAGGTGTCTTGCAAACAGAGACATATCTTATTTTGTGTGCAGTGTTGGGATTTCCTCTTTTGAGAATGAGAACATTAATTCTCAGAGGGTGAATTTTTTCGCTGTGGTGGGCATGTATTTGAAACATACTGGAAATGCCATTTCCCTTTATAATGTAAGGAATGCTTTGAAGAGTTTCATGTAAGCCTGTAAGGAAATAAACAAGAGAAAAGCCAAAACAAATGATAACAAGGTGTTTGTTTACAAGTCCCTTAAAATAAGGCTCTTTTCAGATCCACCAGTGAAGAGAACATACCTTACCTTGGGTTTAATTTCTCTCCCCACCCACTTGAATTGGATGATCTGTCACTCACTTCAGAATTTGTACGTGCCTGTTTTGAGACACCTATTGCCCTACCGATCAAAAAGAAGCCCTCAGCTAACTCCAACAAGCTGTCCTCCTATCTGGACACCACCCATCCACGTGTTACTCTTCAATATGGACGTGACAATGGGCATTCTTCTGAATGGGGTCTCACCCACATTAGGAAATTACTGAACTTTGCTCACCACTGCTAGCCAACCTCTGTCTACTGGCTTTTTCAGCCACCTATGATATGGTGCATCAATCCTCTCCTCTTCATATTGTCAAGTTATTTACTTGGGATCAAAAAGCCATTAAGTAATGTTGTCCTACAACTCTAGTTAGGGACTGTGCACCAATAGAAGACAATTTAAATGCAAAGCTGGGCTCTAAACAGAGAAAACTAATAATTACGGTCCCATGTCAAAGTCTCTCGTCTTTTTTAAACAGTTATTATTTTTTGTGCTCGTGTTCAAGGGTGACAGCAAATGGATCAAGATGACATTTCACAGTCAAAGCATATGTGGTAACCAGTACAGAGCACAGTAACAAGCTATGAACAATATAAAGTGGATGTACAAACTACAAACAGTGCCTCTCATACATTCAGACTGCTCTTCATCCTGTTATTGATAAAGACCCCTGACATCGCCCACCCAGTGTTGTTCCTCAAGCTTGGTATTATGAGTCTAGCATTTCAGTGCAATCATCCCGGTGAGGGCTTGCCCTCGATGGGCCAAACATTTACCGAGTCAGTGCGTTCCATGCCACCATATCCACCCTGTCTTCGTTTAATCCTCTATTCACCGGCCTCTGCCACACAGTAGTTTTAGCAATAGCCCATCTCTGCAAGTCACCACACCATGCCTCGACGTAGGGGCCTGCTGCTGATTTCCAGGACATTTTAATTCTATGCTTGGCCAGGACACAAATGTTTCACGTTCAGGAGGTGTGCAGCTCTCCACCTGCATGGAAACATCCCAATAGGTAGGCCTCAGGGGGCCACTATTGCATACCTATACCACCTCTGGCCAACCTGTTTGCTATTCCTAACCAGAACTGCTTTATCAACGGGCAGGTCTAAAACACATGGAGAATGTTTGCTTCAAAACCTGCCGTGTCTGTCTGCTCCTTGGAACTGACACATCTTGTAGGGGGTCATATATGCCCTGTGCTTGACGTAGATCTGCATACGCTTGAACCTGGAATTCCATGAGAATTGTTTGTTGTAAAGCAGTATCCTTACCCACTCTGTATCTGAGAACCTCCTGTTCAAGTCCACCTCCAATTTTGCCTGTACCCTGGTATCTAGAGTAAGATGTGTTTTCAGGAACAGCTCGTAGAGTTTGGAGACCACATGCCGTCTTCTCGCCTATTGTATATTGTCTCTAGCACTGGGTCACTCTTGATGTCACTATACAATCCCACCCATCTGTTTTCTATTTCTCATACAAAACTCATGTATATGCTGGGTTTGTGGCTCAGTGGACTAATGCATCCACTACAGGGACCTGTGTTTGACCTCATGGTCACAGGTTAGAATCCTGGGAGGTCCACTTAGCCCTTCATCCTTCTGAGGTTGATATAATGAGTACTATTAAATTGGGTAATAATAAAAATCTGTTATTAGCACCAAGATGCCCCTTCAGAGGTGAATGTGAACTTTACAAATACGCCTGTTATGTTAAGAGTGGCCCACACCATTTTCCTGATTCTAAGATGATTGCAGGCTTTCTGTAGTCCCAAATCCCTTGCCTGACTCTAGAACTAAGATCCTTCAGCAAATGGGACAGTCATTTTAGTCAGCAGTGTGAACAACCGAGTGGTTCCTGGGTCAGCCTGAGCATTCTTTTGATTCCTTTACTAGTGCCACTCTGATCCAGCAATAACCTCCCTTCCCCCATATCATTCCCACTCCCACTGCCTGGTGCTTCCTTGAGCTGACCTGGCCCACTGGAACCTTCCTGCTGTTTTTGTTTTCTACCTGGTGGTCTTCCTATATGCCTCCTTGACTTAGTGTGCGTATATTCTCTTTCCTTCAACTTCATGAGGTGTTGTCTTCTCTGGTGAGTCTTTTCTTCTTCTTCCATTCTGCTCTTGAACTCCTTACCACTTTTATCAACACCTTCTTTATAAACTCCAAGTTGTGGTACTGCTCCTTTAACCCCTTCCATGCAACTCTGTTCACCTATTGCGAGCCCTTAAGGTTCACTCCTGCCCTCTAATATTCAGACCTCCTTATAGCCTTGGGTTTCACCACTTTTTATTTTACCCTGTTTCCTACTACCAACTTTCCATGTCTATGGGCCTCATTCCGAGTAGGGCGGTAAGGGTTAACGGTCACCGGTAACGAGACCGGTGCCGTTAAACCCTTACCGCCCTTTTACGAGTTCCCTTTGTGGGTCCTTCCTTAATGCATGCTTTTAGCAGGCATTAAGGACGGGACCCGTAAAGGGACTTTAGTGCTAATAACGGTACCGTAATTAGCGCCTTCCCAATTCCCATTGAGCCCTATGAGGGCTCAAATGGGAATGGGAAAGGGCCTTGGTGAATGGGGAATTACCGGTCCCTCCAACCTTGGAATGGACCAGTAATTACTCCATTCACCAGGGCGGAGTCGGAACGATTTTGGAGCCAGCCATGCCGCAAATAGCGTTGTGGTTACCTCCAAAGTCGGAATGAGGCCCCATGTCCTGATGTTACACCCTATTCCTGCACTGGTTCTCATTCTGATGTCACCACCTCAAATACACCCTTAACTTATGCCACTCCCTCCTGTGTTGTCTTCAGCTCTGCTGTTAGCAAATTCTCCTCCAGCTTCTTCCTCCTTGCCATTCACCTCGGATGCTATCATCTGCTACTTCAATGTATTAATTGCACCTTTTCTCATTCTAATATCACCACCTCTGATACATCCTTAACTTCCACCACCCCCCAAGTGCTGTCTTCATCTCTGCTGTTAACATCTTCTACTCCAATTTCTTCCTTCCCGCCTCCCATCTCTGGATGCTATCATCTACTACTTCAACTTATCAACTGCTACCACCCCTTTCAGTCTACTCTCAGTGCCTGATTGTACTATCTTCTCCTTGACCTTCTTAACTCCCAACACCTCCAGCTGGCCATTCTCAATCCCTGTTTCACCACCTCTGCATCAACCTATTAGAACTCACCATGTCACCCTGCTCTCTAAAGCTCCCACATCTCCAGCCTCTTCCATCTCTGCAGCAATTGCTCCTTTCACTGCTCTCCAGTCTCCTGCCCTCTTCAAACATGAATCTCCTGCTCCTGCAATCCTAACTCTTGAACTAAACTTCATAGCATGTATAGTCTACCCCTTTTTCCATGGTTTGGAATTCTGGTGAGGGTCTGCATCTATGCTCTCTGATTGGCAAAGGTATGTGACTAGTTATGGTCTCTGAGAGCACCTGGGCTATTTAAGATTTAGGGTGCAGAACCATTCGTATAAATGGCCTGTCCACCATCTTTGAAGCCATTAATGCCTATTTTACCCGCCATTGTGCTTCCTTTGCTATTCTGAGATGTCCTGCTTTTACCACATGTGAATTTGACACTAAAAACACAATAGGTATGCTTTATACAGATGTGCACTGAATAATCTATGTGCTCAGGGAAACTGCAGCACTGTATTCCTTGAAGAGAAATGTTCTGCAGAGAGACAGTGCTTGTGTAATTTTCTATTTAATACAATTCTCAATCAGAAGCTGCAGGCTTTCAGCATTGTACCTGTGTGGTTTATCTGACTCACTGAATGACCCTTTTATGTTTTGAATTGACCGTACTGATGTTCTGAGCAAAGTGTTTACAATATCAAAATGCATGTTACCAGTGGCTTGTGAATGGAAATGTGCTATCTTAAAGGCAAAAAGCAGCTTGTTCTACACTTAAACTGGACAGTAATTTAAAGAGAGCTTCAGGCTCTCCCAATTGGAAACGGGGAGGGGGGTGTTCTCCTGTGCTTGCATGTCACATTAGGTGTTTAGGCAGAAGAAGGGCTTTCCAGGATTAAACTATCATTGTGGGCTGATGGATCAGTGATGATCTAGAACACAAATACTGGCCTGGGGCGAGGCACTCTACGTGTGTCTGTTGCTTGGTAAGTGTCTAATTTCCTCCCCATACCATATACAGCCCCAATATCCACTGGATGTGGTACACTCCCCCCTCAAACAGAACCTTGCTGGTCTCCAGAAATAGACAGACCCCTTGCTGATCTTGGAATATTGGATGCAGTCTTGACTTGTTTTCCTCCTTCCTTTCTCATTTGTCATTCTCAATTTCTTTGAACTCTACCAATTAGAATCTAACCTCTCTCCCTGTTGGCATTCACCATGTTGTGTCTTTGGACAATATATTGTCATCCTCTTTGCTTCCTCCTTTGGTTATAAAATTGGTATACCGTGATTTATTTGTTAAAAGTATATATAGGTGGTGGGATAAGGGATTAAAAGAGGTGGGGAGGGTGCTGGAGTGGGGTAATAAAGCTTGAGAAACTGTGAGTTTTTGGGGGAACCCCCCCAAATTGAAAAACCTGTAAAATCAATATTTTTTCATTATTTTTAATTTGTTTTAAAAGTATTTGTTATTTGTTGATTTGTTAACATCACATGGAACCTTTTTTGGGTTCTCCTAACACATCTTTTCAGATGGCATGCAAATCTTCTCCCACCCTACCTCCTTCACCTCTCTGTTTTCCTCAAGGCAAGCAGACACGGGGTCCTTTTTGATAGAGACCCTAACTGACAAAATTTATTAATTCTACCTCAACTGTGGCGAGGATTAATCTGCTCACTTTCAGGAAAATTCCCTCCTACCAATACCAAACCATCATACAGAGCCGGGTACTAAGACAACTGGACGACGGTGCAGCTTGCACCTCTAAGCCTTCCCCCAACTTTGAAATTAACTAACTTTACCACACAGACCTCTATAATCTATCCCACTCCTCTTTCATGTCCAAACATTGGCCCTCTTTTAAATTGAATTGCTTATGTTCAAATCTCTGCATGAACTTTCACTGCCCTACATAGCTACTACTACTGCCCACACAATTCCCCTCCTTGCATCCTCATCTGTGGTATGCTCCGCAATTCCTTCATTCCCCAACCCTGTGCTTCCTCACGCTTTGCTCCTTCGCTCTCCACACCTTGCACCACTGGAACTACATTCTTCATCAAGTTAAACACATTTCTACTATCCAGTCTTCAACTATACACAAATGATCCAACCTAATAACAAAGAGTCAACACCTTTCACTTACTCCCAAATATTTCAGCTAACTCCACTGTACATACTACGCTGAATATATTATGTCCCTTCAGACTTATTTAATATGACTGTCATGTCCAGTTTGTGATCTATGGTACATGTTTTCCCTACCACTGAATCAACCAATTGGCTAAGCAAACCAGCAAAACTTGTATTCCATAAATGCGGGACGTGTTCAATGTGTCCACACGCACTAACCACCAAGTATGTACAATTTGACACAATATAGAAGAAGAATATTGAGCAATTTATGAATTGTAGATCAAAATGTGTCAAATATGCCATCATATTGTAGCAATTATAAAAATGTAACTGTCACCAGCTTGTCTTTAGGCACATTGTAAAAGTATAAATCTTTCGTGCAAGTCTAGGTTGCTACAAAAGCATCCTCATTGCACTACATTGAAAGATGCTTTGTGCAATATGAAAGTTACCCAAACGGATAACCTGTCAAAAGGGAAACATAGTTTCCCAGTACTGACAGGTTTGAACTGTACTGAAGGACTAGTCGGTTTCCCCATAATAAATGAGCAAAGGGCCAGTGAACATCGCTTCAAAAAAGTCAAGAAAAGTTGTAATACATAAGCAAATGTTTGAGAATGTATAGAATATGGAGGGAAGGTTGCCTAAAAGAGTACACTGTTCCTTACCCTGCCCAAGCACATACAGGCACCAGGAGAGGAGACATGAAAGGAGTCCTCCCAACCATATTCCATGATCTAAATTTCCCTCAATCCCATCCCACTCAATTTGTTTGGATCACTGGCTAATTTGTTGTGGTTGGATAGACTTCTCAAAGTCCCCCCCGAACACCCATTTGACTAGTTCCTAAAGGGATACAAGCCACAAAGACAAACTTCTCGATTTCTGAGGCTTGTTAATCCGTTTATATTCACATGCTGTGCATATTCTGCCATCAAGTGGTAGGCCTGGAGTAATACTAGTTTGTTCCCAAAGTAAATGTCCATCGATATGGGTGTACCGGTACTCAGTGAGCCGAAGGTCAAGCAACATCAGGAAGTGGTGTGTATGAACTGGCAATGTTATATGCAGTGGGTTTAGTATTCCTGATCTGGAGTTGAGTTAATTATTGAAGACAGGCAGCAATGTCCCTTGCAGGTGCTTGCCTTGCCAGATTCATCGCCTGATTCAGAGCGTATTCCCTTGAGTGGAAGAGTCGGTCCATTTCTGAAGCTCGGTTATAAGTGCTAGAGGGCCCATTTACCGGGTCCCGGGTAATTGTTTATAGCCAGTGGATGGGGTATTTCTGTTGTAGTTTATAGTTTGAATTGCGGAAATATATTGTATCAGAGTGTAGTACATATTTGCAAGAGACAAAGATCAAGTCCAACCCAAGCATACTCTATACTGCGCCCCAGGTGAAGGAGTTCATGGCATCAATTCCCAGGCAGAACAGAGTAGCTTGACTTGATCAGAGACCACCTTGTATACCCGGTGGATGACATGACCTGGCCCGACCGTAATGTTTGAACATAAGCGCTAGTAGAGTCTGGGATTGTAGTCCTACGCAATAACTCCCATATAAGATTGACAATGTTAACAAGATCGTGGCCAGTCAAATTGTTTTAAAATAAGTGCTATTAGGCTCTGGATTTGTAGTTCAGCGCATTAATTCACAGATAAGTAAGATTAACAGAATTTGACATCTCCTGGACTGACAACTCTTAGATGGAATTGTGAATGTTAGCATGTCCACCCCTAGACGGAATTGTGAAAGTTAGCATGCCTCACACTTAGATGGAACTGTTAAAGTTAGCATGCCCACCCTTAGATAGAACTGTGAATGTTAGCATGCCCACCCCTAGACGGAATTGTGAAAGTTAGCATGTCCACTCTTAGATGGAACTGTTAAAGTTAGCATGCCCACCCTTAGATAGAACTGTGAAAGTTAGCATGTCCACTCTTAGATGGAATTGTGAATGTTAGCATGTCCAACCCTAGACGCAATTGTGAAAGTTAGCATGTCCACTCTTAGATGGAATTATGAATGTTAGCATGCCCACCCTTAGATAGAACTGTGAAAGTTAGCATGTCCACTCTTGGATGGAATTGTGAATGTTAGCATGTCCAACCCTAGACGGAATTGTGAAAGTTTGCATGTCCACTCTTAGATAGAACTGTTAAAGTTAGCATGTCCAACCCTAGACGGAATTGTGAAAGTTAGCATGTCCACTCTTGGACGGAACTATGAAGGTTAGCATGCCCACACTTGGATGGAATTGTGAATGTTAGCATGCCCACCCTTAGATGGAACTATGAAGGTTAGCATGTCCACTCCTAGACCGAATTGTGAAAGTTAGCATGCCCATACTTGAATAGAACTTTGAAGGTTGGCATGTCCACTCTTAGATAGAATTGTGAATGTTAGCATGCCCTCACTTGATGGGACTGTGAAGGTTGGCATGTCCACTCTTGGATGGAATTGTCAACGTTGGCATGTCCACTCTTGGATGGAATTGTGAAAGTTAAGCATGTCCACTCTTAGATGGAATTGTGAATATTGGCCTGCATCGCATCTAGATGGAACTGCGAAGGTTAACATGTGAAAGTTGCATTTAGAAAGTGTGCCCTACAGCCTCTCCATCAAGCAATAGCCTCTCTGTGAATTTTAGAAATGTGCCCAATAGCCTCTCTAGTAAATTGAATTAGAAGTGTGCCCAAGATCCTCTGTGAAAGCTTCATTTAGAAGTGTGCCCAATAGCCTCTCCGTGAATTTTAGAAATGTGCCCAATAGCCTCTCTGGTAAATTGAATTTAGAAGTGTGCCCAAGATCCTCTGTGAAAGTTGCATTTAGAAGTGTGCCCAATAGCCACTCTGTGAAAATTGCATTTAGAAGTGTGCCCAATAGACACTCTGGAAAGCTGCATTTAGAAATGTACCCAATAAACACTCGGGAAAGTTGCATTTAGAAGTGTGCCCAATAACCTCGCTGTGAATTTAGTAGTGTTCCCAATAACCACTCTGTGAAAGTTGCATTTAGAAGTGTGCCCAATAACCCCTCTGTGAAATTTAGAGATGTACCCATTAGCCTCCATGAGAGCTACATTTAGAAGTGTGCCCAATAGCCACTCTGTGAAAATTGCATTTAGAAGTGTGCCCAATAACCCCCCTGTGAAATTTAGAAGTGTACCCATTAGCCTCTGCGAGAGTTACATTTAGAAGTGTGCCCAATAGCCACTCTGTGAAAATTGCATTTAGAAGTGTGCCCAATAACCCTCTGTGAAATTTAGAAGTGTACCCATTAGCCTCTGTAAGAGTTACATTTAGAAGTGTGCCCAATAGCCTGGTAAATTGAATTTAGAAGTGTTCCCAATAGCCTTGCTGGAAAATTGAATTTATAAGTATTCCCAATAGCCTCGCTGAAAATGGATCTTAATAGTGCGCCCAGTAGCCTCTCTGTGGAAAACTGAATTTAGGTATGGGCCCAATATCCTCTGTGAAAGCTGCATTTGAAGTGTGCCCATTAGCCACGCTGTGAAAGCTGCATTTAGAAGTGCTACCAATAGCATCTGTGAAAGTTGATTATAGAAGTGTATCCAATAGACACTCTGGAAAGTTGCATTTAGAAGTTCGCCCAATAACCTCTCTGGAAAATTGAATTTAGAAATGTGCCCAGTAGACGCTGTGCGAAAATTGCATTTAGAAGTGTACCCAATAACTTCTGCGAGAGTTACACTTAGAAGTGTGCCCAGTAGCCTTGCTGATGAATTGAATTTAGAAATGTTCCCAATAGCCTCTGTATGGAAAATTGTACTTAAGTTTGCCTAGTTGCCTCTCTGTGTAAAATAGAACTTAGAAGTTCGCCCAGTACCCTATCTGGGAAAGTTGCATTTAGAAGTTTTCACACTGAAAGAGCATATAACCATTCATACCACACCCCACGCTTACTCTCTCCTTTACATCACCACTCAACTAGAACACAGAGATACTATGACACCATTCGGTATAACTGTTCTCATACGAACATCCGCCGCTTACTCCACATCATTCTATGTAAACACTGCTGATCTCACACCCTCAGCCAGGCGTTTTCCCCAGGCCTAACGCAGCCACATCCGTTCCGGATTAATCCTGCCAGAACGAACACATTCTCCTGATCTCTCAACCACCACACCTACCGATAAGAATCAGCTATTACACGCGTACCGCACGAGCTGCACACATATCCGGTGCACACACGCACCTTTTTGACTCTCCCTACTCTCTCTACTGATCTGAACTTCGGTTCCCAAGGGCGTTCAACCTACCAGCGCCTTCAGACCATACCAATGGTATATAAGGCGCTATATAAGTGCAAAATAACAATAACAATAACAATATGTGTGTGTGTGATACAAAGTTTATTGGGAGCACCATCCTTGAACTGAGAACAAGGATCAGGGAACACATCAACACGTTGAAAGCAACATGCACCAGATACCCACTGTCGATACATTGGCAAGAGAAGCATCAAATGGATAACCAGAACGAAATCCAATTTGTCGGACTTGAAGTTGTGAAATGTGATTCAATAGAAGGCAACAGGGTGCTCAAGCTATGACAGAATGAATCAAGATTGATATGCAGAACAAGGAATGTTGAACGTGGTCTCAACACGGAGGAGAAACTAAATGGCCATATGACATGTCAAATAGTGTTGAATTAAACTGTATGTCTTCTTTAACCAGACCATACTACGTTGTGTTTTTAACCTCCAACTATTAGAACACACTCCACACACTACCACACCACCAATATCACACACGCAGAGTCGGCGGACTAAATAAAAATAACCAGGTGAACATAAGCATTGTTCAACAACGCAGAGCATAGTGCACAGGTATACAGCTCTCATTAAGTAATGGGCACTGACCTAATAACCAACCAAGTAACTATAATAGATGCACTTAGCTGCTACAGTCACGCAAGTAATTAAACATCCAATGTGGCCCAATGCTGCTTGGCTAATACAAATTGGTATTTATATATTAGAACTGATCAACTGCACATGAAGCAAGTTATATTTTACAATGAAGAATTAACACTGGACATTTTTACTAGCAGATAAAACAATGTTTTATTGGATAGGAATTTTCCAAATCCAATACCATTATGTATATTAAACGCATAGGACTTAAAATAAACAATGGCCCAAGTGTATATTGAATTCTGATCGTACTAATGAATGCCAGCAACACCAGGAACAACCCTTTGTGCAAATTCGCTAGTGCATACAATAGCAAAAATATTCAACATTACAAGATTAAATCGGCCAAATAATGGCCAGCGCAGTGCAATCCGGGTTTTGCTGAAATTAGTATAAAAGTAAAACTGCTACATGACTGTAATGTGGACACATACAGCTAGAGCCATCTCCTCCTTTTGAGTAGCAGTCTCCGAATTGCGGCAATATTGTAAAGTTAGAACTCAATTTAAACATCGACAGGCACAATGCCATCCAGAAGGCCACGCCCTCCATCGCTAGACAAGTGTATTTAAGCTCTCTTTAACATTCACAGAAATCACAGAGTACGGAGGTCACATGACCAACTAGATGAATCAGGGAACCAATTGCAATGACCTTTCCAGGTGCCAGGCACCCGGCCAATAGGAGACCTTATTAGAACAATAAGTAGCACTCGGATACAATTAATTCAGGACTGAATGACCAGCAGACTACCATATGAGTCGTTAGAGGCACCAAGCCCTATAGGTAAGCGGGACACTGGGGGGAGCACTGATTTCTTGTAACATGACATGTATAGAGATAGTATGTCATTTACAGTAAGACCCCTAAATACAGCGCATTGGATTTTACTAAAATCACTAACTTTCAATGTAACAGGGAGTACTGGCTTTGAATGATCAATGCAACTTATGCCACATCACTCCCGCAAGATTTTCATGTATAAATTAGGGGACCCTCGCCATACCGCGTCAGCATTATCAGACTAGTTTCTTTTTTCATGCAAATGACAGACGAAACATTATGCGACACAGCAACAGCGATACAACCACCATTATTGCACACATTGTAAAGCTGAGCAGCATAGTCTCAAGCTGGGCACCGGTGCACCAGCATCACTTTAACACCAAATCTCTCAAGGAACGTGTGACCCCGCCTTCACTAAAACATCCAACAGCTATCTTCAGGACACGTTTAAACCAGCATACAATTTATATGTGCTTTCACAATTCCCAACATGGCAGTAACCACCCATTAGGGACTGCGTCCCTTCATTCAGGTTTACCACCTGTATGCTTACTACCAGTGCCATAAGTTATCCAGACGCGGTACGTAACTGCATTAATATATGGATAATATTTATAGTGGAAATCCATGCTACTCTTTACTCTGTTCACTGCCTGCACCGACATCATGGCAAACCACACATCCAGGCCCTTGCTGCACTACAGGCATAATTTCAGAGACATATTTGATTAGGCGGATCTGTGTGATTTTACTGGGGGCAAATAACCTGTGATGGAAATGACCGCATGGGAAATGTACGCAATATAAAAATGTTTGTACATTTCTCATGAGGACATCGATTATAAAACAACCCCAAACACATACAAACACACACCTCCACCCACACCCCTAAAACACACACCACTGTCAACAAACCCCCAACACACCTCCAACCCCCAACTTGCCTTTCATTCCGAAACGCTGTATCCCTGCGGTTTCGGTTCCCGTTCACTTCTGTCGGGTGTGCTGCAGGGGTGTCTCCCGCAACACCCCGCTCACTATACTATGAATAAAAGTATAGTGAGCGGGGTGTTGCGGGGGACACTCCTTGCTTCCCCCCGCAGCCTTTGTTTTGAATTTCTTTTTTTGACCAACCTCACCAAAAGACCTAACACACATCACAAAAAGTTTTGGTAGTTCACATTTTTCTTGGTATGTGTTTTAGGTCTTTTAGTGAGGTTTGTAATTTTGGGTTCGGTAATTTTGGCCTATTCTGATTAGGCCTAACCCACTTTTGATCATGTATGACCACGTACTTGTAATCATGGTGACACATTAATTAAGTGTTTTATCACATAAGGCACACGTTATGAATGAGGTATCTAACATTATCTGTAAACACTATAGAAAACATGGCGGGCTGTGGGCACTTGCATCGACCAGCCAAAATGCGCCCTTTTCTTTTACTAATTGCAAAAGAACACATGCTTGAATGTTACAGTTTATACTTGGACCAAACAGGGCCAAATTCTACTGCTTACTCTTTCCCAGATGCACTAAATCAGTGATAATAATCACCATTGGCTACCTTCTTTCATAACTTAATACAGAAGAGACACCATATTCTAGGTGAGATCACAACATTACCTACAATTCAAATACTTGATTCATCTCTCTATTCAAACACACTAAGCGTTCCATCTAACATGAATCTCCCCTCCTTTCTCTTTCCCTTGTGCATCAATGTCTCTACTGATGTATGACACTGTCTTTAAAATTGGAATGTGATACACATATCAACAACAATAAACTTGTAAATATATTGCTGCATACTGATAATTATATATTTATTATAACGTTTTAATGATGTCACGACACAAATCACTGCTCTTTGTAAACATATCCCATTTGGCACCACGATCACTATTCACTCAACCACTTGTCACTGTGCACTCCTCACGGTTGTGTTTGGATATGATGACTAATATTGGAAAATAGAAATGTATATGGAATAATGATTGAAGCATTGTTAAAGACCTTGTAATGGTCGAAACACGTGTCAGCACCCACTGTGATTAATTAAGTTTCAAATTGTATCAAGCTTAAAGAGTGGACTATACCTTTCATGAATACTAAAAAACAAAAGAACATAGGAAGAACGTATGAGATGTGTATAGCGCCAATTGTGTAGGAATCCAACACACATATACATGGTCATACAGGGGTCTAGCAAAACCTCCTATACAGTTGAAAGTCTTCGACCGGCAAGTAATTTGAAGATGAAGGGAAGTGAATCCTGCATAGTGAGAAAGTATAAGGAACTGTGGGAATGGCAAATGTGAACCCGACTGAGGAATGCCTGCAGAATGTGCCGAAGTATGATACCCCAATGGACATTGTGTTGACAAGGGTGAACCCGACAGAGGGAGTTCCACAGTGGATTGTCTAAAAGATCATTAAGACTTGTGAATAAAAGCCGTAGTGAACCCGACAAAGGGAGGCTAACCTTCAAGAAGGGTGTGAGCCCACAAGAGGGGGATTCAATGTAAAAAGCCATCACCCAAAGACCTGTGAATACAATAAGTGAAATCTTTTAGAATAAGAGCCGTAGTGAACCTGACAGAGGGAGACTACCATTCGAGAAAGGAATGAGCCCGGAAGAGCGGGTTCCCGGGGTGAAAAGCCATCACCCAAAGACGTGTGAATTAAATAGATGAAATCTTTTGGAATAAAAGCCGTAGTGAAGCCAACAGAGGGAGGCTAACAATTGAGAAGGGTCTGAACCCGGAAGAGGGGGATCCAGGGGTGAAAAGTAATCACCCAACATACATACAGAAAGGAACTTTTTTGATTGGCAGATCCTCGAAGGCAAGGGACTTTTTTTATAAAAGTGACTTAACCACTGAAGACCCTGATTCCTGAGAACAGAACTGTAGTCTTGTGCTGGGAAAGCTCGAGAGTGTGCTGTGCTCAGGAGTCTCACCTTGTCCATTGCTCAAACGTGGGGAAGGGAGTCACATCCTGACTTATCATTTTGTGAACACTTCTTTCTTTCTTATGAACCCTATTCCACACACTTTTTGTTTAGTTGTAAAGATTGGCAATAGTTTTTCTTTTAGTATAGGCCCTTTTATTTGTTGAGATGCCAGTAGGACTGCCTTATTATTATTTGATGATCATAGCTTGCTCCCATCTTAGATTTAGGTTTAGATTAAGAGTTTTTCCAACCTACCTATACAGTTTAATAAACACCCTTGAACTGAGATCACTCGTGTCTGTCTTCACTGTTAACACTATGATTTCCTTACACAAGTCACATGAAGACAAGATAGCATTTTGGAGAATTGTTTCTCATGGTTAAATCAACCCCGTCTGGCTCATGGTACTATCTTGGCTCCAATCAAAAGGGTTAATAATTTTATTCTCTTTCTCTATATAACTTGCATCCTATATCAAACTTCCATTTAGGAAAAAAATACCAATGGTTGAGTTGCATGTCTGAGATGGCACCATACAAACACAAGTACATCAAGCATTTTTCTCTTTGGAAATGTGGCCAAGTAGTGAATTCTGCACTGAAAGATCTTACCTGGGATTGGTGTGCCAAAGAAAGTGTCCTTGGCTTTGTGATTTTTCAGGGTCACTGAAATAATTTGGTAACTTGCATGGTATTCAGAGAGATCAACTCAATACCCCATAATCTGAGTTTACATAATTTACACCAAACAATAAATGTGGTTTTGAACATTCTGACAATGAAAATATATGTATTGAAATTAGTGGATTGGATGACATAGGTATGCAAGTGTGTGATGTCACGGATGGCTTCAAGCAGAGGCCAACTCCTTAAGACAGTCCAAAAGTTTTTCTAAGTGAAGAAAAAAGGGCTCACTAAGGGCCATCCTTCTCTCATCTAGCATGGGTGTTTCCCTGTCTAGCTCAGTCTGCTCTCAAACCCAGAATGGTGTCTAGCAATCAGTATACCCCTACAGTCCAACAGTTATGCCTGTCTGGTGGTGATACCCTAAATGTAAACACTCTTTTTAACAATCTTCCTCTTGCAAACAATCCATTTGATCCCTAACCCAGGTTCCCAGAGCAATTGTGTGTAAGCATAGGTGAATTCAGACACTCAGGTCCCATTTGGTCCTTCTCTTTCTCACTCTTGTGTTCCTCACCCTGATCTATTCTTCCTCTCCATTCCTTCTACTCTCCTCCCTTTTTTGACACTCTTCTTTGCCTCTCCATCTACATTTTTCATTCTGTCTCTCCATCCAATGCTTCTCACTACCTCTACTCTCTGCTCTCCACACTACTACTACTCTCCCCATTCCACACTATGGCTACTCTCCATTCTGCATACTGTTACTACTATACTCTCCATTCACATCTTCTCTCACAGTCACCTTCCTTTCAATCTCCCAGTTACCTTCTCCTTCTCCTTCTACTCTACTAGACTCAGATAGACTCCTTGAACACATATTTACACCCTACTAACACTTTCTTCAACCAACCAATATCTCACCTTTCACAGTATTTAAGTAATCCTCCTGCATGCTCCTCTGCACCATCCTTCCTCTGCTTGGTTTGTTGGTCCTCATTCTCCTTCATTGAACACACCCAATCAACCCACACCTTCCTGTTTCCTGTGCCACTTCTTATCCTCACTTCTACCTTTTTTGTCTCTATGCCTCACCTGGTTCCCTGGGCCAAACACTGGTTTCCTTTCCCTATGGGAGGTGTTACAGATCAGAAAATACATAAAGGTTGTTTAAGTCCAACCCCCACTTGTCATACACGGGTCAATCTGCATTTGGAAATGGCAGCTCGCTATCATCACAGTCAATGACCTGGTTCATGCTGTGGCATGCCAGAGCCTTTGGTGTTCCAGTTTAACATGGAGACTGCTCTGCTGCCATCTTAAAGGTAAGGGCATTGTATTTGTGGGTATTGCATGGAGCTAGACTGCTGTATGTCTCACTTGGCTTACTTATTGCAGGGGAAATTACAATGTGAAATGCAAATATGAATTGCTATATTGAAAGGAGAATCTTAATTAATGTTCTATAACTGCACTGGAGTCAAACAAAGAGACATTTACCTAAACCTCCTACTATCGATGAAATGTAGTATGTAGCTTGTCAATTATTTTTATTTTAATAAAAAAGGAAGATCAATTTGTTTCACTGCAAAGATGTATGGCTTCACCAAACAAGACCTAGACCAAGGAAAGAGAAACTGTATGGGGTAGAGGTATGTTTGCAGTAAATGAGGAGAGACCATATACATGGAAAGAGGGTTTGGGTGCTGTTGGGGAGAAGATATTCGGAAAATGGTGAGGGTTTCCCAAATTAAAATGTCAACTTGGGAAAAGGGGGAAAGGGGAATTCGGATATGAAGAATCTCAAGAAAGAAGGGTTTTACAATCATTTTCAAGAGCTTTAAATAATTTGGAGTCCTATGAAATAATCTTATGTCAATGTATTAGTAAACTAAATAGTGAAATATTTATTTTATCCGTGAAGTTGCTTGCCAATATGTGTTTCTCCCAACTGTGTTTTTAAGGCTGCAACTGAAACAAAATGAATCCATCCCATTCATAGTAATTAGACAATCTTAAAGCAAAATTAAAGCAAAAGCAAAATTAAAATATTAAACATAAACAATTAATTACATTATGTGTGATGCATGAAAGAGACAGCAGTGGAAGAAATAAATGCTAATATAAAATAATGCATGTCTAACAAATCATTATATATTATATATGTTATTATATAAGCACACATGCTTTGCCAGAAAATTAAGGGGGCCATACCAAAGGTCCTGATCACGAGTTGGGCAGTATCCCGGCTGAGATACTTGCCAACATTATTAGCTTTAGTGCCCACGGGTTGGGCGCTAACTGTTAGTCCCCATTCCTGACTGGGTCCATTGGACCTAATGGGTTTTTTTTTGTCGCAATTACCGTGCGGTAATACCGCTGGTGGTAATTGCACCAGAAATGGGAATTTTCTGGCATGTTTACCTTGCAGCTGGGGTAAACACGCTAAACTCGAGATTGGGAGGACCATTAAATGCAGCGGTAACACTGTTACCACTGCATTTAAGAGCTACTGCCCAACTTGTGATCAGGCCCAAATTCAGGAAGTATACAATGTTAACCTTGATGGTCAGTAAATAATGATATGCCACAGCGAGGAAGTATATATAGACTGATAACACCAAATGCGGCCATTGTAACAACATAATAACACTTAGCATGTTTGTTATACCCTTGATGCCCAGTAATAAATTGCTATGCCACACTAAGAAAATACTTGCAGAAAGGTGTTATCAAAGTAGGTCAGTCTAGCCCTGTTAAAAAGGCGTATAATGTTTGCCTTACAGTTGATGCCCTGTAAAAAAAAAAAAAAAAAAACATACCACAGAAAGAAAGATGGTGCAGGCAGGTGCCATCTATGTATTTCAGCCTTTAGCCTCATAAAAACACGTATCATATGTGTGCTACAATTGATGCCTAGTAAACAAGGACATGCCACAATAAGAACGTGTATGCAGACAGGTGCTTCCAAAGTTGGCCAGTATAGACATCTAATAATACTTATCATGTTCGCATTACACTTGATGCCCAGTAAATATTGGCATGTTACAGTAAGAAGGTGCATGCAGATTGCCACCACCAAAGTAGACCAATGCCTAGCCATGTAATAACACTTATCATTTTGCTGTACCCTTGATGCCCAGGAAATAACTCAATGACACTGTGCTAGTATGCAGTTAAGTTTTTTTTATTGTGTTACAAATCCGCCAAATCAAATTATTTGTGTGCATCAAGGGTAAATCAAACCTTACTACCAGCAGTCCGCTACCCCCATTAATGTACTGTTCTGCTAATCCTTCACGAACACAGTCACGCATGTTCTCATTCAAAGTACACGCTCTAATTCATCCAAGCATGCATACAACTGCCTGCATGCACACACACATAAAAACGAACACTCAAACATATCTGCACACATACATGCAAACACAAAAATAATGGTTCGCACACCTGGTCATACCCTCCATCATACACACACAACTGCTGTCACGACACAGGCCAAATGGCCCACTCCTCTTCAATTTGTGAGCATGATGTCTGAAAGGCGAGGATGTCTGTCAGCCATCATGTCTATGATCTTAAAGCAATGATAAGAGGCACAGGGCCAGCCTCCTACGCCCCACAGGACTCTCATAACTGTGCCCTAAGTACTTTGTGGAGACGAAAGACTTTTGTATTACAAAAACAATATATAAATGGTGAGGGTGGAGCAGGCAGTATAGACCCCATGTAAAGAAAGCACCCAGTGGACTTTTTTGCCTACCACTCAAGTGAGAAGAAGGCGCCAACCCCTCTGCCCCATTCTTAAAGAGGAGAAGCCACTAGGGTTAAGTGACAACATTGTATTTCACAGAAAGAATGATTCCTTGCCATGTTATGAATGACTGCCTGTTTAAACCCCATCAACAAGTTATCAGAAACCACAAACCTTTACCATAGGACCTGGGATCTAATGTCATTTGGTATAACCACCATTACAGATTCCATGAATTTCATGGGATGAAAATCAGCCTGATTGGCATGAAGGAGATGATTATTTACTATAAAGGCTTGTGGTTTGGGTTTTACATCAGTGGGTTGTTGATTCCATATTTACATTGAATTGCATCAGTTTGGCACGCAAGGGGAGGTTGGAGCTTTCAGATTGGCCTAAAGTGTGACAATGCTGCAGGCTTTTTTGATGGGGAGACCATTGTGAAGTTGACTGTCAGTGGGAGCCAGGGATATCGAGTCACCAAAATGCCATGGGTAGCGTAGGTGATGTCATGTACCAGATAACATCACGAAATCTGCCATCAATGGACCTTTGACCTAGATGACAGCATAAGAAGTTATATCATATAATGTTAGACTACAGTGATATGGAACGTTGTAACACATATACATATACGTGTATTATTATTATAATAACAAATAGTACTAAAGGCAATTTTAATTTCCAACCATATATTAACTGTGGTCCTGCCTCAATAAACCGTGGGTGCTACATGGCAAGACAGGAGTACCTCCATCAAAATTATCAAATACCATTAGCAGTCCATTATTATATTCCCGTACAGTCTCATATGGTCAGTTACTTCCATCTCATACCAGTTTAAAACTTCCATGCCAGGCATAGTCATAATATAACACATGCTGCCTCGCTGATAGTACTGCTGTTTTATACCAGGTATATCCTGATATACCAGGTATTTTCATACGTCAGTTACAACCTCACATATCCCGGGCTTTCCATTACATGTCAAGTGTATGTTCATTTTTACAGACTCAGTCCTGTACCTCTGGACCATCCATGTCCCCCAGCACTGGCAGAATTAAGAAAATGACATGTAATGAGGAATGTCAAAGATAATCCATAATCAATAGGGTGTGGATGTAGGCAGCTGTGGGGTTTGCAATTTGAGGAGGGCACATGTAAAGATACATGACTCAGATAGTTGGTTGGAAAACTGAACTGAATCGCCTTTACATAATCACAATTTGAGCAGATAACGAACATATGATGCTTTATGGGAAATCTAGAAACCCAAGATCACACAATATGTTCAAGTAGAGAAACCATGATTTGATAACATCTGTCTTTGATTCTCCAATTTACAAAATTGACTACATCTGCTAGCCACCTAGATTTGCATCAACATACTAATGTGTCTGAATTGCTTGCTTTCGTGTGCAGACTCAGTTGCTTACATTTTATTAAGCAGACTTCCAAAGCACTAAATCACATTCTAAATTAAACAGAACATATGCTATCAAAACATATTGGGTAACATAAGTCTGATTCATTCTATTTCTGTTACATGCTTGCTTTCCAAATATTATGATTCCAAGTATAAACATTGCAAGGCTGTACACAGTGGTACTGAGGGCGTGGGAGTTGCTGCCCAATTATGTGACCTCGCTGGAATGATAGGCTCATGTACAATGCTAGGGCTAATGATCCTAGTAGTAAATGTGCAAACAATTTACAATGAAATAAGCGCTCTGGGGTATCCACGCAAGACATGTCTGGAAGTCATTGGCCACACTGATCCATTTAAAAGTACATTTATTTTGACAAATGTATTGGCACAGTGGCACCGTGGGGTATGATAGGTTAGTCTGTTATAGAGCATTTTATGCCAATGCCAATAAACTATGAAAAACGGACTATTGGACAACAATCAATCTTGGAGGAGTAAGGGTTTAATCACGTTTCCTAACGTATGCGGGTCTATTTTAAAGGCAGATCCGATAAGCTTTCAAGAATTCTTACCAGTTCTTAACTCTGTCCAACCCTGTGCCATCTGAACAGTTAAGCCACACCAGAACCAGTGAAACAATTGGCACCACAGTCTGGTATGTTAAAATACTACTAGAACGACTTTGCCAGGGAGCATTCAGCCATCAGAGAGAATGTACACTCAATACAAAAACTGCACTAAGTACAACTTTGCACCCATTAATTGTATTCAGAAAATTGTGTCACAGAACATGACACACAGTTGGTAGAATAAAGCATCAGTGGATAACGGCACAAGATAGCTTCAGCAAAATTTGAGACATCAGTTACTGCAGGGTATCCCATGTTGCCTGGAAGCATCCTGAGAAACACTGAAGATTGGCAAACAGGTGGTTATTTTACAGCGAACAATGTCAGTGGCATGCAGGGGACTACCAACCTTAGCAGTTATGTGGTGTTGGGCTCCCTGCATGCACTTTTAAACATTTACAATGTGGAGTAAAGAATTAAAAAAAGGGTGAAATCATCTTTGCTCTTCAAGTTTAGCTTCGGTTGTGTTACTAATGTAAATCATGATTACGATCTATGCTTTCCAGAGAGTATTTACAAATGGGACTCCACCTGCTATAATAGGTGCTAAATAGCGGCACATTCCATAGGAATCCATTTGCATGAAAACTTCATCCCCGCTGTACTTTTCTCCTGCATCTTGAAAGTACAATGGGCTTCATTGCGAGTTTGGCAGTATTTTGGTGGTAAGTCTGTTGAAATACCAACAAACGAAATTACTGTTACCACCACATGGTCCTGTGTGTTTACCATGGGATGACAAGTGGTGGTAGGGGGTGAACATCCCCATTCAATGGAGTCTATAGGACTCCATTGGGGAATTACCACAGGCAGAATTAATTCCACTGGTGGTAATTCCACCAAATTTGTAATTTGGCAGTGTGGGAAAAGCAGCAGTAAAATTACCACCACTTTCTTCCAAAACCACAAACCTCGTAATGAGACACTTTACATTGTAATGCCTGCAGCTTAACTCCTCATTGTGCCTCTACTATGCCTTGAAAACAATTGAAGATGTGCTGGAGTGGTTAATTAAGATGCAAAAGCAACATGCCTTTACACGTTCATTTCCCGCTTCGCCCATTATAAAATGACAATGGCAGTTTTTTTATGAGATGTTTATGAAAGAGTTGCTTACAAAGCTGTCTCATCTATGCAGGGTTTGATGTAATAGCCATCCCCTTCTAAGTTCTGCACTCTGAGTGAATTCACAGGGGAAGTAATTGATAATACCCAGTCACACAGAGCTCTGCTCTACAAGACAGAGCCACTCACTTCTATCTTCTTAATAATGCCCAAAGTAATTAAAACTCTGTTCATGATAAAATCCTGATTCTTTGATGGATTGCTCTTGCTAATAGCCAAACTCATTCAATGTCCTGCTCATGAGAATACACAGGCCCTTCTAAAGGCATGCTCCTGATAATGCCTTCAGTGACACAGACCTTGCTACTAACAATGCGCGAGCCGAAACAGAGTTAATCCCCTTCTTTTGAATCGCTTACTTAGGAAGCCATTAGCACAACGAGATGTTTGTCAATGCAGTATCATCTGACTATGCCATTACAACTGTGGAATATGGAAACAACATTCCACTGGTGTGACCTCATATCAGGGTAATACATCATTGTCTATACATCACCGGGTCTTCAAGGTACAAAAAGCCCATCCCATTCAGGAATCAGGATATTTATGAACAGCTCATGCTTCTACTAAAAGGCTGGTATGTATTAGAAAGTGCAAGTCACTTCTCATGCTCATGTGATGGGTTTGTTGTGAGAGATGCTGGTTAGCGCTCACGATTGTGAGGGCTATGGCCTATGGTCTAAATTGTCAAACAGCAATGTAAGCTCCACACACGTACTGTGCCAGTGAACCTCATACTTGCTCAAAAAGGCATAGACACTGTCTCCTTATACATGCTGGTTTTCTGCCATTAAACACAGTATATCTCTTTTGAGAAGTAAAAGAAATTGCCCAAATTATATTAGTACCCGGCAAGAGTCATCAGGGGGTGTGGCAGCCCCTCAGCCAATGAGGAGGCTCAAAGCGGGGCTATCCCCGCTCCGAGCCTCCCCACGGCTGAGAGGCTGCCTCCAGGGACTAGGTAAGGCTTTTTTTTTATTTTAAATTTCCCCTTTCCTCCCTCCCTCCTCCCTGCCCTCCTCACCCCACTTTCCTTTCTGCTCCTTCGACCCTGGCGGGGGGCAATAGCAGCCTAAGCCATGTGGAGACTCAGAGTGGGGCCATCCTGGTCCATGCCTCTACATGGCTGGAGGCTTCCATAGTCCCCCACCGGGGACGCAGGTTCGTTTTTTTCTTTTTTTTTTCTTCCCCTCCCTCCCAACCCCACTTACCTTCTGCTCCTTTTGTTTTTTTCGAGAGTGGATGCGCTGGGAACACTTCTGTTCCCAGCGCGTCCGCTCCCGATGGCCGCCATGGAAAAGGAAAATGGACTCCATTTTCCCTTTCCCGGTGGCCATTTTCTAGGTCGTTTTTTTTTTGTGTGCGTTTCGGGCAGAAAAAAATGCTTTTAGTGCCACGGTCATGCAGATATTGCAGGCCTGGGTACTAATAGCAGTATGACAATCGTGGCAGGGGCATTACCGACTCTAGTTATGCCCCGGGGCCTTCATTAACTATGGGCCAAGTTAGTAATGCCCCCTAAGCTCCGGGCATATTGTTTAAATATGTTTTCTCATGCAGCCCTACTTAGTCAACCTTTGTGAACCTCTGCAACCCCAAACTCACAAATCAAACAGAATATCTTATTAGGAATTTGGCAGACTTGAGAATTATCATGAGATTAGCTAGCACTCCGTAATCACACCCAGTCTCACCACAACTATTTTCTCAATAGTCACATAAAATGGCTCGTCAGTTGCACTTTAATTTATAGCCACAGGCTGTACTCTCTCTTGCCTCAAACCAACTCTGGGATGTCCTCCTTCCTAGTAAATGAAAATGGTCATGCCTATGTAGGCCATGCATGGTTGACACTGGTAATCTCTCCTCGTTAGTACTCACAAATTAATGGCACTCTCTTCTCCAGTCATTGAATGGTAACATCTAACTCCCAACAACGCCAATGACAACAGATTTACATGAATATATGTCATGCAAGGTGGTTCCAGGTATTCCCCCCTCTAGTGACATAAATACGGCACACTATGCCACGGTCACTGAATAGCAATCGCTTTTCCGCCCACACTATAGAATGTGCAAATAATACCCCCTGTCCAATTTTGTATCCCTACCCCAATTAACTACTACTTACATGTTCGACCTTTGCCTCAAGTAAATTCTATTTTAAATTTCTAGCTCTACCTGGCTTGGCCTATAGGTTTGATCACTAACTCCAAGTGCCCTATGTAATCAAAAAGACTAAACTTGCCCAAAACCTTCCACTTGACACTTGAAGGAACATGGAGAATGTTCAGTTTGTCTGAATCAGTGGAACTCTGATTTATCCTAAAGGTTTACTCAGGCGTTTACCCGAGACACAAAGCTGCTGTCTAATCATTTATCTATATCAACTGAGAAGTGACAGCACTATGCCATTAAAAGAAGAGCACCCTCATGTGAAATGATGCTCAGGTCCAATAAAAAGTATAGAAGCCCTTCTGAGAGGTTCTGATGTTGTTTAAGTAAAATCATAGTATTTGAGCAAGCTGGGAAGCTCTGGTAGGTTATCACAGGACTGATCAGTTGGCATTTACCTGCTGATAAGTTGGAACACGAGTTAGGACTGCCTGGTCAGCCAATTATTGCCTTATCTGGCATCCATAACAACAAGTGCATGTATGCTTTCACATATACAATCTTTTAAAACCATGCGGAGCACATCATTATAGAAAACCAGAAATTATTATTCATATAATAGTAATTGCAAATGCCCGAGCTACTGATGCAAGGACAAAGCGCATTAGAATGAAATGCCTATTGACATTCACTTCTAAACAATTTCTCAAAAGGTGTCTCACTTGCAATCTATGAAAAGACCAGTTTCAGCCTACTACAAACACTTTTAGAAAATATTATGAAATAGGCTTTCAAATCAGGCTGAATACAAAGGAGAATGTTATAAATATCTCTTAAATGTTTCAACATATTGTAAAATAAATCATGCTGCCAGTTGTCGCGGAATTGCATTGAAAGCCATGAAAAGGTGAAGGAAGATAACAAAACCACTTTGATTTCCAGTATCAAATGTAAATGATACAAACGCATGCAACTTTACCCACACAAAGAAGTTTTCTAAAATGATCTGCTACCCTGTGAAAAGGGGGTTAAAAACAAAGTACCTGACTTTGGTGGTGGCTTCAGTGAAAGAGCTAAGCTCTGTCTGTATTATTAAAACTAGAAATATTGATAGTGTGCCATCAGGAGCCCCTGCAACCCATGCTATCAAAGGTCAATTGCCAGCAGCATGAATGGGGGTGATGCATCAACTCCTGCACCCATAACTTCAGTGCCATTGGATGTATATCTGATTCGCCACTTGTAAATGAAGGTTAGGCGGCAAAAGGATCTAATGTACAAGCACCACGAACTTCACTCACAGAACTACATCCACCCATTTCTAGAACCATCATAAAGGGGGTTTATTTTAAGTGCATACAAATAAAACTGTGACACATAAGGCCTAAAAGTTACACCTAAGCAAACTGCAAACACAGATGTGACACTTAATTACACAGACAGATAAAGCTCCCTACACAACAATCATTCTTCAGATGTCAATACAAGAGCTATTGTGGACAATGTTCACTTTCTTAATGCCAAGGAGTACATCTCAAAAGCCTACAGGAATATTATGTTGTGCTAGGTTCAACTGAAAACACTATTGTAATTTTTAAATGATTAACGAGATTGCACATAGTTAAACTCTGAAAACCAAGCAAAACAGGCTTCTAATTTGAGTGATTCATCCAGTTTTTGGCATGCAAGTGTGTAAAGCCATAGGCCATTGGTCGCATGGGTAGTTCCAGGGGGAATACAGAGAATGCCATGGGTTGAAGCTGCCCCCTAATAACGTCCATGACAGTAGCTATGAGAAAAGATGTATGTTAAATAGTTCTGTGGGCACAGGAATCAGGGGTTGAGCTGTGAGCACCTTGAGAAGAAATCCAAGGGGAGGCATATGATTTGCTATTGGTCATCACCATATGAAAATGCATTTATTCAGGTTAGCCTTAAGCTCCCCCATTTGTTGTTTTTTGGACCCAGTCCATTTTGCGATCTCCTATTTTGAGCTGGAAGGAATATTTTCGGCGCATAGAAATGCTGAGCCACACAGAAATGTTGCAAAGAACGATGAGCTCATTGCCTATACAGCCTTGGGTCTTGAACAGCCAAGACCCAGCATGATAAGATAAACAGGGGTGCCTTCATTGCTGCAGCTATTTAATTGCGTAGGTTTCACAAATGCACATACTAAAAATTCATGACACAGGAGATGTTCTGTATGTGCCAGGAAAGGGTTACTCTAAGTAAACTGTAAGACACACTGTTGCACAGTAACCCTTGTTAACAGCGGTAGGAATGTCTTCTTTCAGTGGGAACAGTCTGTTGTCTTGTAAGGTCAGAAAGTTAGAATGTACAATAATGAATTCACTGACAAACGTATATTTTCAAAGAAAACCCTATACTTGGGAGGAAGCTGTAAACTGTCTATGACATGGCACTCACAGAGGAACTCATGTAAACTCGGGTGCAAAAAAACGTGATTTCCTTTCTGTAAATTTCTCACTTCTCCATGACTATTGTTGTGTAGAACCAGGGTCCGCTTGAAGCAAATAATCTATACGTGTCTGATGGTTTTATCTTGTTTGCGGTCACCAGAGTTTGGTTTTACAACCATTCAGATTTGCTCAAAGGTTAATGGGGTCAAGAATTTCCATATGTTAGCAGAGTTTATAGTGATGTGTGAAACCAAAACAGATTCATTTTTAATATTTGAATACATACACTCAATTTACTTTTGGAATAGTTCTTCTAGGGAGTCACACAGGTACTGTGATGTAGTACTTTAATGTTTTATTTTCCTCTAATAATTGAATTGATTTTTTCTTGTTTAAGAGGGCACCAGTTTGTTCATTCTATTAGTGGAGAACATATTTTCATACATTAATCACCATATTTCTATTACCTCTGTCATCTCTTAGAGATTCTGACGTTAAGGAATAATTGTAAATTTGTCTTCACTCTATTTATTTTTGGTTTTTCATATTTCTAATGTCTCATTGTATGTTGTGCTTCCTGAAAGGGTCACATACATGAAGTTTTGCCTATTTTCTTACACAAGCAGATCTTTAGGCTAGCTACAGATTCAAAACATACTAGTCACTAAACATGAATGTCATTGTTCGTAGTGTTATGCAGGTGTTGCGACAGTTAGTCCACTGGTTGTGTATTCCAGGCTCTTGTTCTTGACATAGTTTGAATTGCAAAACTGCCATTTGTTCAATTTATATTCCATGCACACTGGATTAAATATTGATCTGACCAGCCAACCAGGGTTGTATGTATCACTGTTAAGGTTTCTCTACAAAGAATTAAAAAAATAGGTCTAACACATGCCCTTTGCTATTCATCAGGTCTGAAACAAGCAGCTGCTATTCCAGATCTTGTAAATTGAAATATACGATTTGAGATGTGACTGAGTTAGAAGTCTCAGCCAACTGATTGAAATTCACAAGGATCAACAGGAACTCATGCCAGATTGTGAGCCTAGTTAACCAGCTCATGAATCAGTTGTGCATCTGAATATGGTGGCCGAGACATTAAATGGAAGTGCTAGGGGACAGGACAGACTTAGCAATTAGCAATTCAAGATTGCTAAATCTGGACATGCTAACATGTATATTGTATTTGGTACCTAGGCCGTTGGTGATGGTTATTTCAAAATCATTTGCTCCCAGATCAGTTGATATGAGGAAGCAGATATCAAAGAACCACATTTATAATTGAGAAAAGTCAATACAACTTTATTCTGGGTTCAAGACCCAAAAAAGTTCATGCAAACAAAATTCAAAATGCAAAGAATCAAATAGTATACAACAATTCCATTGAAAGTAAGCATTATTTCAAAATGGTCACATGTCTAAACTTTAAGACAATTGAATATATGCATCATGATGCTATAATAATTTTGAAATACATTGATTCTAGATCAGCACTTGATTCTTCTGTACTAAGCATTATAACTAACCATGCCTACTGCAGAGGCAGCCGCAGAATGTACTGTACATTTACAAAACACAAATGTGTAATTTGGTGATCGAGGTGTACTTATTAAAACAAAAAAAAATCTTCCCGATTAATAAAGATCTGGAACATACAAGAAAAAAGTGCATGTCGATTTAACTTTTGACAACAAAACAAACAAAATATCTTGAAATCACATGACTGACTAGATGTAAATTCTGCCATTGTTCGTACATTTAACCATCATGTGATATATAAAGATCTTTTTTAACAGTAAACATATCATTTAAGAATGGATCAGGTCAATCTTTAAGAAGCAGATAGCCAGCAAATTGAACACATTTATATGACTTGTTAATCTGCGCTTAGAAATCCATACACTCAAACCTGTGTTTCACAACCTACACAAACATATTTGTAACAGTTGTTGAGTCCAACAATAAATGTGAAATCCAATCTTTTCTAAAAAACCACTCCATGTCTATACCATTTAAGAGCCACATTTCAGTGAGCAAAGGCAGGTCCCACATTTAATTTAATATCATTTCAGGGATTTGTATCCTGGTTTTAAAGGCTGACCTTGTGTTAGTAGAAGCATACTGATTGTCTACGTTGAGTCACTTGGGGCGAAGTGTATTTATCTGCTGTTTTGGAAAATATGTTTATTCCATATAACTATTTTCCCTATATCTTTAGCTTTCATTCCCAGCTTAAAAATGTCATCAAGTGTAGGTTTCCAAATGTTATGAGATGGGCTACACTTAAGGAACATATGATCAGAATCAGTTAGGTTTCCGGCCTTCAAGCATATTATGGTATGGATGGGCAGAGAAGGTAGTGACTTTGCTGCGCCATTGGCAGAATAGTACATGGATGTCATGTAGAGGTCGACAGGGGTCACAGCTGTAACCACTGGCCAATCCTTTGTGACCCCTGGGCATCCTCAAATCATACCACTAATCAAAGTAGGGGGTGTGGCTAAATCCGGAGGGAGGCACGGCCCGGACTGGCCACTTTGGGCCCCATTTTGTATGAGCAGACCAGAAGCAGGACACCTGGGAAGAAGCCGGCACTTCATATATTTATATGTAAGTACTTAGATCGAGGCCGGAGGGTCTGGTCAACCAGTGGGTCACATCCAGAGGTCGGTGGGAAGAGGGAGTCAGGCTACTTAGGGGGAGCGGTGGATTAGCAGGGTCACTGAATGACTCACTTTCTGTTCATTACTGCTGCACTTTGGCTGCATAACTCCTGGAAGGTGAAGTCTACAATGCAAATGGGTAATGTCAAGAAAAAGACAGTGTGGAGTGTGGCGAAACTGCAAAACCTTACAATTGGTGTTTACTGACTTGGACAGTAAACACCAGTTCAAAGGTTTTGCAGTTTTGTCCACACTGTCTTTTTCTTTACATTACCCGCATCATAGTAGATTTCACCCTCTACTTAAAAAAAATATTGTTTTGTTTCACTCTCAACTGGAGGGATGGATTTTTCCTTTTTTAATACTGTCATCCCCCATTAGGCCGTGCGGACCTTCTCTCAGCTGCTGCAAAGCTCGCTCATATACATGTATGGCCAGAGACCTTGTGTCTCTGCACTGAGTTAAAAGCAGACCATCCTTGCTTTCACTTAATTTCTTCAGTGAGTTATTTATTATCCATCTCCTACCAGGCTTGCTGATCCAGCTGCTGGCAATGTATGTCCCTTCTCCCCCCAGGCACTATGTGCAGATCACCTGTATGCTTCCATTTCTCTTGTTTTGCCCAATTCCACCCTAACTACCATGTTCTGGCCCTCGTCTCATACCTGCACCTCTTACTTCTTGGCCCTCTTCCTTTGCCAAAATATGACACCTATCTCATGTGCCTCTTTCCTCTGTGTGCCTCTGTGATCAAACAAACTTACAGGAACATTCTCACATCAGCCGTCCATGCACACAGTCTCATATTCTTCTAAGCACACTCACATGCACCCTCTATTTCACTCCGGCCATCAGTGGCAGCACTGCACATAACAACATGACTAATCTGGGCCACAGTGTCTTTTGTCACCCCATCACTTATTAATAATAATATTTTATTGTGATTTAATCCTAAATGTAGGATTTGACACATCGTAAGTATCTCATAGACCATACAAAACATACAGAACATAACTAAAAACATAAATAGCAATAATAAAAAGCAAATACTACCTCCACACATCTAATAATACATCATAATACAGTACAATGCCATTAGTCAATTAAGCAATACACCAAAGATAAAGGCAAGATTAAATTCAATATATACAAATAAAAGTAAAGAATAAGTAAAATGTATGTATGTAGAGAGATAGAATATGTGAGCGCTAAAGTGCATAAAAATAAATACCACCATATTGTGATCATGATGCGTCCGGTAGTAGGGTTTTAACATGTGACCACACCCTAAAAAGAGCGAGTTGGAGACCCACAGACTTGGGTTTAAGGCAACTATCCCAAAAGGCTTCCTCAGTTATGGCCTCATAATGATGTACCCATTTCCCAAATGCACACATATATGTTGGTCCCAGTTTTGGGCAAAGGGTTAAGACATGTCTGGTAGTTTCCAGTACACCTATGGCTTGGCATATCCAACAATGTCTAGCCTCAATCGGTACCTTCATGCGGGCCCCAGTGATTGCCAAAACCAGGAGCTGGTTAGTCGGAAGCTTTATTAGGAACTGCCTCACCTCTGGTGCCGGACACAAAAGCAAATAAGGCTGGTGGTTTTCAATATTTATACCTTACATGGGATACTGCCTCATACCCACTCAGCTTGGCCAGATGGATAGCATTCATACTCCGATCCCATCTGTTCAATTATTCCTCAAATGCTTTTTTCTGGTGGATATAGGGTAGACACAACCTGTTCTCATACGACCACTCAATCTCCTTGAACAGGGACTCATTTAGCTCTTTAAAGTTGAGGGCCAGAGGATGTTTCTCTGCCTCATAATTAGACTCCACAAGCCTCAGTAATTTGCACCTGGGGTCTGTGCGCGCTTTAAGATAACATGCACCTCTCGCGCATTGAGCCATGCCTTTCAGAGAAATGAGGCCCAACTGGCGTAAAAACTGTACCGAGCAGGTAGGACCTAATCCCGACACAGAACGCCAGTAGTGGTCCTACAGAATATTCAGCCACTTCAAATCCTGCATGGCCAGTGCCTCCAAGCCATAAAGGATGGCAGGGACAAAACATTGCTGGTAGAGTTTTAAGATTCCTACCATACAAAAGCCAGCCGATCCCTTCCCAAATTTACAAGCTTGTAATGTAAGCTGCTTGGCTCGATGTTTTTTATGCCAAATTATGTCTTCATAATTAGCTGGAGCTTTAAAATCCAGCCTCAGTTATGGATAGGAGTCTACCACTGCAATGGTCCCCAATTCGGTGTCCATACCGGAGCGACTGGGGCCTTTTCTAGCTATCACCATTGTTTTGGTCTTCTCAAGGTTGATAATCAGGCCTAACTGGGAAGCATAGACTGCCAGCTCATTTAGCATGCTCTTTATGCCCGATAGTGGACAATCAAATAAGATTAAATTTTCGGCATAGAGCATGCCACAAATAGGGATATCACCCAATTTAGGTGGACAGTTGGATTTTAAAGCCATACGCACTAGCAAGTCTGCAATATAGAGGTTATAAAGCATGGGGGCCATTATGCAACCCTGCTTTACCCTTGTGTTAGTATAGATCGTAGCCAACACTTCTCCGTAATCATTGAGGCAAACCTTTGCAGAGGTATTACTATGAAGTGCAATTAGTATATGCATTAACCAGGCAGGGCAATTCATGGGTCTGAGTTTTGTCCACAAGATGTCACGCACCACCAGGTCAAAAACACTGCTGAAGTCTATGAAGACGATATATACAGGGTAGTCTCCTTACTACTGGTGGCATTATTGATCAATTGATCAAGAACCCGAATGTTGTGGGTTGTGCTTGACCCAGGTCTAAAGCCAGTCTGAGCATAGTGTAATATGTGTGGCCCTTCTACTTCCTTCAGTACCAGTGTCAAAAAGATTTTACTTGTGACATCTAGCATTGGCAATTGCCTATAATTAGCAGGATTCACCTGTCTCCCTTTTTATACACAGGAATCAGCAACACATTTTTCCAATAAGAAGGGACCTGGCACGTTCTACAGATGCGGGACAATAGTGTAAGCAATACCTGGGCCCAATTATTTTATCCTTTTTCCACACTGAATTTGCTAATCCGTTTGGACCCGTTTCACCCAAGAGAGAGAGCCATTTCAGAATTATGATTGTTAATTTAGGCACAGCCTAAAATTGTGTTAAATTCCTCTTGTGATTTTTTTAAAGCAGTTGCTCTTCTTCATTTAGACATTTTAACTCGTTTGTTGTAATATGTACTGCTTTATTAGAAGCTGAAGAAATGTTTCAACTTTTTGCAGGGACTTGTGTAAGAAATAGTGTCACAGAATGCCGCAAAATGAACTTCAAACTGTAAGGACCACACATATGCTTCACTTTAGTCCAAATTTAGAATCTAGGGTTTGACTTCTTGTTAGATTTTTAGCGGCTGAGTTTGAAAAGGTTACAACTGATAATCACACTAATCTTAACTATATCATAGATAGGATATGACAAATGCTTGAAAGTACTGCTTAGGTATATACTGTTTAAACATAAATATGTCCTTGCAGTTAAAAAGTGTCTCAAACATGCATGATTCCAGGGTGGGAAAATGCCAGCATGCAGTACCATCCAGAGTACCTGTTTGCTTACCTTCGGCAACAAAACGCAATCCCCCATTTGTCACAAGCAGTCTTATCTGCCAGATAATGTATTCTTCCCTCCGATGTTCAGGCTTTTCCAACTTCTGTTAGCTATCATGCACCACCATATTTGAGATGCTAGATAGTAAAGATAACACGCTTGTCAAATGTTGTATGCTTATTAAAATATACGTATATTAAGTGTGAAAAACTTCATTGAAGGGATGTCATGGTTAAGTTGCACTAATAAAAACCTATGAAGTTTAGTGAAACAATGTTGTTAAACTGAAAACCCCCAGAAATTCAGCAATATAGTAAGCTAAGCAACCATATCTCACACCACAACCGTGCACTGCTAAGACTAACACCCAGGACATCAAAGATGACATCACAAATGTAAGGTTTAGTCAATGGAGCAATTGTTACAGTTGTTGGTTTCCAAACATATCCACATGACAACATCATTGAGTTTGTCAACATTCTCTTTGACAAACTTGCAGAAGTTTTAAAAACAGGTTGCACAATAGCACATTTTCCTTCTTTTCAAAGATGTACGTATTCAGAGAACAATTCTCTCTATCTCTTGCATAGGCTGTTACTATTCACAAATTGCAAGGTCTAACCCTAGATTATGCATCGATTGATATTGGCAGCACAGTCTTTGAAGAAGGTATGCGCTATGTAGCACTTTGACATCTCCGTACACACAATGGTCTATTCCTAGTTAACTTTGATGAAGACAAGGTCAACACTGACATTCCTTGCATCCTAGGATCCGACAGGCTATGTGCAGTGTACACCTCCATCTAGATGTATACCCTGCACCTCCAAAAAGAAAACCTTTAAAAAGAAAAGTAATAGAAACAGAATCTATAACAGATCACCCAACAATACGCTAAAGAAACAACAACCAACTACTTCTCCATCAAATAATATAACCACAAAACACAAGTCTCATACAAGCTCAACTGCATGTCCTTCAGAAGACAAAATTATCTTCACAATAACGAACTGCAGGCCCATCAAAGGATGCTGAGGCAAAACTCTCTGGCCCATTTAAATTCAGCAACACAACTGGAGTACATTTCTATGCAAATGTAACAATCAATATTCTCTTCCTTAAATGGCTTGGACCAGTTATGTTTGCAAATCCTCATCCTTCATAGAAATGCCACAAATAATCCTGACAGCACTTAAAGTGTCTTGAGTATAAGGCACAAATTAGATTACTATGCATGAATGGTAACATTTACCATAAACACACTGGAAGATCCACAAGAATTCCCAATGTACTTTCTACAAGTACTGGAAACCAAAACCATACCTATACATGTACATGAAATCTTCCAGATTGCATACAGTGAAAACAGTGAAAACATACATGCAGTCTCTGCAACCATGTTTCACAAGAGCACAGCCCTAATGAAAGATTTGTGTATGTATCCATACCAAATTGCAAACCCATTCCATAGCATATTATGCCCTCTTTGCAATTCAGACAATCGTTCCAGACTGCAAATACACTCAGATAGTCAATATGTCATACTAATGCTTCTAAGGTACAATGCAGCTGTTACCAAAAATATATGTACGCTCACTATTTTTCAACACAGCCTAGTATCTGTTGGCAAGGAAACCTTCACAACAGTAGGCATCATAGATCACACCGGTGCCAAAACACTTCAGTCCACTGTACTGCATATGTCAAAAAAGAAGTGGTTGGTTTTAATGTAACAACACCTCTGTTACTCCAAAACACCTCCATCTAGATATATACCCTGCACCTCTTTTCAATAGAACAACAGTGTAGCACACACTAATGTTTTACCACACATAGTACATAGAAAGTACTGTTTATGAGGGTCAAAAAAAGTAAATAGATAGGTAAAATTGTATGCCATTAAAGCTTTTAAACAAACCTGTTTAACAAAGTACACTGGTTTTATTTCACAGAAAAAGAACCAGAGATTCCAGCTGTATTACTGTATGCAACTAAGCAACCATACCAAGTCTAAACAAATACATATTCCATACACACTATCCTCAATTATACTACAATCATAAATGCCATATACACTTCAATTATATCATTCCACCATATTACTGTATGCTCCCATTACATGACCTATAATTAGTATACACATATTATTATAGTGTGTGTGGCCAGTGGCCAGATTCTTGGGGGCATGGCCTATGGTCATGCCCCCAAGAATATAGCCACAAACACCACAATATAATTAAACCATATAACAAGTACGTAGAATACTCTTCAAATAACAAAATTCACACTGAACCCCCTATAATTGAAATGATGTCCACAGACAGCAAAATTGACAGCGGACTTGGCAGCACCTGCATGCCCTTTTTTTAACCTAGAAAAGCAGCTCCATATCATCTTTATTCAACTCCCCCATCCTTTCCAGAACTTCTCTTTTGGCCACCAAGTAACCCCAAATGTGTTTTCCAAACTGTTCTTTCACAGCATTGTCTGCAAACTACCACAGTGTCTGTGGACTCGCCGGCACCTTCAAGCCCTTTTTTCACCTATTATAACAGCTCCATATCATCTTTATTGCACTCCCCCGTCCTTTCCATACCCTCTTTCAGCCACAGAATAACCCCAAATGTGTTTGCCAGGCGTTTTCCCCACTGTGCTATCTGTGAACACCAACGGCTGTCTGCAGATACAACATGGCCACCGTTTCAAAAGATATGACGCACTTCACGCTTTTGAGCATCCAATTAGCAGGTGCGTACGATGTCTTCGGACATCATGCCACTCCCTGATTGGCCCAGGCGTGTCCATGGACACCGAATAGGGAAGTGAGTTCACGGAACGTTCCCAGATATCACTAATTTCTTTTACCTATTTGCCATTTTAAAAAAATCGACTGAACAGATTTACACCAAATTTACAAAAGAATTCTTTCGAGACCAAGCCGCCGCTGGTTGCGCACATTTTGTGAACATCCGTTAAGCAGTTTGGGCTGTAGGCGTGCACAACTTTTCTTTCATGGCATCTGTGAGGTTTTCCACACATTTTGGAACCCCCCTATAACTTTGCCCCCCTTGACAAAACCATACCAGACTTTGCAGAATCATTCCGAGGGGTCAATATACTTCTTTTTGCAAATATTCTTGAGGATTCCTCCAGGGGAGGTAACGCTATAAGCCGCCTAAAATATGCTCTTTCTATGAGTTGAGCAACTGAACAATAACTACTGGGCTGCTACCACAAGCCATGCAATGAGCATGTTAGTTCTAAACCAAAACATATTTGATATGCAGTAGTAGTGGTGTCACAAACAAAAGAGTAAAGAATGAAACAAGTGAGGAGGACACACATGAATCTATATTTTGCTGAAAAAATAGCTTCTGATTTAGCAGTACCAAAAGTAAGAACATATCTTCACCTTCAAGAAAACCCAAGTATTCATTACAGATGTTGATACTTGATCTATGTACTCATAAACAGAGTTCAGCTGATCCCCCTACTGGCTCTGACCAAAGTAAGTGAAGGAAGTCTTCTTCAGATGATACCTTGAGTGGCAGTCCAAGCACAGCTTTACATGATGTTCAACCATCGGCCAACACATCATCTCCTGCTGGCAGCAGAGCTGCTTCTTCAGGTGCAGACATTCCATCAACATCTTCATGTGCTGACACTTTCCTTATGTTGAGAAAACTCGAGCTCCTACATCCTTGGCTGAGATTGCATCTACTCCATCGGTAGTGGACACTGAAGACTCTCGTTCAAGTGTAGATATTGGTGGAATGGTTTCACATGATGCTGACCTAAGCAATATTTCATCTTTCTTGGATAATGATGAATGATACTTCCATCATGGTAGTGAGGATTATGCTTCCCATGTTGGCATTTTTGATCATTCCTTCTTTGTTGCTTGTTTTGGTAACATTTCCTCCCTCAGGGAGACCACAGACAGATCTTTGTTGCAGAGTGATGGGATTATGCAGATGCCTCAAATTGAGCTGGATTTTCAGAGAAGATCTGTAACGCCCAAATTAGATGGCAATTTTATGACTGATAGGTTACCAAATCAATACAGATACCCTGAACAGCCAAAACATTTAACATAGCGTGTAACTCGGTTCTCTAAGATTAACAGAGACTACAATACATATCCTCGGCTGGATTATTCAGTTCTCAAAGATAAATGTCTGCTTTTCATGCAGCTATTTAGGTGCTATTACTTCAGGAGGGGCGGGACATGAACATGGCAATATTCCATTTGTTTTTTATGGCTTCTGTAAATGAGAAATGTCACGTCACATTTTAAAAAGACAGAGTCTGATCGGCATAAATCTTCTGTCGTTGATTGTACAGACTTTAAGCGTGTTCAAAAGACTACATGTCTTCAGCAGTCCATTTTTTCCATGCTAGCAAAAGGTACAGACCAAGGGATTGAAGAGCATCATCAACATGTGAAGCAGTTAATTAAAGGTAGTATGCCTCTTGGGTCAACAAGGGCTTCATTCTAAGCCACAGACAAATCACCAGATTCCCACAATAAGTAAAATGTCATTGAAATATTGAATACAATTTTTGATAATAATACATGACTTAGGGCTTCATTCACAGAAGTGTTTCATAATGGCAAAACCCCTTTGGAAAATGCTTCTGTGAATCCGGGCTTTGGAGTCAAAATGGATAGAAGATATGGGCACTACACATCTCCCGAGTATCAAAATGACATTATCTAAGTTGTGGTAAATCGTGTACATGAGAATATTGTCAGGAAGTTGACAAAGTACTTTGCAGTGTTAGTTGATGAAAAGACATTTCTCATAAAGAGCAGCAGAGTGTTGTGATTCGGTTTGTAGATCGAGATGAGACCATACAGGAAAACGCCATAGGATGTTACCATATGGAGAAGCCTCCAGCTTAACTTCATCCATTGCAGATTTTGTATGCGAAACTGGCTTTGAGTGGAAGAACAGTGTGGCACATTACTATTATGGAGCATCGTTATGTTTGGCCGTTTCAATGGTGTGCATGCCGAAATAAAACAAATTGCTCCAAAGTCTATTTATATTCGTTCTCATTCACAGTGTCTTCATTTTATGTTAGTGCAACTATCACTAACATGCAAACAGTACAGGATTCTTTCTCAAGTCTGCAGGCTGTTTTTGTATTCATTTTGCAAAGTTCTCCTCAATACAAACTGTTTGTAAAAGTTCTAATATAAAGTTGTCTGCAAATATTCAAATTAGTAAGACTTCCTGGCACAATCTAATTGTATTGGTACAATAGTGTTACACAAATACAGCTAGAATTTGAGAACATTGTTGTTCTTCTCAATATAACAGAATCAAAACAATATGACTAAGAGTCTAGTTCAGAAGCCTGAGGACTTCTCACAAATATTCAGAGCTTTGTTTATTTACTAACTTTGCTAAGTATGCAAGTGATTCTCTGAAAGATTAATGTGTTATCTGAAGAACTTCAGGCAAATTACCTTGATTTGCCCAATGCATGTGAGCTTGTTAAAGTGACAAGACCTTTGACAAGAATGCCATTGGACCCAAATCATCAATGACACAACAGAATTACCAGAAACATTTGGTATTGATACAGCTGAAGACTCCAACTGAAAAGCTCTGCCATGAAGGAACCATTAAAGCAGCAGCAACTGAGCAGCAATCTAACAGAATACTTTGTTAGTACTACTGTAGGGAAGAGACCTGCTCATTATGAGCACTCTGAACGTAGAATGCCAATAGGCTAAATGGTTAAACTTATAAGTGTTTTACTCCATCTTAGATAGGTCTGTGATTTGTATGCTTGTTTTCTGATTACATGGGGATTATCACTGATGCTGGCATGTTCAATCCCATGGCTACACATTTCTTGGACTCATCATCTGCAAATGTTATTGCTGATCACTACACAGAGGCCTGAGTGATTTAAATTATTCTGCATTCACAGCTCCTCGTGGCCAAGGCATGTTTATCTAACAGTAATGTGGCAGGTATTCACTTTGTCAGGCAGTATTCCCTTATTACACCACAATAATTATCTGAGGTCCTAAACCTGTTGCATCTGGTCCTTGCATTGCACTATTAGCAAAATAAATGTAGACACAAGAGACTTAGTGAGTTATTGATAACGGCAACCTATGGAGGTTACGCAGATGAACTTGCCACTAACAGATCTGCTGACATGCGACAATATCCTCTAAAAAGATTAACCATTATTTCCCTTGACATTGGACTAGCTTCTCTTTCACTTTCCAGTGAAGCCCTTCTTCTATTCAAGTCAAGCAGACCTAATCAGCAACACATACAGTCTTCAAAACTGCATCTGCCACCGTCCTACAATAACAGTCTCTTATCATCACTGAGTCAGCCATCCTCCATCGCTGCTGCACTACAACTAGTTTTCTGTGGCTGCCTTCAAATCACTGTCTGCTATGGTGTTGGGTTTGTCAGCATCCTATTGCTTACCAGTCAGCTAAGCAACAACAGACCATTAAATCAGGCGATTTTCAAGTAAAAAGGGCACCATACACATTTACAGCCAGCCTTGTGTGCCCTCAGAATGGCAGCATCTGCCACACTGCCAGCCTCCTATTGATTCTCAGTCAAAGCGACATGCCATTCAACCATACCTTCCTGTCAATGCTGACAGGAACTACTAGCAGCACAGCCAGATTTTTGTGTCATCAAAACAGCATTTGCTACCCTGCTTGCTTCTTCCTGAATTCCAGTCAATTAAACAATGATGAACCACCAACTCAGCATTGTCTGTTTAAGACAGCAACTGACTGCCCTACATAGTTCATTGTCATCAAAATAGCATCTGCCACACTGCCAGCCTCTTCTTGATTTGTAGTCAGCCAAGCAATTATGAGCCACCCAGATGTTTTTTCCTGTAAAATCAGACAGGCACCATCAGCACCACAGCCAGTGTGCTATGACATCAACATGGTGCCTGACATACTGGCAGTCTCTTCTCTGCCAGACAACTGCAATTCCACTACCAGAGTCCTGTGTCTTGATCTGTTCCCATTGAGCACTCACAGCCCTCCTCATTGGTTTCCGGTCAATGAAGCAACAACCTGCCTTCCAGTCAGAATCTTCGACTTACATGAAGAAAGGCATGCACCATTCATTCCACAGCCCAACCGGTTTTGCCATTAAAACTGCATCAGACAAGTCTGTCAGTCCATTGGTCCACTCAGTGTGGTAAGAAACTTAATTTTAACACTCTTATGAGCAGAAGAGTAAAGGAAGAGCAAGTGTGTGGCATTGCCAAAATAAGGATACAATAGTGCTAACTGTTAATGAATGTGCCTCGATGTAGAGGTATGGGACGTAGAGAATATGGAAAATGTAGGAACAACAACATAGGCATCTAAAGGGTGCGTGAGTGATGCAAAATGCAGCCACCATATATGTTGTTTTAAAGTATGTGAACCTGACTCATGAGACATTTGGTACTGAAGTTGGCAACACTTATTAATACACATACATTTTTAACACTTTTTGAACTGTTCTGTTTGCAACCAAATTGACACAAGAAGAAGTCTTACACCAGAAGCCGCAAGAGAGTACAAGGAAGAACATGGGGGGATTTTTATCTCTGTTTTCAGGATGTGAGTATAATACCTACCCCTCTTTCACATGTGTGCTTGGCAGGGATAATTTGCAGGCAGAGAACTGCAAGTACTCTCCTTTTCAGAGTTTGGGTAAGGATGCAGCACTAAAATGGCAATGCAGAAGCCCTCCATTTGTAAGTGGAATTACAGGTTTTCAATGTTGGTAATCAGGTTTTGTAACACAGTAAACTTCTAGAAATCATATGTAGTAGGATGTGTACACTGAAATGAAAAAGTATACTTGTTTAAAACTGTGAGAGAGCGATACTAGTAATGGATGGGGGGCCACATGGGAGGTAACTATCCCAGGGTATGACCCCCTGGGGGTGGCCAATATGGGGACAGGCCTCTGTCATATAATTTTAATCATGTCCTTGAACATTAATCTTGGGATGTAGTGCCTAAAAATAATGTCCAATATGCTACATATAAGTGAAATACCTGTTTAGTTCTTTCCCTAGGTCGGGTCTGGATGCCCCAAACTGTTTGATGGACATTGTAACTGATTGCACTTATGCAAATATTTGGTCCTGAAGAAGATGATCACACTGAAAGTGTCACCGAAACTGGTCACCCCTGTGTTCGTACGATATCCCTAAATGGTTCTTGGAATACGGTATATACGAACTGGCTACCAGTGCCACTTGTTTTTTGACACAGTATTGGCTACATTCATTTGACATATTCTGTTCTATTGGAGGTAGACTGAAGCCTAAGTCATGACCAGTTATTGAAGCAGCTGATCTACAGCCTGAATTTGATTTTTGATGATAAAAAGGTTTTTAACATATTGAGTGACCCCATACCCCCCTTTTCCGCACTCTGTGCACACACTTCATCGGTGGTGAATAAAGAAATGGCGTTCAGCCAAAAAAGAAATATTCCTCTGTGAAATATCCAGGCTGCGAGTGAGGTTGGAATTAGACCTCACTCTTTTTCAAGGATACAAAATACTCTATAATATACACATTGTAGAAATAGGGACAGCTTCCCTCTTGTTGTTTCTATTAGATAGGCGGCGCACCAGCTTTTACCTAGGGACAACATCACTGTGCATGGCTAGGGTGTGCTTCTGGTTTGGGATAGTGCTAGCAGACTCATTTAGTGTCTTTTTTTAAATACTCACGTTTTAATTGATGCATGCAGTACTTCTGTTCATGTGTGATACCACAACCTGAGTCATGAGACATTTGGTACTGATGTTGGCAACACTCATTAATGCACGTACATCTTTAAAACTTTTTGAACTGTTCTGTTTGCAACCAAATTCAAACAAGAACAAGTCTTACACCAGAAGCCTCAAGAGAGCACAAGGAAGAACATGGGGATCTTCATCCCTGTTTTCAGGATGTGAGTATAATACCTACCCATCTTTCACATGTGGACTTGGCATGGAGGGTTTGCAGACAGAAAACTGCTAGTACTCTCCTTTTCAGAGTTTGCGTAAGGATGCAGCACTAAAATGGCAATGCAGCAGCCATCCATTCATAAGTGGAATTACAGGTTTTAAATGTTGACAATCAGGTTGTGTAACACACTAAACATCTAGAGATCATGTATGGTAGGATATGTACATAGAAATTAAAACATATATTTGTTTAAAACTGTGAGAGTGCAATACTAGTAAATGTATAGAAATAAGAACTTGAAATGCATTGTTCCTATTGAGTTATGTTATACAAGTACCTAGAAGAGAGATACAGGAATATGACCCATTTTAAACATAGCTCTAGTTTGTGAAGTAAATGAATAAAACGAGCCATCTGGCTGTTTTTTTGCTAGAATGATATAGTCCATGAAACAACCGCAAACAGTACATCACAACACAACACATTCTACTGAGAGGTAAAACTGAAGGTAACTTGTTAAATCAATGAAAAATACTGAAGGTAAATTCCCAAATTATTGAACACTATGGGCCTCATTACATGGAAGGCAGTAAGGGTTAACGGTGACCGGTAAGGGTACCAGTGACCATTAACCCTTACCGCCTTACTACGAGGTCCCTTTGCGGGAGCCAACCTTAACAGCTGGTGTAGACCAGCCGTTAAAGTTGGGACCCGCAAAGGTACCTTGGTGCTAATTACGGTACCGCAATTCTGCAATTTGCAGTACCGTAATTAGCTCCATCCCCATTCCCATTATGCCCAATGGGGCAAAAATGGGAATGGGGAAGGGCCATGGAGGAAGGGGAATTACCACCCCATTCCAAGGTTGGCGGGGCGGTAATTCCCCTTTCCTCCATGGTGGTACTGGCATGGTACCGGCGGTTTACCACCTACTGTTTAATGAGGCCCTATATGTTGTGTGCCATCGACCATAAGAACACGTTTTCTATAGTGAAAGGTTCTCCCTCTTGCCTTCTTTCCTGCCTTTACTCTATCCGCCCTTGTCCCCCCAGAATGTGAGTTTGGTCTGTACCCATGTTGAAAAAACAGGGTGCATCCACATAAAAAAGGATATGGGTGCATACACTTCCCGGGTAATGTGGGCCTTGACACACTCATAATAATGCTACACATGTTGATCTATTCTTGAATGAAATGTTATCCTATTACAACGATATTGTAACACTATGTTTCTTAGTGTACTGAAGGACAAAGCTATGTGATGGTACTTCCTGTGATGTCCAGGGGTGAAATATTGTGTGCCATCACTTCCTGTGATGTCATTTTGGGGCAGGGTCGTCACATTACACTGCTTCCTGTGATGTTTCTTGGGGGTGGGGTCAAACTACATCACTCCCTGTGTGATCAGGGAGGTCAAGGATCCTGCGATGCCACCTCCACTACCCCTAGCATTTTGATGAAATTATGTCCCTGAGCAAGTGCAGGATAAAATAGGCGTGTGAAACTCGTGATGCACACAAGTAATTCTGTCTTATAATGACGAACATTGGGGCCCCTTCTCCATTCCATGCATTTACAATTTAGTTGTGTGTAAAGCTAGATGTATAGGCTGCTTTCAAGGCCCATTTTCTTAATGCTCTTTAGACTTGTTATGGAACCATGCCACAGGTTTTTTAACCTCCAAGCAATTCGATTCCCCACAGTTCTATAATGTATAATTGTATAATTGTTCTTTTATAAGGCGCTTAATACCAGCAACTGGATCGGATTCTAAGGTGTGTTGCGCAGCATTGTCTTGCTTGCAAGGTAAATGCGTTGCCCCTGAGCTATCCTGCCTCCCCAGCATGATAACGTTTGACCTGCTGGACACATTAACATGATATTTTCCAAACATGTTCTTTGTCTCTGTGCTCCAAAATGTGGACTGTTTGGTGTATAGAAGCTGTTTTAAAACACACAAAAAAGTTTTGCTCTGGTATTCCCGCAGGGAATATGCACGGCTTCTGTGAATAGCTGAACCCGCTGGACAGACATTTGCCAACATTATTTTCAAAGTGTCAGAAAGCACATCCATTACACGCCTTTGTCGCTTTGGAGAACATCTCTCCAGTATGTTTTTGTTCTTTTATATATTTGGTAGAGAGCGCGGTATCACAGGCTCAGACACATCTTTAATAATCATTGAATGATGTGCATTGTTGTTGCTGAGGCAGAGACTTTTCAGAAGCAAACGCCGGCGTGCACATTGTGTTTGGTTTTGTCAAAAGCACAATCTAGGGAACAGGTAGCAAGATTTACCGTTTGTAGGAGGGCAGTGCAGGGAAGGGAGAGCTTATGCTTCATTGGCACGAATCTCCTCTCCATCTGCAGGAGCTGTTTTGGCGTGTGGGGTGGGAGAGTGACAGAAAAGGGTCACTGGACGTCGCTCCACTGCCTGCACTTTGTTGTGCAATTATATGTTTCTAATGTTGCTTACGGTGGAACGAGGGGCCAGTGAGGGAGAGCCAACACATCAGTTGGTGTGGGTACCCTGCCTGAATGAGGAATTCATGTAAAAAGATCCCGTGCCAAGGTAACACCTGAGGGCTTTCTCTGCCGCAGTTTCGCAGGGCCTGCATGAGAGGAGAGGACAGGGCCACAAACGGGAAGTCAATGAGTGCGTGGGGGGTGTGTGTGTGTGGGGGGAGAGTGAGGAAAGAGCTTGTTCATTCGACCTACTGGCAGTGAGTGTCTGAATGTATGCTGAATGAAAATGGGCCTCATTACAGGTGTGCAGGTCCGGAAACAAGTGCCGGTAACAATGGTTACCGGCACCCTTTCCGGAACGGCAAACTACAAGTCTGCCGGTAAGGCCTGTTAACCACAGGCATGACTGACCTGCCGGTAGCTCTGGCCCTACCGGAAGATTGTTCACTGAAGCAGCGGCACTGTTACTAACGGTGCCGGCGATTCAGGGCTCACATTCCCATGGAGTCCATGGGAAAAGTAATTCCAGTGCACGTAATATCCGGTATTACCCGGATATCAGGTGGCGGAAACTGTAAGGCGAGTCCGCCGGTAACCCACCGGTGCTACCGGCAGGTCACTGCCAGACTCGTAATGAGGGCCAATGTCTTTTTTTTATGAATGGTATCTGCATTGAATTAGAGTGTTTGTGTACATGAATGTACATGCACGTTTAATTGAAGGAAGTGTGAGAGAAATTGCATATGTGTTGTGCATGAAGAGCGCATGTGTTAATGAATGTGTATGCTTGAACCACAAACGTGCATATGTACTATAGGGGTGGGGGAGGTAACATGTTCCAGGGTAAGGCCAAGTGTTCTTTCAACGGTGAGTACAGGCATGTTGAGGCAAGCAAAAAGAAGTGTGTGACTAAAAACGCAAATTCAGGTGTGTGGGGGTAAAGTCGTAACTGGTATGTTTTTATAGGAGCAAATAATAGAATTATGCATCAATAGCATCACACGTGTGTGCTAGCAGGGCCAACCACCAGCATGAACGAGCCACAGACATCACAAGTGTTTGCTTCTTCTGTTACACAGTGGCTTTGGGACAAGCTCAATGCGTGTATGTGCTGTACAGGGCCAAACACCAGCATTAGGAATTACAGGCATTGGGCCTCATTACGACCCTGGCGGAACGGGTTAAATGGCGCCGTAAAAGGCTGCGGCGCCGTTCAACCCGTTCCGCCACATTACAAGTTCCCCTCGCGGGACACGTTAAGCACGCCTGGGAAAACCAGGCGTGCATACCGGTCCAGCGAGGGGAAGAGGGAGCAAACAACGGGCTATTTCGTAATGGCCCGTTGTTTACTCCCTCTCCCATTCAGCCCTATGGGGGCTGAAATGGGAATGGGGATGAACCGTGTCCGTGTCCTCGAGTGAGGAATTACCGGGCCATCCGGACTCGGAATGGTCCGGTAAGTCCTCATTCCGAGGACACGGACACAGATGCAGTTTTGCCGGCAGCCAGGCCGCAAATTGCGGCATGGCTACCGGCACAACTTGTAATAAGGGCCATTGTATGTATGCACTAATAGGGTACATACTGGCATGATGGTGCAAATAATTTTCAGGTGTGTTCATACATTGGCAAATATCAGCAGTTTGGAGCAAAGGCAACAGAGGTCTGTGCTTGCAGGTGGAGATACTGGCCTAAGCACATAAAAGCATCACATGTGTGTGCTAACATGGGCAAATAATGGCATAATGGCGAAAATGATCACACGTGTCCACTCAAGGGGTAAACAACTAGCATGATGGGCTAGTCAGATCTCACATGTTTGCTTCCAGATGTAAATTCCAGCATGACGTGGTAAAAGGCATCATATGTGTGTGCTTCTATGGGCAGACACTGGCATGATGGAGCAAAGTCCTCACATATGTGCACCTAAAGGATCAATACTCAAAGGCATTGCAGGTATGTGCTTCTAACCGGGGAAAATATCAGGATGGGGCAAAAGCTTAGCAAATGTGCATTTAAAAGGGCAAACACTGTCATGTTGGACACAAGCCTCTGAAGTATGTGCAAATGGGCAAATACTTCCATTATGTGGCAAAGGCATCACGCCTGTGTGCCTATTGTGGTAAATAGTGAATTGATGAGGCAAAGGCATCACAAGCGTTACAGAGGTAGATTTAAGTATGCTGGGGCACAAGCTTTCATTGACTGGCATAATGGGGCAAACGGATTCAAAGTGTGAGAATCATGAGGAACAGCATCAGTTTTGTAAAAATTGCAAATGCAATTATACACGAATAAATAAAAAAATAAAAACATAATGAGGAACAAACTGACATGTTGGAACAAAGGCGTCACAAGAGTTTGCTTATAGGATCAAATAGTAACATGACCGGTCAAAGGCATCACAATTGTGATACTACAGGAGCAAATCCCAGCATGGTGAGTCAAACACTTCCCAAGTGTGTGCTTCCAGGAGCAAATGATGGCTTGATGTGGCAAAGGTATCACACTTGTTTGCTTACATGGGCAAACACATGCATGTTGGGGAAATGAACACAAGGGTGCTTAGAGGGGCAAATAGGAATATGGTCGTGCAAGGGTATCACAAGTGTTATCTTAGTGGTGCACATACTGCAGTGATGGGGAAAATACATCCTCTGTGTTTACTTATAGTTGCAAATAACTGATGATCATGTAAAAAAAAGTTAGGGTACATACTGCCATGATGGGGTAAAGGACTTGCAAGCATATGCATACATTGACAACTACCAGCACTTATGGGCGAAGACAACATATGCGTGTGCTTACAGGTGCTGATTCCGGCATGAAGAGTTAAAAGCATCAAAAGTGTGTGCTAATAGGGTCGAAGAGGGGCATTATGGGCACATTATCACACGTGTGTACATATGGGCCAAAACCGGCATGAAGGGATACACCAATCTTAAATGTTTGTTTCCAGTTGTATATACAAGCATGATGGGGAAAATGCAACACATGTGTGTTTTGCTATGGACAGATACTGGCACGATGGAGCAAAGTCTCCAGATACATGCACCTATAGGATACATTCTGGCATAATAGTCAAAGGCATAGTAAGTGTGGCTAACCTGGGTAAATACTTTGATGAGGCAAATGCTTCTCAAATGTGTGCAAATGGACACATACTTTCAATATGAGGCAAAGGCATCACAAGTTTTTTGCTTATTGGGGCAAATACTGGATTGATGGGGCAAAGGCATCATACATATTACAGGGGTAAATATGAGCATGTTGGGGTGCAAGCTTTAAACGTTTGTACGTTGGCAAATACTGCCATGTTGGGGCAAAGCCATCACAAAAGTTATTTTATAGGTGGACATACTGTCATGATCAGACAAACGCAGCACAGGTTTATTTACAGAGGCAAATAACACCATGATGGGGAAAAGGCATCACAATTTTGATTTTTCAGGTTACCATATCTGAATGATGGGGAAAAAGGAGCTTCTCAATGCACCAGAAGTTTGTCCTTAAAGGGGCAGACATTACATGAGGGGGTTAGACATCACATTTGTTTGCTTACAGGGGTAAACGGTATAAGATGGGACAAATGCATCACAAGTGTATGCTTCCAGTTGCAAACACTGGCATGATGGGGCAGAGGCATGTTGAGGCAGGTGGCACCTTCTTGCAGCATGAGCTATGAATGCACATGAGCCGTTATTAGAGTGAAGACACAGCCATGATAGCAGATTAGGTGCCAACTGCAGTCATGATGGGAAGTGGCACAGAGAGAAAGCCAATCGTCTGGCACACACAGAAGCCTCTAAGGCTGCGCAAACCTTAGATCAGGCTCTGTCCAGATCTCATGAACACTCAGATTCCCAGCTCACCATACTCATTGAAGGTTGCTGCAAAGCCTGAGAACCAGAACTAGAGTAACATGGGCACTGAGTGCTGGATCAGCCTGTATTACATAGGATGGAAAGATCCAGTACAGATTGTGGTATGTGGCGAGTGACTGGGTGTAGCGAATTACACCGGTTTAAATGGTGCTGTAAATCAATACCCTCAGTGACGAATCTGATGATGCAATCACTCCTTTTCCAGTGGTAGCCTCTTCCTATGTGGCCAGAGGACAGCAGCCCCTACCTGATCCTGACCCTGACACTTGGGGCCACTATATGAGGGAGGATCACATGGGGGGAGGTGACTTTCATGGGGTGGTGCATCATCGGATGAGACATGGAATACTCTCCCCTTCACTTTTAGGGATGGCCCTTCTTTTCCCCATGCCTTAATGGTCCATTGTCTTGACTCCCTGCCACCACCCAGGGAACCCAATATGGATATTTTCCCTTATGCTGTGCATAAGTTCCATAGAACTAACTACCACTCTAATGAATACAAAAATACTGTGACGATAAAACTGCAAAGAGCAATGAAGATCACTAGCAGTGAGAAGCACAGAAGGTGGTCTGGTTGTAGGGAACCTCTGATAGGTACCGGGACATTTAAAAAGCACATCCAGAGTGGCTTGAAGAGAGACCGCTGCCCAGGGAGCCAAGACTGCCAAAAAGAAAGGAGAACAGGAGTGAGAGGATGATACGGGAAGAAGGACTCTCTGGTCACGCTTCCGGAAGCAACCTGCCATCAGAGCTCTGTCGTGTCTGTGGCTGGGGAGCAGTATCCCTGGACGTGATGCCAGCTGCGGAAGCAGCTATCCACAAGAAACCAAAAACAAGGAGAGAGCCAAGTGGGAAACAAGAGCTGAGGGAATCCACCTCCAAGAAGTGAGGTCCTGGTGGAGAAGCAACCAGGATACAAGATATGAGGGATGTCGCCTCCAAGAAGTGAGATCCCGGTGGCGAAGCAACCAGGTAACAAGAGGCAAAGGAAGCCACCTTTAAGAAGTAAGATCCCAGTGGAGGAGCGACTGGAAAGCAAGCTGTAAAGAAAGCCGAATGCCAGAAAACAGAGGCGGAGAAGCCCTTCTCCCCGACACCGTGCACCAGATAAACAGGTATTCTGAGGGAGAGACAGGTGCTGGATGTCTGGGAGTTTATGCAAACTGAAGGAAAACAAGCAAATAAGAATAATGGGACGAAGGACCTCAAAGGATGGAGTGAGCTACAGATTGTGCAATGAATATAGGTGTGGGATGTTTTAACTCACTCATCCAAGCCCTACAACAGAACTGTGCATTACTGGCAGCGGAAACATCATAATGGCCACCGGAAAGCATGCTGCTGGCCAGAAATCACCAGAAAGTGTGCAGTGAAAAGATAGGCCACCCTCCACTTTTGCCTCTGTCAGTGTTAATACAGGAGACCATTGCCAGACCCCAACCTTTGGCTGCACACAGAGCAAAATCAGTGCAAAGCTGTTCAAAAACCTGTTTTATTTGGTGTCAAAATTGCTAAAATCGTGGCTCACAAAACCACAAAAAAGGATACAACTTCTTGTTGGGTGTTCTACATTACTCTGCTGCAAGAATCCACATCAAAACATCAGCAAGAATCATATGTTATTAGGACAAAATCCCATGTTAAAGATATTTAATTTAAAGACAGCTGTGAAAAATGGGTGCAGTACCGGTGCTCGCCACCGACCGGCGCTGGAGATCTAAATTCTGACAGGAGACCTGTATTTCAGAAGCTAAATAATCCAAAACAGAGAAGTCTATCAAAATGCCATATAGAGTGCCACACATTGATTTAATGTGGAAAAAGACTTGATTAAAGATATGTTGCTTATTTTCAGTTTATAATGCTATTTTTTTCACAAGGAACTAAGTTGTAATTGATTAGAAGGCAGTCTGATTTAATTAAAAGTTCAAGGGGCCTTCTGTCCCTGGGAAGCCTTCACACCTGGTTTTACCACCAACAGCACATGATATCGCATTGACATGTAAATCAGGAGAGGAGGAGATTTTCTCTGCAGCCCGGAGGAAGGAACAATGGGGGCTTTGCGATGAATAGAATATGCTGATTTGAGGTGTAACTGTCAACACTGCTCTGGGAGAAGCAAGACATGTGACCATCTGACTCACCAAGCTTCTAGGGGTGGACCAGACTGGGTTGTGGATTTAATAATTTAATATTGCACCAAATATATGTGTGAGGAAAATGTTTCTAAAATATTGTATCAAGCTGACAGAAATGTACAACTTTGGGATTCTTAATATGAAAAATGCACTCACAGTTCAAGACTAAGTTGGACGCCGTGGGATGTTCTGAGGACAAGCCCCATAATTATCAATGTTGTGGATGCAGTGTGTATGCTAGAAATCTAAAAACTTACAGTAATATGCTCAGAGAGGGTGTGTACCTCCATGTAAGATTTGGTGCAAAACCAATATTGCAAAACCTACCAAAATCACGAATAAGTTGCCATTTCTGAACCCAAGCTCTTAGAAAGATCAGGGTTGAACAGAGACCTGTCTTAATTAATCTGTGATATGTACATGTATTCTCAACAATGTGTGTACCTTGGAAACATGTTTGATTATGAAAAAATGTTTTTCTAAGTAAATGCAAAGGGGAGTGTTCTTTCCGCAAACCATAAACATGACACCTGATGACATAGGATGACTCACTACTCCTTTCTCCAGTCAGGGCACAGAGAATCCTCTAACCTATCAAATCCTTAGTGGGTTGGGCATAGAAAGTCAGCCTCCACACCCACTTAGAAAAAACATAAAAAGAGACGGCTGAGACCCAGATAGAGACACTCATTTTTCAACTACTCACTGATTCCTGCACAGCACTTTGCCCGACCAGATCCAAACAATATCCAGAAGAACTTAGACTCCAGATAAATCCAGAACAAAGCTCTAGAACCCAGCTCTAGAACCTTAAGCAGGGGCCTGACCCAAAAGCTGAACTCTTCTCAGCAGGCCTCAGAATCCAGCAACCTAACCAAACTATTCAACAGCCTTGCCGTGCTGTTCGCTTCTAGCCCTGAACCCCGTGCCAGAACCGAGATCCAGAGAAAGCAGAGCTGCATCCAGAAGCCATCAGATCCAGTTCAAGAGACCAGACCAGACCGCTGTGCCGTGCTGTGAGCAGAACCAGTGCCTGAGACCGTCCTGTGGCGAGTGAAGTCCAAACCTGACCAGATCGGTGACAAGGCCCATTTCCATTCTATTCCAAAACTAGGAGTGACTATCCAGTCTAAGAACTGTACAGAACCAATTTCTTAGTCTAAAGTAATTGTATCCCATCAATTTCAACCTGTTCAGAACTGCATTTAGAATTTTTTGTCCATCCTGTGATTTCAAATCTGTAAAACGCGCATCTGTCATTCTGAAATCTTGACTTCATTTCTGAAAATCTACCTTTACAAAAACGTCTGTATCTTTTGAACCGCACGTCCTAGAAACAGAATTTAACTGTCAATTTAAAGCTAGGAACCCAAGATTCCCAACATTCCATATACGTTTTCCGTAATCACGATTTACAAATGCGGAAAAAGTGCAGCAAATTGCAATTTAGCTCCATTTCACCACTTGTAAAAATAGCTGCTTCTTGCTTACCACTGCTGAAAATCGTTTTCAATTTGATAATCACTCATGAATCATTGCTAGTGTTGATCTGAACTAATCCAAAGTAGCTATCACTTATCCTGAATCTCCTTTAGTGAATTAAAAGCATTTTAGCATATTTTCCCATCCATTGCAATCACCTTCAAGAGTATTTTTGCCTGTTTAAAATCATCCCTGTTCTCTCTAAGCTTGCTGGGAGGAACTGTAATTGAACTGCATTTAGATTGTATTCCTGAAACCTGTGTGCTCTTCTTTCCATCTCTTCATATTGCATAAGGGGGGGAGTGAGTTGTCACAAAGGAAAAAGTGATCATATTATCTCTTGTTGAAATCATATCAAGTTTATTTCCGTGTTACATTCTTTCATATCTTGCATTTCCTTGAAACCATACAAAGTATTATCTGCTACCTTATCCTTTCTATACCAACCCCTTATTGATTAAAGAGAGTGTGCTTTTGTAATATTACCCATTGTTGATCACTATTATATTCATAAGTGTGCTATCAAATATTAATTTATTCATAAAAGTGTGATATATATATTGTTTAATTATTCAAATAAATCTTTTAATTTGCAAAACAAACCTACTTCTTGGCTCAGTGAGGTCAGGGGGATTCTAAGAGAGGGGCGTTATATAAGGGTTCATCATCCAGATTTAAGAACTTGACATACAAATATATAAATAAGGGCTTCCATTGGGCATCCCAGACTAGGCATTGACTTAGTTGGATTGCTGGATTGAAGTCACTTACACAGGCAAAGAGGAAAACCAAGATATGTAATGAAAGCAAGTGGACATTTAATGTGAAAGCCACTGCCAAATACTTTTGTGAATCACGTTACGCAAGTGCATCAAGAGCAAAGCCCTGGCAGGAGAGTATACCAGGCTCAGTGAAGTGTGCAAGTGTGTTTATTGTAGCATATGAAATAAAAACCCAGGCAGGAGAGTATACCAGACACAGTGAAGTTTGCAAGGAAGTTTGCAAGTGTGTTGAATTTGGCACATGAAAAAAAGTCCTAGCAAGAGAGTATAGCAGCAACAGTAGAGTTTGCAAACATTGTTAAGTGAAACTCAAGAGAAAAGCCCTGGCAAGAGAGTATGCACGGCCAAGTTAAGTGAAGGCTCAGAGAAAAGCCCTGGCAGGAGAGAATGCTAGGCAAAGCTACGCTTGTAAACATTATCAAGTAAAACACATAGCAAAGATCTGGCAGGAGAGTATACCAGGTGAAGTTAAGTTGCTTAACATACAAGTCATCTTTTTTATATTGTTATTCAGAGACATTTAAGGGAAATGTATATCTGTAAGAACTTTTGTTTTGGAAAATAAATAACCTGGGGATGGGAACACTCCCCATCAACTGTGAATTGTATCTAATGGAACTTTTTTGTGTTAAAGCTACAACTGCTGTGTTGGTGAAGAGAAGACCAGGTGAAGAGAACACTCCCCTAAAATTGTGGATTGTATCCATTGGAACTTTTGTGTTAAAGCTACGCCATTACTTTTGAACTTGAACAATTTGTACACTACCAAGGCTAAAGAAATTATGCTTTTTCACCTTAGAGTTATGTTTAAAGTGTGATGGTCAGAATAGGATTTTAGACACAGGACATTTTGATTTGGACATCTTGACAATGGACAGACACTTTGTTTTTTGTTGAGGTACGATAACATTGTCACAACTATGAGCTCTTTGTGTCCTGCATCTCATTCCTATCTCCTCACACCTCCAAGTTCCGATGATATGCCTTTAGAAAGTCAGTTATTAATGTAACCAACTCAATGATTCATTGTAGCCTTTCTGTATCAGGCTCCCTGTGTAAAACCGTATATAAATCCTTAGGTGTTTGTGCTTGGGGGCCACAACTGTGTGTGGGAAGCTCTGTCCGATTCCCTACACATTTATGCAGCTGTTTGTAAGTAAACTTCTGTTCCTAAGCTACCTAGTTTCTCTGTTGTATTATTTGGAGACGGGCTGCATGATTCATCAATCAGTGCTGACACACCTCAGATTTGCCTCAGATATGCCATGTCCAGCTTAGAATACAACCATAGAAATTGATTGCTTCCCATTGAACTCCTGTGGGCACACAAAGGAGATGCATGATGCCTAACTGAAACCTCTACAGGGGTTAAGAAGGAAGGGTGACAATTACTTTGGGTTTCTCTTTGTGGGCTACGTGAAAGGCTGCAGCATTTAATTTAAAGGGGAATTGGTAAACATGGGGAGGAGAAAATAGTTTAAAAGGCTGCTTAATGAGGATTGGGAGTTTAAAAATTATTAAATTAATTAGCACCACAATAAAGGTATATATTATAAACTAGCAAGCAAAGGTGGATGATGGGTTCAAAGGGCAGAGCCATTGAGGAATATTTTCTGAGAGCGGAAGTTACTAGTACTGTCAGGGAAATTAAATACGTTTCCTGTCATAGAACAGCAGATTGAATGCAACATCGACTCCAGAGTGCAAATTGCTAGACAAGAGATTTTGAACATGAAAAAGGAAAAAAGAGCTCAGTTTAAAATTGGTACAAACCTATAAAAATAGCAGTGCCATTTCAGTGGAATTATCTGCTCAAGGTGAAGTGTTTCCTTGACTGACAGGGGATTGAATAAAAAGGGTTTTGGGACAGAGTAGGCAGTTCCTATTTGGGCGCTGGCAGACGAAGGAGTCGAGGGCTGGTTGGGCTCAGTGCTGGCAAGCTAATTGATGCTGAAGCTGTCTTTATCTGGGCTGATCCTGTGCGAGGCAGGCAAAAGATTGGGGAAGATTTCCCTGCCAAAATGAGTCAGGAATACCACCAACAAATCTAGGTAGATATGAGGTTAAGTGAGGGGCTCATGATGTGAAGGATATCAGGTAGCCCAGGTTAAGTAGTTCACTTAATTTTAGGTGCTGATTTAGAGGCTCTATTTTTAACATGCTTGTAATACTGTGTTTATATTTCTCAAAGTCTGATTGTGTTTTTCTTGCCAAGTCTTACAAGGCCAAGGACAATTGGCTGGGCCTTGCACATATAAAGCTCTGAAAGCTATTGCAGGAAGAAATATACTTGCACTGTGAAGTACAATGTGGGCATATGTGTCACTGTGTGTAATTTGCATATATCTATTTTAGGATAAAAAACACATTAAAAAAGTAACTTAGTCTCATTATTTTTATTCCATATTCAGTCCCTTTCATTAGTCATGCTAAAAGAGACAAATGTGCGGTAAGAAATATCTCAAGGTAAAGTAAGCGCTGTGAGCTGTTTATATAGATTGAATGAAAGTGCAGTATTTCAGTTGCATGCTTGTTGCAGTAAGGAAGGAGGTGTTAGGATTGGCCTTCCTGCCTGCTTGCATAAGGTGTGCATGGACTGTGGACTGATGTCATCAGTGGAATGTATGCTGTGAGCTTGGAATGGTGAGTGTGGAATGTTTGTGGATGAATGTGTTCCAGCCCATGCAGTTTGAAGATGTAAGCCTGGGTGGTGGGAGCCAGTGGGCTCTTGTCCTGATTTACTCTTGCTCTATCTATGGACCTGATTACAACTGATGATCTGTGTACCTGAATTAATCTACTGAAGAATCCATCATCGTGACAGTGTATCTTTTTATCAACATAACGACTGAGAGACAGTCATAACAATGCTTCACATTTGTTAAAACTCAGCCGACCAGAGAAAGGCATGAGCCATCTATCCAGAGTATATCAAGTCCAGTTTTTTGTCTGTTGTTAGTGACTCTGGTAAAAAAAAATAAATAGTAGGCAGTATTCTGAAATCAGTCTCACCACTATAAAAATACCCCAACAGGTTACCACAACATATTGCACAGGATTATAACATACCACCAGATACCATAATAAAAGAGATACCCCACAGTAATAGATATGTTGTTGCCAGGGCTTGGCACGCTAAATAAATAAATAAATAAATAAAATATATCTAACAGAACACCTGCCATATGTATGCACACGTTAATACCTGTTGATCTTTGGTGACCTGTTACAGAACATGAAATAATTAAGGGGAAAATGTGCCATTTTATTGACAAACCATAGTAGATTTGTTTAATGCCACCTTGTCTTTTCAAATAGTGTCAGCCGTAGGGATTTCTAACAATTCACTTAGTAACCCTATCCTTAACTATTTCAATAGGCCCAATTTCAGGTAAATATGCATTTTTGTTGAATTTTATGTCACCAGTAAGTTTGTTAAGGTGGGACATATTATGTAACTTACAATGCACTGTACTCTATACTCCAGACAGCGTGATTTTAGAGACCCCAAATGAACATACAAATGAAGTAATGGCGATTTTGCAAACAGAACAGAAGGAAGGGAAAGAGAACATTACGAGGGATGTTGTCAGTGTGATTTATAGCAATTTGTGTCAGAAATACCCCAAGAAGTGTAGCCACAGTATGCAAACAAAATAGACTTAATATGTAGCACAGATCCAGTGCAACATCAGGCAGAGACTACAAATACATTGGACATAAAAACTCAATATATTTTAAAACCTGAAGCAGAGTCAGGAATTTATATAGTCAGAAAATACTTGTTAGACCAGGGAATACTTGTGACGACTATGAACACACACAGTCCACCAATTCAACCCAATTCTACCCCTAAACAAAACCTGGTAGTGAATTGTATAGATTTGTTGGGATATGAAGATTTCCATCACTGGATTTTCCATTGTGGGAGAATTCATCAAATTGTTTCTCTTGCAATTTTGCCGCAAAAGTATGTGGGTGGCGGGTTAGGGTAATTTAATAATAAAGGTAGAGGGGACTTGCGGGGGTCTCCCCTGCATACATTTGTGGTAAAATGTACCATAAAAAAAGAATTTGATGAATTCTCCCACGCTGAACAATTCTCAATGGAATCACAGAAAACCGTTTTTTCCAAACTTTAAGAACAGTACATTCTTTTGCATTGCCATGTTTACCTTTAATCCCCAATTTGTTGTCTAGTATATCATGTGTACAGCCCACAGCCATTCATTATACAGTTGTAGATCTATGCTCTATGCTCATCGTTCTGTTCCCTCCCAATACACCCAGATACCCAATAGCATTTCACCTTTGCACATTCTGGGATCAATTTTCACACCATGTTTACTACAAGCTTACATGGAAAGCCAACCCCTCTTTTCCCAAGCTCTAAAAAGGACCTGGATTATAGTAAACTCCTTGTGGGTTTGCCATGTGTACAATAGTTACACAATATGGTAGGTGCATCATTCTTTTATGAAGTATGCAAACAGGACACAGAAATGAAGAGGCACAAACCTTCAAAGCAAAGGTTGAAACTGTGTGAAGAAAAAGTTCATTATTTAGGGCATGATATGTGCACAGGAAGCACAATCTCCACAGAGTAGATAGGTAAAACCACTCTAAAATTGCTCATATCAGTATCAATTAGTCAAATTGCATCCATTTTAGGTTTCACTTACCACTGCATTAGTGGATATTAGGCAAGCAGGGACAGTATAATCATGACAATAATTAAATAATTGTTAACCCATAGCATTGAACAGAGGATGCTGAAAAAAACATTTACATAAACCAAACAAGTATTATAAAGGTCACCTGCTAATTGATTACAAGAAGCCCTTTATTGTATATTGTTATTTAAAAAAGGGTATACACAAGCAGTGTTAACAGAGAGATAAAATGACAAACATCACCCGATAACCTATTACAAAACAGTATTAGATCTTGTAGCAACTGGGCTACCATCCTGTTTGTGGTCTGTGACCACAGCTGCATTCATTGTGAAAAGATATGTAAATGTAGTGTTAGGGTCACCCCTTGTTATATCAGTAGCACATGCAGTTGTCACATTATGGTCCTAATTCGCAGAAGTGTTTTATAATGGCAAACCCCCATTGAAAAACGGTCTGTGAATGAGGGCATATGTCTCAAAACCAAGAACAAATATATTTCAATCCCAAATACTCGCATAATATGAACTAAAACTGCTATGTTCAACTATGACACAATACCCACTGTTAAATCCAACCTCAGTACTGCCATTTCCACCATAAGGGAAGAACATGACTTTATTATAAGAACTACAGTGCTTCCTAAACGGTGAACAAATGTATTAGAAATCTGCATGAACAACTTAATATAGAAGGGACTTGCGTGAGAGATTACAGTTGAGAATTAAAGTCACATCATGCAGTGTGTACCTCATTTGCAGTGACAGAATTTTCCCAGAACTAGTGACAGAGTTGCTCATATTAATACTTGCATGTACTACAGCAAAGGACAAGCAGGTACAAATGTTTACTTATTACTGCTATGTATTTCGAAAAGTACATTTATATTATGGAAGTATATGGATGGCAAGAGGCCATTAACCATCCTCAAAAACCCATTAAAGAACACCCATTATACAAATGCTGTTAGAATAATAAATTTGACTTAATGAAGTGTAAGCAATAAAATGTGCAGCACACCTTGTGCCAAAGGATGTCAGTTGAGAGAATACACCTGCAGATGAAACCGTGAGAAAGAGTGACATTTTCATTGAGAAATTGGCAGAGCAAGAAATGTCAAAAGGCCAGTGCAGTATGTAAATCTACAATATGACACTCTTGAACCGTTAGCTAAAATATAGGAGAACGCTCCAATGACAGAAGAGAATTCATGGAGACTAGCAGGATTTTCCATTTACAGTGCTAAGCTTTGGTGGTTACATGATAGACCTTTAATGGTTGTCAAGGCACACAAACATTACTTCATCTGTATGCAACATTAGTTCATCATTTATATAGAACCATGTTCCCATGTGTGGGGGGTCAATGCGCTTTGTGGTTGGAACATCTTCTGGGACCGAATGCTAGTTATGGGAAAAGTTCTAAGAGTATACTTTAAAATGTGTGTGTCCAGTAAGCAGCCCAAGAGGTCACATACATGAACGGCTGCTATCGGTGGTCAAGACAGAGTGCTAGTACAGGAGACTCAATGTGTGCCCAGCTAGACCGAATTTGTCATAGGTTGTCGCTGTATAATAATGGCAGAGGTGTTGAGGCAAGTTTGGGTTTTCAGTGCGAGAGGTTACTTTAGCAGCTAGACAGAATTTGACATAGGTGTAGCTGCCTTCTAGAGTGCATGGATGGAGAGCCATGACTGGAGCCGATGTCCACAGACGTGGTACATTTACACATACCTTAAGCTCGGACGGAGTTTGTCTTCGATGTTGCTTTGTCAGATTTCTTTCATTGTGGTCCAGTTACTCCTAAGTCTCCAAAGGCGATAGGCTGGTTGTCTGAGTGCATCTTCTAGTAGGGGCAGAATGCTACCATGGAGTCTCTGTTATGTTAGGTAGTGGATGGGTTTCTACCTTAATGTTGTCATTCAATCCTCTCAAGTCTATAAATAGTTTTACTGTTCTGTCTTTGTAGATGACAAGATGCACAGGTACTAGCAAGCCGCAAGGAGAAGGCCAGAGGACAAGGCCTGCACTCCTCTTTGCAGCTCCGCTGCGAGTGCCTCCATCAGCTGTGCTCGATCAGCTGGCAGCAGAATTCCATCTGCTTTTCGGAGCGCCAGCTGATCTCGCGCACATCGCGAAGGCCCCCGCCTTGGAAGGCATGGGCACCGACAAAGCAACTTTTGAATTTGGCGCCGAAACGACGCCGCTTCCCGCCCACAGCCCGCAGCCTCATACGGCTTCCCGCCCTGCCGGCTCCACCCCCCCCACCATAAAGAGAGGCGGGGCTCACCGCCAGGCGAAGCCGCAAGGAGAAGGCCAGAGGACAAGGCCTGCACTCCTCTTTGCAGCTCCGCTGCGAGTGCCTCCATCAGCTGTGCTCGATCAGCTGGCAGCAGAATTCCATCTGCTTTTCGGAGCGCCAGCTGATCTCGCGCACATCGCGAAGGCCCCCGCCTTGGAAGGCATGGGCACCGACAAAGCATCTTTTGAATTTGGCGCCGAAACGACGCCGCTTCCCGCCCGCAGCCCGCAGCCTCATACGGCTTCCCGCCCTGCCGGCTCCACCCCCCCCACCATAAAGAGAGACGGGGCTCACCGCCAGGCGAAGCCGCAAGGAGAAGGCCAGAGGACAAGGCCTGCACTCCTCTTTGCAGCTCCGCTGCGAGTGCCTCCATCAGCTGTGCTCGATCAGCTGGCAGCAGAATTCCATCTGCTTTTCGGAGCGCCAGCTGATCTCGCGCACATCGCGAAGGCCCCCGCCTTGGAAGGCATGGGCACCGACAAAGCATCTTTTGAATTTGGCGCCGAAACGACGCCGCTTCCCGCCCGCAGCCCGCAGCCTCATACGGCTTCCCGCCCTGCCGGCTCCACCCCCCCACCATAAAGAGAGACGGGGCTCACCGCCAGGCGAAGCCGCAAGGAGAAGGCCAGAGGTCAAGGCCTGCACGGTGTCCAGTCATAATGTCGAATACAATAATATCGAAAGTCAAAATGTCGAAAAAAAAATTTCGAAAATAAAAATGTCGAATTACAAAAATGTAGAATTTTTTTCGACTTTTTTTTCAAATTAGTGTTTAAATAAATAATTAATTAATTATATTTTATAAAACATATTTTTTTTAAATGATTAAAGGTATATCCATGGTGAGTGGGGGGGATGGGGAGGAGGGGGGGGTTGGGGTAGGGGTTTGGGATGGGGTTTTTTAATAATTAATTATTTAATTAATGTTTTATTAAATACTTTTTAAAAAAAAATTAAAGGTATATCCATGGGGGGTGTTGGGGGGATGGGGAGGAGTGGAGGGTTGGGGTAGGGGTTTGGGATGGGGGGTTGAGGGGGGACCCCCCCAATAAAAAACGTTAGTATATGTGATATTTTACAGTTATTTTAACATTGGTTTTTCGATTTTTTTTCGACATTTTATTTTCGAATTAATGACTTTTTCTATTATATGTATGTGTTTTCGACATTTTTGAATTCGACATTTTTTTTTCGACATTTTTGTAATTCGACATTTTTTTTTCGACATTATGACTATAAACCGGCCTGCACTCCTCTTTGCAGCTCTTCGCTGCTCGAAGTCTGCCGTTTACCACGGACTCTTGCTGGAACCACAAGGTAAGGAGTCCCGCACTCCGGAACTACCCCACACACTCGCAAAAAGGCGAGACCGTCTACGCACACGTACTCTACCTAGCGTATTGGTCACTCTGCCCATCGCCACAAGTGCACGCAATGCACGACTACAGTCGAGAACCTTACCTACAACTAACCGAAAGGCCACCTCCCCAGTACTGCATCTATACCACAAACTAATCCACACAAGGAAGCTGACCCCACTTATCAAGCACCACCGTGAGCCATTTGCATTGGATACACTGTCTAAGACTCTTGTTAATGTGTCACTCACACGTATGAATGAAATTACCGCTATTTGCAATTCTTCTACCAATGCCTTGCTACCTAATGATGCAAATGCCACTTTATCTGTGTCTATGACCCCAGAAAACATGCCCCCCACTGGTTTGAATGAAATTACCGCTATTTGCAATTCTTCTACCACTGCCTTGCTACCTAATGATGCAAATGCCACTTTATCTGTGTCTATGACCCCAGAAAACATGCCCCCCACTGGTTTGAATGAAATTACCGCTATTTGCAATTCTTCTACCACTGCCTTGCTACCTAATGATACAAATGCCACTTTATCTGTGTCTATGACCCCAGAAAACATGCCCCCCACTGGTTGGAATGAAATTACCGCTATTTGCAATTCTTCTACCACTGCCTTGCTACCTAATGATGCAAATGCCACTTTATCTGTGTCTATGACCCCAGAAAACATGCCTCCCACCGGTTTGGATAGGCCACCCCCGACCATCAATGTCACCCCTGAACCGCACCTCAAATGTGCCCTCATCAACGCCCGCTCCATCAATGCGCATGCACTAGACATCCACGACCTTATTACCACCCTAGATCTAGATCTTCTAATGGTCACCGAAACTTGGCTACATGAAGCCTCAGGCCCCGCCCTATCCCTCGCTCTCCCACCTGGCTATGCCATCACGAGACAAGATCGCATGACCACTGGAGGCGGTGTCGCACTCATAGCCAAAGACTCAATCACCATCAGAAGGGCTGACAAAACTATCAACAATAACAGCGACTACCTTCAATTAAAACTCACCATCTCGCACCAATGCACCATCACCCTACACCTCATCTATCGACCACCAGGCCCCCTAGGAGACTTCCAGGCCTCCATCACCCACCTCCTGGCGGACAACCTCAAAAAGTCATCCAAAGCCATTCTCCTTGGAGACATCAACCTTGGCCTGAATGACGCCAAAGACCCTACAGCCAAAGCACTTGGCACAGCTCTAGCCACCCTAGGATTCGTCAACACCATCAACAACCCCACACACGCCCTAGGCAGATCACTAGACTGGATCGCCCACCACAATTGCCCCATCACAGTCACGGGCAACACCCCCACCCCATGGTCCGACCACCACACCATCACCTTTAACATCCCCACCACTACAACCACATCCCACCCCCCTCCTCCCTTGCCTCCTGCCCTTACAAGGAGTGCCCGTCAACTGACCAAAGAAAGACTCCTACCCTTCTTACAGGGACCTGCCTTCACAGCCCCATTCTCCAACGACCCGGAAACTCTGGCAAAAAATGATGATACGGCCATCACAGCAGCAATCAATACCATCGCCCCACTTAAACTTCGGAAAACCAAACCCACTAGACACGCTAATGCGTGGTTCACCCAAGACCTTCTAAAACTACGCTCCGACAAACGGGCAGCATTAGCTCTTTGGCAAACATCACGGGATGAGAAAGACAAACTCAACTTCAAATCCCTTGCAATTAATTACAAGAAAGCCATCATTAAAGCCAAAGCTAAATCCTTCGAAGAGAGAATTGCTGAGGCCAAGTCAAACACCAAGGAAATGTTCGCCATTTTCAGGGAACTTGAGAACCCCACACCCACCCCCCAAAACTTCACTAAGGACAAAGAATGGTGTGACAACATCCAAACAGCCATGCGCAATAAGATCAGCTCTCTCCAAGCCAAAATCTTGAACACCAAACTAACACTCTCCACCCACACTACACCCTCCCCACCACCACTGCCCCCATCACCCACTGAGGCCCCACCCACCTTCTTGTTTAAAACCATCCAAGAAAACGACATGATCAACATTATGAAAAACATAAAACCCTGCAATTGCAAAGGCGACCCCTGTCCTGCCTCCATCATCAAAGACTGCGCAGACACCTTAGCCCCTTTTCTAACAGCCTTCGTCAACGCCTCCTTCACCACTGGGAGAGTCCCCGCCTGCCTAAAGGAAGCATGGGTCCGACCCCTCATAAAGAAACCCACACTTGACCCCACCTCCACTAATAACTACCGCTCCATTACCACTGTCCCTTTCCTCCTCAAGATTCTAGACAAAGCAGCCTACCTGCAGGTCCAGCACTTCCTCGAAGAACAGAACCTCCTTGGACTGATACAATCCGGCTTTCGCCCTAGGCATGGGACAGAGACCGCCCTACTCGACCTAAAAAACCAAATGGACGATGCAAGGGACCAAGGCAAACCTGTCTTGCTCCTTCTCCTGGATCTGTCGGCAGCTTTTGATCTTGTAGACCACGACATCCTCTGCCACCACCTCTCCTCCACAGCCAACTTCTCTCAAGAAGCCATTACATGGATCACCTCCTTCCTCCAAGGCAGGACCATGCAGGTCTTCTCTGACCTAGCCACTGCATCACCCTCTATCATGCTATGTGGGATGCCCCAAGGCTCCTGCCTCTCCCCCACCCTCTACAACATCTTCACCCGCCCCCTCTTCCTCATCCTTGACGCCATGGGCATCTCTTACACCAACTACGCCGACGACACACAGATCCTTCTCACTCTGACAGGCGACTATGACACGGACTCTGCTACCCTCAACAACATCTACAACACAATTCAAATGTGGATGGCTATCAACGGCCTCTGCCTTAACTCCGACAAAACTGAGCTCCTACTCGTAGGCTCCCCTGACACCATCAAGAAACTTGACGCTCAGTTCAGCCATTTCACCATTGACTCAATCACGATCCCAGTACTTGACACGGTAAATACACTAGGCGTCTACTTAGACTCCAATCTATCCATGACCAGACAAGTAAACGCCATTGCCTCCTCGGCCGCTTACCATGCAAAACTCCTTAACGCAATCAGACCTTATCTGTCAAAAGACACCTGCACTAACATAGCCAGGGCCATAACCGGCTCGCGACTTGATTACTGCAATATTCTTTTCCTTGGGACCTCCAACAAAAATCTTGAGAAGCTCCAAGTAATACAGAACAGTGCCCTACGCGCTGCACAAGGCATTGCCAAGAGAGAGCACATCACCGCTGCCAGAAAAGCTTCCCACTGGCTCCCCATAAAGGAGAGGATCCTATTCAAGGCTCTAAGCATCACCCACAAATGTGTCCATCTTGCCGCCCCAATGTACCTTTCGCAGAGGATCCACCTGGTCTCCTCCACAAGACCCACTAGATCACCCTTTGCCAGCATGCTCTCAGTACCCAGGGTAAAAAGGACCAGAGCAGGGGGCTCCAGTTTCCCGTACCTCGCTGCCGTACACTGGAACACCCTCCCTAGCTCCCTGCGCTCTGAACCCTCACTGACCGCCTTTCGGAAAACCCTGAAAACGACCCTGTTCATCTAACAATTACATGACCTAGCCCTCATAATTGTATTGTATGGGGTATTATGTGATATATCTGATCACAGGTACTGCCTTACTGTAACCCAAGGCACAACCTGCTCACATTGTAACTAAGTCTACCTTGCAAGTAACAGTGCCACAATACTACCCACTCTGTACCTTCTACTTCCTCAAACATGTTCTGTTTAACCATGTTGTGAAACGTAGCTAGCAAAGGCCCTACAAGCCCTACATGCACCTTTCGGGCTGTGCCTTTGAATGGCTTAGCATTTTCTTTAAACCTGATGTTCTGCTGATATCCCTTCAAGATTTCGATCAACCTCTGGGAATTGCACTATAATACCTTGCACATATAAATTATATTCAATGATCATTATTCGATCCTTGCCACCAGGTTTCAAACCTATTCTGAATTCTGCCTGGTGTCTCTACATTAATATTGGTGGACCCTTATCCATGACATTCAACTTTATAACTATTTCCCACTCGTTACATTTACTTTTTCCCACAAACCATCCTAGAATTTCTAGTAGATGTCCTGGATAGGCACATGGTGCTCTCATGACTGGATAAAGTGCTTCTACTCTTTCTTGTAGTCCATCTATGTACATTCTCTGAGGTTTTATTGAATGTAACGATCCTGAGTCTGCCATCAACTCCATTGCCACTCCTGCAATTTCAATTGTGCATATCGGTCTTACAATGTAAGAACATTCTGTGGAATCTTCATCTTGATCCCACATTATCAATACATCCTTCCTGTGAAACTTCTCACACTTCGCTTAGACTGAAGTTTCTGCAAACAGCTCTGACATGTCTTGTATTATCATTGCTAATTCCTTCTTGTCTCTCTTAAAAAATAAACTTCTTGTTTTTTCAATACCTGCACACCTTGGCTATGTGTCCTGTTCTTCTGAATATGTTGCATATTGTATTCATTGCTTGGCATGCATTTGACGTAGCAATATGGCCCATTGCGCCATGTCTATAGCATCTAATGTTGCTGTGCCTGTTCCATGGTAATTATTCCTTAGCAACCTTTTTATATACTTCCGATGATTTCTCTATAAATTTGGCTATTCAAATGACCCAAATGACCTCATTCAAAGACGTTTCTAACTCTTCCCAAATCCTTTCCCTGATTTGATCATTATTGGTTGGCACAATCAATGAATCTTGAAACACTGAGTTAAGAAACTGGCCAAAATTGGATCAGGCAGCTATCGCCCCTTAATAAGAGCATGGCTGCCTCCAAAATCCTGTCCGGGTTCCCTGAATAGGGAAATACCGGCCCATTCTGACTTTGCAGGGCCCGGTATTTCCTCCTTCAGGGAACCCAGACCAGGTCATTCCCCATTCCCATTCGAGCCACCATAGGGCTCAATGGGAACTGGGCGGGAGCTAACAACGGGCCCGTTAATAATAGGGCGGAATGGGATTAACAGTGCCGGCACCATTAACGGCGCCGTTAATCCCTTACTGCCCACCTCGTAATGAGGTCCATAGACTTTGCTAAATGCTCTTCACACATCCTTCACGTTGTTGTTACTTTTGCTTTTACAGTGTACAGCGCAGTGCTCTTTAGCAGCTCAGCAATCAAAGACAAATGGGTGTGTTGATCCCTGTTGCCAAGGATGCTGTTGCATTCATTTCTCTTTCCTTGCCGTGTAGTGGATGTCAACTGAACCTGGCCGGTTCCTTTTCTAACGTGGTGCACAGTATCCTACTCACACAAACGGTAACCGTTTTTGTATGTAAACACCTGGTTGGATCTTCAAAGCTTAATTCCAAAGACACCAAACTAAGCAAATAATACTTTTCACTTGCTTTCAGTGTCACGTTATGATTCTTGGAGCCACACCAGAATCAAAGGACTTACAAATGTCATCGGATCTGATGATCAGGCTCCATCTCTCAAAGTGGTCAAGCTTTTCGTCACATATTTCTTTAATTATGTATTTATTTATTGTTTATTTTTTAAGCACTTATACGACAAGTAAAATTCTGTTTCAAAGCACCCACTTGGCAACAGGAAGGGAACATGGGATTGAAAAACAATATATACACTACAAGATAAAGACAAACCTACTAGTCCTTGTGAGTATTCAGAACGTGCAAGTGCAAAGAGAGAAGAGGCGAAGAGGTGGGGGTTAAGTGCTGGAGTGTCCATGCTTGTGTTTGAGCAGCAGATGTAAGTGCCAAGTATAGCAAGTGCTAAGGAGCATTTAGCTGCAATAGGTGGGTAAGTGCATGCCTACAGTGGCATAGGCCAATAGGTGCCAATGTAAGTGCTGTCTGTAGGCAGAAAGTGAGGAGATGGTTATGGGAGTTCAGGGCCATGAGGACACAAAAGGACCAAGGTCACCAATCACAGTGACTGTGAGGTTAGCAGAGAAGGGAAAAAGGGAATGAGAAAGTGAAAAGGAAATTCTTGAGGAGCTTCCGGAATTTCAGGAGCTCCGGCCCAAGAGGGAGCCAGCTAAAGCAATAGATCAGCCTCCAGCCCTCTGTTTAGTGAAATGCTTCACACACAGTGTTGGTACCATAGGAACGTACAGGTCTAGAGGGAGAATACTTAGTAACAGCAAGTTGCAGTATGGTCCTCTACCCCAGACGGCCTTTTGGATGATGAAGAGGGTTTTGAATTTAATTTGTGCAGCAACCGGGAGCCAGTGAAGAGTTTTTAGGGCAGGAGAGATCTGGTCCCTGGCCTTGAGGCCAAGGATACGACTTGCTGCCCTTTTCTGGATTAGCTGGAGGGATCATAGGGTGGAAGAAGGTAGATTGAGGAGAATGCTATTACTGTAGACAAGCCAGGAGAGAACCAGAGTTCTGGTAACACTGAGCTTCTGGGGGAAAGTGAGAAAACAGAGAATTCCTTCGAGAAGAAAGAGTTGAAAGTTGGACTTCTTGGCAATGCCCTGGATGTGAGTGAGGAAGGAGAGAGAGGAGGCGAAGGTAACGCCAAGATTTCTGACTTCAGATGAAGGAGAAAGGGACAAGGGGGAGAGCCCATGGAGGATGGCCGGAGTGAGGGGAAAAAAGAGGGAGCAGGGGTCCCAATACGAAGGATCGTATTCTTGCCGGCATTGAGGCAGAGATCATTGGAAGTGCACCAGCACTGGATGGCAGATATGCAGTCCGGGATGATGGAAGAAGCAAGAGATTCAGCAGAAAGTTTGAAAAAGGGTTGAGGGTCTTCTGAGTGGCACTGTACATTGGGGGAGAAGGAGGAAATGATGCATGCCACCGGAGCAAGGTAAGTGTTAAATAGCCAGTGGGAGAGGTTGGAGCCCTGGGGGACACCACAGGTGGAGAAGGAGGTAGGTTAGGAGAAGGCGCCCAGAATAACCTGGTTTGGACGGTCAGTTAGGAAATTGATCAGCCAGTCCATTGCCCACTCTGAGATACCAAGGTTATCATGGAGATGTTTTATGAGGATGGAGTGGTTGACTGTGTCAAAGGCAGAGGCGAGATCAAGTAGGATGAGGACAGCTGGAGAGTCGGAATCCAGGGATGCAAGCGGTTCTTCACGGGTGTTCAGAGGAGCAGTTTTCATGCCTCAGGATGCTCAGAATGCAGATTGATGGTCGTGGAGACCTCCATCAAGTTCAGTGTGTGAGGTAAGTTGGGGGAAGGCCAGCTTCTCCAGGAGTTTCCCAAGGAAGGGGTGACTGAAATAGGGCAGTAGTTAGCTGGGCAAATAGGGTCTGTTGAAGGTTTTTTTTTAGGAATGGATGCACAATGGAGTGCTTGAGGAAGGAGGGGAAAGATCCATTAGCAAAAGAGTGGTTGCAGAATTCAGCAAGAGCATGGGGAAAAGAGCCAAGGTTGTCCTTGATGGTTCTGGAGGAGCAAAGGTAAAGATGGTTCTGAAGGACACCTGATGTCACACCTCATCAGGTGTGACAGGGGAGATGGAGGAGAGAGAGAGGAAGAAAGAGGGTGGGAGCCAAAGCCATAGGAGGCAAGGGGGTGCGGAGGGGGTGGAGCAGAGGGTAGCAAGGTTGCTCAGGATGTCCAGAGTTTTAGTGGTGAAGTGTGTGTCCAGTGCATTGCGTTTCAGGGCTGCAGGTTTGGAATCGTACCAGGTATCACACTTAGAGGCAGGTTTCAGGTGGATCCTTCTGAATGGGACAAGAATGTCCACAGTGTTAATAATGGACAGGTGGAGGTTACTGAGAGCAGAGTCAGAGGTAGAGTCAAGGGTAGGGGAGAGGGGGAGATGAAGGTGGATGCGAAGGCAGCAGCTGACAGTCATTTCATCAGACAGATGTTCGTGAACAAGACTGGCAGGACTAGAGGAGGTGCTGTCAGAGGGCCAAGGGGATCCAGGTAAGAAGAGAGGAGAGAGTGGTCTGACCAGGAGAGAGGAGTGAACAGAGAGAAGAGAGTGAAAGATCTGAATGTATGAGGGCATCTTGAGTGTGTCCTGTCAAGTGAGTTGGTCCAGACAGGAGCATGGAGAGGGAGAGAGTGAGGTGCAGAGGTCAAGGAAGAGGGGGGATGCTGTCATAGAGTAGTACAAGTGAATGTTGAAGTTGCCCTATAGAAGGAGTTTGGAGGTGATAGTGAGTAGAGTGGAACAGAAATCATCCCATTCAGAGAGGAACAGGGTGGTAGTGCAAGGGTGCCTGTAGATAGTGGCAATGGTCTGAAAGGAGGAGGGAGAGATGACCAATTTGCAGACCAAGCTCTCAAAGGAAGAGGAAGGCTAAGTGGGTATAAGGGAGGAAGGAACCTACTCAGGTAAGATTAAGGCAACTCCACCGCCACCACAGTTAGCTTGTGGCTTGGAAATGATCTTATAACCATCGGGCAGAAGGGAGTCAAAAGCAGTGACTGAGCTGGTATTGAACCATGTCTCTGTAAGAGAGAGAAAGTTGAGGTCAACGGGTCCCATTATGACTCCCAAGGTAGTTGTGCCAGTAAAAACAGCATGGCTGCCACCGGAGTCATTTTTTCTGGTGCCTGGCAATGGGGATTTACTGGGGCATTACAGCCCCGGCAGTCCCGGTAATTGCCCTTTACCGGATGCCTAAAAAAATTATTCCCCATTCCCATTCGAGTCCCATTGGACTCAATGGGAATGGGGAGGACGGATGCACCGCACCATTCATGAATGGGACGGCAGGTGCTGCTCAAAGAGAAGGTGGTTGGGTTGATTACCCTGAACTAGGATAGTGCCAGTGTGGTAGACAATAATGATACAGTGTGATGATGAGAAGCCTTCCAAGAGAACTTCCCACTTTGTGCCACCATTAATTGAAGGGGACGTGAAAGGGGAGAGAGAAGAGATAAGTGGAGGAGTCCATAGAACCACGGAGGGGACATAGAAAAGGATATCAGTGAAGACCTGTCTGGAAGTTGCGCTGACAAAGGTGTCTGCAATGGGTAGGTCAGAGTTGGCACTGAGGATGTTTCTTAGTGCATTTTCACTCCAGACTTAATGTGAGAGGGAGGGTAGGTGATAGTGCAGACGTTAGAGAGGATATGAGAGATTGCAAGTGCCATCAGAGTGGCAGAGGACAGTTGAAGGGAAGAGGCATGGCTGTACTGCACAGTCCTAGCCCAAACTCACCAGGTTGCCTAACAGTTATAAGAATGACACAAACATGTGATGCAATATGTGGGGGGGAGTTGCAAACACACACACACATAGGTTTGAAAATCAAACTGGGGACAAAAATGCAAAGAAGAAGAGGAAGATTGGGTCAGGCAGAAAGTCAGAGTGAGACAGACAGTTAAGTTTCAGGTTTGTTGGTGAAGGAGGCAGTGGAGGACTTTAGCCATCACTCACTTAACGATATGGGCAGAGCGTGGTGGTGCAAGGGAACACGTTTTTGTGGGCACTGGCTGCATTGGTAGGCTCTTCATGATTCTGTGGAAAAAGGTGGGTGCCTTCCAGCCCTCCTTGGCCAGGACAGGCACAGACAGGGTCTTAGATGTGTGCCTTCGATGGAGGGGCTGGCTGCCTCCTGCCGGTGCCTCGGATTGGCTAATAAGGGCTGAGGCAGCCAATTCCAGAGTGGGCAAGCTTGCAGGCTGTGGATGGCTTGTCGGTCCTAGGCAGGGGAGGCCATCTTAGAGAATGTTGAACTACTACAATAAGCAATAATGCTGAAAAAGGTGTTTGCCCACTGGAAGATTGTAGACCTTCACGATGCTCCCAAATAGGAGTGTGTTGCTACTAAATTAGTAGTCCTTCTTCTGAGCCTTTTTTAAATGTGTCACATGCTCAGCTGTGAATTTTTGATTTAATTGCTGTTTGTTCCCCACACCCAGTGACAAAGCCTAACGGGGCTTACCTTTTCATGTATCCCGGCAATTCAGCCCCAACAGATCCAGATGGAGGGAGGTGGTGGTGGGAGCACGATGATTGCCCATCAGTTTTCTCCAGCAGAATCTTCGCCAAATACGTTTTCTGAGTCACCATTGTTCATAAGGTCCTGGGTTTATTCATTCAGGTTACAATATGTTACAACCTCCTCCTCCCTCCTCGACCAACTCTTATCCATTTCAAACATACTGATTCCAGAACAGAAAAATGATGACCTTTCATTGCACTCATCTCACGCAGAGATGAGATCACAACATAAACTATGTTTGTTTTATTGTTCAAACTCAAAAACTCTCAATATAAAACGTGTTATATGAAAAATGCCATCATAAGGGACATCTATAGGCAAATGGCTACAGATGGCTATCGTTAACCAAATCTGCCGATTTGGTCCATAACATTGCAATGAATTAGATCATATTATCTCTGCCTCTTGGCTAAAGTTGTTTAGTTGAACATACATAAGTCACAGGGTGTGGCAGAGCATATGAGGTATACCACCAGATGTTTGTTCTGAGATGAGTGGGCTGCTAGACAGCTAAATTTAAAAAAAAGTCCCAATACCAGCAGATGCTTAGGCTACAAACATTGAAAGATCAGCTTTCAGTGACTGTACTTTAAAGGGACTGTGTCTAATTTGTCAAGAGGAGGCAAATTTACTATTTGTATACATCCATTTTGAATGCAGTATCAGGTGACTTTGTCTGCTAGTTTGGATCTTCCTGAAATTATTGTTTGTTCTTAACTTAACCATATCTACTGATGCACAGATATTCAGGAAGACAAACATTCAGGAAAGATGTAAACTCAGCATATCTGTGCATCATTACTCTGTCAACTAAACTAAAGAGCCTGTACAGAGGAGCCTGATGTACATTTTGCAGTGCAAATCAGAATGATAAGACACAACAGGGATCATTTATAGAGGCATGGCAAATACAGAAAATGTGGTCATGTACACATAACACAAACAAACATTTTGGTAGAGCAGACTTCCCTGTTTTTGTTCTAGAAATAACCGTGCTAACAGCTACCATGGAAATCTCCTAAATGATCCTGGCAGATTGCTCAGTTTCCACATGGTGTGCAGGCACATTCTTCAATGTCCGTAGAATATTTTGTGTCTGAATAAAGAAAGAGAAATAATATTGAAACTATAAATCATGATGAGCTCAGGAAAAGCAAACTCTACTGCACATTACATACAACACTATGTATCAAATCTATAACATAATCTTATTTCAGTAGATTTATGAAGTCGCATGTAATTTCTTTTTGATATCATAAATCAGTACTACATTGTGCCATGTAACATACATCTGAATTCAAGTCTGAAACGTTTCACACATAAATATGTTGCATTCTGTAATAGAGTGCATGTGCAAATGGCATCAACCTTTACCACAAAACTCATACACAATTGTGTTATTTTTTTAATATGGTGCTACTCCTACAGAGCGTAAACATCAATGTTCTGCAAGTCTAGCGACATATTCATAAAAAACAAGTTTGTATGGGTTTTGTGATAAGGTTTGATGGTGCTTCCATATGCACAGTGCCAGTTTGGTTTGTGCAAGGGGATATTTCAGTATGGGAGGGGGAGGTCAGTGTGTGTGTTTTGCCTTCGGCGGGAACCTTGGGTGTCCCCGCCTAGGCTCCAGAGTGTCTGGGCGGGCAGCCAGGAAGTGTGGGAGGAGCCTTCCACCCCCTGTCCTTTGTCTGTTAGAGTGCCTGAATAGGACCAGCTCCCACAGGGGGTCTGGCTGTCCTGATTGGACAGCCAAGCAACCCTTTCTATAAAATGCTGAGAGAAATTGCAGAGAGCGAGGTGCAGAGGTCAAGGAAGGGGGTGGATGCTGTGATAGAGTAGTATAAGTGAGTGTTGAAGTGTTGCACAGACATTTCAGAGGGGTGCATGCTCAAACTGTATAAAAGGTGGGGCTTCTGGAGTGAAAAGCAAGTCGACCACTGGAAGCTGAAGTAACTGAACAAGAGGGCGACCAGAGATGCCTGCAGACCCTTTGCAACACAGTGAAGCGACCAATGCTGTCCTGACACCGTTTTATGTGTGACAGAGGAGCTCCGAAGACGACAAATCCTTCCCTTTGTCTGGTGGAACAACCAGTCCCAAGACAAACTTTGAATTGAGCAATCTCCTGTGGACCAAGGAATTACCAGAACTTCAGAACCCCAATACCAGGAGAACTGCTGCCCATTTCGAGTGGAAAGGCCAAATCCATCCAAATCTTTGCTGAACCCCTCCAGAGATTCCATCCAACTCACTCAGACCCTCTCATCAGAGTGTGGGACTGTAGTAAGTGAATGTGATTGACCGGGGAATCCATATCCTTTGTTGGTGCTGCAGAAAAAGCACCAAAACTGCAGATTGAATCAAAAAAGTTTCTGAAAGTCATGCCCAGACTGCTGCTCAGAGATCCCGTCCATTGTCCTACCTTCAGTCATCAGACCAAGGAATCAGGAGGTCTGGTTCAGAGCTGCAACATTGCACAGCATCCAGCAGAAACATTTTCTTCAAACCTAAGGTACTGTGGGGAAAAAGGTATTGCTTACCTGATTCCAAGAAGTCGCTCCAGAGTGTTGGAGTGCACCCAGAGGTGTTCAAGGTCACCCTCTCTTACCTCTGACTCATGTTGCTGCTTGTGTCCCTTCATCAAGACCTTAACAGGTCTCCCTTGTTAGTTGGTCACTTGCTGCTCCTATAACACTAGATACTGAAGAAAAAAAAATCCCTGGGACTCTTTGTATTCTGATGCTTGTAAATACTTGAGCCTCCTCCGAAATGCCTTTAGCTAGGGTCGTGTTTTGGGACTTAAAAGACTTACTGGGCAAAGAAACTCTCTCTAGATCCTTGAACCAAGCTAACGTTACGCTAACTAACAATTTTCCTCCATTTAAGTGACTTTATTATATGTGTTTGCAGAGTAAATGTATTACCCTATGAACTGTTAGACTCCACAGGTGCACATAATAACCGATAATATGATACAATTGTTTTTTCCCTTTCAAATAATGATATAAATGTATCCGCGAACAAATGGAAAAGTGAAAGTGCCCTTTGAAGTGTATTCTCAGGTATTCAAAGTGTTCTAGTGTAAACGTCTAAAGTAGTTCAAGTGATTCTGGTGTGTATATATAATAAATATATAATTTTATATAAACTATACGTGTTGTTTGGTGTGCTTGTCTAGCTAAGGTTCAGTGTTCTTACCTACAGCTCACAGGTTCCTCTTAAGATAGGCCTGATGGCTCTGCAACTGTACCAAGGTCCTGAGTTAGTACAGACTGATAGAGTTGGAGATCTTCAAACCACTGGGATAGCTGACTAAAGTCTTACTACCAGTAGGACTTTATGAAAACTCCCATAACACTGGTGTTACACTGGTGTGATGTTTGTATGATGTCTATGTTGGATTACATTCATTCCTGTTTGTATTCCACTCAAAGGTCACTATCATGTAAAGTACTAACACTACGTGCACAATGGAAAATTAAAAAGCAGAAACTCTCATATATCTTACTGTTGAAAAACAAAGAAGTGTGCAAAGATAAAAGTCTTAGTTCAAAAGGAAAAAAAAAAGCTGAGTTAATCCAAAACTTGTTGGATTACCAAACTGCAAGTATGCCTATAACCTCTACTTCCAGAATTGATCTAGAAGATAATGATTGTAAGAGTGTAACTTTTAGCCCTCAACTTCCAGAAAATTAGGTAGATGATGAGATGGAGGAAAATGGAACTGCTGATCCAACTCATAGGGGGTCATTACAACCCAGGCGCTAATTGCGCCAACTTTACCACCATGGTGTAAACTATGTTTACACCATGGTGGATGGTGGATTTACCGCCCCATTCCAAGGTGAGTGGGGCGGTAAATCCCCATTTCCCATTTTCCCTTCCCCATTCCCATTTTTGCCCCACAGGGCATAATGGGAGTGGGGAAGGCGCTAATTACGCCACCGTAAATTACGGTGGCGTAATTAGCATCATGGCAGGTTAGCGCCATGGATTTTAACGGCTGCTAAAAGCAGCCGTTAAAATCAGAATAGGCGTTAAGGGTTAACGACGGCGTTAACCCTTAACGCCTGGGTCGTAATGAGGCCCATAGTCCTCTAACCTCACCCGTACCTGTACCTAACATGTCAGCTGAGCTGGTTCTAGAGATAGAGACAATGAAATTGCAACTTGACTTTAGAAAACTGTAGATTCCATCTGAAATAAGAGACAAAGAAATACCAGGACCACATAGAAAAAGAGCAAAAAACATGCAGAAGGGGAACAATGGAAATGACACCCTCACCCCATACATCACCAAAACACAAGGATACCGACAACAACGTCACTGAGATATAGAAGAGGAGCCAGAAGAAGTCATGGACTCGATACGAAACATAGCCGATCTACTCAATGATGAAACAGACTGTTAGGCAGAACCACCTGCAATGCCCTTTGGGAACACTACAGGCAATTAGAACTACAATTGTAAGCAAGATTTCACCTTTGGTACACGCCTGTACTATACAGTAAAGTGGTAGTGATGGCTGAGCAGCCAGACTTATCTCAAGTGTTATCCCTTATCCCTAGCACTGAAGCCCGCCAAAGGCCTATGGACAAAGGGACCAAACCTGGTTTGGCGCACAGAGACAAACACAAGAAGGAATTTTCCTAAAAGAAATGGCAAAAAAAGATGACCAGAGTCTGTATTTACAGATTGGTCTCGGGGCCATATTGAAAAACATGGCTGACCCGATTTTTAGCTACCGTTTTTGAGGTCGGGAAAAATCACAGTAGTTGATCTAAACCACTGCCACCAGCCATTTAAAATAGGAAAATGTAACATTTTACTGTTACATGAGTGTTTTGACTCAGGGGAAGCTAAGTAACCCCTCCAGCACTCTATAAGAAGATAGTGTGTGCTCGGTCAGTAAATTTGAAAAGACTAGTAAAGCCAATTTAACTTTAGATGCTCTGCGATATGATAGTCAGTCCCAGAGAAGGTATTTAAACCTTGGGGAGTCTGAAAGACATCCCTGTGCCACTGCACTGAAGGTGCTGGGTGACAAACAGAAGAAGATGATGCCAGTGGAGTTGTTTTTAAACTCCATAACCAAAGAACATAAAAGTAAAACACATTGAAAATGAAAAGTTCAAAGCCCCAAAATATAGCAAAAGAGCTGGAGGGCTCTAAGGTAGAGGGAATTTAGCACTTGTGTGAGAAATCTTCCTAACACAGACCCTACAAACTACATCCTGAAAATAATGAGGAAACCAGCCAACATGACCACACTAACATGAAAGCAACTACAAAACAGGGCACTATAAAAAAAAAAGACACTGCAGTCTGATCAGCAGAAGATCAATTTCCAAATATGATACAGTGATTTGCGAACTACACTACAAAAGTGGAATTCACATCCTATTCATCACAGAAACCTAGTTATATGGCAACCTTCACAGAAGCCATCACAAACATGATCACCTGATAATCCTCAGGGGTTTCAACATGTGGTTTGAAGAGAGCAGAAACTCACAGAAATCCCTAATAAAGTAGCTTGAGATAATGAGACTACGTCAGATGGTTAAAACGAACAACACACACGGCAGGACATACTCTTGATCTAATCTGCGCCAACAAAAAACTGACCGCAATGGCGCCACCAATACAATTATTTTATTTTTATTGGGTTATTATAACGTGCCTAACACCGTACATAAGTTCGGTTTCTGAGCGCGGATATGCAATTGGAACCTCTGTTGCTCTGCGTGGTCTTGCTTCCAAGACCAACGCATTGCCCCTGTGCTATCCTCCGTTCACGTATTATTGAGCAACCACCTCATTATTCTTTTTATGATCCAACTACCATACAATGCATCCAAACAGCCTCAAAAGCTCCCCAGTCTGGAAAACAAACTGAAAAACTGTCAAAAGCAGTCAGTAACTTAGAAGAACAATTGGATCCTCAAAACCATCGAGCAAAACCTGGGACACAACTGACGAAAAAGCAGATGTAAGTCAAAAGAATAATTTTTCAAAAACAAATCTGAGCATCCAAAAAGGAAACTCTCAAAGCCAAAAAGTAATACTACGACAACCGGATCAAAAAGCTACCAACAGTCAGAAAGAACTATTCAACATCATAAACAAGATGAGCAATTCCCCTGGATGCAACAACACGCCAGTACCTATAGAAAAATGTTGTTATGATCTTGCAGACCATTTTAAGTACAAAATCATTGACATACACTGGATCATACAAAGTAAACCAACCGATCAGGCTGTGCACCACCCCATACCTACCCCGGGACCACGAAACAGGCTACAAAGCTTTGCACAAATATGAATAGAGAAATTCCCCAACGTGGTGAAAATAAGCAACAATGCAGGCTCCCCAATGGACCACTGCCCATCTGACATCTATAAATCAATCCTTACATAGGACATGACATTGGAATGCTTCCTAAACCTCTACAACCTATCAATCTCATCAGGGGAAAGTACCGTGAGCATTAAAATCTGCATACATCAAACCTCTCCTCAAGGATACAACGGGTGATGTGAAAGACCTTTCAAACTACAGGCCGATGTCAAACATTCCCTAACCAGCTAAACTATTAGAACCTTATGTCTATGAATAAACATTGGAACACATAGAAAATCACCATCTATTGAACCAGGCACAAGTTGGCTTCAGACCCATGAGAGGGACGGAGACAGCACTTCTCTCTATATGGGACGACCTAAAGATCAACACAGACTAAAAATAAGAAGCTTGCCACTGATACTACTCAACCTCTCTGCAGTATTCGACCCAGTCAGCCACAACATCCTCATCAATAGACAGGAGGAACTAGCGATCACTGACACAGAACTGCTCTGAATTAAATCCTTCTTGTCTGAAAGGAAAGAACCAGTCTGGATAAAACCATTAAAATCCACACCATGGGACACCACCTGTGGAGTACCCCAAGGATCCTCGCAATCCCCACTCTTCTTCAACATCTACATGACAACACTAATTAACCACATCAAAAGAAACAGCTTCATGTGCTACAACTATGCAGATGACACCCACATCATCTATAAAATTGGAAATGAAAAGGAGAGAACACAACGCTAATAGGCCCAAGAAACTCTACCAATGGATGAACACTAACCACCTCAATATCAAGCTGGCCAAGACAGTGATCATGATTACATCCAAAAGCCTAGGAAGCAACTAGTACATCCCATGGCCCACTTATCTGGGAACAACACCCACTCCATCCAAAGTTGTCAAAAAACCTCAGATTCCTAATAGACAATAAGATAACCTTAGAACCATAAGTAAACATGATAATCAAGAAATGCATCTTCCATTTACTCACGATCCAAAAGATCCTACCATTCCTCTCTGTCAGACACAAAACACTGGCCATCATCTTCCTCATCATGTCCAGGATAGACTATGCCAACAGCCTATACTTCGGTATGCCGGACTATCTATTGAAGAAACTCTGTCTGCAAAACGCGGCTGCCAGACTACTCCTAAAACTCCCAGGAGGCACCACATCATTCCAGTGATAAATATGCTACATTGGCTGCAAGTCAAAAAATCATGATTACATCCAAAAGCCTAGGAAGCAACTAGTACATCCCATGGCCCACTGATCTGGGAACAACACCCACTCCATCCAAAGTTGTCAAAAAACCTCAGATTCCTAGTAGACAATGAGATAACCTTAGAACCATAAGTAAACACGATAATCAAGAAATGCATCTTCTATTTAGTCACGATCCAAAAGATCCTACCATTCCTCTCCTTCAGACACAAAACACTGGCCATCATCTTCCTCATCATGTCCAGGATAAACTATGCCAACAGCCTATACTTCAGTATGCCGGACTATCTATTGAAGAAACTCTGTCTACAAAACGCAGCTGCCAGACTACTCCTAAAACTCTCACGAAGGGACCACATCATTCCAGTGATAAATATGCTACATTGGCTGCAAGTCAAATCACCTTCATCAACAGGTGAGGGGCAGAATGTATATAAATAAAATCGTAAACCATACATAATGAAAAAACTTGGTAGATCAGCATTCTCTTGTCTAGCCGCTAAACTGTGAAACTCCCTCTGCAAGGAAATATGAACCACGAAGGACTATCTAAAATTCAGAACATTTCTAAAAACATGTGTTTAACTCAGAACTCTAGCCTGGGTGGTGGTGGCCACAGCTGCACCTGCAGCTACCACTACCCTTGGGCATGTGGCAGTCGATGAAACAGACTGCCGGGTCACATGGGTGCCAGTGCCAGATGCAAGAGCTGCACCTCCCGGAACCACAGGGGGTGGTGGCATGACTGCACCAACATGTGGCAGAACATCCTACCAAAGTGGCACACCCCTGCCACTTCCCCCTCAACAGCCACCATGGACACCCTGGAGTCCCCCTACTCCCTGGTCAAACTGGCCACATCCCTGACCATGCCTGCCACATGGAGGAAGACCAGCTGAGGCACCCCTCACCTTTCGGGCCTCCCAACCATGGCACAAATGTAGTAGTGCCAATGGGAGGTGTACAAGACAATTGTCCTGGGCAATTAGGGTGAACGGGGTGGGGTACTAGAAGTTAACAGCACCCCTGTGCGCCTGCAGGGCTGTATGTGACCCCGGTGATAAAGTGACAGGTCACGCAGCGCTCAGGTACCCCAAAACTGCAGTAAAACTGTGCACGCAACCCCCGATAGCCCACATGTGTGGAATTAACCTCCCGCAGTACGCAGTGGCATCCAGGGACATGAAAAACACATACGCGTGGAACACGCATGCTACTATGACCTCGAAAATGGGTACGCAATAGACAGGGGGACCAGCAGTGGGAAAAATAGCATGCGCGACTCACCGTCTGACTAGCATGGTAATGAAAAACACGCGTAGCCAATACCCCCACCAAAAGAAGAGATACGTCCTAGATCCGCTGTGAAGTAGTGATGGCGTGTGAAACAACCAGAAGTAGCAACACACATGTTGGTCTCCACGAAAAGCAAGTACAGCAAACTGCTGGCCCCGCTCACCTTTAACCCGTGCTGAGGGTAATGCCTGCACGCATCACGTCACTTATGTTCTTAGGCCCTTTCCTTGAATTACATGCATTAACATTCGGATGTGCTGTTTTTTCACGTGCTGACTCACTAAGCACCCGTGCCCAGGGAAACGCCTGTGCATGTTACGTCACATACACGCTTACGCGCTAAGGCCCTTTCCTCGAATTACATGCTGACATGCTGTTTTTTCACGTGCCTATTCACTCTGCATAAAGCTGGCCACGCGACAACACACGGAAGACCACGCTCCTGCCCAGAAGGCCATTTACCTGCCCCCAAGATCCCCGGGGTGCCTCCTACAAGCCATCCGCTGCTGCCGGCCTGCCTGCCTGCTGCCAACAGTGCCCTGCCATTTGGTGTCTGCTCATCAGCCATCTGCAGAGGTCCAGTTGCTGTGACCACCCCTTCTGGAACAGAAGACTCTCGACTGGTGTTCCATCGCTCCACAGCCCAGCCCCAGGACCCTGTTGCCCGCCCACACCTGCCTCGGGGGTTGCCATGTCCGAACCAACACCATCCGGCACCAGTGGCAACCCCCCAGCAGAGAGGCAGAGGGCTGCAATCTTCACAGCCAATGAAGTTGGCATCCTGGTGGAGCAAGTCCTGGGGCATTATGATGCCCTTTTCTCACCATCGCGCGTCAACAAGGAAGGACGGAGGAGGATCTGGACGGACATAGTGGGTGCCATCAACATGAAGGGGGTGGCACCCCATGACATCAAACATGTCCAGAAGCGCTGGGATTTAGCGGATGCAGTGGGGCGCCAGGGCCAGCTTACCACCCAGCGGATGAGGGTCCTGGAGCGCATTCACCCATTGCTTCACCACCAGATCCTCAGGATGCAGGCCCGTCTGGAGTCGAGCAGTAAGTGCCCATGCATTGGCGTGTAAAACAGTGCATGTTGCAGTGTGCAGTGTGGTGGTTGTTAGCTACTTGGCTGTATTTGTGACATGGGTCATGTATGGATGTGTGTGTGCAGGGACATGATGGTGCTGCATGTGAGTCCAGTCAGGCGTGAACCACATGGATGGTGTATGTGTTACAATGCATCATGGGGAGCAGCATGCGGAATGCAAACATGTATGCATGCCTGTCTCTGTACTTGGACAGGTTTGGGGTGTGAGAGATGGGTGCTGCTGTCATGGACATGCATGGTGTACATGTCTGTGTGTCTGAGTAGTGTGTGAGTGACTTGCAAATGCCATGGATGCATGATACATGCCCGTGACGATATGTTGATACAGCCTAGTCATCCATGTCTGGGGGTATACAAGGCCAGATGTATGACCCTCCGGTGATGTGTGTGCATGTGATCAGCATGTCCCATGATGCATGTGAGTTTTAACCCACCATTGGATGTTTCTACAGTGCCTTGGACATGGATGCAAATGTTTTTGCATGTGCCATACCTGTTCAAGCATGTGTGTTGCCTGCACTGACCCATGTGTTGTGGAGGGACATGATGGAAGTGACTTTTGACAGTGCCACTCATGTGCTATTGCTTTGTGTCTAGGGGATTATATTGGTCAGTACCCTGATGCTTGTGTTCTATGTCTCCTTTTACACAGCGGTGAGTGAAGAAGAAGGCGGACACAGCGCTGTGGAGGAAAGTGGCAGGGATGCGTCCACCGGCCGGCGACCCAAGGCCCAGTCACCCTCCCAGGAAATTCCATCATTCGGGAGTGAGGGGACTGGTGTCGCGTCTGCCACTATGGCTTGCTGCAGAAAGGGCTTGTGATGGCGGAAGACGGTGCAGAGCCATCCAGGTTGGTGGTGTGTACGGAGGAGGAGGAGGCCGCATCCAAGCTGCACATGGGGCCTGGTGGGGTGGTACCACTGGTGCAAGTGGTGCAGTCCAGGGGCAGGGTCAGGAGGCAGTACAGGTCACCACGGAGGGGCCTGTGCATGTCACTGTCCCTGACACTGTGTCTGCATCACCATGCACCAGCAGGGATGCCTCGTCCCAGGCCCGTCCGCAGGTAAGGGGGAGGTCCACATCATCTGGCACTCCCCTACCTGCGGACGTGGGGACCCATGACAGGATCGAGTCCGTGCTCATTGGTTTCACGTTGCGCATATGTGTAATTCGTGATGATGTGCGTACTTCCTGGGGGGACCATGCACGTCATCACGAAGAGACGTGTGCCAATGTGGCCCAGTTGAGAGGGCTTGTGGTTAGGGGTTTCCTCCATGTGTTGCTCTGTCTTGCGGCCCTCTCCTCCTCTGTGCACACTATACGCCAGTCGTTCTCTGTGCCGTCTTCCGGCCCAGATGCCATCAGGGCCCCCTGTGGACCTACCCCAACCAACGCAGCCAGGCTGGTGGAGATCCCATCCCTGCCAGAGTCAGGAGCGGAGCTCCAGCACAGGTGGTCACCTCAGCAACTGGACCCCTGGCAACGAACGATGTGCAGGCACATTCAAGCTGGGCACCTGCACAACGGCCCCGGGTGTTGCCATCTACCCGGAGGCAGTCGTGGTGGTGGCGGCAGGCAGCAGAAAGGGGGCAGTGGCAGGCTCAGCATAGGAGGCATGTGGCCTCGGGGCCATCAACATCATCGGGGCAGGCATCGGCCGGCGGGCAGGAGGACCCAGGATTGGGACTGTCTTCCATGTGGCAGTGGTTGGGCCAGCCAATAGGTGCAGAGCGGCGGCGGGTGGAGCGGGCACGGCTCACAATGGTCAGGGCGGAGAACTTCATGCACAGGGATTTGGAGGAGGCCATGGCTGCATCCCTGCGAGATCTCAAGGCCAGGGAAGAGGCCCACCTCCGGAACATCGACGTGGAATTCGATGATGCCCTGGCCCGGAACATCAAAAAGTGAGCCGTCCGACTAGCCCACCGCCTTTGTATATAGTTATTTAGGCTTAGGTTTCAATTGGTTTATATTTTCTTCGGAGTTCACAGACTTTGCTCCACTTTTTGTATATAGTTGTATATTTTATAGGAGTTTTGGTAGGTTTCCTTTTGTTTTGGGATCATGGACTCTTCTGACTTTCAGTGTAAATAGTATCAGACTTGTACATACTTTTGTTATTTCATCATCCCATGGAGCAATGGTTTTTTGTGCTCTTGTTTTTTATTTACTTTATATGGACTTTGGCGATTGACTACTTTTCAGTTTTCATGTCTTGGATTTTGGGCAGGCAGGCACCCCATCAACCCTGGCCATCGCCCACAGGCAGCCCATCACCCCAGTCCATGCCCCACAGGCAGCCCACACCACAGGGGGGACTTTTTCCACGCGATTTCTCTGGCGCGAGTGGGGTACGTGTAATCCAAGGGGTGTGCGGGGAATTTTTACACGTGATTTTGCTGTCGCAAGCGGGATACATGTATACCATGGGGTGTGCGGAGACTTTTACATGTGATTTCACTGGCGCAAGCTGGGTACACATATTCCGAGGGGTGCGCACAGAGTTTTCCATGCGATTTCGCTGGCGTGAGTGACGTACGCGTATTCCGAGGGGTGCGTGGGGTGTTTTACATGCGATTACGCTGGCACGTGAAGGATGTGTGGCGTTTTTAGCACGTTTTCGTGGTTGGGGGGGCTGTATGCTGGTCCACTGGCCTTTGCGCCATGTACGGGATTTGTGCAATATTTTTGGTGTATGGGGCTGTGTTGGGGGCATAACTGCCGCTTCTGCAGGGTCACTGCGCCACTCTGCACCATGGCTGGTTATTGATGTTAGTATCCATGAATACACTGTGCAGTTTTTGGACTGTATTATATGTATGTATGCATACGCATGTTCCTGCCTGTGACAGGCATTCTAACTAAGCTTCGAGACTTCTTGTAATCCTGCGCCCAGCTACCCCAGGGTTTGGTGCACATTATCAAATCAATAAACAAACAAACAAATAAACGCACAAACAAAATGGGTTTCAACGCCACTTCTGTGCTAAATTCTATGAATCACCCCGAAAATATTTTTTAATTTAACCTTGTAATTAAGGCCATCATGTTTAATATTCACAGATGGCAAGCTGAATGTACATTATGCTATCAGATTTCTTGAAAAGGAGCTGCTCTGTTAATTTGCAGTTCAATGAATGTGCCTTTGTTATCCTGTATTTTGTTTCTTTATTTTATGCAAGTCATTGTTGAGTTATGCAGTGCTCTCCCCCACCCCCACAAATAATTGTTTAATTCAATGTATTGGGACTGGAGAATTGTCTTGTGACTTTGTCTGCCGTAACAAAATGATTTGCCAACTAGTTTCGAAAACAAGCCATGCATGCCATCAATTGGGTGCTTGGAATACATATGAGATGGTAAACATTGGCAAACACATTAATCATTCAGTTAATTGACATTTTTGAAAGTGAATTTCTCCTGAGATATACATACTGGCGCTTTACAAGATATACAAAAAACAAACTCAGTATTTAAAAAGGCAATTCTTCTCATTTGTTAGGCTCCAACATGAATGCATTTCTCTGCACGTTTTCAGAGTCGACTGTGTTAAAGTTAAATATGACTCACACAGGTATCTTTCAAACGATACATTCCATTTTGACCTCTGACATACATTAGAATGGAGGGAACACCTCTTCTACTGAACTACAGAGCAAGTTGTTTTTCTTGAACACAACTGTGGAACATTTCCTTTTCAACAAAGTAGCATGTCAGCAGCACAGTTGGTGGCCCTGCAGCTGCTGCACTGGAGGTGTTCCACCACAATTCAAAGTTGCCATAGGTTGACCTATATAGACTGTGGCTTCATCTGCATGATGGGAGCAAATCTAGTGAACGCTCATATAGGTATATCTAATAAGCAACATGCCAGGGGTATTGGAAGGGGGCATCACCAGACGTCATATCATGTGACCTTTTGAGCCCAATGTCACAGGAGGTGATGTTACAAGTCCTTTGAACCTGATGAAATTCCTGATGTAAGAACAGCCAACATACGCAGGACTAGTATAATAACAAGTTACTAAAGTAGCAAAATAACTTTTGCAGTTATCAACCATATATTGACTCGGTTGCTATGCCCAGCTAACACGAAAACAAGCCATTGTGGCTAGGGACACCGCCTTCATGAGTCAAAGTCCCCCAGAATAGCTATCTTGCTTTGGATGCAAGCTATATGTCCATGGCACAGTGTGAACAATGTAGACTTGCCTTTGCCAAGAGAACCCTCATATGTTCAAGTATTGCCGTTGTATGCCGCCAGATAAACCTCAAATGGCAGGCACAACCCTTATGCCCAAGGATAATACTCCAATATCCAAACGATGCCAATAGCCAAGATCATCCTGTAATGTGCAGTCATTGGGATCTTATTCCAAGCAAAGCCTCATATGCTAGTCTAGCCAGCAAGGTGCACAGATAATTTCAGTTTGAACGGAGGCACTGGACGCTCCTTAACTCACAGACGTTGAACTCAAGAATTCAGCGTGGGCAGCAGGAGTGGCAGAGTGCAAGCAATAGTAAAAGCGCATCACAAGCCAAAGCAGGATAAGGCTCCCATACAGAAACAAGACGAGTCAGGAGTTTAAACTTCCTTCAGACAGAAGAAGTACAGAATGGGCAGCGGCAAAGCACGTGCCCATCCGACCCACAACAGATAAGCTTAAACAGCAAAAAGTGGATGTTAGATCAGATTGAACTGGTACTGCATGGGTCACAGCAATGTCTGATGTTCTGACATTGGGCAGGTACATGTTGGATCTCAGAAGTATAGGTTTCCCTCACAATCGTCAAATACAGCATGGGCCACAGCAGACACTGCTAGCTTCCCTCAAACATAGAAGAGATCCTCATGGGCCACAGCAGTTCAAGATTCCCCCACACAGAACATGTTCGTCATTGGCAATAAGGTATGACGTGCTTATTACTCATACTAAACAACCACTACATCATCCAGCACTCCTCAAAATGTATGCCCTTCCTCCCAGTAAAGAAATCTAGAGTACCAAATATGCAGCAAACATTTTGATAATGAATTTCAGCAATAAACACACCAATGTTTATCCTGCATTGTTACAAAACAATATTGAGTGTTAACATGTCAGTTTTACAACCTATTTTGTTATTATAATTTAGAGCAGCCTGAAGGATATTATTGGTGTCTAATAAACTAATGATGTGCATTTCTTAAACAGCCTTCCATAAACATATCGCCTTACAACATATTGTATTTTCATAGAAAGTCTTTTCAGAAGAAAGAGATATGAAAAGCTAGCAAACCATTCATTACATTGTTTAAGTTGCAGTTGGTATTCTCCGCTTTGACCTTCCTTGAACACCAAGTGCACTATGTCATGGGATGGAGTTCAAGAATTGTGCTCTCATCCTTCCCACGCTGGACTTAGCATAGCCCTAACAGAGTGCCCAAACAGTAGCTCGAAGGGACTGTTCCTAACACCACTCGGGTACCTCTGAGCTGGAGAACAATAGGCATGTCAGTTGAATATCCTATTTTCGCCACAATGGCTCTTCCAAGCCAACTATCACCCTGGGGTCACTGAGTCTGTTGTCCCCACAGTATGCCCCCTTGCAAGGGGTATGGATCTAGTCTAGGCCATTCAGCCGGTCCTGGTCTTCTGCCATCTTCAGCTGCTTCCTTGTACTTAGATCGTGATCACAGCAATGATTTCCACATCAGGCTTGTCATTCTCTAACAGACAGTCCACAGAAAATTGAGCTTGAAAATGATGCAGAGTTGAGGGGAACTCCACAATAGCCAGTGTGCATTGGGTATGCCCATACAACTCACTAACTAACTTGGAATGGCCGGGGAGAACTGTAGGTGATATTTTCAGAAGTATCACAACGTGCTGAGGCTCTGTTCCGATTTATGAACACATTGTCCAAGAAGATCTCTGTGTTAGCAGGGGCTGGAACCATTGTTGGGAACCCGTAACTCATCCCGCTCAGTGACACTAGAATACATTCTGCCAACCACTACCCTAGTGGGAATCGTCATTTTATACGCCCACACTTACAAACTCATCCTCATCTTCTTCCTACTCCATGAGTCTATCACTAACTAAAGATGGATCTGGTATACCTTTTCATGCAGTATTTCTCTTTCCATGTTTCTGGTTTCCTACGTAAGGCAGCCTGTGTAGCTATGAATGTGGGTGTCCCAGTGCTAGGGGTGCCCCCACTCTTCATTTAAGTGGGAGCAGATGGTGTAGATGGCAGGGACTGGCTCTCAACATTTTGTGTTCATTTCTTAGCTTGACATAGTAAAACTCTGTCCTTATCCTCCTTTGTTTTACTTTTATCAGTCCCCTTGTCATCTAGTTTGGATGCTGTTGCTTAAGCCTTTTTCTGGACTTTAGTACTTGCATACATGTCAGACGACTTTGCAAGCTCCCGAAGGTCTGTAACAGTCTTATCCACTAAATGGTGGTGTAACTCCACCTCACATTGTTTAAGACTACTTCAACATGCAATTAATTAATAATGCCCTCAAATGTGTTATCCAACAATTCATAAAGCACTTGAGGTATTGTTCTCTGGTCTTGCAGAACGTCCTAAGGATGGCATCCTTCATCTTGTTTAGTTTAGTGTATTACTTATATAGCACGCCTAACCCAAAGGTATCTGGGCACTTATACTTGGGAACACATGGTGGGTTACAGAACACCATAAAGTCAGTCACAGTACATATTTGCAAATCATAATACAAGCAGACACAACACTTTTTTAGAAAGATAGAAGGTTACGGCATATTCACCGATTTACAATAGAATGTACAGTTTATAAAATAGTGGAAGGACATCTCCACAGGAGACACGTGAATAATGAAATCAGTTAATGGCGGCTGATGGCTCATAAGACCTGCACCCCACAACTCCTCTTCCACCTACTGTAGCCCAAATTCTAGCCGAAGGTTTTTGAAACATTTGGAAAAATAGCTCTTCCCCTCCTCATATGTTGGGTTAAAACCTTGGGGAGGTGGTACCGAGGCTTTCCATGGGAGCTACCACTGGAGGTAATCTGATACCCACTGGAAATTCAGCATTCCCTCTAGATTCTCCAGTTCAAGCCTCTACAGCTCCAGCATGACCAGATCCCTCAGTTTCTGTTCATCTAAAGCAGCCATAGCCTTTTTCACTTCTCTTCCTCCTTCAGTTTCTGGTCTGCTAGAGCAATCTCGTGCCTCTTTTGCTCCTGCCAGACCAACTCTCTCGGCTATAGGAGGACTTCTGGGAAACTACACCAACGCTCTCTCTAGGCATAATGTTGAGAAGTTATTTTTGCAGTAACTATTCTCATCCACTTCACACCCTCCAGTGAGATGAATACCTGAGCTGGGGGAACATCAAAGATACTGTCCTCCTGGACACTCTCCAGCCCTCCTAGATTCCTCAAAAGATTGGAGGCTTTTCAAAAGTTCAGTTTTCCTAACCTTATTGGGGCATGGGATTCCCACTGCTTAGCATAATACATCCAGCACAGCTACTGACAAGGTGTCATGAACCACCGATTCCGGCCCTTCTGGACTTTGTGGTCCATAATGCACCATGGCATGAGGTCAGTGATTCTTCCAAAATGGCCGACGGCCCAGAAACGCTGCCCTCTAGGCTTTACGGTCAACGCTCTGCTTCCTATAAAACAGGCACGCCCCAGCGGCTCTGCGCGTCTCAACGCAACTGCTTAGAGTTGTTAGACGTGTGTTTTCGAGTCCGTGTATCGTACTATTTTCCAGTTCCTTACTCCTTTTTTTTCCTTCCTGGAACCCTCTCCTGATTCCTGCATTTATTCCGATAGCCTTATCTCCCCTCATCTCGGATTCTGTCTTGTGTTCGGTGCTACGGTCTTCCGGGCACTCACGGAGCATAGGACGCCTGCCCCTCTAACTTCCTGGATCCCGTCGCTGAGAACTCCTGGATACTGAACACTATCCTGCTTAAGGCAGCCGAAGTACCTCACGCTGGAACCCGAAGACTCACGCCCCTACCTGTACAAGTCTCGAACCGTGAGGAAGAAGGAAAGCACCCACAAGAAGACTACAAGCAAGGAAAAACAGGTGAGAAAGAAAGAAGCTTGTGACACAAGGTAGAAACGGAGCAAATGTCAAGTTTCATGGTAGTAATAAAGAAAAAAGCTATCAGTGAATTTAATATTAACTGCACACTTTAATTTTGGCTTACTAAGCTCTAGGCAAAGTATGTTTCACATCCCAACCGCTTCTACTAGTCCAACAAAATGACTACTGCTCTGCTGGAGCATAGGGGAGAGTAGTGAACAAACCACTTACTCAGCCATCACACTTCAATAAGCCAACAGTGTTCCCAATCATAAAGGTAAAACAAACACAGTTGAGATATATCCCTCATTTGCCTTTTGTGGTGACTTTCTCCAAGGGAAGACTATATTCTCAAGAGAGATGTGAATATTATTTAATAGTGACCGAGAGAGCAAAGTATAACAGCACAAAATAAAGGGAATGTCCAACCAAAGGTCTGTCGAAATATGTACCTTTTTTTAATTAAACACATCATATATAAGACAACTAAATAGAACAAACTGAAGTAAAAATACCCCTGTGAAAGAACAGAGAATATGCAGAAAAGAAAATATGCAGCCCTGTTTGTGAGAATGTAGGGGTGATTTCAATGACCACAATATTCTCTTGACAGAGTATGTCTTGAGGAAAAAGGTGCAAACGTGACCTAACCAAAATGGACCAACAATGCAGTTATGTGTTAAGAGAATTGTCTTGTTGATGGAACCTCTGCAAACCAGTAATTTGCCCATGTTTGTGCAGTGTGATGCTGTTTGAGTGTGGTGGTTGAATAGGGGTTGAATGGGTTGTGTTGCATTTCGAAGGCAATGCTGGAAGAAGAGCATATTATGAGGGCCAGCAGGATCAGTTTGACGGTCATTTCAACCGGGAAGATGACAGTGACTGGGTGCTATGGTCTGTAGCATCAGTTCAAAGAAGAGGTTGAGGGGCTGCTGATCATAAGAGGCACCAGGGTTGGTTTGATAGCGGAGTAGATGGCAAAGACAGCAGCAAATGGATGCACAGTTTCGTTACAGTATTTCAGAACACACATTTTGATGGTTGGGCTTGAGTGTCCACCAGGTTCGGTGTTATTGGAGATGATGATCAGCAGCAAAGAGGCTGATAGGGAGCAAGGTGGTCCAAAGGTGGCAGATGCAACAAAAAACTGGTATTTCAACCCAAGTCAATGACATGCTCATCTTGAGTGGTTCAGCAGCAAACAGGTTTGAAAATACAGTTCAAGATTGAAGACCCTGGTGAGTGCCAAAGGCAGCTTCGTGGTGAACCTGGTCTGATGGTAGATTAACTGGTTTGATGCAATGAAACACAGTGCTCTAGGCTGTTTTGACTCTCAGAATGATGTGATTGCCGTTCTATGGGCTGATGGACAAGTTCAGTCATTGTTCTCGGGCTCCCAGCAAGGGTGACTGCTGCACACATTCAGGAGTCCTTCACTACAATGAGGCTCTGGACAGCAGTGTGAATGACAGAGGTGCAGGTTTTTCTTCAGCAGCAGGTTCACCCCAATGTACAGTGGGTATATAGGGAACAGTGCTTGCCTATGCCTTGGACACTCAGTTTCTACCTTACTGATGGAGAGCCCTGCACAGTCAACTCTCCCAACAAAGGCTCAACAAAAATGTTCTTATGTCTGACAAGTCGTGGGGTTCCCCTTCTCTTAAACACAAAGCTTTACATGGAACTGGGCCAAAGCAAATCTGATGTAAGGGTCCAATCCCTAGTGGCCTTTGCCTTCTGACCCAAAGTGCTTTGTGCTGAAGGAAGCAGAGGGCACAGGAAGGAAAGACAGAGACAGAGCAAAACAAGATGGGGGATCCTTTATTTAGCTGTAAGGATTTCTTGCCCTGTACACTAACCACACCCTCTTCCCTTTTTAATGGAATCAAAGGCTGCATTGGTATGCAGCACACTGTTTTGAGCCTTCTCCTTTTTGTGAATGAGTGTGCCCTTTGTTTCCTTGTCTCAGGACAACATCCTGTGGAGTGGCTGTCCTTTATGTTTGGGGTGTGGGGGTTACATGCCCTCACAAAGGAACAACAAGAGGAAATCCCCAAGGCTACAATCTTGATAGTACCAGCAGTGTGTGGGATGTATTGACCTACTTTGCTGTGCTATGCGGTATCACTCTAAAACTTATGGCGCAAGAAACTGCAACAATGGTGGCAAAACCCTTGTGTGTGCCAAAAATCTACAAACATCGAGTCCTGCAACACACAAAAGAGTGGATTCATAACCTGCCACCCATGGTGCATGTGTGGTGGGATAGAGCACACACTGCAGGGAATGTGCCAGTGGGCTTCATGACAAGCAAACAGAGTGCAGAGGGAGAAGCAGCACTTTGCAAATGAAACTCAAAAATGTGCCTAAAAATGACATTTGCTTTGGTGCTAAAAACTCCAAAATGCCTATAACACAGCACTTCTCAACATCCAAAATCTTGCTTGGTGCTAAAATTCATGTAATCTTGTGAAGCATTGCGAACATACAAAGACCTAAATGTGAAGAGCAAAATATTTCTTCAGAAAAATCGGATTGTCTGTAAGCTGACATCCCCTGTCAAAATCTGTGTGAAGTACCTTAGGCTACCTGTGGATGAAAACTGTCAGAGGAGCCCCTGATGAAACTTCAAAGTATTAAACTAAAAGTCTGCCGGCTTAGCAAACATAAAAAGGATTGTTGCTAAATGGAATACAGATCTTAGTTGTGTTTTTGATCCCAGAGAGTGAAAGCTAAGAAAGTAATGTATTGATGTGATTTGATGAAGCAAGTTTGGTTTTTGCTGAATTTAAATGTTGAATAAATTAGTCTGCCTGAGCTGCAAGAACTGGAAAAGCAGGTTTCTCCCAGGGGGAGGGAAAATCGTCTCAGCAGAAACTCACTGGGAGATTCGAATTGCGGGTTAGCCCAGACCTTTGTCTACAGAAAGAGAAGGAACAATGGCAGAGCTTCAGCCCAGGAAATGGAGGTGTGAAAGGGGCTGTAAACTGCTCCTGGAAGGGACTCCCAAGGAGGGGCCTGTTCCTGGACGGCAGGGAGACACAAATGTGCTGACCATTTGCTGTTAAGCATGAGCAAAGAACAATTTTGAAAGACACATAACTTGTGATTCAAAGTGGTAAAAAAATATACCAAGGACATATCTTTTAGTCTAATGTTTGGCTGCACGTTTTAAGAGGTGGCAGAACCATGTAACATGTTTTGGACAGGAATGGCAATATATGTGGTCTTATGTGAAATGTGTTAATACTAGAATTGTGAAAATGTACACACACATCTCGATGTTGAACGCACACATTTGTGGTAATTTTCAGAAAGTTTGGAAAATGTGTTAATGGCGAAAAGGACAACATTCTGTAGAAAGGTGAAACAAAATCCCACAGCTGTGGGATATTGATGAGCAGATGCTACATAAAATATGGCATCTGTGTGTGTGTTTTGTGTAAAGGTGACCATTGTAGAAATATGTATTTAGGATGAAATCCGATTTTCGTACTAGTAGCTAAAGGGAGGTTTTTTAGAACTGTAAAGCAAACCATAAAATGTGACATAATCCGATCATTCAGTTAAGCCAGCCCATACACCAATTTTGTGATGTCATTTTAAAGGATAAATAGAGACAGCTGACAACACATAGGGACTCACCGATCCACTCACTTTCCTGATTCCAGCGAAGCACTCTGATCCAGCATTCTACATCCAGCTTTAACATCCTTCCAGATCCAGATGCCAAGACTTTTATTCTTGCAAACCAGTGAAGTGCTGTGGTGTGAGAAGGCCTTATGAACTAGTATCCTGAAAATCTCTGGCTTGCTACCACAAGGCTTGCCTGAGGAACTCGCTATCAGCTGATTTGAGATACTCACAAACAAGAAGGGCAGATCCTGTGCGAATCCGTTGACTGGCCTAGCTGATTCAGTCCTGCGCCTGATGTGCTGTCCTTCCCTGATAGACCAGACCCAATCCATGACGGTCCAATTTATTAACTTATTCTGTGAGTACTAATAAGACGAACAGTGACCCATAATATATCTGCATTGTATGATCCTAATCTCAAGCCCATCCCATCTTTAATTCAGAACCATACTATTGCTAGAACTATCTTTGCGCTGACTCATTCCTCATCTGTGTTATTAAACCCTAACTTCTGATTGATTAATTAAGAAAAGTAATTCCCAAACCAAACGGAAATTAGAGTATCACACATGAACTGTTATGAGCAGCCGTGAATGAACTTCCTGTGTGGCATTCTCCTTTCTGGTAGTCTTTAATATAGCATCAGAAACCCTACCTGTCAATTCTGAACCCGAATTTCTGTTTTCCATTCTCACGCCTATTTTACAAAAACGACCTTTACTAAAACCTCTATAACTCCATCAGTTTTTGTGATAGAAGCAAAATGTAAACTCCTACTTATACCCAACATCCTTAACTATCCATAGAAACTGCAGTGCAAAACAGTGCGATTCACCCATTATAGCGAATATCGTGCAAGGAAAAGTTTGCCGCAAATTGAAATTCTGAAAGGTCTTTACACGTGTGAATTAGCTTTAAACTGCTTCCAACTTGGATTTTGAGATTTCAAATGTTTTCTTTTGACTAAACGTTTGTTTGAATTGTGTGCAACTGTTCAAAGTGGCTCCCATAGGAATTTATGATAATGTAAGTATTTTTTACCACATTTGGTGTTTTTGCTCAGTCAATTGCAAAGACAATTTCAAAGCCAATCTGACAGCTGCAAAGTCAATTCCATTTTTCTCTTCTGTTTGAACGGGAATGGTGGGGGTGACATTCTGTTTGATCTGTGGTATTCCTGAATACCTGCTCTCTCCTCACATCTATTCATTGCCTATTGGGGGGGTTGAAGGTTGTTGTACGGTGAACCTCTAACCATAGTGCCATCTATACCCAACCAACACAAAAGTATTATTTTCTGTGCTGCATTAGTTTTATGCTCTTTCACCATTCAACCATCTCTCACACAACAAGCCGCACGCACTTCACAACACTGCAAACAACACATAAGCCGGAGCAAAAGCACACGTGGACTGACACCGATCGGATACCCGCACCAAAGCTCAGCACGGTGTATACTGAGTTGAAGCTGCCAACAGAACACCACTCCTCTCACTATCCTACTCCCTCTTCACCTTCACCCGAGGTGGGGATCCAGGAGAAGGGTGTGATGGTTTATTGTTCAGAATATTGAACTTATAGATAAAATAAATAAGGGTATCATTTGAGCACTAAATGCTGAGTGTGACTTGGGTGTGTGCCGGATTGAAATCACTTACAAGGGCAGCCTGTATGGTGGAATTCCAGAGGTGAGCTTGGCTCAAAGGGCTAGCACACATGTGATACCAAATTGCTGTGGCTTAGATAAGTATGAGAAATGTGGGCTACCATACCTCAACTCTGGTGTGGCTTATATTTAGAGTTTAGTGTGCCTCCAGGACAGTTAACTCATAGTAGTGTTATTTTGGAACAGTAATGCACATTTTTAAAAACAGCAATTGCAATGCAGATGCCTGGTTGTCACTGCAGCCGTAAAATTGTCACCTGTGTCCTCTGACACTGCTTTGTGTCATTTGTAGCATGGGCACTGCAGATCAAGCTACTGATTCAGCAGTGCACTGGTGTACACTATGTTTTTAGCACTGAGTAGAGGAAAGGGGCATCTGATTAGCAGATTACATATGCAAAGATGGAATTACTGGTGTCATTTTATTTGTTCAATACAATTATTAAAAGCCAGGGCTTCAACACCCTTGCCAAATTGCAATCCTTCACAAGGAGCATGAAAGAAACAATTTTCCACAGTAACTATGTATAAGAAACTTGAGTTATGTGATCTGGATGGAGAAATTCAGCATATAGAAGTAATCCTGACTTACCTGTCATTGTTTTTCACTGGATACTACAGAAGGTAAATATTGTCAGCACAGATGAGTATGTCTTTCTTCTGCTAATGATAATGAAGATAGCCTAGAGTGTGGGATAATACAGCAAATCATACTTTTATTGTTTAAAGATGGGTTGGCTATTGCAGGGTAAAAGATGTTCAGTTTAAATGTAGATCAGTGCTATAACTATCAGTCCCAACAGCGCATCATCTCTTTCCTGAAATGGAGGTGGTCCTCAAGTTTCCAGATCACAAAATATGAGACAATTCACTCTGCAAAAAATGTCAAAATGTATCCCTCTGACACGCAAGTTGATCCATGGATCTCGGTAGTAATGATATTGGGCCTCATTACACGGATGGCGGTAAGGATTTACCGGTACCGGTAAAATACCGGTACCGGTAAATCCTTACCGCCTTACTACGAGGTCCCTTTGCGGGTTGGGGGATTTAACGCCTGCTTTTTGCAGGCATTAAAAACCAGCCCGCAAAGGGACCCAGGGAGCTAATTACGGTACTGCAAATTGCAGTACCGTAATTAACGCCTTCCCCATTCCCATTGAGCCCTATGGGCCAAAAATGGGAATGGGGAAGGGCAATGGTGGAAGGGGGAATTACCGCCCCGCCAACCTTGGAATGGGGCGGTAATTCCCCTTTCCGCCAAGGCGGTGCCAGTATTTTACCGGCATGAACCATGGCGCTAAGAGCGCCATGGTTCTCCGCCATCCGTGTAATGAGGCCCATTGAGTCACTCATTAAAAAATCGAGTAAATCCAGGGCCCATGGTCCATATGAGCTTTCCAATTTTACATCACACATGTATCACTAATCCTGGGCAAAGGTTTTATTTTTAGTAGTAATATTTTAGACACTACATTGAATTCCCACGCCTGGAAAACTCCAATAAATATTCCCATTTTTAAAAAGGGTGATAGATCTTCCCTGAAAAACTATCATATGATTGCAATGTTGGACATTCCTGCAAGATTTCTGCATGCTTGGTTTTAATATAATTAAAGCAATGGGCCAAAGAGTCTTTCAAATTAGATATCCAACAGTGGGTTTCATAAAGGGAGTAGGAACCGGTCTGAATAGCATTATTTTAAATCTATTTAAAACATTGATTTTAGTTACAGGTATAGATATGTATTGAGCTTTTATTGACTTTGCCCAGGCTTTTCATAGTGTTGATTGGGATATTTTATGAAAAAATCTTCAAAGGTGGAATTGCCCAGCCTATTTTTTAGAGATTTAAAAATACCTTTACACTGACACATTTTTAAATGTGAGATTAAACCAGCAGGGGAAGCTATCGGAATCTGGGATGTACACTTGCTTTTTTCAACCTGTTTATTTTCGACCTATGTGACACCTTGAAGGAGATACATCCTGTCCCCTGTGCAAAAATGGGTAACCGGTCCAATGGCTACAATACGCAGATTATTTGCTTCTGTTAGACCGGACACCCATAGGCCTGCAACAGCAATTGAATGCCTCCCAGAATAACTAGATTATTAACACAGAGACATCAAACGCGTTGGTGTTAAGGCCTACAACGTCAAAACAGAAGCAGACCTTAATATGGAAATTGAATGAAGTTCCTCTTTTGCAAGTGTATTCATTCCGCTATTTGGGTTTCACATTGGACAATACTGGAAATTATTTGGCATATTCTGGCACACAACAATCCAAGCATTAGCTGCTCAAGGATTAGTGATAAACTGGAGATGTGGACGATTTTCGCGGTTTCCTCTAATCCAATATTATAAAATGAAAGTAGTACCAACCCTGATAAAGGGGGCAGAAGCTATGTTATGTACTATGTCATGTACTCCAATGTCTCTATGGGATCTCCTAGCGGGACCTTATGAAAGGTTCTTAGCTTTCCCAAGAGTGTCCCCATTCACATCATTCACTTTGCGCTGCGGTTACTTTCTCTAAAGGTTATGATGCAGTGAAAAGTACTCATATTGTTCATAAAATATTTAGAGGTGGATGAGAGTTCATAGTTTAAGATTATTAGGGATGCAATATTTTTAGGAAATGATGCCCTCGTGCTATCATTGGAAGCCAAATGTGTGAAATAGATTCACGACTTTGACTCTGATGTATCCTTATTACTAGATGATCCACTTAAAGCAAAAGAGAAATGCTGGTCACGGGATTGGATTAGGACACGAGAACTGTATTGTAATTAGAAGCTTTTCGAAGATATTATGGGGAGACTAAGTTACTAAATCAGCTGCCTAAATATCTCAAGCAGTTCCCTAGTGCTGATTATAGGTGCTTCTTTTTAAGAGTGCACTTTAATTTGCAAGTAATAAATAAAAGAGAAACACTTGAAAAAAGTATGTCTACTTGTACATTTTGCAGAGCTCCATCAGAAACAGAGACACTAAAACATTTGTTAATAACCTGCACGTTCTTAGTGGAGCAACAGGTTTTACATTTGGACAAGTTTATAGAGAGTCGTGGTGGGTGAAGCTGTTGAGTGGAACCTCAGTACCGGCGGGTTTTCTGGCAACCCCATAATGAGGGCCAGTGTCTGGTCATATGGATGCCCATAGGACACTACAAGCTGTATCACACTATAATTTTCCAATGGTAGCCACACAAAGTCTGCTGTGCAACAAAACTCACCCGTGTAAAACAGGGTCTGCGGTGTACACTCACTGTGGGGATTATAGGAACACTCAGGGGGAACATTTGGATTAATATGAACAAGAGCCTTATGCCTTAGTGGTAGGATGGGACCTTGCATATAAGTCCCATATAAGTCCCATCCTCGCATGTTGCACACTTTCTGAACTTTGAAATGAGATTGAAATACTTTTTGATGGGAAATGTACATTACAAAAGTGACATTTTTGGCTTTCCGAATTTCATGTTCGAAGATATATTGACTGATCAGGTGCAATAGCATAATGGCTGGATCCAACCATGTCTGCCAGGTGTGTTTCGGGTGCCTGTTTGTTGCTTTAAGGATGTTGAGGTCTTAGATACATGATCTGCCATACTTTTTCTTCTGACTCAGAGAGATGTATTTCGGTCAGGTGACATGCAAGCTACGAAGGTGAAGATTCAAGATCGAAAGAAGACGTATTGAAATGTGTAAACAGAAAGGACCATAGTAAAGCAAGGGAACGTCATCTTCATCCAAGCCCCAAAGTGTAATTGAAAATATAACATGATTAAGGGGTTGTTGGTACACTAGACCAGGATCATGAAGCCAGTGGCATAGTGGTGACTGCCTAAAAGACATGCATCAGATCCAGGACCCAAAAACATAGCTTACTGTGAATGAATGCATGAATGAATAAATGAATGAATACATGAATGAGTGATTTGATTAATGAAATTTATTTTATTTCGGAGAAAAGGCAGTACCTACAAGTACACACATAAACATACCACATTGTTAAAGTAAAATAAGCACAGTTTCATGTGAAATATATCATTGTATGAAACATGAAAACATACATAAGGTGTATCCACATTTTAAAAATGTATCAATAACAGCAATCGAGTCATTATTCAATATACCAGGACCCTAATCCTTACATCAACAATGTTTACAAGTTGGCTCTTAAGGTTCCCTGACTTTCTTTAATACGAGTTTCCTTTTTCCCTGGTGCTGCTAAAATGTACCATATCACCATTTTGCAGGCATAAGGGCTACTTAAGGAAAATGTATTGACCATACCTTCCCTGTCATTCCTCAGTCCCAATTGTTTCCATAGTACCATTAGGGTTTTCCTTTGGATGTCTGAAAATAAACTGCAGAAGATGAAGATGATGACGTGATGGAGAGGATCCTGACACATTCCACAGGGGCAGGTTAAACCATTTTCATCCAGGTCTGTCCAACTCTTCCATTGAATTCTGATTAGGCAAAATCTTCATTTTATAAAGACAGCTATCTGTCTTTTCCTAGTAAACCATTCAAGGTCAGCTGCCATAACGTTTAAGGGGCATTGGAGAGATAACATTTTAAACAAATGTTATTACATTTTATTTGACGGTGTGTTCATTCACTTTCTCTTCAATCCCTGTAAACGTGATTTCCGATTGACCTTGTCCCTACCGTATTTGCTTCAGGACATGTAAGCTATGTTCCTATTCGCAAGGATTTCAATTGTTTCCTAACTAGATCATACAAGGTATACACAGATATTTCCACTCATATCTTTTAAAAGGGATTTAGTTAATGTGCCATCATTCATTTGACATATTGTTCGCTTAATAAAAGTCGGTGCTATAGATTTGTGCTCATACATATATTCCAAACGCAGATCTCTATGAATTATATAAGCAGCAATTGCATTATGTACACTTAAGATGGAACATACACATTGGCTTTGGGTACATTGCAATATATTTCCCCGTTGATGTCCTGTAATAGCATTGCCATACATCCCAATTTGTGGTTTCATATTTGTATATCTTGATGGGGAGATGTCATTCAATTTTGTTTTTAATCAACCATCAGCCTCCTCCACTAATTTAGTGCTGATGGAGTCCTTGATAAAAACGAATGGTATCATCAGCAAAACCTAACACTGGTGTATGTTTAGGCCCTACTCTCAGTAAATCCGATGACACATCCTCTAATCCTTCAGTCAAATCATTAGGAAAGAGATTGAAGTGTGCCAGAGCCAGGATACAATCCCGTCACACTCCTTTCCCAATAGAAAAACATGTTTATGGTTCACCATTTATGTCACAGCGTACTTGCATTCCATTGTCAGTAGGTAACTCCATTATGAGGTTCAACAGCCGAAAGGCAAGTCCATTTTCCACAATGATTCCCAGTAGCGACCTATCAACATGGTCAAAAGCAGCCGTGAAATTCAAGAATGACATACAATGGAGCTTTTAGACCAAATACCTACTGTGATATTATGAATGAACGGTTCATTGCCTGATGGACTCTGACAACACCATAAGAGAACTCTAGTTGGGAATCACTTACAATGTTGGCATCCTAAACTCAAGTTATCAACTTTTCATTAATGATTTTTGCAAAATATTTTGGCTATGCAAGATAGCAGTGAACAAGGTCTATATGATTCTGACATAGATGTATTGCCTTTTTTTGTGGGGTGGAATAATTATCCCTTGTTCCAATTTGAACGGGGTATTTACCAAAATGTAGACAGGAATGAAATACAAGTGTTAATAATGGGTATCCAAAGTTGGGGTTCATGTGTGTGTTTATTATTATGAACCCCATCACTTCCTGCTACTTTAAACCAAGGATGTGTATGTAACACCAAATTAACCTCACTCACTGTAATAACTACATTGTTTTGGCCTTCTGGCTTTCCCTGCCAGTTACGTCCCATATAAACTTGCTCAACCACAGCATATTTTGCATAATGAGAGCTAAAACAGTCTATTAATTTATCTGATTGAACTTTAGCCATATTGCTGGTGATTGTTTGTTACAACTACTTGGCAATGATTTACCAGAAGTTAGCATTTTATCTCCTTCTAACTGCTACTTATATTTCCTCACATGCTTGCTTGTCTAGCGATTTCCATCTTAGTACTAATGCTTCTTGTGATCCATACATTTTCAGAGTCTAGTGGAATAATGGTCCCTGCTTGTAAAACTTGTTCACTGCTTGTAAAACTTCTACGTTCCTATGTTTTACCATCCTTATGCAGACATGAATAATTCTTCACAACCGTCCTTTTATTGTATCCGTCTATTTCGTAATGTTCCCATTAGGTTTTCAAAAGCCATGATTCTTTGTTCCTCTCCCAGTTCCAGTTTGGGCATACATTTATTTCAGTCTGTCTTGCTTTCTCCAACCTTGCATAGAGCTGGGAGAACAAATTATCTCACCATCAATTATACCCATGGTAGCTTTGCAGTATCTTATGGTTACACATATTTCTCTACATGTTACCAGATCATTTAATCCATAAAACTTATGCATCACAATCACTTTCTGTGCATTTTAATATCACAAATTAATCAATTAGGTGACAGTCAACTAACCTTAATCATCCTGTAGTCAAACTGCTTGAATTATTGTAATTATTTTGTATTTTTGTTTGTATTTTTTTGTATTTGATTGAATTGTTAAACAATTTTTACACAAGAAAAAACAGAAAAAAAGAATGTTATCATTGGTATTGTCCTGCTTTCACATTATTCCAAAACCTAGATTTGTTCGATCCTTCAATTCTTGAACTGGTCCATGTCAATATGTTTTATAAGAGAGGCCATCCTGATCACAAAGCGTGTGTCATTGCCACTCGTCAATGTAGACCACCAGTCCTCTTCGTCAAGTGTAGAGAAGTTTGTGTATAGATTGCCAAGATATTGTGATCTGGCCACCCTGGTCCCACAGCAATTAAGTAAAAGATGTCTACTAGTTTCCACTTGGTTAGTGTCCTTGCAGAATCAGCATTTTTCTGATGCAGATTGTTTCCTTAACGCCAATATGTCATTTGTCTTAAGCTGATTCAAACGGAAACTTAAGAATGCTCTGCTGAAAGTTTTATCTGGGAATTTCTTCAAATAGCCTCTGATTTCGTACACTTTCATAGGTGTTGTTGGGAAAGTCTTGGTCAGATTATAGTTGTTAGCAATGTCCAAGGTGTTTTTCCAGTCCTGCTCAATCAATTTATTTGTCACTTTGTTTGGATTTGTTGAGAGTAGTTCCATGGAGGTATCAAAGTCCCTTCACAGTTTGTTATTGCCCGAGTCCCAATCTGTCAAGACTCGATTCGTCCCTCCATCCATTTTATTTTTAACCAGATCAAGTATTTTTGGTCTTGGATTAACAATCACTTTTCTGTACAGCATTAAAGTGTTTCTGGCTTTCATTGTGCTTAAAGATGGCAGACACAGTTCTCGTCTAATGAGAGCCATTGGTGTTGTATTTGACAGGGCGACAACACCTCTCCAGAAGTAACTCTTAATTTTAGGGCGTATTGTGTCTGGCACTAAAGGCATAGCGTCTGTGCCATAAGTTAAGGCGATTACCACCTTTACTTTGAAGAAATTCATTACCGGGATGAGAAAAAACACCCGTATTTTCTATCAACAGCCTTAGCTTGGATTGTAAGCACCTTCAATTTATCCCACATGAAGTTTTGCATTGCTATTTCAGCTGGAGGGCTACTCACCATAACCCCCAAGTACTTGAAACTGTGCACTTTCTCCAATTATAGTCCTTCAATGTACCAGGTAATCTTTTCAGATTGTTTTGAGCTTTTTCCCAAAAGCATCACTTTGGATTTTGTTGTATTCAATTGCAAGTTGTTGTCCTTTAAGTTCACCAAGTTATTCAACTGCCTTGCAGGTCCACTGGTGTTAAGTCCATCAAAATTATATCATCAGGATATAAAAGTCTGGATACCTTAGTTCCTCCTATTGTCTGTGGAAACCTTCTAACATCAGCCTCCAAGTCTGCATATCCACTATATATGCGTTGTACAAGTGGAAGCCTGTTTAACACCTCTGGCATGTTGATTTCTTTGGCCATCTTGACTGAGTCAGACTCTCATTGTTCTTTCTTGATATAGTGCTTTGATTGGCCCCAGCACTGAGGGCGGGCCGTTCTTATTTTCCAACTTAAGACATAGGCGCTCCCAGTTGACCTGGTCAAACGCCTGGACCAGGTCAATGAAAGCCAAATAAACAGTCAGCCCACCCGGCAGGACCTTGGCCTTTATGGTACTTAATAGAAGTAGATTTGTTGTGGCTGTATTCTGTTATTAATGGACCTATAACCATAGACCAGCCGAAGGTACCATAGCACAACATCTACCTAATTGTATAACTTACATATTCTGTCACATCCATGGGAAAGTAAATTCCTTCCCCTGGCTTCAGATTGAAGTTGCTTACTCTGTCAAAGTCTTTTTTCAACCTCTGTTAACAAGTAGGGTTCACATTTTTAAAGTATTTATGGATTTTATTAACAAAATCGTTTTTGGAAACTGGACACGGTCAACTAACATTGTAATCATTGATAGTTTGAGTCTTGAACAAGGTCGATCACACAAAGAAGGCGTAGCATCACTGCCATCCACATTACAAGTTCAAACAGAGTGCTACTCACACTCTTAAGTATGTTAAAGTGCAGATTTGAAGCCTACCACGAGAATATTTTCAACAAGGATTTGGAACAAATCAAAACATTAAACTTGGAGGTTGTGTTAAATAAAGGATGTATTGACCATTAAATATTGAGGACATGCTCACAGTATTGTACCACAGTCGACACAATAGATTTCCTATTTTATTTTATAACAGAGCACAATACAAGCAAGACAAAAAAGCCATTTTGCTGGGTACAGTGATTGGGAATTCTGAATAATGAGGCTATGGTTGTGGTACACTACAATCGTTCAGACTAGAAAAGTTTATGGCATGTATAATCTATTTATATGGCTTCACAATTTCACCACTGCCTCATTCAAAATATCCAATAGCAAAAATAGTTGCAGTTGATGCATATTTGTTTAAGAAAGCAGACAAAACTATGGGCCTCATTACACGGTATGCAGTAAGGGTTTACCGGTACCGGTACCGGTAAATCCTTACTGCCTTACTACGAGGTCCCTTTGCGGGTTGGAGAATTTAACGCCTGCTTTTTGCAGGCGTTAAAAACCAACCCGCAAAGGGACCAGGGAGCTAATTACGGTACCGCAATTTGCGGTGCCGTAATTTGCACCTTTCCCATTCCCATTATGCCCTATGGGGCAAAAATGGGAATGGGGAAGGGCAAGGGGGAAGAGGGAATTACCGCCCCACCAACCTTGGAATAGGGTGGTAATTCCCCTTTCCACCAAGGCGGTGCCGGTATTTTACCGGGATGGACCAAGGTAGCACCTTGGTCCACCGCCGTCCGTGTAATGAGGCCCTATGACTATTGCCTCTCCACAAAGTGGATTCAAATTGAAACACCCAAGCAAGACATCTGTCAACATTCTGAATTTTGAAATTTTCATCAGAGAAGGTGGCACACAGAGTAGATATTTTTGCAAGGCAGCAGCAATTAATTTGATGCTCAGCACAACCATTAGCATAATTATCCACTAGATTAAGGACAGTCATTTCGATAGTGATTATAAGAAAAAATCTGAATTTTTGAGTAAGAGAGTACACCACAGAGAGGTTGAGCAAAGAGCAAGGCAGTAAGCCAAGAACCTAGCAGCTACCATCAATTGTGTTTTATTGCTTACTCCTAAACAGAGATCTAGAGCTAGTAATGTCAGTCAAATTCATTGCAAATTGCTCAAGCTAAAGCACAAAATACCTCCTTTTTACAGCAACATTGGCATTTGATTACGATGGATGAAAATGTGAAACCATTTAAAGGTGCTAATCTGTTATTATGTACTAACTCATCACTAATCTCATGAACAAATGTGCCACAGTGTGGTAAAAAAGAACACTAGCAGGCACAACAGTAGACTCTCAGAAATACTTAATCAATTTTTCACAGGCGGAATATGCACCAAGTGAAATGATGGCATTAAAAAAAAGTGGAATTCGAAAAAAGTAATCCACACACTTTTTGTACCAAACAACATATTAAGTGTCTTTCTACTTTTATAATTGACATGGTGATATTAACTTGCCAATTGATTTTCATTGGTAGCACAAACAAGCTAAGAATGACAGAACATGTGGCTGCTTTTCACAGCCAGGACAGATAGTCATCAGTAGCAAAAAATGTTTCCACCGTTCACCACAGTGAACATAATGCTTTGAAATGCCTTAACACTAAGGGGCTCAAAATAAGATCAGAGTGAGCAAACTCTGGAGACAATGTTAGAGAGACAGATGCCAGATGGATTCTAGACCCTCTATGCAGTAGAACATTGTTTGCATACTGACAACGAACTAAAGACCTTCCTGCTCCAACTGTGCTTTCAGACTCATTCCATTTAAGTGCCTGTTGAATGACTCAATGGTCTGTTACGGATGTCCTCCTATTCTCCCACACTCACTTTTAGTTTACCAATGCTTTTTTGATGTAGTTTGCTTCTCCCACTACGAGGTTACCCTGTATTGACACTCAACCTCTGGATACTCTGTACTTTTGTGAGAAAACCAGAGGGTGTCTCATCTGCTAGTCCCCAGGGATATCTCTCACAGGTGGCCAGGACACGGCCATCTCCTTTAGATCCAGACCATGGGGATGGACCAGTGTGGGAGTATCACCTGGGGAGAGGTCTTCGGGGAGTGGAGGTGAGGCATCCGATGGTAAAACATAGTATTCCCCACTATTTTGTTTATCCAACCCATCCTATTTTTTAGGATTCACAGAGGTCCCAACTCTAGCCCCCCTTTTTACACAAACACTGGGCTGAGAAAGAGGGTGACTGAGAGCAACAACATTAACTTTCGCACATCATAATGGACATGTACTGCTAAGTGGGTCAAGTAAAGTCAGGAACTTGACTCTAAGTACATACACCTGATAGCAATTAGATCTCCTCACACGAATAAAAGGCAGAACCCAAAGCCACACTATTAGCAAGGTGGAACAAGAGTATGAGCAGAATGTCTGGGACGAAGGCAAACCTATTGGAGCAGAGCAACGGACCAAGGGGCAAGAGTAGTGGACCAAAAACCCCAAGAGTTCCCTACCGCAGGTCGTTGCAGCCGACAAGCTGCGGAAAACACGTGGAGAAGGCCAAATCCCACAAGTGAAGACTGCATTGTGTTTCAACAGTGACCCTCCCGGGTGAACGGCAGAGTTGGGGAGGTGAGGCCAAGCCTGTAGTACTAACCTTGACTCATGAATTGGATATCACAAAACCAAGAAAGAGATGCACACAGCCGGTGAGCTGGCAAGTGACCTGAGAGACCGGTGTGTGTTAAAGTTTGAAGTAGCAACATTATATCTCAAGTGAAGGCTGCATGTGTGTGGATGAAATGAGAGGAAAGTCAATCCTTTGAATGATCTTTGAAGTAAAAGAGAAATGTGAAATCAGCGATACTAAGTAACGTAGTGGTCCGTCGAAAGGAAGTAGCCCACTGGAACGTCTCCATCAAAGGTACATTGTTTGAAGCGCTAAAGCAAATGAACAGCAAAAGTGAAATAAATTTAGCTCCTAGAGAAGGGGAGAGTGAAAGTTAAACTGTAAACTTTGAGTCGCAGTTTTCCTCCGGTGGTCTGTAAAGAAAGCCATGCACATTCGAATATCGTCGACCTCCAAACGTGGTCAGAGCCTGACAAAGGGCGACCAAAGTATAATAAGCTTGGGGAAGGGAGCCCCCTTGCAAGTTTGTGTTCAACTTTGTCATGAGAGGTCTGAGCCAGACATATGGGACCTACATAATACCATGGCTCTCGTACACATAGTGTCAGCTGTTGGATGCGACTCAATTGAGACAAATTGGGGAACCCTAAAATTCCAGAAACTTAGTCACAGAGCCTCAGACCCCTCTACTACCACACAAGAATAAATAGTCTTTGATATTTGTAGCAGCAGAGAAGCCACTATCCCTCCTGGCAAAAGAGAGATGATTCTCATGGATTTAGTCCTAATAACCCCTGTGGCTTGTTAATTAAAATTGGCCCCAAAATCTGGCCTGCCCTGGAAGTTTTGCTCTAAATGTCCTAGCAGGCATCATAAATCCAGACTTTCGAGGGGACATAAAGGTTCTCCTACAGAACCATGGCCAAACTGCATTTGAAATACAAGGAAGAAGGAAGAACATAAACCAGAGGAAACTTTGAGAAGTAGCTTAGGCTTTGGAGAGGCTGATGAGAAACCTATGACTGTGGCAAAGAGGGAAGAAGTACGTACCATCCTTCCCGATCTAGCCTTCACCCAGCAAAATGATCCAGCACTCACATAGCCTTTCTTACAAGTGATTCCTGAGGGAGAAGGACAAGAAAAGGGGATCCCCTTCTACTTCCTGAAACAGGGATTACTATATAGAAAGCAAACCTCAGTTAGTAATACCCAAAACCCATTGCAAGATCGTGCTTGAGATTGCACATTCTCATTTGACATGTGTACATTCAGGACAATCTAAAACCCAAGCTCACATCAGTCGGAAATTCTACTGGCCAGATGTCCATGCTGACATTACGAACTTCATTCAGACATGTGAAATATGCCAGAAAACCAGTGCACATATTCCCTTACCTGCCCCTCTAAACCCCTTACCGATAATAGAAGTCCTTTTCTCCCGAATTGCAATGGATATCATTGGACCATTGGTACCTCTAGACTGGGTAATAATATGTTCTCGGAATCGTTTATTACCCGGTATCCAGAGGCTTTCCCCATGTGGAACAACACAACCCAGCACATTTTTCAAAACCTACAAGCATTCTTGTGTAGGGTTGGTTTCCTCAAGGAAATTCTAACAGATCAGGGATCCTTCATAAGTAAACTTGCAGGTGAAGTTAAGGAATTACTACACATTACCACCTTAAGAACCTTGGTTTACCACCCCCAAACTGACAGATTGGTACAGAGATTTAACAAAACTCTTAAAATGATTTTGAGAACATTTGTAGATGAGGATGGGAAGGACTGGGACCGCATGATTTCATGGGCCCTATTTGTAGTAAGAAAGACCCCTCAGGCATCCACCGAATTTCACCTTTTGAACTACTTCATGGTAGAAAACCAAGAAGTGTCTTAGACATGCTCCAGGAGACCTGGACTGAGAGAGAAGAGGCATCTATTCCTCTCTCACAAACAGCAACCCAGATTGTGAGAGCACACAAAACTCATCCGGAGTCTAGTCCAAACTCACATGGAGAAAGTTCAAGCCCAACAGAAGTTCACCTAAGACATGAAGGTGAATTTAAGATATTTTTCAGTAGAACACAAGGTATTAGTTCTCTTACCTACCTCTGAAAATAAACTTGTCTCAAAGTGGTATGGGCCATATGAGGTACTAGAGCAAACAGGGACCTGTACCTATAAAATAGCCCAACCTGATAGAAAGCAAAAAGACCCACTTTTACCTCGCAAATCTCCTAAAGGAGTGGAAAGAAAATCCTTCTGCTGCCACCTTCTCAATATTGTCTTGTTTGGTACCGGAGGAGATACACAACTCTGAGCGTATTGCCCAAGAACTATCCAGACAAAAACAAGAAGAATTGTATTACCTTATTATGGCATTCCCTGATGTATTCTGCTAGAAACCACAGAGAGTACATGGTACTTAGCATTATATCAGAACTTCAAAGGGAAAAGTGGTTCACTTTAAAGCTTATAGACTCCCAGAATCACGAAAACAAATAGTGGTTGAGGAAGTGAAAGAAATGCTGAAGGCAAACATTATCAAGCCCTCTTCAAGTCCATGGTCTGCCCTTATTGTCTTGGTAAATGAACCCGATAATTCTTGGAGGATTTGCATAGATTTCAGGCAGGTCAATGCCATCTCTGCCTTTGATGTCTATCCTATGCCACGCATCTATGTGTTGATAGATAAACTTGGACATGCCACATTCCTATCAACCCCAGATTTGACCAGGGGATATTGGCAAGTCCAAGTACATAGACCTGATAAGGAAAAGACAGCGTTCTCAACACCCCTGAAACAAAACCAGTTGAAAGTCCTCCCTTTTGGCCAACAAGGGGCCTAGAACTACTTTCCAACGACTTATGGATAGGATATTACTGCTCTACTCCAATTTCTGTGGGCCCTATATTTACGACATACTCATTTATAGTAAAACTTGGGAAGATCATCTTTTTCATATTTCTACTATTATGAGATCCCTCAGAGAAGCCGTCTTAACTGCCAATCCATCCAAATGTAACCTGGCTCAATTAGGCATGAAATACCTTGGCTTCTTTGTGGGGAATGGCAGTATCCAGTTCCAGCAAGAAAAAGTGAAAGACGTCCTAGATGCCCCCAAACACAAGACCGCCAGACACCTCAGGGCATACCTAGGATTGATTGGTTATTACTGTATGTTTGCCCCAGTTTTTCTCATAGAACAGACAGGTTAACAGAAGAACTAAGGAATGCTGAACCCCAGAAGATTAATTGAACTAATGAGGACAATGCATCTTACAACAACCTAAAACAAACCTTGTGTCAGAAACCAATCCTAAAAGCAGTAGACTTTTCAAAAGAATTTGTGTTATAAACTGATGCCTCTCTCACAGGGTTAGGAGCAGTTTTATCGAAAATATATGAAGGATTAAAACACCACACCCTATTCACTGGCAGTAAACTCTTCCCACGTGAGAAGAACTACTCTGTTGGAATTAAAGGCCCTTGCCATCAAATGGGCAATCATCCATCTAAGGTTCTATCTTCTAGGGAGGAAGTTCACACTTGTCACCAACCACTCACCTTTAGTATAGATAAGTCAACAAAAGGACTCTAACCCTTGAGTCATGCAATGGTTCTTAGACCTGCAACCCTACTGGATCACTGTAGAACACCGAAAAGGTAAGAAACAGGGGGACATCAATTTCCTTCCCCAGTTTCCCTGTGAAACAGATGTGGCTACATCAAATAGGAGAAGGGTATGCGAGAAACCAGGGGGTGTCTCACCCACTTGTCCCCGGGGATTTCTCTCTCAGCTGGCCAGATAACAGCCATCGCCTTTTGATACAGACCCTGCAGGAGGATCACCTGGTCACATTAATTTTTCTAATTGTTATAAGTACATACTGCAGGCAGTGAGGAATCACTTTCACAACTCACGTTCTGATGAAGGCCATCAGAATTGAAGCCGATGAAATCCAATAGGCTGAAACACTTTTGTGTCCACTGTATGTTTGTTTTTAATGTGTCCGAAATGACAATAAGCAACTGGTGGTTCTTGATATATTGTGTCACTGTGAACCCTTGACAACACAAGGCGGATCTGTTATAAATCACCAGATGTTATTGAAAGTATGATTTGTTAAAACTGTTTTTATTTCATGGTAATAATGTTAGACTCACTATAACCTGCAGTATGTTATGTCATGTATATGTCTCAAAATGACATTGATCTATGAATAATAGACAATAATAGTGGTTACAATTTTTTTGGAGCAGATACGTTCTCCTTTGTACGGGTGTGTCTTGTCCAGAATCACCCAGACCTACTGTCTTTTGTTTCAATGTTAGGCCACAAATGAACAATCTTTAACAAAATCTCTTTATTTTCACAGGATTGAAATAACCCTAAGCACCTTAGTGCAAGAATATATATATACACGTAATCATAACCAGAACCTTTGTTCACTTAGGGATGCTCAGTTCTACAGTGTTGGTCCAAGAATTGCAGAAACACTAACTGTCACACTAGCTGTCTCTGGTTATGGGTTCAAATATCAAAAGAAAAAGTTCTCCAGTTTATGAAAAGGTTAGATCCTGTACTATCCCAGTAGTGTGCCATCTCTTCACAAAACAAAACAGAAGTTGGGTATATTCGGGTCATCCAAAATCATTACGAACTAAAAGCAAACATTTTTCTCAAAGTAACTTTTGTGGATTTGCTGGTCCTCACCCATCGCTCAAGGTATCTAGCAACATTCTCTCACTCAATTTAAATGCTGCTTTCTTGGCAGGGTATTTGGTTTATTAAAGTATGCCAGGGAAAACCAACTCCTGGATCATGCATACAATGCCTACATTTAATCTAATACTGTAAAATAAAGTATATTTATAATTTGTCCCACTCATTATCAACAGATCATTCAAACAATTACATACATTACATACATGTCCTAATTAAAAAAAATGCCCTACATCACCCTTTGGCTGCTTTACTAACTCCTCATCTAACATCTTTACAATTTCGGTCCAAATGCTGTTTATGGCTATGATCCCCGACTGTGAATGTATTGCAGACATCTTCCACAGAACATGTCTGTATTTGTTTGCTAAACGGGAACACAAACATTTAACCAGTATTCATTCTTTCTTGTTTTCTATGTAGGAGCAATTCTTCAGGAGATGCCCTACAGCTTCTTGTTCATTTACCAGTTTACATAGTTGACAGTACCTCGATTCTAGTGGGATATACAATCTCAGACCTGTGTTAAAGGTGCTAATTCAGCGCCAGACATGGGTCACACCTACCACCTTCAAAAGTAAGCAAGCGGAGACATGGCACTGTCTCACTGGGAAAACACTGGTACACAAACAAACTGCAGTCATGCCATGAAAGGGTGGTAGGGATGCATTGTGTGTACTATTGGCCCAAGAGACCTTTGTATGATTAGCACAAGCAAAGGAGAAAATAGCGTAGGTAAATACATTCAGCAGAGATGACCGCAGGATGGGCCCTGCCTGTGAATCCCGCCCTGCACACACGATTAACACTCTGCGGGCTAGAGAAAAGGTAGGCAGAACTGAAGCTGCACATCACAGGCAGACTGAAGCCACTAAGACAACAATGGGTGATGTGATGAAAGGGCAAAAAGCCAATCCTGCGGGTACTCAGGGGTAGAGGCAAAGTGGACTTGAGCCAGCGACCGGTTCACATGGGTGTGAGTGTCCCACGGGCAGTTGGCTATGGGAAGGGGAAGCTGAACAGAGTGGCATTCCTGGGAGGACCAATCAAATCATATGTTTTTGTGTCCCTTTGAGGTGGGCAGCCTTCGGAGCATCCACTACAAGGTTTTTGAAGGCTGATATGTAGCAGGTCAGTTGTGAATATCTCCCTTCCGACCAGAAACATGCTGTTTGGATGTCTTTTCGCAATGGTGCTGACCAATGGCGGTATAACAAAGTTCCGAAGTTAAGTTTCAAAATGTTTCTGGGAGGAGTGAGAATCGATGAATCCCCACATGAGGAGGCGATGAGTTGGGATACTGTTGATCTGTTTGCTCCAATCATGTTTCACTAATATATGTTTAACACTAAGCATATGACATAGCCTAGCGATGAGATTCTTGGGAAACATCGAAAATATGAACACACAGAATTACAATAGTTTCTAAGTGTCTTGACCATTTTATTAGGTAGTATAAAATCGATGCGAGACGCACCAGAATATTGAACTTTGAGGTAAGCCCCAGGGTCTCGTCCGACCCACATTTAATGGTAGCCAATAGAAAATGAATGCGCGAAGGATGAACAGGTAATATCTTAATACTTATATTTATAGAACACCGCAAGAATAGTCAGGATATTCACTTGAAATAGTTCTGATCACCCAAGCTTTTGTAGCAGGCATTTGCATAAATGAACACAAAGAAAGTATTCAAGATGCACGCGCTTATCACATTTAGGAAACTTATTTCTGATTACCAGAGTTTTTTCGCAGGTACTGGCGAACAATAGCAAACTAGGAGATTTTTGGGCACATGCATATTATAAAATTCAAAAACTAACAGAATCTCAGGTTTTACAATTATGGAGTGCAATGGAATTATGACACAGCACCATGCTCATTAGATGTATCCTTCGTAGGGGCCAAGGAATAATTTTGGAATGGTCACAGTTGTTGAATTTGTGCACTTATTACTATGGGACAAGACTTTTTACATGGTTGTTTCATGTGGGATTAAAACCCATGATGACATATCACATTTGGAACCATGGAGAGAAGCCATATTTGTGATGAACAAGGTTAAAATGGGGCCAACCAATCCCACATTTCTTTGTCCATCTTTTCGTTTGCTTATGCTGAAGTTTACTCAAATTCTACCAGAGCAATAATATCATATTATATGTGAATCACATATTGAGTTAAAATATGAATAAGACATGAAAGGATGATAAAAAGAGACCCAGGACATCACATCAAACACCTGGCTTAACTCAATATTCACTTGGGTCCCAGATTGGCTGGCAGCCATGTTCAAAATGACTGTCCCTGTGCCGGCCTTGATGCTCTTCACCATGTAGATCGGCCGTTGCAAATACCACCAGAGAAAAGCCTGTTACATAATGTAAGCTAATACATTGCATGGCACGGACGGGCATGGACGGGCATGCCTTAAGTGTGCCTTCGCCCTGTTTGCTGTGTTGGCGATCCCTCTGCCCATGCAGGAACAGAAGCGAGGTGTAGGAATGCCCCCAACAGTAAAAGAAAGAGGACTGCCCGCAATGCGACATCCTAGTGTTATAAGAATTAAAACAACACGCTCGTCAGTCCTGTCACTATAGTAGTCAATAACAGTGTAGCTAAAGCAGCATTAGTTAGCAAGGTGGAATTTATAAAACAACACTAAAAACTGCCAAGGGGCTTTAAATGGAAGTACTCTGCAGGAGAACCTCATCTCTCACTAAGCGGCAGCTGTCCCTCCGGCACAAAGGTGTTGTGCAGGAACAGAAGCGAGGCGTGGGAATGCCCCAACAGTAAAAGAAAGAGGACTGCCCGCAATGCAGCATCCTAGTGTTACAAGACCTAAAACGACAATCCTGTCAGTCCTGTCACTATAATATTCAATAGCAGTGTAGCTGGAGCAGCATTAGGTAGCAAGGTAGAACACTAAAAACTGTTGTGGGGCTTTAAATGGAAGTACTCTACAGGACGACATCACCTCTCACAGCCTGGCCAATGAGATTCAACATCGAAAATATGACCATACAGAATTATAATAGTTTCTAAGTGTCTAGACCATTGTATTATATAGTATAAAACTAATGTTTGCTGAATGCCCAGATGTCAGCTCTCATCAATCAGTTCCAGTCCACTGTTCTGTTTGATATGTGTGTGCCCAGCTGTAATAAATAATGTTGTTTTTGCCCAATGTGTGCTCCTTTTTCATTACGATTTTTAAATGGTGTGATCAGAGGATCCCAGAGTACAGCCCATTCACTGTTATGCACAGGAGACGATTAATCCAAAGTAACATGAATTCCTTTCTCGTTTTTGGGTTCTGGAATTTCTTTTGTTATGGTTGCATCTCACTCAGGAAATACGTTGTTCTGTTAAGTACGTCCTGCGTCAGTTTATATTTCTTCTGGGCTTCCAGACTATCACAGAAGTCCTACACGTTTGCCGTTGAACGTAGGTGCCTACATAGATTTACTGCACCTTTTTCTCAGTTGGGAGTCCAGTCAATAGCTTCACACAATGCTATCTACGTAGCTCCAACATCAATTAGTCACCCAGTGTCCTTCTTATCCTCTTCCCTCTCTTCCCAATAGTTAATAAATGGGAATATCACATTGCTTATTTTCACATGAAGGCTGCCGCTGTTTGTCTTCCACATGGTGTATAAGGAGGTTAATCTCAACCTGGGTCAAATTGTGCTTACAGGTATGCTATTTGGGGCTTTTAATATTCATCTTAAAATAGTCCCCTCAAGGCTTGCCATTTTCAAAGATCAAGGTTGTTATGCACCTCTAATCTGTATATTACAGTTGGAACAATACAGTGCTTATAGACCAATACCAGGCATATGATAATAAAGCCAACTGGACATTTCCCACCACCCCCAGCTTTCTCAGGGCCTTTCATTTCAAGGGCTCATACAGATGTACGTCATATTTTCTATCAGTTTAACAGATGCAAAGGTACTTATATTTATTGATACTTGCTGATATTGATACTTGCTGATTTTGCAGCAATCATCAGTTAGTATGTCAAACATCACTATATTTTAGGGAGTAGGGTCTTTTCCATGAGCTAGACACTGCTCTTCTCTAGTAACATTAATAAGCACATTACATTTATCAGTGTCTTTGTTCACTAGCCGACAGAATTGCTTTGTTACTTTTTTACAAGTACCTTTACAAGGTCCTGCCATATCGTCTTTATTGTGTTTTCAACCAATTTACGTAGTCACATTTCACATTTTTGTTTGCTAATGTTTATTATTTTATTAATTTGCTTTGGTGAAAAGAACCGTTTACATGCACATTCATGAACATTCTAAAAAGCAATTATACCAACAATTTAATAAAACAACATTTACAAAACATGACTTATCATATATCATATGAAAAGCCTAATAAAAATCCCAAATTCCCAATATCTCATTGTAAAATCCACAATTCTTGTCATAAGAAGTATCAGTCAAGAATACCTTCCTTTTAACGTCCCGGGTGCAACCCATTTACACAAGTCTGCAACCCTCAATATCATTCATCTAACTGTATATTACAATTTCCGGTCAGCCTTTGAAGTCATAATATTATACTACCATGTTAACAAAAACAGCCTGTAGAAACGTAACTGCTGCCAATGCTAGCGAAGTTTGAGCTCCCACATGCAACCTTACCCACCAATCATCTGGTATAACACTCTAAACTCCTTCAAACATCGCTCAAAATACAATTGCCGGAGTGATCTTAGACCAGCACATTCTAGTGTTATATGCTTCAATATTTTTAATGTTTTATATTCCCCAGCTTCTGGGCTAGTGTGCAGCTTCTCTTCCTGTTCGTTTCCCTTATTGCTCGTCCCAACGCCCTTTTTGATTTGTGCAATCAGCAAATCATACAAGCCAGATTTGGGCAGATTCCATTTTTGCGGGCGTTTCCTACACCAAGTGGCTATTCTACCAATTAGCCATCCCTCACTTTTATACATGGTGTTGTCCCCACACATTCCCTTTCTCAATCAGATCCCCAAAAACTGCACCTACTACCTAATGCTCCTAACAAATATTCTCCCCTATCTAACTGAAAACAACTGGACTATCATAGCATGATCCATCATGTTGTCAAGGGTAGACTACTACAATGCCCTTCTCATTGGTGCTGAGAGCCTGCAGAAACTTCAGGTCATTCAGAATAATGCTATATGTAACATCAACAAAAATTCCAAGAAAAAACATTTATCACAGCACAGACATGCTTTCTGTTAAAACTCGAGTTTAATTAAAAGCAGCCACTATGGTGCATAAATGCCTCTTTGGCAAAGCGCCTGCCTACATGAAAAACGTAATATCCCTCTACAAGCCTGCTAAATCACTGCAATCATCTATCCTGGTGCAGGTAAATTGCCCAGCGTTCAAGCAAACAAAAGGTTTGGGCAAATCCTTTCCTGTATGCTCAGCCAAAACCTGCAACATGCTGTCTCCACCCCTACGGCAAGAAGCTAACATCAGTCTCTTTAGGAAGTCACTAAAGACTCTTCTCTTTGAGTAACTCCCAGTCAGCATCAGCCTCTCTGTACTAACCATCCTGTTTTTTGTTGTCTACTAGCGCATCTGTGCGCCCTGATGCCTTTGGCTCTGGTGCATTATAAATATATAAATAAATAAATAAATACAAATATTGCACTTAATTATCTTAGATTAATGTGCTTTGCCATTATAAGTGAAATTGAAGTGTGCATGTTCCTGTTGCCTATTTGTAATAATACAATTTCTGATCCTGGGTTAATTGTGAAATATACATCCCGTTGAAAGGTGTTCAGTTGCAACAAACCAATATCTGCAATGTCATGCAAACACCCATCAGAGAGCTAGCCTTTGTCATAGCCTAATCACACATCACAGTGCATACCTGCTTATTGCAACCAATGACATTAGTAGGCATTTTAATAATAATAATAATAATAATAATAATAATAATAATAATAATAATAATAATAATAATAATAATAATAATAATAATTGGCCTTAGATGCAAATAAAATTAAATACAGTCTTTCCCTGTAAATTCATCTTAAAGCAATAGTTTGTTTCAAAATGTTATTGTCCCAATCGTTCGGGTGTTTTTAAGCAAAGTGTAATCAATCCTAACATGTTTTCCTATGCATCTTACCTTAGTTTTCCTCACTTTTACACATGCTAAAACAACTGGTTGGGTGCCACCATCTTGTTCTAATCTTATCCGTTGATGCATCGCCCTAAGTTTAAGTTCCCTCATGGCATGAATATAGATCGCCGGCCCCTCAAAATGACATCACTAGACACTTATGCCCCTTTTCTCAACTTTAATGCACGTCTAGTGTCAGCTTTCTTTGTGCGCAAGCTATTGACGTGTCTCCATTGAAATGCCAGGACGCTTCTTTCCTCAACTATAAACAGACCCTTTCTGAGCAGCCAACATTGATTTTTCAATTGTTTCACTGTATTTAGTTTCTGCTCTGTTCAGCTATCTTCCTGGTACGAAGCCCTGCGAACAGGCACTTTCACTAGCAGAACGGAGGTACTTTTGCTTTTATTTAAATATTTGTCATATAATGGCAACAATACAGCCCTACCAGTATGAGTCTGAGTATCCTGAAGAAGAACTAATGCAAAGAGAAAGAGAAAGACTTGGAAACGAAGGCCATTCGGACGATTGTTGGGAAGATGAATCACCGGAGCATGAGCCTGAGCCTAGTCGCATGGAAGCCGTTTTCACCTGGTGTACCTGCAATCGTTGCAAGGTCATGTCAACCGAGGTGGAGAACTGCTGCTGGCAAGAAAACTCTGGATGCTCGGTCTACATAGCCGAGAAAGACAATGTGTTACCGTGCTGCATGACTTTGGGGCAGTTGCCTCATAAGGTCCGTGTTGAGGATTATGATAGTACTTATGCAAAAATTTTGCACAACAGTTTACCCATGCAATTCAAGTAACAAGAAGGTATACTCTAGATGTGATGTCATTTTGAACACAGAGACGACTAACATTTCGTGTTGTTCTCCTAGTTTTTCGTAACTTCGATCGATCACTGACAAATTAATTTAGTCTGTACATTGAATGCATCGCTTATTGCAAATCAGTGTTCATCGCTTTCAACTAAAAAACAATATTTCTCTATGGCCCAAAATGTTCTGGCTTAAAAGCGTGTTCACTTTTGTAATCTGTCGATACTTCAAAGCCCAAGTACATTTTTCCAGAAACTAACTTTTCTAAGGGCAATTATGCAATAGAATTTAGGATGCATTTTCGACTAAGGTGGTACACTTATCTGGTTCATTCATTAAAATATGTATGTTTCTCTTTCACAGGTGGTACAGACTGGTAGCCTATATTCCTTTTCAGGGTGGCTTTATGGGAGGCTTGGATTCTGTGTTCGATGAGTAAAACCAACTTGTTTCGTTCGAGCCATTCGTGCTATATTTCCCAGTGACAGCGGGCAGTACAGGGGATTTTCACACACTATGCTGCAGCCTCAAGTATATAATTTGTTGGTTGTTTGTGCCATCAACATCACCAAACTAAATAAAATAAAAATTGGAATATACAAATAGTTGTATGAATTTTTCAGTCAGTCAAGAAATCGCTCAATCCTCTATGAGGGTCATGAAAGAATGGTTGGTGCCCTTTTGCACTCACCTTGTCGCCATCCATCCCCCCTCCAGTAGTGGGTGGGTGGGAATGCTCCAGGTGCCAAACACCATGTAAAACTCAAAGGGATCCTCCAGACTCCACTCTTCAAGACCCCGCCCCAGCAATCAACATAAGTGTTTGTCCATTCGGCAGTGTTTGGGGCCTTTTGCACTTGCCTGATGCCCATCCATCCCCTGTCCAGTATCAATGGAAGTTCACACCTATGACCATGAGCTCCAAAGGGGAGTGGGTGGGTGGGTGGAAACACTCCCATTGCCAAACACCATATACACCTCAAAGGGATCCCCTGCACAGTGACCATTGTTCACATGGCCTCTCCAGACCCAGTGTCTCCAGACTCCCCTCTTCAAGAACCCACTCCAGCAATCAACATAAGTATGTGTCCCGTCAGCAGTGTTCGGGGCCTTATGTGCTCACCTCATGCCCATCCATCCTCCCTCCAGTATCAATGGCAGTTCACACCTATGACGGTGTGATCCCAAGGGGGCTGGGTGGGTGGGAACACTCAAGTTGCCAAACACCATGTACACTTCAAAGGGATCTTCCACACAGTGACCATTGTTCACATGGCCTCCCCAGTGTTTGTCCAGACTCCCCTATTCAATACCCCACCCCAGCAATCAACATAAGGTTGTGTCCCTTCAGCAGTGTTTAGACCTTTTGCGCTCGCCTCATGCACTTCCATCCCCCCTCCAGTATCAATGACAGTTCACACCTATGACCATGCGCTCCCAAGGTGGCTGGGTGGGTGCGAAGACTCAAGTTGCCAAACACCATGTACACTTCAAAGGGATCTTCCGCACAGTGACATTTGTTCACATGGTCTCCCCAGACCCAGAGTCTCCAGACTCCCCTGTTCAAGTCCATCCATCCCCCTCCCTCCCCAGTATCAATGGCAGTTGCACCTAAGACCATGCACTCGCAAGGCAGCTGGGTGGATTTATTGAAAAGGTAACTTCATGAACGGTTTAGAGTTTTCAATGTTTATTTCCATCACAGTAGTATTACTCAAGTTTCCATAGTTACCAGAATCACCAGAAATTTTAAATGCTTCACTTTAATATACTTTATCTATCCCCGCTTTTGGGAGCCTTTAATACATCTGTGAAAGGAGACCCTCAGTAAAAACTTCCATAGTGCCCTTTAAAAGTCGCATAATGTTTTCGAAATGTGTTGGTTGACATGTCGTTCTTTACGTAGAGCACACTGATGGAAGCACAGACCCTCACCATTGACAAAACCACCAACACGTCTAGTGTCCCAATGGTGAGCCCTACCAACTTGCACAATGTGATATTTTAGAGCGTTGGATGTGGCCACCTTTCTAATACAAATTCACCTTTTCCATTGTACTATTTACTGACAATGTACTGAAAATGAAGGAGCAAGATTCTGCATCAATTATTTTTCTGGAGTCAACATCAACCTCATTTGCCTCTCAAGTAATTATATTGCATTAGTCCTTTATATGCAAATGCAAATGAACAGTACATGCATGTTTTATGCTTGTAATTTCAACATATTGAAAATGACGATGTATATAGTATTGTTTTTTTTTACACAAAATGTCATGTATGGGTGTCTCTCTGTATGAACCATCATTTGCATCTTTTTTTTTGTTTCCTTTTGCTTTTTCATCTGTATTAAAACAAGTACTATGTTATAGTGGGATGCTGGAACTTCGACTACAATCACTTCCTCCTTTGCAACAGTTCCAGAGTATGAGGTTTGTTTCCTGGATAGAATGAAAGTAAATCCGACAAAGGGTATATTTTCAGACTAATAACCATGTAACCTTGCACTGTTTCAAACTTTTCTGATTTTGGTTCTAACGTTATACTTCCTCCCTAATGCAGACTAGATTACAAAGGAAACATTACAAAGCAAACTGCTTTTGAAGGCAACGATATAATCACTATTTTGCTTAGTTGTCATCTCGGAAGGTTATCAGGTGAAATCTGAAATGTATATTATGACCAAATCATGTAAACTGTTCTCAAAGGTATGTTCATATGAATGTTCTATTTGTTTTGCAAAAACAACCCTTATAGTAAATGGTCTGTAATCATGTTAAACTACTTTGAGCAAAAGTGCTCTGTGCGATGAAACATTTTACATTTCAGCATGATTGACATTATTTTTTTTTAATGATAATGCTCTCCAAGGAATCTACTCAAGATTTGGAATCAGAAGAGGCACAAGGACCACAGGTATACATAACCTAATATGAAATACAATTGGGCATCACATTGGATTGGGAATACATTTTTATAACAATATTATATTTTGAAGTCCGTCAACTTTGTTCTGTTTGTATATATGTAAATATGTTTGTTTGAGTAGAAATTAAATTTGCTTGATTTAAACCATATAAAAACACTTTTTTTTTAGCTTGATGTTACGGTAGTCAATGAGAAGGCCACTGTTTTGAAGCAAATTAAGAAGACAAGGGTAATGAACAAACAAGTTTGTTTTGGACAGGTTTTTAAGTGGATGTTTTAGTCATTCTTTTTTTTACGTTGAAATATTATATCTTCTGTATGTGTGCTCTACATTGAGCATGTTTTACTATAAATCTGTTAGAGACCCAGAAGGAAGAGGAGTATAAAGACTCAGACAACAACTGAAACCAAAGATGTTGCTTGCCAAATGGATTTCAAAATGGAGAAACTAATATCTAATGCCAACAAAAAAGAGGTGTCCCCTTTCCCATTTTACAAGCTTTATGTAGCCCTCCTAAAACTAATGGGGGCATAGACTTGTTCCTACCTTGTCTATGTATGAATCGTCACCAGATGTTTGACAAGGGGACTATTGAGGGACTTTTCCACATTTCCCTACTTTGGTTGTGGTCTATAACTGCTTCCATAGTTTATGCATATGCCTACTTGCTTCGGGCCCTGCGGCAGTTAAACTAAAGAGGAATGACCGTATACAACCAAATATCTTAGAAAAGACAATTTATATAGTCAAAAGTTTACGTGATACAAGTGTGTAGCAATCAGTTTGTAGTGACACATATAAACAGTGTGTGACCAAAGTAAAACAAAATATATCAGTGTTGCACTTAAGAGTGTCAACCAAAGTAAAACACAATATATCAGTGTTGCATTTTAAATTCTTAGTGTCAACCACATATTTGTAGGAAGGGGATAGGCATAGATTCTGCCTAAGCAGTTCCTACAATATATTTTTAGTGACATGCAATCAGACAAAACAATTACGGAACATAAATTGAATGTCACATGCGTACTGAGGCGTAGTGGCCTCACTAGGTTAGTTTTTTTGAGCAGAGTGTTATTAACAGTTCTTGTGACTTTGGTGCTCAAAGTATACTTTCTGAAGTCAAGGTCATTGGACTCAAGGGATATCTCTGGTTTTTTAGCCAACGTGTTTGAACAAACATTTGCGTTACACACTAGTGGGTGAAGAAAAGGTACATATGCTATCCATAGTCTTCATCTGTAAGTTGAGTCGTGTGTGCACGTTTCGGGGCTTGGAAGTACTTGCAAAGTACAATGCACCTTCTTCAGGGCGTCCAATTGGTATACCCTGTGTCAAAATCAGAAAAACAAGGGTAGAAAAAGAAGGGAGAAGAGAAATGTGGGGTTACCTCAGGTTAAAAAAGCTGAAAGCGCAGCTTATGTGAAGTAATTTAAAGCTCTGGGTACTGGCTGTGCTTGTGGTGTCATCGGTATCCTGATTCCAAGACTCCTAGGGGATCCGGGGGAGGTTTGTAGGACACTCACATGGGACCCGTGGCAGACGGCTGTGGTTGCAGACTGTGGGTAGCTTATAGGTATGGTCCTCTATTCCTCTGGGGATATGGTGCAGATCCATGGGGACATAGAGGAGGGAAAACTGATAAAAAGGGAAAAGGGGTTGGTCAGCTCCTTTCAAACCCATTGTGTGGAGAAGGGTAGTGCATACTTGGGAGGGGGCTGGCTCCTGGTCTCTGTATGTAGACCCGTGATTCTGTGGTGTCCGCTGTGCCCACCTGCGGTCGCTATGGAGGGGTCGGGAAAGGGGGAGCTGGAGAGGCCACTTCTCTGTTCCACTTCCTTCTAGACAGTGGTGGCATCTGTCTGTGGAAGGAGAACGTGTTATTCCAGTTGACAGTCGGACTAAGAGTAAAATGGTGGTACTGCTCGTATCTCTTTTTTCACTTCCCCCGTATCTTATATGAGAAGGGAGAGTGGCTGGGTTGATCTCGCCGTCCCTCACCTGTGGAAGGAGCTAAAGCAATCCCTGTTTTCTGTCCGGGTCTCTGTCTCCTACTGCAGCTGGAGGTGCGCCGCACAGGAGTCTTGTGTGTTCACGAACATCGCCTGGTAGTTATGGCGACCGCTGAAGGGAAATGAATGCTCATTGGTGCGACGTCACCAACCTGGGGCTCATTACTTGGCGTGCTTCATGATTGGTGTCTACGTGTTGCCTAGGGAACATACGACGCCTGAGTTGTAGCGGCTCTGGGCGTGTAATGGTGCGTCCTAGTGGCGCGAGGGGTTTCGCAACAAGGAGCCAGTGGTATGTACAGAGGTACGAGCCCCGTGTTGAGTGTACTGACATGGGGAGTATGTCGGGTGGCACGGGTCGTATGGACACATTACTTATGTAAGGCGGTATGGTCAAAAGGCGGGAATTGCTGCGGGTCCCGTCTGTGTACATAAGTGTGAGAACGGTCAGTGATCTGTCCGTGTGTATGTATGTCACCTGGCACACATCCCTGTCAGGTGCATGCTGCATCTCGTTCCCATGTGTCTTGTTGCAGTGGCATTGCGTCGGTATGCTTCACGGGTCGGGTGGGTGCACAGCTCACAGCTCTATATGTGCATGGAAATCAAAGTAGGCTGGTTGGAAGGACTCATTATGATACGTATCCAACCAGTGTATGCACCTAGATTCTCGATGTAATAAGCTCTTCAGGGGGTCAGGCCTCCCTTCACCTTCCCCAGTACCCACCATGTGAGGTCATTGGGTGTGTGTTTCTCTGCGATGAAATGCAGTACTAATGGGGCGGTTATGTTCTTGCACCTTATTCGTGAACGGTGTTCTGAAATGCGTAGATTGACTGCCCTCATAGTATGGCCCACATACTTAAGTCCACATGGGCACTGGATACAGTATACCACACCTTCACTTTTGCAGTTAGTGTTGTCTCGGAGGTGCCATTCCCGTGGGCCTATTCTGAATGATTTCATCTTTTTCGTGAATTTGCATGACGCACAATTGCCACATGGGTAATGTCCTTGTAATGGTCTTAACACTCTTTGCGATTGATGCCGCAGGTCAACTTGAAAAAGTGAATGGACAAGGGACTCCTTCAGGTTTTTACCTCGTTTGTAGGCAAAACGAGGGGGTGGGTCGTCCGGTAAATTTAATTTGGCTATGTGCCAATGCTTCTGTATGGTTTTCTTCATTTGGGATGCGTGGATACCATGTGTGATTACACGTCAGCCTATCTTCATCCTCTTCATTTCGTCTTGTTAAGTTGTCTTGTTCCAATAGTATCTGTCTGTTTGTGTTAAGTGCTCTTTTTGCTGCTTATTTGAGGGTTGTAACCGGATAACCTCTTGTCCTGAGTCTGTTGGTGAGGTCTTTGGAGTGTTTCTTAAAATCATCTTTTGAAGTGCAGTTCCTCCTGATCCGTAGGAATTGTCCGTATGGTAAATTGGCTCTTGTGTGGCTGGGATGATTACTTGTGTGGTGCAGTAGAGTGTTCCGGTCAGTTGGTTTCCGATACAGGTCGCACTCCAATTTCCCCTCCTTGTGTTGGATTGTCAAATCCAGGAATGTGATTTTATTATTACTATGTTCCATTGTGAATTGGATATCTTGGTTGCAGGTGTTCAACCATTGCCAGAAGTGTGTAAGTTTGGTTTGATCCCCCTGCCAGATGAAGATGACGTCGTCTATGCATCTAAACCAGGAACTCACAAGGGTCCTCCACTGGTTGGTTTGTGATAATACATACTTTTCTTCGAGTGCGGACATGTATAGAATCGCCATACTCAGGGCGAATGCTGCCCCCATGGCTGTTCCCTTTGTTTGCAGATACATCTGTCCATCAAAAGTGTGTAATTCTTAGTAAGGGCTAGAGTCATAAGTTCAAGTATGAAGTTGGTTGGCACCCTTTGTTGCAGTGGGTTTCTGGTGAGCCATTCTCTCGTGCATTCAATGGACTCCTCCTGAGGTATGTTAGAATAGAGGGCTTTTATGTCCATTGTCACTAGAATACTCGTTTCCGGGTCAAACTCTTTGCCTTCAAAGATCGAGATCGTGGGTTTCGTGCCCCGTAAGTACGTATCTGTTTGCGTGCTCAATGGTTGTAAGAAAGTATCTATAAACTTACACAGAGGTTCTAAAATTGAGCCGCAACCTGACACAATCGGGCGTCCGGGAGGGTTGATGTGATCTTTGTGAATTTTGGGTATGGCGTAAAAACAGGGTGTACGTCCCCCCTTCCTTATCAGAAATGCTGCTTCCTTCTCAGTCACCCAGTCGCGTTGCATTGCAAAGTCGACTGTTTCGGCAATCTCTTGCTCTAGGTTTTTGGTTGGGTTACTGCAGAGTGGAGAATAGCATTCTCCGTCTTCCAGTATGGTAAGTACCATTTGCTTATATTGAGTTGTTGACATAATGACTATCGCCCCACCTTTGTCTGCTGGTTTGATTATTATGCTTTTGTTATTTTGGAGTTGTGTGAGGGCTTGTCGCTCCTTCCAAGTTAAGTTGTGTTTCAGTTTTGTTTTTTTGGTTTTCAATTTTTCGAGATCCTGAAGGATACATTTCTCAAATGTAACCAATTCCGGTGGTATTTAATTGTCCATAGGGGTGAAGGTGGATTTAGGGTGTAGGCCTGTGTCTTCCACTTCTTCCTGTGTGTCAAGCTCTTGTTGTTTAAAGAAGGTGCAAAGTCTATCTTTGCATAGGAATGTTCTAATTTGTCTGCAATCAGACAAAACAATTACAGAACATAAATGGAATGTCACATGCGTACTGAGGCGTAGTGGCCTCACTAGGTTAGTTTTTTTGAGCAGAGTGTTATTAACAGGTCTTGTGACTTCGGTGCTCAAAGTAGACTTTCTGAAGTCAAGGTCATTGGACTCAAGCGATATCTCTGGTTTTTTAGCCAACGTGTTTGAACAAACATTTGCGTTACACACTAGTGGGTGAAGAAAAAGTACATATGCTATCCATAGTCTTCATCTGTAAATTGAGTAGTGTGTGCATGTTTCGGTGCTTGGAAGTACTTGCAAAGTACAATGCACCTTCTTCAGGGCGTCCAATTGGTAGACCCTGTGTCAAAATCAGAAAAAACAAGGGTAGAAAAAGAAGGGAGAAGAGAAATGTGGGGTTACCTCAGGTTAAAAAAGCTGAAAGTGCAGCTTATGTGAAGTAATTTAAAGCTCTGGGTACCGGCTGTGCTCGTGGCGTCGTCGGTATCCTGATTCCAAGACACCTAGGGGATCCGGGGGAGGTTTGCAGGACACTCTCAGGGGACCCGTGTCAGACGGCTGTGGTTGCAGAAACTAATATCTGAGGCACACCGTGGTCCAGTCAATATTCAGACTTGTGATGCATATGCCCAGTTGCCAGAAAATTAATGGAATATCACCTGCAAACCGTACAAAGTTACCATGGAACATTGCTAATTTGTGCAAACTCGACCAGATGAAACTGGAGACAATGAAGATTGATTGCAATTGCTCACAGACCTGTTGACACAATCTACACCCTCTAAAAATGTTCCACCCAACAGACATTCAATGTTACCTGTTTCTCCAATTCATGCAGAAATATCACAGCCTGAACTAACAGAGGCTGACGCTTCAATGCAATTGACTGAGGAATTTGCTCAAGATCTCAACTTCAGTTTGCCTAGTTTAGGGGAATTGTCCATCACTGTTGAGTCGCAAAACACTATGCTGCAGGACAATTGACTATTAAAGGAGCATACATATATGTATTTGACAGCTGCCTGTACAAATCCTGAAATGTGAACATAAATTAAGAGGGAACATATTTGGGAGCCATTGGTGAATGTGTCTCGTGTGTTGGCACCAACCTGAAAATCCAGGGCAGCTGTGTCCACATCCATAATACATTTTCATGGTCTGCTCAAATGATGCTCGGGAAAGTGCCTGCTGGAAATGTACTTTGGTTCAGCAGCTTTACTTTACTGTTCAGCGTATTGACTTTCAGTAAGATTTCCAGTTTCAGTCAATTTGTGTGACTTGAAATCCTTGCTAAAACACAGTACTACAAATATCAGAATTAATTTGTATTCCCCACTATAAGTCATGCCTGGAAACTGGAACAGATGTCAATGGACAGTGCATTCTCTGGTAAACATGTCAGGCTAGCTGGCGATGAACAGTGTGACAGTCCAGGGTTTTCCACTAAGTAGTGCACATACCACTTTCAAAATATGGGATATAAAAGAAATGGGAGTTCGGTCATCATGCAGGTGTCTGAATGTACATCGTCTGTGTCAATGGAGAAACATGCTTTCATTAAATCCATCAAACATCTGGAATCCAGGGGAATACACATAGACCTGATAGACACTGACAGGCATGTTTCAATAGCCAAGGCCATGCGGGAGCAGTTTCCACACATTTGGCATCAATTTGATGTATGGCACGTTGTCAAATCAATCAATAAAATAATTACAGCTGCTGGTAAAAAAAGGGTAAAGAAAATCTTTTCAATTGGCCTCAGTATATCAGTAACCATCTTTGATGGAGCTCCAAAACCTGTGTTGGATCTTTATAAATTCTACTTGAAAAATGGTGTTCATTGATGCACCATTGTTCCAACGCAGATTCATGGACAGAAAACCAACATTTCCTTGATTGTGCACATGGACCTTTATTGAAGGAGTAGGAATGCAAGAAGAAGTGGTTGGTGCTATGCTCCCCTCCACACAAATAACTTGTGAAGATTGTGTATGATAAAATGCTTTCAAAAGATCTGAAGGGACTCACTGAATTCTGTCATACTGGAGATTTGGAGGTGTTCCATAATATGTATCTAAAGTAGTGGCACAAAACGGCATTGATGGCATGGAGGCTAGAACAATGCTAGCTGTACTTCCGCACAACAAGAACATTGGGAGGGAACAAGTGAAAACTGAAGGAAAATTTAAGATTCTGTGTTACCTCATGGCCTTCACAAAATGAGGCAAACAGTGGGAGGGCCAAGCCAATATACCAGGACATGGATTTCGAATTTGAGAAAGATCTGACATTAACTGTGTTGGCCATGCATACTGATGGAATGCATCCTGATATTTTTCCCAGGACACATACAATGCCACAAAACATTGCAAACAAACCTTGTCCTCCAAAATCAGAACTTGTTGAAAGGTTGACTTCCAGACATAAATTATTTGTAGCTGTCTTCAAAGTCTGCTCACAATAACATTTTAGATATGTTCCATAATGTTTGGACATTGTACAGAAACAATCTAATGCTATTACACCTACAATTTCAATGCTAGATAATGTATTACAAAGTATTTATTTACACCGATATAAATGTGTTTATGATGCATTAATGTATATCTTTTATCTTTCCTTCATTTATATTGCTTATCCTCTGTCTAGAAGGCACAGATCTGGGGTTGATATTGGTACTTTTGTTCAGAAGTGAATTGCCCTATCACCTTGGTACTGAACTGCCCCTTTGGGTGGGAGAAAGACTGATATGCAAATAGGTATTTGCCATCGGTGAAAGGTACACTGAGGCTTGGTGTCTGCCAAACCCTCTTCTTGTATATTGTATAAGTACCCCTCAACTGGTGTTTGCTTCCTCTGACTTTCTGTTAGACTGTCCAGAATAAGTCTGCCTTAGGTTTTACCTACCTAGAATAACTTTGGATGATTCATGAAGTGTAACACTGGGTTTTGCTTTCTTTGGTTTATTTTAGACGGACACAAAAATAGTTGTAAGTAACACAGGCCTTTAAGTTGCTTATAGCTCCTGTAAAAAGGGTTTTACTTACCCTGAGTGTAACTGTGTTAGCCTAAAATAAGTTAAAGTGTGTACTGAAAGGCAGCAGTAATTGAATATTGCACCCCAACGTCCAACTCTCATTGAATAACTGTGTTATCCTGAATCAGATTTATAGATCTATACTGTGCCTAGTATCTGTGTTCCACTAGATCAGAGAAGTATTTTGTCCAGTTGAAATGACCATGTGATTTCTTGCTGAGCATCACAGTACAATGGATAGGGTCTACTACCCTGGCATTACTGAAAGTAATCTAAAATAACTATTGGTTTTGACTTCCCAAGAACTCCTGTTAGGTGTTCCAAATAAGGTTAGAAGCTTTGGTCTGTGTACCTTCAAGCATAGTGTTGCATTTTTATAAATGTTGTCATATATAATGTGATAGTACTTATTCCCCGCAAACTTTATCCAGGCCTACTTGTAATTAAATAAAACGTTTATGCTTACAATACATAGTGGTTCAGTGTTTCTTTGGACCGTTTGTATTAAAATTGCATTTGTATTGATTCTACCACACTCTCTCCCTCCTAAAATTAGCCTGACTGCTCTGTATATGGTACCCTGAACTCAGAAGGTAGAGCCGTATACTAAGAGTGGAGTCTTGGACTTTCTCAGTTGAATCGTTTTACTAAGCCCTCAGTTGGACTTCAGAAAAACTGTCCTAACAGCCACCCCTTAGCAGACGCAATAAAGTATAAAGCAATAAAGTATATGTTTTTTATATGCACTAAGTGGAGGTGCGTCCCGCCGACAATAAGTTTGATGAAAGGGCAGTGGAAAGGGGTAAAAATCTCAGATATAAAATCCACCCCACGGTTCCAGTTGGCTCGTTGGATTGATCCCTGGCATCACCAGCAGAACCGATACCTTTTATGCACAAATATCCCTTAAAAGTATTCGATGTTGGCTGGGTTAGCCGGCGCTCCCCAGCTATTTGCATCTTTTGAAAAACATGTTTGCCTCCAAGGGTACATCCTAGTCGAATAGTAGGAACCAATTCTTCATCACCTCAGGCCCCTTCCTGACTTTCTAAGGCTTTCCCAAGAAGAGCCGCTTTTTGCTTCACCGGCGCGATCGTGAACTTTGACACACTACTGCACTGTCGAGCCCAAGGCAACCCACTTTTTAGGGATGAACTAGAAAGTTAGGGAATTACTCCAAAAAATTGTCTAAAGCTCCTAATGTGTTCACCAACCCTTCTCTTTACAGGTTTTGGCTGTGTTTTCGTCATTTGTCAAATAAGGAAATGTATTGCATACATGCTCTATAGCAATAGTATTGTGTGTGTGATAACAGTTTTTGCTTTACTAAAGTTCACTTGCATCTATTGGTCTTGTCGACAATAAATGTATAGATATCTTTCTTATACACTTGTCAAAAGAGTAATTTGTGGTTTGTTGCTGTGTTTGCTCATTGTGGGCTTCCGATCACTATCACCCCTCCTGAGACTTAGGGCCTCATTACGACCCTGGCGGAATGGGTTAACGGGTGCCGCAAAAGGATGCAGACTCATTAAACCCGTTCTGCCACATTACGAGGTCCCCTCGCGGGACCCGTTAAACACGCCTGGTAAAATCAGGCGTGATTACCGGGACCCGCGAGGGGAAGAGGGAGCAAACAACGGGCTACTCATAATCGGCCCGTTGTTGGCTCACTTTCCCATTCCCATTCAGCCCAATGGGGGCTGGAATGGTAATGTGGAAGGTCCGGGTTCTTGGAGGAAGGAATTACCGGGGCCTCCAAACTCAGAATGGCCTGGTAATTCCTCATTTTGGGAACCCGGACGTGATTTCGGCAGCAGCCATGCCGCCAATAGCGGCATGGCTACCGCTGAGGTCGTAATGAGGCCCTTAGTCTTGACCACCAGCCAAGCTACCTAGATTGATCTGGCTTGTACAGAAAGTTCCCCTATTTCACTAAACTGAGGGTGACCTCCTAAAATTCAGCCCATCAGGTAAGAGTTTAGAAATCCATCTTAACACCCTCCTGCAGCACTTGTACACCCATAGGCTCCTCCTTCCATCCCCAAGCACTAGCATGGCCGATTAGCACAAGGCATAGTCGGAGCATGAAAGTTACTTATTTAATATGAGAATGCAATGTATAGTATGTAAAACATCTTGGGCAACATTCTTTTTGCTGCATTTATGATTTAATCCATTTATGATTTAATCTTTCTGCTCTAGTACAACCGCTGTTGCCGCCCATCCCTCAGCCCAAAGGGTGCTGTAAATGTATGTGTACTTAGACTAAGATTGATGTACTAAAAGTCGTTCTACTTAAAACGCATTCCTTAGTGAAACACACACAGTACATACACAACTTCATCCTGAGCAGCAAGGTACACATTCTTTGTGTTACGGAAACATGGATTCAAGACACCAGTGGCCCCTCGATTTCCCTGGCTTCTCCACCTATATACATGTTTTTTAGTGCAGACGGTGTAGAGGGGCAGGGTGGTGTGGGGTAGCCATTATCGCTAAATCCAAACTAGGATTGTTTCACATTGCCATCTCTTGTACCGATTGTGAAGTTTTACATCTTAAAATGTCTCCTTCCCCAGAAATAGCTCTAGCACCCAGAGACCATAAAGTGATTAACTCTGATCCCACCATGATTAATAATCACACGCTAAACTGGGTCATGACCAGGAATCTTAAAACTGACAATGTCGTCACATCCCCATGCATCTGGTCAGACCACTCCATTATCAGCGCCCCACTCAGATGACCAGACCCACTAACACTGTGAAATCCATTACTGGGCAGAATTTTAAAAAGGTGTGCCGATCTGACTATCAGCATTGTCTGGAGTCCACCATGTCCAACACAGCTCCAGCAGATCACGGAGATCAATTTCTCTCCATTTTCACTGTCACTCTCAGCAAAATGTTACATAACATTGCACCTGTAAAAACTAAACTAGCTATAGAAAATTTGAGGCACCAAAAATGGTTTAGACCTGAACTCAAGTGTTTGAAAAAGAAGAAAAGGGTGTTCGAAGAACGTTGGCTAAAGCACCCTACAATGCCAACCAACGGGAGTGGAAACAATGAGATAAAACTTACAAATTAGCAATTGTCGAGATAAACAAAATGTCTTCAACTCGCAGGTCAACCTAGCCTCCAACTCTACGAGTAAGCTCTTTGAGATACTCAAAACCCTTGAAAAACCCAAAGCTGCTGTTGTCCCTTTTTTAGCCACAGATCGAGATTGCTCTCGAACTGATAGGGCCTTTAAGGAGAAAATCTCAGTGGAAAGAGATCGAATTATTTTTGCTCAGGGCCAAGAATGCCCAGTAGCAGAAACTCCTTTAGGTCAGACAGAAAACATTGAGAACGTAGGGGACTTCTATTCTCACCTATCACACTGGATGACTTAACCAACATGCTCTCATCCATGCGTCCAACCTCCTGTGTGTTCAACCTCCTGCTTTCCAAAAAATGTTGGAGCACAAAGATCTGTTTGCCCCCTTCCTCATCCAACTGGTAAACACTTCTTTTAGAGACAATCATGTCCCCGTAGGACATAAGAAAGTCACTATTACAGCAACTGTTAAGAAACCAAACCTGGACACTTTTGTCCCCTGCAATTTTAGGCCCATTAACAATAGCCAATTTTTACTGAAAATCCTTGACATGGCGGCTACCATCCAATTACAATTTTTCACGTAAGTCAATAATAACCTTCACTGCCGACAATCGGGTTTCCGCCATGGACTCAGGAATTCTGAATAACATCTATAAAGCCATTGAGAGCTGGATGTTCACAAACTGGCATTGTGTCAATGGCATTAAAACAGAGCTGCTGCTGATCTTTGGCTCCTCCCAGGCTTGTTCCAAATTGGACCCATCCTATGACCACTTTGTGATAAAAGGTAATAACATCAAGACCCACCCAAAGCTTAAAACCCTTGGGGTCTATCTGGAGGCCTCTTCGAACGCTGATGACCAGGTGCAATATCTTTGTCGGACATGTCATTAACACCTTTGGCTGCTCCGTATCATCTGGCCCTTCCACAATAAAAAGAACTCTGTGATTATAGTATGATACACAGCTGGTCATCAAGTTGTCTGTGGGTTATGCAATGGACTCAAGGATTCTGAATAACATCTATAATGCCATTGAGAGGTGGATGTCCACAAACGGGCTTTGTCTCAATGTAAATAAAATGGAGCTGCTGGTCTTTGGCACCTCCCAGGCTTGTTCCAAATTGGACCCATCCTATGACCAGTTTGTGATACAAGGCAATAACATCAAGACCCACCCGAAGGTTAAGACCCTTGGGGTCTAACTGGAAGCCTCTTGGAACGCTGATGGCCAGGAGCAATATTTCCGTCAGACATTAAACTAACACCTTCGGCTGCTTCATATCATCCAGCCCTTTGTCAATAAAAAGAACTCTGTGATTATTGCACAAGCGACCATACTATGTAGGTTAGACAATTGTAATGTGCTTCTTGGCACATCGTCAAAATCTAACATCCAGGTCTGTCAGGTTATCCAAAATGACGTGTTCCACGTTGCACTGAAGATCCCGAGGAAATCACATATATCACATTTCGGAAGAGACCTACATTGGCTTCCGATACAGGAGCGCAACCAATTTAAAACGGGTACGCTGGTTCATCGCTTTCTCTTTGGAAAAGCTCCTTGAATACCTCAAAGCTTTGATTCCACTTTGCCAACCCACAGGAATGTGCATTTCTCAGCCCTTATACAGCTTCAAGGAGTGAAGTTAGCAAGATCTAGGAGTCTTGGCAGGCCTTTCCTGGTCATGGTGGCCTCGTTCTGTAAAACAATACCGGTTGCCATTAGATATTTGCCCAGTCTATGGTCATTCAAAAAAACATTAAAATATCTGTTCAGATAATCCTATGATACCCATGTGTCCCTGACCGCAACATTCTAATAATGAGCTAGTAAACTTTATGCATCTGTCCCATCTTTTTTTGTTGAATTGGCATGAATTATAGTAAGTGCTGTGCAATTGAAGGCAGTCCCCTGTTATGCTCACGCCAGAATGAATACAACCCTCTAGGGAAAGGAAGAAGCCAAGAGATAACTTTCAAGGATAGCAAGGTTGAATTGTACAGAACACAACAAATATCAGCAAAGCACTCTGCCGCTCGAGAATGTTCTGGCTTTAATGTATGCTGTTGCCTTTTGAGAGGCAACAGCATCAGTAATGACATCACATATAGAGGTTGAACCCACACAGTTGATTGGTAAAACAGTATACATTATCCTGCTCCGTATGGGATGCCAGGCTACAATTGATTTGTTTCTCAGCTGTCTGTCGATTCCCACGTGGGTCAGCTGGGCTCATCTCTCCATGGAGTAAAGGTCAGCTCTCTCATTAGTTACATTGTGAAAACTATGATAATATGCTAAGCCTACTACTACATCACTATGACATGCACCTATGAAGCTTGGGGACTGGTGCCTGGGGGAAGGGAATTAGAAATACAGTCACACTGACCTACACATTCTGCGCTTTGTGCCATGAAACAGTTTGTAACTGTCCTTGTTTTTCTGAACAAAATTCCTGAAGCAGTGTCTTGTCCATTCTTTTTTTTGTGGCATTCTTTCAAACAATCAAAACCTACCCATCTCTCACTTCAATCACTGAAAACAGGATGCTATTGTTACGTGGCCTTGAGCGAAAGTCAGACACTGGTTGAAAGACACAGTGTGTCGAATACCCACAAAAAATGATAACATGTACTATATTGAAAGTTGACATAGGAAAATGTGGTTTCCATTTCATCCGATCTGTTGTTCAGAGCAGTTAGTCAACGTGACATTGAGAGAATGGAATTTCCACAAATAATGTGAGCTCAACTATACATAATATTTGTGCAATTAAAAATGGCATGTGTGCTGTATGCATAATGACTTATCCAGCGACGTGCACATGTTTGATTTGACCAAAAGAATTGACACAGTACGTTATGTTATGTTTAATGGTATTTATACCGTGCACTATAAAAATCCGGATGCGTAACTCATGTTTTTTTTATCTGTCTAGTAATTATTGTTTTTTGTGAACAGTTTAAAGAGGAGTGAATAGAGATTTGATTTTTTGGAATGCATAGCTAAATTTGTTATGGGTTGTTAGCTGGAGCATTTTGTGATGATTATTCGTTGAAGACCCGAAACCACAACCTGCATGCAGTCTAATGATACCTAAACTGCTTTGTCCTGCGGACTATGCTGGTGTGCTGTCGTCTTTTCATCCTTGGGCACCATAAATTGGGGGTTGGGAGAGGAGTGGGGGCTGAACCTTTTCCGTGGACATTTGGTTCTGTTTTTGATCACTAATCTTACCATTTCCATTACAATGCTATCTGTCTGTGGTTCAACATAAATCGTTACTATTGCTGTCCTTATTTACTGGTAGAGCCCGCTATGTGATGTGGGTGCATCTGGTTCTCCATCCATTTGGGAGCTATACCTACTTCACAGCGCTAAGCATTCATGCACGTGTGGTTTCAAATAGTCCCCCATGTTGTCATGTGTGTGTTCATTCTGTGTGGTTTGTGTTTATGATTAGGTTTCATCTGGTTCTGAATTATAGGTTAACTTGTTATATTCGATTACAGAACGGCTACTAAAATATATAATTTTATTCTGTTTTGTACACAGCTATATTGTACCGTTCTGCATATGATATATTTTTCAGCTACCGTTGGATGGATTCTTGAACCAAAATTGGTGGATAATCATCAGCGGTGCTTATTTGATCACCGTTATGTGGGACGACTGACAGGGACCAATCTGTGCGGTATAAATATATGAGTGTGTAACACAAGGTTTGTTTATCTGTCTAGTAAACATAGTTTTTTGTATATAGTTTAAAGAGGAGTGAATAGAGGTTTGATTTATTGGGACAAATAGTTTACTGGCTGTGTTATGGGTTGTTAGCTTGAGCATTCCGTGAAGATTATTCCAAAAAGACCTGCAAATACATCCTGTATGCAGGCTAATGATATCTGAACAGCTTTGTCTCGTGGAATATCCTGCTGTGCTGTCACTGTTGCACCCTTGTGCATCATAAAGTGGGGGTTAGGGGAGGGGCGGGGGCTGAACCTTTTCCATGCACATTTGGTTCTCTTTTCCAACACTATTCTTACCAGTTCCATTACAATGCCATCTGTCTGTTGTTCAACATAAAGCGAAACCCTTGCTGGTTCTCCATCCCATTGAGAGCTATACCTACTTCACAGCGCTAAGCATTCATGCACGTGTGGTTTCAAATAGTCCCCCATGCTGTCATATGTGTGTTCATTCTGTGTGGTCTGTGTTTATGATTAGGTTTCATCCTGTTCTGATTTATAAAGTAACTTGTTATATCATATTACAGTACCACTACTAAAATATATTATTTTATTCTGTTTTCTACACAGCTATATTGTACCGTTCTGCGTATGCCATAGTTTTTAGCTACCGTCGGATGGATTCTTCAACCAACATTGACGGATGCTCATCAACAGTGCTTATTTGATCACTGTTATGTGGGATGACCGACAGGGACCAATCTGCCCTTTGGCGGTACCAGCAATAAGGAGCAACCTTTCATTGTTTCTTTTGTGAAAACTTGATGATGCAAAAAGGTTGCGCTTGAAACAGGGTCGGACTGGGACAAGAAATAGGCCTGGTCACCCAAAAAAATGTGGCCCACCCCTCACCTCAAAAAGGTTTCCCACTCCTTGCCTCACGACCCTTGTCCTCTGATGACATCACCGGAAGTGATGTCATTTGACCCCCACACCAAAGTGACATCCCGGGAAGTGATGAAACACGACCATTCATGGCGGGCTATCTGTATTCATGCCGCGAGAAGACTTGAACCTAGCGTGATGCTTCAATGGATAAGATTAGCACAAGACGGTGGCAGCCAACCTGTTGTTTACGCATGTGTAAATGTGAGGAAAATTAAGGTAAGATGCATAGCAACATTTTTAAAGATCAATTACAGAATGCGTATAAATACATGCCCAAATGATTGACACAATACCATTTTTGAGAGAACTATTCCTTTAAAGCTGAAGTAATCAATGATATGAAATGCTGAATGTATAAATTACTCTGTCAATCTGTCACCTGCTATGGTCTTGCAAAGAAGCCTTGAGTTTCATGCAATGATATGTAAATGTGATACTTTTAATGAGTTTGCGCACTGTCTTCTGCTATGCAATGTCAGATCATGGTCTACCAGAAACCCCAAATCATGTAGCACAGCCAACAGACTATGAGATCATACTAAAGGTGCATTTTTAAATACCAATTAACAATAACAGTGTAAATAAACACAGTACAATTTACTTGTCAACAAGTCAAGACAAGTCAAATGCACTTTAGTGCTAATAAATACCACTTTCCTCATAAACATTTGCCCCGAAAAATCAATACAAAGTTTAAAGTGCATAAACATGTTGTTTCTCGTGGGCACTAAGCTGTGTAGCCGAACTGAGCAGAGTCACGCCAAAGCCATGATGATAATGCAGCAAGACCAGAAGGCTGAGACAATCGTTTCTTCTTGTGTTGGAATTGAAACAATATTATGCCTCCTATCGCAGCATTTGAATGTGTATTGGCCTACGCCAAGTTGTCTAAACTATCATGTAAATAGACTCCGCGGCAAGGTTTTGACCTTAACGAAAAGTTATGTAAGTCGCCATCTTGGATTTAGCCGCCATTTTAGGTTCTCTTGTAAAGTGGAAGTCACCCTGAACATCAAAATGGAGGCCGACTGACATTCTGAGTGAGATCTGGCCGTTGTGACCTCCACACAAACACAAAATAATTAATATGCCTGCAGGCCACTTGTCGGGGTCGCGAACTGAGACCTTGTCCTACCCCTGACCTATGTGTAAATGAACAACAATATCAGCGGAACTGATCAAAATGCATACATTATGGGATTGACCTGGCAAGGAACCCTAGGCCTGGTCCCAAGAATGGTTAACCCGCGAGGGGGTTGGCCAAGGGCTGGATAAAGTATATAAAAGCGCAGGTATTCCAATGTACGGTCTCTCTACTAATGCATCGAACCCTCATTGAAGTTTGTTACGTTACTCTGAGAGCCGAATAGCTATCCGTTTGTCAATTGACTTTGGTAACTGTTGTAGCTTTTAAATAAAGCACTTTGTATGTCCTTTGTAACCTGCGTTGGTGTGTTTCCTTTGGGCTTCCCAGCCTCATATCAATTTTTATGTTTTCACACTTGGTACATAGACATGCCAAGTGAGAAGAACAAAGTGATACATCAAACATAAAGGCCAAGTTGATCCTTGCCTGAGAATGGTTATAAATGTTATGTTGGTATCAGGTACAAATCAGGGACTTATGATGTATGATGGAGTGATCTGCAGCAGGGGCACATAATGTCACATGGTTTGGAAGAGCAGAAATGTACAGGCAAAACATTGTGCTTTTAGACATGCTTCTCAGGCTCAGAGGATATGCTCATATGAAGTTCATTGCAGACCCTCCCAAGTGTGCACCTTTCCATAGAACAGGTTATTTGACTCTGTTTGTTCTCGGTAGAGGGGCTCCTAGAACTTGTTTTGCATTTTTAGGAACTTCTGGTTTCACCCTAAATTACACTCGGTAATCCAGACATGGACCCCTTGCTCGCTGTGCTTATAGAGGCACAGCTTCACCTCACTGATGAGGCACAACTAAGCTGAAACACGTGTCTAGGGTTGCTGTTGATACTCTTGTTCAGAGGAAAATTGCCTAGCATTTTGGTGCTGGACTGCCTTTGTGGATGGGACAAAGACTGATATGAAAATGGGTATTTCTCCTCTGTGAAAGGTAAAGTGAGCTAAAAGGTGGTTGTAGACCCTCCCGAGTGGGCACCTTCCCATTCAACGGGTAATTTGGCCATTTTTGATCTCCGTAGAGGGGTTCCCGGACGATTTTGTGCATTGTTTAAATGCAACTTGTTAAATGTATCTTTCTGTATTATGTATGATTTTCATTGGATAACTCCATATCAAAATCTGCATATCCATCTTGCTAGTAACAGACACAATTGGGGTCATTACGACCCAAGCAGTAAGTACACCAACTTTACCACCATGGTGTAAACTATGTTTACACCATGGTGGATGGCGGATTTACCGCCCCATTCCAAGGTGAGTGGGGCGGTAAATCCCCATTTCCCATTTAGCCTTCCCGATTCCCATTTTTGCCCCATAGGGCATAATGGGAGTGGGGAAGGCGCTAATTACAGCACCGTAAATTACGGTGCCGTAATTAACACCAAGGCAGCCGTTAAAATTAGAATCAGGCATTAAAGGTAAACGACGGCGTTAACCCTTAACGCCTGAGTTGTAATGAGGCCCAATATAACCATTCACAGCAATTAGACTATTACTTCAGATTCACAATTCTGACCACACATCAGTTTGAAGAATGCATCACAAAAAAATCCAACCCATTTTCTGTATTGAGTGCTGGCACTAGACACTTGAGAATTTGGGACACTTGCCAAGGCAATTTCGGGTATGACAAATGCAACAGTATTGGATTATTTGTACTAGTACTGACACACTTTACCAATCATTGAAGTACTTATAGCAAGGATGTGTTTAGCGTGAGTATGATTAATGCAACAGATTTGGATTGTTTGTACTAGTAAAAGGAACGCATGACTTATCATCGAAGTACTTGATCACACGTTTGTTTGATAACACGGGACAACCTGTGAAGCAACAGGGCAAGATTATTATTTTAATACAAAAACCCTTTTCACAAACCCTTTGGAGGAGTGCTTACACTGGAGCCAACACAGCATATCGTATTTAGAAGATGCATATCCAAAATATGTGCATAAAAGGCTGATTCAATTTCCTATGGGATTGCACCATTATAAAACACTTCCATGAATGTTTTAAGAAAACTGCAAAGAGTATTTTATTTTATTTTGTGCTTGTTAAAAATTAACCTTCCACAATACAAGTATTATTTAAAACCTGTTTTTTTTATATTGGTAGAAAATAATTAAAAGACATTTAAAAAAAACAATACTACCATATGTACAGATACATAAAACATGTATTTATTTTATTACAACACTTCACAGAATCCTAAATTCATTATTATAAATTAGCAATAATTTGGAGTGGTTAGAAATGAACTTTCCAAAAGAAGACATGATTCAAGAAGAAGAAAATGCAAATAGTATACAAATACGCAGTTTAGCATGCACTATCAGTCTCTCTGATTTAGAACGTGACATAGGCCCTCATTCCGAGGTTGGTGGTAGTCATGGCGCTATTTGTGCCATGACTACCACCAATAACGGTATCATGTCCGGATTAGTGAAATGGGGATTTACGGGTCCAGTCCGACCTTGGCAGGACTGGTAAGTCCCCATTCACCAAACCATTCCCCATTCCCATTGAGCCCCCTTAGGGCTCAATGGGAATGGGGAGAGTGAAAATAACGGGCCAGCGTATGCCAAGCCCATTATTTGCACCCAAGTCCCTTAACGGGTCCCGTCCATAACACCAGGTCAGACATGGCGTTAAGGAAGGGACCCGCTAAGGGACCTCGTAGTAGGGCGGTAAGGGATTACCGGCACCGGTCTCCTTACTTGTGCCCGATATCCCTTACCACACTACTCGGAATGAGGGCCATAACTTTATAACGTTTTAAAATATATCTTGTACTACACAATTTAGAATAACAAGACAACACAAACAGCAAGAACCATACAAGAAAGATGAAAACACAGAAAAAACAATGTAATGCCATCCTCCTGCCTAGTACATATCTCACTAGCAATGGGGTTTGGCTTTATCTGTTGCCTTTAGTCATTGTTACTGTCAATGTTGCCCAAGTTCATGAAATTACAGCTGAGGCAGACCACTCCTGCCTACTAACTAACCAGAATCCACCAGGCATGAATTTTGTCAGTGGATCATGGCCATGCCCCCGTTTCTACCCCCCCCCCCCTTTGAATTATGAGTTAGTTAGTTTGCCTGGTGCACATCTCGTGGTCACCTCCATGCTTCTTTCCATTTCTCCAGCACCCATCCCCATTAATGATTCCAAGTGCATCATTTTCAGATTATCACGGGGAAAACGCTTGACAATTTAAATGTCTTCCAAATCCCCACTGTGACTTTCCATGAGCACCCATCCTCCGTTCAAGGCCCCTGTAAATCCTCCATCACCCTCTTCTGTTATCCACTTTCAGTCACCAATTTGTGTGACCCATTGTTGTTATCCGAGTACATAATTTCTTCCAGAATCCCAAAGGATTCCCCTGGTATGATGACAATGTCCAGGCACAAATAGGATCCGCAGTCCACCCCTAACTCTCACAATATATGGCACTCTATCTTCTCACACACCTATACTCTGTTGTAAAACCACTTATTTCCCACCACCCAATATCATTGTGAGCACTCTTCTTTTTAAGCTTCCCTTCTGCATTTTTGAGGTAATGCTCACATTGAGAAAAAAAGTCAGATTTTCATTTCTGAAAAGGCTCACTGATGCAATGCACCATGGGAGGTATATATGTATTTTTGGGAATGGAAACCCCACTTCTCCATCAATGTTTTACAAAAATATTGAACAGATTTACACCATAGCAAAGAATGCACATAAAAAGCTTTGTGCCGAACTTGTTTCTAAGTTGATGTAAATCAAATAATGTTTACACTAGGGGTGTATATGTTCCCCTGTGGGAACATGAAGGAGAGCAGGATGAGCACAGCCTTTTTTCTTAAGAATTTAAACCATTTAATGAATTGTACCCATAAGGTGTAGTTTGGATTGCCCCTAGGTAGGCAGTTATTTTAGGAACCCTTCAGCCAAATCTGCCAAGCTACAAAGTTAATATGAATAGAATTTTGGGTAAAGTCAATGCAAATCATTTTCAATTTATCTATATTTATAGAATATTATGTTTAGGGCAACCACACAGGTATATAGTGTAACATTCATATAACACACTTTCTGACACATCTTAGTAAACAAAACACATGCTGTAAAATATCACAATATAACTGCAACATTCCATTCAACCACTTAATGTTTCAATGTCTGTGGTCCACAAAAAAGCTGCCCGCTCCAAGTGAGTTTGCAAATTGGTGCCATGCCCATGGTCGCATGACACTCTTTTAATTAGTCAATGGTTAATTAGTCCATGGTCGTAAACACAGCACCTTGACCATGCTGATGCACCCATTTGATGTATTTTGGGGGCGCTGCCATTCTCGAAATGCCATGACCTGATCAGGAGCAGTCGCGGATGTCATAAAACAAGTGCACCCATGTGGTGTATCATAGACTACGATCAGGGACAGCTGTTCACAAACACCTATAAAGCAATTTTACTCACTTTATATCAACTTCAAAATACAATCTGTTAACCTGTGCAAATGCTACAACCATGTGTAACTGTCCTCTCCACTTTGTTCAAATATTCCTGCTTATTTTCACGTACTAATGTCTGCAGCCAGGATAACGGCTCTGTGGACAGCAGACATCCAGGGGATCCACCCATTTACCCTATTCATTTTCAGAGGGATTCTACACATGTCTTTGTTCCCTTTCACAGTGTAAAACACAGTTTGGCATTTGATGGCAAGAGCATCCTCCCGTTGGCCACCACCTGGAGGATGCAGAGGGGGGAACAGCAGCAAATGATCAACATGAGGAAGAGGAGGGGAATGGTGAGCTGGAATGAGTTCCTAATACCTCTGGGAGGCATATCGATGTTTGGAGTTGTCTGTTTTTCAAAACCATTGGAATATGGAAAGGTGCATGCTACCAGAGTGCGCTGCACTGATTGTGGAGTACCACGCAGATGTGGCAATCAAGGCACAACTTCAAATGCACTGCCACACAAATACATTTCAAGTAGTGCCTTGAGAAAGACTGTTCCTTTCAAGGGATGTCCCACAACTTCCTCCACCTTATCATCTTCTTCATCAACTGACCATTAGGATCATCTCAGTTGAGAAGAGAATTCCTCTTTCAAGTTCACAACATGAATAGGAGGCATTGATCCATACTTACGAATTTGTTGGAGGAGCAATAACATGTGCATTTGTTTGAATGCAGCAATGTCAACTTTGATTAGGAATGACTCATCATAACACATTTACAAACGGCAAAGACATTCCCACAAAGGGTGCCTTTACAATAGGACAAAGATGAAAACAAGTGTTGAGATCGTTTAGGTTTTCAAGAGTGAGACGTATAATTTAGACAAAACTACAAAGAGATACATTATATATTAATAGGGAGTGGTGGGATCAGAGATGATGGATGTGGGAGAGGGCAGGGGACACACCCTCTTTAACAAGTAAGTGAAGTTTTAAGCAGCGCTTTGGAGATGTCTGCATTTGGACTGCCTCTATTGTGATCGGCAGCCGGTTTCAGTGGAGCACGGTAAGTAGGGAGAAAGAGTAGAAGCCAGAGGAGGCAATGGGGGTATGGAATAGTGAGGTATCCTGCAGAGGAGGAGCAGAGGGAACAAGAGGGTGAGTAAACAGAGATAGAATCACAGAAACAAGACCACTAATAGCATGTTAGAATAGGAGAAGGAACTTGAAAAGGCAGCTATTGAGCATGAGAGCGAACCATTATATTTTCGATAGGTAGCAGTGGAAGAGGATCTGGGTAGGTTATGGAGAGTGCAGGAAGCAAAGTTGAAGAATTTGTCTACAGGCGAGAATGAGTAGAAAGGAAGTCCAAGGAGAAGGCTTCAACAGTAGTCAGGTTTTCTGAGCAAGATGGAGGCGATAAGAGTTTTCGTAGTATTGTTAATAAGAAAAGGAACTGTAGAGACATATGATTGTGTTTTCCATGGAAGCAACAAAATGGGTGTAGAGGTGTAATAATAACCGTGTTTTCAAAAGCAGTTGTTACAAAATGTGTGCAGATGACAGTGTTTTCAATAGTAGCCAATAAAATGGGCACTCGCTTTAAGAAACATTCAACAAAATTTGCATCATTTTAGAATGCAAATGGGTGCAAGTGGAAGCAGGATAGGGATTGTGGAGTCACGCCTCGGGTGGGGCCGCGGCGTGCACTCAGCCCGCACGAGTCCAGAGACACTGGACTCCCTGGTGGCATGCCCGCCCTCCTATTCATGTCCGCCCTTCCCGTTGTAGCAAGGAAAGAGGAAGCCGCCGCAGACAGCCGTGCTGCTGGCGGCCGCAGTGATGCTGCGGAAGGAGCCGCTGTAGACAGCCGCGGCAAAGCCACGAAAGAAGCTGCTGTGGACAGCGCGGCGGGGCCGCGGAGCGCTCACCTGCGTTCCACCCTGACCCGGGGAACGGGGAGCCGTGCTCACGGTGGTACCAAGACGCGGGAGAGCAGCGACCGGCTCGCCGCCCCCGTGCTCCTTCTGACGGTGCCAGGACTACATATGGCTGGAGAAGGACACCCATCATCCGGATGCGTCCTTACACCTCGCAGCCACGGCCGCATGGCCAACCTAGGGGAAGGGGGTTAGCCCAGGCTCCCAGTGATTGGAGGGGGTTTGAAACCTCCTGTTATGATAAAAGGGCGCCAAACCAGACTAATGGGTTGCTCTCATTCCACAGGACACGGAGAAGACAGAGAAGGGAGAACCAGAGTGGTGGGCCTATCCGGACACCTCAAGATAAGACCAGACCAGGACTAACGTTGTTATACTTCGGAAGACCAAGACACTGGTGAAGCTAACCGGGAGGACTTGATAGTAATTCCCTTAAGCATAACGCTATCCTTCAACCAGTGATTAAAATATTGTTTCAGCATCCATCTGTCTCCGAGCTTAATTCCACACGGATAAAGGCCGGTAGGTTGGTGGAATTGGTCTGAATGCAGAAAAGACATGGGGAATTATATGAAGCAGGTGAAATGCCACATTGGGTCATTAGAGCAGCGGGACAGTGAATTAGGTTCCATGATAAAACAGAATGCAGAAAAAGACAGAGATTCAATGTGCAGTACATTTAGAGAAATTAGGTGCATTTCTACCTGTGAAGAACTGCATTGGGAAAAATAACATATATAACAAAATAACTTCCTTTAAACAAAAAACAAAAAAACAGTAACTAATTAGTGTTAGGGAGAATTCTCATACTATGGCTAATTTCCCTTACCTATAGAGTCATCCAGCATCTTTGTTTCTTTTCTCCTGCTAAGACTGAGACTCTTTTTCTCAGGCATGTTTGTTATGTGTGTTCTAGCCTATTTTTGTGTTTAATGTCTATGGGGTTTCTCTCACCTCCATAGGAACCATCTTTATTCACATGTGTTACACAGCACCCTGCGTGCAGTGACACAGGCGTGTCGTAGCGACCCCCAAACATAGACTCCATACCCAGGGACTGACTACTGTCTCCCAGGGCATGTAAAGTCCCCATTGACTTTACTAGTCAAGTTTTGTGAACTAAACCAGTACAACCCATCTTACTATGGAAATACTGGGAAGGGTTAATAGTTTTCCCTTATGTTAATTTTCGAGAGGGTACCGTACAATCCCTCTCTCAAAAGCTTCTGGCTGGTGACAGTGGTTACAACCGTAAATATTCGACACTGAATAATCCCTATGGGATTTTCCCATTGTTCGAGGCTACCACATTTTCTGACAGCCTCTAACATACCGCCGGTGTATTTTAATATTAACTTTACTCCGGTAGGTTTTATTTGCCAGAACTTTAATATAACTTCTTTCTCGTGTCTTTCTCTAAATTCCTAACGCAGGTCGGGGATCCTTTGTTCGTCCTTTTGGCAGGCTTCTGCCAAGAAGCCCCCATTTCGGCGCAACTGAGTCTGAGGTGGGTCCATTGTGTGGGAAGGGGAGTAGGACCCCTGGACAGGGTTGCCTCAGCAACCTATGTCGCACTCTATCCTGATAGACTGGAGGGTCTCCAACCAAGGATGACAACTCCACTGTGTGAGTGACAGCTAGGCTGTATGAATGGGGATCTTTTTGCATAAAAGCAGGGTCCTGAGGACTGGAACAGCAGGACGCCACAAATGGAACTAAGAAGCGGAAGAGGAGAGAAGCCAAAGACTGCTGCAACAACTGAACCACCGGTGAAGCCCTGCTGCAGCGTCTCACCACTTTTCTCCACATGACGAGAGAAGATCTTCATCTGAAAGAAGCCTTCTTCTCTTGAGCTGGTGGGGCCAACCAGTTTACCAATCGCCTTCCCAGACCTGCTTTGGTCGAATCGCCAGTACCCTGTACTTGGAGTCCTGATAGCCAGGCACCCGTTCACCCGGACTGCGATTTAAAGGAGCGTACCTTTTATTCGTTGGGCAGCACTGCGGCTGGTTTCATCCCTGGGTAGTGCAGTAACTCAAACTTTCCTCCACGACGAGAGCCTCTCTTCCTCTGCTGGATCTCCCAAACTGCAGGAACTACAAGGAACAACCGCCACCATATGAGCCACTTCTTCATTTTAAAGGTACATTGTTCCGCCAGGCCGCCCTTTCTTCGCGGTAGCTCTAAAGGTGTTTTAAATCCTTTACCTACCTGTTGGGTTGGCCGCCCCTCTCTCTTAAAATTGCCTTTCACCTTCTGCATCCACCTTTTCGAAATCATTAACCAAAAGACTTGACTGCAGCTACAAGAACATTTTGCTCCTGGGCCCTTGCCTTTTACCACTGACTGTGGCACAGGCCTATTGACTCTGGCTACATTTGTTAGAACTGCCTTTTTTAGCATGCTTTTCAATTAGAACTCTGTTGGTGCACCTACCTCTTATAACTACCCTTTTCCTCCCCTTTTTAAAAGCTGTGAAATTCCATTTTGCTCAGTTTTATTTAAGTATTTCCTATACTAAGGCACTGTCTTGATTAAACTGGTTCACAAACTTATGGGAAGTGTTGCTATGGTGTGTAAGAAGATATTTCTGTATAACGTGTGCTTTCCCTCCCTTGTGAGAAATTGCTAGAGTATCCCTTGTGTGTGGTTTTCACTTTGCCGTTTTGCTCAGTTTTCACTCAGGTTCACTTGGTATACAATTTAACTAGGGAGTGTGTATATTTTTCTTTGACTTATTTTAACTTGCTTGATGACCGTGATAAATGTGTTTTACTAGAAGTGTATAAAATAAATATATATCTACTTTTTAATACAAAGCTTTGGTCAGTGATTCCTTGTGCCATAGTGCTGTAGGCCTATTGTGTAAACCCTGAATACTGGTCATCTCCCTCTTGAGATAAGTCTGAATGCTCAGTCAAAGCTACTAACTAAATCTTTGTGGTACAGACTGATACCAAAGGGGATTTATTGCTCTCATCTGTAGTCCTAATCTTCTGTAGTGCTCCCTAAGGGAACTGCACAGGATTCTGCCTAACAATGTATTCTCCTGGTTAACATTGCAATGCAGTCCAGTAAACATGCACGGAAATTATTTCTCCACGGAAGAAAAAGGTAAAAAATATTGAGGAATGAATCGCTGTTTCTTGTGCATTCTGAAAACCTCTTTTGTTCGCACACACGAAGAAATAGATATACAAAGGCCCTTCTAAAGTTATTGGTCAGCGGAGTCAGGAGCTGAGGAGCTGTCAAGCATGTCAAGAGAAAGGCAGAGCTACTCTTGATTGACAGACAGATAGAATATAGGGAGTTGAACTGAAAGGCGTGGGCATTTTGTTCCAGTGTGTTCCACTGCTTTGAGCTGGGTTTTGCTGGTCTGGTGCTGCAGTCTGCAGAACGATGTGTGGACAGAAGCGGCACACTGGCATTGAAGTTCCTGGGGTCTCAAAGCTGATCCCGGGGGCAGTGCAGTGTTTGCGCAGATAAGCCACGGCAGAAGGAGATTGTCCAGATGAAATGCAGGAGCCCCATAAATAATTGTAAGTGAAGTATAACTTGAGCAGAGTGCATTTGAATGTGATTCATTATTAGTCAGCACAGTCTATTTTTAAAACAGAATGTGATGCTTTCTTTTTACATGTGCTAACTGGCAGAAGAACAAAGAGCCAAGTTAACAAATGTGTCCATGTATTGCAATGCTTGTTTTTATCTTCTCTCTTAGGTGAATGCAGCAGTATTGATGTGGTTAAAATGTTGGGAATTCATTGTTGTTAATTGAAATATGTTTTATTGTAAATCACATGGTGTTTAACAGATTTATAAAAAATATTAAGATTGTTATGGTGTAAGGATTTTTCTTATTGATGATTGTAAAGCTTCATATTTCAACTGGAGAAATTAAAAAGAAGGCACTCTGTTGTTTAAATCACAGTGGTAAAAAAATATACTGCTGATGGTAAAATCAGAGAAAAATTGAAAGGTATACATAGGGAAGCCAGAGAGTTAGGGTGTTGGTATGAATATGCTCCACTCTGCATGCTGAAGGGGGAGCAGTGGCCTGCCATGGCATAGGTCTTTGGTGTAAAAACCTTTGACAAAATCTATGGGGGTAATTCATGGATTATTTGCGCCGAAAAAAACGGGATTTGTGCGCCATTCTGCCCGCAAATCTCTGTTTAACAAATGGGGATTTGCGGGCAGAATGCCGCACAAATCCCGTTTTTTGGCGCAAATAATCCATTAATTACCCTCTATATGTGGTAGCTGACATTATTTATGATATTGCTGGGTTCCCAAATTTGTTTTTCATTTATTTTATTTTTTTGGTTTATATAAACCTTTACAAAAAGAGAAAGGAATGTAAATAAAGCAACAATTTTTCATCTTACAAAAATGTACATTTTTCATACATTTTCAAATTTACAAATGAACATACCTTACATTTAAAAGACTCTACAAACATACAAAAAATACCTTAGAGCTCAAATACATAGTTAACAACCTATGTCCATTATCACATTCGCCTAATAAGGTTCCTAAAACACAATCAAATTCTTGATAATTTATGTGTAGGCCCTTAGTATGTCAGCAAACTGACCAGTACATATGTCCATATTAGATAGAGGCCTTCAACAGATGCTATTCCAGAACATTCCTTGGGTAGGCAATAGTTCTAATTTTTAATTTCATTGATTTACCATGGAGCATTTCAAACCATAGCAGTTTGCAATTCAGTTGAGATGTATCAGCTACAAATTGCTTAAAATATTCCATTCTTTTTGTCATTAATTTAGGGTACATTAATACTAGATGGTATAGGGTTTCCTTTTCTCCATCAATAAGGCAGTGCCTACAAAATTCAAATTCATCTAATTTTGGGTAACACATGTTTCTGATCTCCAACGTATTCAGAACATTCGATCTAAATCTCATTATACAATTCCAGATTGAAGGTGCAGGATATTTTAGAATGTATGGTTCAGGTTCCGGGTACCATTTCCAGAATGACACAGGCTGGGAATATAGGTTTGAATTTAATAGAATTACACTATTACTCACCCAGTCAATTGCCTTTATCAAAGATTTCACTTTCAAGGGTTTTGTAATGATAAACCCATAATAGCAAGAGCTCATTCTACACTTTCATTCATCTTTTTCATAAAATGTCCCACTTTGTCATCTACTAGGTAACTATTTGCTGCTTCTTGTTGCCCATCAAACATTTCCTTAAGATTGCAGCCTTTTTCCATATAATACAGCTTTGGAGTGAGGATAACCCAAGCTCATATCAGATTATTTCAAATGGAATATATTTTGACATGAACAACAAAACATTTCTCCAAATTGTACCTTCAATTATCTTTAAATAAGGCACTCATGAATTGGGTATAAACTCCATGCCATAGCTGAGACAAGGAATAATTGTTTTACTATAAAATTCAGGACAGGCATACAAGAAATATCTCCCATGTTTTCTTTTAATAGTTTTTAGCTGTTTGACAGCATCAAGGCCCATCATTTTCAGACAGTTTCTAATACAATTCTGAGATGGCACACTTTCAAAAGCAAAACCCAGATATTTCATTGATTTCTGCTATTTAATTCTGGTACCATCACAGTACCATGAATAGCCAGCAGATTTTCTATTGCTTTGGCCCAAGTTTATTATTACTATTTTTGATGCATTTGTTTTTAGTTTCAAACACTTTATAAAGAAAACAAATGCATCAATCAATCCCTGCATCCCTGTTTTTGTAGTATCGAATTACAAAAAAATCACCTGCATAAGCGCACCATTGCACAGACAGTTGACCCAAATTCGGAGAGACAAGCCCTTTTCCATCTAGAAATTGTCCAGCAGAGGAGACATAGAGATTAAATAAAATTGCAGCAACTGCACATCTCTGTTTAAGGCCGTTACTAACCTTAATTGCATTTGACATACAACCTTCATTGTTTAGCCTTTAACTAATGAGGGTATTTGAGTAGAGATTAACCAAGAGCGCAAGTAAATCTGCATCTATGCCTAAATTCAGCAGTCTTCTCCTGAGAGTAGGTCTGTTGACGATATTAAAGTCTGCAGATAAATCCATTGATGCAACATAGAGAGCTCCTTTTTTCATTCTGTGTGCATTAGATTGTAACTGTATCACTAGTATCCCTTCTGGATCTGTTGCTATGCCCTTTCTAAAGCCAATTTGTCTTATGTCTAGTATATCCTTATTTTCAAACCATATAAGCAGCCTATCTAGCACAATGGATGAAAAAATCTTGCATCTATATTCATAAAGGAGATTAAGCAATAGTTTATAGGACATATTCCGTTTCCCTTCTTAAATTTTGGCAGGATAAAGGAAAAGACTCAGGTATCATTTCCTTGACAATCACTGAATAGAAAGTGTAAAAGTCAGGCCCATAACTCCAAATTATTTTTTAAAGTCATAAAAGACATGCTATTTGGACCTGGAGCATTAGTAGCTTTTGACTTAAGTATACATCCTTTTATATTTGTTGTGGATACATCTAAATCCCATTTATGATGACATCTCTTGTCCCATTCAATTGGGTTTGAGGTGGATTCACTATACAAATTCACAAAGTAATCAGTCCAATCGTCTGCGCTTATTGGATTCAGAGCAAGCTGAAGTAGTTTTTTTTCTGTGCTATTTATTAATGACCAGAAGTATCTTGAATTCAAATTCTTAATAGTTTGAAACAAAGATTCAGCATTTTTTTGTTGTTTACATACCCAATGATATATTGACCAATTTTTGTAGCACTACCTACATGTTTTAATATTAGAGGTCTCCATGTCCAAATATGATTTCTTTATCAATCTAATTTCTCTGTTTAAAAGTGCTTTTTTCTGTTTAGTTTATAAGTCACATATATGCTTATAAGTAAATTACTTTTTTTCCTACAACACATTCCTTCATACAATGTTTGCTCAGCACATCCTCCAGATGCTCAGCAAATTTCCCAACAGTATAAATCCTACTTTTGCTCTCAAATATCTGGGACTCATACTCAAATAGAATTCTTACATTAATCGCAAAATTCTCACAATGACTAACATTGCGTGATCACTGTAGTCTGTAGGAATAACGTCCATATTACACATATGTAAATTAAGTACTTACAAACATGTAATCTATTATGGAGGATTCTCCTCTTGCATCCCAAGTTGGTTTTGTATTATACAGGAGATTTAGAGCCCAACTTTTAGTAAACACCATCCACACACTTCCTCTATAACTTTTGCTTTTGCCATTAGACTTCACATCGTCCTGGACTGGCCAGACCATGCTGCTGTTGTATATGTTACAATCTGCATTCAGGTCCCCTACAAGGATAATGGATCCACCCATTTTGTCCCCACCCAATCTTCTATTAGTTTATCAGGTTTACTGATAGTCAATTCCAAGGAACTATCAGTATATTCAAGGGTGTTCTAGTAAATATTTATTATGATCAAATACACTGGACCCTCATCAGTAAGGATTCTGAATGTAACCACAATGATTGAGTCTTGAATATGTGATTTTGATTCAACTTGTACGGATTCATCATGATACATAGCCAAAGCAAGACCTCCTTTAGGACAACCCTTACTTCCTGGTTCAGCGTGAATACACCAAATCTCAAACCCATCCCACAGCATAAGCCCTGTGGCCCAGGTTTCCTGGAGTAAAAAAAATCATATTGGGTCAAGGACTGGCAAACCTTCTTATTTACTGCAAGATGAGAACTGCCCCATGTGTTCCATGATACAACTCTGAAATTAGCCTTTGCGCTAAAGGGGTTGCCCTAGGGGTTTCAAATGCGCAATTGAATCTTTCAATGAGAATGCCAAATCACGCCATTCATTCATATCTTTAAGAAGTCCATTGTCATTGACTTGATTTTCCGTTACTTCAACTCTGGAATAATTAGACAACTCATTTTTTTCCATGACATGTGTACCTACTCCTGCATTTGATAAATTAGGCTGAAAAGTTAAAGATATCGAAGCCTCTTCTCTGTAAAGTTCCTGCTTCTTTCAATAACAAAGCCCTTACAAGAGGTGATGGGATCATCAGTATCACATAAGCAAATCTATATTCATGAATACAATCTAACCATTTTATATCAGCCGATGTTATTAAGTTCAATTCAGGAATATCTTCGAACAGACTTAATATATATGGTCTGTTCAAAGACCATGGACCGTCCCCTTCAAAAATGTATTGCATAATCAAGCTCGGCTCTTTTGGAAAGACAGCCTTCCTTAAAAGATTTGCCTCATCAATCGGTGGATAATAATCATAGGTCCTATCCACGATTGTTTTATAGCTTCCGTCATCCACTATGGCTTTACCCACGTTTGCACCATTAAGTGCTTCCCCACATTGGGCAGGTACATGTCCTGGTAGCTTAAAGTCTGTACTACCCAATTCAGATCTTTGAGGCTCCTATTTTTATCTGATTCTTGCATCTCAAGATTCTTTTAATTCAATATCTCATCAATAATTTTCAGCACTGCGTTCTCAGTTAACTGTGCCTGTTCTGTAGTCACATTATTAATAGTTGGTATATTTTTGATTGCACTTTCGTCATGAGCCTTAACCTGAAGTACATTTTTCTGACTATTCAAATCAGCTTGTACATATTTCAGATGCTCACCACCACCTGTGAGTAGTCCTGTAATTACAGGAGGAACACAATATTCATGATTTATTTCAGGGCAACTTCTCACAGGACAGCCCACTCCCACAAGCGTTCCAACCTTGCTGTTACTGGTGGAAACAGGTATACATGATTGCTCTACAGTTTTCTCCTTTGCAATTACTTCTAGGGCCACAGGACGCAAAGCATGAGCACTCCTTAATGCTGATTGTGTGGCAGAGCTCCACCATGCATCCAATGCAGAAGAAACGGGACCTGCTGATGTAGGTGTATTAGAATGAGATGCAGCTGCAGGGTTCTTAAAAATATCAAACATATCCTGCACACCCCTCTCAATCCATCTGAGGTTCTTATCAATCCTGCCTGACATCTCTTGATTCTTAAGAGGCTCAGATAGAGTAGTGGTACCATCTGGATATCCACATTGCCGGACTTTTATTTCAATTTTATCTCATAACTGGGGAGAAGATGGCTCATGGATATTATGTCTCGAGTCATTTACAATGATCACATCTGTACCAGACAACTGCGCATTCGTCACATCTCGCAGGTTAGGATCTCTTAGGAATTTACGAGAAGAGGTGTTCAGCACCTTTTGTACCACAGCGTTTTTGCGCCACATTTGTTTTTCTTTTAGATACTTTCACAGTAAAATCCCCTGTCCCTTTATTACTTTCAGATTCCCCCAAGTTAAGCTTTCAATCAGAACAACATATCAGGCCACAGCTTCAAATACCAGAGCATTTTGGACTGCAGGCATTAGTATGTCTATAGCATGCTGTTTATTGGCCTCCTCTGGTTCCCTTTCAGGGACCATAGCCCAAGTGCCAAATTTGTCATTACAGGTGTCAGGTGGATATACAACTTTAATCTTTGCAGCAGACATATGTACCCATCTGTTGATGCACACTTCTGGCATTGAGGTCAGGCTCAATAGCCGAGATTGCTTCTTTAGTTCCACTATGATCTGAGTATTTACAATTATATCTAATGCAGTTGCAGAACATTCCTCCTTTATCAGACTTAGTTTTATAGGTGTAGTCTCTTGCTCACACTGTTCTAGATGCTGAGATAAGCACATTAATGAGATCCCCCCAGTCGAAAATATCGGGGGAGTATCCAGGAAAGATTGATTTGAATCATATATCTGGTTAATTTCAGTTACAGAATTCAAAAGATCATTAATCATATTAACTGGAGGATCACTAGCATGTTCCTCAACAAATATTTATTGTGAGGGCTCGTAAATTGCACCCTCATTACTAGCATCGCCTTCAGGGATGTTTGTTCTACTATCTAAAGAGCATTGATGCGCACATTTAAATAGGTTACCTGTAATTGTGCTAAGCCTGGGTGGGTGTTTACAGTCAGCCCGAAGTGTGTCGTATTTATAAAAGGGGGAAGGTTTGTCTTACCATAGGGCAGTGTTATAAAAGCTAAACTCACCACTAAAATGACCACTAAAAGTAAGTAATGCCAATTTACCGCCAAAATACTATGATACTAAAAAATACAGTTAGGTAATAGCCCTAAAGACAAATCTCTTACAGGACACATCTTCTGAGGAGGTTAATACGAACAGCAGAGGCACTGGTAATTATTAAATGTTGCATTTGGAGGTTGCTTTCTAGGAAGACCGAACGGTTGTGAGCCTTAGTTGAGGTAGAAAGAAGATTAGGTGGGAAGGATATAGAAGAGGAGAGGGGAGTGTTAAGACGGATTTCTGAACTCTGTCCTGGTGGCGCAGAAGTTCAGAAGGCCAACCTAATTACTTGGAACAGGGTAACCTCTGGACAAGCCAGACCAATCAAGGTAGCGATCGCGGCGGTCAAGACTAGGTCTCAAGAGGGGTGAGGGTGACTGAAAGCCCGCAGTGAGCACACAAAGCAAGAGCGCGTACAACCTACTCCAAACAGTTGTTTATATCAAAAATAGATACACATTTATTATAAGGCCTTGAAACTAATAACCACAGTAAAAGCAGCAATATACAACGATATTAAACCAACACATACACTATCCACCCAATATATATACAGAATACACAGTTTCACAGCATTAGCAGCACGAAATATGTTATCCACCTGCAGGGGAAGGAAAACAGGCAGTGCGAGCCAATGCGTGTGATATGTCCGCCTTCTGAGGCCCCTAACTAGATGGTAGTCCAATCCCTACGAAGAGTGGAGCCTAGCGCTCAAAAGTACCTGCACACGCCGGTGCCAATGGGCAGAAGGTGAAGCTCTTCGGAGGACGTTGGGCAGCTCTGTAGGGTGCCCTAATGAAGGAGAACACGGTCCGCGACTCTAGCACAGCCTCCACTGTGAGGCAGAAGTAGGGCGCGAGTACGGACAAGGGGAGCTGTATTTACAGCGGGGAAAAGCAAGGGGCACTGCAGGAGGGCGACCAGATCCTAGCTAATCTACTCACCGGTCCCCGAAGCAAGCAGGCCCGAGCTTCTCCTCGATAGATGCAGCTTCTGGCAGGTTCTGAAGAGCAGGGAATGTCTCGTCGTCGTGCAGAGTAAAAAGGCGTCCCGATCGAAGAATCCTGCACAGTTTTGTCGCCACGGCAGGGCAACGGAACGGCTGGGTGTATTCAAGCCAAACGAGCACCGTTCACCTCTAGCTTAGGGTTGCTAAGCAAACGAAGCATGTGAGCGTGCCCCGGACTCAGAATACCACCCAACCTGTCGGCGATTACAGAGCAGGACTCCTTAGTAAGCTGGTCAGTCAACTGGATGGCCCAGAGACACTTCCGAAGGCTTACGGCAGGAGTTGATGAAGGTGCCGGGAATAGCTGGTCCTGCTATTCCAATAGGTCGAAGCGCCAGTACAGGCCTTCTTGTTCGATCTTAGGTGGAAAGGGCTTCACCGGACGACAGCAATGAGGAGCAGGAGTTCTTCAGGGGGTCACCAGCGATTCCTCGGTCCAGCCTCGTGTTCGCAGGATACTTGGCTCCTGTATCCCTGGGTTCGTAAGAACTCAGGAGATCGACATGGTAGTGGTGTTTCCAGCTCCCTCTTATCCACGGTTCCCTTCGCGCCAAAACGGAGGGGAGCCAATGGGAGATCCGCTCATCAACACACATACCATACGTGGACCAATCACGGACCACAGTGGTCCCAGGCATTCACACCACCCTAGACTCTCTGGCACCCAGGATGTGTATTGGGACCAGACAGCCCAGCCCACGTCCTGGGGGCACTCAAACGACATGTAGAAGCCCGCGAAAGCAACCGTGTTTCGCGGGAAACTACATGCCCAAATAAGGAAGGCCCCGGGTCGCCTGACCCGGGGGAAGGTAAAGGGAGCAAGACGGACAGTGGACGAGACAAAGGAGCCTCGTGGTCCGGCCATTTTGGGTAGCCGGGCCACCCTTTTGTGTTCGCGGCAAAAAGGTGCTCAGAACGGCAAAAGGAGCTCAAAATAAACCAAATGATCGCTGCCACCAGCCCAGTCCCTGAATGACTTGCACCGATCCAAAAACCATCCTACAAGAGTGTCTAGGGTCTGTAGAAGGCTAGAGACCCAAGAGAGCTGTAACTTATCTTACAGTGCCCTCTTGTGTCGTGTTGCACTAAAAATGGCGACACGATAAAAGAAACTACGGGAAACAGCGTTCCCCGGTACTGACTGTCTTAAGGGCATGTCAGTTTCCCCGTAAGAAAGGAGCGAAAGCCCAGAGGAGTACGGCAGAAGGCTGTACTTCTCTGGCAAAGTCAAGAAAACAGGTTGAAAACAATAGCAAAAAGTTTAGGGGTTGCCACATGGAAGGAAAGTTCCCTACAATAACGAAATCTTTCCTAACACTCGCCCCTCCCAGACTATGGACAGGGGGAACTAATCCACCCCTGGATGAGTCTCTTGTTCAGGTCGGTAAAACATTCTGGACAACCCATCAGCATTGCTATGTTGGACACCTGGCCTATGCTCAATAGTGAAGTCGAAGCCTTGTAGACTTATGGACCACCTAAGCAACTTTGGATTCTCCCCCTTCATGTTCATTAGCCACTTTAACGGCTTATGGTCAGTCTGCACAGTGAAGTGGGTCCCATAGAGGTAGGGCCGCAGCTTCCTTAGGGCCCACACAACAGAGAAACATTCTTTCTCTACCGTGGACCATCTGAGCTCTCTGTCCTTAAGCTGGCGACTAATAAAACCGATAGGGTGTTCCTTACCCTTCTCATCTACTTGTGATAGTACAGCTCCTATCCCAGTGTCAGAGGCATCCGTCTGCACGATAAAAGGTCTTTGATGATCAGGGGCCCTGAGCACAGGGGCCTGGCACAAGGAGTCTTTCAAGCCATTGAAGGCCTTCTCACACTCGTCAGTCCAAGTTACCTTCTTGGGTTTCTTCGGAGTTGTGAGGGCAGTCAGAGGAGCAGCTATGGTGCCATAGTCTGCCACAAAATTGCGGTAATAACCCGTGAGTCCTAAGAAGGCTCTCACTTGGGTTTGCGTAGTGGGGGTAGGCCAGTCTTGTACTGCTTGTACCTGACTGAGTAGAGGCTGTCTCCTCCCTCCAACTACTTCATGTCCAAGGTAAACCAGTGAGCCTTGTCCATTTTGGTGAGGGGCCACTCGGACACCCTCAAAAGAGCTAACTGAAGGACTGCTTGGGAACCGGTCGGGGAGAGGTTCAGAATCCTCTTCCTCAACGTCTGAAGCCCATAGCAGTGCTGCGATTTCGCCGCTTGGGACGAAAGCCTTCAGCCTATTCACGTGAAACACTTTTGGAGCCTGTCCAGGCCTTCCAAGGTCCACCGAATAGTTAACCTCACCCAGGGGCTCCACCACTGGGTAAGGGCCTGACCATTTGTCCTGTAAAGCTCGAGGCCTTATGAGATTCATGATCAGGACTTGCTGACCAAGTGTAAAGTTGATGAGGGAAGCTTTCTGGTCGTACCAATGTTTCACCAGCGCTTGCCCTGCCTTCAATTTATCACTAGTCAAGCCCATCAGAAGTACCATCCGTTTTCTGAGCCCTAGCACATAATCAACTACATTGGTAGCAACAGGGGGAGTGGGCATCTCCCATCCCTCCTTGACAATGGCTAAGGGTCCCCGTACGGGATGACCGAACAGAAGTTCGAAGGGGCTGAAGCCAACACCCTCCTGTGGTACCTCTCGGTAGGCAAACAGTAAGCATGAAACAAGAAGATCCCATTTTCTTCTCTGAGGCTCCTCCAGAGCCCCAATCATGCTCATTAACGTCCTGTTGAGACGCCCCCCCAGACCATTGGTCTGGGGGCGGTATGCAGAAGAGAACCTGTAGGTGTCCCCACATTCTTTCCACATAGCCTGTCTATACTTCGACATAAAGCTGCTGCCATGATCCGACACAACTTCTTTAGGGAAGCCAACCCTAGTAAACATGCCGAGTAAAGCTTCTGCAACTGGCTTGGCAGTTACAGTTGTAAATGGGACAGCCTCAGGATACCTGGTGGCATGGTCGACCAGCACCAGGATAAACCTATTGCCTGAGGATGTTTGCGGGTCAAGGGGACCAACCATGTCGATCCCTACCCTTTCAAATGGTACCCCCACAATTGGGAGCGGTACCAACGGAGCTTGGACTGTCGCGCCAACCTTACCAGGCAACTGGCAGGCGGCACAACTCCTGCAGTGACTTTCTACTTGCTCCCCCATCTTGGGCCAGTAGAAGTGCATGGATAACCTTTGCTTGGTCCTCCTCATACCAAGGTGACCAGCAAGGTGAACGACATGCGCCAACTGCAGGAGGAAGGGCCTAACAGCAAGGGAAACCACCAACCTCCTATGGTCTCCTTCTGTAGACTCTGTGGGCTCACTATACAGGAGTCCACCTTCCTGGTAAATCCTTTGCAACCCAGGAGGTTCACCCTCAAGCTGGGAGCAGGCCTGTCTCCTTAGGCCTTCCAGAGATGGGCACTCACGTTGGCCCTTACTGAAGTCGTCCCTATCAGGACCTCCTTCAACTAACAAGTCTTTTAGTTCAGGATGGTCGTTGGGGTCGAACACTTCAGGCATCGCCACCTCCTCGTCAGGCTCGGGCGATTGACCAACTCCCTCCACCGCAGTGGTAGGCGAGCTCGGGGGAATGTTCTCTTTCCCCCGTCGGGACTTGTTGACTCCTTTCGCCTTGGGTTTCCCCTTCGGCTGGGGCGGCGTATTGGACTTGGCCAATGCTGCCCGTGCTTGAGACCGTGTGTAGGGTCTTTCGGCAGTGTCTCCTACGAGCCCTAGAGCTCTGAGATCATTGCCCAACAAGACCTTTCCCGGGACGTTTCTCTGAATGCTCACTGGAATCCTAACTGCTGTACCATTTAAAGTTAGATTAACAGGGATCACGGGAAACATACGGAGGGGGCCGTCAGCCAACTTAGTGGGCATCAGAGGAGCTCTGGCAACTTCCTCTGAGTCTACCAAGGTAGAATCCACTACAGTTCGACTGCACCCACTATCCCTAAGAGCTGGAGTATCCACTCCATTGATCAGCACACTGTCTTTAAAGTAGTGCTTGGTATTATCCGGAATCCTAGCATACGCCTCCGCGACTTTAGGCTCCCAGGAACCCAGGGACACTAAAACTACCTCAGCCTCGATCCCGCTGGGAAACGAGTCTGAGGAGAAGGATGCTCCTGTAATCTCTTCTTCCTCGTAGGAGGAGAAGGCCAGATTAGCGGAGTGGACCCCCAAAGGTCTAACCTCACAACGGGGATCCCCCTTCACATGGTCAGTTGCTCCACAAGAAAAACAAGCCCCATTGGGTCTGTTTACGTAGGGAGGCTTATTATAACCAGAGTTCTGTTTCGGAGGCGAACCTCCGCTACCCTGTGAGTTCTCGTATGGCTTACCCTTATTTTTCTTTTTGTGGCCCTTATGGGAAGAAGATTTAGCAGATTCCCCACCCTCCATATCTTTGGACTTTTTCCCTTCCTCCTGCTTACCAGGATGAGTTTTGTCCTTATGGGACACTCGATGTGACACCCATAAGTCTGCTGCAATGGCCAGCTTCTTAGGATCTATCTCCTTCGAATCGGCCAAATGCTGCTTAAGCTCCGGGGAAGAAGAAGCAAAAATGTGTTCCAGCATGACCAGATTGATCATGCCTTCGAAGGTAGAAACCTTATAACCTTCAACCCAGCCAGTTAAGTTTTTCAGGGACTCAGCTACATACGACACCCAAGTACCACCTTCCTTTTTCTTATACTCTCTAAACCTTTTCAAGTATTGGGTCGGAGTCTTCCCAAACTTTAAAATGAGAGTCTGCTTCAACATTGCAAAATCAGCGCGCTCAGCCTTCGACATTTCCATAATGGCACTGCAACCAGAATGGGGCAGTCTGCTGAGTAACCATGCAACCTTATCCGCATTATCAACCTCTTGAACCTCGCATGCATACTCAAACGCATTTAACCAGTCCATAATGTCATTTCGTTCCTCATACACACTGAGCAGATCTTTTGGAAACCGTGGATGAGAGGAAGCCCCAGAACCATGTCCAGGACCCTTGGACCCATTTGCGAACTGAAGCTTGGCCAGTTCCAACTGGTGATCCCTGTCTTTTTGTTTTTCTGCCTGGTCGATTTTCAGTTTGGCTATGCTGAATTCAAGCTCCTGCTGCCTAAACCGCAGCTCTTGCTTCTTGAATTCAAGCATAGCCTCCCCATCAACACTGGCAGAGGAAACGTTAGACATTACATCGTCCCTGTCCTCGTGGTCGTGATGGATCAGTGCAGCGGCAGAACCGTCGGTTCTGCCAGTGAGAGCAGCCCCACCACCTTCTGCACTGTCCTCGGAAGTTATAGCGTCAAGCTGCGCTTCTTGCCACGCCACGATTCTCTGGATCATTTCCAATTTAGTGCCTTGAGAGGAAACCCCTCTCTCCGCACACATCTTCTTCAATGTTTCAGATTTCGAAGCATTTAAGGTTAATAAAGTATTCGTTTCCATACTGTTGATAGGACTATGGCCTTTTTAACGTTATATTCAATACTTTACTGCGTGTCCTGGTTGGAATAACCTGAAAACGCCTTAGCTCGTGCGCAACACTGGATACCTTCAGTCGTATCCCACCGCTGCCACCAATTTGTTAAGACGGATTTCTGAACTCTGTCCTGGTGGCGCAGAAGTTCAGAAGGCCAACCTAATTACTTGGAACAGGGTAACCTCTGGACAAGCCAGACCAATCAAGGTAGCGATCGCGGCGGTCAAGACTAGGTCTCAAGAGGGGTGAGGGTGACTGAAAGCCCGCAGTGAGCACACAAAGCAAGAGCGCGTACAACCTACTCCAAACAGTTGTTTATATCAAAAATAGATACACATTTATTATAAGGCCTTGAAACTAATAACCACAGTAAAAGCAGCAATATACAACGATATTAAACCAACACATACACTATCCACCCAATATATATACAGAATACACAGTTTCACAGCATTAGCAGCACGAAATATGTTATCCACCTGCAGGGGAAGGAAAACAGGCAGTGCGAGCCAATGCGTGTGATATGTCCGCCTTCTGAGGCCCCTAACTAGATGGTAGTCCAATCCCTACGAAGAGTGGAGCCTAGCGCTCAAAAGTACCTGCACACGCCGGTGCCAATGGGCAGAAGGTGAAGCTCTTCGGAGGACGTTGGGCAGCTCTGTAGGGTGCCCTAATGAAGGAGAACACGGTCCGCGACTCTAGCACAGCCTCCACTGTGAGGCAGAAGTAGGGCGCGAGTACGGACAAGGGGAGCTGTATTTACAGCGGGGAAAAGCAAGGGGCACTGCAGGAGGGCGACCAGATCCTAGCTAATCTACTCACCGGTCCCCGAAGCAAGCAGGCCCGAGCTTCTCCTCGATAGATGCAGCTTCTGGCAGGTTCTGAAGAGCAGGGAATGTCTCGTCGTCGTGCAGAGTAAAAAGGCGTCCCGATCGAAGAATCCTGCACAGTTTTGTCGCCACGGCAGGGCAACGGAACGGCCGGGTGTATTCAAGCCAAACGAGCACCGTTCACCTCTAGCTTAGGGTTGCTAAGCAAACGAAGCATGTGAGCGTGCCCCGGACTCAGAATACCACCCAACCTGTCGGCGATTACAGAGCAGGACTCCTTAGTAAGCTGGTCAGTCAACTGGATGGCCCAGAGACACTTCCGAAGGCTTACGGCAGGAGTTGATGAAGGTGCCGGGAATAGCTGGTCCTGCTATTCCAATAGGTCGAAGCGCCAGTACAGGCCTTCTTGTTCGATCTTAGGTGGAAAGGGCTTCACCGGACGACAGCAATGAGGAGCAGGAGTTCTTCAGGGGGTCACCAGCGATTCCTCGGTCCAGCCTCGTGTTCGCAGGATACTTGGCTCCTGTATCCCTGGGTTCGTAAGAACTCAGGAGATCGACATGGTAGTGGTGTTTCCAGCTCCCTCTTATCCACGGTTCCCTTCGCGCCAAAACGGAGGGGAGCCAATGGGAGATCCGCTCATCAACACACATACCATACGTGGACCAATCACGGACCACAGTGGTCCCAGGCATTCACACCACCCTAGACTCTCTGGCACCCAGGATGTGTATTGGGACCAGACAGCCCAGCCCACGTCCTGGGGGCACTCAAACGACATGTAGAAGCCCGCGAAAGCAACCGTGTTTCGCGGGAAACTACATGCCCAAATAAGGAAGGCCCCGGGTCGCCTGACCCGGGGGAAGGTAAAGGGAGCAAGACGGACAGTGGACGAGACAAAGGAGCCTCGTGGTCCGGCCATTTTGGGTAGCCGGGCCACCCTTTTGTGTTCGCGGCAAAAAGGTGCTCAGAACGGCAAAAGGAGCTCAAAATAAACCAAATGATCGCTGCCACCAGCCCAGTCCCTGAATGACTTGCACCGATCCAAAAACCATCCTACAAGAGTGTCTAGGGTCTGTAGAAGGCTAGAGACCCAAGAGAGCTGTAACTTATCTTACAGTGCCCTCTTGTGTCGTGTTGCACTAAAAATGGCGACACGATAAAAGAAACTACGGGAAACAGCGTTCCCCGGTACTGACTGTCTTAAGGGCATGTCAGTTTCCCCGTAAGAAAGGAGCGAAAGCCCAGAGGAGTACGGCAGAAGGCTGTACTTCTCTGGCAAAGTCAAGAAAACAGGTTGAAAACAATAGCAAAAAGTTTAGGGGTTGCCACATGGAAGGAAAGTTCCCTACAATAACGAAATCTTTCCTAACAGGGAGGAATTGCATTGGAAGCTGGGATAGGTTACTTCACATTTTGAAGAGTTCAGCATGAGGCATTGAAAAGCCCTTCAGTGACACATTGCAGAGAGACAGTTGGTAATATATTGCAAGATGTCTGGCATGAAGGAGGGAAAGTAGAACAGGATTTGGGTGTCATCAGCAAAAAAGGTGATAGTGTGACGAGCAGAGGTCCAATGAGTAATCATTGGGACGCTGACAGGAAGGCGGGAGCAGAGGTTTGCATGTTTTGGGAGACTTAAAAAGGATGACCTTCCAGGTAGTAGAATAGACCACCAAGAGCAGATGTGTAAAAGTCAAGTACCTGAAGAGTGAGGAAGAAAGAGTGGTCAACAGTGTGGAAAGCAACAGGGAGGTTAAAAGGGATTTGTATTGTAGAGAGTTATTGGAGGTGAGCCTCAGAGATAAAGTTGGAGACAGGCATTAGTGCAGTCTTGGTTGATTGTTTACTACAGAAGCAATATCTGGTTGAAGACCAATAATGCAATGACTTTTGAATAATGGTGAAGGAGTGAAAATGGGAAATAGTGTACGGGCACGTTTGGGTTACCACAGGTTTCTTCAAAAGGGATTAAGTGAGTTGCAGATTTGAATGAAGCAGGGAATACAGAGCGGTTTAAAATGTCAAAGTGGAAAGGGCAGGTGATAGTTATTGAGTAATTCACCATGTGGGAAGCAAAAGTGTTCATAAGACTGCAACATGGGTTGGTGCTGTGAAGGATGAATGCTAATTCAATAGGTGATGTCTGGGAGAAGTAGTCAAGAGAAGAAGAGGTGGGGATGGGAATGTCTGAATGTTTGAGCAGGATAGTGTTGGTCAGATGGAATTAGAGGTGCATAGTGAAAGTCAGAAACACACCGTCAATGAAAGAGGCATAATAATAATAATAATAATAATAATAATAATAATAATAATAATAAGAAGAAGAAGAAGAAGAAGAAGAAGAAGAAGAAGAAGAAGAAGAAGAAGAAGAAGAAGAAGAAGATACTGGAGAGAGGTCCTCACATCATCAAGGTAACTGGCATGAGAGAGTCATGCCTGAATTTCATCTTAGAAATTGAAGAGGAGAGAGAAGAATTAGAGTGTGGAGGGACATAGATGTTAAAGCAAACAATGAAGTGATTAAAGGTAGAAGGGTCAATGAAGAGCTCAGAGGTAGGAGAGTGAATCAATGAGAAAAACAAGGCCACAAGTGTTCCCACGATAGTGCATACGCTGGCACGGATGGGAGCAGAGGGAGGGAATCAGATAGGAAGGAGTTAAGTCGAAGGCAGGTGGTTGCAGAATAACTGAGGAGGTTAAAGTCCCCAATTATGACAATAGGGATGTTGGTAGGAAGTGGAACAAGGATAAGATTCAGATCAGTGAATGAAAAGTTAAGATTACCAGGAGGTTCATATAGTGGCAGAAAAGTGAGAGGAGTAGGAGGAAGGATTTGAATAATGGTGAAAGCTGGAAGAAAAGGGGAGGAGGTGATGGCAGTCAGGTGTAGAAGAGCAGTGGTTAGAGCCTTACGCAACCACCCACCACCAGCCTTTTATTTTTACAGGTCATGAGTTGGAGGAGGTAGCAGTGTCAGTGTGGAGATCTGCTAGTATAGCAGAGTCATGAGGAGATCAATATATCTGTGATATCATGAATTAGAAATTGAGGGTCATAAGGATTGAAGTGGTGGGTGATGTAGGAATGCTTTTGGCAGAGGGTTTGTGCATTCTAGAGGCCAATCAAAAGAATGATAGCATGTGAGGTGGATGAGCATTTGTTCTGAAGCAGACAAGAGGGATAGATGATGCTGGATATCCTGGGAGAATGTCCACATCTTATTTGCAGTGTGAAGGGGGATAGGTGGGAGATGTTGATGCTGGTGATAGAGGCTGAATTTGGAACATGGAGGCACATAAAAAGGATTGCCATCTTCCAAATTTGTTCAAGATCTCACATGCCCCAGCCCTCAATGCCTGTCCTCACTCTTTCTGTGTGGTGGTTGGAGTGTTGCTAAAAAAACAATTGTAAAAATATGAAAAAAATAAACATGGACCATTGTAATACCAACATTATTAGTCAACAAGTATGATTCAATATAACTCTCTGCATACTCATTTTAGAAATGTGCTTGGACAGGCAGGCGGAAGTGCTCAATGACTAGATGATCAAAAACAGAGAATGTAATTATTGTCAATATAAATCCAAACAATTTTAAAAAATAAGAATATTCACTTACAACAGTCTTTTGAACATCTTAAGTGTCTTTTCTCAGAAAATCAGATGGACTGCCCTCTGACCATTACACAAAACAAGTGCATTATCATATCATGGTTTACAAGCTGTGCTCCAGCCTTTTGAATAACATTGATTGCACCATTTCCATTTTCAAAATAGGGCAAACAATGATCATGTAAAAATGCAGAGACTGCTGTATTCACATGTGGCTGGATTTTGAATTAGAGGACACACTTCTTTTGATATTGTGTGCACTTGCCCTTGTGTAATTCAGGAAACAATGAATGTGGTGTTTAGAAAAGGATGCATAAGAACTCCAAATGTACATTTTAAGGAAATCTTTAAACATATTCCAGTAACATATTCTTAACAAATGCCTTCACAATGAATAATAATCATGTGTGGCTGTTTCACACTTTTGATATGATATCATATGTCATTTATAATGCGCCTGTACACAAGTGCTTCAAGGCGCAACAAGACAAGGGAGGGAAGACATAGGGAGGACAAGACAAATGAACTTACTAGGCCTTGTGTCATTCAGATCTTGCAAGTGCGACAACACAAAGTGCAGGGGGAAGGGAGAGGGAGAAGTGCAAGAGAGAGGGAAGGGGGAGGTGCAATGATCGCAGCATTGCTCTGAGTAAGTGCAGCAGGCAGTGTAGCTCTGGGTAAGTGCAAGGAGGCAGGGGACTGCAGAGGTTACAGTTTCAGACCCTAAGGGCGCGGTAGGCTCTGTGGAAGTGCAAGGGAGACTGATCATGGAGGAGCCTGGTACCCTGTGAGACTCTGAGGGAAGCCTAGCAATCAGACGGTGCAGCAGACAGGTAGCTCAGCAGGGGAGGGAACGGGAGAAAGCAGAGGAGAAAAGGAAGATTGTGAGCTTCTTCCAGAACTTCAGGTGGTCCGGCTCACATTTCTGAGCGGCCGAGAGGCCATTCCAGAGGGAGGTACCTGCAGAGGAGAGATATCTACCCCCTCCCCAGTCTCTGCCTGGAGAAAGATCTAACCCTCACAGAGTTAGAGGTAGCTGAATGAAGGGCTCAAGAAGGAAGGTCTTTTGAAGAGAAAATTTGATATAGTGCAAGCCCAATCCCAGAAAGCCTTGTGGACAATGCAGAGGGTCTTGAACGTTATCCTTGCAGCCACCGGGAGCCATTGGAGAGATTTCAGGGCTGGAGAGATACGGTCCTTGGAGTTGAGGCCAGGAATAAGTCTTGCAGTCCCGTTCTGGATTATATCGAGAGGATGGAGAGTTGAGATGGATGCTGTTGCAGTAGTCCATCCTAGGGAGAACCAGGGCTCTGGAGACAATGAGCTTTTGGAGTAAAGTGAGAAAAGGAAGACTACCTCTGAGGATGAGCAGCTGGTAGTGTGCCTTCTTGATAGCAGATATTCCTGGGTGTTCAGGAAAGCAGTTTCCGTGCCTCTAGATGCTCTGAGACCAGAATGGTGGTCATAGAGACAACCAAAAGATTAAGTGTGGAGAGTAAGTTGGGAGATGGATAGCTTTTCCCAGAGTTTGCCCAAGAAACAAGTGATTGAGATCGGGCGATAGTTTGCTGGGTAGGCAGGCCTGCCAGAAGGTTTTTTAAGGAGGGTGTTCATAAGGGATAGCTTCAGGAAAGAGGGGAAAGATCCAGTGGTGAAAGAGTGGTTGCCGAAGTCGGCCAAGGCTGGAGTGAGGGTATCAATGTGGTCCTTGATGGTTCAGGAAGAGCAGGGGTAGCACCTGTTTGGATGACACTTTCAGAGATAGGACTTGTCTAGAAACATTGGGCCTCATTACACGGTAGGCGGTGGACCAAGGTGCTATTAGCACCTTGGTCCATGCCGGTAAAATACCGGCACCGCCTTGGCGGAAAGAGGATTTACCGCCCCATTCCAAGGTTGGAGGGGCGGTAAATCCCCTTTTCGCCATTGCCCTTCCCCATTCCCATTTCTGCCCAATAGGGCTCTATGGAAATGGGGAAGGCGCTAATTACGGCACCGCAATTTGGCGGTGCCGTAATTAGCTCCGAGGTCCCTTAACGGGTTGGATATTAACGCCTGCAAGAAGCAGGCGTTAAATCCTCCAACCCGCAAAGGGACCTCGTAGTACGGCGGTAAGGGTTAACGGTCACCGTTGCCATTAACGGTGACCGTTAACCCTTACCGCCGTCCGTGTAATGAGGCCCATTGTCAGGTGTTGTCAGAGAATAATAGGAGAAGGAGAGGGAGAGGCAGCCAGAGAGAGTCAGAGAGAAGAAGAGGGAGAGGAAGAGGAGAGCGAAGACAGGAGTCCTCAGTTTTAGTGGTGAAGTGAGAAGCCAGAGCTGTATAGAGGTCCTGGGAAGGAACAGGCGAGGTCGATACTGCAGTAGGATTGGCCAGCTTCTAGCAGATTTTAAAGAGTTTGGTCGTGTTGTTAGAGACCGCAGAGATGTGGGCTTGGATGTGAACTCTCTTATAGGACAGTACAGAGAGTCTGTATTGCCTTTGGAGTAGGCGGCAGGGCAGCTTGTCAGAGGATGCACCCAAAGCCCTCCAGTTCCTCTCAGTCACCCTGCAATTGCGTTTCAGGGTGGAGAGGTCAGAGTCATACCAAGAGTTGCACTTGCGGGTAGCCTTCAGACAGATTCTCATGATAGGGGCAAGGATGTCCAGAGTGAGAAATAAAGATGCAAGTTAGAGAGGGCTGTGTCAGAGTGTGATGTAGCCACTGGAGTGGGAGGAGCAGAAAAAATAGAGGCAAAGGCATCCACTAACACACGCTTCATGAGCCAAATTACTGAGAAGGTAGGTGGCAGTGCTTTGATGGGCTTTGGTTGAGGGACAGAGCATTTCAGGTGAGAGGAAAGCAGAAGGTGGTCAGTCCAAGAGAGAAGAGGAGATGAAAACATTCAAGGTGTGTCCGGCAGAGTGTTTTGGACCAGAGGATAACAGGGAGAGAGAGAAATAGCGAGAGAGAGAGAGAAAGAGAGAGAGAGAGAGAGAGAGAGAGAGAGAGAGAGAGAGGGAGAGAGAGAGAGAGAGAGAGAGAGGGAGACAGAGAGAGAGAGAGAGTGCAAAGGTTGCAGAAGAGCCCAGGGGAGGGATTAGACACATCCAGGTAAATGTTGAGGTCTCCAAGGGGGAGAAGTTGAGAGGTAGAGGAAAGGAGAAAGGAGGAGAGGTCAGCCCACTCTGAGAGGAATATGGCAACCTGGCCATGTGGCCTGTAAATGATATCCACAGTCAGAGAGAGGCCCGGAGAGAAAGAGAGCCTGCAGACCAGGCATTGAAATTTAGAGCAGGACTGCATAAGAATGACAGAAGCAGGGACCCAATACAGAAAGATCACAGCCACTCCACCTCCTGGTCAGTTGGTTATTGGCTCTTAGAGGATCATGTAGCCTTCAGGGAGGAGAGTTTCAAAGCCTGTGACAGAGCTCGCCATAAACCATGTCTCGGTGAGAGCGAGGACATCCAGGTCAAGTTCATTTGAGTAGTTGGCAGATGTCAGAGGAGTGTTTGACAGCAGAGCAAGAGTTGGGAGTAGCGACGTGGAACATGTTGCCACATTTGAAAGACTTCTGGGGTGAGGAACAGGCTTGAGGTCCACCCAGCAGAAGTGGTAGAGGGGCCTGAGAGTGGGAAAAGGTGGTAGCAGGAAGTGGCATAGTAGCCAGAGTGGTGGCAGTAGAAGGAGGTGGTAGAGGAGCCAGAGAGTTGATAGTAGGAGCAGCGGTATAAGGAAAGAAGTTTATGAGGTGCACGAGATGCCTATCGAAAAAAGAACGAGATTGGGCTGAGGGCCCTGAACCAAGACTGTACCTTTCAAATAGACATCAATGATGCTCTTGGATGAGTGGAAGGAGGCCAAGAGGACCTCCCACTGAGTGCCACCATTAATGGGAGAGGAAGAGATGGGCAAGAGAGCCAAGACCATTTGAGGGGTCCATAGATCTAGAGAGGGAATGGCAAATACGATGTTGGTGGGTCTGTCCTGATGAAATGCTGATGTGGGTATCAGTAATAGGGAGGCCAGGGTTGGAGACCCGGATATCCCTCTTGTACATTTTCCTACCAAACTTAGTGAGAGGGATAGGATAAGAGATACCAGTTTGAGAAGATGAGAGGGATTGAGAGCACCATAGATGGTGTGAGGAGGCAAGAATGGAGTTTGAAGGAGGAGAGACGCACAGCCCAAAGCCAAGCACCACAGGAGGCAACAGAGGGACCAAGCCTAGATTCAACACAACTAACAATGTGAAAAAGTAATGCAAATGTTCCAAGAGAGATGGCCGAGCAATACAGATAACTGAGTTGATTATGGGTGGAGTAGAGAGATTTGATCCAGAAAGATTCTGATGGAAGAATGCATAAATGAAATATGATGTTTAGCCCATTAATCATGTGGCCACGTGTGGGGACCAGTGATTTTGGAAAAGCGCTGGGTCACACATCACGTTCACGTAAAGTTTTGTTTGCTAACTGTATAATTACATTACTCACGAATATTGGTGAATCCACCCTGTAGGTTGTGACAGCTGGTGATTCTCAGTTTTCAATCTGACACGGATGGCAGTATGCGCTACGTTGATAACAACCCAAGCCTCACAGTTTACTTTGTTTCTTGTGGGCATTTCTTGATAATCAGTGCGGGAGAACTGTAAATCTGAATAGTTGGATATAAAACTCTCTGTAGGCATTACTAATTCATCAACAGCATATTACGTATCCATTTCTTGTGCTTACCTCCAGTCGCGTTCCTGCTATGGACGAACCCTGAATTCTTTAAGAGGTGGAGACGTATACTAAACAGGTGTTCCCTGGACCTCATTACTCTGACCAGGATTTTGAAGAACTCTCAAAATCCTTGGAGAACATTGAAGTTGAATTGAAATCCACAAAGACACAACTAGCATCGGTCATTTTGAAGGAAGATTTGGGCTCATTACTTGAAGACATTATCTCCAAACTAGATGGTTATAAGAAGAAACTGGAATCTAAAAATTCACGTAATTGCCTCAGATAAAATGAATACCTGCATTTGTATAAATGAAGAGGCCATTGTGGCTAACATAGTGAAACCAGTTGATGTTGAACCCTTTTTGGCTTCTGTTACGTCTCTTTCTCAGGAAATGAAAGCCACGATACAGGACCTGAAGGATATTAAAGTGCAAATGTTTGCTCGATTAATAGATGCGAGGTCCAGGGATGAACTTGAGAACCATACTCACAAAGATGGTAAAAGTCCTACAGCTCATGAAGACATGGGCTTACTGAATAGTCTGTCTGCTGAGCAAATACAAAACATTCAAAGAATATGCCAAGTATCCGGGGAAGAGGGTCCATGCAGCCCTTATGTAATTTGTTTTCCTTGTTCTGCCTCACGGGCCTTATATTTACATTTTAAACTAAATTAGCTGCATTACCGTGAAAGAGTTTCCAATTGGACTGTTGAAAGTGGTGGTGTTCCAATTCTTAAATGTAGATCCCAAATTGTAAGGAGCCTGAGGAATCGCTGAAACATTTGATACTAGAATGCCCACACTTCAAAGTTCTCAGAACTAATCATCTGATTAAGTTTGTCAATCTTACATTTGATGATGCATCTGATGGCTTGTGGGACAGAATGATGATTGGTGCACACAAACCAATTATTTTTGCCCTGGTTTGTTTTCTTCGAATTATTGAACTGGAATTGAATTTATTTTTGTAATTTAACACGAGGTATGGCCTTGAATAAGAGCACAAACTGTATCACATGTTTGCCCTACTCAATAGAACTTTTGTGAAACCCGTCAATGATTTTATTTGAAAAATGTGCACAATTTTGATTCTACAATAATTTTTATATTATATATTTTGCACAATGAGTTTTTTTGCAAAACCATTATTATGAAACTTAGCGATTTTGATCTGCAATTTGCACAACTCTTAACTTTTAATAACTTGCACATTGAATGTTCTTGACAAAGAATGTGTTTGTACATAATGCTGCTAAAAACAAATGTGAACAATGTAACTGATTGTTTGCCAATACCCTTAAAAATTGTTCAATACAGTGAGACATATGATGCACTTTTTCATCCCGATCTTTGATGTTAAGATCTTGAATCAGAGTTACTGGATAATTATGAAGTTTTATACATCACATGTTTTGCACTTATCCTGTCAAGGATGGGATAGCCATTCAATTTCCATTAAATAACGATTTTATGTTATCTGTATTTTTCTACTTAAGTTGCACTATTGAGTATATGAAATTGAAAACTCCTTGTAGAAGAGTTGTACTGCTTTTTGTCTTTTAAAGATGTTTTAAGTGAATTGAATGATGGTTTTAGCAAACAAGATGTATATGTACTTTGTTTTGTAAAGGTTTTTTTTTAAACCATAAACAAATAAACAAAAAACAAAACAAAAAAGAAATTGAAAATGTAGACGTGAAACTTTGGATTACAAGTTAGACATTGTATACACCTGGAAAGAATATTACCACCAAAAGTATCAATGAAGAACTGGGGGAGCCTTCTTCCCTAAGAATAAAAGAATCCAGAATCCAGATATCACTTTGTCAGACGTACCTAGTGGTGAGACAGAAACAGCGACCTTAAACCAGACATCGAATTTAGTCTCTGACTCTCAAGTCACCACAACATCAATGGACACAACTCCGGCCTCATCTACTTTTTTAGACCACATCAGAAAAGACGAAGCCAAAAGAAAAAACCCAGCCCAAAAGCCAAGTTACGTTCCTAGAAGACCTACTTATAAACATCTCAAGTCACTTTCTTACAAAATTTGAAAAAGCTACATTACAGAACTGCATTACATTTGTACAGCACTACAGCAGTTCTCTTCTCAAAGAAAAGATCAGTTTTTTTTTACAAATTAACCACAGAAAATGAAACTTACATTGTTTTTCAACTCAGACAACTGGTCGGACACACAAAGAACAGGAACAAACGACCTAGAAATGAGACCCAAGAGCACTTTTTTGCCACTGATACAGAATGCTATGCTAGAATCATTTCAGAAACAAGTCCTAAATGACTTTCAGAAAATTAATTTCAGCAAAAAATTCAGATTGAATTTCAGTCACAGAGAACAACAGGTGCTGGACCGGCTTTGGAAAAATCCTGAATTGACGATAAAACTGGCAGACAAAGGTGGACACGACTAAATACAAAACATAAATTGAGCAACAACTTGCAGACAAAGATACCTCTCTAGAGGTCTTCAATGACCCCAAGGACCCCACAGAGTCAGTACGCAACACCATCACCACCGTCTTAGACAAAGCAGTAAATGAAGAACTCATTACCCATCGAATGAAACATTTTCTGACTAATCTATATCGTTCAATGCCGGTGATTTATATACTCCCAAAAAGTGCAAAAGAATCTTCAAAATCCACCACGCAGACCCATCATAGCAGCTACAAACAGCTTCTAGAAACTGCAGCGCAATATGTAGACAGAGCGATTCAACCCCTGACGTGCAAATTTACAACATACATCAAGTACACTAATGATTTCTTGTTGAAATTACATGGCATTGAATTTAATGAGAACATGGATTACTTCTTCACAATGGATGTGACAAGTCTTTACACAAACATAACACATCAGGGAGGCTTGTAGGCCATGGAAGGGTAACTGTTAAATACACAAGAGACATGCATAGCTGATCGTCTACCGATTCTTAAACTGATGAAGATTGTATTAAATAACAACTTTTTCATGTTTGAAAACAGATACTTCATCCAAACTGCAGGTACATTGATGGGGGCCTTCATGGCTCCTAATTATGCCAACACATACATGACCAATTTAGAAGAACAGAACAGAGTAAACAACATCAGATGGAACAAACATCTTAAACTCTTTGTAAGGTATATCGATGACCTATTTGGAATAAGGACTGCTTCCCGCGAAGAACTTGAAGATGTGTTCAAATACATGGACACAATGGCTCAGAGAATTAAATTCACATAAAAAGTTAGTCAATCTTCAATAGAGTTTTTGGACGTTAAGATCTATTTGAAAGCAGGCAAGATACAAACTACGGTGTACACTAAAAATACCAACAGAAACAGCTTACTACAAGCTGGGAGCTTTGATCCAAAGAAAACTTGCTCAAGTATCCCGCTCAGTCAATTCCTGAGATACAGGAGAATTATCTGAGATGGATCTGAGTATAGCAACAAGGTCCTATCTCTTACAGAGAAATGCACTCAAAGGGGATATGATCCAGAGTCCATCAAGCAATGTGCTGAGAAAGCGACCAGTATACAGAGACAAAGTGCTTTGAAACAAATGGAGAACATAGTGTATGTTACCACCTACTCACATCAGAGCATCACAATCAAGCATATTGTGAACAAACATTGGAATTTCTATCACAATATCCCACCCTAGCACAGCTGTTTCCCAATCGGCCTCTGTTTGCATACAGCAAAAGCAGATCCATCAGAGACCATCTAATAAGAGCAGACTTCGCATCCAAAAGAACCATCAATCAAAACTATAGAGGGACACTACCTTGCAACAATTTCAACAATCTGATAAAAGGTAATTATATCAACCATCCTCATATGGGCCATAAGATCAAATTACGTCACACATCCTGACATGAAAAGCATATTTTACTGGATCAAATGCCCATGTGGTTTATTGTATGTTGGAATGACCACAGGAAAAGCCAAGACCAGGTGGTCTGAACCCAAATCTAATATCACACTTAAAACAGAGAGATGACCGGTGGCACAACACTTTCAGAAAGAATCACACTCAATCGCACAGATTAAATTCATCACACTGGAACATGTCCCTCTGTCATGCAGAGGAGGTAACCTTAGCAAACAACTACTTCAATGTGAATTATTGTGTATGAACAGATTGGATACCATGTCACTGAGAGGGATGAATGTAGATCAGGACATGAGTTGCCACTTACGATCTGGAAGACAACCCACACTCCAACAATTTGCATTGGATTATTATATACAATTAAGATCTATTGGTGTAATTCCTATAGACTATGTTTGATTACAGTCTGACAACCCATGACACCAATATGAAGATTAAATTCCCCAAGCTCGCAAACAAAAACAAACAGTATAACACCATCCCTCTAATGAGCGTGGAGATTGTGGATCCACTTTCTGCATTAGTTACCAGAAGCTAAAGCATATATCAGACTAAAAAATAATTTTTACCAACATTGTCTGTTAGACCCTAGAAATAGTGACAACACCCATTAAAAATGGCGCTCTGCAAAATTATCTCTGGCCAGGAGCACATTAAAATGGCTGTCGGGAAGCATTCTGGCTTCCCTGACAACCATTTGATTCACGGAGCAACGCGCTGACACTTTGAACGCTATCTGACTAAAGCGCTTAGGTAAGCAGCTTCAACAACTGTGATACAACGTGTCACAGAAAAATCCAACTTAATTATAACCACAAGTAGGATAATTTGGATTTATAGTTACTCGCCAACCAGAAACAGTGCACACCTGTCTACGCATTCAGGTTGCCCTGACGATCAAATGAAGTACAGCCGCTTCATACCAGGAACGCAACCTTCCCTCAAAGCGGAGGTAAGCGCAAGAAATGGATACATAATATGCTGTTGATGAATTAGTAATGCCTACAGAGAGTTATATATCCGACCATTCAGATTCACAGGTCTCCAGCATTGATTACCAACAAATGCACACAAAAAACAAAATAAACTGCAAGCCTTGAGTGGTTATGTACGTAGCACATGCTGCCATCCACGTCAGATTGAACACTGAGAATCACCAGCTGTCACAACCTACAGGGTGGACTCACCAATATTGGTGAGTAATGTAATTATACAAAACTTTGCGTGACTGTGATGTGGGACCCAACGCTTTTCCAAAGCGAGTGGTCCCCTCACGCGGCCACAGGATGAATGGGATAAACATCATATTTCATATATACATTCTTCCATCAGGATCTTTCTGGATCAAATCTCTCTACTCTGCACCAGTTGGTTTAACCACAACAAATTGTGTCCCAATGTTTTGGACATTGTTTTAGGAACACCGGTCAGTCATTAAGACAGTTATTACATACTGAATATGAACTTTAGAATGCTGTTTTGAGATACTAAAAGCCACATTTGTAGGTTTGTTTTAAGAAACTGCAGCTCACATCATACCTGATGAAGAGCTCAGCCCGAAACACGTTGTACAGTAAAACTGTACTTCACCATCGCAAAAAGTTGTCTTGATTAAGTGACAGAGAATGAAAGACATGTTTTTATGTTGAAATTGTGAAATACGGTCGCTTTGAGTTTCCCAAAAAAATGTATCATGGTCATTATAGATACAGATTTTGATTTCTTTGACATTTGGTTTATATGTATTATACGGTTTATGGTCATAAAACTGAAATTAGAAATCTCGAAAAAAAATCACGAAAAAAAGACAGAAAAAAAATATCAATTTTTTTTTATGATGTTTTTTTTTCGAAATGGGGGGTTTCCCCCCAAGCCCCCCTCTATTTTTTTTTATTTTAACCCTTTTTTTTACTTACCTGACCCAAAAAATACATATATATAAAAAAATAATAAATTTGATATTTTTTTTTTCGGCCTTTTTTTTTCCAGATTTTTGTTATTCAGGATTTTTTTTTTCAGCCTTTTGACCGACCACCGTATTATACATTGAATATTGATGATGAACTGTGATTTATTGAAAAAACATTTTGATTTAATGATTGGATTAAATAATACTTTTGACTGTGCTTTAAGCACGTAATTTACCTGTGATAACATGTATTTACTGATTATTATCAGTTCAAAGTGTGCCTTGTTGTGGTCCCCAGTGATTGGGTGGACTGTTTTCCTCTGTACCCATGATTTAGAAACAAACCAAATGTGTCAACCAAAAGGCTTTCAAGGGGTGTGTGGGAAGCTTGTTTAGAAGCATGCTGTTTTCCAGTAGTCTTCCCTACAGGAAGAGGAAGGAGACACAGCTGACCTTCAAAAATCCATGCATCAGAGCTAGATTTTCTAAGAATGTACTCTGAAGATCCAGAGTCGCGAAAGTAAAAACTCAAACACATTTTACCAACATATGCAGCTATTTCAAATGATAAAAGACAAAGATGAAATATTGAAGTCAAGTACTACAGATATTTTGGCATATATGCTAGGCACAAAGGAATATTCAGGCCCCCCACATGGTGTCTTACACTGTTTTGTGCAGAATATGCATATGATGATGTACTGGATTACCTATGCACTTCAAATCAAAAGACAGAGGAATAGACTTAAAAATCACGTTTCATTACTTTACAAATATTCACAAACAGAAAACACTACGTCAATAGTGCCAGGAAAATGTGGACACGCATCTCACACAAAGCACTGACTAACACCCACATCATCAATCGCCTGAGCACACTGTGCAATTTCTGTAGGTGTACAGAAGTAGATTTGCACCGACACCACAATAGAAACAATCTGCTTAATTGTACCTTTTTTTACCACATATGTCATCACATATTTTAAGTCCTCACCCTCTCTTTGACAGTATATTACATTATAAGACTGTCATAGAAACAGCAATGCCATCGTGAACTGTGCAATGTCTGCAGAACATCCATTCACTCTGTGGACAGCACTTCAAAATAGCCCTTTGAATTTGAGTTACTTTAAACATGTTCCACTAAATTCTGCCAGTGTGCAGACTGGTCCAAGATGTCACAATCTGTTTTTACCAACTTTTTGGCCATTATTTTGAACTCCTCTGTATAGATTAGCACCAAATTTAGGATTAAGCGCCCATGTATATTTGGTGAACATGCATACAGTGATTCAGGCAGCAGTTGAGACACAAGTGTTTCCCATTCAAGTAAATCAGAATTTAAAAAATGTTGGGGCATCTCTGTGAAGATACAATCAAAAGGTGATTTATTGATTTACTTGCAGGAATTACAGACAGCATCCTATCTATTGACCTGCTCCCTCCTAACAACGCCGACCCATCATCCAACCTGTAACTTCTATAGCTATACAGACCACCTGACCACCAAAGCTTTGAGGACGTTTGGATTACACCTTATGGCAGGCTATTCCCACCTCCGGCCTTACACAATGGGCGCTTTCATGAGATTACTCATCCATTCTTATTGATACCAGAAAACGTACATTTGACAATAGTCCTTGCGTTTCATCTTGGCAGATAATAGGCACTTCTGATTTTGCCGCCTCAGGCAAGAGGTGACGGGCATATGCCCCCCGCATAAAACATCTGATTTCTATGAATTGCTCATTAAACAATTCATCATGTGCTGGTGTGAGCCACTGACCTTGTCTAACAGCACTTTTTGGCTTACTGCACAAAAACCCAGACTCATTTAAAAGTGGAAAAGGTCGCTTTAATGTGACAGGCCAAAGCTTACAATCACAACGCATTAACTGGCTCCATGGCCTAACAAACTAAATAGCTATTTGAACAATCAATTAAATAACTTAAACATTTCCCATTTTTCCCCAACAATTAAATAATTAAATAACCCATTTCCTCCCTAATGATCCCTTGGATCCTACCGAATCCTTGCCCCTTTTCCAGGCGTCCCGCTTTCTCCCCAGGGGCCATGCCCCTCCAGGCTCAATACCTGATCCCCCGGGGTGACCTGCTTGTGCAAACAGCGCCACCCCCTCCTTTCCCGTGTCATTCCCCCATTGTGCTCCCCCCCCCCACATCAAAAGGGGCCATGCCCCCGGCACCAGAAAAACCCTCCCCCGAGGAGTTCTTTCTGCCCCACCCCGCCCCCCAAACTTTTCCACCTCAAACTTTTTACCCAGTCTCCCAGCCCATAAACTAAGAAGAGCCACCCGTATTCCTCACCCGGTCATTCTCCACTGCATGCACAATCACCACCTCTGTAACCCCAAGCGTTCCCTCATCCCTGCCAATATAGGAAGCAGCAGATCCCCGCCAGCCCCCCAACCCGTGCCGTCTCACCCCCCCTTCCTTGTAACTGCACCCCTGTTACCTTCCCAAACCCTCTTTCCCCACTTCCTTCCCAGCCCACTTAACAATTCAATGGCCAACAAATCAAAACTTGCATCAACTCCCCTTCCTTTCGCGCAGCATCTGAAAAAGAAAATACAAAATCACTGACAAGTCAAAATTATTTCAACAACAGTTGGCCCACCAAATCCTAACCACCTTCCCAACAACCCCATTATCAAACTCCCTGCCGTACCCCTTATATTTCCCAGACCTCCAACGTCCCAATCTTTTCACCTTGTCTTCTGACAAAAACCCAGCCCGGTACCCTCAGATGCTGCGCCCCTCCTAAAGTAATGAGTCCCGAAATCCTCTTCCTTTTCTCCCACTGCCACCAACTCCTTCCGCGATACCCCTAGCACCTGGAACTGGGCATAAGACCTTGCTCCCACGACCCATCCGAAACCACGAGCCCCTTCCCTTTTTATCCGTCTTAGACCTTTTAATCTTGATGTCTAAACCTTCTTCTGTAATTTGAACATCTTCCCACTACAGTCCCACTATCCCCCCTTTTCCCCCCGACCAACTCAAAAAACCCTGAAAGCCCCCACACAATAACCACGTAAAAACAAGTCGCAGACAGCTCCCCTACAAGCAATAAACTATTTGTTCCACTTGTTGTGCCCAGTTTATTCCTTTACATTCCTGCATTGTCCCCCCTGCACCGGGGGCCCACGTGCACCCCCGCCCATGCAGGCCCTTTAGTTTATTCCTCCTCACGCCATTGCACCAGGGGCCAAACCTGCACCCCCGTCCATGCAGTCCCTTACATATAACTCTTCAAGCTCCTCGCGTTCATTACCACCTTTTTTTTTTCCCGCCTGCACCAGGAGCCCTAATGCACCCCCGTCCATGCCGACCCCTTTTCTGCCTTACTCCTCTCCACTGCTGCACCAGGAGCAAACCTGCGCCCCCGTTCCTTCCATATCACCATCTTCAAGCTACCACCTGTTTCCCACCTGCACCAGGGGGCCTAGTGCACCCCCGTCCATGCAGGCCCCCCTTTTTTTCTTTTTTTTTTTTTACTCCTCTCCACCGCTGCACCAGGGGCCAAACCTGCGCCCCCGTCCATGCAGACCATTACACCTAAATTCCTCTTCCGGCACCTCGCTTTTCTGTTCCACTTTTTTTTATTTTTTTTATTTTTTTATTTCAGCTGCACCAGGGGCCCTAGTGCACCCCCGTCCATGCAGACCCAACTCCTCACTTCCCCCTGCTGCACCAGAGGCGCTCCCGCACCTCCGTCCATGCAGCCTGAAACCTACTCACCTTGTCGTGCGGCAAGCGTGAGAGCTTCACCCCCGTCGTCCCTGCCCTCCAAACGACAGCTACCTCCCCTTAACAATTACCACCTTTACATCCCCCTTGCGGCCCTCCCCTACCTACGCGTCTTCCTCCTCACCCTTCTCCTGCCCCCTTTTCAGTTGCCCCCAACCATCTTTCATCAAACCTTGTGCCCCCCCTCCTTTTACATTAAACTGAGCCCGACCTACCAGCACACCCCAATTTACCTGGTATGCGGTCCTTCCCCCCCACTTCCTTGCCCTGCTCCTCGCCCTGACTCACTGTCCCCTGCCTGCAAACACTCTGTAACCGGATGCCGACCCGCACACCTGCTGCACTCGTGTTTAAATTTGCACATCCACCTCGTGCAGCCTCCTTTATTGAACGCCCAACATGCAGTTGAGGGCTGCCCTCCACCTCCTCCCCCACCCCCTCATGGGCGGGGCGACCAAGAAAGGGCCGGTAAGGCACAGGCAGCCCACTCGCCGTGTGCAATGTCGGGGCTGGCCTCGTTGGGGCCATCCATTGCAGCCAAAGATCCATATCTATCTCCCCCCAGACCGCCTGACTGTCCTCCGCCATTGTCGCTCTAAATTCCTCATCATACCTTACCCAAGCAAAGCCCCCAAAGCTCGTGAAAGCCTTCCTTATTACATCCATGTATTTAAGCAGGGCCACACAACGCTCCGGGAATTTTTCGCAATACACGCTGGCATAAATGATAAACGCCGACGTCCAATTCTCAATGGTCACCGCGACTCTCGGGCGTGAAGCCAGCTCTCTCTCTTCCTCTTTAGACCCCTCTTTCGCTCTCACCTCCCTATGCAGCAACTTGAAGACATCCACAAATTCACCTCCCCGTATCTTCTGCCTGGTTGCTGCCATCAAATGTGCCCCCAATGGCTTTGTTATCCCCATGTATGGCAATTTCTTCTCCTTTCGATTTACCTCCACCTATTTATCTTTTTCCGCCTGCACCTCGAGCCCCAAAGGCTACACCACCTTGTCCGTTTGGACCTCCACTGAGCAAATGTTCTTTCCAACCCCTTCAGCTCCAAAAGCCTGCACCCCTACTTCCTTCATCACACCTTGTAGACCACCCCGGTCATCCCCCAACCCCCTATTTGTGACCCCTCTCTGCCATGCAGATGACCATTCCCTTTCCCCCTCACCTCTTTCCACGCCTGCCATCTGTGGCCTGGCCTCCACACCGCTGCTCCTCCTCTCCATTCTCAGAGGGCTCCTGCTGCGGGGACAAAACATGTCAGCACAATCGCCCAGCCAATACTTTCCTCGACCCATTTCGCCCCGACCCCCTTGTACTTCCCTTTCCCCGTCCCATCTTGAACTTCTTCTCTCCTCCGCCCTTCCCCTTTCCGCCCTGTAATCCTCAAATTCCCATTGCCCCCCGTATTCATCCCAACCAACTTCATCACCCCTTAAATACCATTGAGGGTGCGGGCTTCTGCCCGAGATGATTTGCAGATCTTCCTCCGAGCCCGGGGCGTCCGCCCCGCCACTCCGCTGACGTCTTCTCGGCGTGGCTGTGGGAACCTCTGTCTGGTCCTCTTCTCTTGGGCGAGGCGTTCCGACCTCCACCCTGACATCCTCATTGCTAGGGGCCGTGCTGTGCCCTCTAGGCTCTCCTTGCGTTGACTGAGGAGGGGCCGTACCAAAACCCTCATCCTCCATCTGCACAGCGGGGGCTGCGCAGCGCCCTCCGCCCCCACTCCTCCTATCCGGGGGGGCCGTTCCGCGCCCCACCCTACCCTCCTCAATTGACGGGGACCTCTCCCTCCTTCTCCCACCCGCGCTCTTCTGCAGGTATTTTCCCCCTCTTCCTCTCTGCCCTGCCACACCCACCTGCCCTCCACCCCTGCCCCCACTGTTGTTCCCTCGGTCTCTACCCACTCGAGCGCTCCCCTCTACCCTGGAGCTATCATACCCTTCCTCCCTTTCTGGCTGACCCCGTGAACTCATTAAACCCCCATCTGCCCTCATGTCTATCTCCCTCCTCATCTTCCTGCCCCTAGATTCCCAAATCTCCCCTATTCCTGCCGTAGGGGTGCAATCCACCACCGCCGCCAATGCATCGTCTGCCGCCGCTCTGCGCTGCGGCCGGCCCCCACCGTTCCCTTCCTCTCCCGTAACTTCCCCTACCGCACTCCCCAATTGGGCTTTAGTTGCCCTGCTAATGATTTCCAGGGCCTTCTTCAAGGCCCCGGCATCCACCAGCCCCTTCTTGCTCGCCCCCCGGCCTGTCATTGTGCACACTAAATTGTGTGTGCCCAGCCAATACAACCCTTAGAAATTGCCCTAAATAATCTATGCCCCCGAGCCGGGACCTACCCGTGGACTAGCCCTTACGGCCTTGTAACCTAACCAACTCAAAAGGAGCAAAGCGCCCCCAAAAAACCCCAAACCACACACACACCTAGTGTGAAACCTTGAAAATATCCTCCCTAATAGAGCCAATGAATAACAGGCCACAAATTTAACTAACCTTCCCTAACTGTATATATTTTTTTTTTTTTTGCTTCCCTACTGCTAAATTGAAAATTATAAATTAGCCAAAAAAAAAAAAAAATTTTTATTTTTTTTATTTTTTATTCCCCCTGCCCCACTACCCCTTATCACCCTGCCCTCCCCCTCCCCACCCCTATTCCGGAAGCGGGAGCCCTAGAAAAACTCCCAGAAGCAAGCCCTTGTTAGCACTTGCTAACCGGCAGAACACTGCCACCTGGCTGTGTCCGGAGCGCACCGCACTCCGCACTAACAATCGGGCGCGGCTCCTTTAAACCTGCCGCCCAGTCCCCTATATGCGCGAGCATTGGGAAAAACGCCCACGCACGCAGAACGAAACGATCGGAGCGGAGCGGGAGGATCTCAAAAGAGCCCCGCGTAACCAACTCCGCGGATCAGCTGCGGCTCAGCTCCCCCTTTAGCCCCCACCCCTGACACGAACCAAGAGGATGAGTAATCCTCAACCGACCAAAGGACACGGAGCCCCACAAGCCTTTCCCCCGCTCGCGGGCCGCCCGCCTGAAAGCACAGGAACCTAGATAGGCCGGTAAGCCGAGAGGGGTGTCTTATTTACGGCACCCCTCCTACCCAGCTACCTAAACCAACTTTTACTTTTATTTTTATTTTTATTTTTTTTTAATAATTACCTACCCGCCCTCTCGCTCCCTAGATCCCCTATCTCACCTGCACTAACCGACAGCTAGGCCCGGGGACACAGGGAAGGCTCGGGAGAAGGCAACGGGACCTGTGCAATCGCCAAGTCCTAACCGTCGCCTGTCTCCCGAACCTTCCCTGAGCCCTTAAGTACCCCGGGAGGGGCGCTCTACCCCCCGCGGCCACTCGCTGGCCGTGTGCAGCGCCAAAATACTCCCCGGGGGGAAACTCTACGCGTTCCCCCCGGGGCCCCCCTTCCCAGTAACCTTACATAATCAAAAAGGCTCAGGCCATCGGTTTTGGCACACATACACAGTCCAGTTCATAAAGGATCTTATTTGCTCACAGCCAACAGGGGAAAAGGTTTATCTTACCAAAAATCCACTAAACAAAAAGAAAAATAATAAAAAATACTATGGCCGGTGAAAATCTTGATATAATTGTTTCACCATCAAAGCAAAACCTTTGGCTCCTCTGAGCATCTAACGTGAGCTTATCACTTTCGGGATTTTTCCTGCTTACCGCTTGGAGTTTTTAACCAGGACTCCTTACTTCTTTCACACGTGCACGTGGGGCATTCAAATCGGAGGTATGTGATGCATGAAACTTGCATGACAGGGCTGAGTCACGGTGCCAACTATCGGAGTAATGAAACTCTCAAACTATGTTCAGTGATGGAAAAAAACAAAAGCTGATGTATTAATTTGCTTGCAAGGCAAACTGACAGCATCCTATCCTAACCAAATCAATGTCCTCCCTAATAGCATGGCCTGCACTTCAGACCCATTGCTTATGTAGATAACTAAGCACTTTTCCATTGAAGCATTACACGGTTTGGCCTTCTGCTATGCTGCTCCCGCCTTGCATAAAAGGTGCATTCATGGCATTACTAGTCCCTCCTTATTGATGGAAGAAAATGATGTATGACAATTGTATTTCTGTTCATTATGGCCCTTCTAGCCTTGCCCCCTCAGGAGAGAGGCATATGTCAGTTGCTCCTCCCTTAAAATAGCTGGTTTCTATGAATGGTTCATTGTCCAATCCAGCCTGAGCCAGTGTGAGCCATTGGCCTTAGGCCAACAAATCCTTGTCCCATTTATCTTTATTTATATTTGTATTTCATTGAGCATGTGTTAGGCGCTTATACATCAGAATTGTGTTGCAGAGTGCCGCAAGGCTAATTGGGAGGAGAACAGGGGAGAGAGAAAAACACATTGGCAAAACTGTAAACATACAGTTGTCATCCTCCTAGGCCCTGTGGTATTCGGAGGTGCAAGTGCAGAGAAGAGAAGTGCAGGAGGTAGGGATGGGTGCATGCAAGGAATGGACAGATGCTGGTGGTGGGGCCAGGAGGGAAGTGCCAAGGGGGGCAAGGAAGAGGCCTCAGCCTAAGTGCTATTGCGGGTGGCTCCAAAGGGTGCCAAGCATGTGCCCACAACTGCAGTGCAGTGTGGTGGAAGTGCTGGTATAGACTGTGTTGAAGGGTCTGGTATCCTGTGGGATTCCTTAGGACTAGGCCATTGGTCACAGTGGCAGTGGGGTGATCAGCAGGGAAGGGAAAGAGGGAAAGAAGTAGCAAACCTAAGGAGGTTGACTCAAGTATGAGAGGGCAGGGAGGCTGTTCCAAATTGAGGCACTCATAGAGGAGAGAGACTTGTCCCCAACTCTCTGCTTGGAGAAGCGTTTGACAGTAAAAGAGAATTAGAGGAGTAGAGGGCTCTAGCAGGGGAATTTTTGGGGAGGTAAATTTGGTGACAACATGGTCCGAGGCCCCAGAAAGCCTTGTCAGTGATGCATATGGTCATGAATTTTAACATTGCAGCTACGGGAAGCCAGTGGAGATATTTTAGGGCTGGAGAGATACGTTCCTTGGGCTTGAGGCCAAGTATAAGTCTTGCAGCCCTGTTCTGAATTAGCTGGAGGGAGCATAGGGAGGAAAGAGGAAGATTGAGAAAGAGGCTGTTGCAGTAGTACACAGTAGAGAGGACCAGAGCTCTGGAGACATTGAACTTCTGGGGGAAGTTTAGAAAAGAGCGAATGCTTTTCAGGAGGAGGAGCTGGAAGTGGGCCTTATTCGAAAGGCCTGTGATGTGAGGGGTGAAGGAGAGAGTGGAGTCGAAAATGACCCTAAGGTTTTTGGCCTCACAGGATGGTTGAGGTAGGGGTAATGCAAGCAAGTAGGAGATCCTTCTGATTGGGACACCTGTGCCCTCCTTTCCTCCTAACCTCTGTTGCAGGTGTCCCAATCAGAAAGATCTCTGTCTTGCTGACATTAAGACAGAGATTGTTAACGTAGATGATGAAAAAGAGTAATGTCTACAGTTTTGGTCCAGATGTGCAGCCCACTTCATATATGAACCTATGTATCCACAACCAATAAGGGGAAAGGTTTAACTTATCAAAGTCAGGTAAAAGATAAGAAAAATAGAAAACACTACACTGGGGGAATTCCTGATCTGATATCATAAGGGACTGTAAGCATAACACTCCATCTGGATCATATTTCTGAAAGGGAGAACCCTCTACCCCTCTATGAGCACCATCTTTGTTAATGCATGTATTCATTTATTTAGTCTGGAGACTACACACTACCACAGTCCCCACATGTGTCCTTCTAGTGCAAAAGACCAACAATTTCACTGTCAGTTTTTAAGAATTGTTTTCATTCATCCATGTTTTTTAGAGGGCACATTGTAAGAGCCGAGCCAATGCTGACTGTCCTTTGATAAAATAGAAAATATCTGCATATCCTTTGTTCAATTTTTATGCTCATCAAGTGATGCAAGTTTTTCTGTAGTTCAAGGGATTGTTTATGCATATCTCATTGTTAGGATTATATGGAGAAGGTCTGGAGAGTGCAGTGTTGACAATGTTTGTTTATGTTTATATTTAATCATTTGTGTTGCGCGCCAAACCTGAAGGTATAAGGGCGCAGAAGGAGCAAGGTTATTCTCAGCTTGGTTACAGTGCTGTACAGTAGTTTACCGTGTGTACATAGGTTAAAGCAGTTGCAAGTACAAGTATACATATTTACATAATATGCAAAGGCAAGGTAAGTTATCGGTCATTGTTCTTTATCCACTGAATGTAGTTCCGTCTAAAGTAGGGAAGATCATGTCTCGGTTCAGAAGTGACTCAATATCTAGATCTGCTTCCAATTTTAGCAGTATTGGCAAACACGGGCTAGTTTCGTAGAAGGGTAAATTGTGATCTTAAATGTTTTAGCATTATGGATGAAACAGCTAGTTATCATGTATAGAGCTAAAAATACTGGTATAGAATTATTTATTTTCTCCAGATCCCCTGTGTACTGCCCTTCTTCTCACAACTGTTCTTCTGGGGCAATCTTAAAAGTTGCTGAAACAGCCTCAGCATTATTGCTGGGGATTTTTAAGAATTTGTCATTTGGGGTGCAGTATATCATGCATTGAAACGTACACAGAAATCCCTAACCAACAGGTTGTCTGGGGCTGTGAGACTGAGGAGGAAGGCATGTGTATCAGTTATAGGACCCACCGTGATTGTGAGAGGTTCAGTAACAGGATTTACTACCAGGACATTGGATTTTACTTCTGGCCTCTCTGTATCTGTGGACAAGGGTACATCAGGGAAACTGTCCACCCACTGTTAAGGATTTCAATCAGACACACACCCAGGTCTCGCCTAGCATGTAGTGTGCAATGAAATACTTATTTATTTCTGTCTATAAGTTCAATATTCTGAATGATATACCAGTCATATCACACCCTTCTCAAAAAACTGGACCAGGAAATAGGCTAGTTTTTAAAGGTATATATGTATTTCTTTATTTAATATTCAAATCAAACCTACATTTTAATATAGATATATATGGGGCAGCAATCACCAAGAGGTGACAATAAAATTCAAAATATAAGAAAAACAATTGAAATCACTTATAATAATGCAGAATGTAAAACACAGGAAAAAGAACAGTTTTGGTTTGGGAACAGATCGAGTTTAGGTTAGTATTTCCCCCTGCAACGTTCTTTAAGGCAAAAATGAGCAATCCTACACAGAGTTAAGTAATAAGCAGGTATTCAGGAATGAAAGATAATGTCTAGAGTTTGAATGCAATCTTCTCTCACTAAACAAGAGAGAAAACCGTTTTTGGAAATTGACACTTTTAAAATGACAGGTGAAAACGGCTTTGTGAAATAATGCAACATGGTCAAAAATGCTTAAATGGATAAGATTTCTTAGGAAAGCAACACTAAACTGGTCCTAACATACATTTGCTACAATATAAACAAAAGTACACACTTAAGATCAGGATGGGATTTGAGAAACACTTTGGATCGGAAAAACACACGTGTAAACTTTTAAAAACTGCAAATAGGCAGCAAAATTTCACTGTGCATTTTTTGATAAAAATGGGTCAAATACACTGTTGTGGAGTAGCTAAGGGTCGTAGGTATCAGTGAGATTTGGAATGTTGTTTCTATGTATCGAATTAAAGAAATTATGGAGGTTTTAGTGAGAGGCATTTTTGAAAAATAGGCGTGAAAATGAAAACAGAAATTTGGTTTTAAAAATGACAGATTGGTTTTATTACACTATTCTAATGACTATGAAAAAGAGACTGCCACCCGGGAATCTCCACAGTTACGTGGCCACCGTAACCCTTCACGTGGTGGATACTCTGTTTCTTTCTGAGATTTACTTTAGTTACTCAAAATCACTAATGACTTGATGATGGTTTTGTAAAACAAATGAGAACAATCAGCGCAAAGAATGGTTCTGACAATGCTAGAGTTCTAAAATTAAAGATAGGGTGTTTTGAGATTGGGATAAAACAATGCAAATATACTAAGGGTCACTGTTCTTCCTATTGATACTTACAGTCCCTTGTGATTAAAATTGGACCGTCAAGGTTCTGGTCATTCGATCGGGTCAGGTCGACCAGCAGCAGGGCACCTCTGGCGGGATTGGATCAGCAGTGCAATTCTGCTCAATTTTGGACGGCACCTCAACTAGATTTGGATGGGCCCTTCTGGGCACTGGAAACGGTAGATAGCAGGATGCAAGTTTTAGCAGGCAGCCTTAATGGTAGCAAGCCAAACTGAATCAGAATTAAATCCCCTCAACTTTGGGATGGTTGAATTTGGATCTAGTTTGAAAGAGTTCAGCAATACTAAAGTCTGTATTCTGCAAAGAAATCTGTGAAGAGTTCTGGACAAGATGAAGAAGTCAGGAACAAGGCAATTTGCGGAAATCTGGATGTGTTTAGGAGGCAGAGTGTTCAGGAAGCACTGTGTGTCCGATGTGTGGTGAAGTTCCAATATTTATCATACCAAGTGACATAACCAAGTTTATGGTGTGGGCAGAATTTCAAAACACACCCCCACAGCTGTGAGTGGCCAGAGGCACTTGCCTTGTTCTGGTTGGCAGTCAGAAAAAAAGCTGTCATCTTCATGATGGGATTTAGGAACTCTCACATTTATTTAACCCAAAACTTAACTTTTGCACAAATGTACATTTCAAAAATGATGTCCCCTAATAAAATCAGACACATACATTGCATATTTGATGGGTTATATTCACATTCATCATCTATATAATTTTAACAATTTTAATCATAACAGTCTGTACTAATAATTTCTAATTCAGTATAGATCTGGGCGATTATCACTGGATCATGTATATACAATCCTTGACTGGCAACATTAGTAGTTTTTTCTACAATTAGGGGTTTCCTGTAACTTTGGGTCCTTAGGTGGTACAGGGTCCATTAATCTCTTCAAAGCAAAAGCCTAAAATTAGGTTAACATCTAACATTCTGTCCACAATTTCAAAAGGACCCCGCCAACTTGGGAGAAATGTGCACCCCTTGGCTTGGTTCCTTTGGAAATTGTACAAGTAGACCCTGATTCCTACTTGATATTCCTTTTTAGTTTTCTTAAGGTCATAGTGGGTCTTCATACTGTCTGCAGATCTTTCTAGATTCCGCTGAGCATATGCAAAAGCATGTTGAAGGTGTTTTCTCAGGCTCAGGTTCTCAGCATACGCATGAGTTGTGGAGGCATTTATCAAGGTCTGCTCTTGGATTATGTAGAGCAGATGCTGGGATTAGCACCAGCCTTCCTCCAGTCATCAGCTCAAATGGAGACAGTTTTGTGCAGAAGAAGGGGTAGATCTGATGGCCATCAGGACAAGGGGTAGTCAAATATCCCAACTTGGCCCCAAATCTGCCACAAACCTTTTTAATATGCTCACAATAGTTTTATTGTACCTATCAACTCCACCACTAGATGACACAGGTATGGAATGTGTAATTTCCTTTTTTTACCCCAATGATCTCCCACATCTTTATGATCACTTTGCTGGTGAAGTGACTACCTTGGTCTGAATCAATCCTTTGGGGTAGTACAAAACGTGAGAAGATGTGATTGATCATCAAGGAGCACAGTATGTTAGTGATGTTGGCTGAAATTGTGCACACACAAGACACCCCTTCAAGTATTGGTTGAGGTCCTGCCCATGTGTGGCGTGGCCAGTATGCAACCGCTTGCAAGTTGTCTAATGTCGTATGAAACCCCTGATGACCAGCTGTGGCCACATCATGGGCTTCACTTAGCATCAGGCTTCGGAATGAGGTAGGGACCACCCTCTGGTCACAGCAAGATATGGATCTCCTCATCAACAAACCGTCTTGGATTCAGAACATTTTTGGACATTTCATCAACACTCTGAGGTCCTCTTTCCCAATGCAATCAGTATCCGTCCGGGGAAAGTTCCCAGGCTCCTCAATGTGTTGATAAAACTTACCAATTATTGAATGCCCTTTTTGAGCTGTAATCAAATCAGCATCTGGGGTCTCTTTACTCCACTGGGCAGTTGAGAGTTAATTGTGACAGTCTTCTGGGACCTAGTGATAGCAGTGACCTGGATTTCGTCCAACAGGGACTAGATCTCAAGTATATCCCCTTGGATGGCTCTCGTTTTGGCCAGCTGATCAGCTAAGTCATTTCCAGGTTTGTCCGTTCCCTCTACTTTAGAATGACCCTTGATCTTTTTCCAGTAGATGGTCATCCCACTAGAGGTGACCATATCATCAATATTTTGTATTTTCCATGTTTTAGTGGTTTGTTGTTAGCACATAGCATGCCTCTGGTTTTCCAATTAACCAGGTGCTCCACGAACCCTTTCCGGACATAATCTGAATCAGTAATTCTGACCCGTTTGTAGAGTTGGTGTTGGACAGCAGTGAGGATGGCTTGATGCACAACCATCAGCTCTGCCACTTGACTACTACGGGACCGATTTTGTACCCAGCGCAGGGTTCTGGGGTATAATCGTCCTCGAGACAGTTTTCTCTGGCACAATCATGCAAGTCAGCCAGACCTTGCGCGGGGGGACTCTTCTTGTTTTAGCCATATCTGACCTCCACAGGAAAGCCTTGCATTGACAGAATCCAGGAAGTAATTTGGGAATTACTCACATTTTCGGCCCGGATTCTGTCACTTTGAAGATATTGCAGAGGCTGGTGTGGAGTCTCCAATATGATGTGTTCCCCCTTGATGAAAGGGTGGGAATTCTTCAATTCCCGCACCGTTGCCAGGAGTGCCTTCTCACAATCGTTGAATTTTTCCTCCACAGAGGATAAAGTCTTACTCGCATAGGAGATAACTTTATTGACCATGTCATGTTTTTGGTATAATACTGCAGTCAAGCATGTATTGAGAACCTTGTCTCCAAGAAGAACTCCTTGTTTTTGACAGGGCAAGCTAGGCAAGGCACTTGTGAGTGGCATCTGTTGAGTTGTCTTACTGCCCCAGCTTGTTCTGTACCCTGCTCCCACTTGACACCACCCTTCAACAGATGGATCAGGGGTGTTGTGATCGCTGCCTAATCCTCAATGAACTTTCTGCTGTAATTAGTCAGTCCAAGGAGGCTCCTTAGCTCCCACAGAGTTGTGGGGTCTTTCCGTTTCCAGAGTGCTTCTACTTTCTTTTCCTGGGGACCGAGACCCTCAGTAGTTACCTCATGCCCCAAGAAATGGACACGGGTCCTGGACCATTGTGCCTTTTGGAAAGATAGTTTTGCTCCGGCAGCCCTCAACTGTCTCAGAACATAACACATCTCCGCTATGTGTTCCTCCACAGTTGAGCTTTTGATCAGAATGTCATCTACATAGGCCAGGTTACCCCTTTCACCCAAGTTGGGCATGGCCTTATGCAAGACAATATTAAATTAATTGCCAGAGTTTATGTATCCAAAGCGACTCCGGGTCCAAGTGTACTGCTGCCCCCCGAAGTTAAAGGCCAGCTTGTACTGGTCCTGCCTACTGACAGGTACGGTCCAGTACCCATTGGTCTGGTCAATGGCAGTGTATACCTTTGACCCCTGGATCAGGGATATCCCTTGTTCAATGTAGGGAAGAGGCTATCGGGAAGTGTGGACCTGTTTGTTCAGCTCCCTTAGGTCAGCACAGAGTTTCCACTGGCTCTTTGGTTTCAAAATCCCCAGCACCGGGTTATTGAAGGTGCTTTGGACTGGACAAATTATCACACGGGACCAAAGGTTTTTAATTACTTCTGTGAGGGACTCCATGGATGTGAGAGGCAAGCGGTGCTGCTTCACAAACACTGGGGTCATATCACGGTCCGTGGGAATAGTGGTTGTATGGATTTTGGTGTGACCACAGTCATATGAGTCCACTGCAAAGAGATCCTGAAAATCGAAGAAAACTTGTTTACATTTTTGCTTTTGCTCCAGAGTCTCAGAGGCATCAGCTAGGTTGACTCTCTCTTCAACCATATGCCTGAAGCCCGGAAAGGCTTCTGGTTTGGCTATTTCAGCGGCCTCCTCCAGCTGGGCGGAGAAGTCCCTGGTTAAAGTACTAACTTTGACTGATGGCTTCAGGTGGGGAAGGCAGTCCTGGTGGACTTGAAAGATCACCTCATCCCTCCTGAAGTCACAGGTCACCTCTTCCTTACCATAAGGGCAGGAGGAGTACACCTGGAAATTCCCCCATACCTGGTGAAGATCCTGTCTGGTGTTGTGTCATTGTCGCTATCACTGTCAAAGCAGTCATAGGGGATTGGTCCTATCAGTTCATTACCTAAATCTATGGAAAAATGTCGGTCATCAGCCACCATTTCAATAATGGTGCCTGCGCCCAGAGTAATACTCCTAAGGTCTCTGTTATCCACCACTTTTGGAATGGTGTTGCGTTTTGTATTGACTAGTGGTATTGGGTTTAACCCCAAACCTTGCTGATGGAGATGGGCATTGAGGTGAACATATGCGTCATGATTTTGCCATTTCTGTCCTCTTTTAACTTTCACTTCAAGTGGAAATAGTCGGGTCCGTGCTCGGATGGTGACTTCCTCTCCAATCTGAACTTCAACTGCATATGGCAGCAGTTGAGCTGACCGAAATGCTTCCTCTGGATCATCAAAGTCCATGGGATTACCCGCTAATCAGGACCAGGCGTTGAAGTTTATTAGGTCAAAATGAATGGCAAAACAATTGAGAATGTCACTGCCTAAAAAAAATGTGGCAGGGACATCTAGCATGACCCAAAATTATGGACTATGCTTTTATGGATTTTGTTATTCTGAAAATGGAATTCAATGTGATCCTGTTTTTGTTCAACCATGTGGCAGGTGCCATTTAAACTAACATGGTTGACACAATGTTTCAATTGTATTGGTTGGTTAGTGTGGGTCAAGAGGACCTTGTTTACACACTCTATTAGGGGAGACAATCTATGCAGGATTTCATTCCCCAGTAAACATGGTGTGCCCCCTGGAGTCACAACTATGACCGGGTGTTTCACCTTGTATCGGCCAATTTTAATTTCTAAAGCTGCAGTCCCTTCAACAGGAATTTCATTCCTATCGAAGTTCTGAAGTTGTACAGGAAGAGGAGTTAGGGGGATCTGGTATCTCACCCTCCTTCCTGAATTCAGCTGATCAAAGGCCCTCTTTGACAGAAGGGTGCCTTGGGATCCAGTGTCCGCCAGTGTCAACAATGTACATTGCCCTTTTATTTGGACCGGGGCATAAAATCTTCCCTTCTTCTCTTCAAGGGGGCAAAAACTATGTGCATTTTGGGTCAATTGGTGGGTTACTTTCTTTACTCTTGATTCTGACACAGGGGAGGTTTGGGCAGAATTCTGTGTGGGAACCTGGGGATCTGTAAGAAAAATGTGGCAGTTGGATGTTGGGGGAGTTTTGGGCTCTCCTGGTTCTGATTCTGGGCCACCGCCCCTTTTGGGAGGCAGTCCGCAGAATAAGTATGGGCAAGGGGGTTGTCTGGTTTATCATTTTGGCGATCAATGAAGGGCGGTTCTAACTCAGTCCCCACATTTACTCAGTCTTGATTAGGATCTCTCAGGACCCATTTTTCTTTGGGAGGAGTTCCCCCATCCCTGAAGGAGAAGATCCTTTTCCCAGAGTCCTCTGATGACCCCTCTCCTTCAACTTGGAAGACAGTAACCTCCTCCACAAAATGGGTCTTTTTAAGCCCTTTATTTCTCCTACCTGCCCTCTGTTCCTTAGGTTGCAGACTTTTGGGGGCAAGAGATTTTGGTTCTGGTTCCTGGGTTTCCAGGGGCATTTCACAAGTGGGGAAGGAAGCTTCCTATAAGGCTTTACACCCTGCTTCCCCCTGTGCCTCCTCCTTTGGAACCAGTGGGTTGTCGGGGTTCTCTCCCAGTCATTTCTCTGGAGTGCAAGACCTTTGGTTTGTGGATTTCTTGGCCGCCATGTTCATCTGAGGGTTCTGTTGAGCCCTCAACATCCGACCCACATCCGGTGACAAGTTCTAGACCTGGCGCGCCAGTTGGAACACCCAATCTGGCTGGTATGGGGGTCTCTGGTCCATCCTAGGTGGATCACGGGAAGGGTAACTGTCCCTTCTCCCATAATACCCTTGGATGGAATATTTCTGGTAACCCTACACCCTTGGCCTTCTCTCTCACAGATTGTGCTGTCTGGGCTCAGGAAAGTGGGGAAAGAAAGGAGGGTTGTTTTGTGGGTTGAAGTTTGGCGGGTACCAGGGAAAGAAGCTCAACCTGGCATTTGGGGGATTACTGCCCTCCTTGGGAAAGTTAGGAGCGAAGATTCCTGGGTTGGTAGCTACCTGGTTGGTTCCCCCCCTTGGGCAGAGGGAGTCCACACATACCCCAGGATGGGTTTGTTGCCCTTGTAACGGGGGCTAATATAATCCGGGGAGTTAGGGGTCCCATTTGTGGGATTACCTCTGTAACTACCTGTATGGGATTGGCCGAGGGCCTTCTGATTCTTTGGTTAGAAGATGGATTCTGTACATGAATATTTTTAGGCCCCCCCATCTCCAGATCTAAAATGGGGGTAACCTTCACCTCCGACACCCTAGCAGCAGCAGGGGTGTTGGCTGGTTTGGGGTTATTTGTATTTTTATTCTCTACTGGTTTCTGCATTTCATAAATACAAGTCACCTGATCAATGGCCCAGTCTAGTGATCCCTTCTTGTGAAAGCACCTCACCAGCTAGGTCATGATATATTTAGGGAGTGCATGAAAGAAGGTATTAATGAACTCCCTTCTGTCTGTGCGCACCGTCCTGGTGGTCTGGTCAAAGGCATGTTTTAGTTCTTGCACAAATTCTTGTGGGCCTGGTCTTCCCCACACTGCAGATTGTAGGCCACCTTGTGGGCCTCTTGGGGGTTCCTATGTACAGAAAAATGTTTTAAGATGGCCGCCCTGGAATGGAAGCTGGAGTACTCTGGGGAAAATGTCCATTTGACTTATTGGATGCAACTCTGGCTAACTTTCAGGTGGAAAGTATCCATCATTTGCTCGTATACTGAATGTTTGGCATTTTTGTGATAAGGAGTTATGATGCTCCTAATGGCCTTGATCTGTTTAAGGTGATCTTTTAGCAGATATCTCTTAATTTTGTTGGCCTTTTTAGCCTTAGTCACCCGTGTCCACTCATCCTCTGAGTCAGAGGCACTGCTACAGGAGATGGCTATCTGATCTTCTAGGCTCTCCCTGATTCTGTGAGCTTGAGAATGGCTTGCAGAATGTGGGGGACTAGTTTCTTGATGCCTTTGGGCTCAGAAGAGTCTTCTGACTCTCCCCTGCTCCCAGTATTGGCTGAGTACCCCCCCACTGCCCTAGCTGAGAAGAGGTCTTTAAGATACTCTTTGTGTGCCTGTTTTCCTGGAGTTCCCCAACAAATTTGACAGACTGATCCTTTGGTAGGTGGTATTTTTTGGGATCTAGTTCCCTGATTCTCCCCTCACTGGAGTCTTCCTGATCAGAAAGGCTAGCCCTAACATTTGGGAATCTGTACAGAGATGCTCGCCCACCCATTTCTCGGAGGCGCTGATCTGTCAGTCCCATGTTGCCAATTCTGCTGAAGTCTACCATGCCTGTGGCCCTTGGTTCACACGAGCCAGTGGACATGAAGGCGGCAGAGTCCATGGTACTGAAGGGGTTAGAGTTCCTGATTGCAGGGGTCTGGATTTTATGCTCAGGGGTTTCTCTGTCCCTTTCTACCTCTACTCTTTCGGGACCTATTCCCTGGTGACATGCCAAAATTTGACTCTTTTGCTCCTCTATTAAGGCCTTTCTGGTCACAATGATTTGCTCTTGCATGTTTATCTATTTGTGAAGCCTATCATTCTTTTCACAGAGAGCCTCATTTTCTCTCTGTGCTTCCTGCTTGGATTGGAAAAACTGGGGCAAGTGTTGCTGCAGGAGGCTCACCTCCTGAGTTTTGTCATTATTGGTCTGAATGTTCTTTCAAGAGCATCCTCCACCCGCCTGGTGTGCTCTAGTAGGTTCTCATATTTGATTTTAACATCACTATGCTCCTGGAGGGCCAGCTTTCTTTCCCCTAGCTTAGTTTTTAATTGGCTGACTTCCTAGCCTCTCCTGACTTAGAGTTCCCCTCTGTTCAGCCAGGTCATGCCTCTGTTTTCTAAATGCACTAGATTTCTTTCGTGCCTCATCAAATTCTACTTGAGATTCTAGGTCTTTAATAATTAATGTATTGTTTTCCTCTTTTAATTGGTCTATCTGGTCTTGTAGGACAACCATCTGTTCTGTGCAGACTCTATTGAAAGTTAATTGTTGTGCCAGCTTTTGTTGACTCTTTCGTAAAGAGTCAACCCTTTCCTGACACTCATTTTGCAGTGTCTGTACTTGGGTATCTTGCTCTGCCTACTTTTGCTGTAAGAAAGCCAGATCTTCCTTTAGTTTTGTGAAGTACTGCCTAAAGTCTGTCTCTGATTCTGGGCTCTTCTGGAGCCCTTCCTCTGCAGAGTCGAGATTAGTTTGGATTTTCTGTAGTGTTTCCTCTTGCTTCTTTGCCAGAACTATGTTTACTGCATGCTTTTCCTGTATTATTCCTATGCGGAGGTACAGGTAGGCCGCTACTTTGGCAATTTTACATTGCTCTTCCTTTATTTTTGCGGCTATGTACAGTTCACTAAGCACTTGGTGTAATGGGCCCTTGTCCTGCCATTTATCTAGGTCTATGGAAGTGACCTGTTCTTTTATTTCTTGTACCCAGATCTGCTCATTCTTTTCTGGCCACTCACCCCTGACAAACAGTTTGTGCAGGCGGTGTTCCATAGCAATATTAATCTCTACTGGGATCACCATTTCAGAAATATCAATTTCCTTATGACTTATTTTAAAGTTTAGAGTTAATTTACTTTTACCAACAGGCCCGATTGTTGGAGTATTTATTTTGAGAGGTGCTTGTACAGTGTAGCACAGTACCACAACCCAGCAAGGTGTCTGTACCCTGCAGGCTAGTATGCTGTGTTAGACTGTCATGGGTGGTATCTCGAACTCAGAATCAAGGCACGAGCCCCCAAAATCTGTTAAGGATTTCAATCAGGCACACACCCAGGTCTCGCCTAGAATGTAGTGCACAATTAAATAATTATATATTTGTGTCTATAAGTTCAATATGCTGAATGATATACCACGCATATCACACCCTTTTCAAAATACCTCCTAGGTCACACTGGACCAGGAATGAGGCTAGTTTGTAAAGGTAAATATTTATTTATTTATTTAATATTCAAATCACACATACATTTTAATATAGATATATATGGGGCAACAAGCACCAAGGGGTGACAATACAATTCAAAACATAAGTAAAGCTATTGAAATCACTTATAATAATGCAGAATGTAAAACACAGGAAAAGAACAGTTTTGGTTTGGCAACAGATAGTGTTTAGGTTAATATTTCCCCCTGCAAAGTTCTTTAAGACACAAATGAGCAATCCTACACAGAGGTAATCAGCAAGTATTCAGGAATGAAAGATAATGGACTTCATCCTGAGTTAGGCGGTAATGCTGGTGGTATTACCGCCGGCGGTATTAGCCCTACCGCCAAAACCCGGAGCTATAAGCGCCGGATCACGGGTTTGGCGGTAATGGAATTCCCCATTCCCCACTGAGCCCATTCGGAAATGCCCCATTCCCCATTGGGGTCAATGGGGAATTTTCAAGTTCTTACAGCCGCCGGCAAATTTTTGTCGGATTTCCCCCAAGCTCAGAGCTGGGGAGAAATCCCCTGAAGCCCTGATTTGGCAGACCCTTAAATCAGGCAGTAATAGCGCTACCGCCGGATTTAAGGGTTACCGCCAAACTCGTGATGAGGCCCAATGAGTTCCCTCCCCAAACAAGAGAGAAAAACATGTTTGGAAATTGACACTTTTAAAATGACAGGTGAAAATGGCTTTGTGAAATAATGCAAAATGGTCAAAAATGCTTAAATGGATACACATTCTTAGGAAAGCAACACTAAACTGGTCCTAACACATATGTGCTACAATATAAACAACAGCACACATTTAAGAATAGGATGGGATTTGACAAACACTTTGGATGGGAAAAAGACACGTGTAAACTTTTGAAAACTGCAAATTCGCAGCAAAATTTCACTATGCAATTTTTGATAAACACAGGTCTAATACACTGTTCCATGATGCAAATGTGGAGTAGGGTCTTAGGTATCAGTGAGAGATGAAATGTGTTTCTATGTATAAAATTGAACAAATTATGGAGGTTCTGGTGAGAGTTGTTTTTGAAAAATAGGTGCAAAAATGAAAACAGAAATTCGGTTTTAAATTGACAGATTGGTTTTATTACACTATACTAATGACTATGAAAAAGAGAATGCCATCCGGGAACCACCACAGTTACGTGGCCACCTTAACCCTTCACGTGGTGGATACGCTGTTTCTTTCTGGGATTTATTTTAGTTACTCAAAATCACTAATGACTTATGGTTTTGTAAAACAAATGAGAAAAATCAGCGCAAGAATGGTTCTGACAATACTAGGGTTCTAAAATTGAAGATGGGATGGGTTGAGATTGGGATAAAACAATGCAAATATACTATGGGTCACTGTTCTTCCTATTGATACTTACAGTCCCCTTGTGATTAAAATTGGACCGTCAAGGTTCTGGTCATTGGATCGGGTCAGGTCGACCGGCATCAGGGCACCTCTGGCGGGATTGGATCAGCAGTGCATTTCTGGACAATTTTGGACGGCACCTCAACTGGATTTGGATGGCCCGTCTGGTCACTGGACACGGTACATAGCAGGATGCACGTTTCAGCAGACAAGCCTTAATGGTAGCAAGCCAAACTGAATCAGAATGGTATCCCCTCAAGTTTGGGATGGTTGAATTTGGATCTAACTAGAAAGAGTTGAGCAATGCTAAAGTCTGGATTGTGCAAAGAAGTCTGAAAAAAGCTGTCATCTTTATGATGGGATTTAGGAACTCCCACATTGATTTAACCCATAACTTAACTTTTGCACAAATGTACATTTCTAAAATTATGACCCCTAATAAAATCGGACACATACATTGCATATTTGATGGGTTATGATCTCATTCAATCCTCACCTCGGTGAGAGCTGCCTTTGTCATTCTATAGAATTTTAACAATTTTAATCATAACAGTCTGGACTAATAACTTCTAATTCAGTACAGATCTGGGCGATCATCACTGATCATGTATATACAATCCTAGACTGGCAACATTAATACTTTTGCTACAATTAGCATTCTCCTGTAACTTTGGTTTCTTAGGTGGTACAGGGTCCATTAATGTCTTCAAAGCAAAAGCCTAAAATTAGGTTAAAATCTACCAATTTTTAGATTCATCCTCCTTCAGGTTGCACAGTTAAAGAGTTTCCAATTTAATCACAAATAAAGGTTTAAACATCAAAACGTTCCAGCAGTTTTTTTTTTTTTGTAACTCCCTTTCACAGGCAACAGCTGTCACAGTCCTTTGATCAGGGAGGTGTTTCCTCCTCCTGGAGAGGGAAACTCCCCTGTAGAGATCAGTAGGCAGCTTGTCATTGTTCTTGGCTCAGCCAAAGATGAATGTCTAATGAGTCCATTGTGCTCCTTGTTGTCAATATGCGGGAACCATTAAGGCTTCCTGTAGCAAGGGAGTGTCAATTCTGAAGTGTCAACCTTTCCCAGATTGCCAGTGTTAGGTCAGAATTGAGTGTTTACTTAACTCCAATATTAAGTTGCTTTAAATTAAAGTCATTTCATTTACACATATAAAAATAAGCACAGTTATAAGGGATTTGACCGTTTAAAAGAATTAAACCCTTCACAAACATGCTTAAAATAGCTAAATTTTGTGATTTCTTCAGGAAAAAGAAACACATTTAAACTGTGTTTTTGCTGGACTGGTGGTCTATAAATTACACTTCTTAGCTGCTGTATGTCAGTGAGGCCCGTTTTTCTCTGAGCCACCTGGAGAATCTGTGATTTCAGCACACTTTTCATTTTAATAGCTCACTGGGAAAATGATGGAAATCATCGCCAAAACAGAACTTTGAAGGTTGAAATTGATTAGGAAAACTGGATTTTAAATGCCTTTCCAGGTTTTAGCCCTTCTGCGGCCTTGCTTCATGTGACAGGTGACAGCTCCCACTGACATTCAGTGAGTCCTGTTTTTACACCAAATTTGACTTTGTGTGGCAGGGTGTGCAGCCTTTCTTTGATTTGTAAACCATGCACAGATTTGCAGATTTGGCACGCACAGGGTTTAGCACATCCATTTTTGGCAGTTTCATTTCCCCCAATGGCACAGGGGTGTAGTGAGGCGTGCACTGGCATGGGCAAAAATATCCCACACCACTAAGATGATTTACTAGCCCATGTATCCAATAAGCATATGTAGATCTTCCCTCTAGCCTACATTGTACATATGGCCCTATGCTGTTCTCTTGTTCTACACCGCTATTAGGTGTTTCCTATAGTTTTAGTCAAAATGAGTACTGATCAATTTGAGGAATCAAATGGGGACCTGGGGTATACGCAGGTGTGCTAGGTGTTGGAAGTTTCCATATCCACACTCGGGGAGGGTTAGACCCCGAACAGGATGATTTGGGGCAGAGTTATTTCCTTGGACATTCTGAAAAAAAAGTCAATGAGGTCTGTAAGGGCACTTATTTTTCCAATGGGCAACCTTCTTACAGTAAGTAGATGCCAGTGGATCTAATCAGCCTTCCAGAAGACTCTAATGCACAGGTTGTCCCTATGGATCCTGCTGCCCCTAATAACCTTGCTGTCCATGATATCCTTACTGTCCTTGAAGTCCAGCCTGCCCTCGATTTGGTGCTCCCCATCCTCTGCCCCAACCTGTAATCAAAAATCCATCCTCTAACATGCTGCCCCATTGACTGGTATTTTGCACCTGTCCCTGTCAAATCTGCAATTGTAAGGCCATCAGTTTATTCTCAATGGTTTCCTTCCGTTGCTCATGACATATGTCACAATAATTTGCAAGCACCTCTTGCTCCGTTAAGTGCTTATTCTGCCGCCAGATGCACACAGTCCTTATGCTTTTTTTTATATATAAAATCTTTATTTGTTTTTAGTCAAAAGAAAAAGACCTTTACAAATATTTCATGCTTAAAATTCCATTCATAGATGAATTACAATTATTAAAAATACAAAATCGCACATGAAAACATGACATTAGTATAGAATCAACAAAAACCATTTCACCATAGCTAAAAAATCCCATATTTACAAGACTAAATTAATTTCACTCTCGATGATCTTTAACAATTTTGTTGTTTTAATTATTGAAGCATTAGTGGAGCCCCACATACATTTTGTCCAAATCCATTCTCTAGCTGTAAATGTCTTTGCTTGTATGAAAGAATTCATCATTTTACAACGATCAGTTTCAAAATAAATGCAGTAGATTAAAAGATGCTTTAAGGTCTCTGGTGCATACTTGCAAAAGCGACATAATTTATCATTATGATCCAAAGTTTGTTTATGCCAATGTTTTTTTGTAACTCGTGTGTAAAAAAGATCAAATCGGAATTTCATAAAGGTTCGACGAATTTTGGGGCAAGAGCACAATGTTGAATACGACATGCGAGGTACTTGCCGATGAACAAATTTGCTATATTCTGCAAATGAAGTACATCTTTCTATCTGCGTACAAGTTTCAACCCAATCATATTGGAATATTTTTTTCTTCATTTTTTCATGAAAAAACTCCAGATCTTCAACAGGGAGGTTAATCTTTTCCATCACCGACAACATTTGTTCTTTAAATTGAATCATTGAGTGTATGTTATTATTTGTTAGCATTTGGTTTAGATCTATATGTAAAGAATTTTTTGGGGGAAACATTATTTTTGCAAAATTCAGTAACAAGCACCAGTTATATCTGGCAGAGAGCGAATTGAGGCCAAGTTCGTGTATGATAATGGCATTTGGCATTGAAGAGGGTAGTCCTAAGGTTTATTTCCAGATTTGTCTTTCGAGTTGATCCAAAAAAGGATCCAAGTCATAAAGAAAAAGCTCAACTCCGTATAACAGAATAGCCTGAACTTTTTTCAAGTAAAATTCTAGGAGTGGAATTAATGAGAAGTTGCAAGTTTTGTGTGCAGATCTTCATTTGACATATTAGGGGTACAGATTTAACTATAAATAGTTCTTTCATTCTTTTATACGTCATATTCTTAGTTAGTATGAGCCCCAAGTAGGGTAAATTACTGGAAATTGCGATTGGTGAAGTATCAAATTTACATACAAATTGTCGTACTTTTTTTTTTGTTGAAAAAATGATAATATTACATTTTTGTGGATTGACAGTTAGGTTATTACTCTTGCAATAATAGATGAAGCTTTCTAGTTATGTTTGGAGACCAGCCTGAGTGTGGTTGAAAAACAGAATGTCATCTGCATACGCTAGCCATGACAAAGAAAAGCTCCAAGTCGAATTGCAAAAGATTTGTCTGTGTTCCATATGTCCTCATTATCGGCTAAATAGAGATTAAAAAGAATGGCTGCGAGGTTGCACCCTTGTTTTACTCCTGTAAAGCATGGAATGGCCTGTGTTAAGGAACCCGCTCTATCAATTCTGACTTTAAAATTTGTTTGAAAGTGAAGCATTTGTATGAGTGTGATAAGGTATTGAGGAAAATTGGCCTTATGCAGTTTCTCCCACAGTTTTCCTCTAATCACGCAATCGAATGCCGCTTTTAAGTCTAGAGATGCAGCAAATATAGGGCTGTTGGCAGGGCAGGTGGCATGTTTAATAATGTGTGCCAGGAGACACGCGTTCAGGGGAGTTCCCATCCCTTTACGGAATCCAACTTGAGACGGGCAAAGAGTGTTATTGGTACGTGCAAAACTGTCTAATTCTTGTAGGATCAGAGAAGCAAACATTTTGGCTGCAACATCAATAATCGCGACCGGTCTATAGTTATCTGGATCTGCAATTGAGACTTTTTTATGAAGCGGAATGATAATCGATGTGAGTCAAGAACTGGGGATTTTTTGGGAACAAAATATTTCTTGAAACGTGATCAGAAAGATGGAAGACCAAAATAGCGGATCATCCTTAATTAAACACGGGGGAAGCCCATCGGGACCAGCACATTTGTACCCCTTTAGTTTCTGAATTGCAGCAAGTATGTCTGTCTTGTCCCATGGGCAGCAATCCGGGATTAGATGACATTCAGGCAGATGTTCAAAAGAAGTGAATGCCTCAGGGAGTGCATATTTGGAAAGAAAGAAAACCAAGTTGCACTATCTATGCTTGAATCAAATACACGTATAGTTACTTTATCAATTGATCTTATAGTTTTCCAAATCTCTTTAGTTTTACGGTTACATATTAAGTTGACTATTCTTTGATTTTGCCGTATTTTCTGTAAAATCCTGGTCTCCTTAAGTAACTTTTTATAGTTGGCTATGATAGTTTTTTTTTAGAAGGATATATTCAGGATTGAACAAATTCAACCTTGACTTCCTTGCCACACGAAGCTCGAAATGTGTCTTCTTTTTTAGCAAGGCCACCATGTTACCATATGCTCTTCCTTCATACATATCAACATCTTGCCCAACCACCATTTTAGAAATATCACACAAATGTGCAGGAATCATGTCAAAGTTCCACTGTAGGATTGTTGGAAAGTCGACAGGATTTCTACCTTTACATGTCTAGAAGTCTCTATTTACGAACGCTGTAAGTTTCCTGCATGTTGCTGAAGACCAATTAATTGAGCAGCACGGTCTGTTACATTGAATAGATGTCAGCTGAGGTTCAGAAGTACATCTTATAAAGAAGTTTGGAATGGAGGCTGTTATCATTAAGTGATCCCCAAAAGTATCCATGATAGTATCGACTTTGGCGAGTCTGCCAGAGAGTTGTATAGTGGAAAACATATGATCGATCCAAGACTGAGCAGTACCCCGTTTCCAAGTAAACTTCTTATGATTGTCTGCTGAAGCTATTAAAACAATGTTCTAGGCTTTAAACATTCCATTTCTGTAAAGAGGCCTGAACATATAACAAATTAGAACCCATACAATTGGGATTGGACCCAAATGTTGAGTTAAAATCACCTCCAATGAGGATTTCAGCATCAGGAGCTTTACTAAAGGCCTCATTAAGAGTTTCACCAAATAATTCACAAGCAGTTTCAATGGGGTGTTGCGAGGGGTTCCAATATAACGAAATTAAGAGAAAGTTTTCCTTTAAATTCACACCAAAATTGATATCGCATATAATACAAAGATCGCATTTATAAACATTATTGAGAGTGAATTTTAACCTTATATCAATCAAGATCATCAACCCCCCTGTCGGTCTCCCTTCTGAACATTTGTTTGCGTGATGAGAGCATACAAAAAAACCATCAAGTTCTACAGTCTTTATTGCCATAGTCTCCTGTATTAGTAGTATATTGGGCAGGTGTTCTGGTTTTACACTTTCCCTCCATTTTATCAAATTACAGAAGCCACAGCAGTTCCATGACACAATGGTAAGGTCATGAATTTATGACTTGGCCGTGGCATTGGTGGTATTAACTACTGTTTTGATCAGAGGTTCGAGCCATTTTAGCCCATTTAAGGCATTTGTGAGGGTAGAGACTTGTTCCATCATATTTTTGTTAGGATCGTTTTGGCCCTGAGTGGAAAAGATGAGGTCACCACTCACTTTCGGAGGGAGAGGTTAGAATTCCAAAAAGTCCTTTGCTGTTTTTAATTGGGGAAATCCAACCATTTCAAACCCAGAATCAGAAGATCAGTCTGGTGCTCCCAGATCAGTTTCGCGATTATAGGCGATAGCATTCTGGACAACATTCTGTTATTGTTCTCATTAGGTAGTCTGAGCCACTCGATGTCATTGGTCACCAAGCTTCTAAGTGATGGAATCTTATAGAGCAAATTAATTAGAAAAGATCAATTGATACGAACCGTGTCATTGATCTTATCGTCACTTTTCCAACCAATATTGTTTTTCATTTCACAAGGTATATTCTGAAACTCTGGAGAGTGTGATTAAATGTATCTTCAAAGGTTGTCTCTGGTTGATTTTTCGTCGACATCCAGTTCTTATTTTTTTTACTTCAGAAGCGCTTCCACACAATTGTTGTTGAACCTTTAGTAATGTAGCAGTTCCTTGCTTGGTGTTTGATTTAAGAACAATCTCCGAGGGTCCATTCTCTTCACCACGGGCAGAGGATGTCGGTGCAATCAAGTTTTGACCCTGATCCTTCATACATTGGTTATGGTCTCCAAGCTGACCTTGTTTGATATGGATGTCCAATCGGCCTTCACCCTCTTTGGGAATTGATTCCAGAAGTGGTGCTACTTTTTCTAACACTTGCTTGGTTGTCTCAGAATTTATCCTTTTTTCATCTTGCAAACACGGAATTGATGATTCTCGTTGACATCCTTCATTGCATATGATTTTTTCATTTTTTTTTAAACCATCGGTTTTCTTTGAAGAAATATCAGTGAAAAATGCAGTTAGGTGAGGTTGTATCTTTCTTTAGCTAGGCATACTTAAAACTGCTTCCGTGAGGTGTTTTCCATCTTTCTCAATGCTCTCGCTACTCGCAGATCTCAAGTTCAAGTTTTGTTTTTCATTTATGGTAAGCGCCTGTTGTAAAGCGATTACTTGTGTCATTGATGAGCTCAGTTGCAATGCAGTTTTACACTCCTCGTTTAGTTCATTTAAATTTAGATTTTGTTCAGAGGGAGCCACAAGCGTTGTTACTTTACTAGCACTTGTTTGTACTGCATTATCATTCGCTAATTCAGAAGATAATTCTCGCATTTTCTTCTCTCCGTGCACAGAAATTCCTTTACTTTTGTGTCTTCTTTGTAGAGCTTTAAGATGATTTTTCTTAGCTCTCCTTCATAAGAAATAGTGATTCTCCTTTGCGCTTGGACCGTCGTGTTGCAAATCATTGATTTTGTCCTTTTCGATTAGATTTATCAATATCGAAGGACTATTAGGAGCAGTTTCAGTGTCACTTGTATTCACAGTGGGTACTTCCTCGGCTATGGCCATTTCCAGAATTTTATCTTTGGAATTAATTTGAACCAATATTGTTTCAACTTGTAGTAGTCTATCATGCTGCAATTTTGCAATTTCCAAGTAATCAATTTTTACACCATCTCGGAGGATTGACTTGTCTACTCCTGAATTCTCTTTTCGATGAAGTATTTGTGCAAATGTCGCTGGAATTCCATGTGAAAGAAATAGCTCATTAATAGTTTGCGAGCCAACTTCTTTTTTTCAGTTTCGACCTTGGAGTGAAGCAAATCATTTTTTAATATTGAAGCTGCTCTTACATGGCATTCAGAATGGTAAATGTGACATGCTTCTTGCGCCAAGATATATCCTTCAATTGTTGCTAATTGCGTGGTCTTTGTCACAAGGTCTTTTTTAATCTCTTACAAAAGTAAATGGAAATATTCGTGGCCTTGATCCAGTAAGTTTAGGATACTTGTAAAAATGGGGAGATCATTGATCTTCTGCTCAGGCATTTTGTCTTCTGGAATTTCTTGTGATAAGGGCAACTCAGGCAAATTGGAGAAATGAAAGAATGGAACGGATGTTTTCAAATTTCTCTGTTCGGAAGATGAATTCTGTGTGTTTGTGTTATAAACATAATTCATCGTGGGTGAACTAGTCGCAGGCATTTGTATGCAGTTATCTTCTTTGTTTCCAGTAACAATACTCGGGGGGTTTGAATCTTTGACACTTGATTTGTGGAAATGTACATGTTCCATTCACATTCTCTGAGTCAAAACCGGAGTAGAAGGCCCGAGAGATAACCTGATTCTTTTGTCTAGGTCAGACATAATTACTGGAGCCAGCATAGAAATATCTGAAATAGGAAGGTATTTATTTTCATGTATATCAACGATTATTTTTTGAACATTGAGTGTGTGTTCATCAACAACAAATGGATCATTCTTGATGTCTTCATTAGCTTTTTTTAGAGAACATATTTTTTTTGGGCTAGCTGACTCTGCATGGCTTTCTGGTATAGAGGTCTTCTCGTTAAGGGGCTTTGTTTCCTCAGAGTGGATTGACATAGATAAGAAAGATGGTTTCCCATTCAATGAGGCTGAAGGACAATTTTTGTTTTATTTACATTTTTGGGAGACTCTATTGATGTAGGTATTTTTGAAGGACACTCCTTCCTCTTTTTTCCGTTTCTGAGAACTGATTCCATATAGTAAACAATGGATAAAAGTAAGAGGTCAGAACGCTTTGGTAAAAGGAAAAAAAAGAAAATAACACCTCTTTCCACTCAATTAAATTGTGTCTATTACCCAGTATAAAATAAGCTATTCTAATCCTTATATCACAAATAATGCTCACCATACGGCGCCCAAAGAAGGCTTTAAGTGAATAGTAATAAGCCCCGCTGCCTGCAACGCGCACTGCAAATAGCAAACAGTACTTCAGTGTACTTTGCGTGTGCAACGCGGAAGCGCGAGGGCTCCACTATTTGTTCTTGCCGAGGGGGCGGTGCAGCCAGGTAGGGCGGGATCACAATGGAGGACACACCTTTGGGAAGGGAAACAGAAAGGAAAAATGTGGGTGTGAACAAAGCTAACCACTAGAACGGGACTGAACAGTAAACACTTCTCAGTTAGGCAAAATGGTTAAGCGTAAGCAACGCGACCCTAATTCTCAGGTGAATGAAAGACACATGGGCACAGCATAAAGATGATGAATATGTGTCTTAAAGCAATATAGAAGACACAAGGGCACAACGTGAAAATGTCCAGTTCCTTATGTTTGTAGTTTAGTGTATCAAAGGAATAAACAGTATGCCAAGTGCGCATACGCAAGTGAACAGTCACCTTATAATGATGTCAATACGAGTCCAGGCAACAGGGTGTTACCGGCTCAGATGTCCTGAGTGCTTCCGGAGTTCCATTGGTATGAAAGAAAGCCGTGGTCTCCAGGAAGCAAAATTCCCCACAGCAGCAGCACACAAGGGATAGAGCGCCCGCTCACAGCCTGCAGCAAACAGTACTTTGGTGTACTTTGCGGTGCGCGGGTGCGCGAGGGCTCCACTATTTGTTCTTGCAGAGGGGGCGGTGCAGCCAGGTAGGGCGGGATCACAATGGAGGACACACCTTGTAATGATGTCAATATGAGTCCAGGCAACAGGGTGTTATGGTCTCAGACGTCCTGAGTGCTTCCAGAATTCCATTGGTATGAAAGAAAGCCATGGTCTCCAGGAAGCAAAATTCCCCACAGCAGCAGCACACAAGGGATAGAGCGCCCGCTCGCAGCCCACAGCAAACAGTACTTCGGTGTACTTCTCGGTACGCGGGTGCGCGAGGGCTCCACTATTTGTTCTTGCAGAGGGGGCGGTGCAGCCAGGTAGGGCGGGATCACAATGGAGGACACACCTTGTAATGATGTCAATACGAGTCCAGGCAACAGGGTGTTATGGTCTCAGACGTCCTGAGTGCTTCTGGAATCCCGCTGGTATGAAAGAAAGCCGCGGTCTCCAGTCCAGGAAGCAAAATTCCCCACAGCAGCAGCACACAAGGGATAGAGCGCCGCTCTCAACTCGCAGCAAACAGTACTTCGGTGTACTTCGCGGTGCGTCCTTGTGCTTTAATCTTGGGTAGCAGAGCAGATATGAAAGAATGTTCTATGGACTCATTTGGATTTGTGATACCGGAGTGTTGGGTAAACAACACAATAAGCTTGTTGAATTAGTCAGCAGGTGATTCTCCCTTGTTCCTGTTACAGCTCATTATCTTAGACAGTCATTTTTTAAAGTGCAAAACACCAGTAGTGCTGCAATCTGTCCCTAGCTTGCCCAAGGAGAATTCGCTTGCTGGCATCTGCCATCGGCCATTTAGCATGCTGTGTGTGCCATTGCCTCACCTCTGGCAGTATCACTACTCACATGAGCTGATTCAGGTCAGACCCAGCAGAATTACATCACTGTATGAAAGTGAACATTTCCTAAATTATCCATTAAGATTAATCTCTAATGCTAGGAAACTATTTAGCCAGACTCCGTGAATCAGCAGGTATCCACACACCATGAATAGTAAGCAAGATGGGCGCTGCTACTCCCCTTCCTCTGCCATTCATCCCAGCATCTGTCTGTGTTATGCCTGAAGAATCATATTGTATCTCCCATATTTCTTACCTCTACTTTTCACCAGCAGAGTTTAAGAGGGAGGCCCATCAGACATGTATGGAGCACCAAGCAAGGTTGCACTGGGGCAGGTTGTGATTGGATTGCAGGCTGTATTACAGCATGTGGTTGGGCGCTCCTGTTGCACACTCAGCCTGTCCAGCCAGATCTTCTCCCAGTATTATAGCCCATACACTAAAAAAGAACTCTAATATTTCTTCTGCAGTCTCATTATCTTACCCTTCCTGTCAAGCGTCTGTCGTTTCTTGTACTATCCGGGGACAAAGTAAAGCAGGTAACCTGGTCATTCTCTTCATCTTGAGAAACGTGATCTATCCCCGCAATATGTAATTCATGTGCTTTAGTTCGTTAATCATGGATTCATTCTGTCTACGTGTTGCCTCTTCGGGGAATGCAGAGATAGCCTCCCACTGCATACAGCTCACCTTTTTGGTGCTGCTTTTTTGAATGGCTATATCAATGTCCCAAACTCAAGTTAAAAGTCCCTTAAACTGGAAACTGTGTGTGCATGTTACTCTGTATCAATAGGTGCAACAGTTCAAGAAACATGCACATAGAATTGCTTAAATTGGTGTAATCGAAGTGAGCACGGATGCGCATAGGAGGGGCATCCACCTGCTTCGACTGCTATTTGCCCATTTATTCCTTTCCTTTTATTAGCAAAAGCCCTGAGAACAATCACCCATGTGCTGACTGTGCCTGTGCCGCAATCTCTTTGCCTTCACTCCTTTGCAGTCCTGAGAAGGGAGATGGTGTTACAAAGTCTATGCTGAGTGGACCTAAAAATGTCAGTATGGCATTTGCTCCATACACACTCTCCTTTCACTATTTAGGTTCTGGGCAATCTATGTATCTTGCTCTGTTTCCTGTGCTTAATTCCTTTCACTCTTTATCTACAGCAGAATAGTGTTACACAGAAATGGTCCATTTCACAGAGCCCTCAAGTAAAATCATATCCAGAATGCATTAAAACCATAACCAGAATATATCAGCATGCCTTTGGGCTCTCACCAGATCAGCCCTAGCTATGTTACCACTGCAGTTTGTTGCCAAATCTGTCCAGGGGAAAACAACATGATTGTCAATACTACAGTGATGGGACAGGCAAAAAAGGTACAACAATGAAATACGTAACCCAATATGGCCTCCTATGTTTGCATAACCCCAAAACGAATCCTCCCGTTGATTCACCATGAAAGCAAAATGGTTGTCTCGTCCGAGGAGCTAATCTGAGCGCATCACTTATGTGCGTCTGCCTCCTGATTACCAGGACTCGTTGTCTCTTTCAGATGTGAACATGTAGCATTCAAAAGGAGGTAATCGCCAAGTATGGTTATGCATGACAGGTCCGAGTCGCGGCACCAACTGTCGGAGTAATGAAAATCTCATCTCACTTGTGGAGATGGTAAAAAAAAAGGCGATTTATAGGTTTGCATGGCAGGCAAACTGAGAGCATCCTATCCTAATCCATTTCCTCCTAACACGGCCCGCCCTCCAGAGTGATAGATCATGTAGATAACAGAACATCTTACAATTGAAGCATTGAGATTGGTTGGGGTTGGCCTTCAGGCATGATACTCCTGCCTTGCACAGAAAGTGCATTCATGGCATTACAAGTCCTTTCTTATTGATGTTAAAATATGACGTATGACAATATACTTTCTGGTTCATCATGATTCTTCCTGTCTCAACCATGAGGATTTTCAAAACACTTATTTTATCTTTTAAAAAAAACTTCAGATACCAGCTTCAAATTAAATCATTATGTACACAGTGTTTCTATTCTTAATTACATTTGTTGTTATTATTATTATTATTATTATTGTTATTATTATTGGTATTAGTATTATTATTATTATTATTATTATTATTATTATTATTATTATTATTATTATTATTATTATTATTATTGTTATTATTCGTATTATTGTTATTATTACTACTACTACTAATAATAATAATAAATAAAAAACATAGCAAACATAAAAAATATTGCATCAGCTGTCAGTCATTTCAAGTTGTAATTTTAAAGACAATGGGCCTCATTACGACCCTGGCGCGTGTGGTATGAACAATGCCGGTAACGTACCGGCACCGTTCATACGGGGCTGCCACATTAAGAGTTTGCTCGCGGGTGGCGGTATGCACGTCTGGTCTGGCCAGACGTGCATATCGGCACCCACGTGCAGACCAGGATGCTAACAACGGACCCGTCATTAACATGTCCGTTATTAGCCCCCTCCCCATTCCCATTGAGCCCTATGGGAGCTCAAATGGGAATGGGGACGTACCGGGTCTGGGTCCAAAAAATGGGCATTACTGGGCCCGCAAAAGATGGAATGGCCCAGTAATTCCCTTTTTTCAGGACCCGGACACGGGTTTGGAGGTAGCCATGCCGGTAATGACGGCATGGCTACCTCCAAATTCATAATGAGGCCCAATGTGTAAGTTTAAAGACCATTACAAATTGGCCGGTGTGGTATTAACCTATCAGTATCAATGTATACCAGCACATTTGCGCACCAGCCAGCTACATACAGCTATATATACTACCTATACTAGGTAATACTAATGCCTGTAATACTGTCAAAAGTCCAATGAGACTCCATGGAATGGGGAGTTACACAGCCTACTGCTAGTGCCAGTATCAGTATTTCAGTTTGTCGGTACCCTGACAGATTTATCACCAGGCTATCTGCAAACATGTAATGAACCCCAGTGTATTGTGATTGTTGATATACAAAAATAAAATAAACCTTTAACCTATCTTCACACCTTCTTTTCAAGTACATAGGCAAATCTATAATTGTTTAATATTAACCCATTTTTTTTATGTATTTATATATTGCATCAAACCGTGAGGTATCAGGGCGCATAACATCATTACAGAGGATACATAGACAGAAGAATCAGGTACAGTAGCTTAATAAAAAAAAATACAGATATTTACAAAATATGCAATTAGTGTAGCAGTTAGATTCTTTGCGAAAAAAGCCACAATTTAACTTTTTGTCTAAAGCCTAAGTAGGACAGTTCAGATCTTAGGTCAACCGGCAGGGTGTTCCAGAGTTTGGCCGCACGCACAGGAAAGCTATTTCCGCCAGCATTCTGAAGCTTGAATGTTGGCCAATTGAGGAAGTGCGTGTGAATGGATCTAGTTTATCTAAGAGTAGTACTTTTGCTAAAGTTATACAGCATGTTGTCGAGAGAAATGGTTTACATGCATTAATACGTTTGCAAGTGTATGCTGTGGCAGAGGTTGTAGCATTGACTTGTTTCTTCAAGTTAAGAACGGAGTCCAGATAGAAGCCCAAGATTTGTACCTCTTTGGTTACTTTTATATTGATGCCCCTTATATAGAAGGATTTGAAATGGTTACTTAGATTTTTCAGTCTTGCCGTGGAACCAATATGTAGTAACTCTGTCTTTTTGTCATTAAGACTAAGACCGTTGGTGGACATCTAGGCTTGTGTTAGGGAGAATTCTCAGTATAGGCTATTTTCCCAAATCTAGTGAGTCCCCCAGCAGCTTTGCTGGATTTTTGGGGTTTATTGTTTTCTCCTGCTAAGAGTGAGACTCCTTTTCTTCCACTCTTAGGCATGATTTGAGAATGTCCTTTGACTTTGTAATGTATTTTATGGGCTATGGGGTCTTTTACTCCATAGGGCTTCATGTGTTTTTGGTATGTGTGTTACACAGCACCCTCAGTGCAGTAACACAGGGGTGTCATAGTGACCCCCAAACATAGACTCCATACCCTGGAACTGACTACTGTCTCCCAGGGCATGTAAAGTCACCATTGACTTTACTAGTCTTAAATTGTGAACAGAACCAGTACAAACCATAATATTGTGGAAGTACTGGTAGGGGTAATTAGATTACCCCTGGGTCTGTTTTTCGAGGGGTCACTGTGTAGTCCCCCCTCGTCGAGTTTCTGGATGGTGGTAGTGGTTACCACACGAAATATTCCACCAGAATATTTCCTATGGGATTTTCCCATTCATTTTAAACGCACCACTTTTTTGGTGCAATGTTAAAGATACTGCCGGGTTATTTATTTAATATTTATTCCCCAGTTGGGTCTTTTTGCCAGGACTCGGTTTTATAATGGCGTTTGTGTTTGCCTCTGTAACTCCAACCCAAGTCGAGCCCTTTGTTCCACTTTTGGCGGGCTTCTGCACAGAAGCCTCCAAAAGTGGTGCCACTCTGTCTGGGTCCACAGGATGTATGGGAGGGGGGAATAGGCACCCTGGACTGAGTTGCCCCGGCAACTCAAGTCGCACTCTTGTGTGATTGGCCCAGTGGTGAACCGCCCGGCTCACCACTTAGCATGTTTGAGTGACAGCTAGGACTGGTGAATGGGGGTTTTCTGCATAAAAGCATTGCTTTGGGGACTGGAACTTCAGAAGTCGCCACAGTACCTAAAGAATCCAAAGAGGGAGAAGCTGAGCCGACCTGCAACGACAACACCACCTGTGGAGCCCTGCTGAACTGACTCACCGCTTCCCGACGACAGAGAAGATCTTCATCCTGGAGAGTCTTCTTCCTTTGAACTGGTGGGGTTAACCAGTTCACCCTCTTTTCACCTTCCTGGATCGCCTCGTGGTCGAATCACCCATGCCAAGCACCCCGGTGGCCGGATAGCCAAGCTTCACCACTACCGCAAATAAAATGGTAGTGCCTTTTAACCGGGATACTCTGCAGCTGGTTTCTTCCCTGGCAGTGCAATGACCTCCAGCTTTCATCCACATCGAGATCTTCTCTTCCCCTGGACGAAGCACTGACTGCCAGGAACAACTGCCCCCGCTGGAGCTTTCTCACCATTTCAGGTACTGTGTCCCGCCTGGTCTCCCTTGCAACAGACTGTTCAAGGTGTCCCGTAAATCCTTGACTCTCTATCCCGGGGTGACCTGGGACCTGTTAACTAACTTTTCTGAACTGATCCAACTCCTTTTGAACTATCTGCAAAGACTTTTAAAGTGTATTTCAACTGTGTTATCTTGGCCACATTCCGCCTTGGTCTCTGCAAGTGTGGGCCTGGCCTATGAACTTTTTGCTCTACAGTAGACTCTGCCTTTCTTGACTTGCTGTGGGTCTTTTAAAAGTGTTGGTATTGTGTGCTTTCCTAATTCTGCCTTTTCCCTCCCTTTTTAAATAATTATTGGAGTGCCATCTTCGTTAAGCGCTCACCTCTGTATTGATAATAAGTAGTGTTCATTACCTAAAACTTGTCAAATAATTAATCAGGGAGTTGTATATATTTCAAGTGACTGTGTTTGAACTTGCTTGACATATTAGTGCCAGTGTATATTTACAAGTGTGTTTTTAAATAAATAATTATAAACTTTTATACCAAAGCTCTGGTCAATGTTTGCTTGTGCTACTGTATTTTGATAGCTAATGTGTATACTCTATATACTGCCTAAGTCTTCTTGAGAGAAGTCTGACTGCTCAGCCACAGCTGCCACGTAAATCTGGGTGCTACAGACTTCTACCAATTGGGTTTACTCCCAACACCTGTAGTCTTAAACTTTTTGCAGTGGTTCCTAAGGGAACTGCACATGTGTCTGCCTAACAGCTTGGATAATGAGGTCGATTTTACTGAGCAGGGTGGAATCAGTGTTGTAATCACCTGTAATTCGAATGAAAATCTGAGTGTCATCTGCATAATCAGTGTAGGTGACACCCAGGCTGTCAAGATAATCAAAAAGTGGCTTGGTGAAATGTACATTGTGGGATAGATACACGACCCTGAGGTACTCCACAGGTGAATGGTGCAAACTCGGCTGATACAGTTGGTGAGAAAACCCTCATGGTTCTGTTGTCTAAAAAGGAGTATATTCACGCAGTGGCTTCATCAGGAGAAGAAGGCAACTGTCGTTAGGTGCTTGCAAAGTACTGTGATTAACTAAATCAAATGCCGGTGAGAGGTCTAAAAGAAGAAGGAGTGCTAACTTGCCTTTATCCTTTAAGTCGTCCATTTGATTTTTTAAATCTATCAGAGCTGATTTTGTTCCGTGTTTAGGTCTAAAGCTTGACTGACACAACCCTAAGTGTTTGTTAGTTTCGAGATGAGTATGAATCTGTAAATATGCCTCTCTGTCTAGAATTTTCAAGAGGAATGGGACAGCAGTTATACGTCTGTAATTAGTTGGGTTGTTGGGGTCAAGCTAGGTTTTTAAATAATGGGAGGACCCAAGCATCTTTCAGGTTAGTGGGGACGTGCATGTTTCAAAGGATCTGTTTATTAGTGTGGTAATGTAATGAAAGGAGCTAGTGCCCTAGCTGCCTCTTTAATAATTGGTGCCGGACAAGTATCTCCCTGACATTTGGACAGTTTAAGGCTGGCAATTATGTTCACTACTTCTTTGATGGATACCAGGCACATTTGTAAATGTTACACAGTTTTGTAGGAGTTGTCTGTAACTCAGGCCTGGGCAGCTCCTCTGAGAGTGTTTTGGTTTCGATTATGTTTTGTAATAGCGATATTTTAGTGAGGAGCGCAGTTTGAATATTAGTGCACTGGGTCCAGTCTTTGATGGATGTTTCATCAGGAGGGGTAGGGGACACTAACTCTCGTAGGATGTTAAAGGGGTTAGGGGTAAACTACAAATGTAGGTGTGCTCAAGGCTTGGCTTTGCTCATTTTAAGAGAGGCAATTTTATCAATAGCTTGCTGTATAGTATGGCTGTATAAATCCACTAATACAGTGGGGTCTGAGATAGTAGAGGTAGGACTGGTTATAGGTTGGAGAAGTGGTAATAGATTCTCCACTGTTATATTCTGGTTATTTCTAGTAAGTGTCGGGGAGCCAGTGCTTTTGTCTTATTAGGTTGAGGCTATATAGTAAGGTAAATGAAATGGGGTGATGGTCCGTCCAGATGCAAGGTTGATTGGCTAAAATCTTAGTAACGCAATTAGGGTCAGCTAACCAATCTAATGTTATTTGTTGTGCGTAGGGAAGCTGATACAGTGGATGAAACTTAGTTCCGTGATGGTGTTAGCAAGTGCTGAGGCGTTATTATCATTAGTATTGTGAAGGCCTAAATTAAAGTCGCGTAGTAGTATAATCTGAGATTTGGGTTTAGTATTTTCAGAGAGTAGTGAGGTAATGTCTTCCTCCAAGGTAGAGATAGGGCCTTGCGGTCTTTCTAAGAGGTCCATCGTTATTGTATGTGATGCCAATAGTGGTAATTCATATCTAAAGGTGTGTTTGAAAACACCACCCCATTATAATGCTTCTACATTATTATGCCATTAAAAATACCAGTGATATGTTTTCCTTTGTAACGGTTTATTGAGAGGCCACCCTCAACATAGGGAGTTCCTTCCCTCCCCGATCAAGGTGTGACCCAAAAAATTGTTTAGTGGATTCTTTGTTCAGCCCTATTTCAGATTCATATCATGCCCCTTGGATACTTTACCCTCTGCCACCAATGAGCCAAGAACCAGGCTGGTGTAAAGAACATATATTTATATTTATTTAAATTACAGGTAATGGAGATCACACTAAAACTACACACACCGCCTTCTCCGTGGCTCCTAAAAAACACAAATCACAATAGTTCATACAGATTCCAATTCAAGGAATAATCAACACAGGTCCATGAACAAAATCAATTTTCATATGCAGTGCAAATTCGATTTGCCTGCATGCTTAAAAATGCTAGCAGTTTGGTTTATAATGTTGGATACATGAGGTCTCACTTATCAAGCACTACTCCCCCAGACCCACAAACGCAAGCATCAATTACATGCAGCACCCTTCAATTCAAAAGCCAGGTCTAGTGTATGGGAACAGTTTATAAGTTTGCTTTTCAGACCCCCTTCACTTGTGTTGCACTGCCGGTACTGATGGGTATTCATGATCATGCACTTGCTTCAGCCACATCCTGTGGCAGCACTACTGGCCATCGAGTTGTAGCATGCGTGTGCGTAGAAAACACATATTCCAAAGAATGCATTATAAGAAAATGGAATTGCATTCTTGATAGTCGTCCCAGAAACATTGTTCATATTGTATCACTTTTCACTATACAAAGGAACGATTATGGGATAACACAGAATGATTTTTCATGTCATTACTTTTGCACCGCTCAAAAGATGGCACCTACTGGTCTGGCAATATCTGCCATGCCACGGCTATGCCATGTCTGAAGCTCTTAGCATCGTGGGCCAGTTAGTCCACGGTTAGGTTTATGCAGAACAACATCTTTCATGGGAATACACATCTTCCAGGAGTTAAGAGTAAACATGATTCTTTGAGTCTATGGTAATTATTTTAACCACAAATGTAAATACATTTTTTTTTTTTTTTTTTAAAAAACGGTTTCACAAAGCATCATCCGTTTTTCACGTTATTCTGGAGCTTTTTCAAGGCATCCCCAAATGTCAGATAAAGGTTTTGATGCAATCAGAAAACTCAGTTTCTGATCCTAACATCCGACTTCACCTGCATAAACCATGCTTATGCCCCCGTATAAGGGGTGTGGATGATTATGCTGCGACCCTTGTACTAAAGTCAAATCGAGATGTTTGCATACTGTAGTCACGCTTTGGTTTCGTGGAAGGGCCAAACGGTCTTCACTATATGCATGTGGTTCCGTTACCAAAACAACTGTTTTGTTCACTAAATTTGCCATCGTAAGTGTCCAAAGCATTGCATTGCTTTCTAAAAAAAAACAAATCACATGCGCAAGCAATCATAGCATGTGGTTCAGATATTGAGGTCACGCAAGCACAAAGTTCCCATTGGGTAGTGGATGGTGGAATATCGCAGAATCCTCCTTGGAGTCTCAGGTGGATGTGAAGACAGGAAGGATTTAGACTGCATCTGTTGCCCAATGAGCATCCCTGCCCGCCTTTGAAAAGTGACCTGAGTTCTCCTGCTCTGCTGCCATTGCTATCGGACTGCATCCCTATGGCACAGACAGAGCAACAAGTGAACCTGCTGATCTGTTGAACTGCCTTGAGCCTTTCCTGAGTGCCGCAGTGGCAGTTGAGCACAGCTCTCATTGTAGTGATGAGCCCCTGGAAGGGTGTGGGTTTACCCGGCATAAGGCCACTATCCTAAACCATGGTGTCCCGAGCAATGCCGAGGCTCCCATGAGAGGTTAGTGCAGTTACCGGCCAAGCCCACCCCCACATCCAGGTGTGTAACATCCCTCTGGAAGTCCTAATATATTTTTTGTTTTAAAGTCAATTGAGTGGGCATGACAGCACAAAACAAATTCCCTTTGAAAAAAAAAATCCACCACACAATGTAGAAATGGACCTAAGACCCTTTTCTTTGTTGCTAGCGGCCTTCATGTCATGCAGCAGTGGCCTATGAGAGAATGGATGGCCATGTGGATAAGCAGTGCAATGGGGCGCAGGAATTGGTGAGGTGAGAGGAACTGACATGGTAGGAGGCTGATACAGGGAGTGGGAAGGACACTGCCAGGAAAGAGTTTGGCAGAACCAGGGGAATGGCCCTGAAGTCTACAAAGCACTGCTGGTTTAAGCCAGAGGTTCAAACCCACATTCCTAGCCTCCTTGTTATTGTATTTTACCCATTCTTCCCTGTGGTGTAGAGACGTGTAGGAAAGCCAAGACTCATTCATCTTATCCGTTCATTTTGTACTGTATTAGCTATGTCTCTAGAGGCCTCAGTTATGTTATGTATCCTGTGGAAATATATTCTATTTTCTTTGATTAGTGTATGTAGCAAGAGTGTCATTGGGAGCATTGTGAATTATGCATAATGTTAGTTTAGACTGTAGTGCTTAAACTTGCCATTTTTACGTGAAATGCACAATGTGCTTTAATGCATATGTTGTAAAGGCCCATGTTCAATACTGCCGAGGGGAGCACACATATCAGTTGCATACAAGTAACGTGGTGATATCGGGAGTGGTATGGTGGGTGACATCGGGAGTGGGGACGTCATTGAATGCAGCGCAGCGGACACAGGGATACACAGGAAGTAGGTGCAGCACAAGAAATCCCATGGGGAAACACAATGGAGGGTGGGTGATTTGTTGTAGTAATGGGGAAGTTCGCACAGCGCGGGAAGTAGGTGAGGGTGCAGGGCTATCAGGGGATAATAGGGTAGGGGGCCTTTTGAGAAATGTGTGAACAGTAGAGAAGCCATTTTCTTATAGGCCCCTGTTAGGAAAGTATTCTCGTATATTAAAAGAGCTGAGGTTACTTGTGACAGCAAAATGCATTTATTTGAACATTCAGCAGACACAGTGCACAAAAATGTTGGAAGCGTGAAGTTTCCCAGGAGAACGCAGTCCCATCGAAATCACAATAAGAGAAACTTTTGAAGCCAATGAGCTAGGCACCTGGGCGCACAAGAAGAATTGGCAGAGGAGTAGAAATTAAATATAGTTCATTAAAATGAAGCCACGCTGTAGTACAGTTTTTTAGACTTCATTTGCAGCAATGTTTGAGTAGGGTGCTGGGGAGGAGTGTATGGGGCACATGACAGGGAGCCAATCAGCAAAGAGAGGTTTTGGTGCCCTTAGGGTGCAACATTGTACAGTGCCCGTGGGACATACCATTGGTCAGACGTGTTGTGAATGTCTTGTCCCTTGTCATCTCAGGATGCAATGTCCAGATGGTATGCAACAGATTTTCCATTTCTATATTAGCAATGCCAACCCATGGCAAACAAGTGTTTTTGACAGATCAGCACAACCACATAATTGTGGGGTGGGGTGTGGAAAGGTTTGTGATGTCACGAGGAGTGTTAATGTGATTTTGGTCCAATAAATATTTTACCCAATCAGGGTTACTTAAGGTACACATTCATATAGGGGTCTGACATAGTTCCACCAATCAGCTCCTCTGACCTGCCCTAAAAATGAAACTAAATGTGCACAATCTTAAAATACCACGTTCAGTGGGTGCAGGACACCACTGGACAGCGTATTCGAGAAAGGCCAGGAGAAAAAACGTTCGATAGGGACATAATAGAGAACATGTTTTCTTATTTATTGGGGATATTTAAAGGTGCTATATTTTAAGAGCAGGCACAATATTTGTGGCCAATGGAATCTCTATGTAGAGAAAAAGGAGGAAAGGTAGTGACATGGCGGTAATGCCCACTGCACTATCCCCTCCCTATGGGTGGTACCCTACACTAAAGCCTGCAGTAGGGTACACACACTCTCGAAGAGGGTCCCCAAGTAGGGAAAATACAGACGTTGAGAAGGGAAAGTCTGGGGCAAAACCACTACTCCTGAGAGAACAGCAGCAAGTAAAATAAGTACTTAGCTGACATAGAAAAAAGTGTGCAGCAGCAGTTAGAAGCAGCAAAGGATCAGAAAGAGAAGGCTGTCTGCAAAAAGGAGGATCATGGGGTGGCAGGGACACCGGGTGACTGGACGTCCAGAAAAATAATGTTCAAGCTAGATAAAACGAATGCAGAGGAGGAGGAATAGGTCTCCCTGGGGTCCGAAGTGGACCCAGAGGACACCGATGAGGATAGAGGAGCAGTGCCTGATAAAGGGGGGATGTAAGATGAAGGGGAGTTGGACAAATACAAAGAAAAGGAAAAGGAGGAAGAGAGAGGCAGAGGAGAGCCAACAACAGAAAGGTGGCAAACACAAGGAAGATAGATTGGGGGAGCAGTAGGGACTGGGCCCAGACCCTCTAAAGTAGGACAGAAAGGATGGCAGTAGCTAGTGCTGCAAAGGGTGGGGCTACCCCAGCACTATGAACACAGCTGACACTGCTACAGGAAGGCAGGGGGTGGAGTATAGTATATACCATGGCAGAGCATGGAAAGAGACAATTTGATGTATAGCGTGCCATCCCTTGCAGTGGGACAGGGAAATGGATAAATACTCTCTAGAAAGAGACAGAAGGGATTACCGTGGTAATTGGAGATTTGAAGAGCTTATTCACAGCATTACTGGGTGAACAAGGGTACAAACTAAGGGAACAGACAGGATATGATTGTGTAAAATTGAGCAGTAACATCCATGAAAGTGCACCCTTCAATAACTGCTGCACACACATGTGGAAATTATTGAGGACTATGCACAGACATATCAGACATGCAAGCCATTTTGGAATGCAAAATGAAACCAGACAAAGATCCAACAGAATACATACAACAGATATCGGAGATGTGGACATTAGAGACATGAAAATAATGGGATGTGACAATACAATATTTTATCACATATTGCTTAGGGGTGTCCCCTCGGATGTGAAGGCCTCCCTAGAGAAGGTGTTTGGGATTGAGGCCAGAAATACAGACCAACATTGTACATTTTTGTGAAAGAAAACAGGAAAGAGAGAAGGACACGTCATATAATACAGTTGAGGCAGAGGCAAAATTGGTGTTAAAGAAATCAGCAAAAATATCCATGGAAGTGGCTGTCCTTACAAGAAATGGTCTCAGGACAGCTTGAAGTAGCACCCACCCAGCAAGGGTGGTTTCCTGCAGGAGATGTGACACAGTAAGCAGCTTATCCAGAACAAGAAGGGGGTTTCAGCAACAGGGAAGGTACCCCCAACAGGGAGTTTATCAGCAACTCTGGTATTATCAACAAGGGGGGCATTACCCACAGATGGGATATTACCATTAGGGCAGAGGATACACGCAGAGCGGGAAGTGGGTATAGCTACAGATGAGCATGACCCAGATTTGGGGGAACATGTTTTATATGTGGGCAGAGAGGACACTTTGCATGGCTGTGTCCACAAGGACAAAAGCAGCAGTATGGCCAAGGGGGGGGGGGGGGGTCTAGGTTTCTATGCAATCCATCAAACCACAGATGCAACCCATGTCGACTCCACCCTCTCCTTCTCCTCTCATATTTCAGACATCTCTAAAAAGTCTAACTATCAGCTAGACCTCATCAGAGGTACTCTACCTCTTTTCACTTTCCCGCAGAGGATCTCTCTCTCCAGAGCCCTGGTTCTCTCCAGGCTGTACTATTGCAACAGCCTCTTCCTGAACCTCCTTTCTTCTACCTGTGCCCTCTGCAACTCATCCAGAATAGAACCACAAAACGTATCCTCGGCCTTTAGCCCAGGGACTGCATCGCTCCAGCATTGAAATCCCTTCACTGGCTCCCCGTGGTGGCAAGAATCAAATTCAAGACCCTTTGCATTGTCCACAAGGCTTTCTGGGGACTGGGACCTACCCACCTGCAACGCTGTCTACCTAAATACTCCACTCATCTTCCTCCAACCTTTTGCGAGTGAGCCCGGTTCTCCAAGCAGAGATTTGGAGGTTGATCCTTATCCTCAGCAGGCTCCTCCTTCTGGAATAGCCTCCCTGCACCCTCCATATGGAGCCAAATCTCCTTACATTCTGGAAACTCCTCCCTCAAGCCTTTCCTCTACTCCTCTTCCTTCTCTCTCCCTCTACCCTGCTAACATAGTTCTCAGCTTTTTCCCTCTCTCCCTCCTCAATGCCCTTGAGAAATTAACCCAAGAGAGTGGCTCTCTTTGCTTTTACCCCAGTCTCAACCGACCGGGTGCATTTGATCCTCCCCCTCCCTGTGACCCTCTGTGCTCTTGCTTGATCCATACACACTGCACCGGAGATCGCATGTCTGTCTCCCTTGCCTTCATCCCTTTATTGCACTGTCTAAAATGGCAGAATTGCTGTCAGGCCTATTTGATGCCCCCCAATCTGTTTAATGTACTTTTTACGCACTTACTCTGCCTGTGCAGACTATTATCGTCTCAGAATTTCAAGGGCTCTGATCGAATGTTTGTTTTTTTCCCATGCTCCCACCTTCCTGAACGCTTTTAAATGCTTGCCTGTGTATAGGCGCTATATAAATAAACAATACCAATAGCAATACCAATGTCACCACAGATAAAGCCACTGCAAGTGCAGATGCCAGCAAAGCAGAAGCAGTAGCACATCACACTGACAATGCAACCTTTAGGGCACACAGTTATGCAGATACCAGAGGTTAACACCAAGCAGCCAGTGACAGAACAACAGAATACCTTAGAGGCTCAAGCACAAATATACATGCAGGGGGACTGCACATTGTTAGCCCAAAAATAAGTACTGCACTACACGGGAGCGACCATATTTGGAGGTAATCCATTCCCATTTTCAGGACAAGGCCAGAATGCCCAATATGTCAACCCACAGAGAACACATGTGTGCCCAACGTTTCAGTAACTGAAGACCCCAATGAGGAACCTAAGGTAGCAGTAAAGATTAGACAAAACGATTTCTCAGTTTTGGTCGACACAGGAGCCACCATATCCTGCATTAAGGAGGGTGTCTTTCCCATGTTGAACAAAGTAATGGACACAAGAATTTTCTGGAGATGTTGTAATGGTCCCTATCAAAGAAGGCTTGCCACTCACAATAGGCACACAGCAAATAGTAGTGCCCTTATGTTCGAAGGGCACACCAATCAAAATATTATGGAGAAAACTAATGAGTACATTAAATATGACCATTTCATTTTCAGAAATGGCATATTATGCTCCACACCCGGCATCTTCTATGAGCGGGTCACAGCAATCATATAAGCATTTTGCACAAACAGCATTTTCTACGCTGGTCATCACACCACCCTGAGGTATTCCTTTATGGGGTACAAGTACTGTTATGGTGGTTACCCAGAAGGAAAGATAAGGTATTCCGATTGGCCACAGAATTCTTTTTCAGACCAGCAGTACAGAAAGAAATGGCACCGGGGACAACACTCATAACACATTTAGAAGCCGTACTCACTACCAAGGACATGGCACTTTTACATTGGACAGACAAACAGGGTACGGAGTGGCACACAGTCTTTTGTATTGCTCCAACGTTATGACTAACAGAATTGACAGATGAACAGCTGTTCTCAGAGGATGAAGAGGAGGGGGAGATGGTATTCCACATATCCATCCCATGTCAGGTGAACATAGAGCAGATATGTACACTATACAGATAATGAGCACGACATTAGCTCACTTGTGGGATGATTTTGAAAAAGAAACATAGGTACTATGGACAAGTGGGCCCAATGGCATAGGATTATTGAAAGGGGCAGGAGTGGTCAACATAAAATTGAAGGTTGGGACACTGCTGCCCCCAGTCAAACAGTACCCACTATCACATGAAGCAGTCAATGGTATAAGCGACACATTCCTCTCACTATGACGACAAGGCATAATAAAAATGGCTGAGTCTCCATGCAACACAGCCATTTACCTTGTTAAGTAATTGAAGGCAGGGCATGGAGATTTATTCAAGATCTCCACCCCCTGACCAACGTAGTGGAAGCAAAATTTTTACTTGTACCAAATCCATCTACCATATTATATAACATGCACAGAGAAGCGACATGCTTCACAGATATTGACTTGAAGAATGCATTCTTTTCCATCACATTGCACCCAGATTCTCGGTATCTCACAGCGTTCATGTATTGCATGACCAGATTTCAGCACATTTGTTTACCACAAGGTTTTTGCGAGTCATGCGGTGTGTTTAATAGGGTGGTCCTGATAGACCTAAGGAACTTGAAAATTCACAGCACAGTCACCCAGTACGTGGATGACCTCCTATTGTTTAGCACATGGGTGGACGAGTGCAGAAAATATTCAATTACACTCCGGAGATTCTTAGCAGAGAAGGGGCACACGCTGGACAAGGAGACATTACAATACTGCCAAAAAGAAGTAGTGTACCCAGGACAGATAATATCATCATAAGATAATATCAGACAGCAGGAGGATCACCCCAGGGAGAGCAGAAGCAATATACAGCACACCACAGCCACACATGAACAAGCAGATGCAGATGCAGCAGTTCATAGGCCCGTGCAATTATTGCAGAGCCTGTGTCTTCGACTATTCGACATTTATTAAGCCCCTCCTTCGGGGATTAAAAGAGGCACAGAAGGTAAATGGCCTCATAAAATCGACATCTAAAATGAGTGATTCATGTGTCGAACTAAAGGAAGCATTAGCACATGTAGACATTTTAACGGCCCCAAACTATTAAGACATATTCTTTTTATTTTCACATTCTAATGGCACAATGAGGATGGCTGTCCTCACTCAGAAGAAGCCACAAGGACACAAGCCCATGACATATTATAGTGGCCTTCTGGATCCAGTAGTGCAAGGACACTGCCCATATGAGCAAGAAATGCCTCAGAAGCATTTGACAAATCAGAGAAATCAGCAACAATAACGATGGGCTGTGCAGTCATGCACTATAAACAGCATTAACTTTTCCCAATATTATCAAAGTCCATGACGTTAACAACTGGGCAACTCAGGAAGTATCAGGGTACAAAGTGATATTGTCCAATCCAGCAATTGAGGTGGTGAGGTACTGGGTTGTCAACCCAGCGACATTGGTATCACAACTGCTGGAGGCAGAGGAGTATGTGCATGATTGTTCCTCATACGTGAACAAGATAGGGGCAAACCAAGGATACACAAAGAACCCATAAAAGGAGGGGAGAAGCTCTTCATTGATGGGTCATCAACAGTAGACTCAAGCACGGGTTGTCAACATATGGGTGCAGTGTGGTTTGTTATCATGAAGCAAACTTCTAGGTGTGGGCTCAGATGAGGATGCCACTACACTGTTCAGCACAGGTGGCTGAGTTGGTGGCTATGATAATGGCCGTAAATATGTCAGAATGATATTCTGTCAACATATTCTCAGATTCCACGTACGCCACCTCCACGGTGCATTCAGGATTGGCTAGATGAAAAAGGAGGAGATTTCGGAGGAGCAATGACACGCCAGTGCAACATGCAGAACCATTGTCCCCACTAATGGACATACTGCCCATCCCAGCAGAACTAGTGGTAGTTAAATGTGCCACACATACCAATGGCACAAATGTAATTTCAAAAGGAAACAAGAGGGCCAATGCTGCAGCAAAAGAAGGAGCATATTTGCCACTGCCCACAACACTATTTATGCCCTCTAAAAAAGATCACACGCCCTTTATGGCATTACTGCAAAAGCGGCACCCCACTCGGGAGCCATTCAATGCTTTGCCAATTTTTCAAGTGATAGAGTTACAATGGTGTGCAGCCCAGCAGGAGCAGGAGTTGTGGAAAACGAGGTGGGTGCTCACTGTCACCCATGAATCTGGTGTGGAGACAGAAAAGTAGAGGAAAACCAGTGATTCCCCAGGGGCTGCTAAAGACTGCTCTGACCAGCTGCATTACCCAGCACATGTCTCAAAAGAGCATGTTGCTCCAGAGGTTAATGAACAATGCTATGTGCCCAATTTTCAAGAACCGGTTACTGTGTTTGTAAATAATTGTGTGACATACTAGAAGTTTACAGCAGGTCAGACACTTAAAACTGTTAGGGAAAATGACCACACCCGGAAAGACCCTTCTGGCATTTGTATATTGACTATTTGGCAAACACACTTTTGGCTCTATTGTTTGCCTGATGCTTTGTTTGCACTAAGCAAATCCCCTGGTGGGGATCACCATTTGACTCAGCACAAAATTGTCAATGGCAGGAGAATGCATGTGCTTCTGACCCCTGTACATGCAATTTCAGATGCTAAATGCACTGCACAGGTCCTGAAAGATGAATTCAAAGAGTACTTAAATGAGCTCACAAAATCTCTCAAATGCATTTCGTGTCAGACTCCACCATGTCAAGGCAGGCCTGCGGACCTCGCATTAAGTACAGGCACTCCATCAACACAGGAAAAAGAGTTTTGCAGCACAGCTTTCGCTTTATCCTGGGGAAAATATATTAATCCCCAACTTTACAAGATCCTGGAAAGAGCCATGCTTCACCGGACCCTACACAGTGACATACTGCACCCCAACAGCAGTGAAGGTAGCAAAGAAGCATCCATGGATTCATCTTACAGACATCTGCTGGGACATGGCCAGCACTCTCCTCGCAGAAGAAAAGAGGGGGAGTGACTGATCGGAACTAAACACCAGTTAACTATGACTTTTGTATCATCCTTCTCCCTTTACAGACGACCAGTGAGTGGTTTGAAAGAGTTGCGGCAAGTTGATGGAGAAGGTGAGGGAAGGATATTTTATAAGCTATGTTTTTGTAGTGTAGTGCTTTTGTTTTTTTCTTTTTATGTTTATTTGGTTTTTAGTTGAATGTGGACAGTTTGCCCCTTTAAGGAGAAATAATGAAGGAGTATGAATCAAAAGAGAAGTGTTTGATTTTGAATTGTCCAAAGATTGCATTCGGGCCAGTCATCGCACAGCATCTGGCAATATATGGTATGACGAGATGAGACAGGTGGGGCGAGAGAGGGCTAATGACACATGTTATGTGTGCTCTCTCATTCCAAATGTTACAGGGCCACCCAAGCACTTTCTCCCTCATGAAGTGTCAGTTGAAGAGGGGGATTGTTCGATGTGTTTGGCATTATGCAAAGAAGGGGTTTGCTCCATGGACACTCAGTTACTGTCCAATGGATAGATGTGGGGTAGGAAATGTTGGCTTGGAGAATTGAGGTGATTCGCTCGACAGTGGATGACCTAATGGGAAATTAGTTAAGAAAGTGGATTTCCAAGATACCTTATATAAATCCTTTGCTCTCTATGGGCAGGGGCTGGAGCAGAGGAGAGAATGGGGGTCATAAACTTCAACAGTTAAAAGTAATGGGGGTCATTAGACGTTTCCCGGCGTCCCACCAGTAATTTTGGCAGGATCCCGGGAAACGGACCTACCGTTATTGGCACATGATATCCCAGTATTATAGGGATATTACAGGTGTCGGCAACAGCGGTCATTCCCCATTCCATGGAGTCCCATTGGATACCTTGGGGAGGAATTGCCAGCATTTCTGGTACCAGAAATACCAGTGCCAGAAATATTGTTCCTTGCCAGTGGGCACCTGATTTACCTCGAGCACTTGCAAATATCTTATGGTTCATTAGATGGTCACACATATAATGTGATAGTGTGTTATGTCCAGCCAGTGGATTCTGTTTTGAATTGCAAACTTATGAAAACTAGTGAGATTTAATGAAGGATATTGTTGTGGCAAGTATAAATAAAGTTTCTTATTTTTGTATCATCCAGTGATGGTTTTCTTGCATCCCAATGAGTGTGCATTATTGAATACTGCTTATCTAAAGCATTGTGGTGTATATTCGATGCCTCGCCTACATTACAGGTCCAGTCAAATTGTGGACTGAAAATAACCACATCTTTGAGTGCATTGCAAGATTCTTAAAGTTATTTGAAATGCTATGACAGAGAGCTGGTTGATGCCTACACTTTCCAATTTGTTGTGTGAGCAGAAAATCAAATCTGAACGCAGAGGGAGTCATTCTCTTCTCTCTGGCTTCAGAAGCTGATTAGCTTTTTCTAATTCTCGACAGCGGGAACCCTAGCACCACCTGGGACTCAGACCCTGCGGAGCCAGGCTTCTCCACTTGGCTAGGAAGTTGTAAAACAATTTGCGACTGATTGGCTGGGGACACTTACTGAGATGCAATGTAATAATGAATCACACCGCTCTGTTATTCACCACATGGAACCACTATGTGCTGCATGTGGTGGACATTGAGTTATCACAAATACGGCACATGTGTTTAATTTAAATTCTGACCATATTGACATCACACTGATCATCCTTAGTTACAATGATAAGATCGTGTTATGATAAAATTGTGCTACGAGCTAAAGTCAGCAAAAAGAAGGCCTGGAAGTGGCAGTGTTGCTACATGGCAGGTGATTGCACAAGTTGAAATGCCTGGAAACGTGTGGTGCATGCACAATTTACCTATTTTCAAGTAGAATAACATTGCGTAATCAGACTAATTAACATTACAGGAGGATTGACCTGTTTTATATCGTCCAAGTAGGCACTTGGCATCTACTTCCCTCTGTACATCCCTCTGTATATTGTGTATCTTGGCTCTCGTTTTCTCATCAATTCTCCAGCTAAATGTGCAACGCCAAGGCAATTTTTGATTATCTTTGGAGTAGCACACACATATTGACATATGCATTCCAAATAAAATAAAATGCAAACTTTTGAGTGACTCAGTGATATTGACATGTACAATGGCAATGTAACATGATGTCTACCATATTGCAGTTCCAGCTTTATTCCATCGTCAAGAATGTGCCATTTTCTGAGTAGTGTAATTGACATCTCCCATTTATGGAGGAATACAAACATCAAACCGTAAAGTGTTCTATGCAGAAATCTCAGTTATTTAATTTTGGAAATCTGTGTTATCTCATAATTGCTCCTGTGTATTGTGAAATGTGATGACCTATCATTCAATATAATTGTGACACATCATTGAGTTTAATGTGACTGCATTTGTACTATTAACATAAAGGAGAGGTCTAAGGCGACTAGGCAAGTATGTCCATTCCATTTTCTGATAATGTATTCTTTGGAAAATATATTTATATGAACAGTCATGCTACAAAATGATGGCCATTAGTGCTGTCACAGGCTCTGGCTGCAGAAAATGCATGACTAATGGAAAGCTATCAGCACCGACAGTGCAGCACATAGCCTCATAGTTCCTTCAGCTGACCGTAAAAGCTATTCCTGCTGATCCGTCTGTCGTGAAACCTACAATTATCTTGTGTCCAGTCATACTGTACAAAGTATTCGCTTCAATTCATGCCTGAATAGAGTTTGATATAGTACCAAATAAAGAAAACCGTAGAAATGCTCTCACTGGTCTTATTAATTTTATTAAAATCGGATGAAAAGTACATTCAAAATATTAACGATTTTAAAATATATTTTTTAAAGGAATACGAATTCAGACATCAACGTAGCCCACCAGCTCTATATTAAAATGATGGTCACGTGGTGAGAACTCCTAGAATTGACTCATTTGAAAACCCTATAAAATGCAAGTAGCAGGAACCACATTTCTTTTCAAAATGGAAACTTTGAATGATTAGGTCAAAAGGTTTGTAATTTGTTAAAAAGTTGCTACAGTCCCACTTCTAGGGTACTTGACAGTAAGGCTAGACGAACATATGTATATATGTATTTGTTTGGTTATTTATTCATTTGTTGTCATGTCATACAAAATAGCTTTGCACCAGAGTGCAAGAAGTCTAGCGGACAGTCCAGTGGGTTTGCAACATATAAATTGGCCATGTAAAGAGGTTGGTCTTAAAAAGTTGTATTCTTGAAGGAGGCGCCTGGATGAGGGCTGTGTGACCTGGTTGAGGTCTGTGTCTACAGGGTCTGGCTGGGTGCTATATTATACAGTAGTTCTGAATGTAGGATGCTTTCTCCTGGATTCCTTGCAGTTTGTCCATCAGAAATGGGGGTAGTTAAATGTGAAGAGTGCTTGCATATCCCATATTCTATGATGCCCAGAATTAGTTGTGCTTGGTTGTGCATTGGGAAATAGCAGTGATGTATTTGACAAGTCTAAGATGGTGATTACAGCTCTTTATAACACAATTGACGGTGACAGTGTGTTGCTGAGCAGTGTTTCCAGGCTCCTAACAACTGCTCTGGGGTTGGCACACAACCTAGACAAGAGGAAGGAGAGTGACATTGGGTTTGGTATCCTAGAATGCAGATTTCTGATGTATCGCGTTTAGGGCCAACTTGTGTTCATTCATCCAACCCTGGATGGCTTTAAATCTGTTGGGGATGTTGTTGGAGAGCAACAGAGAGATCGTTTTGGGATGGTTCAATGGAGGAGTGATGATCTCATCAGCATACATTTGGATATGAGGCAACATGTATGAAGTGGGAGACCAGGCAGCATATGTACATGCAGAGAAGAAGGGAGTGCAGAGCCTCCATTGTTCTCACAGTATAAGGTGATGGATAAAAGAACACAGGATCCAATTTGACTTGTTTGATCTATGACAGTGCTGATTCAATCTAGGTTATGTCCAGAGATGGAGTGCGAAGACTTGAGGTATTCAATCATATTTGGGTGATTTGTTGTTTCTAAAATTGTGGAAAGGTCAAAAATAATGAGGATGGCTGACTGTGAGGTGTTTAGTTGTTACCAGGTTAATTCTTCAATGTTGAGCTGTCGGAATCGAAATAATATTATACCTCCTATCGCATTGTTTTGAATGTATGTTGGCCTACGCCAAGTTGTCTAAAAAACATTGTGTAAATAGATTCCGCGCCAAGGTCTTGACCTTAATGTACTATGTAAATGCCATCTTGGATTTAGCCGCCATTTTAGGTTCTCTTGCAATGTGGAAGTCACCCTGAACATCAAAATGGAGACCAAATGACATTTCGAGTGGGATTCTGGCCGTTGTGACCTCCGCACACATGAATAAATAATATGCCTGCAGGCCACTTGTTGGGGTCGCGAACTGAGACCTTGTCCTATCCCTGACCTATGTGTAAATGAACAACTGTATCAGCGGAACTGATCAAAATGCATACATTATGGGATCGACCTGGCAACAAACTCTAGGCCTGGTCCTAAGAATGGTTAACCCGCGAGGGGGTTGGCCAGAGCTAGATAAAAAGTATAAAAGCACGAGTATCCCAATGTATGGTCTCTCACACTAATGCAGCGAACTACCATTGAAGTTCGTTCTGTTATTCTGAGAGCCGAATAGCTATCCATTTGTCAATTGACTTTTGGTAATTGTTGTAGCTTTTGAATAAAGTACTTTGTATGTTCTTTGTAACCTGTTTTGGTGTGGTTCCTTTGGGCTTCCCGGCCTCATATCAATTTCTCTGTTTCCACAGTTGGCGCCCGAATAGGGACCCTCAAGATTGATGCCGGATCATTGAAGGTAGACGCAGACTATCGAACCGGGATCGGACGGTGTGAATCTGCGGGCCCGACCGATCGAGACGCGATACCTCGGCAGCGCTGCACGATCCGATCCTTGGACGATAGTCGTGTGGTCTGACACAGCATCTTGACGAGGGTCCAATTTTGAGGCGGGCAGATTTGCAGAAACCACCAAACACAAGGTAAAATTTGTTAGGTAAGTTCTTTGGTAAACCGTACGGTCCTCCTTAGGTTTGGTCAGGTGCAGTCGTGACCCGGCTCTTAATTTAACCCTGACAATTTGAATTTGGCGTATTGTATCTGCAGACACAATTATTGACCAGGTAACACCAATTTTTTGTGAAATGCCTGGGAAATTGTCTAGCTGCTTTAGGGCTCTGTTCCGCAGCGATCGACAATCCTTGGAATTTAGCCGCCCGGCACCACAGGAGGGGTCGCCGGCGTGTACTATGTACTGTAAGTATGGCATTGGAAGCATAGTATTTAATGATATTTGGCACAGACAGACCAGACATGCCTCCGAATTTCAGTGGCCAATCAACAGTAGTTTTGAGATCCCCCGTATTGAATACTTAGAATCAATCTTGTTAAAGAAAAAGGCTAGACCAGCAGCCTTTGATGTGTTACAGAATTGGAAGAAAGAAGCATTACAGCAGCTTAAAAGTAGGGATAAACAAGCACGTCGTCATAAAACAAACGCTGAAAAAGCATTATTATATCATAAAGAAAAGCAGTCAGAATCAGTTAAAAATATGGATAGAGCCTTTTCACTCAGGATCCAGAAAATGTACCCCTCTAAAGATTTCCATGTTTCTGAAGAATTTATCGAGAAGTTATTAAATGAACGCAGGCCTGACGCCTCAGCGCCACCTCCGTATGCTCCTATTGTGGGTGCTCTGCCCATTCCTGCTGTTGCTCCTGTTGTTATTCCTGTTCCCCTATACAACCTATTGTTCCTAGTCCTTTGGTTGTTGTTCCTCCGCCTATCGCACCGCCCCTTCCCTCTGCACCAATAGTTACACCTTTATTAAATTTACCTATACATCTGCTTGTGGGGCCCCGTATTGACTGAAGTCGATCCAGGTGCAGGATCAAAGATTGTGACTCGTAGTACTGTTTCTGCAGATAAGAAACAGGAATTGTTTGCATGGGCTAAGCATTGCATGGAGAAAGGTGATCAAGCTAATGTTTTTTCCACATTATCTAATTTGAATAGTTTTCCCGAGAAAAATGTTTTTATCGAAGGTTTGGGGACTCATTTATGTGTGATGTGGGGTAGATTACAAAATTCGGATCTTCCACAAGGGGTGAGAGATCTGAATGCTTTGGCACTTTCGAGGGACACAGAGCAGAAAGTAGATGGGCATGTTGAAAGATTGTTTGAGTTTTGGAAAGACTTCGAAAAATCACGAGATGAGGATGATGAAGACAATAGAATATATGTACAGAAACGGTTCCTTCCGTGCCGTAGATCGGCACCTGAAGAAGTACGAATTTGTACCAAAGATGCGGTTCGATGGATCTCGGATTCATCGATTCCGCCAGATGAAGTATATGACACGTATAGTCAGTATACAGTAGAAATGCAAAGAAAGGTAATTCAGATGATGGTACAGCACCTGCAAGAAGAATGTGTAAGAAAAAGGGTTAGCTGCCCTATAGAATTATTGGGGATTTGTAAAAGGGCTTTTCAGCCCGATACTTCTACAGCTGCCTTAGCGCTCGACCTAGCCCTGTTGCTTAGTAAGCGGCCGGAGGTACCTATATCTCAGTTGCCTACGAGAGAGGTTCCTCCAACCTTTGTCCCAAAAGTTGAGATCCCCGCCAACCCTGGGACTGGTGCCCCCGCTGTGGATATCCCTGCACATTATGTATCGCAATTTGTTCACGTCCCGTTTTCTCGACAGGAAGTGAATACAATTAGACAATCAGTCCCCGATATCAGGAAAAACCCGACGGGGTTTTACAAAGAAATAGAGTCCGTTTTACAGTCCTCTGTGTTCACCTTGAGTGACATTGACTTGTTATTCCCTGTACTCCTACCCGTAGATGTATGGAAACAGGTTCGGACAATAGACGATGTGCTGGGGTTGGGAGATACGTGGGCTAATATGATTAGAATCGATGGAGAAAGGCCAGCTGGTGAGAAACCACCACAGGTAATACTTACTTTGCCTGATAGAATTGTTGCAAAACTAAAAACTATAATTCCAGAGAAAAGGATTATTTGGGACAAGCTTACGGCCTGTGTCCAAGGGAAAACTGAAGGCGCCACCGAAATTTTTAATAGATTCGAGCAGGTATTTTCTGACTTCAGTGGACAGGATTTAGGTACACAGTCGGGGAAGAGGTTGTTCGTGGACAAATTTGTACGTGGATTGTTACCTGACATCCAGTCACAGATTATGTTCTCTGAGAGCGCTTGGCAGGCAAAATCTCAATCTGAGGTTTTGCCCATGGCTCAGTATTATGAGAACCGTGTTAATAATGAGAAGGAAAAAATTGAAAAGAGAAAGGGAGATTTGAAAACTAAAGTATTATTACAGCAAATTGTTAGAAACCCCAGAGGAGGCACGGCACAGACTAGAGGTCAGTACGTCCCAAAAGGAAATACTCCTTTGAGTCCTGTGAATATTAATCAATGTGCTTATTGCCGCCAGGAAGTTCATTGGCGAGCCCAGTGCCCTGTTTCTTCGCCAGAGGTCAAACAGTGCGTTTGGGGGTATGGGTAGACGACCTAGGGGCCGCCCTGGAGCAGGGGGCCCTGACAGAGGTCAGCTTTTACAAGATTCTCAGCAACCTTTTTCACAGGAAAATCAGACCTCGAGTATGGACTCGAGGAACATATTTGATCACCCTTCTGCTGCCTATCTTTCTGAAGAGCTTCCTTCTGAAGAGGCTCTATTTCATTAGGATTGCCCTAAGCAGGGTTTGGAACCTTCACCTATTCCCGTTAATCAGAAACGCCCCTACGTTGAATTATTACTAGGGAATAGGAAACACCAGTTTTTGATTGACACTGGAGCACAGAAGTGCTCCATTGATCATTCTCGGGTTCCAAACATCCCACTGTCAGGGCAAACAAATGTTTCCGTAGTGTTTTCTGGTGTACCAACTGTCTGTCCGGTTTCTGCACCGGTATCCGTTTCTTTGGGTCCCTTCACGGACCATTGTCCTTTTCTTCTCACTTCAAACTGTGGAGAGAAGTTGCTGTGGTTGAATTTGTTAAAGAAATTGAACGCAGTAATTCATTGTTCTTCGGATGGAGTACGGCTAACGGTTTCACCACAGCAACTTCCTAATTCTCAGTTCTTGATTCGACCTTTACCTCCCGAGTTCAGCATTGTCCCGGAATGTTTGTGGGCGGTGGACAACAACGATGTCGGAGTGTTACAGATTGAGCCTGTTAAAATAGTTCTGAAACATGGGGTGAAACTGCCACGCATCCCACAGTATAAAATATCCGTCGAAGGCGAACGTGCTTTGAAATGCATTGTCTCCGATTTTGTACATCGTGGGGTGATCGAGGAGATTACAGGTAGTTTGTGTAACAGTCCGATCTTGCCCGTATATAAGAAAGGTGACAATGCAATTCCATACCGGTTTATAATTGATCTTCGTGCTATTAACCGAGTGGTCGCCCCACAATTTCCAATTGTGCCTGATGTGACGATGATATTGACAATGATCCATGCTACGGCTACGCACTTCAGCGTTGTGGATTTAAAAAAACGCTTTCTTTAGTATCCCTATACATAAAGAAAGCAGATATCTGTTTGCGTTCACCTTGGGGGGACGCTCATTTACATTTACAAGGGCACCTCAAAGGTATACTGAAAGTCCCAGTATTTAGAGTAGAGCTCTGAAAGAGCAGCTCGACACCCTTGAATTGCCACCTACTTGTACGCTGCTTCAATATGTTGACGATTTGCTTTTGGCTGCAGACTCTGAGAGTGCCTGTAAAGAAGGCACTGTAATGTTGCTTGTTCATCTAGCTAAAAATGGTCACAAAGCTTTGCTTAAAAAATTTCAATATTGTTGTCAGGAGATTGCCTATTTAGGCTACCTCCTGTCAAAGGAGGGGAGAAGATTAACACCTGAAAGAATAAAACACATTTCTGGCATGTCTGTTCCAAATACACAGAAGGAAGTCAGAGCCCTGATAGGTATGGCTTCTTACTGTAGGTTGTGGATCCCGAACTTCTCACTGTGATAAAACCGATGTTGGCTCTGACGAAGAAGGGCATTTCTCTGCAACTGCCATGGGAATCGGAACATCAACGATCATTTGAGCTTCTCAAAACCGCGCTATGTTCGGCACCGGTTCTGGGTACTCCAAATGATGACAAGGCCTTTGTGTTGTTTGTGCATGAACGTGATGGATGTTCTTTGGCTGTGTTAACACAGGAACACGGAGGGAAGAATAGGCCGTGCGGCTACTACTCCTCCGCCCTTGATCCTGTCGCATGCGCTTTGCCAAGATGTTTGCACGCTTTTGCTGCTGCTGCCGCGTCTGTAAGACAGAGTGAGGGAATGGTCCTAGGCCATGATTTGATTTTGATGGTACCTCACTCTGTTGATATTCTACTGAACAAAACCCAAACGCAACAGCTCACCTCTGCGCGGTTAACAAGGTATGAACTAATTCTGTTTGCCCCTCACATCCAAATTAAGAGGTGTTGTGCTCTTAATCCGGCTGAACTCTTACCTTTCCCGCAAAACACTGTTTGCGGTGACGAAAAATTACATGACTGCCTGTATACCACTGAAAAAGAAACAAAGGGCAGGATAGATCTCATAGATACTCCTTTGGATAATGCAGAAGGGAACGCTTTTGCAGACTTGATAGCCAGACAAACGGCCACAGATCTTAGCACGGACATGTATGCCTCGAGGGAAATGAGAGATGCTTGCATAATGGATGAAGGTATTGGGTCTGTGCGAGATATTCAAACTGATGCCACCATGGAAGAATCTAAAAAGTGGGCTGAAGGAATGGGGAAACTGGATGACGAAGGGTGTTGGGTGGATACATCCAAAGGGAAATGGTTGCTTCCTGATTCTTTTGTATTGGCAATGGTTACGATGGCACACGGTCCTACGCATGTGTGTGCCCAGCAGATCACGAAAATGTTAGAACAGGTTTGGGTAAATGACAAGATTCTGGAAACTGCAAAGAGGCACGTCCAGAACTGTATGATCTGCCTACAGCACAATGTGGGTAAGGGGACAGTGACTCCAAGGGGAAGCTTTGTGCCCCCTTCTGTTCCCTTTGAGGTTATTCACTTTGATTTTATTGAGATGGAACGATGTAATAATCTAAAATATGTTCTTGTAATTATTTGTGCCTTCAGTAAATGGGTTGAGGCTTTCCCTGTCAAAGATGCTACCGCCATGACCACTGCAAAGATTATGGTAAAAGAATTCTTTCCTCGATTTGGGCTCCCGAGGATAATCTGGTCAGATAATGGCCCTCACTTTATCGCAGCAGTAATTTTGCAAATATGCACAGCCCTATGTATTGAGAAACAATTTCATTCAGCTAGACATCCTCAAAGCGCTGGGTTGGTGGAAAGACACAATGGTATTTTAAAGAATAAACTTGCAAAAACATGTGCTGATACCAAACTAAAATGGCCAGATGCCTTACCTATTGTGTTATTAGCTATGCGTACCACACCTCAGAGTAGAACTGGGCTTTCTCCATTTGAAGTAGTAATGGGGAGACCTGCTAACATTTGGGGTCTCCCGAAACCTAAAGCCCTGAGAGAGGTGGAAAATGTATGGCTTGTAGATTACTGTAACCAGTTAACTAAAAACCTGTATTTCATTTATCACCAGGTTTACTCAGCTTTACCTGTACGGTTCACGGGCCCAGGACACGATATACAGCCTGGAAGTTGGGTCCTAGTGAAGGCCTATGAGAGGTCTTCCTGCCTCGCGCCTCGCTGGCGGGGACCCCATCAGGTGTTGTTGGTCACCAGGACAGCAGTGCGGGTGGCTGGAAAGAAGAACTGGATTCACGCGACGCACGTCAAGAAACTTCCTCACCCGACGCCACACGTTACAGAAGAAGCAGAACCCCTCGCTGATGTTATAGTCTCTGATCTTGGAGTAGCAAACAGTGCTGTGAGTGCGTCAGAGAAGTTCTCTGAGCCTGAGGAGCTTGGGGAACAGTCCATTTCATCTCTGCACTCTCTTGAAAAATCACTTCCGGAAAACACTGTTTCGAGCTCTGCGACTTCCGTCGCCACCGACACGTCGCTTCCCTCATGAAGTGACGATACTTTGCTTCCGGACCAGACAATTTTGGGTACCATCAGGTACAACCTTCGACCAAGGAAATAGAACTACGGCACGAGTTTCGTGCATCTGGAAAAAGGAAGTGATTGGAAAATTGTCTTGCTATGAGAAAGTTTTGTTGAACAAAGAAGGACTAAGAAATCACGCGACCGTAGTGTCGCCAGCAACGAACATTGGGGCCGTCGATTGAGAAACCACGATGCCTGCCACCTTTACCGCTGCTCCCCGCACTGGACTTGTAAATAAGGGGTGACCAAGTCGAACAATGAACAATGTGCCTGGGCCCCGAAAACGTACTGTTGTGTTTTGATAATAATTATTGTTATTTCTGCAACTGCTGCTGTAGGACTTTGGTATTTCGAAGAAATCTATCCTCTGAAACCTTTATTACCGACCGAGATTGTACCAAATGTTTTGACTCCTTCTGTACACCTTCACACTCTGTCCCCTAGAGACTCCCAACATAGACAAAAGTATCATAATAACACTCTGATGATAGTAATGAATGCTACTCATGCCATTTTTAATAAGAGTAATTGTTGGATTTGTACTAATTTACCGCAACATGGGAACAAGGGACTGGGATGGTATATACATCCTCTACCCTTAACGGCTGCTTGCTATGCCTCTCTTAGAGCACTATTCTTTGGCCGATGGAATGATAGCATCTCTGGGAACTTTGATGGAACTAATCTGAATGATTTAGAGAAACGTGAATTGACTCCCCTGGGATGCTCGCTTTTCGCAAATAGAAGTAAACCTAACGTCGCTTCTATTAGGCCGTCTGACAAACTATCTCTTCCTTTTCAAACTCTGATTTCATTTAAAATGGCTCCGATAGGCAATAAGGACGCTGTACCTCCTTCTTATTCTATAAATCACAGTCCTGACTTGGTTTCCTTCTGTGTACAGAGAAATGGCACTAGGCCAATGGGAGATTTTGAAGCTTGTAAAAACGTTGTAAATTTGACTGGGGAAAACAGGCCTCTGTATGTAGGGGGGCCTGTTTATTTTGTTTGTGGTAGTTTAGCATTTCCCTGGTGCCCAAGGATTGGCAGGGAACCTGTTATTTAGGAATATTGTTACCCGGGGTATTTGTAGCAAGTACATTAGAGATTTCAAAGGCTCGTCCACGGCAAGACGAGAACGGAGATACTCCTGGGCAAGTATTGGGAGACATAGCAAAATCAGTTGTGCCCTTTTGGGGACAAATAACAAACTCAGAGAACATTAGGGGATTAGCAAGGGTACTGGAGAGAACAATCAACCGGACCACGGACATACTCTACAATATGACCTTAGAGCAAAAAGCAATAAGATTGGTAGCACTTCAAAATCGGATGGCATTAGATGTCATTTTGGCGGAACGAGGTGGAGTATGCAAATTAGTGGGGTCCGCTTGTTGTGTTTTCGTTCCAGACTCCTCACCAACAATTTTTAAAGCAATTCAGAACTTACATACTCTCAGTTCTGAAGTACATATCCCTGTAGGAGACTGGAATCTTAGCACTTGGTTCTGGGATTCCTTACGATCTTGGGGTTGGAAGGTGCTTTCCGTTATTCTGGTTATTTTAGGGATCTTGCTATTCCTTTGTTTCTGTTTTCAATGCCTCCCAAGAATATGTGGAATGTTAGGGGGATGTTGTGCCCAAGCAGTGAGCACAATAGGGCATAAAACATATGCCCCAGATACAGCATCTAAAGAATTCATGTTACAAGAGGTTTTTATGAACGACCTTATGGCTATAGACATAACAGACAATGATACGGAATCTATGGATGATAGCACATGGAGATATTTTCAAAAGTATTAGGAATGATGTTTAGCACTTGGCATAGGCCAAAAGGAGGGTCTGTCGGAATCGAAATAATATTATACCTCCTATCGCATTGTTTTGAATGTATGTTGGCCTACGCCAAGTTGTCTAAAAAACATTGTGTAAATAGATTCCGCACCAAGGTCTTGACCTTAATGTACTATGTAAATCGCCATCTTGGATTTAGCCGCCATTTTAGGTTCTCTTACAATGTGGAAGTCACCCTGAACATCAAAATGGAGGCCAAATGACATTTCGAGTGGGATTCTGGCCGTTGTGACCTCCGCACACATGAATAAATAATATGCCTGCAGGCCACTTGTTGGGGTCGCGAACTGAGACCTTGTCCTATCCCTGACCTATGTGTAAATGAACAACTGTATCAGCGGAACTGATCAAAATGCATACATTATGGGATCGACCTGGCAACAAACTCTAGGCCTGGTCCTAAGAATGGTTAACCCGCGAGGGGGTTGGCCAGAGCTAGATAAAAAGTATAAAAGCACCAGTATCCCAATGTACGGTCTCTCACACTAATGCAGCGAACTACCGTTGAAAGTTTGTTCTGTTATTCTGAGAGCCGAATAGCTATCCGTTTGTCAATTGACTTTTGGTAATTGTTGTAGCTTTTGAATAAAGTACTTTGTATGTTCTTTGTAACCTGTGTTGGTGTGTTTCCTTTGGGCTTCCTGGCCTCATATCAATTACTCTGTTTCCACAGAGCAGTGCAGATTCTTTAACATACTCAGGTCTTAATCCTGATTTGTGTTGTTCAAGATGGGACCTTTTTTCAAGGTAAGCTTGACATTGCTTTATGACCAACGTATACATTACGTTGTGTAGGTGAGGTAGATTGAAATGGTGGTGCTAGTTTTCTGGGCATTACACAGGTAAGGATCCTTCATGAGTAGGACTTTTATTGCGTATTTGAGGATCATTGGAAATAGGCCCTCCCTGAAATGATATACTGGTGTAACGGAGTAGTCATGGTGGATATTTGCAGTAATCTTGATAAAAGCGGGGTTGGTGTCATTGGTGCACCCTGAGAGTCTTGCATTTTTGATAACCTTAGGAGTGACAGAATCAGTAGGGAGATGAAGAGATTGAGACACAGTGCAGAAGGGTTAGTGTGTCTGGTATGGATGAAGACATGTCAAGTGTGGAGTTGGCAATTCTGCGTTTGATTCACCCATTTTTCTTTTTAAAAGAAGTATACACGGGGTCCATCAGTCTTGAGAATGTGAAGCATGAGTAGAGTTGTCAAGTGGCTTGGAAGGAGCATTGAAGAATTATAAAGAATACAAATATATTCTTTAGTACTTATTGAACCTTGTAAATCCCTGGGTGATAATTATTGTTGTATCTGTCACAATGGCGTTTTTGAGTCCGTGCTAGTGAATTCAACAGAGCAGGAAGGCTTGATTTGCATCAACATGTTCTAAGTTGTTGAGAGTGCCTCTTTGTGGGAGGGATGTCTTCTGTGAACCATTTGTTAGTTCCATGGTTTGGGGCTTTGGCTAGTTTGCTTTTCTCTGCAGCTAGAACATCTAGAGCTAACACAATGTGAAAGCAATGTAAGTTGAAGAGTTAATCAGTGTTCACTTTGCCATGTATGTCGATGGATCTGAAGAGATGAGTAAAGGTGTCATGTGTAACTAAGGTACCGCAGCCAGCACATTGAGGTAATGCACAATTCGGGAGATCTGTCTAAGAAGAGGGAGGGGAGATTGAAATTCATCAGAAGAGGGTCAGACCAGGAGATAGGCATGCATTTGAGGTTGTTCATCTGGAAGTTAATGGAGAAAATGATGTTTAAGGTGTGGCCCTTAGTAGGATTAGGGGTTTACATGTAAACCAACTTGCAGAATACACAACAAATTATTCTCCCTGGTAATCAGTGGTAGAGCAGAGTTGCACATAAATGAAGTGAAATAGCACTGGTTATATTTGCTAATGTTGAAATAGGTGTCCAGTTTGACTAATGGTGGGATTTTATTATTAGAATTCAGCCATTCCCTTATGAACACGGGTCAGCCAGTAGAAATCAAATATTGTACTGGATGCATTTACATGTTGAAGACTCAGCCACTTTCCTACACTACTGAACCACTCCCTGAATCTGTAGATCTACACTGTAAAAAACACAATTGGCTGTTATTAAGCCTCATTTTGCTAAATGTTTGAACTAAACGTAAATTCACGCACAACATTTTCTTGTTTTGTGGTGACTGCATGCTATGCATCTTTTCATGTTTTCTTGGCCACTTATCTGCTAAAACAGGGATATGTAACCTTTGGTTCTTTGGATGTTTTCAACTGAAACACAAAGCAACCCAAACAACCATAATCAATGGTGAGATATCATGGAAGTTGTAATACAAAATATATGGGGTGCCCGTGGTTGCAGACCTCTTTCCTAAACATAATTATGATGTACTGAAATAGGAAAATCTCTTACATAATTGAGGACTATAGTATTGACTTACATTCTACAGCAGTAGCCATACTCATCCAATGTGTATACATACATGTCTTGTGGAAACCAATTATCATCTGGTATCTATTGCTTGTACAAAAATGTAATTGACTGATACACATTTATTTATGTATGTATTTAATGTATTTGTTAATAGCGCCTAAAAACATGAGTATCACAGCGCTGATACATTAGTGAACAGAAAAGAACAAGCAATGTTACATAAGCATGATAATTGTTGCAGCGAGTCAGGCAATGGGGGTAACCCAGTTTCCGGTTGGTTATTGTACCCTCGTTTGAGGTTTAGTCGTACCTGTCTAACAGCCAGTTCTTTAGATGTTTTCTGATTGTGAGGTAGGATGGCTGCTATTGAATGTGGAGAGGTAGGGCATTCCACATGGTGGGGGTGTGATGCTGGAAATGCATCGGAGGGACAGGGCTTCTGTATCCTTGTCCTTTACTGCTTTTTATAGTGTTTTCTGTTGTGTTTTCCACGCAGGAGTTCATGTGGGACTCCTGGTGGTGCAGCTCTCTCTTTTGGTTTAGTGAACAGACCCATGAGATACCCTCATGGCACCCATGGGTGGGGGTACAACCCTGTGTCCCTAGTGTATGTTTTTGGGCACCAGTGTGTGGCCCACAGAGCAGGGTATGGGCTGGTGGCAGCTCCATGCTGAATTTGACAGATGCTCTGAGTATCCTCCATTTTGGGATACCCAGGCCCTGCCATTGGAATCAGTTGATTCCTGATAGGAAACAAGATGGCCCCTGTGGCCTCTTGCTTTCTATTGCCTGTTACCTTGTTTTCCCAATGCCCTGGGAAGCCCTGACTCTGTCCCTTCCCCCTGACCGGCTGTTGGGTGGAAGTTCCATATATGGTGTTGTTGTGAAGTCCAGGCCAGACTGGCTGGAGCCTTCCCAGTGACTGTATGTTGTGGGTATACCCTGTGGGTGGGACCTGGGTGAATGGAGTGTGTGACGAATATGCATTCTGTGTTGTGAGTGTCTAGTATCTGGTGGTTGACACAATGACTGAGACAGCCCTGCCCGAAATGGGTATGAATGCAGTGTGGGGTGTTGAATGGCTGGGTACTTGTTCCAGTACACATAACTTGTTGTGAGTGTCTGGAGAGAAGTGAATGGCCTGAATGCACTATGCACCTGATTGGCTGCCTGCCTGCATGAATGCCCTTCTGCCCGATTGGTTGCCTGAGTGTGACTTGACAGAATGAATGGGAGATCAACTAATATATCTGGGGACCTCTCACTGCTAGAATTCGTGTTAAGAAGCTGAAGTCCACTACGAAGAGTAACTGGAGTAAACCTGAAGCTTAACCTTGAAGCCCTGCTGGAAGAGAAGTCTTGCTGCTGCTCTACTTCGTCGATCTGAAAGCTGCTGTGTCTCCAAGGACTGACCCAGAGAGAAGCTGTTAAGGCGCCCTCTTCCTGAGCTACGAGGTACCATCGTGCACCAGCTGATCTTTGCCAAAGCTCCCTGGTAGACAAACCTATGACAGGTTGCCGACCGGAGACAGGGACTGCTGCGGAATCCCAAAGAGAAGCGTCGGACTGTTGTCCGCCACTGTCGATGACTGCCGTTGCCGATTGGAGCTACCATGCTCCCGTTTGCCCAAGAACTTCATTTGATCCACAGACGCTCTCGTCTGCATCACCGCCCACTTTATCCCACTGGAGAAGGCCCACCGTCGACACGCCAAGGAGTATCCGTCGGTGTGTTTCCCACCACCTAAAGACCACAGAGACGCTGATGACTCAACGCCCTTGCTGGGCCACAGTTCTTCAACATCTCTTTGCGGTCCAGAACTACCATCACGAGGTGCCCCGCACGCCTCTTCCTTGCAGGATGCCAACGTTCTGTCGTTGACAAGCACCGCTAGGAATGAAGCTGCCACTTCACCGCCGTAGTTCACCCTGTTCTCCGTCGGACGTTCGACGACCCATGACTCCTGCCTTAAAGGGAGGGCACTCAAGAAGGGCCGTCGATTCCCCGATGACAAACGCTGCAATTCCAGGTACATTGGGGCTGTAGGACTATTGTAGAGGGAAATAAGACTCCTAGAACAATATATCGACTGGGCTTGTGATACATCTTTGCTCTTCATGTTGCCCAGGTGTGGGGATCTCCACACAGAATTGTGCCTAGTTGGTAAAGGCCAGTATTCTGCCAATTGTTCAACCATCTTGCTTTCCTTCCCCTCTCTACTGCTGGTTTCCTCTTTATTGATCTGTGTGGCATTTTGACAGTATAGTTGATGCACTTTAATGAGATCTGATAATATTTGTGGTACCACTGTAGAACTGTATATATTTACCATTATTGATTTTGTGAGCACAAAGTGAGTTATTGTGATAGTGTTCATAACCTTGAATATTAATTATATAAAGACTGTGTTTTAACCAATACAGTGTGTGGACATTCCTTTGTGGGGCTTGGGGTCTACACTGTACTTAAGAACCAGCCTGCATCACCTCCTGAGAAGCTAGGCCTTGATTGCTCAACCATAGCTACCAAATAGAGAATCTTGGCTGGGGTCCTATGTGCCTCTCCTCTACCAAATAGAGAGCAGAAGTACAGACACACCCCTCCAGTCTTTACACTGGTGGCAGTGGTGGGATGCTTATGGTTTTAAGAATCAGTGTATAACCGTGCCACTTAAAAAATATCTGCACTTTGTTAAATTAAGGTTTAGTTGTGTACAAGATAACTGCATTACAAGCAATGGAGTTTATTGCAAATGGTAAATTGACTAGGATGAGTTTAGAGGCTCTCCAGAGTGCTTGTGAAGCCAGGGAGTTAGACTTTGTAGATAAGTCTAGGGCTGAGCTGATAGCTGCCCTGGTGGACTACCAGACTGATTGTAAAACTCTTGAAGGGGGGAGGTGCAAAAAATGAGGACTCTACCCCGAGGGTTGTCGCCGAATCTGTTTCTGGGAATGCCACCATTCCTGCTGCCTCTATTCCGAACCCCAGCAATTCCTTGGAGCTTGAGTTATTGAGGATAAAATTGGCCTTTGAATATCGCAAGTTGGAAATAGATGCTGAGCTTAAGAAAGAGGAGTTGGCACAGCAAGTGGAACTCAAGAATAGGGATCCTGAACTCAAAGACAAGGACACTGAATGTCAGCGAATCCAGTTAGAGAAAGCTCGAGTGGAGACTTCAGCTAAACCAGTTGAGAGTGTAAGGTCCCCAGCAACCAAGTTGATGAAGGATTTGGTTGGTGTGTATGCAGAGGGTTCTGATATCCTCCAATGGATTGAAGCGTTTTCGATGGCTTGTGCAATTCATGATGTTGATAAGAGAGATTGGGCTAGGTGTTTGTTAAGCAGAGTGCCTCAAACTGGATATGACTGTATTCTGAAACTGGGTGTGGAAGAAAGGGGTCAGTATGAGTGTATGAAGTCTGCTTTAATTGCCAAGTTTGACAAAACACCTACCCAGTACCTTAAGAGGTTCAGGGATTTTAAGGAACGAGAGAATGTGTCTTGGATTGACTGGGTGAGTGCTGCGCACATGAACATGATGGGGTGGATTGATGGTTACAAAGTGAAAACTTTTGTTGAGTTGTCCCACCTTTTGTTTTTTGAGCATTTTTTGGAAGCCTGTTCACCAGCGCTGCGTCAGTGTGTTGCTGACCAGAACATTTTGGACCCCTTTAAGCTGGCTAGGTTGGCTGACAAGTGGGTCTCCCACCGGGTGTCTCCTAAGGACTCCAGTGGGAAGGACAAGGACAAAGAAAAGGGGGCCTCTCAGAAAGCTGAGGAGTCCCAAAAGCAATCACAGTTGGGTAAAACAAAACCCTCCTCTCTGAAGACCCAAAAACCTAGTGGGGATAAGTCTGTTGTGGGTTGGAGTAAGAGTAGTGGTCTGCCTGCTGCAAAGCAGGGTCCCAGTGGTTCCAGTAACGTACCCCGCACTCCCGGCACTTGTTGGGATTGAGGAGCTCTGGATCACCGAAGGTGTGACCCCAAGTGTAAGGGTAAGACACTTGGAGTCCAGGCTGTCAGCCTGACCTACCCCTACGCCGTACCTGAGGTGGAGGCCACTGTCCTCCCCTCCTCTACTGGGATCACCTTCGGTGCTCCCGTAGAGATTTCCTTAGTGTCCCTTGGGGCCTGGGACCAGTACGCAGAAGTACTGGCGACTATTCCACAGAACACTCGTAGGTTTTTGAGAAATGTCCTCTTGTATGGCCAGCCTTCTACTGGTTTGAGAGACACTGGGGCAAGCATGACAGTGGTGGACAGGACCCTGCTCAAGCCAGAGGACTATGTAGGTGCTCCTCTGAGAACCACCAGGTTAGCAAATTATCGCCTGTAGCCTTAGTCAACATTATGATTGGAGACAAGGCAGTGAAGCTTCCGGTCCTGGTTCAGGACAACGTGCCTGCGAACATTTTGTTGGGAAACAATTTGGCTGAGTTGGGGATGATCGCGGATGGTCTACCCATGGCTGGTGTGGTGGTCACCCGATCGCAGGTCACACAGGGTCCGGCTGTGAACCCGGTACCCTCGCCGATGGGGAAACCTAAGGCACGAAGGAAATGGAAGAGTAAGAAGGCTACCTCTATCGAGGGAGCCCCTGCTCTTCCTGCTGTTCCGACAGCACCCATTCGGATCCATGGTCCGGACTGGCTGGATCCAGTGGTAAACCCTGTCTCAACTCCTGTGGGAGAAGAGCCAGAAGACTCACCTGTGGGAGAGGTTCTCAACCCGGAGGATCATCCCAACCTTCAATGCTTGTTAGCTGAAGGGGGACACTCCTGGGCGGACTTCTGTAAGGGACAGAGAGAGTGCCACTCTCTCGAGGGTCTGAGGAAACAGGCCCTGTCCCAGGCACAAGGAGAAGTGCCTAGGACATTCTGAATCTGTTGGGAGGGTGAGCTCCTTGTTAGTGAGCCCACTAAGCCTGAACCTGGTGCCCTCAAGAGGTTGGTGGTACCCCAGGTTTACAGGCCTTTCCTGATGCAGTTAGTGCATGAGGTGCCCTGGGCTGGTCATCTTGGGAACAAGAAAACTAAGCAGAGGCTCTCTGCCCATTTCTACTGGCCACAAATGGGAGTAGAAGTGGAGTCCCACTGCAGGACCTGCCCAACTTGTCAGTTGTCTGGCAAGACTGGAGGCAGTGTCATTGCCCCACTGCAACCATTGCCAGTGGTTGGCACACTGTTTGAGAGGGTGGGCATCGACATTGTCGGTCCCCTTGACCCTCCCACTTCAGTTGGACGGCGGTTCATCCTGGTCTTGGTAGATCATGCCACCAGGTACCCTGAGGATATACCCCTTCAGACTGTTACTGCCAAGGTGGTTTTCCAGGGCTCTCCTGGGCATTTTCACCTGTGTTCAATTCCCTAAGGAGGTTGTCTCTAACAGAGGATCCAACTTCATGTCTAGTTACATGAAAACCATGTGGAAAGAGTGTGGGGTAACCTACAAGTTCTCCACCTCTTACCATCACCAGACCAATGGTCTGGTCGAGAGATTTAATAAAACTCTCAAATACATGATAGGCGCTTTGGAAGACCCCCTAAGGAGGAAATGGGATCTCCTCCTGGCATGCCTGCTTTTTGCTTACAGGGAGGTAACTCAAGAGGGTATTGGTTTCAGACCCTTTGGGTTACTCTTTGGACATCCCATGAGGGGGCCCCTTGCCTTATTCAGAGAAGGTTTGGAGGCCACCGCTCCAGGTCCCACCAAACAAGTGGGGGACTATGTGTTAGGCCTCAGACGGAGGATGATTGTCATTGATTAGTCTCACATCTGGTGCTAAAGTGTTCTCTACACTTAATTTAGCATCCTACATATCACCAACTAAAGCTTCACCATGAATCCAGAGATCTCACCATATTTATCACTTATAAAGGTACTTTCAGATTCAAGAGGATGTCATTTGGCTTCATATCCGCAGCCACTTTTTTCAGATTGTGATGAGTGATACTCTCTGTGACATTAATGGGGTATTTTATTACCAGGATGACATGCTGTTCATGGAGCCTCCTTAGAGGATCATGACTTCAAATTGAAAAACTTATTGAACAGGATAAATGAGGCAGGATTACATTTAAAAATGCCCACAATCTGCTTTAGAACTTCTGAGATTGATTAGCTGGAACACCGCTTGTCATATGAAGGTATATAACCCATGGAAGGCTTAGTCAAAGCATTAGGACGTGCCAAGCCTCCTAAAGACAAACATGAGGTGATGTTGTTTCTAGGGGTGGTAGAATAATATTCCAAATTTATAAAGACTTTGGGCCTCATCACAAGTCTGGCGGTAACCGTTATATGCAGCGGTAGCGCTATTACCGCCGCATTTAAGGGTTCGTCAGATCATGGTTTTGGCGGATTTCCCCCCAGCTCTAAGCTTAGACCCATCTCAGCTCTAAGCTGGGGGGAAATCCGCTGCAAAATTGCCAATTTTCGATGTGATTCCCGCCTGCGGGAAATCCGCCGGCGGTAATAGGGCACATTTTCCTCATTGGGCCCAATGGGGAATGAGGAATTCCCGATTGGCCCAATGGGGAATGGGCAATAACCCTTCCGCCAAACCCGTGATCTGGCGCTAATACCGCCGGGGGGTTTGGCGGTAGGGCTATTAGCACCGGCGCTAATAGCGCCGGCGTTACCGTCCAACTCGTGATGAGGCCCTTTTTCTGACAAGTGTGTCAGCATTAGGTCACTCTCCAAAAAGTGAACACATTTGCATGGTTCGATGAGTGTGAACATGAAGTTCAAGACATCAAACAGGCATTCTGCAATTCTCCAATAATGGAGTTACTTGACACTTCCAAATAAACTATGGTAATGACAGATGCCTGTGGAACTGGAGTTCTTATGCAAAATTATAAGAGGGGTAATCACATTGTGGTGTTTGCCTCGAGATCCCTCAAAAATTCTTAGTGCAGATACTCTGTCATTGAAAAAGAAGCATTGACGGTAGTTTAGGTAGTTAAAATGTTTAAAACACTCTTGTCTTTACCTTCAAAGGTCTAGAGGGGTGTCCAGAGGAATCATCAATTGGGTAACTTCAGTACAGGACCACAACTTTGAAATCCAACATATTGCTGGCAAAGCGAATCTAATTGTAGCCTATTTATCAAGATATTCTGTCCGTGCAAATGTTGAAGACGCTGATTTACCCATTCAAGAAGTATTCTTTGTTTGTGAGGATTCCACTGCACAAGATGAATGTGACAGAGCTCTTGATGAAGACCAAGAATTGCCCAAGGTTAAAGAATTGATATTGAAGAATTGGGCAGTGTGGACTCCTGAGATGGGTCTAAGTTAATTTCACACGGTAAGGGATGATCTTGGCATAGGGTGTAAGGACAAGATTATTAGAACTTGCAAGTGCCAGTCACTTTGGAGTTTCTAAAACCAGGGGTCAACTTCATTCTGATAATTGGTGGCCAAGGCTAGACACAAATTTAGATGAAATGATGAAAGAATTCACTGTATGTGCAGCATCTGATAAAGTGCTCAAAACACACATACAACCACTCAATCCAATAGAACATCAACAGTTCCCTTGGGAATATGTAGCTCTTGATATTTGGGGGCCATTGACCAGCAAGGGAATAAAGAAATATGTAATAGTATTAGTGGACCTGTTTTCCAAGAGGGTTGAAGTAAAATGTGTAAGTGAGGCAGATTCCTGGGCAGTGGAGCACATTATGAACAATCTTGACAGAGATAAGGTATTCCAAAACATTTTTTAACATACAATAGAGTCCAATTTAAATCAAGATTAATTACATTTGTTTTGCAGAATCTAGGTACAAAACTCGACTTTTCCATCCTTCCACTTATGGCATTGCATATGACACCCTTATGCAATAAGTGCCATTGTCTTTGCAAGAGGGCAAGCAGCGGGAAGACCACATTGGGAAAATGGTGTTGGTCTATAGGCTGGCTCCACATACAAACACAGATCTCATGCCATTTGAGGTTCTCCGGAGAAGGATGGCTGCAACTTCAGTATGTCCCCCTTGGCTAGAGAGAATGAGGTAGGTAGAATGGGATGAGTTTGAATTAAAAGAATGGGTAAGAGTTAAGATTACGGTTGTCAAAAGGTTGCATGATAATAGAATTAAGGCTACACTCACAAAGGTTGATATAGGTGATAAAGTCTGGGTATGCAGACCAACAGGAGTTGTGAAAGGTCAGAGGAAATTCCTCGGCCCTCTAAGGGTCAATAAAGTGTTGGATAATGCTGTGATTCTGAGTGATGGCCACAGTTAGAGCAAAGACACATAGATTTGAGGCCTGCATTGAGAGAAAGTTGACTGGTGTTCTTTCCCACGGAGAGGGAGGTGTGTTACATAGTAAAACCTAGTCTGTACAAATGTTTATAAAAGAAATGCACATAACATCTGTAAATTAGATAAGTATATAGAAAAAATGTATGTAAAACCATATAAGGTCATGTAGGAAACCAACTGCAACAAAAAAACATATTTTGTTAACTGCAATAAATAAACAAAGCTCATCAAATAAAGCAAATAAACATGTTATCAGTTGGCACCACATCCATAAACATGTTATCTATGTTGCCATGGGCCTGCATGTTTTGTTTAACCTGTTGGTAACCTGTTGGTAAATGCAAGTCAACTTGTTATGTAGTTTCCAGGGTTACATGGAAAGTGATAAGATTACAATGCATTGTGTATATATTTTGCTGTTCACCTATTCAGAGTGAGATTCATCTGAGACAGGAGGGCTTTCATTATTGGAAATACATACTTAAGACAATCGTACCTGGATTCCTGGATGTCCTTTACTTCATGAACCTTCTTTGTTGCTGTTTCTCCCCTTCCAACGTCTGATCCTAAACTCAATTCCTTTCCACGCGTGTGATCCCCAGGCCTAGAAGCTGAGCATGTGACTGCATCCTGCCCTGAGTGCCACATACATGTGCAACAACTAAATGACAGCAGCACATGAACATTATGCACTCAAGGGTCTTGGTTGAATGTGCAATCAGGATGTAAAGGCAAGGTGTAATGCTTTTAGGCTTTGATTTACCTTGCACCCTATTTTACAGCACAGACCAGGCGGAGGACGTGCACGGAGGAGTGCTAAGATGTGTGCAGTGCTGACCTCCTCCGTCTTGTCATCATGTTTCATTTTACTCCTACATGAAATGTTCATGTAGGGTTTAACTTTTAAAGAGAATGTGCCTTGCTTTTCTCTCTTTCCTTTCACCCTCTGCCTTATAAGTGTTTTGATATTGTATTCTGGAGAACCAAAAGCACAGAGATGCAAACATTTCAGGTCCCCTTCATGCAATTGCCACTTTTATAATATAATATTGTCTGAATATTCTCTTCTGCAGGCACGACTCCAGCCCCACGACAACCTAGCTAGGGTGTACAAATCCGTGAACCAGATCGGCACGGGGGAAGTGCTTTCTGGTTCTACACTGGCATTGCCAGCTACCACTGCACCAATGTAATTACAGTGCGACTGCAATCTGTCATGGAGGCAGACGCAAGCAGGATCCAGCTCCGTATGCCAGCCCACCCGGCGAAATTAAACCAACTCACGCCATTGTGTCATCTCTGGCCAAACATCCCAATCTGAGGGTGGTCCGGAAAAAAGGAAGTTGTAAGGCCACACAATCGAAAGGCAGACTGGGGATATAATTAACTTGAGCAGTTTTGCAGAGCAAACACAATTATAACTAATCTCTCACTATCCTTTGCTTAAAAATGCATTAGCTTACTGATAAAGTTAAAGAGATTTAAAGCATATTAAACGTCCTTCTCTCTCAGTGGGGCACTCCTTCAGCTGTCATACAATGTGTAATATTAAGGTAATTATTGTACATAAAATATAAACAATATGTATTCAGAATGATAATTTGTTTCGGTGTTGCTTACACTGAAAAAAACAATTTTACTGTTGTAAGAAAATACATGTCAAGTCACAATCTTTTACTGATTTACAATAAGCAATAACGCAAATGAATCTCAGCAGCGTCAAGAATAAACACGTATACACAAGTCTAATGATTGAAATTATATGACGAGCTTGCTTTAATCTGTCTGAAATGTAATTAAACGCAATGGACAAAATAGAAAATAGAACTAATGACTGCAACGTGATGTTTGAATATTCCACATACGACAAAAATATGTAATGCCTTCGACATTGGCTGCAATGCAGATGGATGCATGCAATGCTGTTCGCGCTGGTTACTGAAAAGCAAATCTAATGAGATTGGGAAATTAATACGAATACCCACGCGAAGATAAACTGTATCATTGACTTTAATTAGTTTGTATTAATTTCATTTTTAGAAATGTTAAATACCTACAGCAGTCAAATGCGATTTTCACTCGAGATGTAAATTGTGAGATTGTGACTTTTTATAGTTGATGGAAAACGATTATTTCCTGTTCCTAATGGCATGTACACAAAAATAGATTGGACATAAATTAAACACAGACTTTATGGAGGAAGACAATCACACCACTAACTGCAAGATGTGGACAGAAACTCATAGGGGAACATTTATATGGATCTGAACTCAGCATCCTTCCATTAAAACTAAGAAATAGTGAAGGCGGTCAAAGGCCTATATTACTTCAGAAAAGTGGCATGCTGTCACAATCACAGTGCAGCGAGGCTTCCGTCCGCTATTTTACAGTCATTCTAATTGGCAAGACAGCAAACAGAGGCAGTGCTTGGTAAAATAGATATGAGTCTCAAAGCTGGCAAAAGTCGTTAAAAAGCAAAATACATTTATATTTTGTAATTGTGTTGAACATCTATCTATGTATTCAGTTATTTATTTATTTGCTGTGATTCAGCTGACAGGCAACCTTTCCACAGCGCATATATTCAATGATTTAAATATTCATTAACGATACACACACTTATTCACAAAACACCATTAATCAATTGAACATTTCATAAAATCAACTTTCCCCACAAATCAATGATAAAATTATACATTGTCAAAACTCTTGAGCCTTTAAGTGGGTACATCATTAACATCTCAATAAAAACGCCTGTCTTCAAAAATCAATTCCATCATAATATATCAGGGGATGTTTTAAGGTTTCTATGTGATCAACCAGTTTACAGACTCTACAGCTGTAGTCCTCAATTTAATAAAATGCATATGCAAAACAAGACTTTGCTTCACATTATTCGGAAACAGTCTAATATAAATGTGGGTTTGAAATAACTCCAGAAAGTCTGAGACTTCCTAACTAAATAATCTACTTTAAATAATTATCGAAAATAAAAAATATCATCTTTACCTCCTTTAAAATTACATAGTAGGACACAGACTAGTCAATATGTAATCCAAGTAAAGATATACCTACGTTTTCTTTTTTACAAAAACCTAATGCCATCTCTTGCCATAAAATAGAAATAGCCATATTGTCAGTTACTAATCTCATATTTAGTTACAGTAAACAACTTCCTAATCCTACTTAATGTTTTTGTGAAGGTCCAACACAAATGTGAATATATGGGCTGTATTGGGATCCCCTAACCACACCTTCATTTGACACATCTTGTGGCCAAAACAACACGTATAGCCTTAAGCGTGTAGGCCTCAATAAATGTAAAGGAAAAACCTCATACTTTATATTAACAATCCATAAACACAACAATACATTAGTACCCTTCTGTTTGACTTTAAACTTTGTTTATATGTATTGATTTTGAAAAACAGGTCCGATATAAATGCACTTATTATTAACAAATATTTTCAGGGGCTGCATTAAAACTTGCAGTGTCAGCATACCCTGTTAAGTATTGCCAATATTTCTTACTACGCTCCTCATTATATATCTCTGTATATTCTACCTTGTGATGTACATTTTTTCTAAATTAAAAAAGAATGTTATAATTACATTTCTCAGCTAATACCAGCTTACTGTTATCATGTATATATATTTATATTCAGTGAAAAAAACTTTGTTAAAGGGACGTTATGGTTAAGTTGCGCTACTAAAAACCTGTGAAATTCAGTGAAAAAACTTTGTTAAAGGGACGCTATGGTTCCAAGTAAAACCGAAAAATCCTTGAAATTCGCCAGTTATGGTAAGCTAAGCAACCATAACTCGCGCCACCACCGTGCACTGCTAAGACTAATACCCAGGACATCAAAGATGACATCATAAATGTCATTGATGACATCATTGATGACACACATGTGTATGTACTTCTCATGAAATATGTGTAGAAGGGATTCTTATTATGTTGCGAAAAAAGTGTCAAGAATCATTGCAAGAAATATACCCTAATAAGTGCATTGAACGATGCATTGATATAAATAGCATCCTATTATGGGGTTCTATCTAGTATACTAAGCTACTCATACAGAAACATAACATTGTGTGCAGCGTACAAGATGAAGGTATGATATTCGTAATGTTAATATGTTGAATAATGAAATGATAATTGTTTTCTTAATAGATTTTTGTGTACTGTGAAATATGTAATAAGTAGCTAATAAAACCCATGTATTACATAATTGCATTACTATAGACAAAACACAAAGACACAAGAACACATACCAATATGGGTATATACAGGGAAAGTGAAGTTAGCAAAAAAGCACAAGTAGTAGCAGAAACAATTCATAACTTAACTGATTAGTTTCATGCAAATAAATGATTGCTCTGTTTCAAAGCTGCTATTTAACCTATGTATATGTATCACTTGATGTGATTGGACCCTAAGGAAAGTAGTGTGAGTACAATGTATACAAATATGACCATATACAGGGAAAGTACAGCCATAAGAAAAACAACAGAACTATCAGAAAGTGCTCATAAGTCTAGTGATTATCTTTATGCACAAAAAGGATTGCTGTCTTTCAAGCTTGTGTTTTCCCATATGTATATGTTTCATATGATGTGACTGTACTCTAAGGGAATTACTGTAAGAACCTACTAGGAGGATACGTCTACAAATAAAATAAAATTCTTAGTTTCTGACTGTTACTGAAGAAAACCATGTGGCCTATATATGTCAGCAAAAGAAACAATAGTGAGCCAGACATGTGATGTCATCAGTGATGTCATCAATGACATTTGTGATGTCATCTTTGATGTCCTGGGTGTTAGTCTTAGCAGTGCACGGTGGTGGCGCGAGTTATGGTTGCTTAGCTTGCCATAACTGGGAATTTCAAGGGTTTTTCGGTTTTACTTGAAACCATAACGTCCCTTTAACAAAGTTTTTTCAATGAATTTCATAGGTTTTTAGTAGCGCAACTTAACCATAACGTCCCTTTAACAAAGTTTTTTCACTGGATTTCATAGGTTTTTAGTAGCGCAACTTAACCATAACGTCCCTTTAACAAAGTTTTTTCACTGAATTTCATAGTTTTTTAGTAGCACAACTTAACAATAATGACTTTGACTTTATATACATGTCATATGGAACTGACTAGATCTCTTCTTATGAACTTGATGTCCGCGAACTTATTTAATGTTCGCGGACAGGTTCGGAGAACAGTACCACTACCTAAAATCTGTGGAGGGGGGGGGGGGTGGTGGGGTATGTTTGATTGTTATATCATAATATAGGAACATTTAACAAATTCAAAAAAGCAGCACATAAACACATTATATATAGTAATACATAAGAAATGTAACCCATATATGTAACACACTAACCATTCATTTAAATACAATATGTTCTGAAATGGAATATACCACAAGAAGATAAATTGGCTTCCAACATAATTACCTCACAGACACAACAGAACTGAGAACAAGACCAGACCCACTGAATACATAGGACTTATCTTACCAGAAATAGTAAGTGTACTTCATTTTACTCATATATTTATAAACTTTCTCTATTAGATTAAAAAATATATTGTCTTTTTTTTTCTCACAGAAATGTCTAGTACTCTGGAATGGATAGAGGACAATTTCCCACATGAAGAAATGTCACAAGATAGTGAAACTAATGCTAAACACTTTATAATATAAACCATTTGTTTATTTTTTTTATATACATTTAACATATATATTATTTTTTTGTACAGAGCATACCAAAATAGAAAAAACTTCAGAAAACTCTGTTATGGATAACAGTCTTCACAATATAGAAGAAAAACATGGATGTATTGTTGGCTAATTTTAATAATTTAAAACCTTTTGTAGAAAATCATTTCAAACCAAAAACTTTGTACCATTGCCCCACATGTACTTGTCCCTCCTCACCATATCCCAGTCAATTATCCCCAAACCGTCTCCATAATCCAAAACGTTTTGATGAGACTTCCATCCCTTCTTCACCTAATACCAATCATGTTGAAACCCCAAATTCTCCTGTTTTTGTTTCTGTTTCTGCCTCACCTTCTCTGTCATAAATTATTAATATATGTTAAATAAAGTTTAATTTTTATATTGTATTGTGAATAGTTTCCGTTTTTTTTTTTAAAACAATAAAAGTGTCTGTGGACAGTGCGAGTGTTCTGAAATGTTCGTACATAAACGAAAATGGAGGTGTCCTGAAGAACCCCACACCTGTTCGTACTGTTCGCTAGCAAGTTGAAACTGTTCTAAGAACACACGTGGTGTCCTGAAATGTTCGTAAAGAAACACAAATTAAAGTGTTCTAAAGAACACTATATCTGTCCGTAATGTTCGCTATCAACTTAAAACTGTCCTAAGAACACAATTGGTGTCCTGAAATGTTCGTAAATAAACGAAAATGATGTGTCCTGAACAACAGTACAACTGTTCATAGTGTTCGCTAGCAACATGAAACTGTACTAAGAACACACGCGGTGTCCTGAATTGTTCGTAAACAAACAAAAATTAAAGTGTCCTAAAGAACACTATACCTGTCCGGTACTGTTCGCTAGCAAGTTCAAACTGTTCTAAGAACGCTATTGGTGTCCTGAAATGTTTGTACGTAAACGAAAATGGAGGTGTCCTGAAGAACACTATACCTGTTCGTAGTGTTCGCTACCCAATTGAAACTGTTCTAAGAACACAATTGGTGTCCTGAAATGTTCGTACATAAACGAAATTACACGTGTCCTGAAGAACACTATATCTGTCCTTACTGTTCGCTACCAAGATTAAACTGTTCTAAGAACACACGCGGTGTCCTGAAATGTTCGTTTCACGTGTGACACACTTTTAATTACTTCAGAACACGAACAGTGTCCGTAGGACCTCAATGCGCATGCGCTAACAAATCTCTGTGCACTTGGTGTCCTGCGGACAGGCGCTTCCTTCGCGGACTAGTTCACAAACGGATCATATGACCGCGCCCACGCTCATCGTGTGTCCTGAAATGCGGACACTGTTCGTGTCCCCGAACAATTTAAAAGTACATTTTCAGTTAATCCATAATATTTTTCAATAAAATCTCACCATGGCACAAGTCCCACATAGCAATCTTGAGTTTCTATATACCTTTTGAAACTTTCCGATCCTTTTTTTGTGTTCAATCTGTCCGCGGACAGTGCGCATGTCCGCGAACCGTGCACAAGCGCCCCTATAAAAGACCACGCCCAAGAGCTTATTCCCATTGTGTTTCTGGCTATTCTTCAGAACACAGTGATTGTTGCTGCCACCTGCAGACTACAACCTCATCGAGATGGCATCCTTGGCTGCTGAACTGCCACTTGGTGCTGCACCTGCTTCAGCACCACCCTCACCCCCTCCACCACCACCACCTCCCCAAGGGCCTGAAGAGGGGAACAGGAGTGAGGATGCGGAGGAGGAAGAAGAGGATGATGAGAATGAGGTAGAGGAAAACCCTACTACCCGCACTAGGCGTGAGTCTTGGGTGTGGCGGTTATTTACCATTCATGGTAATATTCCTAAGGCTCGTGCGAACCGTGTTACCTGCAATAAGTGCAAAATGATACTCAGTCGCGGGAAGCACGGTAAGTACAGCTTTGGGACGACTACTATGAAGCGACCCCTGAGGTCATTTCACTCTGGGGCTATTCGCAGGGTTGTACGTTGCGAAGAACGTAGCAGGTTGATTTCCTCTACTTCATCCTCTGTTTCTGACCCTGTCACCACAAGGACCACCTCTGTGGGACAGCGTCTTCCTCAAGCTGCCTCACAGGCCATACAGAATGCTGATGACCCTTACCTTTCGAGGGTCACAGTTGTATGTATGTACTGTGACACAGTACTCTGCAGGGGGGAGCGACTTCGGAGTGCTTTTGAGACTATCGTCTCAGAGCACGAGAAGACCTGCTCACTATTCAAATAAAACCCACTCTACATCTTCCTCTCTCAGCTCGCCCTTTCTTATCCCTGTGGTTGGTGTCTGCCCCTTTACCCTCCTTTACCCTCCTCTCCTAGTGTGCCGTGTCTGAAAAACAAAAAAAAAATACAAAATTACAAAAATCAAAAAAAAAATAAGGCTCTTTTCAGAGCCGCCTTTCCAGTTAAAAAATAGAAGTGAAAATAAATGAAGCAGGGCTCTTTGTATTTTTTAGAAGTCCGCGGACAGTTCGCGAACATTAAAACAATTGGGTTGCTACTCCATCACAAACATTGTAATTTTCTCTGGAAAGAAGTGGTGGCTCTGAAAAGAGCCTTTGGGTGGTGTTTGTAAGTCAAAAATTGTAAATGCTTAACATCTACTTCAAAATCGTTGTTGTAATTCCAAAAAAGGTTGCAATGCATTTTGTACATTTCTCAGAAAAATCTGATTGCCAGCATAAGTAAGATGGACTCCATCTCCATGCGAAAAATGTATGTTCTACAAAACATAATATTTTCATTGTGAAAAGAAGACATGCCAAAATCTCTTAGAAAGGCACAAACATCCTTATTAACATTGCGCCTTGCTTTTTCCATTTGTGGACCAAATGAAGAAGAACGAAGCCACATTTGTCTCTGTGCAATCCGTGAAAATATCACTTGAGAATTAGGAAACATGTCCATAACCTTCCTAAGTCCTTCTTTCATAGCAAATTGCAAAAAAGTTCCAGTCACATGTCCTAAACTGTTCCCTCCACAATGAATTACAATTATGTCTGGATGTTGCTCTGTTTCCAAAGTAGCACAGAGAGGTAGCAAGTCCAACCACTACATGCCACATACTCCATGCCAGTGTACTTCCACATGTGGGAATCCAAGATCTACAGCTACTCCACAGCTTTCTGCATGCACCTTCAACCAATGTATCCACAAATCTCCTAAAATCCAAACAATCTGTTTTCTGAAACACACAGCCATAGCTATCTTTTGTTCTCTCAGCAAAAAGAGTATCTGAGAAAATCTCTCCTGGCACAACACACCCACCAAACTTTCCTGACCAATCCCTTTCAGTGCTTATTCTCATTTGCATGACTTCTGAACCCAAAAATTCCCGGATGTAACTCCCGATGTCCGCGAACTACCGCCATGTCCGCGGACATATCGTAACATGAACAGCCCTTCTACCATTTCCACTACACTCTCTCTGCCATTCACTCATTGGATGTACCTCAAAAATCACATGACCATGCACCAATCACATTCAAGACCTCTACATCTAACTGCATCATCATAGATCAGCACTGCAAATGTACTCTGAATTTCTCCGAGTACAAGTGTCATATCATTGGCAAGCAGCATCTACCAGAAATACTGTACAAGTCTTCAAGATTTCTACTTGCAGCTCCATGCATATCCATATGCATGAACACAAACTTCAGGTATGCATATTTTCTGTATAGTAGATGAACACATTTTCAAACAGACTTTTACCTTGTAAAATATGTAAAATTAATTTACTGTACTTTTTTCAATTTCCTAAAATCAACTATCACTTATAAACCTTTATACTATTTACTTTCTTTATACACACACACTCAAATCATGTTAAACCAACATTTTTTAAATGAAATATATAGACTACATATATTCAAACAAAATTGCATGCAAACACAATCTATGTTTAAACCTTTATAAAAATACTTATACAATTTCATATTTTTAATTTTTATTTATTTATTTACTTAATTACTTTAAATTAGACATGACATTGAGGCGCTATTACCTAGAACAGTTTACTTACAGAAATATTGGTATTCACTAATATATTATACATTTCACAAGACATAGTAAAGATATTTTTTTTTGCTACAGTTAGTCATTCAATACAATTTGTTCATTAAGAAAATATCATATGTACTGAACTGATGCAATGTATCTTATGTAAATAAATTAGTATAATGGTTTTACAGAAGGCACTGAGGATTTCAATTACAAAAATCAATATCTAAATTAAAAACAGTGCTATATACAAACAAAGTTACTAATTTGAAGCTTTTACAATTGCAGTGAAGACCAGTTTCCTGAAAAGAAGCAGCCGAATTCGAAGAAGAAAGAAAAACTAAGAAGTCACCTGTTAATTTAAAAAAAAGTAAGTAAAATATCACCATAATATTTGTATTATTAATCAAATATACTATAGCATTAATACGAGCTATTTCGGTGTCTAAAAATAGAGATTTTGTACCATTTTGTCCAAAAATGTCCATGTCTTAAACAGCGATTTACAGCCAGAATGGCCCACAAATTTCTATTTTTGGACACACAAATTACCCAACTGAACCACTACCATTTTCATATTATAGAACAAACAACTGTTTTAATTGTATACATTAGATTTACTATTTGTACTTTTCCACACCACTAGCTTACTTTTTTTTGTCATCTGAACCCCAGTTTAGTAACACATAAATTCAAGAATACCTATCCCTACTAGTTTTAGTTCCCAATGCACAATCACACACCATTACATACATCTTTATCATCTTACTCAAACACTCATGCACACAGCACACATACATTCCAGAACACCCCAACCCATATCTTCTTTATTTTTTTCAACAGACCCTAAAGAATGCCTACTAAAAGTCAAGTCCGTAGAAAGCAACGCAAAAGTAGAGCAAATGAAAATAAAGGTGTCCAACATGAGCATCCATCTCTAGCAGAATTTGTAAAAAAAGTTGAAACAAAACAGCTAATACAATCATTTAGTGAAACACAATAAGTTTCAAGTACAACAACTTCGCTTCCTCTATCAAAATGTAAAACAAACCAAAAAACAATGAACAGAAAATCAGCTATCAGTACAGATAAAACTACTTCTTCAAATTTTAATATAGTGCAAAGTAAGCATACCAAGAAAAGTATTTTAGCCAAAATATACCGTCACAAAGTCCTTCAAAATCTTATAAAAACAGGAGAGAAATCAGGTTCAAAGCTTAAAACCTATCGTAGGAAAATAATCTTAGAAGCATTGATGGACAGTGCAATTCTTCTCAAAAGAAATGTATTTATTTTACTGTTAAACAAAATGAAACCACTAACAAAACTAATGACTAAATTACAAAAAAGACTTCTCAATAAGCGAAATATCAACAGAAAGAACTTCTTAAGTATCAGCGGAGATGAATGGAATCACACTACAAGCACAGAACCATATTTTAATGAAGAAGCGTACAAACAAAAGCAAACGAATACAATTGCCATACATAGCAGTGGTCGAGGTTATGAAAAAGTGAATAATACCATAATGGAACAAGAAGTACTTCTTACAAAAATATGCCCTGAAAACTTAGAATTACCCCTCCATTCAACTGAATCAGAACGGCTAGTGTACAAATGGCCATGCACGTCAATGTGTAACATTCCCAAACAATGTTTCAAATCTTTACGCCAATTCCTCAATAAATATGTAAAAAGCAAAGACAAAATCAAAATTAAATTACTGCAAAATATAGATACCTGTCCAGTGTGCAAGTACACAGGACTACAAGGACATTCATTGGCCTGCATTACAGGACCTACTTGTAAAACAACTTTCCATGACATCAAAAGGATATCAACACATCATTCAACTATAAGAAATCTAGTCTATAAACTGTACTATGCTAAAAGTCCTGCTTTAGCACTAGAAAAGTTAAATAACATCCTTCTACATGGTACAGCAAAAGACCTACTTGAAGAAATTCACTATATCTAGAAAAAATATTTTGGAAGTGAAAGCCATTTACAGAATGAAATAGCTTTAAACCAATTAAGCAACAATTCTACACACGGCAACCTTTTGCTAAACACATACAAAAAAGAAATACTAAAATGTAAAAGTACATCAGCTGAAGTACCAAACCATGTATGTGTATGTTGCCGTAGAATTTTTTATAAAAGTAACACAAAAACTGTGGGCCTATCATACAAAATAGAAGACAATGAAGATTCTAAATGGTTTGAATTAGCTCTCTACCTTGTAGCAGAAAACAAATATGAAATAACTGAGCCCTTAATACTTTGCAGTTATTGCACTACAAAACGTGACAACAACCAAACTCCTTCATGTTCTATCACAAATAATTTGGAATTATACCCAGTACCAAAACCTCTACAACAACTTAATTTATATGAGAGCATCATAATTCAAACAGTACACCCATTTCAAGCAATAATACGTCTTCAACCAAAAACAGCAAAATTACCTCCCTCTGAATTGGTAAAAGGCATTCGTGGAAAAGTAGTTTATTTACCATTAAATCTAAAAGAAAATGTGCATACTCTAGGAGTGCAACGTCCAATGCAGCTATCTTTAATTATATTAGCAAATGGAGTACCTACAAAAGACAGAAAAATATGGCAACAGCTGGTATATTTATATAAAGTTAGACAAGCCTTCCAATATCTTAAAGAGAATAATGAATATTACAAAGAAATTGATATTGAAGAAAACTTGAAAGATACAACTGAAATAATTCAAGAAACACAAGAAGCTGGTCAATTTGAGCTACTAGATCCTGCTACAATATCAAATACTTTAGACTATTATACAATTCATCCTTTGCACTGTAATGACACCGTACAAGATGTACTGGAAACTTACCAAATGCGTCAAACAAAAGGATCGCCAATCAGTATATGGGAAAAAAGAATAGAAGCACGTGCTTTTCCTCTACTCTTTCCTACTGGCAAAGGAGGAAGGTATGATTATAGACCTATTCAAATATCAGCTTCAGAATACCGCTCATTACGGATGTATTCTGAAGATCCCAGATTTAGACAAAATGTGGAATACATATTCCAGCTACTCTTTGAAAGTGAAATAGCAACTTTATGTTACGGAGTTGCACACATATTAAAATCAGGTTCACACTTTCAAAATATGACAGCTACACAATTATTAGAGAAAGTGCAAAAAAAGGATGAGGTTTTACAATCAAATATTACAAATCTATTAGCAAATATGCGTGGTACTAAAGAGTACTGGTTTCGACGTCATGGAGATGTACGTTGTATGATCAGAAACCTTGGCCCACCCACTTGGTTTGTTACATTAAGTTGTGCAGAATATGCATGGGAAGATTTACATGATTTCCTACGCATATCAAATAAAAACAAAACAAGCATAGATATTCTAACACCTGGAGAACTTTGTTCTTTGGATCCTGTTAATGTTTCAGGATATTTTCACCATCGCTTCATTGCTATGCTACATTTTATTTGTAATAAAACTGTTCCTCCCCTTGGAGAAGTGCAACACTTCTTTTGGAGAAAAGAATACCAAGCCAGAGGAGCACCACATATCCACATGCTTTTACGGATTAAAGATGCTCCTAAATTTGGTCAAGACAGTGATGCCACTGTTTTACAGTTTATTGAAAAATATGTCACTTGTGAAATTCCATCAGAAGCCACAAATAGTGATCGTCGTGCACAAATTTTACAATTTCGAAGACACAAATGTGGAAAATATTGTCGTCGCAAATACAAAAACAAAGGCAAATACTACACCAAATGCCGATTTGGTTTCCCTAGACCAGTTACAAATACAGGTCAAGTAAACAACCTCATGTCTTCAGTTAGACATAATGTTAAAGGTAAGTCACCTAAAAATACATATTACATAAAAAGAAAAGAAGAAGAAAAATATATCAATGATTATAATGCAACCATTACCCACTTATGGAATGCAAACATAGATGTGCAGTACATTGCAGACAATTCTACTGCAGTTGCACGATATGTCACAGCATACTTAACTAAAGCAGAAAAGACAGAGCTCCAAGACCTCTGGAATGACCTGTCATCAGATAAAACAGTATCTCAGAAATTATACAGCTTGGGCATAAAACTGCTCACCCATAGAGAATATGGATCTTATGAAGCAGCTGATAGTTTAACTGGTACTTCATTGTATGGTAAATCTGAAAATATAGTATGGCTAAGTCTTGGTCAAGCTAAATCTAGAAAAAGAGTTCTAAAATCATATGAAGATATAGAAACAATAGCCACACATGATCCCAACAGCCAAGACATTTTAAAAAACAATTTATTGGACACATACTACCCAAACAGAAGTAATACTTTGGAAAACATGTGTCTATACCAAATAGCCCAAAACTACACATACAAAAATAATATGAAACCGGATGAAAAAAAAGGTAAATATAGAGTGACAGACTGTGAAGGCAGCTTAGTTAAACTCACTAAACCAAATTTAATTAATCATATCAAATTGTCATTGAAAACTCCTCAACATAAAGAAGTATATTACATGTCCCTGCTACAACTCTTCAAACCATGGAGAAAAGAAGAACAATTACTAGATAACTATGACTCATATGAGGATGCTTTCAAAGCAAATGAAAGCACTATAACTGATGTAAACTTTACACAGTACAAAACAATGTTGCACAATAAACAGCAACATGAAGAAGAACTCCAAGCCCAACTAGATAAGAATACTCCTGACAGTAGTAAACCTTCTGTAACAGGAAGCCAAGAACCACTGGGAGAACCACTAATAACAAATGAGGCAGAATTAGCTATGATAGAAGTAGAAATCACCATGTGTCTGTATGAAGATAAGGAAGACTTAACTATACTACAATCAAAATTAAACAATGAGCAAAGTAGCATTTTTCAAGAAGTAATAAAACAAATTGCACATGGTGTAAAACATGAAAATAAAGAATGTTCCTGCCATAATTATAAACCTATACTACTGTACGTCAGTGGTGAAGCTGGTTCTGGCAAAACATTCCTAATCAAAATCATTAGTAAGTTCCTTCAACAATTGACAAACAACAAACTGTCAGCTGTTGTCACTGCCTCCACAGGTTTAGCTGCCTACAACATAGGTGGTGTTACATTACACCGATTACTACTATTACCAGTAGAACACCAGAACAAATTAGACTATTACAAACTTTCTGCAGAAGCTGCAATGGAATTACGCAGAGTATTGAAACAAATGAAAATGCTACTAATAGATGAAGTGAGCATGGTCTCCAACCTGATGTTAGCTTTGATTCACCTCATATTACAAGAAGTACTCAAAACAGACTATGAAGAGCTCTTTGCAGGAAAACACATTATTGTTTTTGGAGATCTGCTTCAATTAACACCAGTAAAAGGTGAACCTATTTTTAAAAAATTAGGGCACAAACTTTGCCGTAAAACTGTTGGCAGCATTGGAAATGTCAACCTTTGGCAACATTTCCAATACAGAGAATTAACAGAAAACATGCGCCAATCTGCAGATCTAACTTATGCCAACATTTTAAAAAGTTTGAGAGTTGGTATATTTTCTAAAGAAGCAGAATCAACATTGAAAACGCGGCACATTAATGCACTTTATGGTGATAATGCATGTGCTACAGATGTTATGGAACAATTAGCCCACAAAAATGTCAATTGTATGGCCTTAATGCCAACTCTTGCAAGCTGTCTCAAATTCAATGAAATAATGTTAAGTAAAGAAATGCAACCAATAATGGAAATTAGCGTCACAGACAAACTAGATGTACATGGTATGACACTACCCATGTGTGACCAAGCCACAACAAGACTAAATAATTTAGAAAAATCAATCTCAAACACAGCAGGCTTAGAAAAGATGTTAAAATTATCCTTAAATTGCAGAGTAATGCTTAAACGTAACCTTGACGTGGACCAAGGACTAGTTAATGGAGCACTGGGTACAGTTGTTGGCTTTCAAACATACCCACGTGACAACAAAATTCAGTTTGTCAATATACTCTTTGACAAACTTTAAGAAGTAAAACGGATAGGACGCTCAACAGCTAGATTCCTTCTCTTCAAAGATATGTATGTACGCAGAGAAAAATTTTCTCTAACTCTTGCATACGCAGTCACGATTCATAAATCACAAGGTCTTACCCTAGACAAAGCAATGATAGATATTGGTAACACAGTCTTTAAAGAAGGCATGAGCTACGTAGCACTATCATGCTTACGTACACTTGACGGTCTATTTCTAATCAACTTTGATGCAAGTAAAGTAAACGCTGATATTCCTCGCATTTTAGAATATAATAGACTTCGCTCACTATACACTCCCCATCTAAACACATATTCTGTTCCACAAAAACTAAAACGTTGTAAAAGAAAACTAAATCAAACAGAAATGCAACAGGACGTCACTGCAAATCCTCCAAAGAGAGTAAAAGAAACTAATACTTCATCAAGTACCACAAACAAAAAAGAATCAATTAGAGAAAGTAAACCAGGTACTTCTTTAAAGAAGGAAGACAAACTCCAAAAAAAGCAGTTAGATACAGAACTACCTGGACCATTTAAATTCTCAAATATAGTTGGTGTAAGTTGCTATGCAAATGTAGCAATGAATATTCTATTTCAATTACCACCAATGGTTCACAACATTTAGTTACACAGTACAGACTCCTTGTGTTTGCAAATGTTAGTACTTCACAGAAATGCAGCAAACAATCCTGACAACACATATAGTGTTTTTGGAATAAGAAGACAATTGGACTACTATGCTGGAATGGTGAAATTCACTATAAACTCACAGGAAGATCCACAAGAATTTCTAGTGTACTTACTATTAGTACTAGAAAACACAAACATACCTATAAATGAAATCTTCCAGATTTCATACATGTGGAAACATACATGCACTCTGTGCAACAATGTGACACAAGAAGAAATTCCCAATGAACACTTCATATATATATATCAATACCAAATTGTGAATCCATTCCATTTCAGCAACTTGTACAAAATGCAAACCATGGTAGATTATGCTCTACCTGCAATTCAGATAATCGCTCCACGTTAGTAATACAAACACATAGTAAATACTTAATACTAATGCTTCTACGTTACAATGCAGATGGTACCAAAAACAACTGCAAGCTGACTGGATTCACACATAGTCAAATATCACTTGGTAAGAAAACCTTCACAACAATAGGTATAATCTACCACGCAGGAGCCACAACCAATTCAGGGCACTACACGGCATATATAAAAAAGAAATGTGGATGGTATGAATGTAATGATAGTACCATTACTCTAAAGCAGAGATTACCAGCAAATCTTACAAATGCTTATTTGATGTTCTTAAAACCAAAATTTGATAAATAAACTGTATTTAAACCTTTAAGTAAATTTGTGTTAAAAAATATAAACTGTTAGAATACTCCAAAAGCTATCTAACTGCTCAAAGATTCTACAACAACTAATCAGATAAATGAATACCACTAAATTAGACCAAAAAATACACAGTTAGAATACGCCAATTGGTATCTAACTGTCCCAAAATTTAACAATATCCAAATAGATCACTCAAAAGCACTAAAATATATTAAAAAATAGACAGTTAGAATACGCCAATTGGTATCTAACTGCTCCAAAATTTTATAATATCAAAACAAATGAAGAATCTGTTACTTCTCCAAAGAAAATACAACAAAGCAAAGTATAAAGCATTAGCCAGAAACAACAAATGAACACTGAAAACAAACAAACAAACAAATAAACTGTAGCATAACAGAAAAAGGTTTTTTTTTAATACAACATGGATTTTTTTTTCTCCCACAGACCCAATGATTTTAGCAACAAATACAGAAACTGAGCAAATTGCACAGTACTCTGATTTGTACTCTACTAAATATGAGGGTCGAAAAAAAATAAAAGTATATTGCTTATACAATGTAATAAGTCATTATAAAATACTAATACTAACATGCTATTTTCTTTTATCACAGAAATGAAGAAGAAAAACATGGACTCCCATTGCTAGACCAAACAGTAAGTATATAATAATAAGGACAACCATAGCAGCATATCACATCCATAGTATCTAATACCTTTGTTCCTTATACATTTGTTTTTCATGATCTATGGGAAACTTTTAATGTCCGCGAACAATGTGAGTGTTCTTAGAACACTTTGAACTTGCCAGTGAACAATACGGACACCGTTTTCAGGACACCCCCTACGAACATTTCAGAACAACGCGATAGTTCTTAGAACACTTTCAACTTAACAACGAACAATACAGACACAGTCCTAAGGACACCCCCTACGAACATTCCAGGACACCGGGAGTGTTCTCAAAAACGTCTTCAGAACACCCCCATTTTGTTAATTTGCGAACATTTCACAACACCGCGGGTGTTCTTAGAACACATTCAACTTGACAGAGAACAATACGGACAGCGTCCTCAGGACACCCCCTACGAACACTCCCCGGACACTGCGAGTGTTCTTAGAAGCGTCTTCAGAACACCACCATCTTGTTTATTTGTGAACATTTCAGGACACCGCGAGTGTTCTTAGAACACATTCAACTTGACAGAGAACAATACGGACAGCGTCCTCAGGACACCCCCTACGAACATTCCAGGACACCGGGAGTGTTCTTAGAAGCGTCTTCAGAACACCACCATCTTGTTTATTTGCGAACATTTCAGGACACCGCGAGTGTTCTTAGGACGCATTCAACTTGACAGAGAACAATACGGACAGCCTCCTCAGGACACCCCGTACGAACACTCCCCAGACACCGCGAGTGTTCTTAGAAGCGTCTTCAGAACACCCCCATTTTGTTTATTTGCGAACATTTCAGGACACCGCGAGTGTTCTTAGGACACATTCAACTTGACAGAGGACAATACGGACAGCGTCCTCAGGACACCCCCTACGAACACTCCCCGGACACCACGAGGGTTCTTAGAAGCGTCTTCAGAACACCCCCATTTTGTTTATTTGCGAACATTTCAGGACACCGCGGGTGTTCTTAGAACACATTCAACTTGAAAGAGAACAATACGGACAGCGTCCTCAGGACACCCCCTACGAACATTTCAGGACACCGGGAGTGTTCTCAAAAACATCTTCAGAACACCCCCATTTTGTTTATTTGCGAACATTTCAGGACACTGCGGTTGTTCTTAGAACACATTCAACTTGACAGAGAACAATACGGACAGCGTCCTCAGGACACCCCCTACAAACACTCCCCGGACACCGCAAGTGTTCTTAGAACAGTTTCACTTTGCTTGCGAACAAAACAGACACATATTGAGTCCTTAGAACACCCCCCAGTCAGTTTATTTAGAACATTTCAGAACACCCGTGATGTCCGCAAACAAATCGAACACAAAAAGAACGTCTAACACATAAAAATCACAACTTTCATCCTATCTCATACACTCCCACCCTCCCCAAACACTCTTACACACCAACACACTTTACAAAATACACATTTTGAACAAAGTTTCACTGCGCTGTCCGCGGACGTCCGCGAATCCAAGATGGCGGGCGCTACCGAAAAATCTGACGCGCTTCACGCTCTACGCCGTCCAATCAGTGAACACGTTGCATGTCCGCGAACATCACGCAAGACAATTGGCCAATCAGGACACTGTCCACGGAGCGAACAGGGAAGTGTGTCCGCGAACCGAACACAGATATCACTAATTTTTTTTTACCTACTTTTTGGTCATTTTAAAAAAAAACTACTGGACAGATTTTCACCAAATTTGCAAAAGCACGCTTTCGGGACCAAGCCGCTGCTCCCTACGAACATTCCAGGACACCGGGAGTGTTCTCAAAAACGTCTTCAGAACACCCCCATTTTGCCGCTGCTCCTGGTCCAAATTTGGTGGAAACCCGTCCAGCGGTTTGGGCTGTAGGCGCGAGCACAATTTTTTTCCCATTCAGTCTATGGGAAAAAAAAAAGTTTTGGGAACCCCCTATAACTTTGCCCCCCCTGGACGAATTCTCACCAAACTTTGCAAAAAAATTCAGAGTGACCCAAATACTTTTTTTGCAAAGTTTAGTGAGGATCCATCCAGGGAGATCGAAGTTATAAGCCACCCAAAAAGTGCTCTTCCTATGGAAACAGCAACTTAACCATAACTACATGGCCACTACTGTGGCCATGTAATTGAAATTTCTTTATTGGCATGGCTTTATGGGTACAGCATCAACCAATCTTGAGTAGCATGCCGCTACCTTTAAGCTTGCAATGATGTAAATCATTTGTGTGCCTTTAATGGACAGGGCAAAACATCAAAATGCAAGTTATGTTATGCAAGCACATTTTTATTATCCTTTGCTTTAATAGAAACCCTAACAGTGTTCAATTTTGAATGATCAGGAAATTCAACAAGTTATAACTCCCAAGAGCAAGATATTATTACTCCGTCCTGAAAGACAGCAGATCCTACCTGTCCGGCCAACTACTGCCCTATTTCTATCACCCCTTCCACGGGAAAATGCTGGAGAAGCTAAACTTTCCACAAATTACCTCACACACTGAACTTGTTGGTGGTCTCCATAACCATCAATATGGATGTCCGAGCATCCAGAGGCACGGAAATTGCTATTTTGAACACCCGTGAAGAACTGCTCACATCTCTCGATTCTAACTCTCGAGCGATCCTCATCCTACTCGATCTATCCTCTGCCTTTGATTTGGTTAACCATTACATCCTCATAAAATGGCTTAATGATATACTTTGTATCTTGGAGCCGGCACTGGACTGGCTTTCTTCATTCCTAACTGATCATTCTTCCCATTTTCTTTTGGGCACCTTCTGCTCACCTACATCCTTCTCCACCTGTTGTGTCCCCCAGGGCTCAAACCTCTCCCCCTGGTTCTTCAACACCTACTTTGTTCAGCTAGCACTCCTCATTTCCTCCATCACCACCCACTTCCAGTGCTATGCCGATGACACACAACTCTTTTTCAAACTTCTTGCTGACCCTCTTGCATCTTCCATCATCCGTGACTGCCTATCTGCCTTCAGTTCTGGTGTACTTCCAACAATCTCCCCCTCAATACCAGCAAGACTGAGGTAATTCGCAATGGTACCCCTGCTCCATCTTTTTTGCCCTCACCCTGGCCATCCATTATGGGCTCTCCCGGGGTCCTTCTTCTGAAGCCAGAAACCTTGGAGTCCTCTTTGACTCCTCTCTCTCCTTCCTCCCTCATGCCCAGGACTTTACCAAGAAGATCAGCTTACAACTCTTCCTTCTGAAAGGAATTTTCCCTTTTCTCACTTTCCCCAGAAGCTCAATGTTACCCGAGCCCTGGTTCTCTCTAGGCTTGATTACGGCAATAGCCTTCTCCTGAATCTACCTTCTTCCACTTTATGACCCCTCCAGCTAATCCATAATAGGTCATCAATACTTATCATTGGCCTTAATCCCAAGGACTGCATCTCACCTGCCCTAAAAACTCTTCACTGGCTCTTCACTGGCTCCCGTTTGCAGCATGGATTGCATTTAAATCCCTCTGCATCATCCACAAGGCTATCTGGGGCCTGGGACCACGCTATATGAAACTTTCTCTTACTAAATACTCTCCCCCTACACCACTGTGGTCCTATGACACCAACTCTCTATGTGTAAACCATTTCACTAAACAGAGGGCCAAAGGCCAAACACTTCCTCAGCTGGCTCCCTCTTATGGAACAGCATCCCCCTCCCTCTTCGTCTTCAGCAGGACCTCCTCAAATTCCAGAAACTCCTCAGGAATTCCTCTTCACCTCTTCCTTCCCTTCATCCCTCCTCTGCTAATCTCACAGTTTCTGTGATTGGTTGCCAGGGCCCTTATGTATTCCTCTCGGTCCTGGCCTCTCATACCCAATTGCCCCAACCTCTGCCTACCTCTCAGCACTTGCCCTGGCACCCACCAGCTTCACTTCTGTAGGCTTGCACTTTCTACCCAATAGCACTTACCATACAATGCACTTCATCTGCCGCTCACCCACGAGCATGTACATTGAAGCACATACCCCACACTCCATTTCCCATTTTCTCACTGCACTTGCAAGTTCTGAATACTCACAAGGCATATGAGGTCCATCTTTACCTTTCATTGTTTTTACAATCCCACTGTGATGATTGTCATTGAACATAGGGACCATATTATATCCACAACCTCTGGCTGGGCTCTAAGAACAAATGTCATTGAGGAAGCTAGAGTATAACCTTGTTTAATAGGATTTTCCACATCACAATTTAATCTTTGAGTTGTAGACACCCCTCCTTCAGACCTAATCATACATTTCCAAGCAAAATGCTATCTGAGCATGTATGGGCTTTAGAAAGTGTGCAGTATTTTCAGTGTGCAGTTTACCATTTAATACATACACTTAGAATTGGGACGTAAATAGACTGGGTTTGATTTGCTTAGGCCAAAAATTGTTAGCAGCCGCAGGCGCATGAACGTGGTCAGGTTCCAAACATAAATTGTATTGGATTGTAGTAGTCATTTATAGAGTGCCTTTTCCCATTTGTATTTCTTCAAAGCTCTTTGTGGTATGAACGCCCTTGTGCACCCAAAGTCCAAGAATGGGTAAGTTCATAGAGGAGTCTTAAGATGTATGTGTGCATTTGGCTAAGATTGGGACTTAGGAAGGCTGGCTAGGCTCCAATAAGCAACCCAAGATGTCACACACATGGATGAGTGCTGAGGGAGGTCACAACAGAGTGCTAGTGCCAGAGACTCAATATGTACTCAGCTAAACCAGAATTTACTGTAGATTTTCGCTTTATTCTGATGGCAGAGGTGTTGAGACAAGTCTGTTGTTTCAGTGCAAAGCAGTTATGTGTCCAGCTAGACCATATTTGTCATAGGCGTAGCTGTATTCTGCAGTGTGTGGATGGATAGATGTGCCTGTGGCAGATTTCCACTGAAGTCATGTGTTTATACATACCTTAATCTTAGATGGAGCTTATCTTTGATGTTGCTGTCTCATCAGATATTCTGTGAGGGAGTTTAAGCCAGCTACTCTCAAGTCTACCAAGTGCAATGGTCTGGCTGTCCTAGAACATCTTCTAGGTGGGACAGACAGGCTACCATAGAAATTAGGATAATGGGAATTTCCAAGTGCGATAGCCAGGTTACCTTTATAGTCTTACTACATATCTTCCAAGTTCTATAAACGCTAACCAAAGGAGTCAACTAAGTGTGATATCAAGGATACCTGCATATAACCGCTGTGCATTACAGTGGCTGACCTAAGCAGTTATAAGTGCAATGTATGGTTACCAAAATATATCTTTGAGCAACATGGGTAGGCTATGTTGCAAGGGGTAAATCCATGTGTGAACCTGCAAGTGCTTTCTTCTAGATGTGATGTCAGGCTATCCACATATCTAGGTATAACCCCACGGCTTTCCTTACATGTATTGTAAGCGTACAAACAGGTTAATATTAATAAACTGCCAGGTCCAGTATCAAAGCCCCAGACCATTGGCAAAGGTATCCTGACAGATCTTCAAGCACAGAAGTGGCAATCCTAATACATCTTCTTGTTGCAATTAACAGTCTGCCCTCAAAGGACTTCAGGCGCATTGGGCCAGTTCCTCCCCGATGATCTTCAGAGTGCCTGAGATATCATCATAAAACATCTTTGTAAATGGACAGGCTAACAAAAGAGTGTTGCACCATTTCTAACCCCCTAAAACCCATCGAGTGTGTCACATTTCCTACCCCATAAAGTCCAACTACGTGCAGCACATTTCCTACTTCAAACAATAGAAAAAGTGCCTCACATTTCTTACCCTCAAACATCCATCTAAGCGAAAGCCTGGGTACTGCTGTGTGAACATGTGCAAAGAATATTCTGGGTGATTGAGTTTGCAGGACGGTTTGCCATGACAATGTCCAGCATCCGCCTGTTGGTTTGTGTATGAGAGGTTGTCAGTGATTGATGTTTGTAAGTTGGGCTGCCGAGACAACAGCTGGCATCCGCTGCATACATGATTTTTTGGCATTTTCTATGAGAGTGAGGCTGGTATATGCAAGCGAGGTGATGGAAATGAGGTGGTTGAGAGGATTTCAGGTTATGGTAGGGAATCGCCAAGTTGTGAGAGCCTTTCTGAATGAGAGGTGGTTATTAATGCAGCAGATGTGGAGAGTAAGCTAATTCCAGATAGAAGGGATCTGGATGCTGAAAGAGTATCCGCGTAATCTGGGGGAGTTGTAATGGGAGATAATGAGGAGATGAACAGAGCCAGATCTGAGTTTCCTTGCGGGCTGATAGCATATGCATTTATCCTGGAGAAATTCTGGTCTGGTGTTGTGAAGGGCCTGGTGAGTGATGCGCATGGCTATACAGGTAGTCCGATAGGGAGCCAGTGTGGAAATCTGAGCGCAGTGCTAATATGTCCTCTAGGTGAGAGGCCAATGAGGAGACAGGCAGCAGAGTTTTGGATTCTTTGGAGTTTCTTGAGGAATGCTTGGGCACCTAGCTAGATGCAGTTTGCTTAATCTATGAGAGGATGATGGCAAGGCTAGCAGAGATTCGGTGTGGGGATGTGAGGTATGGGAATATTCACCAGAGGATGCTTAGGTGGAAGATCCACGTTCTTGACACAGAGTTGATGTGTTGGGAGAGGGATACATTTGAGTCCAGTGTGCATCTGCGTTTTTTCAGAGAAGTGGATGTTGCACGGGTGGTGGAGAGAGGGGGTTCTAGGGAGTATTGCCAGAGGATTAATTGGGGAAGGAAAGCGGTTGTGCCGCTTATTAGGATTTCTATTTTGCCAGGGTAGAGGAGGAGTTGCTTGGATGTCATCCAGTGTTTGATATCAGAAAGGTAGGAGGAGTGGTCCGGGTGGGCGTAGGCTGGCAATTTTTGGATCTTGAGGTTGATCTGGGTGTCATCTGCGTAGTTGTAACAGATGAGGTTGTGAGATCAGATGAGTGCATGGAGATAGCTAAGCTAGATATTGAAGAGGAGGGTAGACAGGAGGTACTCTCGAAGGGATCACACAGCAGCAGTAAAGAGAAGGGTCTCTCAGCACAGGATTCTTCATGCTCCAATGTCGGTCTGCAGTTTTGGTGCCTTTTCACAGACTCCAATGCAGAACAGTTATCGTCAGAACAATGTAAATTGCGTGCTCTCTCCTGCACTCTGATGAGGGGACTTTGAGGAGGGAGATCTTGCCTCTGGAGGTCCATAAAGCGTCCACCAGAGTTTTGGGAGACTTTGTTCATGGGAAGATGATGCACTGCTGGATGGTTGCAGGTCCTAGGGTATTGGTGGTATAGATCCCAGGACGGTAGCAGCACATTGTGGGATGGTGCAAATTTCAGGATGCCCTAGGTCTGATATTGCCCACCTGTCCAACAGAGGAAATCGTCATCTTTGGAGACTCCAAGTCAATTTGAAAACAGGTTCAGGACAACGGTGGTCACTTCAGCAGTCTGCACCTGTTGCTCATAGGTGCTGCAGGCATCTCTGTTTGTTTTCTTCTTTGGTTCTTCTGATGCAGTGGTCAACTTGTCTTTTGACTCAGGATACTTGCCTTTCATCCAAGAACTAGCCAATCAACACTCATGCTACATTCAAACATCGGGGGTCGGCTGTCCTTTTAGGTACTGAGGTATATAGCCTGTGGGCATGGGCCAGATTGTCATAGTTATGGCCTAAGGCAATGACCTGGAAAATCTGGCTACTGGCCATGAACATGAGGGTCTGGCAACAGGGTTATTGTGGACATGGGCACCATGGACAAGCTATGTGTTAAAGTTCTTTGAAATCAGGATAGGTTACAATGTGAAATAAAATTCTGTTTGCGGATACAGCCCAAAGTGCTCCATATGATTGCAGCAAACATTTGCAAGGAGCATCAGCAAGGACCTCAAAGCATTGTTTTGCAAATCTGTATTTTTCTAAAGTGTTAAAATGTAAGTCCAGTAGGCCTGGTCCTGAGCAAGGACAAATGTGTACTCTCATTTGCTTACTGGGGCATGCAGTATGGCTGAAGCGTTAGGTTTAAATGGGAAAAGAATATTCTGCTTGCAGCGTCAGCTTGAAATGTTCGAGTGGAGTTGCACGAGGAGTATCAGCAAGGACCTGAAAGCATGTGCTTTATGTTCCCAACCTGTCTAAATTTAAGTATAAAAAATAGTGATATAAATGTAGTGCATGGACAGTGGGCTTGGCTCTCGGCAAGGACAAATGCCTACTTTGATTTACTTATTGGTGCATGAGGAAAAGAAGTCTGGAAAATATATTTGGGGTAATTTTGTGGATGAAAGAGGGCTTGGAAAGGGTGGGGAGTGGAACAAATTTGATATAGAGTTCTTTTTATAGGTGAATAAAGCTTTGTAGGTGATGGTGTGTGTGCTGTGAATGTTGTGTCCGTGGACTTTATTGGGATTGGGGCACAGGTGGGGGTCTGGGTGAGTTTTGTTATTCGAAGGTGTATTATACATACTTGTTATATGGTTTCATTGCATTGTGGTGGTTGTGGCCAGTGGCCAGATTCTTTAGGGCACAGACTACAGCCTACGTATAGTAATATGTACATAGGTATTATAGGCAGTATAAGGTGATTATACTGTATTTGTAATCTGGTGTAATTATGTAATTGAAGTCTATATGGTATTTTTGATTATAGCACAATTGAGGATAGTGCTCATTGATCTCTCCTCTGCCTTTGACACAGTGAACCATTCTAACTTTATTGAACACCTCCATGATACCTTTAGGATCAAAGACCGCCACTGGACTGGCTGACCTCTTTCCTGACTACCTTCCCTTTCCAGCTGCAAAAGGCCCATTCCTCCAACACCACCTCACATTTTACTTGCAGCATCTCCCAGGGTCCTATGCTATTGCCGTGACTCTTTAATATGTATCTCGCCTCTCTGGCTCACCTCATCTGCTCCTTCTCTCCTAATTTCCAGTCTTACGGTGATGATGCACAGCTTTGCTTGAAACTTCCTCTACTACTTTCTTACCTGCCTCTCTGATCCCCAAGTGTCTCATGGTGTACGGTGAACAATCTATGTGTGAATGCAAGTAAGATGGAGATTTTTGTTATTTTGACACTTGTGCCCTGCTTCCTTCTTACTTTCTGGAACCCTGTCCTTGGGCTCTATATCCTAACCATTCTGTGAGGTCCAAAAACATGGGGGTTATCTTTAACTGCTCTCTTTCATTGAGTCTTCAACTGTTGGACCTTCTGAAGAAGGTCCATTTTGAGCGTCACCTGTTTGCAGAAATTCTACATTTCTTTACATTCCCTGACAAGGTGACTGTTTCAAGAGCCATGGTCTTCTGTAGGCCACACTACTGTAACAGCCTTTTCTTCAACCTCCTCCTTTCTTCTGTACGGACCCTTTAGCTAATCAAGAATACGGCTGCAAGAGTTATGCTCGCCCTGAAGGCTAGGGATCGTATCTCAGCAGTCCTACAATTTTACAATGGTTTATGGTGGCTGTAATGATAACATTGAAGACCCTCTGCATCATCCTCGAGGCTTTCTGGGGTCTGGGACCATGCTATTTCTAAATGGCTGTCCCTAAGTACTCTCTTGCTAGAGCCTTCAGCTTGTTTAAGTCCAATTGTCTGTTTGTGAAATGCTTCTGCAGACAGAAAGGGGGGTATATCTCTCTGTTTAGCTAGTGCCTTTCTTTGGAACAGTGTTCCTGCCCATTTTAGACTTTGTGCCAGACTTTCTTAAGTTCCAGAAACCTTTCAAAACTATGCTTCTGTCTGCGTCGTTTCTTTTCTCGTTTCTCTGCTAACTTATCTCACTGCTAGTTATACTGGTGGCCTGGTGCCTCCTTAACTTTATAGGTTCAATGCACTATACCTAGTTGAGACCAGTACCTCCCCCCTTCAGTCCCCCTTTCAGCAATGCCCTTGTGAGTGAATGTCTGGAGTCTGTGCACCCCACCTTTGGGAATCTTCTGGCCAAGTACTTAGGTAGTGGCCTCCCACATTGGCACCCATTGGCTCTTCCTTCCTGGCCTTCCATGAGTACTTGCTCATCCCTACTCCTCCTTTCATGAATACACTTCTCTTACTGCACAATGCATATGCGCATTTACAGCAGTACTGTGTACAATGTTTTTCTATAAGTGAAGGAAATGCAGATGGAAAATGTTTGTACAACATTGTTTAGTGACAGTTGGTGAGTGGAAGTTTAATATGTTCATAGGGTTACATGTACAGTTTTTGGAAGTCATTGGTGGATGGATCTGTGACTGTTCAAAAGCAGGCAATGAGGGAGTGTTGCAAACATAAAAGTGAAAATGGTAGATCTGTCTTGTGTGATGGTGTGCAAGTGCTCTCCGGGTGTTTCAATGATCAAGCACTGCCCTCCTTCTGGTGATTCCAACCTCTAACTCTCTCAGGATTGGAGGATCTGCTTTCTCAACCTTGGCCCCAACTCTGTAGAACTTGCATCCCCCTCATATTCGACACACCCAAGCCTATATAACATTCCGCAAATCTCTAAAAACATGCCTCTTTTTGTAATATCAACCACAACCTTCTGAAGCGATTGAAGCCTAGCAACCCGATGACTAATGCTCAATGTGATCCCGTACAATGTCATCATTGAATACGCTTATTAACTTGCTATTAAGAAAACCCATGCCTGAAATGCAGAATATCGAACTCCACGCAAGCACTCTCCTTCTATATCACTATGCTCACTCGCGACTCTACATCATCAAACAATTAGAGTGCAGCTACACCCCTCGATCAATTTGGCCTAGCTGCTCACATACGTACATTACACCATGAAGACCTCATCATTCTAATAAAATATATCTATACCCCACGACAAACCAGCGTAGCTGCACACATAAGCGTCCTACAGGCCTAAGGCAGCCAGAAACCAGTCTTCGTGTCCACCCATGAGAATTGCACACATTCAATTGATATCAATAACTCCACACCTGATGCTAGGATGCAACTACCATCAGGTAATTACATCAGCTGCACACATACCTGGTACACCCAAGCACCCTACAACACCCTACTCTCTCAAGTGACCTGGACTACGGTCCGTGAGGGCGTTCAACCTACCAGCTCTTTGAGGTCATACCAATGATATATAGAGCACTATATAAATGCCAAATAACACAACATGAAATGCATAACATGCCTGTTCTGGAAAGGGGACTGAGGAGACCATGGATAGTTATGAAAGTCCATTGATTATGGTTGTTGTGGTATGCTAGAGAAAAGTATTTGGGACACAAAATTGTTTCTGTGCTTTTTACTTTTTCTCTTGTATACCATTGCTCATTACTTCCATTAGTATAGTACAACATGCAAATTAAAATGTTGGATAATCTTATTGAGTCAAACTACTTTATTGAAACATTTAAACTAAATGGACTCTATAAGCTTATTTTTTTAACTTCAATTTTTGAACTGTGAAAGGTGGTTCCTAAGGAACCTTTTTTTGTGTTTTTCATTTTGTGTTTTTTTATTTAATTTTTTTGCAGGAGAGGTTAGGTGTAAGGTAAGGTGGGTGGAAATAAGGGGACGGACACCGACCACAGATAAAAAGAGGCAGGTAAACAGGGGAAGATGTCAGGTGTGCATTAATTTTAAGGTAGGGGGCAGTGTTGATTACAACCTCGAAAGCACTTCGAATTTGCACCCCTCTGCAGAGTGGTGTGTTGCAGTATATACTCAGTACTGTTGTTTTGGAACGATATGGATCAGCAGCTTCTTTTATGGCTTGCAAGGTAGATGGTGGGATTTTCTGCCCCACACGAGTAGCCCGTGCGGTGGTAGTATTGGTTGAGGATGATGAGGCAGAGGAAGACAGCCTAATACTTTCTGAGAAAGCAACAGCAACAGCCTTTCTCAGAGCATGCCAGTGTTTCGAAGTAGTGTGGCGGCAAATGGAGGTGGTCCCGTAGGAGTACTGGCCAGGTTATTCGTGACTGAGGTGCATTTCACCTGTGTAGCCTTAGCCTTTGGTACTCCCCCAATGATGGTAAAGACCTGCACACCCATGATTGCTTCTGGGTGCTAGTGGTAGCCATTTCCTCTACTTTAGAGGACTCTCTTGATTATTTTATGCATGGTTGTGCTTCTTCCGTTGTGTAGGCCCTCTAGCTGGTGGTGGTGGTGGTGGTGATGGCTCCTGGGGAGAAGGGATAGCAATATCCAAGGCCATTTGTGAAGATAAATAGCAGTTCTGCCAATATTCTTCAAAAGATGTGCTTTCTCCAGGATTGCAGATGGAGAAGAATAAGTCTAGGAGCTGTGTAATGGTAAATTTTCACTTTAAAACTTCAGAGATCAGCTAAAAATAGAGTTCCGAGCTGTTCGCGAAGCACAGACTTATTTGCAGACACGTCATCATGCCGTGCCCACCCATGTGGTCACTTGACACTGTCCCGAAACTCTGCAGTGACGACAGATGTTCACGAACATCGGCAAACACAAAAACAGTGGGAAAAGTTGCAAAATCTGAAGTGTTAAAAATGTTGCTAAGAGGAGAGGAATGCCACAGTTTTAAGTTAAAACTTTGTAGATTGTTTGAAAGCTCTGCTATAATTGCGGTAAGTATTATATTAGGAAGTTGTTGCAAATTAGGTTGCAATTTTAACAACCCATGAAATTCATTGAAATGACTTTGTTAAAGGGACGTTATGGTTAAGTTGCACTAACACAAACCCATGAAATTCAATAACATTTTTTTTGTTAAAGTGACGCTAGGGTTACAAATAAAACTGAAAAACCCTTGCAATTCACCAGTTATGGTGAGCTGAGCAACCTAATGCATGCCAACACCGTTAACTGCTAAAACTAACACCCAGGACATCAAAGGTGACATCACACATGTAATTGATGACATCACTGATGACATCACATATCTAGGCCACTTGTTTTTGTTCACTGACATATCTAGACCTGGTGGTTTTCTTCACTGACAGTAAGAATTTTAAAATTGAAAAGATGCTTTATATCTATACATTAGCCTTGCCCTATGTTGTTAAAGTACTTTCCTTAACTGGTGAATTTCAAGGGTTTTTCGTTTTTTCTTGTGACCATAACATTTAACATTGAATTTCATGCATTTTTGTTAGTGCAAGTTATCCATAACATCCCTTTAACATGAAATTGCATATATACACAGGCAAAGACAATTGTTTAGAAAGGCAAGTACTATTATAAGACATAAACACAATAGAAAAGCCAACACAATACTTATGGTAAGTAAACCAAATTATAAAGCACATTTAGAACAGCAGTATACACTTCAAGGTGAGTAAAACCTAGAAAGGCAGAATGCTATTCAATGGCAATAAAAACACATTAGTAGACTTTTAGAATGACGGTATGTAATTCAAGCCAATAAGACCGTTTTGATAGTAAACTATGTTACTTATTCACTTTCAAGAATAATATGGTTATACCAACTCTGTAATAGGTAGGCACCTTACAATGCTAAGTAACTTATTCCATTTCAGGACTAATACAGTTACCCTACCACAATAGTATGTATTTACTTTGCAACACATGCAACTTATTCTGTTTCGGCATTATGCAGTTTAACTAATATTACTTTTGAGAATAGTGTATCCCAATTCAAAGGTAAGCAATAACTTGTGAAGTACGTTTCACAATGGCAGTATGTACTTCAAAGATAAATAAGAACTCAGGATTACCCTTCAGGGACTTCATAGAAGGCGCCCTAGATGTGTTCCAGTGTTAGGCATAGGCGAACGGTATGGATAAACTCGCAACTACATGAATCACTACCTTATCCACAAAGGAGTATTGTATTTGGTTATTGATATAGCACTCTTTCCCCACTTGTGTGGCCTCAATGCCCTTTTTTTCCTTTGTTGGAACTCCCTTGGTGACCGTAGTCATTGTGGTTGGACATTCTAGGGAGTTTAGCTTAGGATAGGCATGTGTGCATGTTGCCGTTAAGACTTGGGGGGCTGTCAAGGCTCGACTAAGCAGCCCAAGAAAGGTCAGACACATGGGTTGGTGCTGTTGAGGCTTCGGGATAGATTGTTATTGTTGAGAGAGTCTATGTGAGGCCAGCTCTACTGGAGTCCCTTCCGGCGGCGGTCGCTGTATGCTAATGGCAGGGGTGTTGAGGTACATCAGGTGTTTCAGTCTGAACGGCTATGTGTGAACTAGACCGGATGTGCTTGCCCATTTCTGTATTCAATGGTGCATGGGTGCTTGGCCGTGCTTGCGGCCTGTGTCCACACTAGTGGTGTGAAGATATACATACCATAGGCTGAGAGATTGCTCAGATGGGGCTGAATCGGCCCCTAGGGGACCCTCGCGTATGGAAACAAGGCACAATCACCACACACAAACTGATACGACAGACATGAGGTTGTATTCCCTAAAGCAAGGGTTTATTGCAAAGCAAATAGTCTCAGTTGGCTAACTGGGTCCCACGCCCCGCAACGTGTGTTTCCAGACCCCGGGGGATGCAAGAGAGTGAGAACAGTTACATATATACAAAGCAAGCATCTTACAATCAGTGGTGACACATTCAATACCGCCCATAATGTATTTCCTTTGAATTGGGTTCAATGATTGACAATTGTGACGAGTATGACACCTTCAGACATTTATTTAGCAACAGTTTGCAATTTCATGAGCCTGCAGACACAATTCTCTGTTTTAAGAAAACACTGCATCTGTTCTCTGCAAGCAAGCCTCGTGCAGGAGAGAGACACATTCCAGGCCTCGCTATCTCCTAGTTTCTATTCATGTACTGGGGGTCAACTCACTCTCCAGGGCTCTACAGGGCTCAGGGAAAGGGGGGCCGTAAAGGAGAGCATAATTCAAGCCATTAAATGTTCGTTTTTAACATTTCTACTGTATTAGAGAGACTAGCTGGCACCTGTGTAATGATTAAATGCCTCGCTGCTTACTTCCAAGGACTTGTGAGGGAGGAGACTGGGCATTTCTGTCTGGGTCGCTGCGTTATGTTTCAACAAGTCTCTCGCGGCCTTGCTCTTATGCATGAACAATAATGTACTAGTGGAGCAGAATAAGTTTTCAGCAAAGCAGTGTTAACAGAAGGCAAGAGGCAAAGGTTAGAAAACAAAATGGCGATTTCAATCACATCAAAATGGCAGCACTTTAGTCAAGCTTATGGCTATGTATTTCTAATACTAAACACATGAGGCGGTTGGTCTTCGGCCAACAGAATACATTGCCTCTATCAATGAGGGGTGTCTGGTTTTTCTGGACTGACAGGGTGATATATGTCCAGGTCTCTAATTGAGACTTCTGTGCTAATGGGCCTAGCTTTAATACTGTAGCAGGTATCTGCATACATTAAATAGCAATGAAGCTACATCTAGATTTGAAGAATCCTGTATAGTGGGAGAAAGGCATATGTTTCACAGTGCAGTAAGTTTAGGCATCTGGTAAACAAAGACAGAGGTTACGCATAGATCCAAGAAGCCTGTAAAGTGGGAGAGAGGCCTATGTATCACAATACAGTAGGTTTCGTCATAATGTAAACAAAGATGGAGGCTATATCTATATTTGGGAATCATGTATAGTGTGCAGGGGGTCTAGGTCTCCGAATGCAATAGGTCTCATCGCATAATAAACAATGGAGGAGGCTACACTAGATTGAAGTATACTTCATGGTAATGGTGGGGGCAGTAGGCCTCAAAGTGCTGTAGTATTCAGCCTATAGTACAGTAGGTTTCTGTAATGTAGCAGACGTTTATGTTTTTTTTGTACCTAGATTTGGTAATGCCTTTGTAGTGGGAGATTCTAAGAGATTCAGTGCTTCATTGAATGAGCGATGCAGGTTAACAGCGGCAGTGAATTACTTAGTGATGGGTGTCAGCTACCCTGGGCTACTTATTTCATTGTTATTCATCTTTCATGTGGGCCGACGGGCGGGGGTACGGTGAGAATATTGTGAGTGGTAAAGGGTGCCAAAGCAAAAACTGCTAGCTTAACTGAAGTGATTGTTCACTGGGTGTGTTTTTGTTGGTGGGGTGATAGTGGATCAGGTGTGCCACAACATAAGCTGCTGTTTTACCAGGAGTACTGGCTGGGAGTGTTGCTGAGCAATGTGTTTTGGTGTGTCCGTTGAAACAGATGCGAGAGTTGCTGGCCCCTGAGTTGTGGTGGATGCGGGGGTGTTTATTAGTGGTGTATTCATGGTGAGCAGTGGATTAGGAGAGTAGTGGGTTGGGTTTCAAGGGATTTCCTGAATTTCAGTTGGTTTTCCATGTTGCGAATGTGTAATGCAAGGGAATTCCAGTTGATTCCAGATGATTGGTGCTTGGAGGGAAAGAGAGTACCCGCCAAGTCTAATGGGTCTGTGGGGTGCGATCACTAGGTGAAATGTAGTGCGAGATCTGAGGTTCCACAAAGGTTGGTAGGGGACAATTTTGTCTTGGAGGAATTCAGGGCCGATGTTGTGGACTGCGTGATGGGTGATGCACATGGCTTTGAATGTGATGCGTTGAGCAATAGGGAGCCAGTGCAGCACTCTCAGGGTAGGGATGATGTGTTCTGTGGTGGGCAGGTTGATGAGCAGGCATTCTGTGTTGTTCATAGGGATAGGTGGAAGAGAAAATCAGGAGTGGCATGGGTTAAGGCTCTGAGAACCCAGAGTATGTCATCAGGGAAACCCCATCATCCAATCACAGCCAAGAGAACTTCCTGCTTCCCCCAACATGGACAAAGGTTCCCAGCACAAAGTAAGCAGCACGGTCTAGTCTCTGTGCGTGGTTGCCTATATAAACTACGCTCAGGGATCGACACACGCTTCATGTGAATTCTGTATCACACGCTTACACGGACCTCTCTACGCTTACCTGCAGTCCCGTGACAACTTCTCCGCTTACCTGCAGTCCCGTGTGGACTTCTCCGCTTACCAGCATTCCCGCGAGGACTTTGCGGCCGTCGGCTTGAGATGGAATGAGAACCGATAAGAATTCATCTCTGGAGTTGCTCGCCTTCGTCCCACAGCCTCCACAGCATAATAGCACCTGAAAAGGAAAACAAGAACAGGTGATTAAGACCGGCTAGTGTCGGAACTTTACTTCGTCTTCTGCAGTGCGTTAAGATATCGCTCTGAGGCCACACACAGACACTCACCTCCGGAGTGCGGTCTTCATCTGGAACCGCTGCTGGTCCTGCCTCTTGCTCCTTTTTTTCCATCCAGTACCTCAGCACCTCCCGGAGGAGAACTGGGAAGAGAAAGAGAAGACAAGGTTAGTCTCAGAAAACATTTGCTCACCATTTTCAGACTGCAAATCACGCAGCGCAAGGAACTCGGTGTAACCCAGTGAGGCAACTGGGGAATTGAATTTACCTGGTACCAGAACTTAGCTGCCAACTCCAAACCCAGTGAGTTAACTGGGTTACTGAACTTACATTTTTTTTTTTTATTTGTATATGATTCTACTACAAATGTAATAGAGCCTTTACAAAATTTTAAATAACAAACAAACATTACATTATATGTCTTAAAACATGTAAAAAACAACATTACATATAAAAACACATGAAAACATATCCAAGAAATGTGGACTCGCCAGAACCAACTGAATATAGCATTACATGAGAGAAAATAGGAATGTTATTCCTCTTTGCATCGTAAAGTGGAGAAAAACAAGTACATTATCATTTTAATAATTCATTCTACCTCTCAGTTTGCATCCCAATTATACATATCGTCAGATTACTGTAATTGTTGAGTTCTTTCTCTATTGCTTTGCAAAATCTCCCTAGAGCATAAATAAGCGGTTTATGATTTCCTTGCATCATACGAGCCCATAGGAATGGTAAACAATCAGTAAAATTGATATTGACAAAGTCCATAACAGTTCTAAGATCTTTAAAATGCGGACAGTATAAAATCAAATGTTTTAGCGTTTCCACCTGTTCATTACATACGGGAAATCTACAACTCTTATTCGTTTTGTACAACGTATTACTAGTCCAGGACGTAATTCTGTCTTTCGTATAAAATAAATTAAATTTAAACCGAAGGAATACCTTGCGTATATGATTACACGGAAATATCATAATGTAGTCATATCTGGGTAAACGCTTTTTTGTGAACAAATGATATTCTTTAAACGATTTATAAGATCCTATCTGATCAATAGTGTTAGACCAATCCTTTTCAAATATTTTTTTTTTAGCATAGGCAGATCGATTATGGACGTCCTCCACTGTTATGTTAGCATCATTCAGTATAGTATGTATCCTTGTCAAATATCGGACCATGTCAGTCGTTGGCCTTTTATCGATTGATTGTTTCATATCAATATATAGTGAATTTGGTTTAGGATACATAATCTTTGCATAATTCGTCAGGAGTCGCCATCCCCAACGAGTAGATAAAGCTATGATACCTAACTCATGCCTTAGCACTACATTGGGTAGTGACAGTGGTAGGGACATTGCTCTCTTCAGAGCTGACCCTTGAAATTGGTCCAGTGTCACTCCCATTTCACACAGACAAATGTCTAATGAATAGAGCATCACAGTTTCGATTTTCAATGTGAGGAATTCAATCAGTGGAGTTAGTGAAAATTTGCAAAATTTGGAGTATATGATTTTTAGCTGTGAAGTTAGTGGACGGATCTTCGTATTAAGTAATTCAGTCTATTTTTTGATGGAATTTTTCCCTGCTAGATAGTATGCTAAATAAATGGTGTCGATATTTAGGGGTATGATGGTTTTCATGATGTACCATTGAGCTTTCCCAGTTCTTTTCAGGACACCAAAATTCATTACAGCGGTTTTTGTTGGATTCGGGGATACATTATGCCTAATGGCGAAGTCTTCAAATAAGCGTAACTTAGTTTGTAAACCCCCGGGAGTAGGATCGAAGAGAATAATGTCATCTGCAAAGGCAAGCCAATTTAGTTTCAAGAGCCCCGTCCTTACAGAGAACAAACACTTCTCATCCCATCTTTTGTCCAAATCAGCTAGATATAAATGGAAGAACGTGGCTGCCAGATTACAGCCTTGTTTTAGGCCTACTTCCGTGGCTATTGGATTAGTAGTGCGGCCGTCTGATGTAAGTTTAATTTTATAGGATGTGTTAGAGTATAGAGCTCTAAACCAGTAAATTTGCAATAACGGTGTATCCCATTTCTTTAGTTTGAGCCATAATAAGTTCCTGATTACTGTATCAAAAGCGGAAGACATATCAATGAGTGCAATGTAAACCGGATTTGCACATTTTTGCTTAGCTCCAGCAATGGTAAAAGCCATTATCATTGCGTTCAAGGAGGTCCCCATCCCTTTCCTAAAGCCCGTTTGGCATTTGGAGTATAATTGGTGTGATTCAATACATTTTTCCAAATCATGGAGGAGAAGTCTTGCAAATAATTTTGCTTCCGTGTCAATTAAGGCGATCGGCCGATAATTCTGGGGCAAAGAGGGATCCCCTTTTTTAAAGATCGGAATGATGTTGGCCGAGAGCCAAGATCTTGGGATATTTCCTGTATTGTGAATAGCCTGGAATTTGGATTGTAAAATTATTGCCCATAGGTCTGGATCTGCTTTATACAAACAGGGGGGAAAACCATCTGGGCCAGCAGACTTGGAGTAGTTGAGTTTGGAAATGGCCCATTTTACATCATCTATGGGCCAAGTTATTTGTTGGAGATCTTGGTATCTCGGCATAGTGATGTGTGTGTTTCTAAACTGATCTGGCATTCGAAATTTCTGAGAAATGTAGGAGTGCCATATGGGCTCCGATATGACATTGGTTTGTGAGAGGGAAACTAGCTTCTGATGGCTCTTGATGGTTCGCCAAATCGTGCCTGTATCATGGTTGGTGATGGCCCTAATAAGATTGCAATTAATTTCATTGTATCTTTGGATTTTTATGTGTTTTAGATTTTGTTTATATGTCGCCATAATACGGCTCTGCTGTTGCTGGTATCTTTCACATGATGTATATTTGTTTTTGCTTAAGGCTCTCAGGGCTTTGTTTTTTTCTAGTTTGTGGTTTTTGCAGAGTGGATCAAACATATGCCGATGTGTAATAGGCATTCTCCTAATTTTACTAAAGTGTAGTAGAGCCATCTGAATTATTTCGGCGTAGATTGAATCTAAGCTGCTAATAGAGAATTTCCTTGAGATGGGGTAATTCGTGATCGCCACTGTTATATATTCGACAAATTGTCTGCAAAGGGTACGGCTCCATCTCATGGACAAATTAGGGCGATCGATTTCACAAAGTGGGATTGAATGATCAGGTGCACCAATGGAAACATTGATATTTAGTTTCCCCAAAATTTGAGCATGATCGCCATGGGGCATAGGAATAATCCTTAGCGGGACCGCTATGGATAGTAATTTATGGGTTATAAATAGAAAGTCAATTGTGGAGGATTTGGTATCTCTAGACCATGTAGTCCAGGTAGATGTCTGTTCGGGAATAATAAGCTCGAGATCCCAGTCTCTCAAAAAGCACCTCCATTTAGTGCCTCTGCTCTTGGATAAAGTGCTACCAATAGAGCTTCCACGCTTGGTGGTCGTCCTGCAGTCACAGTTAAAATCACCTCCAAAGATGATTTCTGTGTTCATGTATTCATTGGTGATATATTCCAAGCAGTTCTCCACCTGGTCTAACATCGCATCAATAGATACGTTCACTGGGTTCCAATAGATAGAAATTACAATTATTTGTTGATGCTGCTTAAGGTTAGTCTGTAAGAGTAATGCACACAGGTTATTTGTTTACCACACCATGTTGGAGGTAAACCCTAAAGCATTGTCCACAGCAATCAGAATGCCTCCAGAAGGAAGGCCAACTGGGGATTGAATGGCCGGGATACAATGTGTGGTATAATTAGGCAATATAAATACATTTGTTTTCATAGTTTCTTGGATCATTATGATAGATGGTCGCTGATGGTCATCTAGCCTCGTATGCCATTTCAAAAGGTTCTGATAACCACATGAATTCCAAGATAGAACCGTTAAAAACGTTGTGGATGACGGCTACGATCTAGGCAGAGAATCATTGGATTTGAGAATGGAATTCAGCATTGGGGCCAGCCACGGTAAGCCCTGGGCAGTGCCCACTTTGCTTAGCAGTTCATTAATAGTTCCATTTTCATCTCCCTTGATTGTGGGTAGCAAGTTGGCATGCGGATCCAAGGTGGAAATCGATGGGCAATTATATTGCACAAATTTCGAAGCCTCTTGTTCATTTTCCAATGAGGTTAGAATCAAGCCTTCTTCTTTTATGTCTTCCCTATTAAACCATAAGTATTTCAGTACTGCTTCTGAGGATAGGCGACATACTGCACGGTAATTATTTTCAGTAAATAATGAAACAGTTAGTATGTCCTCTGATTTAAACATCCTTAATTGTGGAATCCGACTAAATAATGCTAAAAGAAAAGAGCGATTAATACGGTTGCTCCCAAGCAGATCGCGCTTTCCTTCAAAACCTACCAAATGCTGTTTTTCTGTGATGGTTTGCGGAGTCACCTTCGTCTGTTGGTCGCTCGTTTTAGCTTAAAATTCAAGCTGGTTGTCAGCAGAAGTAACAGATTTATAAACATTATTTGAGTTTAGATTAATTTCTTGATTTTCTAGGGGACTTTTGTTCGATCTTTCATAGAGTTCCTTTCTTAAGATATCTAAGATATCATGATGGGAGAGCAACAATGATGGTTGTGATTCCAAAGCTGCTCTGTGTTGGGAGGGGCCATGTAACATAGTGCCATTGGCTTCCATCACTGATGGTACATTCTGTTGCTCTAAAGTAGTTCTTAGTAGGAAGGGAGAATCTATTACAGGTCGAGTTGAGATCGCAGTTGTTTTACCTTGTCCATTAATAACTATCCCTGGTCCCACCAATATGGGGAGGTCGATTTTAGTGCTATTGGCGGGAAGACCATAGGTCGTGGATAATTTGTTAAGAGCCAAGGTTGGTGGAGTCTTGCCAATCACATTCTTGTTCTTCCAGTGTGAGGGAAATGAATGATCACCTGACGAGATAGAGGCAGGGGAACAATTGGCTTGGTCAATTATCAAGAAGTCTGGACCAATGTGATTACAAAGCTCCGCCGCTCCCTTACTCATAGAACAGGTTTCACTATAGGTTTTGATCATTGGGTTGGGGGGGCTCCCATTAGATGCGGTGTCCTCCTGACGCATTGTACGCGTTCTGCCACATATTGGGAAATAATTAACTAAGGTCGTTTTGGTACTAGACAATTTAGGAATATTTTCTACGGTGGAGAGGTTTACCCCTTCCGTTACATTCTTGGGTGGCACATGATTATTATTTTTTGTATTATTTTTCCGTTTAGATATTCGTGACGATTGAATAATCTCATTGGAGTCAGCCATAGATACTATCGTAACAGAATTCGTGGCACTGGACTCCTTCAAAGGAATTAATTTACTGGGAGATGTTTGAGTTGCTAATGTATGTATGGCGGTTTCAGCTGTTTCGCATGAGGGATTGATGGATAAAAGTAAGGCCTCTTGGCTTTCTTTAGAAAGTTGTTGAACGTCGATGTGGTCTATATCTATGATTTCCTCTGAAGTTATGCAGGCAGGTTGAGCCACTATGTTACTTTGCAAGTTCAAGTCTACAGCCACTGTGATCTTTGATCTTTTAGCATGCCTTTTGAGAGCTCTTTGTTGTAGTTTTTTGGCTCTCCGAGACATGAAGCTAGTAGGCTTTCTCTCAGGGACTTGTTCAGGAACCTCGTTAGACATTTGATCTAATGCATTAAGAAGTTGAGTTGGGCTGTCTGCGCCATTTGGAAGCATGGATTATCTTAAAGTGAAGAGCGTCATGATCTCATTCAGTCTTCCTGTGACTTCTTTTAGCTCTACTTGAGTATTTTTGCAAGTGCATGATGCTGATATTGGTGAAGCTATCATAGCAGTTTGGCGGGGTGTGGAGGATGGTTCGAGACAGCACTGGGACTCTTGATTTTTCATAGTTAGGTTGCTCTCCTTTGAGACCATGGAAATTGGAACCGCATTGAGTTTTTTTAGGGTTTCAGCAGCCATAATGAAACCCTCAATGCGGTCCATCTTTGAAGACATGTGTATAAGCAGGGTTTTGATCTCCTTTAGGTCAAGGTGGGTCAGGCCATGACCTTTGTCGAGGAGGTCCAAAATCCGTATCATAACAGGAAAGGAGCCCGGAGAGTAGTGACTTGGGCTGTCCTCTGGAGAAGGTGAGTGGTGAGCAATTTCAGTGGGGATCCCCCCAAGTTCTAATTGTGAAATGGTTTGTGGTGAGGAACACTTGTTATTCATATCTTCCTCCATCTCAATACTCATATGCAAGTTATTTTTGGGATCGGTAGGTAAATGTGAGCGAAAGGACATACGTTTTTTTACTGAATTCAATACAATTGGAGTCAGAGTGCCGATGGATCGGAAAACCGCCCGGTCAAGTGCCTCCATCTTCTCCATTGTAGCATCAAATTGCCTTTTGTCTGATTCATAGGCCAACGGAGAGTCGGAACAACTTCTAAAGTCATCAATGGCCTTTCGCACCTCGGGGCTAATAGAAGGGCCGGGGGAGGAAGGCATTAAGGGTTCCGTGCATAAGGTATGCTTAATAGCAAGTGGAGATCCCTGCGTGTGAATTTGTGCACTCTGAGGGACCAAAGGGGACAGAATTAAGCTTGCCTTATCAGATATCATGTCCTGGGAATCTGAGGCTGCTGGTTCGAGATAAGCAGAATTCCCCGGACAAACCAACGAGTCGATTTTCCTGACGGAAAGCGGAAAAGGAGTAATTATATTGCCTTTTTGACTTCGAAGGCCATTCGCCATATTTACAGTGCAGGAAGACAATAATGTTAGCCTTTCATATGTTAATAGAATGTGCGTGACAAAACCCAATTAGCCCCGAAGCGTTACAGACTTACTTTCTTTGTTGGTGTCGTTTGCCCTGGTTATGTTAATGACGCTTTGAGGATGTAAACAATCTTGGTGTCTCTTGTTTACTTAATATAGGAAGTGTAAGGTAGGGGGCCACCAGCTGCCAGCTAACAGCTAACAGCAAACAGCGCTACTTAGAGCACGTACTTCGATGCGCGCGCGCACATGCGCGCGCGAGTCAGTCTAAGTAGGCTTCTGGGTAAAGGGGCGGAGCCACCTAAATAAATGCAGATATAAACAGTATTACTAGCTTATATAGGAATATAAAACATATACATTCAATACTGTTAATGTCCTTTACAATTTTAGCAGAGTAATACCATGAAAGTCCAAAAGAGGGAACGTTGGGTGTCGTAGTTCTTGTTTGAGAAGCGTTTCCTCACAGCAAACAGCGCTACTTAGAGCGCGTACTTCGATGCGCGCGCGCAGATGCGCGCGTGAGTCAGTCTAAGTAGGCTTCTGGGTAAAGGGGCGGAGCCACCATGAAAGTCCAAAAGAGGGAACGTTGGGTGTCGTAGTTCTTGTTTGAGAAGTGTTTCCTCACAGCAAACATCGCTACTTAGAGCGCGTACCTCGATGCGCGCTCGCAGATGCGCGCGCGAGTCAGTCTAAGTAGGCTTCTGGGTAAAGGGGCGGAGCCACCTAAATAAATGCAGGTATAAACAGTATTACTAGCTTATATAGGAATATAAAACATAAACATTCAATACTGTTAATGTCCTTTACAATTTTAGCAGAGTAATACCATGAAAGTCCAAAAGAGGGAACGTTGGGTGTCCTAGTTCTTGTTTGAGAAGCGTTTCCTCACAGCAAACAGCGCTACTTAGAGCGCGTACTTCGATGCGCGCGTGAGTCAGTCTAAGTAGGCTTCTGGGTAAAGGGGCGGAGCCACCATGAAAGTCCAAAAGAGGGAACGTTGGGTGTCGTAGTTCTTGTTTGAGAAGCGTTTCCTCACAGCAAACATCGCTACTTAGAGCGCGTACCTCGATGCGCGCTCGCAGATGCGCACGCGAGTCAGTCTAAGTAGGCTTCTGGGTAAAGGGGCGGAGCCACCTAAATAAATGCAGATATAAACAGTATTACTAGCTTATATAGGAATATAAAACATATACATTCAATACTGTTAATGTCCTTTACAATTTTAGCAGAGTAATACCATGTAAGTCCAAAAGAGGGAACGTTGGGTGTCGTAGTTCTTGTTTGAGAAGCGTTTCCTCACAGCAAACAGCGCTACTTAGAGCGCGTACTTCGATGCGCGCGCGCAGATGCGCGCGTGAGTCAGTCTAAGTAGGCTTCTGGGTAAAGGGGCGGAGCCACCATGAAAGTCCAAAAGAGGGAACGTTGGGTGTCGTAGTTCTTGTTTGAGAAGCGTTTCCTCACAGCAAACATCGCTACTTAGAGCGCGTACCTCGATGCGCGCTCGCAGATGCGCACGCGATTCAGTCTAAGTAGGCTTCTGGGTAAAGGGGCGGCGCCACCTTGGAAGCCAAGATGTTCCCAGTGAGTTCCAAAGCGGGGGCAGTCAAACCGGGAACCAGATAGCTTTTTGTAAACAGTCTGTAAAACCCGCATGTGTACCTTTTCACTGGTATCCAGAGAGCACTGCGCGATAGCAAGAGCCAGATCCCGTTCTTCCTGCAGATCTCGATGCAGCCGTGGGGGTCTAAAGAGAAAGTGAGAGATGGCAGATAGCCCAGTCCTGCATACAGTTGGCTGTATTTTTTTCCTGCAGTCAGAAAGGTCAGCAGTCTGAAAGTACTGCAGTGCCTCGTTAAAAGAGATAAGTGGTGCAGGACCTACAAGATCGTCTAAGGTACCTGACTGGAGAATCTCCACAGCTTCCCACTCCTCCTCAGCTTGAAGCACATCCTCGCATATGTCTTCTTTCTGCTTCAGCTCAGGCCCTATTGCCACAAACGTCTGCAAGAGCCCGTTCTGTTTCAAAACTGAGATAGGTATGCTTTTCACAGTCGGCACAGTGTCATGTGCATCCTCTGGGTGAGCGGACTCTAGGTTGCAGTTCATGCCCTGCTGATGCCAGGAATCAGGACTTAACATTGGCACAAGGAAATCTACCAGGGAGGCAACTGGTCCCGAACTGTAACTGAACTAATACATACCTGAACATTAGCCGTTATAAGCGGCCATCTCCAGCAGCACCCTCTGGTCCCCAAACATTGCGCCCCTGCAAGAGCAGGATGGAGAGTTAGGCCAGTTAAACAGAAAGATGAGTCATCCCCTGGTTGGGCTCTGGTTAGAGGGGACTAGGTAGAAGGGTGGGGTTTTGGACTACTCACCTCCTCTCCTCTAAAACATTACCTTTCTTGGCAGATAGTCCTTCCAACAGTAGTGGGCAAGAAGGATTCAAGAGAAGGGCCGGTGGACTCCATCGCACCTGTGGAGGCTCAGGTAAGCGCGACATTACCCTGGAGGAGGGGTCCTACTTTTCATCTCTCTCTATGATATTCACCATCCAAATTAATCTTGTCTCTTTGTCTTTCAGGAGGGCCATCTCACCCTTGGTTTACAATCTCCTTTCTTGCAACTAGGTACACTTCAGCCCGTCTTTGTCAGAACACTGCCCTTTAGTGAAACCACAGCCTTCAACGTAACCCTATGCAGCTATCGCCAACTCCCACTTCCAGTTAACCACTTGCAGAATTCCAGTATTGCCAAAGGTCAAGCCTAGCAAAGCTTCACCCTAGCCAGAAGCCCAGCCCCCTTTGGTCTCCCTTCATTTCAAACCCTTCATTCATCTCCACCTCCTCTATATGATTCTGTGCATTTTCTTTAATATTTCCCAGCCTTTAACCCAGCTTTTTTCATGATGTCACCTCTGACCACATCACAAGGCAGAACTTTGCAGCACTCTTCTCTCCCTTTGTGACCTTTTGGTGACTTCTTTCTTTTTTTGTCATTTTTAGGGTGCTGGCCTTTCTTGGTCCTCCTTCTTCTGCTGTCCTGGGAGGAAGAGGTATTGGTTTGATTTTTGTCTTTGTCCAGAACCATTTGTGTAGCCCCCACCCCCACACACTCCCCATGGCTGCAAAAGTGTCTGTGAAGTCAGGAAACAAGAGAGTAGTCCAAAGGTTTGCAATCATTTGTCTTCTGGCATGCCTGCCTGGACCAGTCCTAACTGGGAGGGCTGGGACCAAAGTTTGAGTGTAGCATGTGTGTTGAATCCTGGATAAATGGCCTCTATCGGGAAGCTGAAGATAAGTTGACCACTGGATCTGAAAGAAGAAAAAATATGGCTGTATCTGATTGCAGCCACTGGAGATGCCTGCTGTGTATCTACTGCCTGTGCTGACCCCTTGTTCTATGCAACAGAGGAGTCATGACAATGATGATTCTGACCCTTTGGCTGATGGGACCAATTCAAGCTATCCCAAAATGAGCTGTGACCTTTCTGGGCTGCAAACCACCATTACCCTTGCACCTCAAGGCTGAGTGATGTGCAATGTCCTCTCGTGAACGAATCTCACTGAAACTTTGGTGGACTTCTATTGGACCACCAGAAGCAATAGCAATATTCCACTCCTCTTGATGTCCCCTCACCAGAGTGCTGGACTGAGACAGCAAGGCAAATCGATCAGACGATGACCTTTACACATCTGGTATCTTGAAAAGGGTGCCAAATCCACAGAGCCACGAGAAGCACTGAAAAATCCTTTTTGGGAGCCTTTTCTGTCAACTACTGCTGCATCTTTCCAACCAGTGTCTTTTCTTTTGACGCCAAATCCAAGAATCCAGAGACCGGGTCTGGTGCTGCTATATCATGAAGACGTCAATCTGCAAGTTCTTCTTCACTGCTCCGGTACTTTGTGGCTGAGGGTAATAATTACATAAAGATTTTTGACCTCAAAGTCCTCATCCCATCAAAATGCACCTCGCAGAGATCGGGACCAACGCCAAAGTGGTTCACCCCCAATATCAAGCCACTCAAAACTCGGAAGCACTGTCTGGAACAGGGCTGGAGAGCTGACCCTTCAGCCCAAAACAAAACTGCCCTAGCAAAGACAACCAGAATTTACAGATCGGAAATCAGAAAAAGCAAGAAATCATTCTATGGGAACCAATCCAAAATGCTTGCAACCCAAGTAAGGAACTACATAAAATCATAGCAGAATTCAAATCTCCCTCATGCTCCCGCCTGTTCATTCCAACCTCCCAAGCCTTATGCAACACCCTCTCACTCCACTTCTATAATGCCGCCAACGAAAGAAACAACACCATCATCGTCAAACTAAAAATCCTACCACCACCGCCCATTCGCCCGCAGCACGCCACCCAACCCCCCTACAATCACAACCTTCTTTTGACTCCTTCTTGCCCATCACACTCCAAGAATTCCTCTTGCTGGTAGCAGCCAGTCATCCGTCAGGCCCCCTTGGAAGACCCATGCCCACCATCAATGCTCAAAAAATACTAACCTCCACCTGTGCAGGTAACGTCTCACACACAATCCTTAATCACTCATTCACATCAGGATCCTTCCCGAAAGCCCTAAATATATCCTACATCAAACCTATTCTCAATAAACCGACTCTTGACCCACTCCTCCCCCAAAACTACCAACCTATCTCCAACACGCGTTTCATCACAAAATTGACCGTGCAGCTTACAAACAGCTTGGCTATTTTGCCAAAGCCAACAACCTCCTAGACCCAGCACAATCAGAATCCTTCCTAGTCTCCATCTGGGATGACCTAAAAAGAACAGCTGATGCAGATGGCTGCATGGTCCTCATCCTCCTAGATCTCTCTGCAGCCTTTGACACCATTGATCACTTGATTCTATTAGTCAGACTATAAACACTAGGAATCAAAAGTACAGCCCTTTCGTGGATCTCCTCCTTTATCTCTAACCGGGTGCAAATCAAGCATCTTGACCAGTTCACATCCATATCACGTCCAGTTCATGAAGGTGTCCCCCAAGGAGCGTTCACCTCTGCGCTAGTTTTCAACTTCTACATACAACCCATTCCCGCAATCATCTGATCGTACAGTCTTACCTGCTACAACTATGCAGATGATATCCAGATCATCCTCAAAATCCCAAACTGGGAGGCTCTGGCAGCCCGAACATGTCATTGTGCCTCTTTCACATTGATCACTGGATGACAACCAACCACTTCATCCTCAACCCTGGTAAAAGCTGAAATTCTAGTCTGCAGGAAAACATCACTCATCCCCCAACCAATCCCATGGCCCAGTTCACCAGGATAAGGTCCGGCAGCCTCTAATGTGGTTAAAAACCTTGAATGCGTATTTGACTCAGATTTATCCCTCATCCAACACATCACCAACATATCCCAAACCTGTTTCTTTTACCTAGGTATCCTCAGGCAGATTTTCCCCTACCTCAATTATCCCCACCGTTTCACGGCCATCAACTCCATCATCCTTTCCCAACTCTTTCTGGGTTGTTCATAGCAATAGGTGGAAGAGAAAATCAAGAGTGCCATGGGTTAAAGCTCTGAGAACCCAGAGTATGTCATCAGGGAAACCCCATCATCCATTCACAGCCAAGAGAACTTCCTGCTTCCCCCAACATGGACAGAGGTGCTTGAAAGGACATGAAAGGCAACACTTAATCTTTATGGTACCAAAATGTTAATGAAGTAGGCTGAATTCGAAAATGTGAATGGGAGTTTGTCCTTTAGTGCAAGGGGGGTCATAATTTGATGAGCCATACAATGATAGATGAGAAAATGTGAATAACAGAAAGCTGAAACACTTATGTTTTTATATTGTTTTGCTAACACATGAATACAGCAAAACGTCTATTCTATACGTGAAATGAAATGCTAATGTAAAATGTGTTTTTAATGCATGTGTCTTATGATAAATGTTTTATTGTTTTTCGTATTTGTGCTGAACAAGTGACATAAGAGAGTTGACCATTTATTGCTGATGAGATTGAAAATATGAAGTGACTAGCTGTGAAAGAGTGTGGTAGTAGTTTCTATGGGATCCAATAAGTAAATGAGCATGATGGACAAAAGGTTCAGTGCTAAACAAGACCAAAATCCTGGGCAAGATAACATTTTGCAAACAGGCAGAGTCAGGCTATTTCTTCCTAGAAGGCCCATAAACTGGAGGAGCATTAATCCCTCCTGGGCTTACATTTCAAATGGTGGACCCTGATATCTGAAGCCAAGGGTTCTTATCACAGAAACACCAATATGGCAGCCTCCAACATGAGCAAACCCCTTCCACAGCAGTCAAACACTGTTAAAGTCTGACAGCAGACCCAGATTTATATAATAAGGTTCCACATAAAGTGGTCAGAATCCTCTGAACCCCCATATGTATGCCACCCCATGGGCAGTTTATCCCTTGACCGACTTCTCTCCCCTCTCATATGATGACCTACTATACACAGTTGTTTTCCTTAAAAATGACATATTTTTCTGATGACATCCAATTGGATGCCAGCTTTTAAAAGTCTCCAGTCTGGTCCTAACCACTCTTTTTAGGATAGTAATTGCCTCTCTCAGTTAGGGTAGATTCCCAGAAATGCACCAAATCAGGCTTATAAACCCAGCTTGAAAAAACCCACCCTCTACCCAGATGATGTAAACTTCCATCTATAGCAAGTCTCCGATTTATCCGCAAAGTTATCAAAAAGCTGCAAAGTTACCAGAAAGGTAGTTACTAATCAACAACTTACAAAAATCATGCTGGAAGGAGCACTATAACAGCTACCATCCAGGTGGTAAACAACACCCTACAGATTATTGATAATGCCTGCTGGTCCAACTCTCAACTGCATTTGACACTGGTCAACCGTCCCACACTGTTCACCCTCCTTGCTCACAAGATGGATGTCAATAGCACTTTCCTATAATTGTTCACGTTCTGCCTATCTGGTCCTCAGGTCCAAACGTTGCCCCCTCCATTTGCTCCCTTGTCATATTTAACCTCTACATGGAACTTTGGGGATGACCACAACTTCATGATACACCAGTATAAAATGTATATTACCTAAAGATCTAAGGCCCACAAGATATTGCTCACCATCACACAAACCATTCATACTGGGATGAAAAGTGTCTGCTTAACCCCACCAAGACCAAGACTACTCCTGGGCCACCATTGCAAGCAGGAACCAATGCAAAGTGGCTGACCAAAGTGTGCTTGGATGGGTTGAACCCACAACTCACCCCCTCTGCAATATCCCCCTACTTAATTGTGCATAGCAATCTACCCTTCCAACAAAACAAATAAAAGCTCACACAGATTAGTATCTGATTCCTCCAACTCCGTAAGATCAAGCCCTTCCTCCTGCCATAGGATTTCTGAATGGTGGTGCCAGCCTTAGGGATATCACATATCAAAAAATGTAGCACACTCATGCAGGGCTATGGCTGTGCATCTGGTCTCTCCCAAATGGCCAGACACAATGGCTTGCCTCATCACTGGATCTAAAACATGTGGTCACACCTTGCACAAATTACATGTGCTCCAGATCCCAGGATCTGGTTGAAAACTGTGTGTGTCATCTACAAGTTGAATGGCCTAACCGAATGACAAACTAACAACATGACGTGGAACATAGTTATCTTGCAGTAACACCAACTGCAGACTGGAAACTAGACTGGCTTGCAAGGAGAAAACTCTATGGAACGCCATCCCACTGGCAATCCATATTGTTCCAAGTCTCAATCAGTACAGGAAAGAAATGAAGGCCTGGGCCTTCCAACTACACCTTGCTGTAACCTAAAACTTGTGCACTACCTCATCCATGCATTGTACTTTGATAATTATTGCTAACTTTACTAAGTGAATTGTTCAGTTCTTGCTACCATCATTTTGCTCAGTGACATGTTCCATACTCTTACTACGACTACTAATACTACTACTACTACTACTACTACTAATAATAATAATAATAATAATAATAATAATAATAATAATAATAATAATAATAATAATAATAATAATAATAATAATAATTAATAATAATAGGCAGGCAATTGTCTCCTTTGTATGGCAACTCGAGGGGAACAACACTACCATGTAAAAAAGGGATAGGCTATTTTATTTTCTGAATGTTGTATCATATTCTTTGCCTGTAATGCCTAAATGTTGGGCTCTTTTTATTGGATCACTTAAAAAATTGGAAGTAATTTTGCTGTGATGTAATATGTCAAGACACAGTACCACCATTCTTCCCAAGCACAAAAACCCTTATTCTGTGGCCTTAGACTTAGCCATAATCATAGAATAATGTACTTTGCCCAAGTTAGGCACGTGTTCCGCGGTAAGATTATTTGGATCAAGTACATACAGCTGCTTGCTATGGAGTTTATAGTTTTGTGTACCTGATATCCTGCCAGTGATTTGACTTAGAACTCAAACACCTTAAAGGCATGCTAAATCCACCTGTTCAGGGCAATTATGACAGATGATCTACAGGTGACTCCACAAAGAAAGGGAAGCACCACTCCACACCATGTAGTTCTATAACACATGTGTTGGTTCAGAGAGGGGGCTATTGGGGCTTGCAGTTGCAAGCAAACCTTGCCCCCATGCTCCTACAATTCAGATTAGAATGCAAGACCCACCTCTTCAAGGAGTCTCTCCTTCTGAACACCAAGACCATCACGTCGCCCCTCACGCTATATGACTAGCTAGACGCTGCCCTCCTCCCTGCCACCGGGTACAGCTGTACCCCTCCTCTTTGCCCCTCTGTATAATACCCCCCGCTGTATATCTGTTGTCTTGTTACCTCTGAAAAGTACTCCGTTATACCTCTGTACTGTTTTATACCACAGTAAAGCACGCCATCATGTATCTATATTGTAGTATACCTATGTAAAGCGCTCTGTTGCTTCTCGAAGCTAGGTTTGTGCTCAAGAAATACAATAATAATAATCATAATGAGAAGAAGAAGAAGAAGAAGAAGAAGAAGAAGAAGAAGAAGAAGAAGAAGAAGAAGAAGAAGAAGAAGAAGAAGAAGAAGAGAAACTAGAAGAAGAAAAGAGAAAAAAAGGAAATTGTGAGACAAGGACAGTGCCCCAACTCCAAGGCTACCCGTAGAAGTCTCTGTCTAGCTACTCCCAACAGCCACATTCTGTTCCACACCTCACATCACCTGCTTTCACTCTATATGTTTCCTTTGCTCTCTCTAGCTCCTACAGGAAAGGTCTGTGAGGGGTTAGAAATGTTAATCAGCCAACTTTGTGAAGGTTTTTCAAAAGATGCCATTTTATAAACTGAAACGGTTGGATGAACACATCACTATCCCTACCCTGACAAGGAATTCCATGCCTAAAATAAACACTCTTATTATAATTGTTTTTTATAAGGCGCTTACTACCATAGCGGTTTCTAAGTGCAGACTCAGAATTTGAACCTGTCTTGCTCTGTATTGTCTTGCTACTTAAATGAGCATGGTGCCACTGAGCTATAGTACCCATGGCACCAAAAGGCTTCTGTCCCTCACACGTATACATACAATAACTCACCAAGGTAATATATTGTCATTCAAAAGCAACAAATATAACAGTTAAATTCACAATATGATAACTGTCTCTCCTTATAATCTGGGTGAATTCCCCTTCCCCAGATTCAAGCAGGATTCTGTTCAACTGTTCTAAAAGAATAAGGAAATCCTGTCTTGTAACAAAGTTACACCACAATTTTTCGTGTTTCCAAATTGATAACAAAAGTTCCAAGACTAATTGTTCAGCAAAAGTTTTTTTTTCTTCCACGTGTAATAGCAGGAACTCAAACAACCTTTCTTGCATGAACCAAGAACACTTCCTGAGTTCATCAGCATCAACATACCTTGTCTTTGTCAGGGCTGTTTTATAACAACACATTTGTTTTGAAAGACTTATATCTGCAGCAGTTTATATAACACGTTCTTTAACATTTAAAGTTTATTTACAATGATTTGTTAATACCACTTCAGAGCACTTCATCAGCTGACACCTGGTTTATTCCATGCCACGCCTACTACTTCAATTATACCTGGTTTACTCCCATGCCAGGCCTACTATTTCCAAGTTCTCTGTGTATATTTGTTCCCCTGCCCGAGCAGCATAAAGTGTGATCACAACCTTGAAACACTTGTCTATAGGTGCGTTATAAATTCCATTTCATCTCATAACTCTGACCTGGTATACTCCCCTGCCAGGTCAGTAAATTACAAACAAGTGCCTCTGTGGTTGAGATCAGCTTACAACTTTGAAATGATTCTTGTTTCACAACACCAGGTTTTAAGCCATTCTTCAGAGAAGACATGATTCACATTGGTGTTCTTTATTACATTTGTATGGCTTTAAAATCCTCTGCAAGTTATGCTGCTCTCCTTCTGAATAACCTTTACCAGAAGGACAGCCTTCTTGCCACACTAGTTTCCACACTTCTTCATCAACCAAACTCTGACAATGATACAGTCTTATGCTGTTTTTTCCTTGGCTTTGGCAATGTGGGTTTATACCAGCTTCTGTTAGGCAGTTCTTCAAATATGGTCAATAAGCTTTGCAAACTCCTGGACTTTCATTTAACCCCTTCTGACTTTGGCAATGTTTGTTGGGTTTAAATTGCTTTGCTTTAACTTTCTTTTGGCTTGAGTAATGAGAGTTTGCATTGGGTTTTGAAATTGTTGCCCCGTCTTGTTGCTGGTTTTTCAAAAAACTTAAAATTGCAGTCAATTGATGTTAATAAATAATGTTTTCTCTGTTTTCTACCATTTCAGTATTCAAACTTGCCTCCTTTAGTGTTTTCCTTTGTATGCAATTGTTTTCTGATGCTAAAGTACCTGCTCTGAGCACATGAATGGTCAAAGAGCGCTCCAGTGTCAAAATAATTATATTTTAAAATTGTTCTTTTATAATGTGCATAATACTGGGAACCAGTTTCTTAGCTTGAGCCCCGGGTTCTAACCTGTGTTGCTATGCGCTGTTTTGCTTCCAAAATAAACATGTTGCCCCTGAGCTATCCTCCCGGCCTGGGTGAACTCACCGGGTGAGGCTTGCACATCCTTTTCCATTGCTGCTCCCAGGTCATCTGCCTCAGCTGCTCCTCGCGATCAGGCAATCTGCTGCTTCCAGTCTGCCACTACCCATTTCACTCGCACACGTAGCTTCCATTGCTCCAAAGACTCTCCTGTGCTTGTCTGCCACGGGAAACAGTCTTGTTAAGGGGAACGCTTCTTAAATGTTTACTTCTGACTGCGTGAGCTCTGCAATAAAGCCTTTTGGAGTTGAAGACCCTCTCAGGACTGACTACGGTTCGACACTCAACAGTGGTCCTGGTATTTTCTCGCTCCTCCAGTTTCTGCTTCTGCTGCAACTTGTAGAGTTCATCACTACTCCACTTATGACTACTGTTCCACTCCTTCTGGTTTTTCATCGCCTGCACCTGAGGGGGCCTTTTAAACATCCCAATCTCCATCTGGTTTGGGCCATTCCCATTAACAAGCTGCACTTTGCAGTTTTGTTCCTCTGTAGCCCTGTTCTTCGTCCCAGTACCTTGGGGATTATGGGACTTGGAGTCATAATGCAAAAATCTGTTTTCCTAACTCCTTCTATTTTACAATAGGCCATTAGAAGGTTGGGGTCTCGGAGGAAGTTAAACAAGTAAACAAGGGGGTTTCCCATTCCTCCTGACCGTCTCCCCCCCTCATATCATCCTCCCGCAGAGCACCACCCCAGGGTCTGAATCAGAACGCGTCTGCCTTTGCATGACCACATGAAAAGTGTCCCAGGCCAGGTTTTCTGGGGGTATCATCTCTGATTTATCACAGGCCCCAGTGAAAAAGAGGGGTTCATGTGCGTGTGTCATATTTGTGACTCAGGGTGCAGTGAACTGGGTGTGATGTTGTAATTTCATACGTATTCCGTGGAGGGAAATGAGAATGGGATATGTTACTTTAGTTTCACTTTTTGTTTAAAGTTGATACATATTAGATGTGCATGCGTGTTGAAAAATAAAATGCAAAAATTGGCAAATTAAATATAAACACGATTCAGACATGGTGTGTGTGACGTGACAAAGAGTAAAGAGTTTCATAATGTGCATGCGAGGAAAGGGGGCATGTCCTGAGGAACCCACTGTTAAGGAGAGCTAATAGTTATTAAACATGCATGCACACTTAGGAATATACAAAGAGAATGGGCCTCATTACGAGTTTGGAGGTAAATCAGTGTCCTTACTGGCATGGAGCAAATAACGTGTCCGTGTTGCAAAAAGCCCTCTATGCGTCCGGCATTAGCGTTAACCGCTATCAGCTAATAGCGGTGACCGTAAATAAGCGGATTCGGATATGTGTTGACCAGCACTGTTGCGCAAAAAAGAAATCTGGGCGGAGGTAGTGCGTAAAGTGAGTGCTGTAGGAACCACCCCATGCTTGGTGAAAGATGTCTGGAAGCGCTGGGATGACCTACGCCAACGTGTAAGGAACAACCTCGCAGCAAACCGTAACGAGAGAATGGAAACAGGTGGCGGAGGCAGCTCAACCATAAAGATGCATCGCTGGGAGGAGATTTGTGCAACCACCATCGGAATGGAGTCAATCGAGGGAGTGGGGGATATGGAGCGAGGAGCCCCGTCATCGGGTGATGCAGGTAGGAGTCACAAATAAACCACTGATTTGCAAACCATGAAGATGTCCCCCCGAACTGACAGTGAAATGATGCAAAGCAGGGTCCACCAGATACATGTGCGCAACCCTGCCTACAGGCAGCGCACAGCACCATCTTATCCACATGCATGATGCACCCCATACATGTGTCATCCCAGACGCGTGCCTGCATGGCCCATCCAAAAGGCAAGCAACCCGTATGTCAGTACTCCAACGGCAAATACCTGCCATTCCATAGAAATGCAGCTACCCCAATGCATGCCTGATGCACGTAGACCCATCACTAATGCTCTCCCTCTCTTGGTCCCTTACAGGTACACAATCTGACACTGATGATGAGGACCCCAGGGAGAAGCCTGCGACACCAGTCAAGAAATCCAGGGGCATGGAGGGGGCAAACAGGCCCTCAACATCAAGGGGAAGAGTGAAACCAGGACCACATCACAAGCCCAACACACCCCAAGAACCTACAGCACCATTGTGCAATAGGTCAACAACCACAGTACCCACACCAGCCACCACCACACAGGAGCCAGTGGCTGAAGGCACTGTATCCCTTGCCAGCAGTACTGTCGGAGAGTCAGCTGCCATGGCAGCCGAGTCAGATGATGAAGAACATACTCCGACCCCCGGAACACCTATCGCCACAGGCCCCCTGCAGTCACCCCACCTCTCCCCACCCAGCATACACAATACCAGCAGCCATGAGCTGGCTGCTGTGGAGTCTTGGCCTGGGAGCTTCAGCCCCACACGGAGCATGCATGAAGCACCAACCATGTTGCATGCCCCTTTGACATCCACCAGTGTCCGGGACAGGCAGGAGAGGAACATGGTAGTCCAACAACACCAGGAGGAGCTGACTGGGCTGGTGACCCAGCACATCTTTGAAAGTGGCCAGGCAAGGGAGGAATTCAAGGAATGTGCTGTCTCCCTCAAAGCTGCCATTGAGTCCACATCTAGGGACATATGCAGCGAATTGGCGGCTGTGAGGCAGGTCCTCACCCGCATGGTGGAAGCCTTGGAGGCCCTGCGTCCCGCACAGGTGGTTGAACAACCAGGCACCTCCTCAAATGCCAGCTCCAGACAGACCAGCCCCCTGCGTAGGTCTGACAGGGGTCCACCCGATGCTGGCAGTGGAAAAGGGGTGTAGGTGCAGCCTGCCATTCTGAACTCTTGAAGACTAATGGTACATGCAAGTGCACACCATGTGTGGGGACGTTGAGGAGGTAGGTGGAGGGGGGAGAGGGTGTGTGGGGTAGTTGAGGGGGAGGGGGAGGGAGAGAGGGAGAGGGTGTGTGGGGTAGTTGAGGGGGAGGAAGAGTGGAGAGAGGGTGTGTGGGTAGTTGAGGGGGAGGGGGAGAGGGTGTGTTGGGTAGTTGAGGGGGGAGGGGGAAGGAGGAAGGGGGAGAGGGTGTGTGGGGTAGTTGAGGAGGGAGAGGGTGTGTGGGGTGGAGGGCTTGTGCATATTCTATTTTTTATATGTTCAATACACCTGTTGTGATATGAGAATTCACATGTCCGGACATTGTGTATGTGTGCTTTATTGGTGAACAGTGTACAGTGTCCATGTCCCTGACACACCCAGTGCCCTGAGTCCCACCTCCAAGGCACACTCTGCATCCATGTGTGTTAGAAACATTGGTTAATCAAAGTCTGGTGCACGCCACAACCCTCCTGTGCATCGCTACCCCCTGATGTGCAGCCCCATCTCCTACCTCCTCATCCCCCTAGTCAGGTGGTTGTAGTTCAACATCGGGGGCAGAGGCACATTCCGTTTGATGCACATATTGTGTAGCATGACACATGCCATGATGATCTTGCCCACCTTCTCATGTCCGTACAGGAGTACAGGAGTGCCCCACCGGACCTGCTGAAGCAGTGAAACCGTGCCTTCAAAAGGCCAAATGTCTGCTCGATCACCACACGGGTACCTCTATGCGCACAATTGTAGTCCTCTTCGTGCCTGCTCTGCGGGTTCCGGACAGGGTTAAGGAGCCACCTCTTCAAGGGATAGCCAGAATCACCTGCATGTGTGCAACAATGGTAATGTGTAAGTGGTTACATCAAATGGCACCTGTATCAATGACACAATAGCATGCATTTATTTTCTGTTTGCATCCTCACATCCATGCATGAATAGAGCTACTCAATGAAACTACAATGTGTGTATCCATCTGATTGACTGGTGTGTGTGCCATTCTCTAGTGGGCGCAGGGGTGTCCTATTCCTTACGAGTACTCATGCACTGTGGTTGCCCACGCCGATTGTTCCCATGTTCTAGGTGATGTGTAGTTTATTGTATGCTGTTATCTTGTCACCGTTGATGCCAGAATCAAGATGATCTCACTTTCCGCACCTGATGTTGCCATACTGGTATGCTGGATCTCTGTGTTGGTGTAGGAGTGGGATCATGTATTTTGACTTCATGTGACTCCTTTGTATGCACTTATGGGCACCTATCCTTCTTGCTGATGTAAATAGCTCATGTGCATTGGCCATACTGACAGCATGTCGCTGCATTGTGTTGCAGGGGCTACGTTCTGATTATGTGCAGTGTACATGTTGATGGCTGTGGAATGGTTGCAGCAGTGCCTCATTTTCATTGTAGTGCAGCTTATATCTTGAATTTAGGTGTCTGGTGTCAGGTCCAGTCTGTCCTGCTTTGGGGCATGAGCATGGTCCATCCTCACAGCTACTCTCAGCCAGGTGAAGTATGCATCTCCCCCCATCCTTCTCAGTCAGGTGAAGTATGTATATCTCCCCCCCTTCTCAGCCAGGTGAAGTATGCATCCCCCCCCTTCTCAGCCAGGTGAAGTATGCATCTCCTCCCCCTTCTCAGCCAGGTGAAGTATGCATCTCTCCCCCCCTGCTCAGCCAGGTGAACTATGCATCTCCCCCCCTTCTCAGCCAGGTGAAGTATGCACCCCCCCTTCTCAGCCAGGTGAAGTATGCATATCTCCCCCCCTTCTCAGCCAGGTGAAGTACGCATCTCCCCCCCCCTTTCTCTGCCAGGTGAAGTATGCATCTCTCCTCCCAATCATCTCCCCACATCACAATGCCATGAGCATGACAAGCAACTCACCGAGTAGCCAGGATCGTTGCCCTGCGAGTCTCTCCAAGTAGCGTGGTATCATGGAGTTCCGCATGACCATTGAATCATGGATTGATCTGGGAAATCGGGCACAACAATGTGTGATGATCTTGTTTGAGTCACATACCATTTGCACGTCGATGGAGTGATACAACTTACGGTTGAGGTACACTACCTCCATGGCATGTGGGACCACCAATTCCACATGGGTGCAGTCGATGGCACCGATGCAACCCGGAAAGCCTGCCAGTGAATGGAAGCCAACTTTGGTGTTGGAGATCTCCTGGGCAGTCCGTGGTAGGAATATGTGGTTGCCTGTGTGCTTCCCTGGTGGTGCATGCTGTGCCTGCCTCACCCTCCTTCTCCTCCTGCGTCTACTCTGTGCTGCCTGTTGTTGTTGTTGTAGTTGTTGCTGGAGTTCCTCTGCAATCATGTTCTCTAGCCCCAATATAGCTACTGGTATTGGGATCATTTTGGTTTGTGACTTGGTGTGGGAAGGGGTGGGGTGTGCTTGTTTTGTGCTGGCCCAGTCTACATTGCCTCCACCTGTGCTGATTGTGTGCACCTGTGGCAGTTGGGAACACTGCACATGGCCGTTTACAGGTTGTTCGCGATGGTGGTATTTACTCCATGCCTCTAAGGTACTTTTCGGGCTTCAGTAGGCCATTATTTGCATGTCCGGCTGATTTGTGTTCAGCTCCTGTTACGCCGCTATTAGATGTCCCGTAATTTTCGGTGCCGCTAATATCGGGTTGGCGGATCGTAATGGTGCGGAGTGGTAAGCGATGCCGGTAATCCTTTCCCGCATCATTTTTCCCTTAACTCCTACCTCGTAATGAGGCCTAATGTACACATCTATATGTAGTGAGTTTTTATGAATTAATTTAGACTTTGTAGCCAGCAGATTTGTGCAGTGAATTTCAGGTGGGTGGGAACATGTAGTTCGGCAGGATTGAGGGCTGGGGGAGGAACAATGATTAACCAAGCAGATGGTCAGCCATTGAACAAGACACAGGGCCTCATTACGACCCTGGTGGTACGGAGTGAACGGCGCCGTAAAAGGTGCTGGCGCCGTTCACTCCGTACCGACGCATTACGAGTTCCCCTAGCGGGATACGGTAAGCACGCCTGGGAAAACCAGGCATGCTTACCAGGTCCCGCGAGGGGAAGAAGGAGCAAATAACGGGCCATCTCGTAATGGCCCGTTGTTTGCTCCCTCTCCCATTCCCATTCAGCCCTATGGGGCCTGAAATGGGAATGGGGAAGGACCAGGTCCGGGTCCTTGGAGGGAGGAAATACCGGGCCTTCCAAACTCAGAATGGCCCGGTAAGTCCTCATTCCGAGGACCCGGACCCCGACGCGATTTCGGTGGCAGCCATGTCGTCAATAGCGGCATGGTTACTGCCGAACTCGTAATGAGGGCCTCAATGTTTATGGCTTGGAAGTTTCATATGTTTTGAACAGCAATAAACATAGGGTGAAGTAATGCTCAAAGCTAAAGTGATTGATACCCAGGAGTCTCAATTGTATTTTCAGATGTGTCGTGTGTGCTGAAATGGTAGTTTTTTAGTTTAGAATGTTCTGGAATGCCAGTTAAAGTTGAGGTGGATGAGATGGTTTTTGCCAGTTAAAAGGAAACTTGTTTTTCCTGCTTTCCTCATGTTGTTAAAGTATCCATGCAAACTATGTGCAATTACGATTAATGTTAAAGGGCTGAGGCCAGTTGTTTCTTGTAATTAATTATGTTTGTATTTGTATTTGTTTTATTTATAACGCGCAAACATTTACGTGTTACGCATACACAAACATTTAACTGTGTGATGATGCCATGGCCTACCACCAACAAATACCAAGAAGGAGTGTGCGATGAATATAATCTAAAGTTGGTAGTTAAGATAACAAGTGGCCAATGAGAATGGAATAATTGGGGAAAGATGGGATTTCTTTGTATAGGTTTTGTCCAATCACATTTGGGGGGGTGGATTGTAATAAAAATATGGGAGTGTTTTAACTGTTGCAAAAAATGTATATAATGTGTCAACTTATGTGGTTCGGCGAGACTTGGGCAAGTTTGGATTCATTATGTCATCTAGCTGCTCCCCAGAGGATTGTAAAATAAACCTGCTTTATGTAAAAACATGCACCCATTTCTTAAGTGGTGGGCCTGCTTGGATAAGGTGATTAGGGGAACATCCATAAATTTGACAACTGCAAAGGGTCTTCAGGCTTTCTGAGATGTTGGGGCTTCCTGCCTACACAACTCGGATGTGGCGCCACACAGCAGTGCACCTTGCTGCCGGACCTCGCTGCGCACACCAGTCTTCTGTGCCCAGTGAAAAAGAATGGTTTGCAGTTCTCATATTAGCTTGTCTGTTCCCTGGAGGCGTTGTACTGTGGTCCAGCTGTACAGGGCGACTAGATGGAGCACCACATCTGAGCATTTTGGGTTCATGTAAGCACATTTTTTGGGGGTAAATCAAGAGGGTAAATAGGGGTAGAAGAGGGTTGTTTTTTGATTTAGGGGGTTTGGTATGGCTAGACTTAGAGTGTGTGTGTAAATTTAGTTAAGAATACGGGGCTTGAAAGGGTGAATGCTTTGAAGGAGTGAGTGAACTGTTTTACATTGTAAGTCATTACACGTGGAAAGCATCTCACCTCACATTTCCAGACCCTGTGTGTGGGCTGATGGTTGTCAAAACCAGACACTTTATGGACAATAAGTCTTGAGGAGGCTGCCAGGAGGCAGGAGGTTGTGCTTAAAACCTCATTCATTTGCGGAGCCCGCAGCGTGCAGTGTGTGTTCCTTGTTCACATGGGCAAGGAGGCAGGAGGTGGCCTAGAGGTGACATGGATTACCTCAAGTGGCTTTGTTTTCTCCTGATTTGAGGCAAGCTTGCCAACGTAGCTGCTATTTAGGACTGTATTTAGGGCTGTAAAAAGGTGCACTTTTTTCTCTGCTGTACCGGGTTGTCAAATTTTACCCACATCATGCATGGCCTGTGCAGTGGTTGATCCCAGATCCTATGGGGTTGCCTGGCAAAGAATCTAACTTAGTTACTGCTCCTCCAATAATTGTGGAGTTTTAGGAGGCTACATCTGACCCTCTAACTTTGGAACAGCCCAGTGGAGTTATGCAGCCACGGCCGATTCCTACTCCCCTTAATGATTGCAGTGGTGCGCTTTCCTCTGTATCTTTAGGGAAATCTGGTGCAGGGATTAATAATGAAGGTTCATCATGCGGACAACCTGCGGGACTGTATTTTTTCCAACTTAATCTATAATGTTACTATCCTAGCATCTGTAATCTCTTCGGAATTGTCAAAAAGGCTCTGCCTCTCTATTGGGGCTTCTGTAAAGCCTCCACAAGGTTATTTCAATTGCCCCAATCATAATATGTAGGAGGGTCAGTTGTTCAGGTCAGCTTGTACTTTTCATCCAGAGACTGACGCCCCCTTGCAGTCTTTAAGGTCTTTCAACTGTGCTGATGTTCAGCGTTTATTTGAGCCCTGTCTTTTCAAACTGCTCCTCACCCATGTCTCATGTCCTCACCCATGTATCAAAGAGCCTCTCTACATCTACATGATCAGTGATCTTCATCTCTGTCGCAAGCTCCTACCCCCCAGGATGACCAGGAGGCACCAGTTATTGATGCTTTCTCTTTTCTGGTATTATCCTGGATTCTGGTCTCTATGGATAGAGGCCACAATTCAACTCAATTCAAGCTTTGTGAGGTTTGATCTGTGTTGAAGGGCTTGGCAGAGAAAATCAATTTCATGGAAGGTTTTGTAACAATGTTGGGCATGTCTGATTCGATTCAAGCAAAGTATGTTGTAGGCTCTGACCAGAAATCTGTAACCTCTATTTCATGTCAAACCTCTTTTTCTGATCTGGATGTTGTGGATGTGTTAGGACGTGTCTCGGCTCCCTCATCCAATAAAACTGCCCTTAGGGTAGTAGATGGGGTTCAACCAAGTTTGGAAGAGAGGGGCAAATATCCTCCTGCCCTGCATATTCCTGTTGCACCTACCCCCGGTATTATCTCTCCTGCTGCCTGCTCCTGCCACTAGTCTTATGTTGTGTTGTCTCCAAAGCTGGTACTAATTCTTCCGAGGGGGTTGTGAATGCCATTTCGGCTCTTTCTGCATGTTCATTTCCTCCTCAAGAACAGGGGGTAAAAAAAGAAAAGGTCAAAAATGCTAAAAAAAAGCTCAAACAGAAGACTTCTCTAAAGACTGTGATGCATCATGGTTATCTGGCACAGATTCAATCGCTGCTAAAAATACCCATATCTTAAAATCAGTTCCTATTTGCAAGAACAGGAATGGTATTAACCATAGGTTGCCTGTTGGTTCAAAACACCATTAATAACTTTTTTTTAAACCAATAAACAAGGCTATTACCTCAGAACTAGTAAACTTGAGCTTGATCTCGACTTACTCAGATGGATTTGAGGATGATGTACTTGAATACGCTGATCAGGCAAATGCTGCCCCCTTAGAGGTGTAGCCAGTTATGGTCGGGGGACTTGAGAGTGAGGCAAAGGTAATCCCCTCTTTTGTCGACCTGGTTGCCTTGCCGGCATTGCAGCCGTTAGTCACCCCCCTTTATCCCAGCTCATTTGAAGTGTTCTGCTGTTGCAGAGACATCTCCACTTTTTTGTACGTTAGAAGATAGGAGGAGACTAGTACTTCAGCCGGATCAGTCTGGAGCTGCCGAATTTACCCAAAATCGCGGACCTAATGTCCCGATTAGGGTATCTATGTTTAAATTGCCACAGAAAGAAATTAAAGGATATTAAAGGTTACACCGGAGTCTGGGCCACTTCCAGGGGATTATTTATTTTATCTATGCCTGAAACACATATTTAGCGTAAAGGATTTTTATCCTCTGCATCAGCAATACATTCTGGCTTTGTTTAGAGAAATTCCCTCCCTTCAAGCACTAACATCTAAGGACATTGCCAGAATATATTTTCTTGACTTCAGACAAGTGGATAGGGTAAAAGTGAGCTTTTACTCCAGGTTGATAAAAAATGTAGTGTTATCTGAGTCATCAAGTCTGTTAAATTTGAGGTACCATTTGTCTGAAAATTGGGTGGACAAATTGCCTCGATCAATTGTCGGCAGAGGTGGTGGGGCTGATTGTATTCCTCGTGAATCTCTGACCATTAATGTAAAATTGGATGCACCTAGAACTGAGTGTTAAATTACCCACTCTCTGAAAAACAATCAGTGGCCTATGACTGGTCCCAAATTATAAACTCACATCATGAACAAAATTGTGTCCCAAAGGGCTCAAATTGAACTAATTCCATCAGGTTCTTACTGTGGAATATGTGCAGCTTTAGCCACCTCTGTACTAATGATATTATTTGGGAAAATGCAGATTTGATCTGTCTACAGGAAACTTTTATGTCAGATATTTCCTTTGTGGACAGTTTTTTGATTATCCATGACCCCGCAAGGAAAGGCACAAGTGGCAGACCCGTTGGGGGTCTTCTCAGTGCCTGGCAGGTTGTACCAGGGTCCAATGTCCAGAATGTATGCTTGGGTCGCTAAGATATGTTGGGCATTGCAATCTTTATTCTACATTACATCTACATTTATTTTGACCCGGTCGTGACAATTTTGGAGGATGTACTGCTTGCCATTGCTAATATCTTTGATTTCCATAGCGTTTCTAACAACTCTTGTATTGTTATCATTGGCGATTTGAATTCAGAGTGTTTAGACTGTCAATGGTACAAATGGGGTTCTATTCGTCTTCATTTCAACTTAGCAAGAGTCAGAGGGCTACATTTTCGGTCCTTACTGGATGCTTGTGACTTGAACATTTTGAATGGAAACATCAAAGGTGGCATGCCCCCAAATTATACATGGACAAATAATTGTAATAGTTCACACTGGATTAGGTATTTTGTTCTAGCCCCTTGTGTTCTTGTTTTGACCATTTCGAGGTTGTTGCTAATGAGTTTAGGGATCATTCCCAACTGTTCTTTCATTTGAGTTGGCCTTGTGTCTCTGCCCCTGGGAGTGACCTGGCAGTGCCAATTGAAGTGAGACCTAGAGAACATGCTATTATTTACCATCCTAATATTGCTATGTGCTTTAATAATAGGATTGAACTGGAATTGTGCAATGGCACTTTTTCCCAAATCCCACCTCAGTTCTTTGGTTCTCATCTACAAGTCTTGCTCAGGGGGCTTATTTCTCTAAATCACCTTAATGTGTCTCTAAAAGGTGTCTTCCTTACTCACAAATACAATGAAATGCTTAATGTAAGGAAGGAGCAGTTAAGAAAAGATAATATGAAGGCCTTTGGGTGATGTGGGATCCCCACTATTAAAATATTAAAGCTAGCATATATAAATTGGGTGAGGAGTTACAGGCATGTGCTGATTCAAAAGGACGCTGAACCTATGTTGTCAGCAATTGTTAATAAAGACTCCTCTTTTTTTGGGAAATTAATAAGAGGGGACCAAGCTCAAACCTACCTCCAGCTACAGTCCATTTCCGGGGCCAAATGGGAGGTCTATTTTGATGATCTGTATGCACTTCAACACTGGGTACTTGTTGACAAATTGCAAAACTGTACTTCCACAATGGGTATGCAGTCAAGGGAGATCTTGGAAATTGATATCAAGGGTATTCTGTAGGCTATTAAAAAAAGCAAAATCCACTAATGCACCTGGCCCAGATGGCCTTTCTAATCTTAACTTAAAATCTGCCTCTTATCTATGGGCAGCAATTCTCTTTGAGCTTTCTTAAAAAGATCCTGGATACACATCAGTTCCCCGAGTCATGCAAAGATGCAATAGTGGTTGTGATTTTCAAGAAGGGAGATAGGTCTGATCCAGCTAACTACCACCCAATATCCCATCTTGATGCCTTCTATAAGATCTTCTCTTGTTTCATAATGCATGCTCTTGAACGTTGGGCTGAGGAGTCTGGTAGATTAGATCTTAAGCATGCAGGATTCCATAAGGGAATTGGTACACCTTTGAACTGCATGCTGATCAATCTCCTGTCTGATCAAGCAGTTCAGAATAAATCCACTTTAGATCTCACCCTTCCAAATATAACAAAGGCTTTCGATTGTGATGATCCCTCAAGGTTGTGGGCGATGCTGAGAGATTGGGGCTGTCGTTAATCTTTGGTAAGAATCCTGTAACTGCTCCATATTGATATCCAATTAAAGGTTGTTGGATTCTGGTTGAGCAGAGTCTTTGAGAGGGATGTGTACTGGCACAGTTCTCAAGTTTTTTCAGTGACTTCCATAGGTTTTAATTAGTGCAACCTAACCATAATGTCTCTTTAACAATGTTTGTTCAGTGAATTTCATGGGTTTTTACCAGTGCATGCTAATTTCCTACAACTTATTAATATCATACTTACCCCAATATAGCAACATTTGTGTCCAATTTGCAAAGTTTCACCTTAAAAATCTGCTACTTCCCACCTTCTAACATAATTTTTAACACTTTTATACCCCTTTTGATACTTTTTCGACTGTTTTTGTGCCTGTCGACATCTGCGAACGTCTGACGTCATCGCAGACCTTCCAGAGAGTGCCACGTGACCATGCGCTTGCGCACAGCATGATGACGTGTACGTGAATGCGTCTGCACTTCGCGATCAGGTCCGTGCTTCGAGGACATTTCGGAACTCTATTTTATAGTGACCTAGGAACTTTCAAGCTCAAAATGTACCCTTGCACAGCTCTGACACCTATTCGTACTTATTATCCATTAACAATCTAGTACAAAGCACATACTTGGAAGAATATTAGCGAAACTGCTATTTATTTTATAAAAAAGCTGGAGGAACTACGCAACAAATAAATCGCAGTGCTTCCAAAGACAATGAAGAAGACCAAGAAGATGAGGTAGATGAAGTGCCTACCTCTAGCACCCAGAGAGAATCATGGGTGTGGAAGTTCTTTACCACTGTTGGGAATGTAACAAAGGCTAAAGCTACCAAAGTGAAATGCACTGAGTGCTCAGTCGTGGACTACAGGGACAGTACTAATGCAGGACCACCTCATGCACCTCCACACCAAATCCAACCCCCGCAATGCTCTCAGAAAAGTTGTTCCTTTCTTAACAAGTTGTCGGCTGTCTTCCTCCATGTCATCTTCCACAACCAAAATTGTAACCATACAACCGACTTCTGCGGGACACAAAATCCCACCAGCTACTTTGCAAGCAATAAAAGAGGCTGTTGATCCATATTTTTCGAAGGCAACGGTCCTCCGTATACATTGCAACACACCACTCTACGGGGGGAAGACATTTCAAAGTGCTTTTGAAGCTATAATTAAGGAGCATGAGAAACACTGCCCCCTACCTTAGAAGTAATGCATGTGCAACATCTTCCCCTGTGCACCTGCCCATCCATATTAGTGCTTGGTCCTCTTCCCTCATTTCCCTCCCCACCTTACGTTCTAACCTCTCCTGCAAAAAGAAATTCATCAAAAAATAACAAAAGTAAGGGTCCTTTAGGAACCACCTTTCAAAATCTTATAGACTCCATCTACTTTACATTTTTCAGTAAAGTACATAGACTCAATAAAGTTTTCCAACATTTCTATTAGCATTTTGTGTTATGCTAATGGGAATAATGTGGCGTTCATCCCCTGTTCCTGGGACTGAAATGGGGGCTAACAGCCGATCAGCCCAAGTTATCGGCCCAAGCGAAGCGAGGGCAGATAACAAGGTCTCCAAACCGTTATCCCCCATTCCGGCAACTGCAAAAGCGGATGAATGGCATTAGCACACTGGGTTCCCAAAGCGGTAACCCTGGGTGCTAAAGAAAAGGATTGTTCTTCCTACACCGGAACGCCTGCTGTGTCCCGTTGTAGGAAGGAAAATCCTTTTCCAAGATGGCCAGCATGGAAAGGAAAGATGGGGCTCTGTACAAAGCCCCTCTTCTCTTTCCATGGCAGAAGGCGAAGAGAGTACCCTATGACAATATTACCAAAAGCATTTTTTTTTCCCTTTCAAACCTATCCCATTTTCGGACAACTTTAGCTCATAGCCGGACCCAGGTGGACATGGCCACTTTTACCCCATTTGTTGTCCCACATAGTCATGGCCAGTGTCCAGATTATCTGAGTCATGAGTTTATGCCATGACCCAGACAATCTGGCCACTGCCGATGGCCACATGGTACACCTAAGTAACCAAAGGTATATCACTATTTTCTGTACCTGCATACTGACACTTGGGAAAAATAAAATATGGCACATTTGCAAAACCATGCTTTAAGGTCCTTGCCAATTTACACGAGTTTGCTGGAAATCGCCCATGTTCTATTTGTTCTAAAGTGTCAAAATATATGTACATACAATAGTCATATGACTTAGCCCCCACTTGACAAAATCCATTCAGACTTTACACAAATGTTCAAGGTTGAGTCTACAAGCTTTCTGAAAACCTTTGACCACATTCGTCAAACGGCAACAAAGTTATAAGCCATTTAAACATGTTGAGACCCCCCTCTAATTTAGCCAACTATTCACAAAATCCCACCAAACTTTGCAAAAACATGTATATCTAGACCTAAATTCTTTTTGCAAACCGTTGTGTAGATTCTTCAAATGGCACCACATTTATAAGCCTTCACAATATTGTAGGACCCCCAAATAATTTTGTCCCCCTTGACAAAATCCCACCAATCTTTGCAAGAACATGTATATCTAGATTCAAAATATTTTTCCAAACTTTTGTGTAGATTCATCAAATGGCACCACATTCATAAGCCTTTATAATATTTTGGGACCCCCCCTTCTAATTTTGTTCCCTCTTGACGAAACAGCTCCACACTTTCCAAGACCATTCAGAATGAGGTGTAGAATAAAATTCAAACATTTCAGAATTGGCACAGATGCCCCCGAACCTCTGAAGTGTTTGCAAAAATCACAGGACTGTACCCGAACATCCTGACTGTTTGCGGACTTCGGACATTAAAAACACCAATGTTTTAGCTTATTCCGGCCATATCACATCCCATCCTCCTCACCCCCACCTCCCCAGGGATTGTTTGATGATTTTGACAAGTTCAATGTTGTGTTTTTTAATAGGTTTTTACCGTGATGTTCGAGGACTCCGGCAGCTGTCCGCAAATCCAACACGGTGGGCATTTCCAAAAATCAGAGGCACTTCACGCTTTTCACCATCCAATCAATGAGTGTATGTGATGTTCGCAGCTATCACGTCATCCTCTAGGCCAATCAGATGCCTGTCCACGGACCGAACAGGGAAGTGGGTCCGCAGACCGAACCCAGATATCTCAATTTTTTTGACCTACGTTTGGCCCATTTTAAAAGAAACTACTGGACAGTTTTACACCAAATTCACAAAAGCATGCTTTTGGGACTAAGCTGCCACTCCTGTCGCAAATTTGGGTAAGATCCATCCAGCCTTTTGAGCTGTAGATGTGAGCACAATGTTTTTTCCATAGCGTGTATGGCCGAAGGCCGTAGGCCATGCACCCAAGACTCTAGGCCCTGGACACAACCACCGCAGCATAACACACCCATAGAATCAAACACCCATCAAATATCCAAAACCCAAAGGTTTGTGTACTGTTTTATTTGCAGAGTTTGTATGTGAAGTTTTGGCTAGGCTATGCAGTTAAGATTGCAGAGTTTTTAACACAGACTGCAGCGTTGGTGAGGCTATTCATGTTATACTTACTGGTTGAGTTTTTTGTGGTTATATGCAGTTTTTCATGACATGGGTAACTGGACCAGGCATACTTTTCTGATCTCTGTGATAAAAGAAAAGATCATATGTTAGAGTAGGTAGTTCATAATGAGTTATTGCATTTTATAATAGACATTTATGTATTTTTTTACCCTCACATTTAGTACTTTACAAGCATTTACTGTACTTGCATCAAAGTTGATTAGAAATAGCCCATCAAGTGTACGTAAGCGTGATAATGCTACATAGCTCATGCCTTCTTTAAAGAATGTGCTACCGATATCTATTAATGCTTTATCTAGGGTAAGACATTGTGATTTGTGAATGGTAACTGCGTATGCTAGAGTTAGTGAAAATTGTTCTCTGTGTACTTACATGTCTTTGAAAAGAAGGAAGCAGGCTGTTCAACTTCTGATAGTTTGTCAAAGAGAATATTGACAAATTGAATGTTGTTGTTATGTGGGTATGTTTGAAAGCCAACAACCGTACCAAGTGCTTCATGAACTAGACCTTGCTCCAAGTCAAGGTTACGTTTAAGCATTACTCTACAGTTTAAAGACATTTTAATATTTTCTCCAAACCAGCTGTGTTGGAGATAGAGTTTTCTAAGGTATTTAGTCTTGTTGTGGCTCGTTGACACATGGGTAGTGTCATACCATGTACGTCCAGTTTATCTGTGGAGCAAATTTCAATTATTGGTTGCATTTCTTTTTTCAACATTGTTTCATTGAATTTTGAACAGCTTGCAAGAGTTGGCATCAAGGACATACAATTGACATTTTTGTGTGATAATTGTTCCATGACATCAGTAGCACATGAGTTAAGGCCATAGAGTGCATGGATGTGCCGGGTTTTTAATATTGATTGTGCTTCTTGGGATAGTACACCACAATTAAAATGTTGGCATAATTGAGGTCTGTAGACTGACGCATGTTTTCTGTTACTTCTTTGTATTGGAGATGTTGCCAAAGGATGATATTTTCTATGCTGCCAAGAGTTTTATAGCACAGTTTGTTCAGCTTTCACTGGTGTCAATTGAAGATCTCCGAAAACAATAATGTGTTTACCTCCAAAGAGCTCTTCGTAGTCTGTTTTGAGGACCTCTTGTAATCTGAGGTGAATCAAAGCCAACATTAGGTTGGAGACCATGCTCACCTCATCTATTAGCAGCATTTTCATTTGTATGAAAACTCTGCGCAGTTCCTTTGCAGCTTCTATGGAAAGTTTGTAATAGTCTAATTTGTTTTGGTGTTCTACTGGAAGGAGTAGTAATTGGTGTAAAGTGACACCGCCTATGTTGAAGGCAGCTAAACCTGTGGGAGCAGTTACAACAGCTGACAATTTGTTGATTGTCAATTGTTGAAGGAAATTGCTGATGATTTTGATTAAGAGTGTTTTGCCGGAACCAGCTTCACCACTCATGTATAGCAGTATAGGTTTGTAGTCTTGGCAGGTACAACCAAGTGGGTGGGCCAAGGTTTCTTGTCATATAGCATACATCTCCGTGATGTCGGAAACCAGTATTGTTTGTACCATGCATGTTTGCTAAAAGATTTGTAATACTTGACGGTAAAACCTCATCTTTTTCTTGCACTTTTTGTAATAATTGCATAGCTGACATATTTTGAAAATGGGTACCTGATTTTAATGGGTGTGCAACTCTGTAGCATAGAGTTGCTAGTTAACTTTCAAAGAGAAGGTGGAATATGTATTCCACATTTTGTCTGAATCTGGGGTCGTCAGAATACATTTGTAAAGAGCGATATTCTGATGCTGTTATCTGTGTGGGTCTATCATCGTACCTTCCTCCTTTTCCAGTAGGAAAGAGTAGAGGAAAGGCTTGTGCTTCTATATTTTTTCCCATATGCTGATTGGAGATCCTTTGGCTTGTCGCATTTGGTACGTTAACAGTGCATCTTCTATAATGTCTTTAGAATGTGAAGGATGAATTGTATAATGGTCTAAAATATTGGATTCTGTAACAGGATTTAGAAGTTCAAAGTGTCCAATTTCTGGCTACTCTTGAATTATTTCAGTGGTTTCTCTCAGGTTTTTTTCAATATTAATTTCTTTTTTAATTTTTTTTATTTATAGTTACATAGTAACTTTTACAAAACAAGATTTTTACAGTTTTGTCGAAGCATAAGCATATGTTTTAAGCACACTGATTGTCTCTTATGCTTTACCATACAGAATTCAGAACTTAGAATAATACACATTAGAGCAATTTACTAAAATAACACCTAGGGTTAATGCAGGTATAATACAGCTTGCGGTTTGTTTCTTAAATTTCATGACACTAAGATTCACATACTGACGATGATTCACATTTAAACGAGTTATCATACCCACAATCAGTTACAATTCTTCATAAAACCTTTAAAATATTTACAGTTTTTAAAATTGACATAATGCAAATACATAGTCCAACGCAGTAGATGATTTCTTTAACACAGTTTCATAAGTTGCAGTAATTCTTCAGGAATCTTACGACTGCAATCTGTAAATTTACTCTTTTACCGTGCAGCATGTCCCGCCACAAAAGCTCCAAATCCACACACTCAGTATTGGCTACGTAATGACTAAAGTGACTAATGCGTTCCTTCCTAAATCCATCACATTCAGTCAACATGTGCACCAATGTCTCGCAATTCTCCTTTAGCTTACAGAATCTGCAAAAAAGACCCCCTAATCTGGCCGTTTCTAATGTCTAGTATTTCTCCCGTACCCAACACATTAAATCGGAATCTCATGAACTCCTGCCTCCATTCCTTATCCGGGAATTCGATTAGGTATGGAGCCGGCTCCCCCATCTTTTTGCAGTCATTTATGATGTGATTGTATAGATGGGTCTTCTGAACCTCATATACTGTAAGATTCCAATCAGCATGTAACAACAGTTTTTTTTCACTTTCATAGGGTTCGTAATTAACATATCTCTAGGGACCCCCAATGTATCTAGTACAACATTTACTTCCTCCATCATGTCCTTCAGGTTTTTCGATGTTGGTGCCCCGCTCCTGATACCCTTCTCCATAATGTCATGTAATGTGTAATCATTACTAGTTAACAGTTTCCTATAAAGAGCCATTCTGCGCCATTCTAGAACACTCCTGAGTAAATGCAGACCAAGCTCATATTGAATTGCCGCCAGATGCACACATTTAGGCAAACATCTCATCATTGATTTTACCAGCTTAGCTTCATAAATTGCCACCTCACCCCTGCACCATGGTGGAGCTAATTCTAAACCATAGCATAGTTGAGCCACAATTCTGGTCTTATACAAGCGAAGACATGGTAATAGCGAGAATTTGCCATATTTTGAGTCTATTTTGCGTACTTGCGCTATGATTGGTCTGACCTTTGCGTCCAATGGGTCCCGAAGGTTGGCTTTTTTCTTATTCCCAAACACTGGGTATCCTAGATATCTCATGGCCTTACTTGTAGGCAGTTTCTCATGACTTAAGAACCAGGAGAAACATTTTTGTTTTTTCTATGAGATAAACATACTATCACAGTTTTAGTGTAGTTTATTTTTAAAGTGTTGGTGACAATGTATTCTTTGAATGCCGTTAAGAGACGCTGGAGACCGATGGGAGTGTGATCATACAGGGTCACGTCATCTGCATACGCAGTCCACAATACCTTTGTACCCTCGACTTTCGGGGAGTACACTGCAAGGTTTTTTAAACTCCTTCCCATATCAGAGAAATACAGGTTAAATATTGTCGGAGCGTATATACAACCTTGTCGTAGACCATTTTTAATCCTGATTTCTTGGGATAGGGTCCCCTCCACGCTAAGTCGCACTTTGAATCTTCGTGCATATTATGTAGAATTGACAACAAGGATGATGGCATTGCTAAATTGTCTAGTTTGGACCACAAAATTGATCTATCCACGAGATCAAAAGCAGGCATTAGGTCAATCGAGGCAACGTAAAAAGGGGGATTTCCTAAGGTCCATGCTGATTTTTGCAAGATGTTGATTAAAAGGCCTACTGCATCTGTGCCTACATTTTCCTAAACCCAAACTGGTTTGGTGACAGGAGGTTTATTTGTCCATCCAGCTCCGGATGTGCTCCATAACAATGCTTGCAAAAATCTTGGAGTCAACTTCCAACAGGGCGATTGGTCGATAACTATTCGGGACCGCCCTGTCCCCTTTTTAATAAATTGGAACTATGTACAACATTCTCCAACTTTTGGGGATTATTTTCGTATGGAGGATGTCTTTGAATAAAAAGAATAACATTTTAGCCCATAGATTGACATTACCCTTCATCACACTGTTACAGAGCAGATTCGGCCCCGGGGCCCTGGAAGAGGAGCTTTTAACTATAATTCCTTCCACATCCTTTACACCAAAAGATATTTCCCATGCTGCATCTACAATGCATGGCAGGGGACTACAAGCTACAATAGAGGGACTATAAAGTCTGCTGAAGTGACCTTCCCATTTCTGAGAGTTTATGCATACCTTTTGAGCTTTGATCTGCTCTAACCCTCCCTTATTTACCAGTGCCCAGAATCTTTGTGTATTTACATCACAAAGGGATGTTAACATGTCCTCTGCATCTCCCTGATATAGTTTAGCACGTAGACACCTTGCTTTCCTCTTCCATTTATTTGTTATCAGGGTGATTTCACTCAGTTCCACCTCATTTGTTGAGTGTTTGAAACGATTTTGGAGCCCTCGTATTTCACGGTTTCTCTCTTTCTTGAGGGTTTTCATTTTGTCTGAGAAAACATGCTGGTGTGGCTCTTTCCTTTTTAAATGTTTCTTTTTTCCCACTTTGCCTGTGATTACAGACTCAATATAGCTTACGAAAGAGCTATGGGCGTACAACATTTTTTGTTTAATATACACACTGTTGCTAAAGTCTGCCTGAAAGAGTATATTGACTTTCTTGATGTTTGTTCTGTGCCACACAATTCTATTCCATTGGGCATTCACTAGTACTGACAGACAATAGTTTTGTTCCTCCGCCCTATCCATCTCTATCGATATAATCATCTTTAGCATTTTATGATTGCTCTCCTGCACGTCGATCAATTTGAACTCCTGTATGAGGTAAAAGGTCTTAGTGCACACGAAAATATAGTCGATGGTAGAGCGCCACTTTCCATTCGACCATGTGGATTTATCCATTGTATCCTCTGTCAAATTATTTACACATTGCATCCCCCAACCTCCAATAAAATGTGCCCATTGCACCCCCTGATGGTGTTTCCGTGGGTCCCCCTTTTCATTCATCACCCTGCCCACCCTATTTGTAGTATTCATTCTTGTTTTTTAGATAGTGCAGGGCTTGTCTAACTTTATGTAACTCCACTAGTTGTTGCCAATTTTTGTAGGTATGCCATTTACTAAGACAATTAAAGATTGATCTATTGGCTGTTGCACTCCTAGAGTCTGTACATTTTCTTTGAGATCTAATAGTAAATAAACTACTTTGCCACAAATGCCTTTCACTAATTCAGAGGGAGATCATTTTGCTGTTTTTGATTGGAGGCGTATTATTGCTTGAAATGGGTGCACTGTTTGAATTATGATGCTCTCATAAACATTTTGTTGTTGCAGGGGTTTTGGTAGTGGGAATAATTCCAAGTTAATTGTGGTAGCATGTGAAGGTGTTTGGTTGTTTTCAACTTTTGCAGTGCAGTAATTGCAAAGTATTAAGGGGTCAGTAATGTCATATTTGTTTTCTGCTATAAGGTAGAGAGCTAATTGGAACCCTTTGGAATCTTAATTGTCTTCTATTTTGTACATTATGTCTACACGTGTTATGCTACTTTTATAAAAAAAAGTCCTGCGGCAACACACACACACACACACATGGTTTGGTACTTCAGTGGAGGTACTTTTAAACTTTAGTATTTCTTTTTTGTATGTGTTTAATAAAAGGTTGCTATTTGTACTGTACTTGCTAGTTTGTTGTACATCTATTGCATTTTGAAAGTGGCTTTCAATTCCAAAATATTTTCTCTGGATATGCTCTATTTCTTCCTGTAGTTGTTTTGCTGTACCATGTAGAAGATTGTTATTTAAATTGGCTAGTGCTAAAGCAGGACTTTTAGCATAGTAGAGTTTTTGGACCAGATTTCTCATAGTTGAATGATGTGTTGATATCATTTTGATATGATTGAAGGCGCTTTTGCAAATAGGTCCTGACATACAGGCTAATGAATGTCCTTGTAGTCCTGTGTATTTGCGCTCTGGATAGGCATCCATATTTTGTAGTAGTTTCATTTTGAATTTGTCTTTGCCTTTTACATACTGATTGAGGAACTGGCATAAAGATTTGAAGTACACATTGATGTGCACGGCCATTTGTAGACTGGACGTTTTGGTTCAGTAGAATGGAGAGATGGTACTGAGTTTTCTGGGGATATTTTTTTGAGCAGAGTTTCTTGTTCCATAATGGTGTTATTAAGTTTTTCATACCCTCGTCCACTGCTATGTATGGCAATTGGGTTTGGTTTATATGTTTCTTCATTAAAATATGATTCTGTGGTTGTGGTGTGACTCCATTCACCTCCACAGATGTTTAAGAAGCTATTTCTGTTGATATTCCATTTATTGAGAAGTATTTTTGTAGTTTAGATTGCACTGTCTATGATAGCTTCTAGGATTCATTTTCTACAATAGGTTTTATGGGTTGTGCATGATTTCTCTCCTGTTTTTATAAGGTTCTGAAGGACTCTGTGGTGGAACATTTTTTGTAAAAAAATGTTTTGGTATGCTTACTTGTCACTACATCAAGATTTATAGTTGCAGCGTTAGCAGTAGTGTTAGCTGAAGTCTTGTTAATCACTTTCAGTTTCGTTTTACATTTTGATAGATGAGGGAAAGTTTCTGTGCTGGAAGCTTGTTTTGTTTCGCTTAATGACTGTATTTGCTGTTTTGTTTGAACTTTTTGTACAAAATCTTCTAGAGATGGATCCTTATTATGGACACTTTTATTTTGAGTTGCTCTACTTCTGTGTTCTGCGTTCCTTTCTACCGAGTTGCATTTTGGTAGCATTATTTGGGGTCTGTTGGAGAAAAAAGTGTGGGTTTGGCTGTTGTGGAGTGTATGCGTGCTTTGTGCATGAGTGTCAGTATGATGGTAAGGATGATTGTGGAGGTGTGTGATTATGCAAGGGGCAGCTAAATCAAGTTGGGAAGGCTATTCTTGTATTTGTATGTTACTATATTGGGCTTCAGATGACAATATAAAGTATGGAACTGGTAAGGGGAAACAGTAATACTACATCTAATTGTAAAGGGTTAATACATGTGTTTGTTCTACAATACTAAAATGCTAGTGTGTTTGAGTAACAGTTAGAACATTATGTTAGTATTGTACTTCTTTGTATGGAAAGAGTAGGTTTCTTCTAAGTCCTTGTTCGTACTTCAGACGCTGCTGCTTTGCAGGAGAGTGGTCTTCACTGCAATTGTAAAAGAACAGTTAGTGAATATATGTGTTTATAGCACTTTCGTTAATGTAGACATTGTTATTTTTTGTTTTCATAATTATACTGTTATTTCTCCCATCTAGTAATATGAAATAATATTTTTTTAGATAGGTGTGTGTGTGTAAACACAAATGTAGAGAGCAAAAAGGTTTACAATTGTCACTTCATCATAGAAGATGGTAGAAATGACAGTAAGTTCATTTTAGAGTTTTTACAGGGTAAGTGGCAGTTACTCTGTTTGTATTTGTATTTATTTTATTTTACATTTTTAAAGCGCTCACACAGCCTGCGGCCACTGAGGCAATGTTACAGGAATTGTTTGTTTTTTAGTTGCGTAATTATTTGATCTTAGTTGCATATTTATAACACGATTAAACACCCAGAGGTTTCTAAGCGTGGACCCAGGGAGCAAACTTGTGTCGCTTCGTGTTGTCTTGCTTCCAAGGCGCGCATGTTGCCACTGAGCTATGCTCCCGGGATGTATTGTATTCCTAGAAGAGATGTACATGTACTGTGTAGAAAATATTCATACCTGTAGTCTGTGTTCATGCATGTGGATGTGCATGAATCTGCAAGTAGAAGTCTTGGGGTGTTTTATAGTAGTTGTTGCTGTAGGTCTTTTGCAGTCACAGCCGAATTGTACTGAGAGTGATCAACTTTCCATCTGAAGTGGTGATCTGTGATGATAGAGTTAAATGTAGAGTTCTTGGATGTGATTGGTGGATAATTGTGTGACTGCTTAACAGTAGCCAAAGAGGGAATAGTGCAGAGAGTGAAGTGGAAAGGGTAGAAGAGCTGCCCCAGTGTTACGCACCCCACAGTCATTTTGGAAGTGTGTCAGGACATGGCGAGGGTCAATAATCCAGATGTAGTTGTCCTGCACTATGGTGCTGTGCATTTGGGCTATGTCAGTGCCCCTACTTTGTTGCAAGATCTGCAAAACGTGGTTCAGGCAATCATGAAAGTCCTTCCAAATGCCAAGGTTATTTTTTTGCTTTGTTACCTAGGGCAGTATGGGACAATAGTTGTGTTTTTTGTCCTCAGCAAAATATTGCTAGGTTTGCAATCAACCGAGGCATGTTTGCTTTCATGCTTAGAGCTGGTATCTTCTTTTGTAATAATGAGAACATTGATTCTGGTAATGTTGTTTATTTTAAAGAAGATGGCATTTCTTTATCTTTTATGGGAAATGCCATGCTGTTTTGGAACATAAGGGTTGCTTTGGAGAAGCTAATGTGAAGATTTTTGGAGGAAAATAAGAAGAAAAATACAAAATAAAAGGTGTTTCTGAAGCATCTGCAAAAAAACCCAAAAAAAGGCTCTTTTCAGAGCCAACCTCAAAGGGGAAATGGGGCACACTATTTAACTTTTCATTCCGCACGTTCAGATTTTTCGATTTGTCCATGGACACCACGGTTGTCCGTGGACAACGTGTATTACATACAGAGATTTTGGGGTTGAGAGGTATGTAAATGAGACTGAGCAGAGCAAGGGATTGGTTATGAAGGTTTATTGGGTGTGTTGTGTATGGAGAGAGTTTGTCAGTAGGTCTTTTTCCTGAGAGAGGAGCAGATAGCTATGGCTGGGTGTTTCAGAAAGCAGATTGTCTGGATTTTGGGAGATTCGTGGATACATTTGTTGGAGGTGCATGCAGATTGCTGTGGAGTGGCTGAACATCTTAGATTCTCTCATATGGAAGTACACTGGCATGGAGTGTGTGGAATGAAGTGGGTGGATACCTCTCTGTGCTTCTTTGGTGAAATAGCATCATCTAGACATTATTATTATTCATTGTGGAGGGAACAGTTTAGGACTTGTGTCTTGAACCGCTTTGCAATTTGCAATGAAAGAAGGACTTGGGAAAGTCATGGACATGTATCCAAACTCCAGAGTAACTTTTTCCCATATTGCATAGAGACAAATTTGGTTGCGTTTTTTCATTTGGTCCACAAATGAAGAAAGCACGGTGCTATGTTAACAAGGCTGTTTGTGCCTTTTTGAGAGATGTTGGTATGTCCTCTTTTCAGAATGAACACATTATGTTTTGTAGCAGACACATTTTTCGCAGAGATGGAGTACAACTTACTTATGCAGCCAATCTGATTTTTCTGCAAAATATACAAAATGCATTATGACCTATTTTTGAATTACAGCAATCCAATTTGCAGTAGGTGTTGACCATTTGAAGTTATTGAAATACAATAAAACATCACAAAAGGCTCTTTTCAGAGCCACCACTTCCCCCTGTAGAAAAGTGCAATGGTTCTGATAGGGCAGCGCCTCAAAATTTTAGATGTCCACGAACTTCTAAAAAATGCACAGGGCCCTGCACTATTCATTTGTCACTTCTATTTTTAAACTGTGAAAGGCGGCTCTGAAAAGAGCCTTTGTTTTTTTTGTTTTTTTATATATATATATATTTTTTTTTTAAACACGACACACAAGAAAAGGAGGGGAAAGGAGGGTAAGGAAGTGACACCAACCACGGGGATAAGAAAGGGCAGGTGGAGAGAGGAAGAAGTAGGGCAGGCCTTATTGAGGTAGATTGCAGACCTTCTGATGTTCCTTGACAACAGTCTCGAAAGCACTCCAAAGGTTCTCCCCCCTGTAGAGTACTGCATCACAGTACATGCACAATATTGTGACCTTTGAAAGGTAAGCGTCAACAGCATCATGGATGGCCTGTGAGGCAGCTGGAGGGATGCGCTGTCCCACAGGAGTGTCTTTTGTAATACAGGAGCGGAAACGGAGGATGCTGCAGAGGAATTCAACCTACTACGTTTATCGCAAGGTACAAACTTACAAACAGCCCCATTGTGGAACTACTTTAGGTGTCACTTCATTGATGTAATATCATAGCTATACGAACCAGGCTTACCACGACTGAGCACCATGCGGCACTGAGTGCAGATCACCTTGCTCGCTTCAGCTTTTGCCTTTCCATAAATTATGGTAAATAACCGCAACACCCAAGACCCATGATGAGTGCTAGTAGTAGGGACTTCTACTACCTCATCCTCTTCATCCTCTTCATCCCACTCCTCTGCATCCTCATGCCTGTTCCCCTCTGCAGGCCCTTCGTGATGTGGTGGTGGTGGAGCGGGTGGGGGTGCTGATGCCGAGGCAGTAGCAGCAGAAGCAATTTGGGATGCCATCTGTTTGTTTGTTTGTTGGTTTGTTTATTTATTTATATAGCGCTCCGGACCCGGGAGTAAAAGGGCGCTAGTACAAGTTACAAGGCACAGTACATGAAAGTTAGCAGAAATACTTTAACATGGGTTATATACAGCAGGTACAGAACATCCAGAAGTGACATAAGTGCAAGTACAAAATATGTAGAATATAACTAGGTCTGGCTTGGAGGTAGACTTTTGGTAAATAGCCAACCAATGGCAAGTTTCCAGAAAGACTGGCAGGATTTGGCTGACTTAATGTTCAATGGCAAGGATTTCTAAAGTTGGGAGGCGAGGACAGTGAAGCTCGAGCCCCGGCTCTTTTGGAGGTGAATCTGGGCACCGTGAGACATAAAGTGTTGGATGATCTGGTAGTTCTGATGGAGGGCTTCATAGTAAATTTGTTAGTGAGGTAAGGTGGGGCTAGGTGGTTGATGGCTTTATAAGCGAGGCAGAGAGTTTTTAGATCGATTTTTTGTTGGATGGATAGCCATTTGCATGTGATTCTGGTGGCAGAGATATGCTCTTGTCTTGGGATGTTTAATGCTGCTCGTAGCGCATTGTTTTGAAGGACTTGGAGTTTGCTGATAATAACTTGGTTGGCCCCAAGGTAAAGGCTATTACAGTAGTCTAACTTAGATTGTATTAGAGCTCTAGCTAACGTAATGCAGCTGTCAGTAGATATAAATGGTCTGCAGGCTCTAATACATTTTCCTGTATAGGCAGTAGCTGAGGCAGTCGAATTGACTTGTTTAGTGAGGTTGATATTGGCATTGCGATAAAAGCCAAGTGTTTTCACATTTTTGGTGACTGGGATGGTGTTGCCATCAATGATGATTTTGGAATAGTTGGGGCTCAGTTTTTGTAAGTTATTCGGTGAGCCAACAATGAGCAATTCTGTCTTCTCGTCATTCAGGCAGAGGCCATGTGTGGCCATCCATGCCTGAATGATAAGAGAATATTTCATTGGTCCTGTTAACATCAGTGTTGTAATTGCCTGAGATGGTAAGGAGTATCTGGGTGTCATCCGTGTAGTTTGTGTAGGTGACACCCAGACGATCCAGTTTATCAATGAGCAGCTTTGTAAAGATATTATATAGGGTAGGGGAAACACATGAACCTTGTGAGACACAAGTGATGGGGATGGGGTCTGCTGCTGCCACAGGGGAGAAGACCCTCATGGTTCTTTTGGCCAAGAAGGACTGTATCCACGTGACAGCATAGCGGGAGAAATGGGCGGCAGAAGAGAGGTGGTTACAGAGTATTTTATGGTCGACCAGGTCAAAAGCTGCTGAGAGGTCTAGGAGGAGTAGCATGGCAGGCTTATCCTTGTCTTTAATGTCGTCAATCTGACTTTTGAGGTCAACAAGGGCAGTTTCTGTTCCATGTTGAGGTAGAAAGCCGGATTGACGCAGACCGAGGAGTTGGTTGGACTCTAAGTAATTATGAATTTGCAGGTAAGCAACTCTGTCAAGGATTTTTAACAGGAAGGGAACGGTGGTAATTATAATTAGTAGGAATGGCTGGGTCCAGGGCCTGTTTTTTCAGGAGAGGGAGGACCCATGACTGTTTCAAATTGTTGGGTACTGAGTTAGTGGTGAATGATGCATTTATAAGTTTGGAAATGAATGGGGAGAGGTCTCTAGCTGCCTCTTTTATAATCTGTGCAGGGCAACTATCCCCTTTGCAATTTGACGGTTTGAGAGAAGTTATAATTTTTTGCACTTCAAGTGCAGTTACCTTTTTGAAGGTGAAGGCAAGGTTAGTATTGACGGTGGTGGGTAAATTGGGGGTGGGGGTGTTGGAAAGTTGTAAACTTTTGTTTTCAATTTTCGTATGCAGGCTGGTGATTTGCAAGGGCATTTTGGATATTTGTGCACCATAGATGGTCCTTCACAGACATATCCGTCGGTGGATTGGTGTTTTCTAACTCCTTCAAGATAGTGAATAGTTCTTTAGCGCTGGAGCTAGCATTACTTATTCTTACATTGTAGGCTTCCTTTTTTGTACAAATTATTTCTTTTTTTATATAGGGAGGATGCATTCATAAGATAAATTTTATGTTCCTGTGAGGGATTTGTTTTCGCAGGGGTTTCCATTTTGGTTTTCTTGTTTCTTAGTATTTTAAGTTCTGGTGTGTACCACGAATTAAGATGGGCTCTAGGTTTACCTTTACGTAGTTTAAGGGGGGCAATGGTGTCAATAGCTTTAGACAAAGCGTTGTTGAAGGTGTCTACTAGTAGGTTCGGGTCCGATGTGTCAGGGATCGAGTTGAGGGTAGGTAGAACCAATGGAATGAGGGCTTCTACGGTAATGTTGCGCATATTTCTAGTCAGACATGCTGGTGCGGGGGGCAGTGTATGTAGTGCGGGTTGTTGGTGCTGATGTCAAATAATAGTAGGTGGTGGTCGGTCCATATCAGTGGTTGGGGGTCTTTGCAGATGATGTTGCAATAATGTGCAATGAGCCAGTCTAGGGTTCTGCCTTTCTGATGTGTAGGTAAGGTGTTCAGTTGAGTGTAGTTGTGTTCGCAGAGGGCGTTGGCAAGGGAGGCTGCAGGAGTGTCGTGAGGGTCATTATATCCCAGGTTGAAGTCACCTAGAATAATATTTTGTGAGAGAGGTTTGGATGTCTCTGCTATGAGGGAGGTTATATATTCCTCAAAGGTACCTGTGGGTCCAGGGGGTCTGTATATTAGTTCCAAGTTGATAGTATTCTTAGGGGTTGTTTGTATTTTAATGGAAAGGTGTTCACAAGAGTTTAGTAGAGGGGAGGTAACAGATCTAATGTCAAGCGAGGATTCAAATATCAGTGCTACACCTCCTCCGCGAGCATTAGGTCTGTCGGCCCTGAGGATAGAGTAGTTGTCTGGAACTGCAAGGGTTAGATGGGGACCTGCTGCAGCGTGAAGCCAGGTTTCTGTGGTGGCAAGGAAGTCCAGATCTTCTGAACGGATGATGTCAGCAATTTCAGTGGGATGAGCAACAAGGGATCTGACATTGAGTAGGGCTCCTTTGAGTGACCCGGTGTTTACATTGGTCTTTTTATTGGTCTTTTTGATCGTGGGAGTACTAGGTATTTTACTAGGTAGGGTAAGAAGTCTGCATCCTAGTCTATTTTTGCGGGTAATGATGTTAGGGTGGGCTGTGGGGTGATGTTCTGTTATTCTGAGTGAATTCTGGTTGGTGTCAGGGTAGGCATTCGTGGTGAGGACAACGCGGTTTGGTGGTAGGTTGCCTGGAGTGACGCTAGTTCTAGCAGCGTGGTCTGTAAGGGCACTGTGGGGGAAAGGGGGTAGGGTGGGCAGGAAGGGTGTGGGGCAGGGAATAGGGTGATTTCTGGGGCAACCAAGCTTAGCTAGACCATTACTAAATGGGATGTAGCTGTTTATGCTGCATGGCGTGCAAATGGGCATGACACAGAAGGGGAACATGATGAGGATGAGCCAGACTGACATAATTCAGAGGCAACGTTTGGGCGTGAGTACACCAGCTAGGTAAAGGAGTTTTGTGTAAACTTACAAAAATCGCCTATGGATAGGACAGCCAACAGGCTAGTTAAGGAGCTAGATTCAAGGTTTTGTGCAGTCTGGCAAAGAGACTTGTAAATGGATCGATCAGCAAGCTAGTTAAAAGTAACAGCTGGATGCAGCGCAATTGCACAGTGGACTGTGGGCGACCTTAAGACATAACCCTATTTCACAGTGGTCTCTAAGTGACCATAAGGCACAACACAGTTGCATAGTAGTCTCTGGGCAACCAAGAGGCACAGCACAATAGCACAGTGGTCTCTAAGCAACCATAAGCATGGAACACAGTAGGCAGATTTGATTTTAGCTAGGAATGCCTAAAACACAGTATGCAAGTACACAGGCGCTCTAGCACAGATCACAGAGGGCAGATTGGATTTATAGTTGAGCGTCAGAGTGAGCACAGAGTACAAGATGCTTAGGCAAGCCAAATATTGTCAGGGCAGCGTCAACATATGCTCTTAGTACTATGCTGGGCCAAGTGAGTACTAAGCTGTAGCTGTAAACGATACTAGCTAAAGGTGATAGGCAAGGGCCTAAAGGTCTGCGGCACATAGCAGGTACAATAGTAGCCAACAGAGAATATTATAGGCGTAATTACTATAACAATATGCGTATAGTGGCAGAGTAGTAATCGATCACGTAGTGTTAATTGCACGCGATACCAAACAGGTTTGGTGCCAGCTGGGGCAGGGTGTAGTGAAGACCTGCAGGGCCAGGTGTACTAAGGCAAGTATATGATGATCATAGACAAATAGAAAAGGCTCAGGCATACATCAAGCAGACCGCAACTGGATCGTTACACAAGTTAAGAGTCAGTAATCATGTACGCGGTGATAGCAGATCAATGATGTGACCTTTAGCAGAATGTCGCGAGTAGTAGTTATAGGAGAGGCTTACCCTGGGGGTACCAGGAGGACAGTGGCCGTGGCCCGGGCCTCGGACGCCTCCGCCAGGCTCCAGACAGGCTTGGATCCTTGTGGAAGGGATCCTTAGGGAAGAGGGCCGGCGTTCGCCTGCCGGCGCGTGATTGGCCTGATGAGATGGAGGCTGGCCAATGGGGACATGCGCTTCGGTCAGGTGGACGCCGGTGAGGTAGTGAAGGTGCCGGCGGCAATCTTGGAACTGGCTCACCTCGAGTGTTCCAATGGTGACTGGTACATAAAAAATGAAAATGGGGCTTTAAGGCTCAAGTCGAAGCCGGACAGGATATTATCCTGAAATGGCACAAATTGTGCAGCGCTCATACGGCAGTCTCCGAGTTGGGGCAAATTTAGATGTTGGGGTCAGGGTTTAAGGCAGGGTGCCTACCTGATCAGCAGATTGCAGCATGGATGGTTGATAACGAGGAACGAGGAACCAAGAACAGCAACCTGCACAATTGTCCTGTTGTAAATCTTGGAAATTCAAAAGCAGAATGAGGATCGGCTCTGGGGTGTGCCATTTTATAGGGGTGCAGGAGCACGCTTCGCGGATACCCATGCTGGTCGCGGACACATTAAACACCAAGAAAAGGCTCAAAAAGTTCCAAAAAGTATGTAGATCCACAAGGACATTGTCTGGGACATGTGCAATGGTGAACTTTTACTGTAAAATACCTTGGATTGCTCAAAAACACTTTTTAAATGTTCGGGGGCCCGGACAATGTCTGCAAATCAGGACACAGGCTCAGCGTGGGTGCAGTCACATGATGACATCGCGGACATGTTCACGAATGGGACGGCTGTCCGCAGGACACCAAATGCGCAGGGACGGTTGTGCGCATGGGCGCGGGTGTTCTACGGACAGTGTTTAGGTCCCCGAACTAATTAAAAGTGCGACACACGTGCGGCGCACAGTTACGGACAGGGGCGATGTGCGTAGGACCTAAGGGTGTGGTGCGCATGTGCGCAGGTGTTTTACAAACAGTGTTGAAGTCCCCGAATAAAATAAATGTGCGACAAAACTTTGCGGACAGGCGGACGGGATATGTGTTCTACGGATATATTCATTCTGGTTGCGGATATTACGAACAGGGGGGCTGTTCCTAGGGGTGATTGCGGACAGGCGGACATCTTGTTTGTTCTAAGGACACCTCCATTTTAATTGCGAACAGTACGAACAGGTATATTGTCCATAGGACACCCCCATTTTGGTTAATTGCAGACAAGCGGACATCATGTGTGTTCTAAGGACACCGCCATTTTAATTACGAACAGTACGAACAGCTACAGTGTCCTTAGGACACCCCCATTTTGGTTAATTGTGGACATCCCGGACATCCGCGCTGTCAACAGACACCCTAACTGCCTTTAAAAAAAATAAGACGCGGGCATATACCAAGAACACACTTAAAATGTTATTATTGTTTAACAGTAGAAAAATTATGAAAGAGATGGGGAAGAAGACACTGAAACAAATACAGGGGAATTAGGATTTGGACATGATGTATGGGAGGGGAGGAAGGGATGGAAGTCTCATTGTAAGGTTTTCCTTGCTGGAGAGGGTTTGGGGATAGTTGGCTGGGACATGAAGAGGGGGAACAGGTACATGTGGGACAGTGATATCCAATCTTTTTTTTTAATGTGGTCCTCAGTAAACTGTTTTAGAAGATTGACATTTTTCATTAGCATAACCATTTTAAGTTCCATTCATTTCAGAGGATATTGTAATGTCTCTTTTGGTATATTACACTTATTGTTTGTATGGTCTGTTCAAAAATAATATGTTAACTAGACATAAAGTAATGGTTATTAATTGGCTGAAATGTTGTGTCTACCATTAGTATCACTGCCTTCACTCATTTCATCTTGTGGGAAATTTTCTTCCAGCCATTCCAAAGTACCGGACATTTATGTGTAAAAAAAAAATAAATATTAGTTTTAGTGTGTGTAATACTGAAAATGTATAAATATATGACATAAATATTGTGTACTTACTTGTTTCTTACAAACTTTTGGTGTTACTGCTGTGTAGGTATGTTCTTGCTTTTTGCTGCACAGTTTCTGTGAGGTAATTATGTTTGAGGCATATTTATTTTGTTTTGGTATATTCCATTATATTGGAAACACTATTTCAGTGGATGGTTGGTTTCTTACATATACAGTTTCCACTTCTTATTTATTACTAAATGTAATGTATTTATGTGGTGCTTTTTGAACATGTTTGGTGTTTTTATTGTATGACACAATAATGTAAGATACCCCTGAGTTTCTGGATAGTGCTGATGGTGACTGCGCCCGTCCGCAGACATGCGCGCGGTATGCGCACATCAAAATCACTAGCGGGGCAGGGGGTTCAGTATTTTCTATGTTATACATATGTAAGCTAAGGGAGTTTTAGTAAATATTTATAACATTTACATTATCTATACCTATATTCAGTGAAAAAAACTTTGTTAAAGGGACGTTATGGTTAAGTTGCGCTACTAAAGAACTATGAAATTCAGTGAAAAAATCTTTGTTAAAGGGACGTTATGGTTCCACGTAAAACCAAAAAACCTTGAAATTCACCAGTACGCTAAGCACCCATTAACTCGCGCCACCACTGTGCAATGCTAAGACTAACACCCAGGACATCAAAGATGACATCACAAATGTCATTGATAACATCACATCAAGGTTTCAGTTTTACGTGGAACCATAACGTCCCTTCAATAACATTTTTTTCACAGAATTTCATAGATTTTTAGTAGCACAATTTAACCATAACGTCCGTTTAACAACGTTTTTTTCACTGAATATATAGATATGGTAAACTAAGCAACCATAACTCGGGAGGATTGCTCAGGGGCAATGTGCTCACCTTGGAAGCAAGACGACACATAGCAACACAGGTTCGATCCCCGGGTTCGTACTTAGAAACCTCTGGGTATTAAGTGCGTTATAAATAACCTATGATATCATATCATCATAACTCGTGCCACTACTGTGCACAGCTAAAACCTACACCCAGGACATCAAAGATGACATCACAAATGTCATTAAAGATATCAGTATGACATATATTTTTGTTCACTGACATATCGAGGCAAGGTTTCTTTGTTCACTGACAGGCAGAATATGAAAATTCAAAAGGTGCTATATATCTAGAGGTTATCCTTGTCGTATGTTCTTAAAGTACTTTCCTTAGGGTTTGGTCTCAGCTCCTGGTGCACATACGTGGGGCAATAGGCAGACCTCAAACAAACAATTCATTTGTATACATGAAGATGAACTTTAATGTTATTGACATTTTCTGGTGATGTTGTTTCTTTGTTCCTTACTTGAGTTATCCTGTATGTGCCTGATTTGTATGCATTGTGGGTCTTCATATGTATTGTTTGTACTAACACAAGTATATAATAAGTCTTGAATTGTTAGCTATACCTTGCAGGTTTAACATTAGTGAACACTCTGATAAGGTAGCATTCATTATTTTACTATTCAAATTTACCAGATTAAAAATATTGTACTTCTATGGTGTATGCTGCAGCCATTGCATATGTGTATGTATGATTAGGTTCCTGAATTAGCAACAACACTCCAATACAATGTTTTGTTTAGAGGCGTACATTCTTTAATACATTAAGTAGTTCATGATAGGTCTCCTGATCACCCCTCACATCTTGTTACCAACATTGTAAACACAACCCCTTGTGACTTTTCATCAAAATGAATTCCATAGGTGATGGCATCAGTGATGTCATCAATGACACATTTGATGTCTCCCTTGATGTCCTGGTTGATAGTCTTAGCAGTGCACAGAGGTGGCGCGCGTTATGGTTGCTTAGCTTACTATAACTGAGGAACTTCTGGGGGTTTCCGGTTTTGCTTTTAACCATGACGTGGCTTTTACAAAGTATTTTCACTGAATTTCATAAGTTTTTATTAGTGCAACTTAACCGTAATGTCTGTTTAACACAGTTTTTTTCACTGAATTGTATAGGTTTTTACCAGTGCACCCTTCATTTCCTACAACTTACTAATATCATTCATAATTTACAAAGTTTTGCCTTAAAACGCTGCCATTGCCCACATTCCAGCATCATTTTTAACACTTATATACACTTTTTTAACTTTTTCTGTGCTGGTCGATGCCCAGGAACATCTGATGCCATTGCAGACTTTCCAGAGAGAGTGTCACATGACAACATGCTCATTCACCGCATGATGACATGTCCACGATCTTGTACACACTTTGTGATTGGGTCTGTGCTTTGTGAACAGTTCGGAATTGCATTTTCTGCTGATCTAACAGTTTTTCAGCTCAAAATGTACCCTTGCACAGCTCCTACACCTATTCTTACTCATTATCCATTAACAATCTAGCACAGAGCACATACTTGGAAGAATATTATCAAAACTGCAATTCATATTAAAAATGGCATCAACAATTATCATCCCTCCTCACCAAGATCCACCAAAACCACCACCAGGAGGACCTACTGAACACAAAAAGTGCAGTACTTCCAAAGGCAATGAAGAGGGCCAAGAAGATGAAGTAGAGGAAGTGCTTATCTCTAGCACCCAGAGATAATCATGGGTGTGGCAGTTATTTACCACTGTGGGAATTTACCAAAGGCTAAAGCGACCAAAGTAATATGCACTCAGTGCAATGCTGTACTCCGTTGTGGGCTACTCGGACAGTACTCCTATAGGAAAACCTCCATGGACTGCCACCCCAAATCCAACCACTGCAATGCTCTCAGAAAGGTTGTTTCTTTCTTAGCAAGTAGTAGGCTGTCTTCCTCCACCTCATCTTCCTCAACCAATACTGTAACCACACAGCCTTCTTCTGAGGGACACACAAATCCACCAGCTGCCTTGCAATCGATAAAATAGGCTGTCAATCCATATCTTTCAAAGGTAACAGTACTCTGTACATACTGCAACACACCACTCTGCAGAAGGGAGCAATTTCGAAATGCTTTTGAATCTGTAATCAAGGAGCATGAGAAAAACTGCTTAGATGTAACACACAAGGAACATCTTCCCCTGCCCAACCTGCCCCTCCGTATTAGTCGTGTGTGCTTCTTCTCTGATTTCCATCCCCACCTTACTTTCTGACTTCTACTGCAAAAATAAAGAAAACAAAAGGGTTCCTTTAGTAACCACGTTTCACAGTTAAAAAATAGAACAAAAAAAATATATCTTATTGACTCCATCTACTTGGTATTTCTCAATAAAGACTCAATAAGATTCTCCAACATTCCCATTAGCATTTTGTGTTATGCTATTTGGAATAATGTGGCGTTCATTGACCGTTTCAAGGGCTGGAAGGGTTTTGATAACCTGCCCCAAATTGCCACCCGCGCTTCCCTTGCTTTCGTGCGTTCCTTTCTCCCTCCTCCGCCTCCCGGAACACCCCCTCCCCTGACTGGTGGAGCCTCTGTGCTCGTTGGTCATAGCAGCCACACTGCGCACTGCTTACCTCCTTTACATCTAGAGGTGCAGGTGAGTGCCTTCCCCCCAGGACCCTCCTGGGCCGTGGGGAGCAACATCTTGCCCTTTGAGGCTGCCTCCATGCCTCGGATCACCACCCACGCTTCCATTGCTTTCCCGCATTCCTTTCTCCCTCCTCCGGCCTCCCGGCCCTCCCCTGATAGGTGGAGCCTCTGTGCTGGTTTGGCCTAGCGGCCGCACTACTCCCACCTCACATTCTTTATATCCAGAGGTGCAAGTGAGTGCCTCCCCCCAGGACCCTCCTGGTTACTGGGGAACAACATCTTGCCCTTTGAGGCTGCCCCCATGCCTCGGATTGCCACCCGTGCTTCCCTTGCTTTCCCACATTCCTTTCTCCCACCTCTCGCCTCCCGGCCCACCCTCTCCCCTGATTGGCAGAGCCTCTGTGCTCATTGAGCCTAGCGGCCGAACTACGCCCTGCTCACCTCCTTTACATCTAGAGGTGCAGGTGAGTGCCTTCCCCCCAGGACCCTCCTGGGCCCTGGGGAGCAACATCTTGCCCTTTGAGGCTGCCCCCATGCCCCAGATCACCACCCACGCTTCCCTTGCTTTCCCATGTTCCTTTCTCCCTCCTCCCACCTCCTGGCCCACCCCATCCCCTGATTGGTGGAGCCTCTGTGCTCGTTGGGCCTAGCGGCCACACTGCACCCTCCTTACCTCATTTACATATAGAGGTGCAGGTGAGTGCCTTCCCCCCAGGAACCCCCTGAGCCCTAGGGAGCAACATCTTGCCCTTTGAGGCTGCCCCCATGCCTCGGATCGCCACCCGCGCTTCCCTTGCATTCCCCCATTCCTTTCTCCCTCCTCCCGCCTCCCGCCTCCCGGCCCACTCCCTCCCCTTATCGGTAGAGCCTCTGTGCTCATTGGTCCTATTGGCCGCACTGCACCCAGCTCACCTCCTTTATTTCTAGCGGTGCAGGTGAGTGCTTTCTCCCCCAGGACCCTCCTGGGCACTGGGGAACAACATCTTGCCCTTTGAGGCTGCCCCCATTCCTCAGATCGCCACCCATGCTTCCCTTGCTTTCCCACATTCCTTTCTCCCTCCTCCTGCCTCCCTGCCCACCCCCGCCCCTGATTGGTGGAGCCTCAGTGCTCGTTGGGCCTAGCGGCTGCACTGCACCCTGCTTACCTCCTTTACATCTAGAGGTGCAGGTGAGTGCCTTCCCCAAAGGACCCTCCCGGGCCCTGGGGAGCAATATCTTACCCTTTGAGGATGCCCCCATGCCCCGGATCGCCACAGGCGCTTTTCTTGCTTTACCACATTCCTTTCTCTCGGCCCACCCCTTCCCCTGATTGGTAGAGCCTCTGTGCTCGTTGGGCCTAGCGGCCACCCTGACCCTTACTCACCTCCTTTACATCTAGAGGTGCAGGTGAGTGCCTTCCCCCCGGGACCCTCCTGGGCCGTGGGGAGCAACATCTTGCCCTTTGAGGCTGCCTCCATGCCTCGGATCACCACCCATGCTTCCCTTGCTTTCCCGCATTTCTTTCTCCATCATCCGGCCTCCCGGCCCTCCCCTGATTGGTGGAGCCTCTGTGCTGGTTGGGCCTAGCGGCTGCACTACACCCACCTATCATTCTTTATATCTAGAGGTGCAAGTGAGTGCCTCCCCCCAGGACCCTCCTGGGCCTTGGGGAACAACATCTTGCCCTTTGAGGCTGCCCCCATGCCTTGGATCGCCACCCACGCTTCCCTTGCTTTCCCACATTCCTTTCTCCCACCTCTCGCCTCCCGGCCCACCCTCTCCCCTGATTGGTAGAGCCTCTGTGCTCGTTGGGCCTAGCGGCTGCACTGCACCCTGCTTACCTCCTCCTAAAGCTAGAGGTGCATGTGAGTGCCTTTCCCAAAGGACCCTCCTGGGCCCTGGGAAGCAACCTCTTGCCCTTTGAGGCTGCCCCATGCCTCAGATTGCCACCCGCACTTCCCTTGCTTTCCCATATTCCTTTCTCCCTCCTCCTGTCTCCCGGACCACTCCCTCCCCTAATTGGTGGAGCCTCTGTGCTCATTGGGCCTAGCGGCTGCACTGCGCCCTGCTTACCTCCTTTACATCTAGAGGTGCAGGTGAATTCCTTTCCCCTAGGGCCCTCCCGGGCCCTGGGGAGCAACATCTTGCCCTTTGAGGCTGCCCCCATGCTCAGATCACCACCCGCGCTTCCTTTGCTTTCCTGCGTTCCTTTCTCCCTCCTCCCGCCTCCCGGTCCACCCCCTCCCCTGATTGGTGAAGCCTCTGTGCTCATTGGGCCTAGCAGCCGCACTGCACCCTTCTTACCTCCTTTACATCTAGAGGTGCATGTGAGTGCCTTTCCCAAAGGACCCTCCTGGGCCCTGGGGAGCAACATCCTACCCTTTGAGGCTGCCCCCATGCCCCAGATCGCCACCCGTGCTTCCCTTGCTTTCCCGCGTTCCTTTCTCCCACCTCTCGCCTCGCGGCCCAACCCCTCCTCTGATTGGTAGAGGTTCTGTGCTTGTTGGGCCTAGCAGCGGCACTGCACCCTGCTCACCTCCTTTACATCTAGAGGTGCAGGTGAATGCCTTCCCCCCAGGACTCTCCTGGGCCCTGAGGAGAAACATCTTGCCCTTTGAAACTGCCCCATGCCTCGGATCGCCACCCACAGTTCCCTTGCTTTCCCACATTCCTCTCTCCCTCCTCCTGCCTCCTGGACCAACCCCTCCCCTGATTGGTAGAGCCTCTGTGCTCGTTGGGCCTAGCGGCCACCCTGCACCCTGCTCACCTCCTTTACATCTAGAGGTGCAGGTGAGTGCCTTCCCCCAGGACCCTCCAGGGCCCTGGGGAGCAACATCTTGCCCTTTGAGGCTGCCCCCATGCCTCAGATCGCCACCCGCGCTTCCCTTGTTTCCCGCGTTCATTTCTCCCTCCTCCTGCCTCCCGGACCAACCCCTCCCCTGATTGGCGGAGCCTCTGTGCTCGTTGGGCCTAGCGGCTGCACTGCACCCTACTTACCTCCTTTACATCTAGAGGTGCAGGTGAATTCCTTTCCCAAAGGGCCGTTCCCTTGCTTTCCCGTGTTCCTTTCTCCCTCCTCCCGCCTACTGGCCCACTGTAACGCTCACCTGATTCCCGCAGAGGCGCCGGTCTTGACTGGGTGAATGCCGTATCTTCAAAGGTGATGTGTAACACACGGTTGGCTCTTTGGGCTGGACCTCTGTGCACTGTATGTCTGACTCGAAGAGTAAGATGTCTGCAGATAGAAAATATGGGATTAATGAACTGGGGTTATTGGGTGCCTCTCTCCTCTTCCCTTTCTCTTCTCCTGTAGAACCCCAAAGGTTAACGCCCTCACCTTAGGTAAGTGAACGCCGAGCTCTCCATCTGCCTCGGGGCAGGGTGCCGTAACCAGTTTCTTCACTGGATAAGGGTGAAGGCCTCTTGACCTCAGAGGACTGCTGTCCGTCGTTAACTGCAAGAACGGTAAGTTCTGGGCACTTCAAATGTCTTAAAAGTCTTTTGTAATGATATCTCTTGTTTTGCAGGGTTCCGGCGATGGCGGATGGCGGGCTGAAGAGAAATGAGGATCGAACCCGCGTGAGGAATAGAAGCGCCTGGAAGCACGTAAGTAAGCTCTTGTAGCCTGCTTCACGATGCGCACTAACTGTCCCTTTTATCTTGCAGGTACAAGTTCGGAGCTTTAGAGAAGCTGAAGGGTGCTGGAATACCCACTGGATTCGGCGTGGGAAGGAGTAATGGCACGTGAGTAATAAAGTTGCCCAATGTCTTTAAACGCACCTTCTTTTGTCTTTCAGATGCGGGATGCAGCGCCGAAGACCTCCGGAGCGTGCGAAGAGCTGGTAAGCTTTTGTCTTTCAGATGCCGGAATGCGGTGCAAAGACCTCCGGAGCATGCGAAGAGTAGGTAAGCCTTTGTCTTTCAGATGCCGGAATGCAGTGCGAGGCGTTGGTGACAGCCGATGGACCAGGTAAGAGATGCGCTGCCACTGAAGACCGTAGTGCTAACCTGTTCTTTCTTTGTCTTTACAGGTGCTGCTGAAGACTGGATTCCAGGATGATAAGCCTTTGTTCCCTTAGGCCCAGGATCAGAAGCTGAAGACACGATGAGCGTTCTGCTGCAGAGAATGCAGAATAAGGCAAAGCAAGATTCATCCATCGGGTGTGGTTTAAATAGCCTCCTGTAGTGCTTAGGTGTCTCCTTCCACAGCCACGCCTAGGTAAGAAAAGAGTTCCTGCTTTCCAGAAGAGTTCCAGTGTTCTGAACCTAGGGAGTGGCTCCTGCCCCACCCAACAGGAAAAGTAGTCCCAAACAGAAGAGGATCAGGGGCTCAACTGGCAGGTAAGTAAGCAGCATGGTCTGCTGCAGGTAAGTCCACCCATCTAGAGGTGCAGGTGAGTGCCTTCCCCCCAGGACCCTCCTGGGCCCTGGGGAGCAACATCTTGCCCTTTGAGGCTGCCCCCATGCCCCAGATCACCACCCACGCTTCCCTTTCTTTCCCATGTTCCTTTCTCCCTCCTCCCACCTCCTGGCCCACCCCATCCCCTGATTGGTGGAGCCTCTGTGCTCGTTGGGCCTAGCGGCCACACTGCACCCTCCTTACCTCATTTACATATAGAGGTGCAGGTGAGTGCCTTCCCCCCAGGAACCCCCTGAGCCCTAGGGAGCAACATCTTGCCCTTTGAGGCTGCCCCCATGCCTCGGATCGCCACCCGCGCTTCCCTTGCATTCCCCCATTCCTTTCTCCCTCCTCCCGCCTCCCGGCCCACTCCCTCCCCTTATCGGTAGAGCCTCTGTGCTCATTGGTCCTATTGGCCGCACTGCACCCAGCTCACCTCCTTTATTTCTAGCGGTGCAGGTGAGTGCTTTCTCCCCCAGGACCCTCCTGGGCACTGGGGAACAACATCTTGCCCTTTGAGGCTGCCCCCATGCCTCAGATCGCCACCCATGCTTCCCTTGCTTTCCCACATTCCTTTCTCCCTCCTCCTGCCTCCCTGCCCACCCCCGCCCCTGATTGGTGGAGCCTCAGTGCTCGTTGGGCCTAGCGGCTGCACTGCACCCTGCTTACCTCCTTTACATCTAGAGGTGCAGGTGAGTGCCTTCCCCAAAGGACCCTCCTGGGCCCTGGGGAGCAATATCTTACCCTTTGAGGATGCCCCCATGCCCCGGATCGCCACAGGCGCTTTTCTTGCTTTCCCACATTCCTTTCTCTCGGCCCACCCCTTCCCCTGATTGGTAGAGCCTCTGTGCTCGTTGGGCCTAGCGGCCACCCTGACCCTTGCTCACCTCCTTTACATCTAGAGGTGCAGGTGAGTGCCTTCCCCCCGGGACCCTCCTGGGCCGTGGGGAGCAACATCTTGCCCTTTGAGGCTGCCTCCATGCCTCGGATCAACACCCATGCTTCCCTTGCTTTCCCGCATTTCTTTCTCCATCATCCGGCCTCCCGGCCCTCCCCTGATTGGTGTAGCCTCTGTGCTGGTTGGGCCTAGCGGCTGCACTACACCCACCTATCATTCTTTATATCTAGAGGTGCAAGTGAGTGCCTCCCCCCAGGACCCTCCTGGGCCCTGGGGAACAACATCTTGCCCTTTGAGGCTGCCCCCATGCCTCGGATCGCCACCCACGCTTCCCTTGCTTTCCCACATTCCTTTCTCCCACCTCTCGCCTCCCGGCCCACCCTCTCCCCTGATTGGTAGAGCCTCTGTGCTCATTGAGCCTAGCGGCCGAACTACGCCCTGCTCACCTCCTTTACATCTAGAGGTGCAGGTGAGTGCCTTCCCCCCAGGACCCTCCTGGGCCCTGGGGAGCAACATCTTGCCCTTTGAGGTTGCCCCCATGCCCCAGATCACCACCCACGCTTCCCTTGCTTTCCCATGTTCCTTTCTCCCTCCTCCCACCTCCTGGCCCACCCCATCCCCTGATTGGTGGAGCCTTTATGCTTGTTGGGCCTAGCGGCCACACTGCACCCTCCTTACCTCATTTACATATAGCGGTGCAGGTGAGTGCCTTCCCCCCAGGACCCTCCTGAGCCCTAGGGAGCAACATCTTGCCCTTTGAGGCTGCCCCCATGCCTCAGATCGCCACCCGCGCTTCCCTTGCATTCCCCCATTACTTTCTTCCTTCTCCCGCCTCCCGGCCCACTCCCTCCCCTTATCGGTAGAGCCTCTGTGCTCATTGGTCCTATTGGCCGCACTGCACCCAGCTCACATCCTTTATTTCTAGCGGTGCAGGTGAGTGAATTCCCCCCCAGGACCCTCCTGGGCACTGGGGAACAACATATTGCCCTTTGAGGCTGCCCCCATGCCTCAGATCGCCACCCATGCTTCCCTTGCTTTCCAACATTCCTTTCTCCCTCCTCCTGCCTCCCTGCCCACCCCCTCCCCTGATTGGTGGAGCCTCAGTGCTCGTTGGGCCTAGAGGCTGCACTGCACCCTGCTTACCTCCTTTACATCTAGAGGTGCAGGTGAGTGCCTTCCCCAAAGGACCCTCCTGGGCCCTGGGGAGCAATATCTTACCCTTTGAGGATGCCCCCATGCCCCGGATCGCCACACGCGCTTCCCTTGCTTTCCCACATTCCTTTCTCCCACCTCTCAACTCCCGGCCCACCCCCTCCCCTGATTGGTAGAGCCTCTGTGCTTGTTGGGCCTAGCGGCCACCCTGCACCCTGCTCACCTCCTTTACATCTAGAGGTGCAGGTGAGTGCCTTCCCCCAGGACCCTCCTGGGCCCTGGGGAGCAACATCTTGCCCTTTGAGGCTGCCCTCATGCCTCAGATCGCCACCCGCGCTTCCCTTGTTTCCCGCGTTCATTTCTCCCACCTCCTGCCTCCCGGACCATCCCCTACCCTGATTTGTAGAGCCTCTGTGCTTGTAGGGCCCAGCGGCTGCACTGCACCCTGCTTACCTCCTTTACATCTAGAGGTGCAGGTGAGTGCCTTCCCCCCAGGACCCTCCTGGGCCCTGGGGAGCATCATCTTGCCCTTTGAGGCTGCCCGCATGCTCAGATCACCACCTGTGCTTCCCTTGCTTTCCCGCATTCCTTTCTCCCTCCTCCCGCCTCCCAGTCCACACCCTCCCCCGATTGGTGAAGCCTCTGTGCTCATTGAGCCTAGCGGCCGCACTGCACCTATCTTACCATCTTTATATCTAGAGGTGCAGGTGGGTGTCTTCCCTCCCAGGACCCTCCTGGGCCCTGGGGAACACGATCTTGCCCTTTGAGGCTGCCCCATGCATGGATCGCCATTCGCTTTTCCCTTGCTTTCCCACATTCCTTTCTCCCTCCTCCTGCCTCCCGGCCCACCCCCTCCCCTGATTGGTGGAGCCTCTGTGCTCATTGGGCCTAGCGGCTGCACTGCACCCTGCTTACCTCCTTTAAAGCTAGAGGTGCATGTGAGTGCCTTTCCCAAAGGACCCTCCTGGGCCCTGGGGAGCAACCTCTTGCTCTTTGAGGCTGCCCCATGCCTCAGATTGCCACCCGCACTTCCCTTGCTTTCCCATATTCCTTTCTCCCTCCTCCTGTCTCCCGGACCACTCCCTCCCCTAATTGGTGGAGCCTCTGTGCTCATTGGGCCTAGCGGCTGCACTGCGCCCTGCTTACCTCCTTTACATCTAGAGGTGCAGGTGAATTCCTTTCCCCTAGGGCCCTCCCGGGCCCTGGGGAGCAACATCTTGCCCTTTGAGGCTGCCCCCATGCTCAGATCACCACCCGCGCTTCCTTTGCTTTCCTGCGTTCCTTTCTCCCTCCTCCCGCCTCCCGGTCCACCCCCTCCCCTGATTGGTGAAGCCTCTGTGCTCATTGGGCCTAGCAGCCGCACTGCGCCCTTCTTACCTCCTTTATATCTAGAGGTGCATGTGAGTGCCTTTCCCAAAGGACCCTCCTGGGCCCTGGGGAGCAACATCCTACCCTTTGAGGCTGCCCCCATGCCCCAGATCGCCACCCGTGCTTCCCTTGCTTTCCCGCGTTCCTTTCTCCCACCTCTCGCCTCACGGCCCAACCCCTCCTCTGATTGGTAGAGGTTCTGTGCTTGTTGGGCCTAGCAGCGGCACTGCACCCTGCTCACCTCCTTTACATCCAGAGGTGCAGGTGAATGCCTTCCCCCCAGGACTCTCCTGGGCCCTGAGGAGAAACATCTTGCCCTTTGAAACTGCCCCATGCCTCGGATCGCCACCCACAGTTCCCTTGCTTTCCCACATTCCTCTCTCCCTCCTCCTGCCTCCCGGACCAACCCCTCCCCTGATTGGTAGAGCCTCTGTGCTTGTTGGGCCTAGCGGCCACCCTGCACCCTGCTCACCTCCTTTACATCTAGAGGTGCAGGTGAGTGCCTTCCCCCAGGACCCTCCAGGGCCCTGGGGAGCAACATCTTGCCCTTTGAGGCTGCCCCCATGCCTCAGATCGCCACCTGCGCTTCCCTTGTTTCCCGCGTTCATTTCTCCCTCCTCCTGCCTCCCGGACCAACCCCTCCCCTGATTGGCGGAGCCTCTGTGCTCGTTGGGCCTAGCGGCTGCACTGCACCCTACTTACCTCCTTTACATCTAGAGGTGCAGGTGAATTCCTTTCCCAAAGGGCCGTCCCGGGCCCTGGGGAGCAACATCTTGACCTTTGAGGCTGCCCCATGCCCCAGATCACCCCAGATCAGCTTCCCTTGCTTTCCCATGTTCCTTTCTCCCTCCTCCCGCCTACTGGCCCACTGTAACGCTCACCTGATTCCCGCAGAGGCGCCGGTCTTGACTGGGTGAATGCCGTATCTTCAAAGGTGATGTGTAACACACGGTTGGCTCTTTGGGCTGGACCTCTGTGCACTGTATGTCTGACTCGAAAAGTAAGATGTCTGCAGATAGAAAATATGGGATTAATGAACTGGGGTTATTGGGTGCCTCTCTCCTCTTCCCTTTCTCTTCTCCTGTAGAACCCCAAAGGTTAACGCCCTCACCTTAGGTAAGTGAACGCCGAGCTCTCCATCTGCCTCGGGGCAGGGTGCCGTAACCAGTTTCTTCACTGGATAAGGGTGAAGACCTCTTGACCTCAGAGGACTGCTGTCCGTCGTTAACTGCAAGAACGGTAAGTTCTGGGCACTTCAAATGTCTTAAAAGTCTTTTGTAATGATATCTCTTGTTTTGCAGGGTTCCGGCGATGGTGGATGGCGGGCTGAAGAGAATTGAGGATCGAACCCGCGTGAGGAATAGAAGCGCCTGGAAGCACGTAAGTAAGCTCTTGTAGCCTGCTTCACGATGCGCACTAACTGTCCCTTTTATCTTGCAGGTACAAGTTTGGAGCTTTAGAGAAGCTGAAGGGTGCTGGAATACCCACTGGATTCGGCGTGGGAAGGAGTAATGGCACGTGCGTAATAAAGTTGCTCAATGTCTTTAAACGCACCTTCTTTTGTCTTTCAGATGCGGGATGCAGCGCTGAAGACCTCCGGAGCGTGCGAAGAGCTGGTAAGCTTTTGTCTTTCAGATGCCGGAATGCGGTGCGAAGACCTCTGGAGCATGCGAAGAGTAGGTAAGCCTTTGTCTTTCAGATGCCGGAATGCAGTGCGAAGACCTCCGGAGCATGCGAAGAGTAGGTAAGCCTTTGTCTTTCAGATGCCCGAATGCAGTGCGAGGCGTTGGTGACAGCCGATGGACCAGGTAAGAGATGCGCTGCCACTGAAGACCGTAGTGCTAACCTGTTCTTTCTTTGTCTTTACAGGTGCTGCTGAAGACTGGATTCCAGGATGATAAGCCTTTGTTCCCTTAGGCCCAGGATCAGAAGCTGAAGACACGATGAGCGTTCTGCTGCAGAGAATGCAGAATAAGGCAAAGCAAGATTCATCCATCGGGTGTGGTTTAAATAGCCTCCTGTAGTGCTTAGGTGTCTCCTTCCACAGCCACGCCTAGGTAAGAAAAGAGTTCCTGCTTTCCAGAAGAGTTCCAGGGTTCTGAACCTAGGGAGTGGCTCCTGCCCCACCCAACAGGAAAAGTAGTCCCAAACAGAAGAGGATCAGGGGCTCAACTGGCAGGTAAGTAAGCAGCATGGTCTGCTGCAGGTAAGTCCACCCAAACATTATGAGCCCGGCGCTTCTAGCGCTGGGACTGGGCATCTTTATGAGCCTGGTGCCACTGGCGCCAGGACAGGGTCCAAAAGCTCCCAATTGGGACTGGCTGGCACTCGGAACCGGGGTTATGGGTCTGCTTCCAAGGGAGTTGGGCAAATCCTGATCTTTTGGAAGCAGAGATCATGACAGCACCCCCCCCCTCAAGGCCCCTCCCAAACCGGGCTTCTCCGGGGGTTTTGGCTTGTTAGGAAATGTTCGATGAAATCTTTTGATTAGACGAGGCGCGTGGACATATTCTGCAGGTTCCCAGAATCTTTCTTGGGGACCGTAGCCTTTCCAGTCAATCAGGTAAAATAGTTTAGATTTGGAGATCTTGGAATCCAGGATGCTTTTGACTTCAAACTCGAGTTCTCCGTCAACTAGAATAGGTTTTGGAGATTTATTTAGTTTGAGGTTGCACGGGTTTTAATAGAGAGACGTGGAAGACCGGATGTATCTTCATGTGAGGGGGCAAGTCCAACTTGACCGCTACTGGATTTACTATGGTAGTGATGGAATAGGGACCAAGGTATCTTGGGTTGAATGTGCGTGGTCCTTTTAGAGGTAGATATTTGGTGGATAATCAGACTTGATCTCCTACTTGATACTGGGGGGCTTCCTCCTGATGTTGGTCTGCTCCTTTCTTGTATTGTTCTTTAGCCCTTTGAAGGTGAGAAACGGCTTCCTTAAAGGCTTGGGTGATTGTAGAATGCAGGTGGTCTACTGCTGGTGTTCCAAGATCTTGGAGTGGATCCAACTCCGAGGTTCGAGGGTGACTACCGTATAAAAGAAAAAACGGGGTCTTCCCAGTTCCCGAGTGGACAGAATTATTGTAGGCATATTCGTCTATCCAAAGGATATCTTTCCAAGTTTTTTCAGTTTGTTGTAGCATGCAGCGCAAATACTGTTCCAGAGTTTGATTGGTCCTCTCGGTTTGTCCGTCGGTTTGAGGGTGGTGGCTGGTCGAAAGTCTCACATCAATTTGAGCCGACCGACAGCAACTTCGCCAAAAATGAGAAATAAATTGACTCCCTCGATCCGAAATTAGAACTGAAGGAAAACCATGCAGTCGGACGATGTTTTCGAGAAATTCTCGGGCCAGAGTTGCTGCTGTTGGTAAGCCTTTGAGTGGAATGAAATGCGCCATCTTGGAGAATAGGTCCACGATTACTAGGATCGAATTGTATCCGGAGCATGGAGGTAGATCGGTGATGAAGTCCATAGAAAGCGTATGCCAAGGGCGAGGTGGGATGTCAATAGGGCGTAAGAGGCCGGCTGGTTTTTCCTTTTGACTCTTGTTTTGGGCGCATACTCCACAGGACATTATAAAGTCTCTGATATCTTTTTTCCAAGACGGCCACCAGAAGTAGCGCTTGATCTTTTCCGAGGTTTTGGCCATACCGGGATGTCCTTCCATTAAAGAATCGTGATAACAAGAGATTACCTTTTTCTGTAAATCTGTGCTGGGCAGGTATAACTGTTCTTGGAAATATAATAGGTTGTCCTTCACCGTAAAGTCCTTTCCCTGCAGATGCCAATTCTGTATGTCTGCTGGAGTTACCAGTAGCCTGGCTTTATCCTTAACCTTCTCTATGGATTGTGTGGCGATTACACCCAGAATTCTTTGTTCGGGAATGATAGGTACAGGTTTAGGATTGATCAAATGTTCTTCCACTCCCATCCGAGAAAGGGCATCAGCTTTGCCGTTTTTTGTACCAGGTCGATAGGTAATTATGAAGTCAAACTCGGCAAAGAATAGTGCCCAACGGAGTTGCCTAGAGGATTGAGCTTTTGCGGTTTTCAAATATTGCAGGTTTCGGTGATCTGTAATCACAGTAACGGTGTGTCGGGCCCTCAGAAGATAATGCCGCCAAGCCTTAAAGGCGGACTTGATAGCTAGAAGTTCCTTATCAGTAATAGTGTAATTGATTTCAGGAGGCGAGAATTTGCGGGACCAAAATGCCACAGGATGCAACTGATTGGTTACTGGGTCCTTTTGTGATAGAACTGCCCCATGGCAAGGCTCGAAGCATCAGTTTCAACGATGTAGGGGAGTTCTGGGCGAGGATGTTTTAAGATCGGTGCAGAGATAAATCTAGTCTTCAAATTCTGGAAAGCTTGTTCCGCCTCGGTAGACCATTCAAAACGTTTGTTTTTCTTTAACAAGGCGGTGATGGGCTGGACTATTCGAGAGAATTCAGGGATAAACCTGCGGTAAAAGTTAGCGAAGCCTAACATGCTTTGAACACCTTTTACGGAGGATGGCGATGGCCATTTGAGAATTGCATCGCTTCTTTGAATCCATACGCACTCCGCTAGGTTATAATATGAATCCCAAGAATTCAACTTCAGTCATGTTGAAAACACATTTTTCCAACTTAGCGAAAAGTTTGTGTTGACGCAATCTCTCGAGGACCATTTTCACGTGTTTCCGATGTTCAGTTCCGATGAAGAATAAACGAGGATGTCGTCAATGTAAACAACAACACACACATCTATGAGCTCTCTGAGGACATCGTTCATAAAATATTGAAAGGCGGCCGGGGCATTGCAAAGTCCGAAGGGCATGACCTGATATTCAAATAGCCCATACTTGGTGTGGAAGGCCATCTTCCATTCATCGCCCTCTTTTACTCGTACCAAGTGGTAGGCTCCTCTAAGATCCAGCTTTGTATATATGCATGCTTTTCTGACTTGGTCCAGGAGTTCAGGGATCAAAGGTAACGGATATCTATTCTTAACGGTGATCTGGTTCAGGGCGCGATAATCTATACAAGTTCTAAGGTCCCCTTCTTTTTTTGGAACGAAGAACAAAGCTGAGGAAGCAGGGGACTTGGAAGGACGAATAAACCCATTCGCTAGGTATTGATCCAGGTATTGTCGGAGGTGAAGCTTCTCAGGCTCGGTGAGGGCATTAATTCTACTACAAGGAGGAGTAGATCCAGGTATCAGGTCTATCTGGCAGTCATAAGACCTATGAGGAGGTAGGGAGTTAGCCTGATCCTTCCGGAAAACATCTTGGAATTCTAGGTATTCAGGAGGTAACTGGGGAGCCTCCAAGGAAATTGCTGCCAGTGCACCACCAGGTCGAGGGTGACAAGTAGAGACACATTCTGGAAACTGAACCGTTCTTGCTCGCCAATCGATCTGAGGATTGTGCTTTTCTAACCAAGGAATTCCTAGAATAATCTGGAACTGAGGGGCCTTGATCACATCGAACACGATCTTCTCATGGTGTCCATCTTGACTTATTAGCGTCACTTCTTGGGTTGTATGCGTTACTGGTCCGGAGGCTATCTCCGTACCATCCACCGTAGTAATGACGTCCTTTACAGCCTTTGGACAAAGAGTCAGATTCATCCTCAAAACCATTTCATGATCCACATAATTGCCGATGGCACCGCTGTCGACGTAAGCTTCAATCGCATGTAATCGATCCGGATGTTCAGGTCTAATGAGGACCATAGGTATCACGAAATGCGAGGTCACGGAACTGGTTTTAACGCTCGGCAAGAGGACCTCTATTCTTGTCGGGCGAGGTTGTTTCCCTGCTCAGAGTTTGTGACCCTGGTAACTGCAGCTCCTACTGCCTTTTTGGCTGGTTTCACCGGACAGTCTCGAAGAAAGTGCCCCGAGTTTCCGCAATAGAGGCATAATTGCAGCTGTTTTCTCCTTTCCCGCTCCTTTTGTGTTAGTGGTCCTTTCAGGCCCCCTATTTGCATGGGTTCCCCGGAGTCTACTCCTTTGGTAGGAGTTGGTGATTTGGAAAATACTCGAGCATCAAACTTGGAACGATCGGCCTTCCTGTTCTGCAGTCTGTGGTCAATTTGAACGACTAAGTCAATATAGTCCGAACAGTCTTGCGGGGGATTCACTACTTGGGCTAACACATCTTTGAGCTCTCCACGTAAACCTCTATAAAACAGCATAATCCTTTTGTCCTCAGGCCATCGAGTTTCCACTATCAGTCTGTTGAAAGACGCAATATAAGCCAAAAGGTCTTGATTACCCTGTCGCAATGAAAGGAGCTCATTGTCCAACGCCTGCCCCTGTGAATGTCTTGCAAACAGTTTTTCCATACTGAGCTGAAAAGCTTGAAAATCATGGAGAACAGGATCATCTTGATTAACTAGAGGGATCGACCAGTCTGCCGCATTGCCACTAAGGTACGAAAGCACGAAAGCTACCTTAGCTTGATCAGTTGGAAAGGCTGCTGGCCGGCATAAGAAGTGCAACCGGCACTGATTAATAAATACTGCAAACCTCTTTGGGTCACCAGAAAATTGTTCGGGCGGAGCCAGAGGTACATTCCCAGGTAGGTTGATCTGCACTGGGTTCGTAGAGGATGTTGAAGGAAGATTTGCCCCTGATGCGGGTAACGGAGTTTGTCCAGCTTGTGACTGTAGCAATTGTCTAGCGAGATCGTCTGTTCGCTCCTTGGAAATAATCAGTTCCCTTCTTAGAGCATTCGTTTCCTGACGGGCTGCATGCACTTCTGCTCTTAGTTCCCCAAGTAACTGGGCTAGCTGGTCGGTATCCGAGGTTTCCATAGCGCCTGGGTGGGAGTTTTGCGGTCGGCTTTGCGTTCGGTAACGCTCACCTGATTCCCGCAGAGGCGCCGGTCTTGACTGGGTGAATGCCGTATCTTCAAAGGTGATGTGTAACACACGGTTGGCTCTTTGGGCTGGACCTCTGTGCACTGTATGTCTGACTCGAAGAGTAAGATGTCTGCAGATAGAAAATATGGGATTAATGAACTGGGGTTATTGGGTGCCTCTCTCCTCTTCCCTTTCTCTTCTCCTGTAGAACCCCAAAGGTTAACGTCCTCACCTTAGGTAAGTGAACGCCGAGCTCTCCATCTGCCTCGGGGCAGGGTGCCGTAACCAGTTTCTTCACTGGATAAGGGTGCAGGCCTCTTGACCTCAGAGGACTGCTGTCCGTCGTTAACTGCACGAACGGTAAGTTCTGGGCACTTCAAATGTCTTAAAAGTCTTTTGTAATTATATCTCTTGTTTTGCAGGGTTCCGGCGATGGCGGATGGCGGGCTGAAGAGAATTGAGGATCGAACCCGCGTGAGGAATAGAAGCGCCTGGAAGCACGTAAGTAAGCGCTTGTAGCCTGCTTCACGATGCGCACTAACTGTCCCTTTTATCTTTCAGGTACAAGTTCGGAGCTTTAGAGAAGCTGAAGGGTGCTGGAATACCCACTGGATTCGGCGTGGGAAGGAGTAATGGCACGTGAGTAATAAAGTTGCCCAATGTCTTTAAACGCACCTTCTTTTGTCTTTCAGATGCGGGATGCAGCGCCGAAGACCTCCGGAGCGTGCGAAGAGCTGGTAAGCTTTTGTCTTTCAGATGCCGGAATGCAGTGCGAAGACCTCCGGAGCATGCGAAGAGTAGGTAAGCCTTTGTCTTTCAGATGCCGGAATGCAGTGCGAAGACCTCCGGAGCATGCGAAGAGTAGGTAAGCCTTTGTCTTTCAGATGCCGGAAAGCAGCGCAAGGCGTTGGTGACAGCCGATGGACCAGGTAAGAGATGCGCTGCCACTGAAGACCGTAGTGCTAACCTGTTCTTTCTTTGTCTTTACAGGTGCTGCTGAAGACTGGATTCCAGGATGATAAGCCTTTGTTCCCTTAGGCCCAGGATCAGAAGCTGAAGACACGATGAGCGTTCTGCTGCAGAGAATGCAGAATAACGCAAAGCAAGATTCATCCATCGGGTGTGGTTTAAATAGCCTCCTGTAGTGCTTAGGTGTCTCCTTCCACAGCCACGCCTAGGTAAGAAAAGAGTTCCTGCTTTCCAGAAGAGTTCCAGTGTTCTGAACCTAGGGAGTGGCTCCTGCCCCACCCAACAGGAAAAGTAGTCCCAAACAGAAGAGGATCAGGGGCTCAACTGGCAGGTAAGTAAGCAGCATGGTCTGCTGCAGGTAAGTCCACCCAAGCATTATGAGCCCGGCGCTTCCAGCGCTGGGACTGGGCATCTTTATGAGCCTGGTGCCACTGGCGCCAGGACAGGGTCCAAAAGGTCCCAATTGGGACTGGCTGGCACTCGGAACCGGGGTTATGGGTCTGCTTCCAAGGGAGTTGGGCAAATCCTGATCTTTTGGAAGCAGAGATCATGACACCCACCCCCTCCCCTGATTGGTGGAACCTCTGTGCTCGTTGAGCCTAGCAGCCACACTGCACCCTCCTTACCTCATTTAAATCTAGAGGTGCAGGTGAGTGCCTTTCCCCCAGGACCCTCCTGGGCCCTGGGGAGCAACATCTTGCCCTTTGAGGCTGCCCCCATGCCTCGGACCGCCACCCGTTCTTCCCTAGCTTTTCCATGTTCCTTTCTCCCTCCTCCCGCCTCCCAGCCCACGCCCTCCCCTGATTGGTGGAGCCTCTGTGCTTGTTGGGCCCAGAGGCCGCACTGCACCCTGCTTACCTCCTTTGCATCTAGAGATGCAGGTGAGCGCCTTCCCCCCATGACCCTTCTGGGCCCTTGCGAGCAACATCTTGCCCTTTGAGGCTGCCCCCATGCCTCAGATCACCACCCTTGCTTCCCTTGCTTTCCCGCGTTCCTTTCTCTCTCCTCCCGCCTCCCGCTCCACCAACTCCCCTGATTGGTGGAGCCTCTGTGCTCGTTGGGCCTTGCGGCCACATTGCCCCCGGCTTACCTCTTTACATCTAGAGGTGCAGGTGAGTGCCTTCCTCACAGGACCCTCCTGGGCACTGAGGAGCAACATCTTGCCCTTTGAGGCTGCCTCCATGCCCCGGATAGCCACCCGCGTTTCACTTGCTTTCCTGCGTTCCTTTCTCCCTCCCCCCGCCCACACCCTCCCCTGATTGGTGGAGCCTCTGTGCTCGTTGGGCCTAGCATCCACACTGCACCCTGCTTACCTCCTTTACATCTAGAGGTGCAGGTGAGTGCCTTCCCCCCAGGACCCTCCTGGGCCCTGGGTAGCAACACCTTGCCCTTTGAGGCTGCCCAATGCCTCGGATCACCACCCGCGCTTTCCTTGCTTTCCCCACGTCCCTCAACCTAGCCTGTGTCACATATAGATAGAAATGTGATTGTTAGCATATGCCACACTTAGATGAATTCTTAAGTTTAGCCTGCACCACATCTAAATAGAACTGTAAATGTCAGCATGTGCCACACTTGGACGGAATCCTCAACCTATCCTGCGTCGCATCTAGATAGAATTGTAAATGTTAGCATATGCCACATTTAGATGGAATTCTTAAGATTAGCTTGCGTCGCATCTAGATAGAATTGTAAATGTTAGCATGTGCCACACTTGGACGGATTCCTCAACCTACCCTGTGTCACATCTAGATAGAAATATGATTTTTAGCATATGCCACACTTAGATGGAATTCTTAAGTTTAGCCTGCACCACATCTAGATATAACTGTAAATGTTAGCATAGGCCACATTCAGATGGAATTCTTAGGTTTAGTCTGCACAACATCTAGATAGAAATGTGAGTCAATGATTGTCATGCGATTCACCAAGCCTGGACCAAGCGTACAATCATGAATCAATAACCAACTGACTAAAAATCTCACCCTTCTGCATAGACCTTCCAAACTGTAAACAAAGACAACCACAACACTATAGCACAACAAACCACACAAACGTCACTACATTGCAACAACAAAACAAAACACACATAGGGGGTCATTACAAGGTTGGAGGTAAGTTACGGTCCTTACCGGCATGGAGCAAATACTGTGTCCGTGTAGCCTACAGCCCGCTATTAGAGGGCTATTATGAATTTGCGGGCACAAGCTTTGCGCCATGCCGGTTACGACCTTACTACCAAGCCGCAAAAGACCCAAAAATCACCCTTAGCGGCATCAAGTAAAGTGCAGATAGCACCACCGCCACCCATGCCTCTGACATTTGCGGTCACCACTATTAGCAGTGACTGCAAATGGGCAGACCAGGAAGTAGCGTCACCGCACAAGAACGGGAAAGAGCACGGCGGCCATCTTGAAAAACACAATCCATTGCCATCCTCTGCACCCAGGATCCACATCACCACCACACCTGTTCCAAAACAAAACAGCAGCATATTAGAATGCCCAAGGCCGTGAAAAAAGGTGCTGCGCGCATGCGGAAGGAGCGCTTCTCTGAAGAAGAGCTCAACATGCTCGCGGACACCTTGGCAGAATATGGGGATGTTGTGTTTTCCAATGACATGCTCCAACCTGCACTGTTGCGCAAAAAAGAAATCTGGGCGGAGGTGGCGCGTAAAGTGAGTGCAGTTGGCACCACCCCATGCACAGTGAAAGATGTCTGGAAGCGCTGGGATGACCTGTGGCGACGCGTCCGGAATATCATCTCGGCAAACCGTAGCCAGGGAATGGCAACAGATGGTGGAGGTGGCTCACCCATAAAGATGACTCGCTGGGAGGAGACTTGTGCGAGCACCATCGGAATGGAGGCAATTGAGGGAGTGTGGGATATGAAGCGAAGAGCCCCGTCATCAGCTGATGCAGGTAGGTGTCCCAAATAAACCAGTGTAATGGAAACCATGAAGATGTCCCCCCAAACTGACAGTGTAATGATGCAAAGCAGGGGCTACCAGACACATGTACACAAACCTGCCTGCAGGCAGTGCACAACACCATCTTGTCCACATGCATGATGCACCCCATACATGTGTCAGCCCAGATGCATCACTGCATGACCCACCCAAAAGGCAAGCAACCCGTATGTCACTGCTCCAACGGCAAATTCCCGCCATTCCATAGAAATGCTGCTACCCCAATGCATGCCTGATGCAGGTAGACCCATCACTAATGCTCTCCTTCTCTTCATCCTCCACATGCACACAATCTGACAGCGATGATCATGACCCCAGGGAGCAACCTGCGACACCAGTCAAGAAGTCCAGGGGCATGGAGGGAGCAAACAGGCCCTCAACATCAAGGGCAAGAGTAAAACCAGCACTACATCACAAGCCCCACACAACCGAAGAACCTACAGCACCAATGTGCAATATTCCCACCACGACAGCACCCACGCTAGCCACCACCACACAGGAGCCAGTGGCTGAAGGCACTGTATCTGCTGCAGGCAGTACTGTCGGAGAGGCAGCTGCCACAGCAGATGTCTCAGATGATGAAGCACATAGTCCAACACCTGGCACACCTACCGCCACAGGCCCCCTGCAGTCACCCCACCTCTCCCCACCCAGCATACACAATACCAGCAGCCATGAGCTGTCTGCTGTGGAGTCATGGCCAGGGAGCCTCAGCCCCACGGCGAGCATGCATGAAGCACCAACCATGTCGCATGCACCTTCGACATCCACCAGTATCCGGGACAGTCAAGAGGCGATCAGGGCAATCCAACAGCGTCAGGAGGAGCTGACAGGACCGGTGACCCTGCACATCATCAAATGTGGCCAGGCAAGGGAGGATATCTGGGAATGCGCAGCGCCCCTCAAATCTGCCCTTGAGTCTACTTCCAAAGACATATGCAACAAATTGGCGGCTGTGAGGCAGGTCCTCACCCACATGGTGGCAGCATTGGAGGCCCAGCATCCCACACAGGTGGTTGAACAACCTGGCACCTCCTCAAATGTCAGCTCCACTCAGACCAGCCCCCTGCATAGGTCTGGGCGGAACTTGCGCAGGTCAGACAGGGTTCCACCTGATGCTGGCAGTGGACAAGGGGTGTAGGTGCAGCCTGCCATTCGGAACTCATGAAGACTAATGGAGCATGCGAGTGCACACCATGTGTGGGGAAGTTGAGGGGGGAGGGGGAAGGGGGAGAGGGTGTGTGGGGAAGTTCATGGGGGAGGGGGGAGAGGGTGTGTGGGGTGGAGGGCTTGTGCACTTTCTATGTTCTATTTGTTCAATACACCTGTTGTGAAATGAAAATTCACATGACCGGACATTGCTTATTGTGTACGTGTGCTTTATTGGTGAACAGTGTACAGTGTCCATGTCCCTGACACACCCACACTCTGCATCCATGTGTGTTAGAAACATTGATTAATCAAAGTCTGGCACACGGCACGTCCCTCCTGTGCATCGCTACCTGCCTGAAGTGCAGCCCTCCTCATCCCCCTCGTCAGGTGGTTGCAGTTCAGCGTCAGGGGGCAGAGGCAGATTCCGCAGTTCAGCATTGAAGAAACAACCCGCCATTGTGCATACGAACATTAGGAGCCTATGCCGATTACGGCCGTTATTAAAGGGAAAGCACCCTAAACATGTGCGCTGTACTTCATTTCTGCTGCATCAGCGGCACACCAGTCGAGCAACAATCACGGCTTCACTGCAACAAGCATAACCAAGAATTAATCAAGTACAATCACAACAAGTTGTCTTTGGACTAATTATCAAGCTGTTTATGTATTTGTATGCCCTGAGGACGGCCTTTTTGGTTGAAACACGTGTTGGCATTTCTATAGTAATAAGGGCACTTTGTTTGCACAAAGCACTTTTTTGCAATTGCAGTGGCATTTCTCTAGTATTAAGGATACTGTGTGCAAATGTTGAACCAACATATTGGATGTGTGTGCATTTCTTCAGTATTAAGGGCACTTTGTTTGCACAAAGCATTTTTCGCAATTGTAGTGGCATTTCTCTAGTATTAAGAATACTGTGTTCAAATTTTGATAGAACCAACATATTGGATATGTGTCACTTTTTCTGTGAATATACAAGTTTTACGCTGAATAAAAAAACGGCTGAACATATTTGTGACCACTTCCCCATCCTTTTTTTGTGCAAAATTACCACATCCAGGGGTTTTGTATAGCTATCAAGCGCAGCCTGTGTAGATGGTAATTCCCAATAATTTAACATTCCATCTGATGCACATATTGTGTAGCATGACACATGCCATGATGATCTTGCCCACCTTCTCATGCCCCTACAGGAGTGTCCCACCAGACCTGCTGAGGCAGCGAAAAGGCCAAATGTCTGCTCAATCACCACACAGGTACGTTTATGTGCTCAATTGTAGTCCTCTTCGTGCCTGTTCTGCGGGTTCCAGAGAGGGGTAAGGAGCCACCTCTTCAAGGGAAATCCAGCATCACCTGCATGTGTGCAACAATGGTTATGTGTAAGTGATTACATCAAATGGGACCTGTATCAATGACACAATAGCATGCATTTATTTCCTGTTTGCATCCACATATCCATGCATGAATAGAGCCACATAAAGTAACCGCAATGTGTGAATTCATCTGATCGACAGGTGTGCGTGGCATCATCTAGTGGGCGCAGGGGTGTCCTATTCCTTATGAGTGCTCATGCACTGTGGTAGTCCACGCCGGTTGTTCCCATGATCTAGGTGATGTGTAGTCAATTGTATGCTTTCATCCTATCACCGTTGATGGCAGACTCTTGATGATCTCACTTTCCACGGCAGATGTTGCCATGCTGTTATGCTGGACCTCTGTATTGGTGTAGGAGTGGGTTCATGTATTTTGCCCTCATGTGACTCCTTTGTACGCAGTATTGGACAACTGTCCTTTTTGATGATGGAATTTGGTCCTGTGTATTGGCCATACTAAATGCATGTCGCTGCATTGTGTTGCAGGGGCTATGGTCTGATTATGTGCAGTGTACATGTTGAGGGCTATGGAATGGTTGTAGCACTGCCTCATTTTCATAGTAGGGCAGCTTACGTCTTGCATTTATGTGTCAGGTGTCAGGTCCATTCTGGGCTGCTTTGGGGTATGAGCATGGTCCATCCTCTCAGGTAATCCCAGTTAGGTGAAGTATGCATCCCCCCCCATCTTAGCCAGGTGAAGTATGTATCCCCCCCCATCTCAGCCAGGTGAAGTATGCATCTCTCCCCCCCCCCCATCTCAGCCAGGTGAAGTATGCATCTCTCCCCCCATCTCAGCCAGGTGAAGTATGCATCTCTCCCCCTAATCATCTCCCCACATCACACTTCCATCAGCTTGACATGCAACTCACCGAGTAGCCAGGATCTTTGCCCTGCGTGCCGCTCCATGTAGCGTGGTATCGTGGAGTTCCGCATGACCATTGAATCATGGGTTGTTCCAGGAAATTTGGGCACAACAATGTGTGATGATCTTGTTTGAGTTACATGACATTTGCACGTTGATGTAGTGGTATAACTTATGGTTGCGGTACACTACCTCCATGACATGTGGGACCACCAATTCAACATGGGTGCAGTCGATGGCCCATTGCAACCTGGGATGCCTGCCAGTGAATGGAAGCCAACTTTGGTGTTGAATATCTCCTGGGCTGTCCGTGGTAGGAATATGTGGTCGCCTGTGTGCTTCAGGAGGGCATCCAGCACTTGGTTCAGCGTACATGAGAATGATGGTTGTGATGTGCCATGCATCTGCCCTACTGTGTGCTGGTAGGTGCCTGTAGCCAGGAAGTGGATGAGAGACACCACCTTCAGTAGAGGGGGGATGTCGGTACAATGTCTATGAGGCTGGCAATGTCATTATGTATGATATCCACAATGGTGGTGATAGTGTCCCGGTCCAGACGGTACAGGGTGTGGATCTGCTCAGGGGTTAGGCTGAATGGATTGGCTCTGATTCGAGGGATTAGGGGCTGCCTTTGTGGTACAACTGCCTGCACTGGTGGTGCATGCTGTGCCTGCCTCACCCTCCTTCTCCTCCTGCGTCTCCTCTGTGCTGCCTGTTGTTGTTGTTGCTGGAGTTCCACTGCAATCATGTCCTCCAGCCCCAACATTGCTACTAGTATTGGTATCACCTTTGTGTGTGACTGGGTCTGGGAAGGGGTGGGGAGTGCTCCTTTTGTGCTGGCTCAGTCTACATTGACTCCACCCGTGATGATTGTGTGTACCTACTGCAGTTGGGAACATTGCACACGGCCATTTACGGGTGGTTCGCAATGCCAGTATTTACTCCATGCTGGTAAGGTACTTTTCGGGCTTCATTAGGCCGTTATTTGCATGTTGCCTGACTTGTGTTCAGCTCCTGTTTACGCCATGCCGCTATTGCTGGCATGTAGGGACGCGTGCCCGCGCCAATGGCGCTATTAGAGGCACTTTCCAAATTTCTATACCCTACCTAAAATACATAAAACACTTGAGAATCCTCCCGGTAGACCAATAGTGTCTGGCTGAGGCTCCCTTTTAGAACCCTTGTCTAAATTTGCAGATCGTTTTTTGAGCCCATATGTTAAACTAATGGCATCCTACATACAGGACACTACTGAAGTAATCAGGCTGGTAGAGGGTATGGGGATAAACACCATGGACCTACTAGTAACTCTAGATGTGGTGTCATTGTACACCAAAATCCCACAAGCAGCAACACTTAGTGTGGTAGAAGAGAAATTGTTGACTTTAAGAACTACAGGTAAAACACTGAATTCATTTATTCTGTGGTGCACCGCGATGGCCCTATGTGAAAATTATTTTGCCTTTAATGGACAGTTTTACAAGCAAAAACATGGGACAGCTATGGGTTCAGCAGTGGCCCCTACTCTAGCAAATTTGTATGTGGAAACTATTGAAATACATGTTGTTATGACAGACCTTAATCCCTATAGAAAATACATCAAAATATGGAAGAGGTTTATTGATGATATTTTACTGATCTGGACAGGTGATATACCGAACTTTGACTCCTTTGTATTGTGGCTAAATGCAAAAAAACTTTTTGGAAGTTTACTAAAACTGTAAGCTATGACTCTATCAATTTTTTGGATTTGACAATCTATAGAGATAGAGAACAATCAGTACTTCAAGTTAAACCTTTTCACAAAGATACTGATAAAAATTCTTTGTTACTTTATTCAAGTTTCCACCCGAAACATACAAGACAAAACTTGCCATTTGGACAATTTTTACGTATGAAAAGAAACAGTAGCGCAAAAAGGGATTTTGTGAATGAAGCCGAAAATCTAACATGTAACTTGTTGGAGAGAAGTTACCCTAAAAAAGTGGTGAAGACAGCTTACAAGAGAGCATCCAATAATAACAGAGACTCTCTATTGGAGTACAAAGCAAAGAAAGAAAATGATGATAAGATCGTGTTTGTCAGTACTTGCAGTTCGTTGTCTAATGAAATCATCAAGATTGTGAGACATAATTGGCATGTTTTAGAAAAAGGAGAATGCCCGCTGTCCTCCCCTAAATGTGCCTTTCGGAGAAGTAAAAATCTAAAAGAATTAACCACAAGAAATGATGTAACTTTGAAATTGAATGTACAGTCCACATTAACTGAGAAATGCGGTCTATCGAGACCAACAGGCCACAGCCTGTGTGGACGTTGCAGTTGCTGTGCTCAAACCAGTAGAACTAAAGAGATCGATTTGGGTCTGAACAAGAAATGGGAACAAAGAACGTTAACGAATTGCAACTCAACAATGGTGGTGTACGCTATTTGGTGCCCCTGCAATAGACTGCATATCGGTAAAACCGAAAGAAAAGTTAAAATACGTATAGGAGAACATAGAAGTTGCATAAAGAACAGGATCTTAAATGCTCCACTAGTAGGGTACTTCAGTAGCCTTGGACATAAACCAGAAGAACTAAGATGGACGGTGGTCCTGAAGATTGCACAAACCAACAGTTCTAGCAACGATAAACATACAATGAGCGTCCAAGAACAAAAAATGATTTTTTTGACAAAAAGCTATCCTGAGGGTCTGAATGAGACCATTGATTGGAGCGTATTCATTAATTAGCAAACTGAGAATTGAATTTAAGTAGGGGTTCCCTGTATTTTATCCCAGTGACCTAACGACGAATTACCCCTGATTTTTTGACCACTCCTCAGTTCATAATTTTCTACTTGCTCATACAGTTCTATTAGATCCATATCTTTATTAATTGTAGGAACCCACTTCCTGGTAACCATCTTGGCAATATATTAGACGCTCTTGTACCACCAGAGAGACTGCTCCACTTACCTTCATGATAAATCTTTACACTATTTTGTGTATAATTATTGTCTACTCTTTACTCTTGACTTTGCTGATACAGGCTACCTATGCACCCTTTGTTCCATTGTGCTAATATCAATATTGACATTTATTTGATATCTCTATGAGCACTTCATTCACTTTACTTTTTTTGTTTTTCACCCTTCGATTTTCTCTTAACTGTTAAGAGAGACCAGCGCCACATGGTACACGCATGCGCATCTCCATATCCAAGTAGAGTATCACTTGTTATGTTGCCATAGCAATTGGCTTTCTCTGTTTCATCCAGAGGTGACACGTATTTTGCTACTTTTGAATGACGTGTATCAATCAGATTAAACCATCTAGTGCTGCCCATACATCCCTCACCTCTCCTCTTCATAATGCTTATAGTTTAAGGATCAGACAATTTTTCTCGTGCTGTGCAGCAATTTGACGGCATGCCTTACACGCATGTGCAGTCAGAAGCTGGTCTCAGCATATGCACAGCGAGTTTCCATAGCAACGGTTTGTCGGCATTACTTAATGAGTGTGCTACGTTAAAGGAATTTTTCTTCATTTATCTATACGCACTAACTTTCAATTCTATGGATCGGACTGTGTTTGTTTAGTTTTGCGTTGTTTCCCTCAGCCTTGCTCTGTCGCTTTGTAGTGTTACGATGTATACGCATGTGTAATCAGACGCTTGATCTTGCTCAAACCTGATGGGTCACCTTAGCAACGGCTTTCCCTACACTGCTCCAGTAGTAAGCACAACCAGCGACTGCGAGCCGACGTGCGGTAGTGAGGAGCCATTAAGGTATACCATTGCCGCTTTTACAAAACTTTGATAAGATCGCCCACACTACAATTATTGTTTATTCGTTATAGATACTTCCTAGATAACCATATTTAATTATATTGGCATTACTCAAGAAATCTCCTGATCCCCCGCCAACCCATTGTGTGACTTCATTTTGGCATTATAGAGGTTTTTCTACTTGTGGCAACATTGACCTATAATTTATTTTTAGATGTATCATTTGTCTTTTCCTCGTGTATATTTATACGCAATATGGGCCATATTACCATAAGTAATAGTACTGAGATACTCACATCCTTACTTAGCTTCCAGCTAACTGGAACACGAGTTGTTATGACTTTGCTGTAAGCTCAGTATACCCATGCAACTTTAAGGCTTCATTTGCATATTAGTAGTTAATTTTACTAGCTACTAGATAAGTTATTAGTGTAGCTTTAGTTTAAGGAACTCTTGATTGTTCATATTTTAGGACTCCTCCCGTAATAGTGGCATTCACAGATTCATAACAACGACAAGTTGATGATCCCATACAACTTCCTGGTAGCCGTGAAGTAAGTCTGAATGTGGGTTGATCGTTGTATAGTCAAGTAAAACTTGAATTTGTATTTGAATTGGTATTATAGGAGTATGTGTCTTTTTTATATGTTTTTAGGGATTAATGGGACTGCTACACAGAGATTATATGCACCCCCTTTAAAATGACTTACCAACATTAACAGAGGGCAAGCACCTTAGTACATCTAACTATTTAAATGATGAATGGTGTACCCTATTAGCGACCGCTACTAATGAGAATGTGGTCTGCTTTTCTTTGGCTTTAGGTTTGGCCTGGATTTAACGACTTGTATTGATCGCATGCGTTTGAGTAATTTTTACTCTACTTTATTGTTCCCTTGGTCTCTACTTTCAAGATCTCACATAGCAACGTCAATATCTTCTTGTCAAGCTCTTTTTTTGATACCACCGCAAATTGGTTATAGGACGCTCTTGTGCACTGACCCATTCGCTCCCCTGAAGAAGTTCCTAATACCAAATCCAAAAAATAATAGGAATGAAACATGTTGGGCAACTACAGATACTAATGTTAAGTATCTATTAATATACAAGAACTGTACAAAAGGTGCACTGTAGGTACACATTGACCAAGGAACTATTAGCAGAGAAATATAGAGCTACTTGACACCAAAATTCTCTGATTTTGTTAGTGCGGTTTCATTTACTAAATCATCAAGGTCAAAATAACCCTGAAGAGATTGATATGAATATATTTGTATGTTTAATGTGATTATAGTATCTATAAGAGATACAACCATTTTGCACATTGTTAACCAACTGGTGATTAGCACTAAGCACTTTTTCTTAAGCACTGGTCACTTTGTGAGTTTTTAGATGGTTGTTTTTAAAACCATTTTGTATCAAATTAAAATGTACTTGTTTTTTATGAATAATTATTGAAGTCTGGTTGAATTTTCCATGAACTTCGCTTTGAAATTGTTCGAATTGATGTTAAAGTGTGATAATCCCAGAATTCTCCAGAAAAGTGTTAGTCCAAACCTACTAGAGGCAGAGGACCCTTTAATGTTGTTGTTTAATAAGTGTCAGGTTTGCTCCGTGAAAGCCTCCACACATACCTGATTTCCCTTTACATTTCCATAATGGTTGTGATATGCCATGCATCTGCCCTACTGTGTGCTGGTAGGTGCCTGTGGCCAGGAAGTGGATGACAGACACCACCTTCAGTAGAGGGGGGATGTTGGTGCGATGTCTATGAGGCTGGCAATGTTGTTATGTATCATGTCCACAATGGTGGTGATAGTGTCCCGGTCCAGACTGTACAGGGTGTGGATCTGCTCAGGGGTTAGGCTGAATGGATTGGCTCTGATTCGAGGGATTGGGGGTGGCCTTTGTGGTACAACTGCCTGCACTGGTGGTGCATGCTGTGCCTGCCTCACCCTCCTTCTCCTCCTGCGTCTCCTCTGTGCTTCCTGTTGTTGTTGTTGTTGCTGGAGTTCCACTGCAATCATGTCCTCCAGCCCCAATATTGCTACTAGTGTTGTTATCATTTTTGTGTGTGACTGGGTCTGGGAAGGGGTGGGGAGTGCTCCTGTTCTGCTGGCCCAGTCTACATTGCCTCCACCAGTGATGATTGTGTGTACCTGTGGCAGTTGGGAACACTGCACATGGCCGTTTACGGGTGGTTCGCGATGCCAGTATTTACTCCATGCTTGTAAGGTACTTTTCGGGCTTCAGTACACCGTTATTTGCATGTCCGTCTGACTTGTGTTCAGCTCCTGTTTACGCCATGCCGCTATTGCCGGCATGTAGGGTCGTGTGCTCGCGCCAATGGCGCTATTAGAGGCACTGTTATTTAGGGTGCCGCTAATAGCGGGTTGGCGGGTCGTAATAGACCGGTGCGGTAAGCGATGTCCGTAATCCTTTAACGGCATTGTTTTTCCCTTACCTCTGACCTCGTAATGAGACCCATAGACTCGCACAACAGTACAGGACAGCTACCGAACGAAAGCACTCCAAGCCCTGGCAACGGACGCACCGGGCTCAGGCTGCCAACAGCACATCACTGCTCTATTTTCCAGCTTTTTCCCGCTAAATCACCCCCTCTTTCCTTTTTATTCAGAGCCGCCAGGGGACCACTCCGGTGGTGACAGTGTGTGGTACAAATATCCTTTGACATTAACATTAACATAAACATTAACATTAGCATTTTGTGTTATGCTAATTGGAATAATGTGGCGTTCATTCCCCATTTGAAGGGCTGGAATGGTTTTGAAAAACGTCCTGGCAGCCGAAGTTATGTGCCCAAGTGAATCGAGGGCAGATAACAAGGGCTCCGGGACGTTATCCCTCGTTCCAGCCCCTGCAAAGGGGGATGAAGGCCATTAGCACCCTGGGTTGCCAAAATGATAACCTGGGATGCTAAAAAAAAGGACTTTCCTTCATACAGCCGGACGTGCACATATATGGAAAGGGAAGGCGGTACTCTGTACGGAGCCCATGTTCCCTTTTCATGCCGGCCGGCAAGAGGCGAAGAGAAGTGGTGAATGCAACAGCGGCACCTGCAATGGCCGAAATAAGGTAAGTAGGGGAGGTTGGGGGTGAAAAAAAGAATATAAAATGCTACGGAAGGTGGGGGAAGATGGCAGCGGGGAGAGTCGGCCATCAGGCATCTTGGAACGTGGGCTTGCAACGACGGTTCAGGCCTGCGTTACTATCCAACTTATTGGCTGGCTCCCCTGCCCAGGGTGCTAATGTACAATTGTATACTAGAGAAAAATATAAAAGGACACAAACAATTTTCTGTCCCAAATACTTTTATCTAGCATACAATAAGGACCATAATCGATGAACCTTTATAATTATCCACATTCTCCACAGTTCCCATGGATTATTAAAAGACCTGAATGTCAGGTGCAGACCATTGCACAGGGCAGTCAATCTACTCTTTTTAATTTTATATTCGTAACACTCCCTCAATGCCTGCTTTCAAACAGTCATACATCCATCCACCAATTTCCAAAAACTGTACATATATCCCTATGACCATACTAAGCTTCCACACACCAACTGCCACTTAACAATATTCTACAAATCTGTTGTACCTGCATTTCCTTACTTATACAAAGAAATTGTACACCATGATCCTATAAATGCACATGTGCATTGTACAGTGAGAGAAGTGCATAAATACAAGGGGCAGTACGAATCAGCAAGTGCTCATGAGATCCCAGGAGGCAAATGCCAAGGGATGCCAAGGTGGGATACTACTGGCTAACTACTGGAGCAGAGGACTCCCAAGGGTGGCATGCATCTTAACCATAACATCCCTTTAACAAAGTTTAATTTAAAAGGTTTTTCTAGGTCAAAATGTTTCATGGTGTTACATCAATGTATATACGTTATTCATAATTCCTCTTTTCATATATATGAAAGAACTATAAACCTCCTATAAAAAACATATTTTTTGCAACACATACTTATGTCTGTCATTATCAGCAGTGCATGATTGGGATGGAAATCATCATTCAATTTCCTACAGCATACGACTATAACATGACCCAAGCCGAACCACACCAATTATTCACTGTAGCTACCCTGCATCCAAGCTCAGTGTCCACTATTGAATTTGATATTAATATTTTATTTCTATTGCGCTCGTACACAAGTGTTTCAGAGTGCAACAAGGCAATGGAGGGGAACAGGGGAGAACAAAAAAACAATCTTACTAAGCCCAGTGACATTGAGAATGCGCAAGTGCATGAGAGAGGGGGAGGGGAAAAGTGCATGGAAGGGGGAGAAGTGGAAAGTGCGGAGCAAAGGAGAACCAGATAAATAATAATAAATAAATAAATACAAAACAATGGCAACAAACAGTGGTAGTGGAACCAGCAAGTGGTAAGTGCAAGGTTTAAGGCGACAGACAGGGTAGGTCTGATAAGTGCAGGAAAAAAAAGGGTGGACTGTATGGGTACAGATACATACCCCAGTGCAAGGGGTGGCCCGGAGGCAGTGCGGGAAGTTAGCAGGGTGAGCAGATACCTGGGCCCGGAGGACAGATGGTGGCCAGGTGCACCGTGCCAAGAGAGAACAGATCAGCAGAGGAGAGGGGGAGCGAAGACAGAAGCAAGGGGGAAGATCTTGAGGTGCTTCTGGAACCTGAGATGGTTCCCCTCAACTTTTAGAGTGGCAGGGAGGGAGGCCCCAGCCCAAGACAGAGATTTACCCACAGCTCGTTTCTTTGAAAAACGACTGGCCCTGAGGGAGTTAGAGGTAGAGGAGCAAGGAGCTTGAGCGGGGAGGTATTTGCAGAGGCATAGCTGAAGATATTTTGGACCCAGGCCCCAGAAAGCCTTGTGGACAATTCAGAGGGTTTTGAATTTAATCCTTGCATCCACTGGGAGCCAATGGAGAGATTTCAGAGCTGGAGAGATACAATCCAAGGGCTTGAGGCCAAGGACATGTCTGGCAGTCCAGTTCTGGATTACTTGCAGAGGGCGGAGAGTAGAAGCAGGTAGATTTAGAAAGAGGCTGTTACAATAGTCCAACCTAGAGAGAATCCGAGCTTGGGAAACCATGAACCTCTGGGGGAAGGAGAGGAAAGTCAGAGTATACCCTAATAATGCAACTAATTGCCAGTGCACATGGCTTGCAGCCATAACCAGTCTCCATATCCATGGGGCATAGGCTTCGGCCTGCTGCATTCCCCAATAAGCAAATCAGAGTACACATTTACATCTGCCGAGGAACGGGCCCACTACCCACACACCAAATGTATATCACTAGATGTTCTACTTACATTCTTACACTTTTAAAAAATAAAACACAAGACATATTTCCAAAAACATGATTTCAGGTTGTTGCTAATCCTCATTGTTGTGTTGTAATCTATGCCACCACTCCAGGCTGTAACTGCAAGAAGAATATTTGTTCTCATTCATACGTACTGCTTCGGCCATGCCGCATGGCCATGTCCACATTTACTTCATTGCTGGTTCCTCATGGTCATGGCCAGTAGCCATATTGTCTGGGTCAAGCCCCAGATAATCTGGCCATGGCCATAGGCAAAACCTCAGTCACCGAAGGTATTTCCCTATTTTTTGTACCTACATTATGACACTTTTCAAAAATAAAACACTGACACATTTGCAAAACCATGCTTTCAAGTCCTTGCCAATGCTCCTTGCACAATTTATTTGCAAATCGGCCCATGTTTTATTTTTCCAAAAATGTCAAAATGTACGTACATACAATAATCATTTCACTCAGCCCCCACTTGATGAAATCCATTCAGACTTTTCGCAAACATTCAAGGTTGGGTCTATAATCTTTCTGAAAACATTTGTCCACATTCATCAAATGGCAACAAAGTTATAAGAGATCTAAAAAGGTTGAGACCCCTCTTCTAATTGTGCCCCCTCGTGACATAATCCCACCAAACTTTGCAAAAACATTCATATATAGGTCTACAATCCGTTTGCAAACTGATGTGCAAACTTCTCAAATGGCACCACATTTATGAGCTCCCCTCTAATGTTGTTCCCTTTTGACAAAACAGCACCACACTTTGCAGAACCATTCAGAGTCAGGGAATGAAAGTCCATAATTGCATGCAGTTTCATTGAGAGGCGCAAACGTTACAAACCATCCAAAAACTGATTTTCGCCAGCCCTGTAATGCACAAGTAGGCACAGATGTCCCTGGACATCTCAGATGTTTATGAACATCACAGGACTGACCAGGACTGTTTGTGGACATCGGAGAACAAAACCTCCTGTTTTTTTTTTTTTTGTTGCTTTTTAAGGTCATATCCCATCCCATCCTCATCACTCCTCACCTCTGCAGAGATTGTTTCATTAGTTCTGCAAGTATAATGCTGTGTTTCTTAATATCTTTTTCCTCTGCCCCAAAGGAGTATCATTTGTGGTAACATGAGCAGTTGAAGAAGATGGGGTAGAGGGTGTCAACCCGCTTTTCCCTGAGAAAGATATCACCTTCCTCAAAGCACTCGGTTGTTACATTTGGTGTGGTGCCTCATGGAGGTTGCCCCGTAGGAATACAACCTAGGTTTTCCGTGACTGAGTACAACTTTGCACTCTGTACATCTGGCATTGGCTACAAGAGCCTTCAGGACATCCCCAATGGTCTTGAAAAATTGCCACACCAAGGACCCACTCAGGGTGCTGGAGATAGGCACTTGCTCCACCTCATCTTCATCTTCCTCTTCATCCTGATCTGTAACGCTGTGCCTGTTCCCCTGTACAGGCCATCCAGATGGTGAAGGTGGTGGTGGTGGTTGGGGATGTGGAATGGCCATAGCAGATGCCACTGAAGCAGTATTGCAGATAATCGCTAGAGCAGGTGCTGCAAGATGCTCTATCCTGGATAGCCCGATTGAGGATGAGGAAAAGTAATGGGTGGATCCCTTCAGAGGAACCGTCCCTGAACAGTCGTGCTGTCCTTGGACAACTGAATCGCAAATAGGCATGGTAAAGTTGTACAAATTTGCCAGATCAATCATGGATGGGTCTGGGAGCTGCGGAAGGGTAAGGTTTCTGCTTGAAACACCCTAGTTTGGCTGAACATCACTTTTAAACTGTCCTCAGAGTGCAGACACCGTCTGCGAACAGGCCGTCACGCTGATCGGGTGCAGTCACATGATGATGTCCGGGGACGTCCGTGGCCATGATGGCCATCCGCGGACACCCATCGGGCAGGAATCGCAGGGCACATGTGTGTGGGTGTCCGTAAAACAGGTGTGATGTGCATGGACTAATTAAAAGTGCATCATGCGAGAACAGACATGTACAGACACCCTGCCTGCCTGGGCGCACCTCCATTTTGAGTGCAGACACCCCGGGACAGTCATACTGTCCACAGATTCATAATTGGGTTTAAAAAAAAGAAATATCACACAATGATGTACAACATATTTATAGTATACAAAGTACATTTATTCATGAAAGGGATGGGATATCGGAATGGGAAACATGAATAGGAGAATTAGGGATTTCTGTATAATAATGATGAGGGCAGGAAGGGAGTGAGGTTTCATCAAAGAATGTTTGATTTCAATGTTTAGAATTTGATAGGGATGATTGCAGAGGACAAGGGGGACAGGTGCAAGAAGGACAGTGACAGCAAACATTTTTAATGAAATGATTTTTCACATTTTTGTAAAAGTTCTTTAAAAGCATTACTTAGTTCATCGAATTTTGTAGGCAAGTTCATGATTTGATTGGGGATAGGGCTTCTTTTTGTGATTCTTGGGATTGTGTATATTTAAACTGGGGTCTAGTTTCTTCATGAAAACTATTTACTGTAAGAAAAAAAAAAAATTATTATTTTAGTGAGGTCTATACAAATTACATGATTGGTCTACATTAAAACATGTATTGTATACTATTAGAGATATTATTGCCACTCATTTATTATTTTGAGAAGTTCTCCTCTAACCATTCAAGTGTATTTGCCATTTCTGTCAAAATGAAAAAAATAGTGGTTTTAGTTTATAATACATGTTTACATAATGAATACTAATAATAATGACATAAATACAGTGTACTTACTGTTTGGTGAAAGATTGTTTTAGAATAAGCGCTTGGTGTATGTCAGTCTCTATGAAAAGTTGTATTGAAGTGATAATATGAGTTGTACACTTATGGGTTATGCTTGGTGCATTCAATTATGTTGTGTGTTATAAATAAAACATAATGTGTACATTTTCAAGTAATCATTTCTACAAAAAGGTTTATTTGAGTGCAGTAAATATAAGTAACGTTGCTTTATGTATATGTGTTTGCTGGTTGATGGGTAGAATATTTTTTGTTCTGTTCTCCCCTGTGCTTCTGGGCTTTGTAAATGCTACCTCCCACATTTGTAGTGTCCACAGACTTTACCGCTGCTACATTAGGAGTGAGTACTATATAATGAACTTTTAGCAGATTAAGGGTGCACTGGTAAAAACCTATGAATTTCAGTTAAACGACTTTGTTAAAGGGGCATTATGGTTAAGTAGCACTAATAAAAACCTATGAAATTCAGTGAAAACACATTGTTAAAGGGACGTTATGGTTACAAGTAAAACCGAAAACCCCCAGAAATTTGCCAGTTATGGTAAGCTAAGCAACCATACCTTGCACCACAACCGTGCACTGCTAAGACTAACACCCAGGACATCAAAGATGACATCACAAATGTCATTGATGACATCACTGATGACATCACATGCGGAATTAATTTTCATGAAAAGTCCCTAAAAGGGGTTTTGTGTATAATGTTGGTAACAGGATGTCAGGGGTGATTGGGAGACCTATCATGAACTACTTAATGTTTCAAAGAATGTACCCATCCAAACAAAACATATTGAGTGTTGTTATTAATACAGGAACCTAGTCATACAAAAACATAGGCAATGACTGCAGCATGCACCATAGAAGTACAATATAGAAGTTACTTTATATAATATAGACAGGGTAAGCCGATTTTTTAGAATTTAAATATGGAATGGTACATAATCTTGCAAAAATACAAATTCACTTGTTAATCAGCAAACATTTCTAGCGTTCAGTGTGGCAACAACTTCCATTCTAGTAGTTAAAGAGTGCATTGCCATTTATATGCATACAGAGAAACACCATCCCTGTGCCGTAAACATATATTTAGAAATATAAACCAAAGCTTTCATGCAGAAAACATTAGATTAAAGTAATCGTCAGTAGCTTTATGAAAACTTCTATTTTCACGGTACAATGGCAAACAACATAAATTGCAAGGCATTTGTGACAACTCATGCAATTTCATGCAAGATCTAACTTCACAATCTTCATTAATCCATTACTATCGTTTGTTTTAATGTGAAATACGGTTTCTATTTGGAGTGTTTTAATAAATGAGAACCTGGGCAGTATAAGACCTTCCCACGGTATTTAAAATTAAACCCTAGACATTTGAAAACACTAACTCCAAATTTACATTTTCGTTGCTTCATGGTACACTGTGCCAGAAATGTGGTTGATTTCATTTCAGATGATTAGAGTTGAGTGATGTACAACTAATTCAACATTGAATCTTGGATTGTTTGGCGCATGATTTCGAGGTTACCCATGACATTTGCTTGCAACTCCTTTACAGCCGGTGTTCACAACCCTTTTTTTAGTTTATTTTACTTTATTGTTTAAAGTGCAGACCTAGCTCGAGAGCAGCACAGTGCTGTAATAGGTGCGAGTAGCCAGCCTTTCGGCTGGCATCTTTTAACAGTAGTGCAGTACTGCGATTTGCTTTCTGTGCATCAGTCTGTGCATTAATTGCAAATGGTCCTTGGTCAGCTATTGTGGAAAAGGACATTTTGTTGGATATTCCAAGTTGATATCTGGGTTGCATTTCAGAGGGTCGGTGCATGACGAGAGGAGGATTGTTTTCTGGTCATCTCTTTATATGCAAGTTATGATTCAAGGCATTTGGTCGATTTGCTGCACGAGGAGCATGTGCGAAAAGGTATATGGACCTTAGGCGCCATGTACCCTGCTGTACTACTCATGACTGCTTTGTAGATGATACATGCTGTCTTGAACAGTAACCTGGTCTGGAGGAGAAAGCCAATGCAGTTCATGTAGGATAGAGGTGATTCAGCTACATTTCCATGCACCGATAATGAGGCATTTTGGAGCATGCTTGACTGCTTTTAGGGGAGCCAAGGAAATAGCTGCAAACACTGTCAGGAGGGTGTTTCCTCCATCAATGTGCAAGACCACAAGGTACTCCACCAGGGCCCGGGAATTCTGCAATGGAATAAAAGGCTTGATTTGCAATGAGTAGTGATTTGGAGGCATGCTGTTTGGGCATTCTTGCCTAAAGATTTTGATGAATCTGAATAGTTGAAGGTCAAATACTGCTATGTGCATATCATTAACCCATTGTTGGACGAGTTATTGTTTAGCGGTGAGAACGAGCCTGACTGATGTCTTGGAGTGATTCTGTTTAAGGTAGGTAGTCGACATCCATGACTGGTTAGCAAGGTTATCACAGAGACTACTGATATCCGGCTTTTTACTCTCACGTACATCTTAGTATCATCCGTTTTTTGTGGATGGCTCCATTGGATCATTGAAGTGGTTGCCCAGAGTCTCCATGTAAAGGCAAAATAGGATCAGCCTTGGGGGTCTCTGAAGGAGATGGGAGTCAGTTAAAATGCAAAGTGTTCAGCTGGATGGCCGGGTGTCATCCCACAAAGTAGAAGGTACACCCTTTCAGGACAGTGCCATCCTGTTAGTAGGATGAGGAAGCATGAGTCAATCTTATCCATGATTTGGAGGCCATCATCCAACAACTAGATGATAAACATGAGACAGAACCGCGACTGATAGGTATTTAGGATATTCAGTTGTTTGGTTCTGGTGAGTAGTTGAGTAGCAACCACTTTTTCCAAGATTTTGAAAATCAGGAGGTTTGTAATGGACCAGTCACTGAACAGGTTGTCTGCATTTAGGACCTGTTTTTTCAAAAGAGTTCTCACAAGACCAGTCCTGATGGTGCCCAAGACTGAATCTTCAGTAATGCAGGCATTATTGGTGCTGAGGAATGCGTTGAGTACTGGGACCATGAATTATTTAATGATGGAGACCAGGTATCTTGTCAGAGCAGGAGGCAGGTTTGAGGGATGGATACTTTTTTAGAAGGTCCTGGGGAGGCGAAGGGCTAACAATGGGGCTGGATCATTGGGTGATCTATCTATTTTTTTCAATAAAAAAGTTGTTGATTCTGTCCAATTCTTCCTGAGTTGCCGGCACTTCCAGATCGGGTGAAGGTTTGCTACAATGCTTAATGACTTTGAAGCAGTTGTTGCTATTTCTGCTGTAGTGGTGGAGTAGTACGCAGCTTTGGCCACCATGATCAGAACTCTATGGTTGTAACAGAATGATTTGACTTTGGGAAGATGTCCAGGGTTACATTTCTTTGTGCTGCCATTTCTCTAGTACTCTGATTGAGCATTTGTTGGAGTTGAGCTTGGAGGTTTACCAACGGGTGGGCGGTTTCTTGTTAGTGCAGTTGATATTTAGCAGGGCAACAGTGTCCACCAGTTGGATAGCGGACCTTTTGAATAATTGGAGGCAAACTGAGGCATTCCCTGTGGCATTTGCATCTAACATATTGACTAGTATGATTTTGAATGAGCAGTGCTGAATGAGGGGACATTTAGCTTGACCTTTGTGGGCCATACATGAGTACATGATTGACAGTGAAGGTGGTCATTCCCCAAAATACCAATTCAGAATAAATGGACACACCCCAGTAGGGAATGAGACCAGGAGAAAGACTGCAAGTTAAGTAAAGGTTTATAAAGTAAAATGATGCACGCAGCGGACTTTGCTGCTCTGAGAGCTCTCTGCCAACAATACTGAAACAACAAATCTTTATACACAAATTGACGAACAGTATAAGGGATTAATAGTACAAGCCCATTGGTGCATTGTAGCAATACTGTATAGTCCATAGGGGGTTGGTGCAACTTGATTGGTTGGTGCGGAGTTGTTGCTTCTCGCGGCACGTGGGTCAGCTTGGCTCATCTGGGTGGGGTGGAGGTCATGCTGGATTCGCAATGTGTGATTGTTCTAACTAATCTAAACTACAGAGTAAGCTTTGAAATGCTATGAATAACGTAACACATAAAATGTATACCAGATTGCAGGGTTGTCTATAAATTGTGAGCAAACCTATACACATTCTTAACAAGGGCCTTTGTTGGGCAGAGGTGCGGTAATCCTTTTTGCCATGTGGCTTATCTGAGGGTTTCGATCTGAGATTTATTCACCCTGGTGCCTCATGGTTAAAACAAATAGATTGATAGGTGTTAGTCCAAGAGGAATGTATGATCACACAGGATTACTTATATTGGGGGCAATCAAGTGTGGTCTGTGGGGACGGGTCTAACCAACTGCTAAATAAAAGGAAAATAGAGGGACAAAAGGTTGTGCATGCAATACTTTCTCCCGGTGGAGGCTAAGTAGCAGGACAAGGTTTGTGGAGATAGATGAACACACAAGTCAGATTCGTCCCGTTACACACATGGCAGTGAGCTCAGAGGAAGAAAAAAAGAATACAGTTTGCAGTTTGCAACAATTCGTGCCTGGGCTTCTGTGAGAACTGGACTGGTGTGGTGCAGTCAGGGGAGGAGGTGGTTGGGGCTGTTTGAGCTGGCTGTGTGCACTGCTGGGTGAGGGGAGAGGAGGCCTTTTTGAGATAATTGTGCTGCCTAGTACAAAAATGGAGTCTGATGTGGAACAAAATGCAACCTTGGTGTATCGTCCCATGGCTTCTTTCCACTGTCGTCAGTGAAAGACAAGGCTTGACGTCTCCCCACGGTGGGATGAGCAAATAGACTTATTTCATGTGTGATGTACCGGGGGGCATACGGACCCTTCCTCCCTTACATTCCCCCCTTTTGTTATACCTAAATTAACAAATAACCTTAGTTGTTAGTGTGCCTGTGTTCTTCTGCCTCGATTACTGCTTCATCCCAAGCCGGAGTTCCCTTTATTGGCATCCACTCCCTGCACACAGATCTCAGGCTTTCACTCTTCTTGCATATTCGTCTGAGGTACAGGTCATATATATACACCCACCCTCACCAGCTAGATCCACCCATACCTCCTTATACAATTTTAATTCACGGGGCTCTTTCATAGTTGTGTGCCACAAATTATACACCCTGCCCCCTGTGTTGTACACTACTATCATGCAGTATTTTGGTTCCTGGTTGTCCCCTGTTTACACTTGTACATCTTTTACTTCATGAAACACCATTGTTGGGCTGCCATTATCACCATCATCATTGCACTATTAGGCATAGTTTTTGAACAACATCGAATCCCTACCTATCACACACAAAACATGTGCAGCAAAATACTATAATGGGTACCAGTAACTTCATTGTAGTCCTGGACTAGGACGGTACCCAGTCAAAAATTGCGTCAAACCAGTCCCTTGACTGCACCCACCTTCCTGCTTCATCCTTTCTCTGAGGTTATGCACTGGAGTTATCACGTGTGATAGTGTCACATTATGAGCATCGGCAAAAGACACAAATGTGCAACATGCGCACCCGATTTTATGGCAAACACTGCCTTCCATTGCTGTAAGGAGGTCTAGCACATAACGATTTTGCATGGTTATCAACCGCAGAGCTCTTAATTCTACCTTGATGATGTTGAACCACTCTTCAGTGTCATTGGCCAGCTGGATGAGCTCCCAGCCCATGATTTGCAACCACTTGTCGTTTGCTCATTCCTGGATGCTTGGTATGAGTGATGAAAAAAATGTCTCTGCCAAATTGAAGAGCTTGAACTGGTCCGGTATCTGTGCCAAAAGTTCAGAAGAGTCCTTAGAGATGTAGTTTCTTGCCCTTTTGTTGCACAAAAGTCTGTCTTGCAGCTTATCCTCCGAAAAAACATCAAATGTGGGGGGGGTTTGGTTGTTGACTGGGGTGTTGGAGATGTTCTGGCGGGCACCCTCTCCCTCTGTACATGGTTCTCTGGGATTACCATCAGGGCCGAATGCAGCGTGACCAGAGCACAAGTAGCTCTCTATGACGGTGGGAGGTGCAAGTACGCCTGTTTTCCGCACACCCAGTAATTGTCCATTAAAGCAGCTGTTCCTTTCTTCATGTCGGGGGGGAGGGGTTGCAATGTTTGTTTGCCCCCATGGGCACATTCCCTTCTTCATGGAAGCAAAGTTCATATTGTACTTCACGTTGGATTTTAATCACTTTTTTGAGAGCTGTTACCCATGTCAGTTTGGCAATGTGCTGAGACCAGACCGAGTGCCCATTTACTTGACCCATTTGTTAAGGATTTCAATCGGGCGACACCCACCCTAGTCTCGGCCTGGTCTGCAGTGCATGACTGAAATGCTTATCTTTTATATTGATTCAATATTGAGATGGTACACCACTCATATCACACCCCCTTTTCAAATACCCCGGGTCACAATGGACCATGAACAAGGCTGGTTGGTAAAATACACTATTTATTTATTTATTTTAAAATTCAAAAGAAATCATACACATCTTAATATGGAGCAGCAATCACCAATGGGGTGATAATTACAATGAGAATGTGAACAATACACTGGGTTGGACTTGCTAGTGGAGCATATACACAGCACATCAGAATAGGAGCACTTTTTGATTTGGGACAGATAAGATAGCACCTAAGTTCAATGTTCCCCCTGCAATGTTCCCTCAACCCACAAATAATCATTCTGAATGGATAAAGAGACACGGTAGGTAAACAGGAATAAGAGGCAAGAGACGGAATTCAAATCTGAACTTTGCTCCCCAAATAAGAGAGAAAAACTGATTTTAAACCCCTTTCAATGTTATAAAATGACACTCGGAAATGGACAAATAAATAATGAAAATCTCTTAAACACCTTGAAGCAAATATAATTCCTCACTAAAGCAACAATGCAAAGACAGTAATAATCACAAAGAATGGATTACCAAAAGCAAACAGTTCGAAAATGAGTAGCAAGTTTAAAACAGATTGCAGCAAAATGACATGTGTGAAAGTTGCATTTTTTCAATTCCCGTCTAAAATTAACGGTTTTTAATTAAAACGGCTTTAAAATTGAAAGGCAAATCTTACCTAAACTAGATTTAATGGCTAAGAAAAGAGGAACGCCTAACGTGAATCTCAAATGTTACGCTGCAGTTGTAACCCTCCACGCAGTGTACTCCTGTTCTTAAGATTAAAGTTAATTTATTTAGACACAATATCGCTATTGACTTAGGATCTATGCAAGACAGAAATGAAGAGAAACGTGGTGCTAACACTAGAAATCAAGGGCAGGGTTGCAAGAATGATTGTGACAGTTTGAACAAGGTATCAGGCTAACGATAGGATGACTTAGAGAGTGGGATAAGGACAAAGACAAGATAGGCTATGGGTTTAGATGGGGTGGCAATTAATACTCACAGTCCAATTTTTTTGTTTTTTGGGATTTTGGACAGTCAATGGTTCTGGTCACTACACAGCAGGGTGCCTGGCAAACAGCTGGGCAGTTCTTGTCACCGGGTAGCCCTTCTGGACTGGCAATTCTGATCACTGGATACTACAGATCAGCTGGATGGCAGGTTTGCAGGATGCATGCAGTTAGTGAGATCAGGATGCTTCCCAAAAACACCACAGCCTTCCCTTTTTTAATGGGAGATTAGTGGGTCTTTAGAATTGAGGCCTTGCTGGAGCAGGATCAGCAATGCTTTGGTTTTGCATTGGGCCCTAGAGTAGGGTCAGCAATGTTTTGGCCTTGCAGTGGGGATCAGGAATCTGGATGTATTGAACAGGATGACGGCGCAGGAAAATCAGGAAGAGTGTCTGTGGGTGTGTGCCCATAGTCTTGTCAGGGACTCTTATTTATAATGCCTAATGACATCATCACAGTATATGACTGGGGCAGGCTTAACTAAACATGCCTCTAACAATGGGATTGGACAAGGGTGATAGTCTCCGCCTCATTCTCAGCTGGTTGGATTCCAGGAAAATGATGTCAGATTTATGGTGTGAGTTTCAAAATGTCCAAAAACCTCCCATAGTTACTTTAACTTAAATCCGATTTTGCCACAAACATATATTTATACAGTTACAATTTCTTAGCAAATTATATACACAGGTGGAATAACTGTTTTTTTGAGAACTTGCAAATTCAGTTCATGTGGTTTAAACTCTTTGGGCCTCATTACGACCCAGGCGGTAAGTTACCGCCTGGGCCGTGACTTTACCACCATGGCGTAAACTACGTTTACGCCATGGTGGTTGGCGGACTTACCGCCCCATTCCGAGGTTGGCGGGGGCGGTAAGTCCCCAATCCCCATTTACCCTTCCCCATTCCCATTTTTGCCCCATAGGGCATAATGGGAGTGGGGAAGGCGTTAATTACGCCCACCACCGTAAATTACGGTGGCGTAATTAACTCCATGGTCCCTTAGCGCCATGGATTTTAACACCTGCGGTGTTAAAACCTCCATGGCGCTAAGGGACCTCGTACTCAGGCGGTAAGGGTCGGCGCTGTTTACGCTGCCGTTAACCCCTCACCGCCTGAGTCGTAATGAGGCCCTTTATCTTCTTATTTGGAGCTGACCTGGAGTCTTTTAGTAACCAGCTGGAAAGATGGAAAGAGGTGGTGAGTGTGCTCGCTAAGCTGAAGACCACTTCAAATGACCAGTAGGTAACTAAATGTTGTCTGCCTGGAGCTGACCTGAAGTTTTTGAGTAGCCGCCTGGAAGGCGGGATCCTGGTTATGGGAGGAGTAGCTGCGCAACAGGGCCTGATCACATGACTAGCAGCCTCCTTAATCCTATCTTCCTTGAGCTGAACTGGATTCCTTGATCAGCTGCCTGTAAAGTGTAAAACTGGTGGTGGCTGCAGGGCCTGGTGTTTGATCCTGAGGCAAACTATTTTAATGAAAAAGTTATCCAAGGAAACCATAAATGTGAAGGCTAGTGACATTTGGTTTCAGGATAGAGTGAGGTATCAGAATATCGCCCATGTTTTTACAATTCAATCACACAAGTGATTAAAAAGCAGAAAGCAGAAATTAATTTAGTTGGCAACTTTAATGGCTTCCTATTTTGACTGCCAGTTACGAACAGGTGAAATGTGCAAACAAGTAAAACCACCAAGAACCAAACAATAAAACCAAATATCAATGTAAAAACCAAGAGAAACCATGCGCCTTTGAAAACTCTAAAATGCCTATAGACCAGCTTCTGTGAGACATTTCTTATTGTGAAATAAATGTATATATATGATCGGATTTAAGAAACTCGATTCAGCTCGCGCACAGTGCCTAAAACATATATTAGCTACATCTAATCAGTTAATGAACCAAGATCAGATGGCAAGTGTACAAATACAGGATTTGCCTCAGTCCCATCAAAGATCTCAACAAAAAGTTGGAAAGTAGAATGTGAATTTGGCTCTGAATTCAATCAGATGTAAAAGGCCATGCTAGTGAGAATGGGATTTCTTTGCAAGTGCTTTGTACCAGTTGTACTAGTCACATCACAGCCAAAAGATAACAAACAGTCTAAACATAGAATTAAATTGGAGTATGTGGCATTGCAGTATGTGGCACTGCAAGACATTATATTTATTTACTTCACCTTCAATGTATTAGCTCTGTCTTCCACCTTCTATGCCTGGCTTGGAATGACCAAGTCGGTTGGAACCTTTCTGGACTGGCCAGCTGGGATAACATCTCTACAGTCTTCATGATCTAGTAGATGCTCCTTCCACCTCTCTTGCGGTACAAGTTACAAATCCCTCAATATATTATTTTCCATGTCCTAACCTCTCCTTCAAATTTCAATTGTTCTCATTCTGCCACCTTCTTCACCCCCCCGCCACTACCATATCTACTTTCCTTATCTCCCTCTCTTTTTTTACCTTGTTCACCACTCTGAGAAAAGAGATCTCCTCTCTGCAAGCCTTCTCTCTATCACCTCCTTCACTCATTTTAAATGACTGTCTCTGCTCTTCCTGTTACCTTCTACACCCCTTTGCGCACATGTATCCCCTCTTCTGTCCTTTGGGAACATATCTCTCCACTCCACTCTCTACCATCTTCATCACCTCTTCTGGAATGTCATTCCCCACTCCACTCTCCAGATTGTATGTTATACCACCTTATTCGCCCCTTTAGGAATTTCAATCTCCACTCTCTAGATCACTCTCTCTATCTCCATCTTAACTGGTCGAGTGCATTTATTTTTGTTCTTTACACCCTTAGATGACATCAGCATCCCCTCCATTAACATTTTCAGGGGCACCTGCCACTCTACTGATAGGATTTATTTCCATGTATGGGTAATTTTTCCTCCGTTGTGAACGCCCCAACTTGTTGCTGTTGTCTGGCCATCCTAGCCTGACTTTTGCCAGTGGAGTACTCTGCAGGGCTTTATTTTTCATTTTGTTATGGGGAAACTGACATGCCTTTAAGACAGTACTAGGAGACTTTGTTTCCCTTAGTCTTTCACTGTGTTGTTATTCTTTTAGTAACATTTTAACAGTGAACAATGTACCTTACAGTACAGTGCACTGGGGTCCCTTTTTTCATTGATAAGGCCCTAGACACCCTTGAAGGATTTTTGGTGAATGTACAAATGTGCTCTGGACAGAGCTGGTGGCAGCTTTTACTTTTTACGTATTTTTAACACTTGTTCATGGTCCATACCATGTTTGACCCAGGGCAGTGGTCGGTGCCTAAAATGGCCATGCCACAAGGTCCTTTGTTCTGTCCTACGGCCATTTTGTCCCTTTGCCTTGCCCAGGTCGAACAAACCTGGGAAATTCCTTTTTTGGTCATGTAGACCCACACGCAAATCAAAGCTTTTGCAGGCTTCTCCATGCCTTGTGTTTGTGCCTTTAGGATGTGGGCCGGAGCGGTCTAGTTCCAATACACATCCTAGGTGCCAGAATGTCTGTTGTGCTGAGATGACTGAGACCACTGTGGTCCGTGATTGGTCCACGTCTGGGATGGCTGAATGTGAGCAGATTTCTTATTGCTTTCTCTTCGTTTGGCACAAAGGAGATTTTGGATAAGTGAAGGTATCTTTCACCCATTAAAGGTCGATCTTCTGAGTTCACATTGAACTTAATAAAGAATCCAAGTATCCTGAAATGAAGAAAGGGATCCGTGGAGCCGCTGTGACCCACTAAAAGGTTTGGCAACCTTAGCCTGCTGTTGTCCCATCTGCCCCCCCCTATTTCTGATTGAACCTCGAAGGCCAGCAAGGGTGTGTCAACCCATTGGAATAGTAGGACCAACTATTCTCGGCACCTCCTGGTTAACCTGTAAGCAAACCTTTTTTTCGGAAGTGTTCATAGACCGCCCAGTGAAGTGACCAGTGTGACCTTTACCCTGGAACCGCTGCCGTCCCGAGTTCCAACTTGAGCCCTTGAAGACTGTAAGCTCTGGGTATAAGGCATTTTCCTGCCGAGTTTTGTACACCTAGCATTCCTAGGTCTGGAAATAGGAGAGCATATGTGGTCACTGTGTCGCCCAGCTTTGGTGATGATCTTCATGGGTGCCTTGTTGCTGTGCCCCCCTGTGCCATAAGACTCGCTGCAGTGGAACTGTCCTGATCCCTTCACCAGGAGCTGAGAAATCGCCTCTGTCCCACCGCAGAATAATTGCAGGGACGCAACCCCCGAAAGCCACAGAGCCGCACAACTGCAGGATTTGAACCTGCAAATGAACTAGACCTGACTGGAAAAGTTTGGTTTGGAGTGCATCGAGGGTCGATAAATACTTGCATCCCTTACCGGCAGCCCCTGGTACTTCCATAGACTTTTAACACATTAGTGTCCCCCAAGGGCCACTCTTTTTTATCAAGGTAACCTGTGCTACAAAGCTATTCCCAATTCCTGGAACCTGCTCTGCCCTCTTGTGGAGACCCTCCTTGAATAGTGGAAATGTATTCTTCACTACCTCACCCACCTTTATACGTCGCTACAGCCCCTTGAAGGGACCCCATTTTGAACGTAACAGCACGATTGCGTGCACCAGCATCAAATGTACTTTTGAGCTGAAGGCTCCACTCATCGTAGGGACTGGACTGCCTATTTTAGTTATGGTTTGATTTGGAAAGGACTGCCTAAAAGATATTTGCACTGTGTGACCCCTTTCTTTGCAGGCAGTGCATCTCTACTGTGTAATTAGACCACTGGTTATTGGTTACTGGTTACAGGGCTCAAGACTTACCTCTCTGCCTCCTCCTTGTCTCTGCCTCTACCCTGCTAACCTATCTCTCTGCTCCTTTCCCTCTCTCCCTCCGTTTTCCGTACAGCTTGCTGACTCGCCGCTTGGTGCACCTCAGAGTCTCACAGGTTGTTGACACCCGCGTCAGTCCTCCCGCACTCGCCTCCGGACCCTGCACGCACCTCACCACCACTGCACTTGATAAATGACCAAAGAGAGAGTCTTTCTCTGCACTTACCCCAGTCTCCAACGACTGGGTGCACTTGGACCTTCCCCCACTCCCAATACTTCTTTCCCCTTGTGTCCCCCCTCCCCTGTAAACGTCTGTGTATGTGCGCGATTCGGATGTACCTTGACTGAAGATCATCTGCCAGTTCCACCCTTTTGTCACTCCTTAATTGCACTTCAAAAAACTGCAGAATCGTTGTCAGACCTATTTGCCATTCTCCCAACTGTTAATTGCATAATATGCACTTACTCTGCCTGTGCAGACTAGTAAAACTTCCGAATTTCAAAGGTCTCTGTATAGGCGTTATACAAATAAACATTACCATACCATACCATGTTTCATAGTGTTGTGTTGGTTTTGTTAATACTGCTGAAGATTTACTTTATGCTTGTTTTAAAAAGCCTTTAATAAATGTATATGTATTTTAATATATATACCTGATTGAGAGTAATTTGTGGTGTTGTTTACTGTGTGTGCTCATTGTGGGCTTTCGATCAACCTCACACCTCCTGAGACCTAGTCTTGACCACCACCAATGCTACCTTTATTGGTCTGGCTTGTCCAGAAGGTTACACTGTTCCAAGAAACTAGGCTGGCCTTCTCAACCTCTGCCCACCAGGTCAGAGTTCAGAAAACCATCTTAACACTGACCTAAAAACCTTGGGGCAATTCCTCACCATAACCTCTAAATTGTTGGGTATCCCCTGCACCCAAATCTCTTAATGCCTTAATGCCTGGGTAATCTCTGCAATCCTAACACCAAATTGTAAATCTTTGAGTGGTCCCTTCATCCCAACGTCTAAATCTCTGGGTGAGCCCTTTTCCCCAATCTCCATTTTTCTGGGCGATGATTGCATCTACACTTATATATCTTGGGGTGACTCCTGAACCCCACCTTCTAAATGGATGGCTGTCCCTTCCACCCCAAACTCCAAATCCTGGGGTGACCGGTGCACCCAACTGCTAAACCTCTATGTACCATCTGTCTCAAAATGTGTTCTTGCTCTCCTCCCGTCTTAAATGGGGGGCTCAAATGGGAATGGGGAATGCCTCTGGTGAATGGGGAATTACCGGTCCCGCCGACCTCGGAATGGACCGATAATTGCTCCATCCGCCAGACCGGAGTCGGAACGATTTTGGAGGCAGCCATGGCACTAATAGCACCATGGCTACCTCCAACCTCGTAATGAGGCCCATTGTGTGAGGAAATAATCACATCAGATTGTGAAGAATATGAAATAAAACAAAACAAGTACAAAAAACTGGCATACTTGTGTCAAAAACTTTCTGAACTCTAGAAATCTTCAATTTTCAATAGAGACTAAACAGTTGTTGCTGTTTAGAGTAAGTCTATGTGTATGCAACACCTTCATTATGATAACATTTAAAACCCTGGAAAATCTATTTTAAGTTCCAGGTTTCATGATCAATTATCTGTCATGTTGATTTCCTTTCTGTTACAGATTCCATATATCCAAAAATAATTTCAGTATCATCTTTTTATGATACTGGATTTATTGTAGAAAGAATGGCCTCTGTGTTCTGTCTCCATCACTGGAGTCAATGCTGCAGACACGTCTCCAGTAGTCCTCTTCTGCAAGGTCTCTTCCCCCAGCAGATGCCTTGCCTGACTGGCCTGCTCTGTTTATATATTCTGCATGGGTGGGAATCTGTACAATGGTCTGCACCTTCTTGGTTCTGGTCTAAGCTGTATTAAATTGGTTTATACGACAAGCATCACTTGGGTCCAATTGAGGCTGATGGGTCTGGGCCAAGGCAGTATCAGACGCATTGCCCAGTATGCATTGTCCTTTGCCTTCTGTGAGTCTCCAAGGTGATATTGCTGGCATTCCGTGCATGCTCTGTAGTAAACGGTTCCCCCAGAACATGAATGGGAAGCCAAAAGAATCTGTCGTAAGCATCAAGAATCCTCTTTCACTTTTGAAAATCCTCTCCTACTTGGGAGATTGAAACCCTGAATACCACATCTCTGCAGTCCTAGTAAAAGACTTAAATGGGTCTGAGTCTGGTAATCCGGTGCATTAGCTCTCTTGTGGGTTATTTAAGAGACCTTCGATTAATGGGGATGAGATGTTCACTCCACAGTTCACCTGCGTAGAGTGGGGATTCACTGAGGGTGGTTGTGTAATCTCTCTTTCGGGTCCAGCATCCTCTAGCTATGGGCTGTACCCTGACCACCCTCCTGACAGTCCCCGATGTTATGCAGGGAACCTCATAACACTAACAAACACACTCATGAGTACACAGGATATAAGCCCCTGATAGTGTTGAAATGTGTAGAAGGGTTATTATATAATGGATTGAAGGAGCATTTCAGGAGATCTAGCGTTTCAGCTAGCTAGAAATTTTATACAAGCCCAGAACATCAATATTCTTAGGGACAGAGGGCCCCTTATGAGATTGCTGGTACAGTAACAATGGTACCGGTAAGCTTGCCAGTACCATTGTTACCATACCGAAAAAAACTACGAGTTCTGCTCGCGGGTGCCTTGGTAGCCATCAGGTCTGACCTGGTGGCCGTACATGCACCCATGAGCAGAACATGACAGTAGCACTGGTACCGTTATAAACGGTACCGGAGCTACCACCTTCCCCATTCCCATTGAGCCCTGTGAAGATCAAATGGGAATGTATAAGAATGCATTCCAGTGCCCAGAAAAGGGCAATTACCGGGTCCGTCAAGGTCCATATTATCTGGTTATTGCCCTTTTCTGGGTGCCAGAAAAAAATGAATACCAGCGGCAGCCATGCCTGTACTACAGGCACGGCTACTGCCAGCGTCATAATGAGGCCCAGCAACTCTAACTTAGACGACCATATTGCCTTCAAAACTAGAACATCATCCCAATAAGCTTTAAGCAGCTGATTCCAAAATATATATTTTCCTCATAAAATCAGACCTCTGCACAAGGAGGAATGGAATCAGATCTAAAAGGGACAAACAAATAACACAGACGTTTAGGGACACCCATATTGCTCCCATGTCTTTCATCAGGGACCAGGAGAGCCGTATAACCGAAGTCACCCACAGAAATACGTTAGAGAGGAAGACAGGTATATGTGTCTGGAAAAACAAGTCAACTATCAATTCTGCAAGTCTGCATCATGTTTTTAAATTACGCCATTGAAACCCTGTTTTAGTTCCACCAGAGAAAAATTGTGAGCAGCATGCCCTGCTGAATTTGTAAAATGACTGCTAAAAAGACTACTAAAAATCCCTCCATAGTAAATGAGGAAGAGTAGACAGGTAGGGAAGCTAAAACAGTGAGAAGGGGGTCCAAAACATATATTTGATATCAACAAATCCCTTACATGAAAATCCTGTCATCTCAAAAAGCAATTTAGAACAACATTGTTTTCAGGAAATATCGTTTGTAAGCTTTGCAGCCATTTTGAAATGATAGCTATTTTTAATCTAGAGAAAACCCAAGCAATTGATATGCGGGTGAGGGAAGTGCTCTATAAAAAATCAAAAACACTCCAGTGTGTTGGAGACTATAGCTGTGGAAAGCAGAGACCAGTGGCCTGTTGTGACTAACTGATCATCCGAATCAAGACCAGCTCCTTAGAAATACAAGAAACCACTTAACCTAAAAACATACCAACAGAGTTGTTGAGAAAAGCAGAGAAAAATATTAAAAAGAGCCCTTAATCTAACATAGAAAACTCTTGTGAGAAATTTGTGACTATCTCCATCTAACCCAGCTTTACAAAAAACCCAGAAATGTATAAATGTCAATATTTGACAGGAACTCGCAATGTTCTGCGAAATTCGAGATTTTACACAATTAAAGTGATCTGTGAAATGGTGTGAGGAACAATTAATAAACAAGTGCAGACACGAGACAAAGAGATGCAAATTAAATATGGAAGAGTCCGGTGAAAGTCCCATGGCATGGCCCCCCACAGATCCTATTACTGAAGCCAGTGGCAAATAACTAAAACCTTGAAAGGTGCGACATATTTGTAAACAACTCTTCAGCTGGAAACTCGGGGTTGTAAGCTTGGATAGCATTAGACATCAGACTAAACTTGTCGTCTCAAAAGACTCCGTTTATGAAAGGAAGGTTTCATTCCACAATGAAAATGCTGCAAGCTGCTTCTCATTGTAACGGATTATAATGAAACACACTATATTTGCACACAGCAAAGAAAAGAAAAAAACAATAAATGACACCGATCTGTTTATGCTCCCAGCTGTAGATTTGTCATATCAAGTAACTGACATTGCTGACAGTGATACAACAACATGTAAAATCCAGTCGGAAACACAAAAACAAAAAACATGCATAGAGCGAGTGTTGGAAGTATGCTGAGGTAGTGAAAGAAGAATCAGTCCAAAATCAAGCAAACAATCTACTTTGCCTTGTGATCTTGCGTTTTATGACGAACGATTATACACACCCATGTTAAACCAAGACAAGTGTAATGTGTTGTCTGAAGTTGTCAATTAATCACAAGCCACAGTCATTTCCAAAGGATCACTAGAAACCATTAGGGAAAGTAAAGAAGAGAAACATAAACTCAACCCACAACATCTAGAAGGGGAAAGAGATGAGTACTCAAATGGCAGAAGAATGGGGCAGCTTTTGGATGAGTGAATACCATGCTCTAGTGGTTACTTAGGAGATCAATTAGATAAAAAAACAAAAAAAAACTGCTATACTGTGTACATACTCCTGATTACTTCCACTGTGTGGTAAAACCAAAAGATTATGTGAGAAATACCTACACAATAGCGAATGATTAGACATGTGATTCTAATCAGAAAACCAGAGATAAAAATTGAAGTAATTAACCAGCCTACAAAGTACATCTTACTACCAATAAAGAATGGAGGATGAGGTGAGTGAAGACACAATCAAATGTGTGCCGCACTGTGATCACGTGATCAGGGTGGAGGAACATAAACATCCGTTGAAAAAATGAAAGGCCAGATTTCTGATTTTTTTTAAATCGAGAACAACATTGGAAAGTTGGCCATCCTAACAATGAAAATCTACCATCGAAGTGTACAAGATGTGTTTAAGTTTGTACTCTCATTAGCCCTTAACCCACGACAAATTGTACTTATGAGAAATGTTATTCTGATACACCTGCTTATATTGTGGCATCAAAGGCTCTCTTTTTAAGCGGGTCATTCGTTAGACAGCAAAAACATGCTTTATGATCTATGGATTCATTGCTACGAAAGCTCAAAATCAGCTGAATTTAGGGAATACTTGGTGAGGATACTATTAAATTCCAAAACTGTGAGCAAGCATTGGAAGCAACACCTGTGTTAATTTATGCTCTGGAAATCCAAATCAACAAACCGTTTCTGTACCGGCCCACACAAGTAAGTTCACCAAATCATCAAGAGAGAAAAGGGCAAAATCTTAGCTGGCCCGATAGAAACACGCACCTTAAAAAAAAGCCTATAAAACAATCTGTAGTTTTCAATTCTAAACTTTTTGGTGCACATAATGGATAATAACATTTTAATGGATAATTAAAAACACGTTATTTATTTGCAAAATGGGACCAAACTTCGATTGTCAATCAGTGATCAATATGTTGCGACTGATAAGTATAATGCTATCATTGCCTTGTTGACAGACTTATACAGTTTATACAAATTAGGCAAAACCTATGTAGGTCATCCCATGCTATTATTCTCTTTAAAAGAAAACTAGCAATGCTAAATGCTATGATTATAATAAATATATACAATAAGAAAACACTCTACCTGGTAGTAATGGATACTAACACACATACAGTAATCTATTGTTGCAGTATCTTAATATTAAGCTCTATACTTGACACATTTCATTAGAAGAAGAGTCTCAAGAAACAAACATTTTTTTTTAACAATATTGTGCTTTTAAATACATCAAGCAATTTGGAATACGTTCATATATTTCACAAAGTCCTACAATGTAATGCAATAAGATATGTGAATGTCACAGTGACCCTTATAGAACGCCATAAACATGCAGCTATTGTACTTTTCAACTTATTTTTGTTTTATCAGGGAACACACAATATCACATAAATAATTTACCTGATGATGGGCACAGATAATGCCAATAGAAATAATATGAGTCGCAAGACTTTTTTGATGTTTACTAAATTGGAAATACTATACTGGCTAATCAACCCCTCCAGACCTGTTTCCATGGCGCTAGTTGGCTAGCTATGTATGTTTTGCTAGACCCTCCTGGCAATCCTCTCTGACAGCCTCTAAGCAACTGCTCACATGTCACCAAATACTTGTGGGTTTAACGTTCTGTGCATGTTCATTTCTGGCTGCGCTCTTAGCTCTATATTAACAACATTCGCTGGGTATGTTCTATTCTCGAGTAAGAGTAGTCCCTCAGCCAATAGCTTTTAGTAAGCTCCACCTGTTTAAAATAATTGCCAGAAGTCGGGTCAGTCCACTTTGTCTTCTCGGATTACTGAGTAGCAGCCCCTCAGATATCTAATCCAATATGTGACCCTATTCAGCAATGCTTCTTTTGACTTTCTGATATTTCCTTTGAACGTGGGTGTGTTCACCATATAAAAACAATGACTTTTCTTAATTCTGTGTTTCATGTAGTCACCCTTACTAGCCCTTCACCAATTGTTTCTTCCCTTTCCGAAATGCATAAGAAGGAACTCATTGGGCCTCATTACGTGTTTGGAGGTAGCCATGCCGTTTTTAGCAGCATGGCTACCCCCAAACTCGGGTCCGGGGCCCTAAAAATTGGAATTACCGGGCTATTCCGACCTTTGCAGGCCTGGTAAATCCCATTCGCGGAACCCGGACCCGGTACGTCCCCATTCCCATTTGAGCCCCCATAGGGCTCAATAGGAAGGGGGAGGATGATAACAACGGTCCCGTAATGTGATGGTAGAGTGATAATGGGGCCTGCAGCACTACAAGCACCGTTATCACTCTACCACCAGGGTCGTAATGAGGCCCATTGTCTCCACTCTCAATACAGTGTGGGCTAGCCAAAATCGTCTGGCCCATGTGCATGCATTTCCCTGCGCTGAATGAATTATTCCTAATGAGGATGGGTTGAAATGTATATGAACAGAGTTCCCCTACTTTCTTTTCGTACACTTCGACCACTGCTTGTTAGGGTGTAACGCTATTTGGCATTTGGATCATGAAAGTGCAGTAATAAGACATACGAGGGAGAGGAGTGCTGCTCTGCGCGAAATGCGAAGTGCTAGAGTGGGAAGGGATGTGAAGGGTAGAGAGGAGAGTGCAAGTGTAAAAGGGGAGGTGGAAGAGGGGGTGAGTGCTAAAGGGGGTTTGGCGGGAAGGGCAGCAAGGGCTAGACAAGTGCTAATGGGAGGATAGGAGGGGAAAGAGGGCAACAGGGGCTAAGTGAGTGCTAAGGGGAGGTGCAGGAGGGGGAGAGGGCAAAAGGGGCTAAGCGAGTGCTTAGGGGAGGTGGAAGAGGGGAGAGAGGGCAACAGGGTCTAGGGGAGTTCTATGGGGAGGTGGAGGAGGAGGGAGACGGCAACAGGGTCTAGGCGAGTTATATGGGATGGGGAAGAGGACAACAGGGGCTAGGCGACTGCTAAGTGAAGTCAGGAGAGGGGAGATGGCAACAGGGGCTAGGCTAGTGCTATGGGGAGGTGGAAGAGTAGAGATATGATAGTTATGATATGATAGTTTATTTATATAGCGCCTATACACAATGTGTTTCAAAGCGCTTCAAGGCAAGGGAGGGAACAAGGGAAAATACAATGACATTCTTACAGGCCATGAACAGTAAGGATGTGAAATTAACTATCGTACTCGGCCTGACGACATTTCAGATAGTGCAAGAGCTAAGACATAGATAAGGAAGGGAGGGAGAGAGTGGGAAGGAAATGGAAACAGACAGGCAACTACCGTACTAGGCCTGACGACATTTCTGGTAGAGCGGAGAAAAACAAAAGGAAAGGGAGAGGGGTGCAGAGAGGGAGGGGAGGAACAAAACAAGCGACTATGATACTAGGCCTGACGACTTTTCAGATAGTGCTGGAGAGGGCCTGGGGAGGAAAAAACAGTAATGGGAGGGTGGAGGAAACAGACGAGGTTGCTATCATATTAGGTCCAGGGACAATTCTGATAGAGTAAGTGCATAGAAGAAAGTAAGGGGAGGAGATAGGAAAAGGGAGAAGGGAAAGGAGGAGAGAACAGAGAGTAAGCAGTCAAAAAGAGTGGAGAAGCAAGAGTGGGGAGCGAATACAATTGCAGAAGTCAGTAGTAACATAATGTTGAAAGCCAGGATACAAGATGAAGATGGGAACAGCATGATTCAGGAAGGCACCAGGTGGGCGGGGCTTGCTAACTGGTGAAAAAGAGCAGTAGGCAGGAAGGCACCAGGTGGGCGGGGCTTAGGCCAGGTGACCTAGATCCACTTCCACCTGCTCCCCATCTGCAAAGGAAAAAAGGCTGGAGGGCTCCTTAAGTAGGGAAACAGAGTGGCAAGCAGGAAGCCACCAGGTGGGCGAGGCTTTCTAAGTGGTGAAAAAGAGCAGCAAAGAGGAAGGCACCAGGTGGGCAGGGCTTGCTAAGTGGTGAAAAAGAGCAGCAGGCAGGAAGGTACAAGGTGGGCGGGGCTTAGGCCAGGTGACCTAGATCCACTTGAGCCTGCTCCCCATCTGCAAAGGAAAAGAGGCTGGAGGGCTCCTTAAGTAGGGAAACAGAGCGGCAAGCAGGAAGGCACCAGGTTGGCGGGGCTTGCTAAGTGGTGAAAAAGGTGGCAGGCAGGAAGGCACCAGGTGGGTGGGGTTTTGCTAGGTAACCTAGATCCACTTGCAAATGCTTACCATCTGCAAAGGAAAAGAGGCTGGAGGGCTCCTTAAGTAGGGAAACAGAGCGGCAAGCAGGAAGGCACCAGGTAGGCGGGGCTTGCTAAGTGGTGAAAAAGAGCAGCAAACAGGAAGGCACCAGGTGGGCGGGGCTTCCTAAATGGTGAAAAAGAGCGGCAAACAGGAAGGCACCAGGTGGGTGGGGCTTGCTAAGTGGTGAAAAAGAGCGCCAGGTAGGAAGGCACCAGGTGGGTGGGGCTTAGGCCAGGTGACCTAGATCCACTTTCACCTGCTCCCCATCTGCAAAGGAAAAGAGGCTGGAGGGCTCCTTAAGTAGGGAAACAGAGCGGCAAGCAAGAAGGCACCTAGGCGGGGCTTGCTAAGTGCTGAAAAAGAGCGGCAAACAGGAAGGCACCAGGTGGGCAGGGCTTGCTAAGTGGTGAAAAAGAGCAGCAAACAGGAAGGCACCAGGTGGACAGGGCTTGCTAAGTGGTGAAAAAGAGCGGCAGGCAGGAAGGCACCAGGTGGGCAGGGCTTAGGCCAGGTGAGAGGGCAGGGAGAGGGCAACAGGGGCTAGGCAAGTGCTAAGGGGGAGTAGAGGAGGGAGAGAGGACAACAGGGGATAAGTGAGTGCTAAGGGGAGGTGCAGGAGGGGGGAGAGGGCAACAGGGACTAAGTGAGTGCTATGGGGAGGTGGAAGAGTGGGAAGAGGGCAACAGGGGCTAGGTGAATTCTATGGGGAGGTGGAAGAGTGGGGAGAGGGCAACAGGGGTTAGACGAGTTCTATGGGGCGATGGAGGAGGGTGAGAGGGCAACAGGGCCTAGGCAAGTGCTAAGGGGAGATCTGGACAGGGAGAGATCAACAGGGGCCAACAGGGGCTAGGCAAGTGCTAAGGGGAAGTGGAGGCGGGGGGAGTTGGCAATAAGGGATAGGCAAGTACTAAGTGGAGGCCAGGAGGGTGAGTGCCAGGGATTGCATTGGAGAGTATGTTCACTTGACTGTACAGTGCAACCAGTTCCCTCTCTATTCCCCTTTCACATCCAATGCCAAATGTATTTTGGTTTCCAAAATAGTAATACATAACCTATGATTTACCACTCTGTTCCCTTTTCTATTCTGTTTGACGTTAATGTATTTTCAAAGCTTAATTCCCATATAGGACACACAGAAGGGGACACTCTTGGCTGTGATGCTGTATGTGAAGAATATATTTTTCAATACTGATTTTAGTTTTGAAATGCTTTGGGTGAGCGCACCCCACTAATGTGAACATAATACTGAAAAGTTAACCTATCGAGTGTCAAATACCCTTCTTGCCCTCTTGCTGGGTTCTTCCACCTATTAACATAATATATTTCTACCTGATGTGGAAGATGTCAATAGGCCCTGATTAAGATGCCAAGCCTTGATGGTTTTCCTTAGCCAAGTACCTGATGAAATGCGTGCCTTGTCACCCCCCCCCCCAACATTGTACCCAATGTATAGTGTCTCATGGTGAAGTGAAACTTACATTTTATTATTGTGCACTGCAACCCCTGATCTAGTCCACCTCGAAACCTTCTAAACTATACCTGAACACATGAGCACAACAATTCTTGAGACACGAGTCCAGCGATGAATGCCACGCTGAAAAAGTTGTATTTATTCGCTCAAATAAAATACAACAATGGTGTGCGTCACTCTCAGGAGTTCAGCATTCCACTATCACACAATTGGGAAGGCATAACCACAAAAATTGGCGACAACGCTGAGGAAAGTGTTGTGAAGCAAATGGAACTGTGCCGTTGGGTTTTCCAGTCAGAGATGGTTTGAAGATGTCACCGTTGTTCAGTACTTTCTAGAAGTGCTGTTGTCTGGAGGTAGTGGTTACAATACATGGCAACCATCCATATTTTCGGAGGGTATATCATTTTCAAGTCCAATCCCAGCATTCTATATCTTCCATTTATGTATCGTTTCTATTGCTATGCTGCTTCCATGACATGCATTTGTGCACGTGCTTCACTGTAGGTGTTTGTGAAATCTAATTGATGATCGGCTGCAATAAGTTGTCGTGAGGACAATGTTGCTGTTGAAGGTGACCCTGTTGCTTGATTGCAGGTTCAATGTTACCATAAGTGTTATCTACCATGTTAGCTATGCTATTCTTCTACGAGAATAGGGTTATTTATTGTATTACATGCTTGCATTGTTCTGACTCCTTGCCTTTCCATCAGCTCCTCAGGTAAATAAGTTTTGTAGAAATCAGAACTGGGTCTATGGGCCTCATTACGATCCAGGCGGTAAGTTACCGCCTGGGTCGTACCTTTACCACCATGGCGTAAACTACGTTTACGCCATGGTGGTTGGCGGACTTACCGCCCCATTCCGAGGTGAGTGAATAACTTCTGGTCTGAGCCATCCCTCAACTTCTATTTCTGCATCATGTTTCGTTAATAACCATGACATTGCTTATTTCCTTTTTTACAACCATTCATTATTCTGACTCATGTGCGTTCCCTACAGCCCTATTTGTGCATCCAGTGTGGATGGTAAACAGGGTAAAGAGGACCGCATCTATTCCTTTTATCACAATTATGTGTTATTCTTAGTCCTTGATCTTCCCTCCATCCCCAGCCTTCTCTGTGTATAATTTTCGATTTTCAAAAGAAGTGTTACTTATTTTATTGCAACCTTTCTGACCCCATTGGACACCCATCTAACCCCCTCCCCCCACACCGATCTCCCTTGCTTCATGTTAGGTGTAACCAGGACAGTGTTTATTTCTTCTATTTAAGTATTTCATTATTTTACCTCTTTGAGCTTGCCTCCTCTGATGCATCATTATTGCATGACAAACACATAACAATAATTCAACTCTCCTTTCATCTCTTTCTTCGCTTTAGTTTATTGATACTGGACTTCCTTTGTGTTAGGAAAGATTTCTTTGTTGGTAATTTTCCTTCCATAGTGCTATAGACCTGAAACCCTTTTGCTTTTGTTTTTTAACCTATCCTGGCATTTTTCAGGGAAGTGAAGCCTTCAGATACACTCCCCTGGCCTTTCTCTCATTTAGTTAAAGGGAAACTGATCAATCCTTCAGACTGTCAGTACTGGGAAACTGTGTTCCCTTTTGACTTTTTACATTTTGTAACTTGTTATCATTGCAGATAGCATCTTAAAATACAGTGTAACAGGGGTAATTTTTTATCACACTAGTGGATTTTGGCTTACATGTATATGTGCCTAAATAAAGGATGGTGGCAGCAATTATATGTTTACCATTGGTGTGGTATTTCTAGTGCGCACATTTGCATTTACCGCAAATGGCTGCTAAATGTGGCAAAATGGTCACGCCACAAGATTATCACTTGTTCTCTGGACATGTTATTGTTTGGAGTTTCTTCCTGCCTTTCCAGGTCAGGAAATCCCATATAAGGTCATGCACTTGCCCGGGAAAACCTCAGCTTTCACAGGCTAGTGATGCCTTTTTGTGTGTGTGTGTGTGGCTAAGGAAGGGTGGGCTGTCTGGTATCATTCATCATTCCTGGAGCCAGAGAGTCTAGGTGTGGGGCATTAGTTAAACCATACAGTGGTCCCTGATTTGAAAACTGCTGGCTGTTTGAATAGTGCATATAATTTCCATTGGTGGGCTTGGACTTGATTCCAGGCTGGATTTTGGATAAAAAGAGGACTCTGGTAGCCTTTTATTCAGATAAACATTTGAGCCAAGTATCCTGTGTAATAGAACAGCTGACTGAAGGTCCGAAGAAGGCTCCTGAAAAGGCCCAGCATCCCTTTCTGTGTCTGACCCAGTGAAGCCCTGTTGGACTTTCTGATCTGTAAAGACTCTGAGCAGTGTTTCAACCCCTGGACTAGTGGGATCACCCAGTCTCGATGTGTTCTCGAGCATGCAGCCATCCTGAGAATTTGGAAGTGTCCCTGGTCCCCTTGATGGACAGACTAGCTCTTCAGTGGTCTACCTTGCTATAACCATCTCTGTTATGGGTTTGCAGCCAGAACCTCTGTGTTCACCAGATTGTGATGTAAGTCACATTTCTGCTGACTTGCAGCCTCCCAGCATGAAGGGATCCTGCTGGTGAAGGTCTTCTTCAAATGCAACTGGAAAAATGTCTGCCCTCCTCTGTATGCAGTGCCCGTCAGTGGAACTCGCCTTACCCTGTCCTCTGAAGTGTGCTGAAGAGGTCTTCATTGGCACTTTCTGCATTTGTCCTTTGCCAAGAGTTGACAGGAAGAATCCTTGCAGCCTCAGCAATGTCTGCCCTCCTCTGTATGCAGTGGCCGTCAGTGGAACTCGCCTTACCCTGTCCTCTGAAGTGTGCTGAAGAGGTCTTCATTGGCACTTTCTGCATTTGTCCTTTGCCAAGAGTTGACAGGAAGAATCCTTGCAGCCTCAGCACCTGGGTACCTCTCACTGGAACCAATGCCAATGTCAGGAAAACCAACCTGCAGTATCCCCCAGTCAACTCATCCAGTCTTCTGGGAAAATAGTAAGCGGTGGGGGGGGGGGAAGTAAAGGTAAAGCAATTGTCTCTCCCTGTCCTCCATAAAACAGCATTGTGAACAATTACCTTTGCATCTTTCCATTCCACTGCATTTTGTTTGTTGCACTTTAGTAATGAAACCTGAATGATAAGAACACGTTTGCATTTACCATTAAGTTTGTTGAATCTCTTCTCTTGAACATTCACTAACCCAAGTACATTACCTACAGTCAGCATTGTGACTTTTGGGGTCTAGGTCCCACTCTTCATAGGAATTGGGCTACTGAAGCCAGGGCATATTTCTTGTGACTTGGTTCCATCCTACTGCATTAATTACTTACCTCCTTTTATTGATTTAATTCATTGCATGGATTTTAAGAACATATGGTGACTGTCTACATGTTTATTATTGAATGTTGTGCAACATTATCCTGCTTGTTTCATTTTTTGGCATGTGTTTTGGGCATAGAATAAATATTGTATTTGTGTACTTTCATGTCTGTCTACGTTGAATTATTGTGTACTTTACTGTGTGGACTCATTGTGGACTCCTGATCCCACTTACACTCTCATGAGAATAGCCTTAACTACTCCCCATTGCTACCTTGATTGGTTTTGGCTAACCTCTAAGAATTCCCCTGTTCACTATAACTACAATGGCCTCCTGAAATCTGTCCACCAGGTCAGATTATAGAAATTCATACTAACACATTTGTGGTCAGCAGTGAGGATGTGGTCTTGGGTACCACAGTGTTGTTCACTGGTGCAGTATCATAATTGAAACCAATATAGTGTTGTTTCCTATTTCACCATTATATAACCACTCCTCTGACTATCTCTTTCCCTCCCCTGGAACTACCTATTGCTTAGAAAGTGTGCAACCTTGGTTTCCTATCTGACTCCTTCTCAATTTTTCCCCAATTTGCAGCTGTCATTAGATCCAGTGTGAAGGTTCAGAAACATGCGGTAGACAACTTTGTGAAGAATTTTCATAAGATGTCATTTTCTAATTAAAAGGGTTTAATAAACGCTTCACTATCCTTACCCAAAAGAGGATTTTCCTGCCTATCAAAATAAACGAAAGGAAACACTCTAACTGAAGGAGCAAAACAGAAGGTTAAGGGAAACATTTGGGTGAAGTGGCAAGCAATTAAACATTATCTGGCACAGTGTGGAGGAAACAACGTTGAGGGTTTGTTGGAAATAAATAGAATGAGCATAATTCCTACAATAATGAATGGTTTGGTAGTCTTAGATTTGGAGCAGATTACATGTTTAGAGAGGCTGGAAGGGAAAATATGACGCTCAATTATAAATGTGCCAAGATCTGTACCCATGGAAGCGTTGCATTTGGAATATGGGGTGACCTCACTAAGAATGGCAGGTTCAAAGAACATTATTATATACAAAATGTAACAGTAGTTGTTGTGATTCAAAATATTTGTTATTGTTAATGGGGAAAATCCGGGATAACACAGGAAAACATGTTTTTTTCTTAGCACTCAGAAAATCTGAGAATCTATTTATAGAACAATTGCATCTTCAACATGACATATTGGAACAAGATCCCAACTATGGGAGGAAAATAAAAAAGAAAGCTAGGTTCTGGGATTTGGCAAACAACATAAATAACCTGCATAAGAAGTTGAGATATCAAGAATTGGCACGTCAGGGTTGGTTAATACACGCCCCTTCTCAACACTTGACTCATATAAGAAGCATGGAGCTTAAGAGGTTAATCCTATACCTACGAATGAACGTATTGCCCACAATGGAATGTACAGGAGCATGGGCAAACATCCCCTACTTAGAGAGTCTATGTAGGTTTTGTAACAACAAAATCGAAACAAGCAGGCATGTATTAACAGGCTGTAATTCTTTGAAACAGCTATACATCAGTGGATATGAAAAATTCTCGAATTAGTGTTCAGGGGACCAATTTTTGTCCTACATCCATGGGGTAACATCGGGAGTGGTATGCACAGTGGTATTTGATATTTGGAAAAAGATTCGGCAGAAGGGGATCTAGTTATGGGTGTATGATTATGACCTGCAAATTGTGTAATTGCCTCTGGTTATGATTATTAGGTAAGGAAAAGGAAATATTGAAATGTATTGAGGATACAAATGGTATATGTTGTTGTGAATTTTTATTTAATAAGTTAATGTTTTTAGGTGATAAAACAATAATTGTAACAAAAATGTGAATTCTATGTTCTTCATGTTTAAATGTGTGCTTAAAGTTTTAATGTATGAAACTAATTGCACAATAAATTAAAAAAAAATAAAAAAAGGAATCTGGCTCACACATTAGTGCATACAACAAACATATGAAGGAAATATATGGCAATTCAAATATAAAAAAATCACAGTTATGTCCAACATAAAATGAATAACTTTCTCCTTGTAACATGGGTCATGTTCCCTTCCCCAGATTAAATCAGGAATTTCGGTTAATAGTTCCAAATATGAAAGTTCAGTTTTACAACAAAGTTCTGGTGATAAGATTCCTCTTTCTCCAAAAAGTATTTCACTTAGACTTTCCAACAGTTCAAAAGAAATAATAACTCCTGATCTCTCCACTTGCAGCAAAGAGTTCATCGCAACTTCTTTCTATGAGTCCAAAAACACTTCCACAGTTCACATAGGGCAACAGAAATGTTTTGTCAGGATGATTTCAGAGTGATTTACAAGATACGGTAATGGTATGGTCATGTCTTCTTCAAAGTCTTTAAACACAACACAGTACTTCAATAACATCTTCCTTGTCCACTCGCCTGCCAGGAATGCTGCCACAAAGTCCCTTGCCCTGGTATACTCGCCTGCCAAACTTCTACTATTACAATTATTTCTGTGGTAAAGTTCACTTCAAACAATGTAGTAAAGTCTTTGTTTTTCAACAGGATTAGCGATGAATGCTTCTTCTGAAAAAACATGAAAAATATTGATGCTGTTTATGCCACAGGCAATGTCTCTTGGCTTAAGCAAAGTCTTTTGACTCTCAACAACATCAGTATCAACAACTTCAGTATTGGTTACTTCTCTACCATAACAAACTCTAGTGATTCTAATGACAAACACCAGGGAGGGACTTTTGAGCATAAAGGGCACCCTCATGTGCAGGCCATTGGAAGGAGCAGAAGGTAAAGTAATTATCGTGTCTCCACTTTGCAGTGGCAGCAAAAGTTGAAGGGAAGCAGAGACGCCGGCACCGCTGATTATTGTGAAGCGGATGCTAGTTTCATGTGGGTATTTAACAGTGATGACCCTGTATGCAGAGGCTGCGTGATGGAAAGCGTTGTTCCAACAAGCTTTTCCCCTGGTGACTGTAAATGCGTGATGGTGCAGTGTCCGTGGACTACTTAAAAGTGCGTTATGCAAAACCAGACATGTGCGGATATCGCGCCTGTCTGGGGGCACCTCCATTTTGAGTGTGGACATCCCAGACAGTCATAGTGTCCGTGGACTCATAGTTGGGGTTTAAAAAAAAAAAGAAATATCACACAACAATGTACAGTACATTTATAGAATAGAAAAAAAACATTTTTTCATAAACAGGATGGGTTATTGGAATGGGAAACATAAATAGGAGAATTAGAAATTTCTGTAAAATAATGATATGGGGAGGAAGGGAGTAAGGTTTGATCAAAGTGTCTTTGATTACAATTTTCAGAATTTGAATGGGATGATTGCTGGGGACAAGGCGGACAGGTGCAAGAAGGACCGTGATAGGGAACAATTTTAATGACATGATTTTTCACATATTGTAAAAGCACTTAGTTCATCCAATTTTGTCAATAAGGTCATGATTTGATTATGTACAGTTGGGTATACGGCTTCTCTTTGTGATTCTTGGGATTGTGTATAAGTCAATTGGGGCATGATTTCTTCATGAAAACTATGTACTGTAAGAAAAACATACATTATTATTTTAGTAAGGTGTGTACAAATTACACTCTTTGTTTACATGAAAATATGTATTGTGTACCCAGTGCTCCAGATAAGATTTTGTGGTTGGAGTATTTTACACCCCATTTTTAAACTTTGAGAGTAAATGGGGGTCATTACGACCCTGGCGTTAAGGGTTTAACACCTTTCACAGCGCCGTTAAACCCTTAACGCCTGATTACGAGGTCCCTTTGCGGGACCCGACCTTAACGGCTTGTTTTACCAGCCGTTAAAGTAGGGTACCGCAAAGGGACCTTGGTGCTAATTACGGTACCGCAATTTGCGGTACCGTACTTAGCGCCTTCCCCAGGCCCATTGAGCCCTATGGGGCGAAAATGGGAATGGGGAAGGGCCATGGTGAAATGGGGAAATACCGCCCCGCCAACCTTGGAATGGGGCGCTATTTCCCCATTCCACCATGGCGGACTCGTTACAACACCGGCACCAACCATGGTGCTAATAGCACCATGGTTTAGCGCCGGGGTTGTAATGAGGGCCAATGTGATATTAAGATAGTAAACATGACTTTTCTCCTTTGCAAGAGAGTAAAATGTATGTGTCATCAAGCCAAAGTGTGCAATACTGTATGGAAATCATTACTATGTGGCAGCTTTCTGCATTGTGACAGAATACACCTTTCATTATTTCCCTAAGGTCTGGCCATTCTATCTCTCCTGTATACATGTACATGTTGAAAAACGTAGCCAATTACATCGTAAAGCAAGCATGAATTGCGTTGTGTGTTTTATCACTATTATCACCAAACCAAAGTTGGTACTCCTTTCTCGACCTTGAAAGGATGAAATGCTGAGTTGGTCTTGGTGGGATTTTGACCTGCAACCTACAGATCATGTACAGATCGCAGCAACGAGCACTCAACTGGCTGAGATATCTTATTTGCTAACCTCCTCCAGAGGTTGGCTACCTGAGTATCAACTGAGGTATAATAATCACAGTGCCTAGATGTTGGACGAACAATGCATGATTGCTACGTAAAGTTAAATTCGTATCATGATTATCACACGGACAGGTTTTGCAGAGTTTGTTTTTGAACAGCACTTGCACTTCTTAGAGAGTCAGGTTTTGGATGTTTTAATTGTAGTCTTGTAGATATGAGAGGCTAGAACACCTGTGATTGGTGTAATGACAATCGCTCACCCCTTGAACAAAAACGCTGCTGCCACTGACCATTTATAATAATGTAGCCCATTGACTTCAAGGTTGAATGGATGTAAACTAGACCATTTTACACACGTTTTGTAATTAGAGTGTACATTAAATTATAAGTGTAAAAATGATCTTCCTCCGCATGATTATGCATACAGCACAGGAACTCCTGAAAAATACTATTGTGCAATACTGGTTTGCTTTCACTGGAAAAAAAAACATAATTGTTACAAAATATGTATTCTGAATTGCAGCTTAGTTTTCCATCTCATACATATTACAATCCTAAAATGCTAGGAAAATAAATGTGTACAGTGCTTCTGTTTGCTCCATGAGCAGCAACACTGCAGAAGCTGAATGGAAATACACCATTCCTTTCATCACAGTGTGCAGTTTCGTTTTTTGAAAGGCTTCAGAGAAATACATTCTGTTTCAGAGGTTTTTATCCATGGCTCAAAAGAAGCCTTCTGGTTTCTGTCAAGTAACCTGATCTTTGCCCTGCCCACTATACTTGTATGTAAATGTACACAGGAAAATAATAAAGCTGTGTATTTACAAGATTTTAATGGTTAAAAAGGCCTGAACGCACCTTATCTGGAGATCGGTGTGTACACTTAGAGATGCTATCATCACTCATTTCTTCTTTTGGGAAGTTCTCCTCTAACCACTCAAGGGTGTTTCCCATTTCTGTGAGAAAGAAAAGTGCTTCTGTACTATAACACATGTTTGTATAATGAATGCTAATAATAGAGAAATAAATACAATGCACTTACTATTTAGGGAGAATGGGCCTCATTACGAGGTTGGAGGTAGCCTTGCCGGTTTTACCGGCAAGTCTACCCCCAAACTCACATCCGGCTATGGCACCCATGAAAGGGGAATCACCAGGCCATTCTGACCTCGGCGGGCCCGTTAATTCCCTTTGCACAGGTGCCAGGGCCGGTGCATCCCCATTCCCATTTGAGCCCACATAGGGCTCAATGGGGAGGTTGAGGATGGTAGCAGCGGTACCGTACATAATGGTACCATTTCTACCATCATGTTCTGCTCGCGGGTGCCAGTACGGCCACCTGGTCAGACCAGGTGGCTGCAAGGGCACCCGTGAGCTGGAATCCTAGTATGGCGGTACAGTAGCAACAGTGCCGGTAGCGATACTAGTGCCATTGTTGCGGTACCGCCATACTCCTAATGAGGCCCAATGTGTTCTCCAATAAGCACCTGGTGTTTGTCAATATGTATGCAGAGTTCTACTGAGGAGATTATATGAAGTGTACAATTATGGTTTCTGATTGGTGCATTCCATTATAAAGTAAGCTAAATGAAAAAATAATTTGTAGTTTTTGCAGTAATTGTTTGTACAAAGATGTATATTTGTGTGTTGTAAACATTAGTAATGAGTTTATGTACATGTGTTTGTTGGTTGATTGGTACAACTTTTTTGGGTCTCCCCTATCATTATGGGCTTTGTGAATGCTGTCCAATGTCCGCGGACCACTGCACTGTCAACGGACTCCATATCGGCCACAATAGGGTATGCGTATAATATAAGGAACTTGTAGCAAATTAAGGGTGCACTGGTAAAAACCCATGAAAGTCACTGAAAAAACATTGTTAAACAGAGGTTATGGTTAAGTTGCACTAACAAAAACCCATGAAATTCACTGAAAAAATGTTATTAAATGGATGTTATGGTTAAGTTGCACAAAAACAAAGGACAGTCAATAAAAAATGTGGTTAAAGAGACCTTATGGTTACAATTAAAACTGAAAAACCACCGAAATTCACCTCTGTGCATGGCTAAGACTTACACTCAGGACATCAAAGATGACATCACAAATGTTATTGATGACATCACCAATGACATCACTTATGAAATTAATTTTGTTAAAAGGGGTTGTGTTTATACTGTTAGTCAAAAGATGTCAGGGGTGACCGGAAGTCCTATCATGAACTACTTAAGATATTAACGAATCTACTCATCTGAACAAAAGATGTTATTCAAGTGTTATTGTTAATCCAGGAACCTAACCATAGATAGAGTTCAGCAATGGCTGCAACATGCACCAAAGAAGTACAATATTTTTTATGTGGTCATTTTGGATAGTAAAATAATGAATGGTCCCTTATGAGAGGTTTGCGTAATGATGAACATGGAATAAATAGCTAATACCTAATAATTCAAGAATTGCTACATACTTTTGTTACTATAAACAATACATGTAAAGACCCACAATGCATGCAAATCTAAGGCACATACAGGGAAACGTCCATAAGGAGGAAAGAAACAACTCCACCACAGTGACATAAGGCTTCACATTAAAATGCACCAATGCATTGTGTGTTTCATGCTTGGTTGTTATCCCATGTGTGTGCACCATGAACTGTGGCCAAATGCTAAGGGAAGTGCCTTAACACCATACAACAAGGTTAATATCTACATACATTGAAAAGAAACACGTGGCCTAGATATGTCAGTGAACAAAACAAAGTAGCCCAAACATGTGATGCTATATGTGATGTCATCAATGACATTTGTGATGTCATCTGTGAAGTCCTGGGTGTTAGTCTTAGCAGTGCAGGGAGGTGGCATGATTTATGGTTGCTTAGTTTACCATAACTGGTGAATTTCAAGGGTTTTTTGGTTTGGTTTTACTTGTAACCATAATGTCTCTTTAACCAAGTTTTTTCATGGACTGTTGTGGGTTCTTGTTAGTGCAATTTAACCGTTAACGTTTTTTCAGTGAATAATATGTATATGCATACACTAACACAAAACGTTATTACAGGGACGTTATGGTTACAGGTAAAGCCGAAAACCCCTTAAATTCCACAGTTATGGTAAGCTAAGCAACCATAACTCGTGCCACGAGTGTGCATGGCAAGGACTAACACCCATGACATCAAATAGCCATCACAAATCTCATTCATGACATCACTGATGATATCACATGTGCATTTACTTTTAATAAGACGCCTCCACAAGAGATTGTAAAGACACCACAATTCATACAAACATGACTATATATAAGGGAATTAAAGTAAGCTAAAAAGGAACAGTATTACCAGAAACTGTTTATAACATAACTCATTATCGTTATGCACAGAAACCAGTGCTGTGTTTTACGCTTTCCTCTTCCCCTATATGTATATGTATCACATGATGTGAGTGAACTGTAAGGAAAGTAGTGTAAGAACATATGAGAAGGGTGCCATACACAAATATAGAATCTTTTGAATTGTTTGTTCCTGACTGTTAGTGAAGAAAAGCACCTGCCCTACTTAGGGTAGTGAACAAAACAGAGAGAGCCACACATGTGATGTCATCAGTGATGTCATCAATGAGATTTTTGATGGCATCTTTGATGTCATGGGTGTTAGTCCTTGCAGTGCACACTGGTGGCATGAGTTATGGTTGCTTAGCTTACCATAACTGTCGAAGTTAGTTTTTTTTTCTCGGTTTTACCTGTAACCATAACGTCCCTGTAAAAAGGTTTTTCCATTGAATTTCATAGGTTTTGTAGTGCAACGTAACCATAACGTCCCTTTAACAAAGTTTTGTGTTAGTGAATTTCATAGGTTTTTAGTAGGCCACTTTAAGCATAACAATGCTTTACTGTAGTTTGTTCATTAAAGAGAAAAGTTTTTTTGTAACATATATAGACTTCAACTGGTTGGCATATGTGCAATTACACGGCAAGTATCCGTAGGACTCCATTAGTGTCCGCATGTCTACATCTTGAAATGCACTTTTAAATAGTTGTGGAAGCACACATGTTTACGTTCCACACCAAGACCATGCATAGGTCACCTAGTGTATGCTAATAACTGTTGCCAGCTCTATGTATTCATGCAGTAGGCTACCACCTTCTTGGGAGGCTCTGCAAACTTAGCAATGTGTGATTAAAGTACTCCTAACTGTATAACAGCAACTGCTAAACAAAGAACAGCAACCTACACTGTGACGCGGGTGTGTTAAATGTTGCATTACATAGATTTATCTGCTGCTTCACTTTCAATGACCCGTGAAAGTGATGCATTGTGTGTGCACTGAGCAGTGAGACGGAAAGTACGAACAGGTCACCTGCCAGTTAGACAGTTGAAGAAAAGATGTAAATGCAAGTGGGACAGTTTGTAATAAGGCTGCAAAATTGCAAAGCTGGTGCACCTTCGGGATGCACATACTAGTGCATGTAAAGGCAAGTAAGGAAACAGCAAAATATGAATGCAAACAAGATTACTGGTGGTCTGAAAGATGCTGCATGTGCATGGTTTGCACAGAATAAATGGCTTTGTGTTGTAGGTAAAGAAGCTGTGGTTGGCGATGTTGTAAACATTCTTGTATTCCACAATGTATGCATATCCGCGAATGGTACTGCTAACAGTAATGGCGTAGCATAAAGTGTTTGTACTGCATGTGACAACAACTCAAAATGTAGGACAAAGAAGCATTGGGCCGGCTACCGCCTTTCAAAGAATGACATCGGGTACTTTCATGTACAGCATTTTCCACATCTGCTGCAGGCAACAAGAGCGGCACTTCTGTAAGGCAGCAGAGCTGTAAAGCAACCTTTCCAAAGCAAATGCTGCGCTACAGACCCTTACCTGGCAAAGGGCATTGTATTGTACATGTAGTGCAATGCTCTACTGTGCACAGGGAAGGCACTTGGAAGTGCATTGCAACAGTCGTTACAGGAGAATTACCATGAGTACCGCCTATGTAGGTAATGGCCACCCAATAATTCCGTCTCTCGGCATGCCCCCTATAATTTCTAGGCAGGTGCTGCCCCTTCTTTACCAGACTTTTCCTGGCCTTCCTTCTGTGGTGTGCATGAGAACACGATAATAAATAAAGATGCACTGGGGAATGAAAAAAGGTAATTGCCAATGCACGCATGCAGGGCGGGAGGCGTGGTATTGTGGAGAACACTGTAGTGCAATCGGTTAGAAAGGAGTGCGCTGTAGAAAGAGATTTATTTACGTGTTGCAGAGCATTTTCTGATATTGATATTGATATTTTGTTTCTATTGCACTCGTACACAAGTGTTTCAGAGCGCGACAAGGAAGGGGAGGGGAACAGAAGAGAACAAGACAGCAATCTTACTAGGCCCAGTGACATTGAGAACGTGCATAGTCATGGGAGAGGGGGAGGGGTGAAAAGTGCATGGAAGAGTGGAGAAGTGGAAAGTGCGAAGTCGAGGAGAAAGAGATAAATAATAGTAAATAACTAAATAATAAAGGCAACAAACAGTGGTAGTGCAGCCAGCAATTTGCAAGTACTAGGTTTAAGGCAGCAGACATGGTAGGTCTGTTTTGAAGACAGTCACAGTGCAACACTTACTACAAGAAAATATCACTACTTGCAAGAAAGGCACCAAGCCAATTTAGATGGGGTGTGCAGACATTGAGATAGCTGTTACAGTAAATTGAACTTTGTAGGTGCTGTAAAACGTCATAATGGCATGGGCGAAGTATGCCATTGGCACATGACAAAGAAATGCACAAATACACCTCTTTGCAATGTACCACGCTGTTTCCATTGACGGACCAAATAGAAAATTAGCTGCCACATCGGTAGCTGCATACTGCAATAGAAAGTTATGCAAGAGATCAGAAAGAAACGCATAAACTGGGCAAGTGCCTCCTTCATCGCAAACAGCACTGGAACTCCTGTAACATGCTATGCAATGTTCCCTGCACAATGAACAACAATAATGTCAGCATGTTTGCCTATCACACACACAAACCAAAATCAGGCACTTCATTGTACCTAGTCCATAGTCCATAGTAGTACACATCTACATCATAGATTGGTAAATGAGTACCGCGTGCCAGTGTTTTGCATTCACTTTCACTGAATATATGTTGTCATACCCTGAAATACACACGCTGTGCCTCATAAAACACACACCCATAATGGCACCCTCTGCATTTCTGTGAACAAATAAACACTGTCGGGCCGTACACACCACACCCACATACTTCATTGCCCAATCCCGTAACCGCTGCAGGCCCATTTCTATGGGTGCCATCTGCAAAAGGGGTGTATGTACGAAGTGCCACCCTGCAGCCATTGTGATATCTGTTGACTTTTTGTGCTGCACGTCCACGGGACCGGGGGAATAACTTTGTACCAGGGGAATGCACATCGTTGGGTGTGGTGGCTCTTAAAATAACCTTTAATTTCATGTGTTTAAAAAAAATGCAAATTGTAAAGGTGCTTCCCTAGAAACACTTTCTTTGCTGTTTTCACACGTGAATGTGTGTTTTGAACTGCAGCTCACAATCTTACAGTAGCATCTTCAGTGCAGTCTGTAGATTGTGCACGAACATTTCATTGCCACTGGCCGACAAAGGCATGCCATTTCCCTTGAAAAGGTGTATGTATTGGGAAACAATGTTTTCATTCTCACAGGAGAACATCTCTGCAGCACTCAAGAAGTCACACATTCTTCTGTTGATAAGACCCCTTCCGACTTCTGGCTGCTGATAGGAAGCATTGGAATAATGCCAGGCGATTCTCGTCATTATACATGAGAAAAGCACCTTGGCAGTAGGGGAAATGCGCTGTGCTGCTTTCATCAAAATCTTCAGTTGACTGAAAACACAAGAACAAGGCATGGAACCCAAAAAAGAAGCCTTCAAAATGCACGATGTACCGTTGCTGAAGAGGCCATTCTAGAAGCAGTCCGCCGAGACAGCACGATTCCATACCACTCCACAAAATGTCCACTCCCTCCAAACCTAAATTGCTAGACAAGTCTTCTTGGTGGGCATACACAGCACTGATTTTCCACAAAGTAATCACCCACAACGAAAACTGTGCGCCTTGCCATGTTTCCCAGCCGCAGTACACAAAGTTCTGGAAAAGTGAATGCCTCTCTTTCCTGTGACGCATACCCAGAGCACCTGATTGGCCACTGGCCATAGTCCCATTTCCATTGGCTAACATGGTGAGAAGGACAAAATGTGGCACGTGCTTATCCCCAATCACTGCGAGGGAGGTGCACCGGTGAAGCAGGAGGACTTCTTTGCCCTATTGGTGCTCTTTTCTGTAACGTACACCCTGAGCACCTCATTGGCCAAAGGGCATAATCCCATTTCTATTGGCCAGCATGCTCACAAACGCAGAATGTGGTTCATGCCTTTCTCCAAGTACCGCCAGGGCCGTGCCCCAGTAAAGCCGGAGGAGTCCTTCTTCCTATTGGCGCGTGTTCCTCTGACGCACACCCTGACCAGCACATGATAGGGCAATCGCTACAGTCCTATTTGCATAGTCTAACATGGTGAGGAGCGTCAAATGTGGTACATTTGAGTCCCCAAGCACATCGAGGGCCGGTCCCCAGTGCAGCAGAAGTCCCTCTGCCCATTGCTGCACATCCTAAGAAACTCATTGGACAATCCCCACAGTTCCATTTTTGTGGCCGACACCCGCAAAATCCCTGCATGTGACTTTTGTGCTGCGTGCGGCCTTGGGGGAATAACTTGCATCCAGGGCAGGTGGAGTTTGTAGTAAGGAGCAACTCTTAGAAGAGTCTGTTTTATGTTTTTTAGATACTTCTACAAAAACGCCTTTGCTGTCTGTTTTCAGTAGCTTTTCAGTTTTCTTGTAAGCACATTAGTTCATTAAACTCTTCGCTGCATCCTGTAGATGATAAAACAAAGCTGCTTTGCCAATGGAAGACAACAAAATGCCATTTTCTTGGAAACACTCCGCATGTCCACAAGTAATAAGGTCACTGTTGCTTAAGAACACTCCACGAGTGGACAAAAAAGTGTACATGCTTCTGTTGATGTGATACCTTCCTTCGTCTGGCTGGGCACAACATGCATGAGCGGTAGGCCATGCTCTTCGCAGTATTGTAGATGAGAGAAGCACCTTGGTGGTGGGAAAAATTGTCCTCACAACACCCAGCAACGTCCTCAGTCTACGGGACAAATATAAGCAAGACAGATAACCCATATGCATGCCACCGTAAGAAATTATGGTAACATCTGCTACTGGAATTGTGGCGAGGTCTTTGCAAAGTGCATGCATTTCACCATTCCACAATGCGTCCAGTCCTTCCAAACCAAAATTGCCATATAAGTTTCTTTGCAGAGCACTGTTGTGCACATCTATTACAAAGGGAGCACCTAGAAGGCAACACAATGTGTTTCGTCATGTCAGCAACCCTCAGTACACAGAGTATAATGTGCAACCATTTCCCCTCCCCTTCCTGTTAACCATACGCACTCTACCTGATTGGCTAATCCCCACACTGCCATGGCAATTGGGCAAGGTGGTGTAAAGGGCAGATTTTGCCACGTGCACCTCCCAAAGTAGCGCGTGCGCGCACCCCTGTAAAACTAGTATAGTCCTCCTTCCCTTTGCACTATCTTCTCTCTAGCTGTACTTCATTAGGTTAATGGTAAACAGGCAAACACACATCCACCAATCGAAATTAAAGGCGCCATCGTCGAACACCCTCACTGCTGTGCAACACTTGAATGTTACACATTCACAGTACAAATGTCATGCCATTCCAAAGCAGGTCCACTGCAAAGTTCAATGAAAGGATGCACGATTTCTCCATCCGCATACATCCACACGGCCACCCAGGATGTGGCACGTGCCATTGATATTGATATATTGATATTGATATTTTATTTCTATCGCGCTCAGAGTGCAAATAGGCAAGGGAAGGGGAACAGAGGAGAAACAAAAACAACAAACTTTCGAGGCCCAGTGACATTGAGAACGCGCGAGTGCATGGAAGAGGGGGAGAGGGAGAAGTGCATGCAAGGGGGAACAAAAAGGAGAGCATGGAGCAAGGAGGAAAAAAAACATAGATGATAATACTTAAATTAATAAATACAAAAGGCAACAAACAGAGGGAGTGCAGCCACAATTGGCAGTGCTGGGTTTAAGGGAGCAGGCTGGGTAGGTCTGATAAGTGCAGGAAGAACAACAAAAAAAGAGGGTGGGGGCTGTATGGGTACAGATACAGACCCCCGTGCCTGCGTGTGGCAAGAGGAGCAGGTACCTGGGCCCAGAGGAAAGAGGGTGGCCAGGTGCATGGTGCCGAGGGAGAGTAGAATCAGCAGGGGAGAGGGGGGGCAAAGGCAGAAGCAAAGAGGAAGGTCTTGAGTTGCTTCCGGAACCGGAGATGGTTCTCCTCAAGTTTTACAGTGGCAGGAAGGCTGTTCCAGAGGGAGGCCCCAGCAGAAGACAGAGATCTACCCCCAGCTCGTTTCTTTGAGAAACGACTGACCCTGAGGGAGTTAGAGGTAGAGGAGCAGAGTGCTCGAGAAGGGAGGTATTTGCGGAGGGATAGGTGAAGGTATGTTGGACCCAGGCCCCAGAAAGCCTTGTGGACAATGCAGAGGGTTTAGAATTTAATCCTTGCATCCACTGGGAGCCAATGGAGAGATTTCAGAGCTGGAGAGATACGATCACAGGGCTTGAGGCCAAGGACAAGTCTCGCAGTCCGGTGTAGATAAGTTGCAAAGGGCGGAGAGTAGAGGTAGGTAGATTAAGAAAGAGGCTGTTGCAATAGTCCAACTTAGAGTGAACCAGAGCTTGGGAGACAGTGAGCTTCTGGGGGAATGAGAGGAAAGGAAGAGTACCTCTGAGGAGGTGCAGGAGGAAGTTAGACTTTTTTGATACATCGGCGATGTGGGCGGAGAAGGAGAGTGTGGAATTAAAGGTGACACCAAGGTTCTTGGCCACACAGGTGGGTATAGGAGGAGGGCCAAGGGAGGCCGGCCAGAGAGTGAGGGGAAAGGAAGGTGATGGTGTGCCGATGAGGAGGATCTCAGTCTTGCTGGCATTCAGACAAAGATCGTTGGCAGCACACCAATCTTGAAGGGCAGTTAGGCAATCAGTGTTGAGAGAGGTGGAGGAGGTGGCCGAGGGCAGCCTGAAAATGAGTTGAGTGTCATCCGCGTAGCACTGGAGGTTTGAGCAGAAAATGGCAATACAGCAGGCGAGAGTTACTAGGTATTGGTTGAAATTCCACGGCGAGAGGTAGACCCCTGGGGAACACCTCAGGTGGAGAGGAAGATAGATGATAGGAAGGACCCAAGTTGGACCTGGGAGGGTCGATCAGAGAGGAAAGAGGTCAGCCAGGCCAGAGCCTAATCGGTGATGCCCAGGTTATCACAGAGACAGTTGAGCGGGATGGTATGGTTGACCATGTCGAAGGCAGAGGAGAGATTGCATAGGATGAGGACAGAGGAAATGCTAGAGTCAAGGTTGGAAAGCAGATCTTCACGGATGTTCAGGAGAGCAGTGTCAGTGCTTCTGCCAGATCTAAAGCCAGACTGATGGTCATGGAGACAGCCAACATAATCAGAATGAAGGATTAGCTGAGAAATGGCCAGCTTTTCAAGCTGTTTGTCCAAGAAGGGGGCAATGAAAATTGTGCGATAGCTGGCCAGACAAGAGGGATCAGCTATGGGTTTCTTGAGGAGAGGATGCACAAGGGATTGCTTAAGAGGGGAGGGGAAGAATCCTGAGGCAAAGGAGTGGTTGCAGAAATCGGCATGGGCCATAGTGAGGGTTTCATGTGGTCCTTGATAGTTTTAGAGGAACAGGGATGAACCTGTTTTGATGAGGCTTTCATAGATCGGACTTGTCTAGCGACCTCATCAGGGGAGAAAAGAGGAAAGGAAGAGAAGGAGGGAGGGGGATGGCTGGAGGAGGGTCAGTGAGTACAGACGGAGAGGGGAGAGGGGAGAGGGGAGGGTGTGGAGGAGAGGGTGGACAAGATATCCTGGGTTTTTGAGATAAAATGAGAGGCCAGGGCATTGCAAAGAGCCTGAGAGGCAAGGGGAGGGGTGGAGACTGCAGCAGGGTTGGCCAGCTCCTTGCAGATTTTAAAGAGTTCGGCCGAGCTGTTAGATGCCGCAGAGACACGGGCTTGAATGTGGACTCTCTTCTTGGAACCGACAGAGAGACGGTATTGCCTTTGGAGTAGGCGACATGCCAGTTTGTCAGAGGATGAACAGGAATCCCTCCATTTTCTCTCAGCCGCCCTACACTTACGTTTAAGTGTAGCTAGGTCGGAGTCATACCAGGAATTGCACTTGGCTTTGGACTTCAGGCGGATCCTCATGACAGGGGCAAGAACATCAAGAGTATCAGAAATAGAAGAATAGAGAAAAGACAGGGCTATGTCAGGGTGTGAGTCAGCCAGAGGGTGGGGGGGGAGAGTAGGTGGCAGCAAAAGCCTCGACTGACACACGCTTCATGGGCCGGATATCCAGGAAGGTAGGTGGCAGTGTTGGGATAGGCTTGGCTTGGGGGGAAGAGAGAGAGAGATAAGAGAAGAGGAGGTTGTGGTCACTCCAAGAGAGGGGAGTGGAGAGAGGGATAGAGAAGGGGAGGCTAGAGGAGATCAAGACATCAAGTGTGTGCCCTGCAGAGTGTGTTGGGCTAGAGGGGAGCATAGAGAGGGAGAGGGAAATGCAGAGGTCGCAAAAGAGCAAAGTTGAGGGACAGGTAGAATCAAGGTGAATGTTGAGGTCACCAAGGAGGAGGAGTTGAGTGGTTGAGGCCAGAAGAGAGGAAGAGAGGTCAGCCCGCTAAGAGAGAAAAGAGGTGATCTGACCAGGGGGCCAGTAGAGAGTGGCAACAGTAAGAGAGTGGCTAGGAGAGATTGAGAGCCTGCAGACGAGGCATTCGAAAGAGGAATAGATCTGAGTGGGAATGATAGTGGTAGGTATCCACTCTGGAAAGATGAAGGCTACACCCCCTCCGGGCCAAGTGGACCTGGGTGCGGACGGGATCTTGTAGCCATCAGGGAGGAGAGTGTCAAAGCTTGTGACAGATCTGGCCGTGAACCATGTCTCTGTAAGAGCAAGGATATCAAGGTCAAGTTCTTCAAGGAGGTGGCAGATGTCAGAGGAGTGTTTGACAGCAGAGCGAGAGTTGAGAGTGGCAAGATGGAAAGGTACTGAAAGTACCACTTACAGCACTACCTTTTTGTGCCATTGAATATGGGGGAGTGGCATTTCAACAATATGACACTAAGCAGAGGATTCAGTCTTCCAGCGAATATATGTGAATGTTTTTTTTTTCTTTTTTTTACGTCTGTGCGTTCAAGCACAACATTCTGGTCAATGCTTAGTGAGGAAGAAAATGGCATTTCCACTGGCGCTCAAATAAATGCAATTTCTACAGAACCACTGCGTATTTTGCGACCTCATGATCTCATAGTGGGTGGAGAACATGCCAGCAATCTGCATAAACCGCGTATAAATCTGTTTATAACACACCTTCCGACCACTGGCTGGGGACAAATTACAACGTATTGGACCCACAATTCTCTTGGTGTGATGCATGAGAAAACCATCTTGGCAGTAGGGAAACTATGCATCACTGTGGTCAGCAACCTCATCAATAGACAGATTAATCGTCCACATGTCATGTAACCCAAATGTGCACTTCCATAGTGCACCACGACACAGTTCACATTTGTGATGGACACCACATAGCTGCAAAGGCGAACCATCCCGCCAAAACTGCAGTCAGCCTGACAGACCAGAAAGCGTCCACTCCTTCCAACCCGAAATTACCAGCAACGCCTCTGCACACAACACCTGTGCAGATGGCTCACAAAGACATCACAGATGATAAGCACGGTCTGTCTCTCCATGTCGACCACCCTCACAACACAGTATTGTGATGAAATGGTAATGCCCCTTCCTATGAACCACGCCCTAAACTAATTGTCTATTACCCACAATTCCATTTCCATTTCCACCCTGCTTATAATGAGAGGATGTGAACGAGCGCTTTTCCATCTACAGTGATGGCCAAGGCCCAATAAAGCTGTGCCAATACTTCTTCCCTTTGCACGGTCACTTTTTGCAGCACTCCCCAAATTGAGTGCTGTCACATTTCAAAACAGGCATGCACCAAACGCATACAACACCTCTGCATTACATACTGGGCCTCATTACGAGTATCCCGGTAACAGCGTGTTCAATACCGGCATGCCGGAATGTGCGAGTCCGTGCCCGTTTGAACTCGCTAACATCGGTTGATTACGAGTGCGCGAGAACGCGCGTTCCCCTATGCCAGTATTGGCAAAACCGCCATGCCGGTAACGGGCCACCAACCCCCCTATACCGGCATTGCGGGTGCCGCCCATTCCGTAACCGCGTCATAACAACCACTAAATACCGGCACGGTATTACCGTGTTCCCAAAAAAAGGACCCGGAAATTACGTCATCGTGCAGGAAAGGGAAATGGGCCGGCGGCCATCTTTAAAAACACAATCCATTGACATCTTCCATAACCACCACTACTCTCGTGTTGTTGTGTGCCACAACAGAAGCAAGATGTCGAAGGCCACCAGGAAATCCTCCCAAAGGAAGAGAAAGCAGCGTTTTTTCTGACGCGGAACTCACCATGCTTGCCAACACCCTCGAACAGCATGCAGATACAATCAGGAGCACAGACCTCAAGCATGCGGCCCAAACAAAAAAAAAAGAGGTCTGGCAGGAGGTCGCACAGAGGGTGTCGGCAGTGGGGAGCACCCCGAGCAGTGTGCGTGACTGCTGGAAGCGCTGGGACGACCTTCGCCTCCGGGTGAGGAAGATCCTGGCGGAGAACAGGAGGGCCGCAATGGCAACAGGCGGTGGCCCACACTCCCCTGTGAAGTTGACGGCATGGGAGGAGGCCGCAAGTGCATTCATTGACCCAGAATCAGTTGAGGGAATAGGAGACCAGGAGGTTGGCGCTGCATCTACCACAGAGGAAGGTGAGTGAACCATCACATCCACGTATACTAAACCATGATGTGGCACAAGTGATGTGGAAGTGAGACTAGGCAAGGTAATGCATGTCCCAAGGCTACATCAACACATCCATTGAAGAATGAGTGCCACACCCTGCCCCTATCGCATGCTGAGTGACAATCCCAATCCCAACAGAGGTGCAACATGACCCAACCATGCCCACGGAACCCACCACACAGACACCAAACCAATGCTATGCCACCAGCCATGCATTGATTGGCCACATGTCCCCTCAGGACACCAAATGCCACACCCCAGAAATGAAATGATGCCTGAATGTATGAACATATAACACTGCAATACATCAATACATCATAGCTGCCATTTGACAACATCACTGATGACCTGCATCTCTTCTATCCCCAAGGCACTGATGAGGAAGGTGGAACACAGGACAGGGATGCAAGTACATCCAGTGCACGCAAAGGGACCAGGACCACCGCCACCCCCCAGCCCAAGAAAATGCCTGCAGCAACAGCCAGTGTGCCACACAAGGCAGTAAACCTGCAGGGGACACCTGCAGCCCCAGAACAGCAGCAGGCACCCACAACAGTGGGAGCCGTTCCGCCAGCCACCACGGACGTTGTGTCCACAGAGGTGGATGATGAGGCTGGAATCATGTCTGGCACACCCACCCCAAACCCCATGTCCAGCCCTCCCCCCTGCGGAGTCTGAGAGCCTGGACGATCCGTGCCTCCATGACTCGGACCTAGGAGAATCAGACATTGCCAGCTTTGAGGTGGACAGTGACCTGGACGAGGGCCCCACGCAGGTGCCTTCCACCACCCTTCCAGTCACCACCCTTCCAGCCACCAACCTTCCAGCCCCATCCTTCCAGCCACCACCCTTCCAGCCACCACCCTTCCAGCCACCACCCTGCCAGCCACCAGTACACCTGCGGCCGACAACTCTTTCGAGGCTCGCCTGGCAAGGGTAGAGGCCCGCCAAGAGTCCATGCTGCAACTCATGCGGCAACAGGTTGACGCTGGGAATGAGGCCATAAGGGCCAGTGCCATGGCCATTGCAGCCAATACTGCAATAATCTACGTGTGCCTTCAGGGAGTGCATGGGGTCACTCACACAGGCCCTTCTTGCAAATCTCCCGCAAATGCAGCGGCCACAACTTTGGCCAGCCATGGGACTGACAATTTACACCTCCACTACAACAACCCCTTCCACCTCGGCGCAATTGAGCCCTGTGCGGTTCATGCAGTGGAGCGCACGGCGCTCAGCCATGGCACGCCAGACCCAAAAATTGCCAAGTAATCACAGTACAGGCAATGACATTTAGAAGAACTACATTGGTGAAGGGAACACTGTTTGTTGCACATATCGGGAGATTTGGGATCTGTGGGGTGGGTGAGGGAGTTTAGAGGGGTATTTTCTGGGTTTTGTGGGGTGGGTGAGGGAGTTTAGAGGGGTATTTTCTGGGGTTTGTGGGGTGGGTGAGGGAGTTTACTGGGTGTTGTGAGGGGATTATGTTATGATATGAGATGATATGGTATTTGTAACGCGCCTATACACAAGTGTTTCAAGGCGCGACGAGGCAGGGAGGGAGGGAAACAAGGGGAAGACAGACAAACAATCCTACTAGGCCAGGTGTCATTCAGATCGCGCAAGTGCAGAGGTAAGGGGAAAAGGAGAAAGTGCAGGGGGAGGAGGTGGGGGGGAAAGTGCAGTACAAGGTAAGTAGCGTAAAAAAAAAAATAAAATAATAATAAATAAAAAGGGTCAGCTGGTGGCAAGTGCGAGGTAAGTGCAGAGCAAGTGCTGGGAAGGGGGCTGTAGGGATACAGTGACAGTCCCACAGTGCAGGGGGAGCCAGGGAGGCATTGCAGGTGGAGAGTGGCTGGGCCCTGGACCGAGGTCGCTGAGAGTGGCCCAGATGCAGGTTTAGTGCAGAATTCAGTGGGGAGTTAAGCAGGTTTAGCAGGGGAGAGGGAGAGAGAAGGCAGAAGCGAAGAGGAAGGTTTTGAGGTGCTTCCGGAACCGGAGATGGTTCTCCTCAATCACGTCTGCTGAAAATACACCGTTGTGTGCTTGCAAATCATTGGTTGGACATTGTTCATTTTGTACATGTTCATTTATTGTGTGTTGGTGTACAGCGGGGCAATTCTAAACAAAAAAGTGTGCATGTCCACATTCAGCCAGTGTGTTGTAGACACATTACTCACATTTTGTCCATGCATTTCAAAAGTATTCGTCAATTAGTGCTTGGCGAACAGCATGGCCATCCCATGCATCACGTACTGGCAGGGAGGCTCCTTCGCCTCCGTCTCCATCCCCTTCATCCTCACCCGGCCCATTCATGTCAATGTCAGGTGGCAGTGGTACATTCCTTCGGACGCACATGTTGTGCAGCATGACACAGGCCATGGTGATCTTTGCAACCTTCTCAGGCCTATATAGGAGTGCCCCACCAGACCTGCTTAGGCAGCGGAACGGCGCCTTCAGCAGGCCAAAGGCCTGCTCAATAACAACACGTGTGCGAGTGTGCACACGATTGTACTCCTCTTCATGGCTGTTCTGTGGGTTCCGCACAGGGGTAAGTAGCCAAGGCCTCAAGGGATATCCTCCATCACCTGCAAGAAGAAACAAATCAGCGTGTGTCACTCTGAACTGCCTCCTTCAGGGAGCACAGTCATTGCAGCAGCTACTTGGTGTGGGCACGCACATGTCCCTGTACGTGTAGAAAATAGTCCCCTAGATGCAATGTATACTGTAATGAGGTGTGGTACACTGTTTGGGATTAACTAGATGATGTAGTGTGTATTCCTGCATGCTGAGGCAGATGTGCTGTGGTATTGCAACAATGTTTAGTCTCTAATTCATGCAAGATATTGTTTGCTATGCATGGTCACTCTAGCCGCATTGGCACAGTTGTCATCCTATTCATTGCTTGCCAACAGCATGGTGCCCTGGTTGTGACTCTTACTTATTATCATCCATATGCATTATTTGTGATATGTGGCCCAGTGATGTGTCTTGTTCCGTTTGGCTGGTTCAGGTGAGGAGTGTTTAGCTCTGCATGCATTCTCCACTCACTGGCTATTGGCACCCTGGTGACCTTTTACCCCCTCCTTTCCCACCCTGGTTCAGTAGGCCACCCCCCTTCTGCATCCGCACACATCTGTAACCCACAGCATGGCCATGGGCCTGTTGTGCAACTCACCGAGCAGCCAGGCATGTGTTCCACCATGTCACTCCATGTGACGGGGTAGCGTGGAGTTGCGCAGTACCATGGCATCATGTGTGGATCCAGGAAGTCGGGCGCAGCAAGGGGTGATGATCTTGCTGGAGTCACATATAATTTGCACATTGATGGAGTGGTTTTGCTTGCGATTGCGGTACACCGCCTCTATGGCATGAGGGACTACCAATTCTACATGGGTGCATTCGATGGCACCAACACAATTGGGCATGCCTGCCAGTGCATGGAAGCCTACTTTGGTTTCGGCTATCTCCTGGTCAGTCCTGGTCTGTCCGTGGTAGGTATATAAGGGTGCTTGCGTGCTTCAGGAGGGCATTCAGCACTTGGTTCAGCATGCATGAAAATAGTGGTTGTGAAATGCCATGCCAGTATTTTCTCCCTGAAGGGGCGCGTATACGTGCCTATGCCGCTATTAGCGGCACCATTGTTTAGTGTGCCGCTAATACCGGGTTTGCGGGTCGGAATGCAATGGGACAATGGACGATGCCGGTATTTACATACCGGCATCGTTTTTACCTTACCGGCATACCTTTTAATGAGGCCCACTGTCATTTCTGTACACCTCTCCTTCTTTACCGTTCAGCACTCTAAGTACACGTTCTGTTTGTTTGCAAAGCCCCTCCTCCAGAAGTATCTGCTAAAGAAGGCAGTATTGCAGCATCCACAAACATCCTAACATGCCCCTGCACACCTTTAAGTAGGCAGACAACATTGCAAACCTTTCCACACCCACCGCAACACTGCACATCCAGGCAAGGGACCATGGGGGCACCCAACAATATGCACAAACGTTACACACAGAGCGCCAGTTCTACCCATCTCCCTCAAACCATAAAACACCCAGGCAGAAAAACATGTCACACTTAGCAGAAGCTGCAACCATAGTGCAGCCCGCACCACCCCTACGCACTACTGATCACACGCTATTGTGTCACTGCCAACCTATGCACACCACCTTCACAACATTGAGCTTACTTCAATAAATTTGCGCACAGCAGAGTAAAAAACCACATATAAGCTGCCATTCAACCATACCCACTTCCATTGTCACATTATGTATACACTGCACCCTGTGGCCACACTACCCAACTTCGCACTGCACCATCTCCTGCCGTACACCAAATACTCTGGCATGTTCCAACTATCACCACAACCATAAAAATGCACAATTCACGCCTTGCAACTCATTTGGTCTGCTGTAGCATGTCGACAATGTGCTTCACATGCATTTTCCAAACATCACCACCCTGTGCCGCATGTATTGCCAAACCTTTCTTGTTCCAGTGGGTCTGCTCCTTGCACACATTCCTCCACTGTAATTGTAATATACATGTCAGCATATCGCCAACTACCACTATGCACATATGCACCACTGGCACAAGCACTGCACTCAGTGCCCACACAGCATGACTTTTCTCTGCAGCAACTCCAACCACAGAGTACCATCACGGAGGTATGCAGTAACAAATTGCAACAGTTAACATAATGTACAAACAAGACACTCTCTCCTGCATCCCTGTACACTTTCAATCACATACTATGAGCGCACCCACCTACCCACAATCTATTTGCTACATGGGCCTATAACGGCTGAAGTGGGCTCCACCCATTCCTTACATGTCACCACCCTCTAACTCATGCACATTAAAAAATGCATTACTGGTGTGCGTGACCTCAAGGCCTAGGCTCTTGAATGCATGGCCTACGGCCTATGGTCTTCGGCCATGCATCCAATAGTCTAGGCCTTGAACACGCTCACACCAATGTAATGCCACCATGCAAGTCTCCATGTCAGCTTCTGCGACCATCCACATAGACACCACTGCCACCAAAACTCCTACCCAGCCTGTACACCACCATGGCGCTATGCAGCAGCAAATGGCAAAAGCTAACATGACGACCATGTGGGCAGCTACCATTTTGCACAAACGTACCACACGTAGGTAGCAGCACTTCTATAGTGTCACTGGCAACCTTTGCACACCACCTTCACAACATTGGACCTACTTCAATAAATGTGCACACAGCAGAGTAACCAGCCACAGATACGCTGCCCTTCAACCATACCCACTTCAATAGTCAAATATATATCAAATGGAGTAACTGCTTCAGATATTAAATATTTCATATATAATGTAATAGATTTCCAAAGAACTATTGACTCTAGAGACTGCAGTCGTAGTTTATGTCTGATATTGGATATAGCCAGGGAGCTTGGCAGTTTAAGGATCTTGCACCAAAACAAGCCCTCCAATAAGGCCCACACTCTCCAGGAGATGCTTAGCATACCTTCAGATCCATAAGTTACTATGGGCACCACTGTTTGCTGATACAACGGTAGCAGAGGGAAGAGGGAGAATTCGCAGTATTTCTGTAGCAGTATGGAGCCCTGGGCGGCAAGGCATTTTTTCTTTAGACAAAGGGATAAATAGTGAGCACTCTCATCTATGTTTTTGTTAATAGTTATCCCCAGGTAAACCACTTCAAGAGTCTCATTCCCAACTTTCCATGTAGGACCATTCCTCGGCTTCCCATGCACCGATGACATGCTAAGGATCTTTGCTTTTTTTACCTTAATTTTCATGTCATTATCCCTGAGGTAGGTCTTAAACCTCTCAATTTGTCTCTGCAAACCGACAAGGGTTAGATCCATAACCACCAGGCCATCGGCATAGAGGATTTAGGGAACTTCCATTGCGTAGACCTTGGGTGAAAATGTCTGGACCGTTTTCTGCAATTCATCCAGATCTGAAACATACAGACTAAACAACAGGGGGGCCAGAGCACAACCCTGTTCCAATCCACCATAGTTATTGATTTTTTTTTTGCGAGTGCCCCAGTGCCTGATATTTGTATTTGTACGGACATGTCACAGTAAAGTGCTCTTATAGCCTCCAAAAGATCCGCCAGACGCTTCCAGTGTTTTAATTTTGTCCACAATTTCTCTCTAGTAACGCAATCAAAGGTCTGTTCCAGGTCCATAAAGGCCATGTGGATACAGGTCCCCGATTCAAGCACTCTTTGTTTTAAAAAACTGATGATAAAGAGATTAAGGGAGGTCCCTACTCCCTTCACAAATCCCACCTGTCGAGGATCAAGTCACCCAACATTCATTGCCAATATGGTCAGGTCATATATGAGAACCGAGGCAAAGAGTTTCCCCAGTGAATTAAGGAGGTCGATCAAGCGATAGTTCTGAGGATCGCTACAATTGCCCTTCAATAAGATTGAGAATATAACGGCCACCCGGCAAGACTTTGGCAATTGTTCCATGCGTAGGTTATGCCTAAACACCAATGTTGCCAACCTGCCCCAAGCAACGGGATTCTGTTTAGCATTTGATTGGATATGCCATCCAGGCCCACGGCTCTGGAGGAGCTAAGTCTGTCAATCAAGTTCCTCCCTCTCAATTTTGATTGACCAGCTCGGGAGGGCCTCCTCTATGTTGATTCTCCCCATAGCCCCCCCAGTCAGCAAACAAGCGAGAGTAATGAGTGATCCAAATGGAATCGCTCACTTGACCCAACATATGGTAAATTCTAAAATGACCACCGTTATTCAACAATTCCCAAAAACCCCTTGTATTTTTGTTACACACTACTTTTGGCATTTGCTCTGCATCTCTTTGGAGCTGTTGACCGCTTGTACAAATAAGCCAGTTTTTTAACCTTTGCTTAAAAAGACCAATCTTTTCTGGGGCTTCTTGGTCCTTGCGTATCCAGATTTCTCTAAGGGCAGCACACATTTCTTTCTTAACCCTCAATACCATGGGGCCATAGGCGTGTTTTGGTGCAATCCCTGAGTTTTTATTTCCTCTGGATAGTAACTTTGAATTATTTTAGTATCAACATATATTCTACACTTGCATTATCCCTTTCGATTGCAGCCTCATATTGCCCACAGATGCTACTAATGGCCCTTTTACATACCCTTAGGCGGTTCTTTGCCAAGGTTACCTACACCGGTTCAATTGCATTCCTCTCTTCCAGCCTCGCAGATACCCTTAGCAAGATAGCGACTAGATCATGGTCGCTAAGGGACTGTTTGACTACATCAAATTTAGTTACTCTTTCAACAGTATTACTGGACATAAAATAGTAGTCCAAACATGATCTATTCAGACTTCTGCTCCATGTGCATGCACCCGGTATGTCTCCCTCTACTTGGGCATTCTATATAAGTAGGCCTTATGTTCCAACCTCTTGGAACCACTGAAGCACTCTACCCTCCAGCTCACTCTGCTTGCGCAGCCATCCCATCTCATCAAGCAAACAAACATTTAAGTCCCAATAGAGGATTACATTCAGTCTCCCATTTGCACATAACTTCATCCAGCACTTTCATTATTATTTTGACGAAATGCATTTCTTTACAGGCATTCACCGTCCAATATACATTCATTAGGAGAAATAACTCATGCTTTCCCGACGATGACCTAAGAAGTTTTAACACCTGGACTTCTGGATTTGGGAATTCATGGCTGACCAGTGTGAAGCCTGCATCCACTTTCATCAAAGTCAGGAAGCATGAGTAGGGTCTCCCCATAACCCCGTTGCCCGCTGGATTGATGTAGGGTTCATATCCATTACATGAGGGTGTGGATATGAGCCATGTCTCCTGTAAACAATGAATAATGGTTTAAACCCTCTTGTGTTCCAAGATCCAATTAAAAGGACAAGGCTTGCTGTACTTTGGTCAGGCTATTTTAGTTTTTTTTGGCCAGTGCTTCAGTTAGCCAGTCTCAGTTGGATTGCTCTACTCTATTTATATTCCCAGTGTTAGCCCTAGGTCCAGATTGCCAGGGTGGATCACTGTTGTCAACTTGTCAAACGGGAAATCATATTTGCCTCCTTTTATATATATATTGACCTAAGCCCAATCGCACTGGGAAGAAAACCGCATTTCAAATGTTCCGATTTTGGATCGACTTTGCCACCATTTTAGGATCATCCGCCATTTTGATTTCTGTTCAAATGTAACTCTGTGTTCTAAAATGGTGGACTGTGTTTCCAACTTGTAACCAAGCCTTCCCGACCCTTGCACCTTAAGTTAATGTTTAGGCTGTCCGCGGGCCGAATGTTTAGACTGGGTAAAGAGACCATGCCTGAATTGTGGTTTTAGGATTGTCTGCACCAATAAGCCTCATCCACGAACATACATTAAAACAATCTAATGCAAATATCGAACGTGGACACTGGCCACTGGCTGAACTGCATTGTGAAGGGACATGTGCTAAGGCTTACTGCTAAACCTGGGAATACACTGTTGCCATTGTAACTTGTTTGTATGTAAACCAAAGATAATCCGTGTGCATATTGTTGTATAAGCCATTAGTGAACTCGGCACAAACTCTAGACCATGGATTATTAACTTGCAGAGAGGCTGGACAGTGTTACTGAAAATGTATAAATGCACGAATGTCCAGATGTCCAGTAATCTCACTTCTCACACTGAAGGGCTGGTATTCACTGTGATGTACTGAGGGCCCGATAGCTATCTGATTTTGTTCTTTGTAAACTGCACAGTCGAATAAAGATCTGTGAATCTTTCTAAGCCCGTGTTTGGTGTATTTCCTTTTGTGGTACTCAGCCGCGACATTTCCTCTTGCATTAACAAACTGTACATTTTAATTTAGTCATATCGATATGACTAAAGGGCATTCTTTCCATATCTCGTGCAGCATTTGGGTCCAATATCCCTTTGCAGGTCCAAGCAGAATTGCCACGTTGCTGATTGGGGATCTTTGTCTCGACCAATCCTTTACATTTCTTTCCTTTACGTCTGTTTTTCCTGTAGATATACATCTGATCTATTTTGCATTGCCAGCTCCACAGTGCTGGGCCTTCCTTTTTCTTGGACATATCTTAGATCATAGCACATGGGCAGCAATTTATCGCTTTCCAAAAGTAAAGATTCTTTCACTTCCTGGGATACTAGGTGGAGAATTACCCAGTCAATCTTCTTTTCGGCCAGACATTACACAACTTCAATAGCATTGGTGGGTATGTGGCAGAGCCCCGGAATGTATTGACAAAGTTTCATCACATTACTGCGATTTAAAATGGGGGCTTTCAATCCATTCACAATTCTTTCTAGTGGAATTTTTAAGTTTCGCTCCACTGGAGGCTTAACTGGTGCTGGGTTCCTTTTAGATCTAGAAAGGATATTAGTAGCATGCATATCACTTCAGGGATTTCCAGAATATGCATTTTCTGTTCCATAGTCAAGAAGCCCTTTTCTTTTAAGTTTGGTTGTGGTTTATTGACGTTAAGTCTTGTAACGATCTTCAATGCCATGAGGGGGTCTGGGGCGACCTGACGAGCCAGTCAATTTCAGCCCACTCTGAGCTAGACAGGTTTTTCCAGCCGACATTGTCTTCTTCTTGATCTATGACTTCCAACAAATCAGTTAGGCAGGTATCATCTATCGACTCGATCATCTCCTCAGATTTATACTGACTTGCTGCAGAGTTGGTTCAATCAATTTTTTAGATGTAGTAACCGGCAGTGATAGCTCTTTCCAAGATCTTTTTGGGGTCTGCCTTATAGAGAGGAGTCCTTAAATTATGCAAGAAGACCCGCGATACTGTCATTTATTTTTCCGTGGGCTTGGTTTTTACTTTTTTTTCCTTTGGTCGTTTTACTTCCTTATAGTCTTTTGACAGAGCTTCAACATTCCCTTTGACTATAGAGAACATATTGGCCTCCTTGACTTGATCAGGAGTGATTGGAATTTGAATGGCTTGGGCCTCAATCACTGAGGCTTCTTAGAAATAAAGTTGACGGAGATGCCATCTGCTCTTGTTTCCAGCTTGCTCGCATCCATTTACAATCCTCTAAGATGGCTTCCATTAGCAGGGACTTATCTGTTGATTCCATTTGCGCCACATCACGAATGTGGTTTTGCCACTGTGCAGAGGTTTCATCCTCTTTATTAAGGTGATCTTCCACTCTAGATGCCAATCCTTCCAGAACGCTGAGCTTTGACTGAAGCACCGAAATCAGAGTCGCCTGAACTTTCATCGAGCTATGGATGGAGTTTTGTGAACAGCACCAGCAAGGTTGGAAGGGATGCCATGTTCATCCTCTGAAGCTCATTCGGGTCCATTATCATTATGAGTTTTCTCTCGAATACTATGATTAACCCCATACAAAGTCACCTTGCCTTGTCCCTAGGGAATCATTAGAGTCACTATCAGAGGAGCTTCTACGGTGGGATTGAGCAGGCTGCAAAGTCACAGTCGGCGCCCAGGGAGCATTGTTGTCAGTTCTAAATACCTCTTCAGTATCACCACAATTGATCTATGGGGGATGCCACCCTGTAGTCCAGTTTGTATATTTGTTGCATTCAGGTCATCTAGCGATAAATTAGCTTCCAGGGCTGAGAGCCTGTTTTAGATGGTTGCAAGACTTTTCCTTTTTTGCGGGGAGATTTTTGTTGTTAGTTCAGTGAGATCACGAGAGAGTTGAGCAGCAAGGTACACATTTTTAAAGATACTCATCGTTCTGAGCTTCAGGTTGGTATCAGAATGACATCCCAACATCAAGGTATCCTCTTCTGCTGCTCTATTATTCGTCCTATTAGCTGAGGAGACATTGGTTTCCCCAATATCAGACAGCTTGCTGTTAGCATTCCCCTCGCTCAAAATGTGGTTGTCCACTGCTATATTTACGGAGAGACTGCCAGTCTCCCCCAATTCCACCACTCTTGTATGTTCAGGCTCCTCTGCATTCATTGTTCCCCTGAGCTGGTTCTTAGGGTTCTCTAAGGACTCTCCTAGGGACTTTCCCAATCCCTTGATAGCTTCTTCCGTGTTCATCACCTTTGCCAGTTGACTTTCTGCAGTCACCATATAGGTATTTGGGCAGACTGTTGTTAAATACTCCCCACTCTGCTCACCGGGGGGGGAGGGAGTATCCGAGTATCTGTTTTGTGGCTATTTGATCCTGGTCCTTCTCACTATTTCCTTCCATATTAATTTCTCGCAACTTGTGGTTTCCCAGACCGGAAGCCGTCCAGGCTTCACCGGACATAGAGTATTCTCTGCGGTATTCCTCTGCCAATATGGTGGAGGGGGGTGGACCAATCCCCAAAGTGAGCCTGGAAGAATTCCCTCCAAACTAACTATAGGTGAGGGAGCATCCAAGGACCTTGTGGACGATTTGGTCAGCTGTTTAGTTCTAATTCTTGAAGAATGCTTTTCCAGATTCAGCATTGTAAAAGAATCAAAGTAGCTGGAATTGGCTGTAATTCTCTTTATTTTGAAAGGTTTTAAGCTCTGAGTTTCCACCGTGAAGGCAGAGATTTCAGAGATCTTTTTTTTGCTTAGCAATAGCCAACAAGGATTGCCTCTCCGCACTAATCGTAGCCAAAGTCCACTTAGATGGGAGCGAAAAAAAAATGAAGTTGCTTACCGACGCTTCCCTAACAGCAATGACAACATATTGCTCGGCTACTTCACGATGAGTGTAGACAACAGTATGGAGAATTAGGGGTTCAGCGGCAATAGGCGTTGAATAGAAGTAGTAACAAGGGTTAGCAAAGGGGTTCAATATGATGGATCACAGATACCCGAAGCAATTTCTCTCAGACAGTCCTGCCTCCTCCCCCTTCACCTCTGTTTAAGCTCCCAAGAGTTGTGAGCCGGGTCTAGAGATCAGCTCCAAAGGAAATGTTCAGATTTCCATCCTCGTGTTCGTAAGTAAATATCAGAGACTCACCACGGTCAAGGGCTGTCCGAGGTGGCAGGACTATGGGCGTTTCAGGTGATCCCGCAATGTGTGTTCCGATGGGCAAATGAAGGCAATTCAGCCCACCCACGCAGGGTAGGCAGGGGGTCCTCCAGTCATCCAACTGGCCAGCAGTCCACAGAACACAAACAACCTAGCCAAGTCACTTCACGCAAGTGCTTCATGTTTGTCTTTGGCTTTTGAGGTTCAGCCTCTGCCTCCAAAAGTTAAAGGAACCATACACTGGGCCTTATTACGAGGTTGGCGGAATGGGTTTAGAACCACCGGCAATGGTGCTGGTGCCGGTAAACCCATTCCACCCTATTACGAGGTCCCCTCGCGGGACCCGCAATGGTGGCCTGGTAAAACCAGGCGTACTTAAGGGTCTCGCGAGGAAACCAGGGAGCTAACAACGGGCCCGTTATTAACGGGCCCGTTGTTAGCTCCTTCCCCATTCCTATTGAGCCCTATGGGGGCTCAAATGGGAATGGGGATGTACCGGGTCTGGGTTCCTTGAACAAGGAATTATCGGGTCTTCCAAGGTTGGGATGGCCCGGTAAGTCCTCATTTGAGGAACCTGGACCCGGTATGCGGTTAGGGGGTAACCATGCCGCTAATTGCGGCATGGTTACCTTCAACCTCATAATGAGGGCCACTGAGTGGAAAGCACAGCAGGGTTTCCAAACTTTTCCAGGGATTGCAGCTCCACAAAACAATTAGCCAATACACTTTGCATGTGTGCTTTTTTAATCTATTGTTATATACATACAACCCTAATGTCCTTCCCTTCCTAGTTCCCTTCCTAGTTCCACACTCCTCCTTCCCTCTCCCACCAAAACGGCCTTTGTCAAAGGCAAGTTTTCAGTTATAAAAGTTGACAATAAAAAACACTGACTGTATAAATGGATCAATAATCCTTAATTGGTCCTTTTAATGCAGTGTGTGTGAAAAAAAGCACATTTGTTTATATTCTTATTATAGCTATGGTTATCCAACATAGTAGCAGTGGGCATAATGGCGTAATGCCAGTGGGTGTATAGTCGTGACTAGGTGTGCCGCATAGTGACTGGCACTCAGTAGCCACAGATACATCCTCTCGTCATTGTTGCGATTAACCTCACCTGCCATTTAACCAATCACATCCTTCATGTTGGCCAGGGGTACAAGGACACTAATGACAGTAGCTACAATGAATGTCTATGGACACTGTGAGCCTCTTCCATAGTGTCTTTCGTAGCCGCGGTTATGAAAACATGTTTTTTAAAAATGTGCATATGTAGGGATATGTGCTGTAGGGAGTCCTGAAAAGTTCTATTTTGAGATATGTTGGGTGTATTTGTTGTGTAAAGTTACTGTAACACTTCAATGCCTTTCTCTTCATCAACGATAAATATAACTGTAAATATTTTTCAAAGTTAAATAAGTAAGCAAACAATGTTTTTTTGTACAAACATTTATTTGGGTGGGAAATTGGTTGTGCGATTTCTTTTTCTTTTAGTATTTACACATGGTAGATATTTTTCATTAGCCCAAATGTCATTTTGAAGATTCATTAACATCTCTTTAATTTCTTTTAAAGTATCTTGAATTGTATTTGTAAGGAATTGCTGAGGTGTACTTGAACCCCTTCTTGATCTGTTTGAAAATATTTAATATATGTTTAAACAATTGAAGACACAATTGATTTAAAAGTACTTTTGCTAGTAGCACAGACAGTAAGCTATGTTATTTGTATGTGCTGAATGGTATTTGCTACTTACAAATATTATTCTTAGTCACATTTTGCATAAATATAAAGAATAAACTCAAAAAATGCAGAATCTTCCTTTCTTTCTTGTGGCTGCTTCTCTTCAGTATCTTACTTCAGTGTTTCCTCCTCTGTGGGATAATGTTCTAGCCAGTCCATGTAGCTGTCTATTGTAGGGTGAGAGAAAACACTGTCATCTCACTTGTTAGAATGGACAACGGAAGAAGATTACCTGATGAAAGAAGCTGGGATAATCTGCATTTAGTTTCTGATTGGGTTTATTGTATTTATGGTGAGCAGCTGCCAATAGGACGTAAGGTAGCTCAGCTGCTGTTCAGCTGTTTTACCTATAAGACAATGCCATTTATTTGATCAGTGTTCATATGCACCAATTAAACTGGATGTACCATTGTGTAGGGTTTTGTCATTCTGCTTGTGGAGATCTGTGCATTAATTGGAATAGTTGAAGGTGATTGAAAGTACATTTTGACATATTTGATGCTTTATTTGAACTGTGGATTATATAAGATATGTTAAGTACATTTATATTTTTGAGTTAGTAACTGATTTTTAAAGCATGGTGTTAGAACAAGAGCTTTTTTATGTTGCAGTGTATGTTACTGTATTATTATCTATGATTATCTATGAGATCATCTATGAGAATGCATTTTCTTTGATATTGTTTTGCTAAACCCAGTGCTTAGTTTGTAAAGAAATATGTGCCACAGTCAACATTTTTTCTTGGGCAGCCAGCCGTGCTTTAAGACATTCCCTCAAGTACAAAACAGCCCTTTGGGATGCAGTGGTGTACGATAACCTTCCCTCAACACATACTCTCTAAGCATGAGTCACAGATGTGGAAGCATTCATCATATAGAATGGATTGAATCAGAAGTGTACACTTCCATCAAATAGTATTGTTGCAGCATACACCTCAGCAGGGCACACATGCCTCATATACACTATGCAACATTGCCCATAGCAGTTAAACCTGCACTCATAAAGAGCACAGGAATGGCCTCAGTAGCGCGAGCTCCCATTATGTAAAAGAGACACAGAATGGTTTTCCAAAGGCAAATTGTCCATATAAAGAAACAGGCATATCATGGGCCTCAGCATTGCAATCTCAGCCCACATATAACAGTTGCAGTATGGGTTTGGTTGTGCCTGCTCTAATCATGTAGAATAGGCACCATTCTATAAAACCTTTCCTCAAAAAGAAAAGAGCCTTGTGGGATACACTGGCGTAAGGCAACCTCCCCTCAACACAGAGTTTGTAAGCATGAGCTATGGAAATGCAAGCATTCATCATATAGAATAGATGTAATCACCAGTGTTAGCTTTGCTGACATAGAATGGTTGTTAAAGGTGCCCTTCCGGTAAGAGATGAAGAAGGGGCTGAATACTTTTTTGGTTTGGAATCTTGTGAGTTTGATGGGCTAGCAGAGCAAGATTCATTATCATACAAAGCACAGGGGCATTGAAGTTAACAGTACTCCAACTTTCATTAACACAACAACCAGACAAAGCATGTAGCACACTAACGTAAGCTTTGCATATGCAGAACAACTACACTTCACTGTTTTTCGCACACACAAACACATTACAGGTTAAGATGAGCTTCCTTAATAGCATAGGTTACACTAGGCATTAGTAGAACAATATTTTCCCAAACAGATTAGGTACCGAATTAGGCACAGTAATGCAAGTTTGTACAAAAAGTGCACATCAACATCGGCAGTACAAGTGGATGTTTCCCTCACAAACATGTCACTATGGACTGCAGTGTTGCAACATTCCCTTGCACAGAAGACGTCACTGTTGTTCTTAGCATTAAGAAATTCCCTCAAGTAGAAAAGGTCAGTGTGGGCTGTAGTGGTGTAAGGTAACCGCCCTCAACACAGACTCTGTAAGCATGAGCCACGGAAGTGGAAGCATTCATCATTTAGAATAGATTGATTCAGCAGTGTAAGCGTCCATCAAATAGAATGGTTGCAGAATGTGCCTCAGCAGTACACACATCCCACACATACAATGTATATAACATTGACCCTAACAGTTACACCTGTACTCAAAAAGAACATAGGAATGGCCTCAAGCTCCCCTTATGTAAAAGAGACAACAAATGGTTTACCAAGTGCACATTTTCCCAAATTGCAGTGCAACCTTAGCTCACAAATAACAATTGCAATATGGGCTTGGTTGTGCCTGATTTCCTTTTGTAGAATAGGCAAAGTATGGGCAACAGCAGTGCAGTTGCACTTCACATCTAACAGTCACAGTATGCGCCTTGACAGTGCTGCTCCATTCACATTGATTAGACATGGCAGGTGACTTTGCAGTTCATGATTCACTCACACAGAACATACATAGTGCTGCAAGCAGTGGCTCTGCATGCTCATCTTCGTAATTAATGTAGAATTGTCACAGTAGCTACAATATGGTGCCGTTTCCCATCACGGTAACACTGAGGCTGCAGCAGCACGTCTTGGCGAATAACAGTAAGGCGATGAGTGTTTAATACTTTAAAGTAATGATGGATTTCTTTGCCATGCTCTGAGATTGGATGTTGAAAAACCACACATGCTTAAACTCCAACCTCTAGTGCTTAAAGGTTCTTACTAGATGGGGGTTCTAAATGAAATTAAATTGTGGGTGGACCAACACATACCCGAATAGGAAAAGAAATTGTCTGGCATTTGGTGAACAGTAATTTCTTGAACTTATGATTGGCACAGGCTACTTTTGAGCCGACGCTTACTCACGCCTATATTGAATATATGCGCATACTTGTACCTAGGATAGACAAAAATAACAATATCATACTGAAGAAATGATTTGTCCTGAAGAAGGCCATTAAATCAAGGGTTCTACAAGCACTAGAGATAGTCCCAACTTTACCCAAGGGCCGAAACATGTCAACTACTTTTATAAGACTAAAGAACAACTGAAGTCTAACATATAACAGCTAAAACTCAACGTAGTTCATTGTATTTATGACAAAAAAAAACCATCACAGACAAAGCTGTGTTTTAATTGTGTTGTAAAAAGTGTGTTGGAAAATCATGTATTGTTTTTATGTCCACATAAATATATCTAATTTTTTTGATATTGAATAAAAATTGTCTTTCGATAAGGAAATAGTGTAGAGTGGTTCCTTAGAAATGTGGGTCTTTAACTGGGTTTTTGACTTGTTGTGCTATAACCAATGTCTAGTTTGAAGTTGAAGGAGAAAATGTTGTCTGTTATGTTGTAGTAAAGAACATCACCTAATCCTACATTTATAGGCGTAGAGTGGGGTCATCTGTTTCTCAGTTTGTTATATTTAGTCTATGATTGCTCTCCCGTTTTTTGAGAAACGGATCCCCCAAAAACAAAAAATTAGGGAGATTACCTTGGTTGAGGTAGCTACAATATGTAAGCCAGGAAAAAATCATTTTTGTTAAAATTCAATGGACACTACCATGCAAAAAACAGCAATTACTTTTGACATGTATTTATAAAAGTAAATGTGTCACATCTTTGTGAAAATATGCAAGGGAGTAACTACTGGCATCATTAGACATTCCTTAACTTTGCAATCATCACTTATGATGAGCACACAGGAAGTTCCATGATGAGCACCTTACACATTTCAAATTCAGAATGAATGCCAGAGGCTGCCAGAGCAGCTTCTTATCATAAGCCTAAAACAGAAATGCAGACCCTTTTTTGTTAATGTGCACAGCAAGGCCTTGTAAATACTTTCTGGGATTCTAAAGTAGGAAATGGGCAAACAAGGGTCATGGATATGTGTAATAAGTATACAGGTCCAAACTCTTATTAGTGGTAGATGATAACGTATGTACTGCAGACCTGACACAATGCATAATTCAGAAATGTTAGGACTGCTGGTGCTCAGCCCACCCTATAAATTTAGTTCCTGGAGATGGACACCGTCACAAATTAAGCAATGACTAAACTACTTGTATTTTTCCCTTACTTCAATGTAGATGTAGTAGTGATGTTTATACATGTACACATGTTAATGATTTTGGATTGATACTTTGACTTCAGTACATTCTGCACATCCTTCCACTCATCCCATGTTTCTGTATCTCCACGCACTCAATGTATTCCTATTGTCTTTATTCTCAAACACCCATCTTATTTCCATGTACCCTATGTCCACCAGCCTACCACCCTCTTTTGTATCAACATCCCCCTAATCCATACCCTCACTCTATATTGCCACTCAGCCAACCTACACCCGTTTTTTGCTCCCTCCTCCCATTCGCCTAAAATTAGCTGTTTCTTATGTGTTCTCTACATGTGCACTCATGCTACTTTCATCCATTGTCTATTATATTTTGTACTCACATCCTGCCCCTTCATTAACACCCACACCTACCATGCCTATATCCAACCTCTCGCAACCCACTAATTCTACACACAATCTTTTTTTCACTATCCCTTTCCTTACATTCATTGGGCCTCATTACGACCCTGGCGCTAAGGGATTACCGGTACTGGTAAGGGTACCCGTACCGGTAATCCCTTAGTGTCTGATTACGAGGGCCCTTGCTTTTTGCAGGCGTTAAAAACCAACCCGCAAAGGGACCTTGGTGCTAAGTACGGTGCCGCAATTTGCGGCACCGTACTTAGCGCCTTCCCCATTCCCAGTGAGCCCTATGGGGCAAAAATGGGAATGGGGAAGGGCCATGGCGGCATGGGGAATTACCGCCCCGCCAACCTCGGAATGGGGCGGTAATTCCCCATTCCGCCATGGCAGAGTCGGTAGGTTACCGGCATGGACCATGGTGCCATTAGCACCATGGTCCAACGACAGGGTCGTAATGAGGCCCATTGTCTGTGTGTGCACTTTCAGTATTCCCACCTATTTTACTTCCATTCCCTGTACCCTGATACAACTACCCTACCTCTACCCTCTGTATTCCCATCCACTCTACCTCTACCGTATTTACTTTAATTCGTCCTACCTCCACTTTTTCTAATCCTATTCTCTAAATTCCCACCCACTATAGCAACACTGGGCTTCATTATAAGTTACAGATTGAGCCTCATAGGCCTCAATGGGAATGGGGAGGCTGGATACACTGGCACATGCCCTGTTTTCGGGTGCCGGTATGCCCACCAGGCCAGTCCTGGTGGGCGGGAAGGCACCCGTAGCAGAACTGGTATTTTGCTGGTCCGGTAACAACGGTACCGGCAAGCTTATCGATACCGTTGTTACCAGACTGGCAAACTTATAATGAGGTCCATTGTCTCTGATTACATCCACTTATCCACCCTACCTCCCCAGCCTCATTCCTCTGTCCCATAACCACCCTCTCTACCTCTATTTTCTCTTTTCATGCCCAGTTACCCTACCTTCAACCTCTGTGCCCCTATCGACCCACCCTAGCCCCACACTCTGTAGCTCTATCCATTTACCCTATATCAATTTGCGCCATACCTATGCACCCACCCACTCTACGTCCACTGTTGTTGTTCTCAGCCATGCATAGGATTGGCAGATAGGAGATATGCCAACTAATCAATTGAATGGAACAAATGGAATGAATGGAACAAAGCCTATTTCAAGCCAGAGTGATACAATGAAAAATGTATCAATACCGTTAGTAGTGAGTAAGATACAACACCCCATGGTAAACATTAGTTTTGGAAACTTCAAAGACAATCGCAATGTTCCTTTTTATGAGCTATCGTGATGTCATAATGCACACACACAAATATAGATAGATAGATAGATAGATAGATAGATAGATAGATAGATAGATAGATAGATAGGCAATGCTGAATTGAGTTCTATCAGCACTCAGTGGCCCTCATTAGGACCCTGACGTTAAGGGGTTAACGGCGCCGTAAAAGGTGTCAGTGCCGTTAAACCCTTAACGCCCGATTACGAGGTCCCTTTGCGGGACCCGACCTTAACAGCTGGTCTAGACCAGCCGTTAAAGTAGGGGCCTGCAAAGGGACTCTCGAGGTAAGTACGGTACCGCAATTTGCGGTACCGTACTTACCGCCTTTCCCATTCCCATTATGCCCTATGGGGCAAAAATGGGAATGGGGAAGGGCCATGGTGGCATGGGGAATTACTGCCCCGCCAACCTTGGAATGGGGTGGTAATTCCCCATTCCGCCATGGCGGACTCCGGCATCGACCATGGTGCTAATAGCACCATGGTTTTCCGCCGGAGTCCTAATGAGGGCCAGTATCTTTTCCGGCACAAGAGAAGATCCATTTTTATTATTAAAGAATGAGGAAGAGTCTGCAATAACAATCTTTAATAAAGTGCAGTTAGCAGAACATTACTACAGCGTTAAATATTTGAATTGAATTTAGAAGTGCCAGTAAAAAGATAAAATGGTGATTTGCATGTGCTTATACCACTAAAATACAGAATATTGTACATTCACTGAAATGCTTTGCATTTCTTGAATTCAGAAGCTGTGTTAGGAATAGGAGTGCTCTAAATCCTACTTTCATATTAACACCACTGCAAGGCTTATGATGTTAGTCTATGTTTGATCATATACCTTTCATTATTTCAGACAAAAGTGTCTAATATATTTCAGTGGCTTCATTAAAACTCTGAACGAATCAGCATGCAGTAGATGTTGCTTTTAACTGTGAATACTGCAGTGTTCTAAAACTCCTAAAAAAAACTCACCGCCGCTGCATTCGGATTATAATGCAAAACCCGGTTTTGTATGAACATGCAATTTTGATTATTGACAACGTTTTACATAGTACAAATGTGCAACCTTGAATACAAGATGAGAGCCTCGGAGGCCATGGAGATGACATCTATTTAGGTAATTGCTGCCAATATGTGGTTTGATAATGGTATTAAGTTGCCTGAAACCAAATTCTACAAATGACAAAAAGGTGCATGACTCCTACATTTTATTACAGTTTCTGTGGCCCTGATTTTGATGGTGCTTTAGTACTCCGTTTACATACATAGGGTTTTCTTTCTTTTACAGATTGTGATGTTCTTCTAGAATTATTTTGGTGATTTCTGAAAATAACTTGCCAAGAGTCATACCAATATTCTTCAAGGATAAGACCTGACAAAACATATCTAGTGAAGTAAATTTGTAGTCAAAAATAGTTCTGATTGGAAGAGGCCAAGCGACAGGACAAATATGGATAACAAAGGAAAGGGGGATGCAGATTCTCAGTCATCAATGACATCATGTCACACATCTTCTTTTAGTTCCAAATCAAAAGCACTGGGGCATGGCAGTTCAACCAATTTAAGAAAACCTTACTAATTTTCTTGAAATTTGAACTTAAAGATCATCTTTTTGTGAGAGCTTACATATATCATTTCCGCAGTCCATGTATCCAGTGTGTGAGAGGAACTCGCAATCTAAAGCCTCAGAATTGTGTTAACACTATAGACATTACTGAATGATTTTGCAGGCTCCATTCTAAGTCCAAGATGTTCTGATCCCAATGGAATGTCCCTTCTATCTAACATGCATTTCTGGACCTTCAAGGCTGACATTGGAAGTGGGGATCCCCTCTCCATTCTCATACTCAACTTATTTCTATATCTTAGGAACTCAAACCTCAGCTTGCCGCTATCATGACATAGCTGGTCTATGAAAATGATGCCCTCATGTACCATAAAAGCACAGAATACCATGTAACCATTTTTCTGCAATGGCTTGTTTCTCCAGGCAGTGAAAAGGGACCTGAATACCTTCATGGAGCAAACCACTTTAACAACCTACAACATTGAAAATTTAACATTGAACATTGTTAAGCATTGAACACTTCTAGAGCGGTTGCTCCAACCTCACCATTCCTTTTACATTTATTGATCCTAATGTACACTGCCCTTTCTATAACCATTTATTTGGACCCTAATTAACCAGTCCATCTAAGTACTGATTCACGAAACAAGCATCACTGCATAACCAAAAGTCGGGAGATCTAAACATGTCTTTGTCCTTCTTCTCCATTAGGTTTGCCCAATAAAACTTGCCTTATCGTTACCAGTGCCGATATCCTGATGTTACTCGGTTATTATGGGTGGCGGCAACAGTGACAAGTTCCTATTCCGTGGTGTCTCTGTGAATCATCTGCTGATAGTGGCCACTACTGACAGGGCAGGCCTGCTGTTGTTCACTGTCCCTACCGGCAGACTCAAAGTGAGCCGGTCTGGAAAAATTGACAGAGACAGTATTACCAGCCTTTTTACCGGCATTTCTTCTGGACCTGCTCACTCCTAAGAAGGCCCAGAGTGTCTGGAATTATTAGAAATTAAACATCATCTGCACAGGCTAGCAGTTCGCATTACCCACACTTGAAAGCTACCCCCCTTATTGTATGATCCTGGTGTATGGATTGTAAAAGCTGTTCTAACATGTAACATGTCGTACAATACTGGGAATAGGGCACCGTATTGGATTCTGTCTCTCTGCAGGTTACATTCTGCAAAGACCAAACTATTGGTTAGCATGTGGATCCTTGCACTGGCATACATTGCTTGCTTCAATTCTTTGGAAGAGGTGGGGGAAATCTATACTTCACAAGGCAAGACAATGGTTTATCAAACTCTAGCCTCTAAGCACAGGACCATGACTTGGTATCAAATCCATGCTGCTCAGTTTCCAAGATGAGCGTGTTATGCCTGATCTATCCTCCCAGCTATGAAATGCCTACTTGCCACCCAAACTGATAGCCATCCTTACATCTATGAGTTTCTATGTAGGTCTAACGGATCTAAGGATTGACTCATTTTTGTAGGACTATCACTTCATATGCAAAGTCTGCCTGGGAGAAGTCAGCACAACAGCGTGGTAACCCACTTTGCCATACCTTTTTTCAAAATGTGCTGCACACCTTGTGTCTGTTCCATAAATAAAGGCTTAGTCTCTCCTACTGGATTCTAGTTAAATAACTCACAGAGGACCGGTGCCAGTGGTCATGCAGTTCCAAATACAATTCTGCAGGAAATCCATTAAGAACATATTGAGTTGCGTGTCTTCATCCCTTAAAGTTGTACCATTAAGTTGGGTAACACTAAACATCTGTTATCTGTCAATAGCGCCGAGATGCCCCTCTGGAGGGGAACGTGCACTCTACAAATACACGTGGTGTGTTATGTTAAAGTACCTCTTCTTACTTGCAAAAGATAATCAGTCCTTCCAGGATCTACACCTTCTCCTTGTCTAATGTCTTGAATTCAATGTCCTCAACATAACTCCTTTGTCATCTTTTCTGGTACATATGATTCCTACAAAAAAAGGTTAGAAAAACATGTTTGAAAGAAATTCCCAGAATGTCTATGAGATCCTGAGAAATGTGTAATCATGCATTGTGCGCTATCTTCCAGGGACATCATGGGTCTTGGCTCCTTTTTTTTTTGCATAACAGTAATGCAACTACGTTGCACAGGCTGCAGCTAAAGTTCCACCCCCTCTCACCCTCCCGACTCCCCCCCCAACCCAACAGCAGCCAAGTCCACAAGTAATGCATTAATTTTGTATTCTGTAGATGGCGTTTGCATCGTATCGGTGACCTCAGCGGACTGGGCCAGGGGATGAGTTCTGTGATGAGATTGAGTCAGTGGTGGACATTAGGTATGCAATGTAGAGGCCTCAAATGTCTAGAAGTCTGGCATGGAGTGGCAGTGTTTTTATGAAGCTTGTTTCTATATCCTGGCGATAGGTCATATCTTTTAGCCAGCATTGCAAGATAGGGGGGGGGCACGTCCCCATGTCATTGCCACCCTCCTTCGCGCTAGGACCAGTAGTAGATCTGCCAGTTTGCATCCAAAGGACGGTAAGTGTTTGGTTAACCCAAGAAGCACCAAAGTAGGGTTGTGGTCCAGTTGAGTTCCAGTGATTGCTACAATTCTTCCCAGTACTGCGTTCCAGAATTGAGTTATGCTTGGGCATGTCCACGCTAGGTGTAGGAAGTCTGAATCTGGGGCCCTGCAACACTCACATGTTGCCGGGGTCATCGTCCTTTGCGAGTGAAGTTTTGCCGGTGTATAGTATACTTGGTGTATATAATTGAAGTGTATTTGTTTGTAGCGTGTGTTGAGGGATTCCTTTTTGGGTTTGATGCAGAATGCAGGACCAATCCTTGTCTGCTATTGTGGTTTGTAAGTCTTTTTCCCACCTTCTTTTAGATGCTAGGGATGTGGGTACTGTGTCGCTCAGGAGCAACTTGTATATCTCTGAGACTAATCTACCACTGCCTTGCAATTGTATCACTCAGTGAATAAGCTGCCACGTAGGTGGCTGTTGAGGGAATGTGGTGAAGATGGTTTGGAGTGAGTGGCATAGTCGAAAGTATATGAACAGCTCCAGGGCTTTGTTACCGACCTTTGTCTCTGGCTTGTTGTGGAGTGATAAACGTGCCGTCGACGAAGAGGTCTCCCAGTGACTTTATTTGCAACTTGTCTGCCCATTTTAGGTAGGTTCTCACGGTGGTTAAGGGGAGTCCGGTTATGAATCTTGCTGGGATTAAATGGGAGAACCTAGTCTAGACGCCACTTTTTTGCACCACTTTTTTCAGATGATGTATGTAGTATGAACTACGTTTAATGTGGTGTGGAGTATGCTGAGTTTTCCTAGAATTGTCGTTCTGAGGAGGGTTGCCAGTGCTCGCTCGATTTGGACATGAGGCCTAATGAAGTCTGTAGAGTACCAGTGCCCGAGGAACTGGGCTTGAGTGGCCCAGTAGTATCATTACAGGCCTAGGAGTGACACGCCACCTTTTGTCATGGGCTGGAAGAGTGTGGAGTATGCTACTCTTGCTAACTTACCTGCCCATAGTAAGTCAAGTATCAGGCTCCGAATACAATGGAGAAACTGCTGTGATAGTAGCAGGGGAATGTTCGCAAAGAGGTATAGCAATTTTGGAAGAATTACCATCTTGACCAGGGAGATACGGCCCCAAAGAGTGAGTGGGTTCAGTTTTCATCTGTTTATTTTGCCTTGTAGTGCTTCCATTGTTGTCCCGTAGTTATCTTGCATGGTGTCTGAATGGGATCTGGATAGGAAGATACTGAGGTGTCTGACTTTCGAATGTTGCCAACTAAAACCAAAGTCATCTGCGAATTCTGACGTTGTCACGGTTAGGGGAAATATGATGGATTTGGAGTGGTTGATCTTCAACGCAGACAAGTTGCTGAATTTGATGACCTCTCACATGATTGGGTTTAGGTTCTCTGTGGGGTTGTGTATGAATAAAGCTATCTTGTCTGCATAGAGGGAGATTTTCATTTCATGGGGTCCGATGGAGAGGCCCATGTTCAGGTGGTGAGCTCGAAGATCAGACGCCAGGGGTTCCATCACTAGTGCAAACAGCACTGCGGTCAGAGGATAGCCCTTTCTGGTCCCCCTCTGTAAACTTATTTCTGAGGATCTGGTGTTCCCCAGGGTGATGATGGAGGTTGGGTCTTTATATGGGAGGGCGATTTATTTGAGCTAGTAATTGCCTAGTCCCATGCGCCACAGTACTTTGTAGAGAAAGGGCCATTCCACCAAATCAAATGCCTTTTCAGTGTCTAGTAAGGCTGCTATTGCTTGGGTCTCAGCATTAAGCGCCTCCATGGCTCCAAACATCCTCCTGATGCCGAATGAAGTGTTAAGACCAGGTATAAAGCATCTTGATCGGCCAGTGCCAGGCCGGGCATCAAGGGAAGTAGTCTGGTGGTGAGGATTTTGCCCAGTATTTTGTTATCCAGATTTATTAAAGATATTGGCCTTTATGAGGCACAGTCTTCTTGCAAAATTCTTAGCTTATGCAGGAGGGTCATGTTCGCTTGGCGAAGGGTTGGTGGTAGTGTTCCAGCGCTTCTTCATACACCCGCAGCAGGAGCGGGTCCAGAAGGTGGGCATGAGCCTTATAGAATGCACCTTGCACACCGTCAGGCCCTGGAGCTTTGGTGTTGGTGAGGGTTTTGATCGCTGTGAGAATTTCTTTGAGGGTAATGGGGACATTCAGTGGTTCTCTTAGCTCAGCGCTGGTCCAGCATAGTTCAATGCTCTCAAGATATTGGAAGAGTTCTACTGGGTCTGCAGTGTATTTGGTACTATAGAGTTCTTGATAGAAGATGCAGAATGTTTCGGCAATTTCCTCTTCTGTGTGCACAAGGTCTCCTGGTTGATTTCGGATTCTCGCCACTAGGGTTAGTTTCCTCTCTGCTGCTATTATTCGTGCTTGGAGGACTCCGGGCTTCTGGCTTTCCCCGTATTGACAAACTTGTGGCCTCGGGATAAAAATTTTAGCCTTTAGTTCTCTTTCTGCTATTGATCTGAAGTTGTCGAGTTCTACCTTCAGGGCAGCAAGAGATCTGGGTATTTTGACTGGGTGTATTCTAACTACCACTCTTTCAGCTTGGCTTCGCTGGAGGCTAGTTCTCTTCTGATTAGCTTTAATATTCCATTTTATTTCACCAGGCACACCCCCCCTGACGTAGAATTTCTGCATCTCCCAGAGAGTGCCGGTCGATGTGACTGATTGGTTTAATTCTAGAAAGGAGGTTATCTCCATGCACAGTTCATCCACGAAGACTTGGTCCTGGAGGGATCAGGTTTGAATTTCCATTGTGACCTGTCTTTCTTGCTGTCTGATAGAATGCATTTGAGGTTGACGGTGAAGTAGTCTGAGAGGGTTCGCTGCAGGATTTGACACTGTCCCCTTTGGAGCTGACTCTGCGTGGACACCAACAGGTAGTCTAGATGCGAGTGCATAATGAGGACCCATGAATGAAAGGAGTATTCACAGGCTCCCCAGTGGCTATGTCGGCAGACGTTGGTCAGATTATAGGCGTTGCAGATTTCTTGGATTTGAAGGCTTGCTTTGGAGGGTGGGGTCGTTACACCTTGGGATTTATCTTTATGAGGGACAAGAGGAGTGTTTAAGTCGCTTCCCCAGATGATCCTGGCTGACCCTGCGGTTTCCACGTGTGTCACCACCCAATCAAAGTTGTTAGCGCTATCAGTGTTCGGCCCCTAGGAGTTTACTAGAACAACTTCTTTTCCTTCTAGGATTCCTCGTACGAGGAGGGCTCTGCCTTCTGAGTCCTTTTCAGAGGATATTAGCCTAAATCTTACTCTTTTGTTTATCAAGATGGCAACTCTTCTAGCAAACGGGGAGTATGAAGAGAAGTACCTATGACATTGCCAGTCACAAGCACAGCTGTTTTCAGAGCTGGGGAGGAGGTGTGTTTCCTGAATTAGGGCTATGTCTATCTTGTGTCTCCAGAGGTATTGAGATATTTTTCATGTTTTAGAGGGTCGATTGCCCCCCGTGATGTTCCACATAGCTAGGTTGACCATACATTTCGGTAAACATTTCTCCTATTTTTTATCTTCCAACCAACTTTGTTCCGAACTCTTGGCAAAGACTTAATCGCAAACTACTCTGAACTGTGTGATCCTCTGCAAAGACTCTGGTCCATTGACTTTGGCTCAGGCCTCTTGATTTGATTTACTCACCGTAATAGCCTTTTCTAGATTGCCCTGCTTCTTTGTCTAACCTTGTCTTTCCCTCCCATTTTAAATTGCTGGAGTGCCATTTTGCTCACACTTCATTTTGAGCTTCACTTGTCCAGAATCTATTGGGTGGTCAGTAGTATATAAAGAGTGTGATTTTTCTACTCCTTTCCTTTAGTGAATTGTTTCACAACTGATGTGTAAATAAATGTATATTCTTTTACTCAGAAACCTTGAGTCAGTGTTTGTTTTAACCATAGTAATTGCTGTCCTTAGTGTAACTATTGATACTGCTAATGGTACTGCTCACTTTACTCTTGAGATAAGTCTGGCTGCTCAGCCCTCGCTACCACTTTACTGTGTAGTACAGGCTTGTACCAAAGGTGAATTTCAATTGTCACTTATTGGGCCTCATTACACGGATGGCGGTAAATCCCTACCGCCTTACTACGAGGTCCCTTTGCGGGTTGGGGGATTTAACGCCTGCTTTTTGCAGGCGTTAAAATCCAACCCGCTAAGAGACCTCGGAGCTAATTACGGCACCGCAAAATTGCGGTGCCGTAATTAGCGCCTTCCCCATTCCCATAGAGCCCTATGGGGCAGAAATGGGAATGGGGAAGGACAATGGCGGAAGGGGGATTTACCGCCCCTCCAACCTTGGAATGGGGCGGTAAATCCCCTTTCCGCCAAGGCGGTGCCGGTATTTTACCGGCATGAGCCATGGCGCTAATAGCGCTAATAGCGCCATGGCTCACCGCCTACCGTGTAATGAGGCCCGTAGTCTTAATTTTGTGTGGTGTTCCCAAAGGGTACTGAATGTGATTCTGCCTAACATCTGTGAATGGGCAATTGCCGGGTCTGTAATGGCAAGGCGACCACCAAACTTGTAATGAGGCCCATTATGTATTATTGACCTGTATAATATTACAGCACAGGACATTCATAACAGACCTGGACCTCTGAAAAGCTTATACATATTGTGCTGTATGGGTGTATTGTGTTTTATCGTTCTGAGTGTTCTTGCATGACTACTGAGTTTTAACAATAGCGAGAGTCCATGGCTTCAGTTCGAGACCTTGGAAATGTCAGATACATGTCAAGCATCCATGATAAAGAATCTGACATTCCTTAAAGGAATACAATTTAGTCAGGTGGGATTGAGATGCTATGAGCTCTGTACCTGGGAAAAAACATATATCATAACTCCGAAAGGCCTATGGGGGCATTGCATGCTACACATGTTTCCAACACTAATATATGCAAGGGGGCTTGCTTTTGCATTATTTGCTCTGCAGCACAGCCTCCTTGAAATGCACAGGCCACCATTGTAAAGAAGGGTTTCTGCACAGTTCTCAAAGTAGTGCAAGTAGAAAATGCATACTCTTGAATATGTTTTTATTTGCATTACTTATTTGTGAGTTTGGGAATAATGGCCTCATTACAAGTGTGGTGGTATTTTGGTGGTAAATGCACCATAATGCTACCAAACAAAATTACTGTTACCATCACTTGGTCCATCATAATTTCTGCTGGATTACAAGTGGTAGTATGACAGTGTTAGTCACCATTTATGGAGTCCAGAGGATTCCATGGGGATTTCGGAAGAATTACCACCAGCAGTAATTCCACTGGTGGTAATTCCGTTGATGTGGGTGTTTTTGGTGGTAAGGTGGCAGAAATACCTCTAGCATTTTGTTGGAGGTTTTTTCTTTGCCTTATCACCAAAATTGCAGTACTGTTGTGCAGTATTGCAGTAGCAACGTAATGTTAACAGAGTTTCCAATGCATTACCCCATTTTCTTCCAGCGCATCCATTACTTATAATGATGTCTTTATTTTTATTTTTATTTTTTTTAAGAATTTAGCTTCAAAGGAAGATTTTATTTTGGTTTCTGTATTACATGGACAAGTGTGCTCATCCTATTTTGGATAGGAGTGCATAATAGTTAATCAGTTAAGGGGTTAAATCAAAAGCCAGGAGCACATCATCATTCATTTAGCATCCATGGCATTAAAGGTTCTGAACTTCTGAAAAATTCCTTTGACTAAATCCTAATTTTGATATTAACATGTGATTGTATGTCTGACCTCTTTAACTTATGGTTTAAGGCAGCATAAATTGTCAGAACACCTGACACAAACCCTGTCACCGGAATCCCCGTTAGAGGATTCCCCAGAGCAAAGACACGTTTTTTAGAGACACATGCAACACATATGATTGTGTTATCTCAGACCAGATGGTTTGCATGAAACTAACTTTCCACATCATGTCATGGTCTTATATCCTTTACAAATTCAAACATGATGCAAGCACATAAGGAAGCATTAGTGCAACCAATATTACTACACGATTACATTGTGGTTACACATTACACGTGATTAATATTACTCCACAGTTAGCATTGTGATTATATTCAAGATCATTTCGGTGTCGGTCAGAATATATCATTCTGACCGACACACATAATTTGAATCACATGACAAATGGATAATCAATATAATGATTTCAACTACAGACCAAATATATTTGGCCTTCCATCACATGTTGAAAATGACTGGCTTTTGAATGGCTTTATTCCGTTTTACAAGTATTTGAGACATTGATATGCCCAGCATTATCTTGTATTTGAGTCCTTTCATCACTAGTGTAGCATAATAAAATATGCACTGTGCAGGTCTCACTGTTATCTTAGAATTGATTTACATGTGTTGATATTGTTCCTAAACTCTCTAGCCCAGCCTTATCTTCTCCTCAAAACACATTTCCTTCCAATGCCTTTTTATGCATGTTTGAAAACCATGTGTGCATAATCCTAAACATTCACAAATATTAAGGGACCTTTTAGCAGAACTCTCTGAGAAATGTAGATTGATCAGCTTGTGAATTCCATACGAACTGTTAATAGACCTGCCTAGCCTTGAAGTGTTCGTATAGAAAAGACATGCCAATACCAAATGTGGAAATTGACATGTGAGTAGTGTATATTTCAGTGTGAAAGAAGATCAAATTTAAGAGTTTTGACAGGTTCCCTTTGTGCAAATTATTGTAAACATGATTGTAGCATCAGGTGAGGTTCAATTAATTTTATTTTGAATTCAGCAAAAGTCCTAGTGGCTTCGAGTCGCTCAAACATAGCAGTGGGCAGTCCCATCCTAACCCAGGCTTACCTTGACCCCAGAGAGGTACTTGATTGATAGCTCCTATGATCTAAAACTGTTCTATCAATGATAACCCCTACAATCAAGTGATCAATGTACCCTGATCCAATGTTCGGTGGACAACGGCATTCAGATGAACTTCAAGTGTTTGTGTAAGCAGGTCGAATTGGTGTTGAATGTCTCAAGTCAGGTTGGCCCAGGTAGCAAGTGAGTGTCAATGTTTGTTGAGAGTCTGCTTATTGTGGTTCCAAAGTAGCTTTGGGCAGGGTAGGTTGAAGAGATCACTATGATTGATTTGACAATCAAGATTGTTTCAAGAAGATGAGTACCACTGGTTTGGGTCGATGCATGATGCAATGATAATGTAGGTTGAAGTGAGATGTAATGCAAAGCCCTTGTGGTTTGATGCTGCGTCTGATGTGGTGATTTGTGAACAGTCCACTCATGCTTGGACCTGGCCGGTGATGGGGTTCTGCCGCTGTGCTTCTCTGCCTAGCAGATTCAATGGTGAAGGGGAGGGTTGCTCAGGGTCTGGTGAGTGCCAAAGTTTGCACTGGCAATTCCAGCTGTCCTGGTGGTGTCAAAATGAGCATGCAGGTCCCTCGAGGCAGTAAGATGGTAAAAGCAAGGATCCTGGCTGTCCTGGCTGTCATGATGCTTTAGAACACACTGCAGGGATACTAGGATGGGTAGGCCTTTCAGGTTCTGCTCTCCAGCATATGGTGGTTTTGTGCAGGGTGTCAGGACCTGGTTCTCATCAAAAGTCACATTAATATACTCAGGGGTTGGGTGGTGAGCATAGCTAGCCTCTGCATTTGGAATCTTCCTTCATCACCTGAATAGCAGAGAGATTTGGAAAGGACAACTCTCCCAAAATAGGTATCATTGCATTTTTCCTTAAGTCCACATGTGAATCAAAGACCCCCTCTTTTAAAGGAAGTGAAGGAGACAGGAAGGAGAGGGGTACAAAGAAAAACAATATGGTGGAACCTTCCTCGAACTAGGCTGAGCTCCCTCTGTCTTCACTAACACCATCAACTTCCCTTGTCTATAGTATAAAATGCCACATTGATAAGTAAAACGCAGGTGTGAGGCTAGTTCTTTTGTGTATCGTGCGCCCTTTGATTACATTTTACCAGGAAAGCTCCTGCGGAGGGGCTCTTTTGCTTCAAAATGGGTTACCTGGCCTAAATAAGGATCGAAAGAGAGCCATATGACACTGCCAGTCCTGGTGGTTGCAGCAAGATAGCTAGTTTAGGGAGAATACACATAGCCTGTTTAGGTATGGGCTGATCTCACAGGGTTGACATTCACATGATACCAATTGGATGCGGTTTTACTAATTATGAGAGACATTAGCCACATACCTGTAACTGTGGTATGGCATATATTTAAAGTTTACACATCACACCATGGTAGTCATTCTCACAGTTATTTGTTTTGGGAACAATGGTGCATTTCTTAAATGCAGCCACTGCGCTGAAGTGACTTGGCTGTCACCACTGCTGTCAAGAGGGCACCTGTGAACTTTCTTGGTGTCAATGAGAGCAGGCAGTGCATATCAGGATACTGACTCAGGAAGGCACGGGTGTACACTATGCTTTTATCATGGAGTTTGCTGAAAGTGGTGTATGGTTAGCAGGTCACCATTCTGAGATAGAGTTACCTGAACACGTTTTATTGATAGCAATAAAAAATCCAGGGCACATGCACCATGTTCACATCACAATCGTACACACCACCGGTTTGTAGAGATAAATAGATTGAGGCTCAACTTCCAGTTTGTGAGCACAGTGCTAGGGCTTTGACAGTGTATCTGCTGGTTTATAGAATCAAATAAATTGAGGGAAAACCACCACTGAATCCAATGTTTGTGTTAACTGGAGTGTATAAGCAATGAATGTAATATTAAAATAAGGATGTTGTGTGGCTCCACTGGTCGGCAGAGACAAATATTGTGTCTCTGTAGTTTGTAAGTGCATTAATAGGGTTTAGAAAGTTGTTGTGGTTTGGATTTGTTTTATTTGTAACGCGCACCATCAGATGGTTGCTAGATCTAAATAAATAGTACTCACAGCTTTACTAAAATAAGAAAAGTGTTCATACTATTTTGCAATATTCTTTTGGTCATATGTCACCTATCTAGTTACTAATGTTTTAATGTTAATGATGAAGCCACATGCAATAAGCCAGAATGTCCAGTTTTAGATTTTAGTACTGGACTGGATAGTACTTGATGATGAAAGTACAACTAAACATTTGCTGGTGCAATACATTGAAGTTCTTCCGAGTAACTGACAAAACTGTTTTTTCATGATAATGGACATTTGCATATCAGTTACTACTGTCAGAGTTACAGTCACAACCATATTTTTCAGTGTACCCATTCATGTAACTGTACCTTGCACACAACCCTTCATTGACATAATGTATAATGACATATGTGGTCTACCAAGTGATTGGTCTAGTGATTCCTTCTGTGGTAGTCTTCAATGATGTGGTACTCATTCATTTGTATGAAATTAAGGTCTATAATGTGGGTGTCAATGGTGCATCTCCCATACTTAAATAACAGAGCTAGTAGTGCTAAATAACCAATCACACTGCACTTCAGACTGAGGGCAGCTGTGACTTTCCCTATCTAACTGAAGAAGTACAAATGGCCATAGTGACAGCTTTCCAAGCCAGACTTTCAGAGGATCAACATAACTACACAATCGCCATTTGTTTAGAACATAGTCATTACCTAACTGGTCTGCCGCGGGAACCCATTGTATACAGAAAGCAAAGCAAGGGGAATACGATCGTTTTTGTCCCCCCTCCACCCAGCTATTGTAAGAAGTTTTGTAAAATATGTGTGCACTGCCTTATAAACTAAGCAGTTGTGGATTCCTGCAGTGTGTTGATGATCTCTGCGCTTCAGCTTTTCGATTCAGGACTTTAAGCATCTGTTTAGTAAATCCTTGCACACAGATTTCCCATTCTCTTGCAAACGACAACCTCCTCTACATGTCTCCTCCTTTCCATGCAATAGCTGTTTTAAAGTTGCCACATTGACAATCTGTGGGTCAAGGCAAGATTACAGGGCAAACTGCATATTCCACTTCATTACAACAATGTGCAATTTCTATTAGAGGTTCAAGAGCACTTTCCCTTCGTATGCATCTTCAGTTATCGCATATGCATATATATTGTTGAATAGTTGTAATTTCCAACATATAGACCAGTGGCAGCCCCTCTCACAGTGACATATAATACATGCTAACCCACTGGGTGGTATATTCAGAAGGATGTAGTGAAGAACAAACAGGGCCCATTATTTGCAACAGTGTTTCCCTGTCTACCTGTGCTATCCACAATGAAGATGTGTTTGAGTCTCAATCTTGAATCATGGTATGGAACATTATCTTTGTCACATGGATTTATCTGCAATCCTCTCTTATTCTCCTTTTCCTCTTGTGTCTCAGATGTGTGTTACTCAACTTCCTACACCTCTTCTTGGCCTTCATGCTGTATCACCAAATGCAAGTATGACAGGGGTGCATTTATGATTACATTTTGTCCTAATGAATAAGATATATTTAAAGCAGATGTCACTGTTATTTGCAGAAGAACAGAAGTGCTGATACTGATTGATCACTTTGACTGACACATCGATAGCTGTACTATCTGACCTTCTCAAAAATAAACAGATGCTGTTGCAGCAGGTGAGAAATGGACAGCAGGTACAATTGTTAGACTGAAACATACTCATTTGGTATACTCTTACACCTAGAAATTCCACATCTGCCTAACGCTGCTGTGTCTTAATCCACAATTTAAAATATTCCAGTCTGCCTGATTAGCGTATGCCTCTGTCTACAAAATGCATGTGTGCCTAACACTGCTTTAGCACACTGCGCCAAAAATATATACCCGCCTTAAAGCATTATGGCATGTTCCTCATCCTACACAATTCAAGTGTGCCTTAGTTTATAGTGAAAACCGTTTAATCTAAAACAACCTCAAATGCAAAAATTGCTTTGTTGTACTGGTCCACCTAGAAAATTAACTTCTGCCTAAGACTACTTAGTCATACTCCCCATCAAATGACATTAATTTCCTCTTATGCCTGTTTTACTACTATGCCTACACTTGTCACCTATGGTTGATATTGTATGAGCCTACTACTGCACCTACTCAGTACACATCTACATAAGTCCATATTGGTGTACTTTTCTTCATACAAAATTGATATTTGCCTAAAAAGATACTCATTTGGCATAATGCTTTGCCTGCAAAATTCATGTTTTCCTGAGTCTTCTTTGGACTGCTTTGGCAATATTCATCTGACTACACATTTCCTGTGTGCCTAGAATTACTATGATGCACTTGTTGGGATGCACATACAATGTCCCAGCCAGGTGAAGAAGTTCAGGTTAAGGAAACCCTATTAGAGAATAACGTTGTGGGAGCAGAGTGAAAGTTGTGAAGCGGGCAGCACATACGCTGCATTAGTTAGGTCTGATACATATTAGATACTTACATATGCAACACAGAAAGAGCAACATATGTATTAATGTTGTGGTTGCAGAGATCATAGAAAGGGCAGTATTTTAGGCCCGGTTAAACTATTGCAAGAAATATATACCATTAAGGAAACCATAGAAAATATGAACTTACCAGAAGCAACGTTCAAAAATTATCAAATACTGGATGAATATCTATCCAAATTTGGAAAAGAATTAAAATTAAAGAAACAACAGACCCTCCAACGTGATGAATTATAAATTCAAAAGGGTATACACCTTTCAGAACAAATTTAGAACAAGACAAATAATTTAAAAAATTCTGTAAACAAAACATCAGAATCAAAACAAATGCCTTTGGAAACATCATCAGAATCATTGGAAGTAGAAAGTATGAATGAAATAGACTACAACAGGCAACCAAAACGGTGGCAGAAAAAGCAACATCATATTCCTTTTTAGAAGAATACCAAAAACACAGGAAATCGAGAACATACCCACTATAGCAAAGTACACAACAACTGAGAAACCAGCACCAACAAAATCAAAACACAAATGGTGGCCAACAAAGAGGGACAGAAGGAGAAAGAACAGATCAAACAAGAGAAAATCAAAACTATGGGATGCAAACAAGATCCAAATATCTCCACCAGAAGAGAACCTAGTTCTTAATTTAACCAACATAGACCTACCTAAGGAATTGGTGTTGGCATTGAACAAAGGATTATCTTTTAGCTCAACGAATCAGGCAAACCATTTTCAAAATAATTTAGACCTTTCTAGTTCAGCAGACTCCTAAAACTGAAAAAAATTCTTTGCCTCATCAATAAAGTCAAAACAAGCATCCATTGAAAAGCAACAACCACAAGAACTAACAATTCTAGATACAGAACAAACAGCCAATCTTCTCAACATTGGAGAAATACATGATATACATATCATGGAGAAAGTTGTGTCATATTTAAATATTGACGTAGGGCTAACATAAGCAACAACATTAAAACCAAAATCAAGATTTATACTGCAAGCATCAATGGAAAATGCTATCAACTTTTTTGTACTAGCAGTACAGCAATATTTAAGGTAGAATTACACATCCAAGAAAGAGATAAGGTGGTGCAAACATAATTTGTCTGCTAAAGAAAGAAACATGATTTATGATTTAAGTAACAATGTTGAAATAACAGTGAAAGAGACTGATAAAGGAGGCAAAATAGTGTTATTAAAAATCACAGACTACATAAAAATGGCAGAAACCCATCTGAATGACAAAACATGTTACGAAAAGCTAAAAGAGAATCCCTTGCCAAATATCATAGAGAGGGAATGGACAATGGAAAGCTATAGAACAAATAGTGCACCTTTGATTTGAATGTATGAATTAAATACATACATTTCATTGACCATGAGGAAATGGACAATGGGAAGTCACAGAGCAAATAGCCTTTTGATTTAATGAAATGCACCTCTGATTTGAAGAGGAAATGGACTAATGAAATGCACTTCTGATTTGAATGTATGAATCAAACAAAAATTTGACTGAACATAATATGCACTTCATATACATTCATTTTGGAGCGCACCAAAGGAGTCCTTGTGTTTTCTATCAATGTAAATTGTTTGACACTGGAAAGCCACAGTGTTGCAAGCTCCAGGTGTAGCAAACAAAACCTTAAGAAAACTTAAAAAAATAACTTATGAAACTCGCCATAGTTGCTACAGGCTGCAAGTTATATATAGCACTATTATATTAATGCAACAGTGGCTGAGTCATAGAAATCATCATAAACTAAGACAATGACAAGTCACAGCGAGTAACAACATCATATATATCAAAGATACAAAAGATCTTTGGATAATCTAATATTGAACCATCGAAACCCCTAAAATGGAGCAACGTTTTAAAAAAAGGGAACAAGAAGCAGAACAACTCTTTGTGGGGTCTCAGATACCCGATACAGATAAAGTCAACAACAATATTAAATCTTTGAAAAAAGCTTTTGAACATTTAGAAACACTCTCCAAAAAGGAACTCTTGCATTGGTGGGAGATAGCAACATTGGACAAATATCTCAAAGTAGGGAGAATTGTCATGATGCATACCCCCGGGGACCCAGACCAAGTCCAGCAACCCCGGAAGCAGGCATCAAGTTACCCCAAGCAAGCCCAACAACCCCTGCTAGGGGCTATTTGGGTCCAGTCCTGGTGCCTATGGCGCCAGGCTCATATGGAGAGTCAGACCTGGCGCCATAGTCGCCAGGCTCATAGATTAAAACTTACCTGATGCAGACCATGCTGCAAACTTACCTGATGCAGACCATGCTGCAAGAGCTCCAAGCCAAAGGAGGCTTTGAAGGGACTACTTTACTTAGGGACTATTTTTTTACTCGGGCGGGGCTGGGGAGGAATACTTACCTGGGACTACTTTGGAGGCTATTTAAACCACACCCTAAGAGCAGCACACGCTTCGCGTTATTCTGCATCCAGCAGCGTAACGCTCACCGTGCCTGCGAGTCTGCATCCAGTCTTCTGCCACGCCCCCCTCGAGTTTGGAGGTCCTAGAAAAAGGGAGAAAGAAGGAGAAAAGGTTAGAACAAGAGCAATACCTTCGATCCTTAGCTGAATTCCCGATCCATCGCGCCTTCGAGCTCGAAGAAAGAAGTTATTTTATGCACGTCGCCTCGCCTGCTGCAGCGCCGCGCTGAACTCACCGGCCTTCGCAGCATCTTCACATTCCACTGCATCCTCTTGCATGTTCCCTCCGCACTCCGGCACCTAAGGAGAAGACAAGAACAGCAAGGTGAGCCAAGGGAATACACAGAGGAATATTAATTACCCCCCATAGACTTACCTGATTTTATCACCGGGGGTACTATTCCTCTTCACGGGTCGGTGCAGCTTCCACTGCATCTTCGCCGAACCCCGGCCCCTAAGGGGAAACAAAAGGACAGCAAGGTGAAACAAAGGGACTAACAAGGGGAAACTCCTCAACACAATAGACTTACCTGATTTTACCGCCGGAGGTATTATTCCCCGAGGCTTCATACTTTCAGCGCCTGAATAAGGGAGAAAGCAACAGGTTACATATTGACATTATTTTATCGAACTGTGTTGGAAAATACAAATCCTTACCAGAATACTACTGGTTGCCACGAGGAACTCTTCATTAGGGTCAAGCTGCAATCTGCAAGGAATCGACAAGAGTGAAAGTCAGGCATTTGAACTCTTACGAACTTTATACTTACGGCGTCTTGCCAGGAATCTCTGAGTCAATATTGTTCTGGAACTCACCAATTCCTTCGAGCCAGTGAAGCAACTGGTTATCAATGCGCCCCTGCGCCCAAAGCAGGATGGAGAGCTCATATTTCAAACCATCAGGTGAGACTATAAGAGGGGACATCAAAGGTGATCTGTGGGGAGAACAGCGGGGGTGGGGGGATTTACGCTCAACTCAAGCAAACGAAGCTAGGTGGGCCAGTCCAGTCCGTCATCTCGGCCCTACGCGTCACATTGGTGGAGACTGCAGCTGTCCAGTTCCCATCGACGCCTCTGTGGGAGCCAGGTGAGTGTAAAAGAACGTGAAGCCTACCCACAAATTCCCACCCGGGCGTTATGGATACCTCAGAGACTGACCAATTGGCCCAATTACTAGGGGAACTGAGGGCTGAAGTGCATTCCGCCCATCAAGAAACCAATGCTCTTAGGAGAGAACTGATTTTGTCAAAGGAGCGAACTGATGAGGCAACTATTGCAAAGCCAGGCTGGACAAGCACCCCTACCTGGTTCCGAGGGAAATCCAGCTCCTGTGTTATCGAGTAACCCTGTGCAAATAAACCTACCAGGAAATATTCCATTAGCTCCACCTGAACGCTTAGCCGGAGATCCCAAAAGGTTTGCCATGTTTATGAACCAATGCCGCTTGCACTTTTTATGCAGACCTGGAGCCTTCCCAAACGATCAAGCCAAGGTAGCCTTTGTATTATCATATCTCAGCAGCAGTGCAGCTGATTGGTCAATTCCACTAGTTACTCAGGATGACCCAATTCTTCGGGATTTTCAGGGCTTTCAAATGAGCATGGAAAGACTATTTGCCCGGCACTCCCAAGGACAGGCCCTGGATAACAAACTTTTGTCCCTACGACAGGGTAACCAGGAACTTCTATCCTACATCGCAACCTTTAATAGGTTGATAGTGGAAACTGGATGGCCTGAGGTAAAACGAATCACGTTATTTCATCGAGGGCTTCGAGGAGAACTCAAGGATGTCTTGGCTCAAGTCGTGAACCCACCTCAAGACTGCGCTGAATATATAGACTTAGTGGTCCAGTTAGATCACAAACTTCAGAACAGAAAGGCTGATCAAGCCAAGTTTGAGAATCGGGTGTTGGTCAAAACCCACGCTAACCCTAAAGGAGCAGATGCATCAGAACCCATGCAAATCGGAGGGCTTAAAGGATCCTTAACCCAGAAGGAAAGAGAAAGGAGACGGCAAATGCAATTGTGTCTATATTGTGGAACTTCTGGGCATTTTCTACGGGATTGCCCTGTAAAACCACCAAAGAAGGTGGTAGGAGCTGCCGATAAAAGCCATATGGAGTCGGACTCGGGGAAACGACCATGCCGGACAAGCATAGAGGTCCACTTGCCGAGCTTGAAGAAGGATAATCAGACCTCGCATTTCATCATACCAATGGTCCTCGTAGATCCAGGGCAGCCATCGCGTATGCACGCAGTAAGAGTATACATTGAAAGCGGGGCCATAGGAAACTATGTGGACTATGAATTGGCTTCCAAGATGAATCTACCTCTCTGCCGAAAAACCACCTCAGATGTCATCACCACAGTCGATGGAACTGAAATTGCCTCTGGGCCTGTAACCCATTCCACCGCAGAGATGACACTATTGTGTCAGGATGGGCATCGAGAGACTATTGTGTTTGATCTAATCAAAGCCCCACAGTTCCAAATAATACTGGGGATACCTTGGTTGGAAACACATAATCCTTGTATTGATTGGCGAGAGAAGAGAATAACCTTCCCGGATTGTGCACAAACCTGTTATCCAAAGAAAAGTCAGAATGCAGGCCTGGCCACAGTAACCACAGCAGTCATGCAACTACCTCCAGAATACCAAGAATTCCAGGATGTCTTCCAAAAAGAACAGGCAAACACCTTACCTCCTCACAGATCGTACGATTGTCAAATCGATCTCATACCTGGTGCACAACCCCCTTGTAGCAGGATCTATGCCCTTACGGAACCTGAGAACCTTCACCTACGACAATACTTAGACCAGTACCTCGCCAATGGCTTTATTCGCCCATCCAAGTCCCCTGCATCTTCAGCTTTGTTCTTCGTGCCCAAAAAGGAAGGTGACCTCAGAACGTGCATAGACTACCGCGCATTGAACCAGATAACTGTTAAGAACCGATACCCATTGCCTCTGATACCTGAACTACTAGACCAAGTGAAGGACACTTGTATATACTCTAAATTAGATCTCCGGGGGGCATACCATCTGGTATGTGTAAAATAAGGCGACAAATGGAAGACTGCTTTCCGCACTAAGTCTGGGTTATTCGAATACCAGGTGATGCCTTTCGGGCTGTGCAATGCACCAGCAGCCTTCCAATACTTCATGAACGATGTCCTTCGTGAACTCATTGACGTTTGTGTTGTCGTATATATCGATGATGTTCTAGTATACTCCTCTTCAAAATCTGACCATGTGAAGCACGTCGGAGCAGTCCTTGAGAAATTGCGCCAGCACAAACTATATGCAAAACTGGAAACATGCATTTTTCATGCCACAGAAGTTGAATTCCTTGGGTTTATCCTGACCCCAAAGGGAGTCCGAATGGACTCACGAAAGTTGGACGCAATCCTTAAGTGGCCATCACCAAGTTCAGTTAAAGGAGTACAAAGCATGCTCGGCTTTGCCAATTTCTACCACAGATTCATCCCGCATTTTTCACATGTTGTACATCCCATCACAGCACTCTTGCGAAAAAATAAACGCTTTATGTGGACTGAAGAAGCTGAAAATGCCTTCCAAGAGCTGAAAGCGAAATTCATGTCTGCACCTTTATTAAAGCACCCGCGCCCTGAACTTCCATACATAGTGGAAACTGATGCATCCAGTCTAGCCATGGGAGCTGTCCTGTCTCAAAAGGTCCCTGAAACTGGCCAGCTTCATCCAGTAGCATTTTGGTCCAGAAAGTTCTCAGCACCCGAGTTAAACTATGCGGTTACCGACAAGGAGTTATTAGCCATTAACTCCGCCTTCAAGGCTTGGCGGCACTATCTTCTCGGTGCCAGGCATACCATTACTGTGATCACCGATCACCGGAACTTACAGTATTTAAAGACAGCCAAGGCCCAATCGTCACGTCAACTCCGATGGGCATTGTTCTTTGCCGATTTCGATTTCGTAATAACCTATCGACCAGGTTGAAAGAATGGTAAAGCAGACGCCTTATCCCGAATAGGGATGAGAGGCAGAAGTGAACCCAGAACCAGTACCTATAATTTCCAAACAAAGAATTCTTGGCATGACTACTCTACAGACACTAGAGGACATTCAGGTAAAGATCCAGAAACTCTTTGATCCTACAGCCCTACAGGACTGGGTTAAAAAAGGCCCAGACTACTCTGTCACCAATGATCTGCCTTATTACCAAGGGTGGCTATTTCTGCCACACAAGGAACTACAAGAGCTAGTAATTTCCCGTTATCATGATACCCTAATGGAGGGGCACCCAGGTATTGCAAAAACTGAAGCTAAAATTAAAAGACAATTCTGGTGGCCCACCTGGCGAAAGGATATTAAATCATTTGTGATGTCTTGTGGCATTTGCGCCCAAAACAAAAGTCAAAAGAAAAAAACAGCTGGACTCTTACAACCTTTAGACATTCTGCCTACACCATGGCACACCTTATCGTTAGACTTTATTACTGACCTGCCCCCATGCAATGGATTTAACACCATTCTAGTTATTGTGGATCTTTTTTCCAAGATGGCCAACTTTATTCCTTTAAAGGGATTACCTTCAGCTTCAATCCTGGCCAAGGAGTTTCTCGAAAACATTGTTCGCATACACAGATTTCCGTCCATATTGGTCTCTGACCGGGGCAGTCAATTCATTTCACATTTTGGAAAAAATGCTGTCAATTGGCGCAAATCGATGTGAGGTTATCGACCAGTCACCACCCCCAGACCGATGGTCAAATGGAGAGGACCAACCAGACTCTCGAACAATACCTGCGTTGTACGTTACATCAGATTGAGAGTAATTGGAAAGACATTCTTTGGATCACCGAATATGCATACAATAATTCAGTACACTCTGGAACTGGACAAAGCCCCTTTTATACCTTATATGGGCACCATCCTCGAACCTCAGACCTTGACTCACCCCAACACTTAGAAATGCCCGCAGTGGACCATCTGCACGCTACGATTACACAAGCCTTTAAGGAAGCAACTACACATTTAAAACAGGCAAAAGAAAAATACAAGAAAGATGCTGATCGGCATAGCAGTGATACTCCACAATACCAGATAGGGGATCAAGTATGTTTAGCCACAAAACATATACCTCTAAAGGGAACACGGACCTTTAACCCCAGATATTTGGGACCTTACTCTATTAAGGCCATTATCAACCCGGTGGTTGTCAAGTTGGACTTACCTGCTAACATGCAAATTCACCCCGTCTTTCATGTGTCACTTTTGAAGCCAGTGCAACCAGGGACAAGACTAACCAAGCCACCAGACCCTATCCTTGTAGACGGAGAACCCGAATTTGAAGTTAAGAACATCCTGGACTCCAAGCTGATGAAGTCAAAACTCTTTTATTTAATCGACTGGAAAGGTTACGGACCACAGGAAAGGTCATGGGAACCTAGTGACCATGTTCTTGCACCCCCAACTGGTGAAAAAATTCCACCGAAATTTCCCGGACAAACCGAAACCACAGGGAAGAATGACTTTAGGAGGGGTCTTGGGGGGGAGTGCTGTCATGATGCCTACCCCCGTGGACCCAGACCAAGTCCAGCAACCCCTGAAGCAGGCATCAAGTTATCCTAAGCAAGCCCAACAACCCCTGCTAGTGGCTATTTGGGTCCAGTCCTGGCGCCTATGTGCCAGGCTCATATGGAGAGTCAGCCCTGGTGCCATAGGCGCCAGGCTCATAGATTAACACTTACCTGATGCAGACCATGCTGCAAACTTACCTGATGCAGACCATGCTGCAAGAGCTCCAAGCCAAAGGAGGCTTGGAAGTGACTACTTTACTTAGGGACTATTTTTTTACTCGGGGAGGAATACTTACCTGGGACTACTTTGGAGGCTATTTAAACCATGCCCGAAGATCAGCACACGCTTTGCGTTATTCTGCATTCAGCAGCGTAACGCTCACCGTGCCTGCAAGTCTACATCCAGCCTTCTGCCACGCCTGCCTCGAGTTTGGAGCTCCTAGAAAAAGGGAGAAAAAAGGAGAAAAGGTTAAAACAAGAGCAATACCTTTGATCCTTACCTGAATTCCCAATCCATCGCGCCGTCGAGCTGGAAGAAAGAAGTTATTTTATGCACGTCGCCTCACCTGCTGCAGCGCCGCGCTGAACTCACCGGCCTTCGCAGCATTTTCACATTCCACTGGACCCTCCTGCAGGTTCCCGCCGCACTCCGGCACCTAAGGAGAAGATAAGAACAGCAAGGTGAGCCAAGGGAATACACAGAGGAATATTAGTTACCCCCCATAGACTTACCTGATTTTACCACCGGGGGTACTATTCCTCTTCATGGGTCGGCGCAGCTTCCACTGCATCTTCGCCGAAACGCGGCCCCTAAGGGAACACAAAAGGACAGCAAGGTGAAACAAAGGGACTAACAAGGGGAACCCTCCTCACCACAATAGACTTACCTGATTTTACCGCCGGAGGTATTATTCCCCGAGACTTCATACTTTCAGCGCCTGAATAAGGGAGAAAGCAACATGTTACATATTGACATTATTTTATGGAACTGTGTTGGAAAATACAAATCCTTACCAGAATACTACCGTTGCCACGAGGAACTCTTCAATAGGGTCAAGCTGCAATCTGCAAGGAATCGGACAAGAGTGAAAGTCAGGCATTTGAACTCTTACGAACTTTATACTTACGGTGTCTTGCCGGGAATCTCGGAGTCAATATTGTTCTGGAACTCACCAATTCCTTCGAGCCAGTGAAGCAACTGGTTATCAACGCACCCCTGCGCTCAAAGCAGGATGGAGAGCTCATCTTTTCCAACCATAAGGTGAGACTATAAGAGGGGACATCAAAGGTGATCTGTGGGGAGAACAGCGGGGTGGGGTGATTTACGCTCAACTCCACGGGTGGTTAATTCCCTTTCTCCATTTGCAGAAGAATATTCCTAAGAGCCAAGCAAACGAAGCTAGGGGGGCCAGTCCAGTTCGTCATCTCTACGCATCACATTGGTGGAGACCGCAGCTGTCCAGTTCCGATCGATGCCTCTGTGGGAGCCAGGTGAGCGTAACACGAATCCCCAGAGGATTACGCATCTGCATATTTCCGGCATTCGAAGAAGAAGATGTAGATGATTTGAAAGACTGGGAAGAACTGTTGATCACAACATCGAGAGAGATGATCCATCAGATTATAATGAACACTAAAAAGGCACATGTTAAACTATTGCAAGAAATAGATACCATTACGGAAACCATAGAAAATATGAACCCACCAAGAAGCAACATTAAACAATTATCAAATACTGGACGAATATCTATCCAAATTTGAAAAATAATGAAAATTAAAGCAACAACAGACCTTCCAATGTGATGAATTAGACTATAAATTCAAAATGGTATCCACCTTTCAGAAAGAAATTAGAACAAGACAAATAATAAAAACATCTGTCAACAAAACATCCGAATCAAAACAAATGCCTTTGGAAACATCATCAGATTCATCGGAAGAAAATGTGAGAATGAAACAGAATGACAACAGGCAACCAAAATGGTGGCAGAAAAAACAACATCATATCCTTTTTTTGAAGAATACCAAAAACACAGGCAATCGAGAACATACCCACTATATCAAAGTACACAACAATTGAGAAACCAGCACCAACAACATTGAAACACAAAGGTTGGCCAACAAAGAGGGACAGAAGGAGAAAGAACAGATCAAACAAGAGAAAATCAAAACTATGGGATGCAAACAAGATCCAAATATCTCCACCAGAAGAGAACCTAGTTCTTAATTTAACCAACATAGACTTTCCTAAGGAATTGGTGTCGGCATGGAACAAGGGATTTTCTTTTAGCCCAAACTTTTTTCAAATGAATTTAGGCCTTTTCAAGTTCAGCAGACTCCTAAAACCGAAAAAAAGATTTGCCTCATCAATAAAATCGAAACAAGCATCCATTGAAAGGCAACAGCCACTAGAACTAACAGTTCTAGATACAGAACAAACAGCCAATCTTCTCAACATTGGAAAAATACATGATATACATACCATGGAGAAAGGCGTGTCAGATCTAAATATTGCCATAGGGCTAACAGAAGCAACAAAATTAAAACCAAAATCAAGATTTATACTGCAAACATCAAAGGAAAATGCGATCAACATTTTTGTATTAGCAGTACAGCAAGATTTAAGAAAGAATTACACATCCAAGAAAGAAAGAAAGTGGTGCAAACATAATTTGTCTGCTAAAGAAAGAAACACGATTTATGATTTAAGTAACAATGATGAAATAACAGTGAAAGAGGCTGATTAAGGAGGTAAAATAGTGTTATTAAAAACCACGACTACATAAAAATGGCAGAAACCCATCTGAATGACAAAACATGTTACGAAAAGTTAAAGGAGATTCCCTTCCCAAATATCATATATCATAGAGAGGGAATGGATAGTGGAAAGCTATAGAACAAATAGCGCACCTTTGATTTGAATGTATGAATTAAATACATACATTTGATTGACCAAGAGGAAATGGACAATGGGAAGTCACAGAGCAAATAGCCTTTTGATTTAATGAAATGCACTTTTATTTGAAGAGGAAATGGACCAATGAAATGCACTTTTGATTTGAAAAGAAAATGGACTAATGAAATGCACTTCTGATTTGAATGTATGAATCAAACTAAAGTTTGACTGAACACAATATGCACTTGATATAAATTTGTTTTGGAGCGCACCAAAGGGGTCCTTGTTTTTTTCTATCAATATATGCCCGGTATTTAGTTGATTTATTATTGTGACGTAGGATAGCGTGATGTGCGGGAAGGGTTGAAATAAGCGGAAGATGGATTCAGCAAGGTAGTGTGGTAAAAGTGAGTTAAGTGTCTTAGCTTCACAGAAGTGACACCATTTAAATGTTAAGGCCTAGTACACGTTGAACAGAAGGGCTCAGATAGTTCAGCTTAAAAAACAAATCGCTTATCCTGTTGCCCAGGAGAGAATAAATGGTGTGCAGATAAGCACTAGTTGTATGCAGCTGCACGGCATGAACGTAATGACAAAGGAATGTTAGTTGGTAAAAGAGCAGGACGGGATGCGCCCTTCGAAGGACACACAAATGGGAATACAGCACCATTTGCAGTGAGCCCGAAGAGCTAGGAAAACATTTAGAACACTACTGCCCCCACCCCGGGTTGGTCAACCAATGTGAATTGCACTTAGATACACAGCAAACAAATCCATTAAATTCAAACTCAAAAGTGGTGCCTTGGTCATGTCATCCCTGGTGACATGAGGATGGGAGGAGATAAGTGTGGAGCAGTGTCTGGAATGTCTATTGATTCCGGACAGGAGGAGCAGAGGTGATGCGAATCAATTTACTACAAGGTTGGGGCTGTGGCTCGTGTCTGCCATGGCATCCGGATTCATGAGGAAACATATTGTCTCATTAAAAGCAGGGTTAGCCTAGACAAGGTACCTTGATTGCCTCTGTCAAAAGAGGGTGCACATCACGTGATGGTTGCAAATTTACGAACCTCTTGATATGAATGCATCAATAAAATGCCTGGTTTTGACAGTGTCAATGTAGGGAACAAGGTGTCTAGGGGAAAGGGAGTAGTGCAATGTGGACAATCAGTCAAAGGACTATAGGCGGGGATAAGGATGTTCTATAGCTGGTACCCAATGAGGGTGGTAGGATTATGCTGTACTCATTTTTATGCATAGTATTGTTAATTTGCAGGTTCTCCACTATAAAATATGTACCGTATTGGGATGAGACGATGCTCTGTGGCATTGTGGTTCTTCATGATCATCTGACACCCTTTTTGCATTTCATAAACCTTGTTTTCCCTTGCAAAGAGGTGTAGTGATTTTTTGGGTTGTTTGGATTGTATTTGTTCTTTCTATTTTTGGGCTGCTATCCTTTCACACTCCACTGTCTATAAAATACAAGTCTGTCTAATAGTGTGTTGGATTAACATTGCACCTACAATATTCACCTACAATATTCATGTATGACAATTACTCTGTCTGTCTCTGCCTACAGAATTCACACCTGCCCATAACTGATTTGATGTACTCCTTCACCTCCAAACTTCTGGTGTGTGTTAGACTGCTTTGGCCTTCTTCATGTGCAACATTAATGTCTGCTTGTGATTGCTTCGGTGAACTCTTCTGCCTACAATTTCACCTGTGTGTGTGGTTACTGTGGTGTGTTTTCCTATATACAAATGTCATTTATGTGTAATACTGCTGTGGCGTACTCCTCCTACAATCTGCAGGTCTATCTAAGTATGTATTGTTAGTGTGCCCCAAAGCCTGCAACTTTCTTGTGTGCATAAGAGTGCTTCATCTTACTACTTAGCCTACAAAATTCATGTGTGCATAAAAATGATCTGGCATACTCTGGTGCTTTGAAACACACATTCTTGATGTATAAGCACCTTACAAATGCCCAATAAAATCAATAAATACAAAATCAAAGTCTCCATAAGGCTGCTTTGGTGTAAGCATTCACCTACACATTTCCTGCCTGACTAAAACTGCTTACACATACTTCTCTTCATACAAAACTAATGTGTGCCTAAGAAGCTGGAGTGTACCCTGAGACTACAAAATGTAGGTCTGCCTAAGAATGCTTTGGCATATTTCTGCATTTCAAATTCCACATGTTTCAAAGACTGCTGTTGTTTCCTCATCTGCCTAAACAGTTTATGACAGCCTAAGAATCTGTTGGTGATCACCAATGTCTGCAAATGTCACATGTGCCTAAGAAAGCCTTAGCATACTCCCCCAACTACAAACATGCACGTGCCTAAGATTCCTTCAGCATGTTCCTCTACCTACAGATTCTTGCTCATGTGAGACCTGTTCTGTGCACTCCCCTGCCTAGTAAATGTTGATGTAGTTAAGACTGATATTGCCTATCCCTTCATCTACAAAATGTATGTGTACCTAGGAATGTGCCATCCACAGTCCACAAAGTTCACATATGCCCTTGCACCTACACATCTATGGCTGTCCAAGAAAGCTGTTATTGCTTACAAAATGCACAAGTGTGCTGATGTAATCCCCTACCTATAGTAGTCAGGTGTGCCTAACAAACTTTAGTATACTCCTTTGATTAAAAAATTCAAATCTGTCTGATTTTGCAGTGGAGTAAACCTCTTCCTCCAAAGTTCACATCAGCTAAGGCAGCTTTGCCATACTGTTTGCCTACAAAATGCATCTGTGCCTTAGACTGCTTTGGACTACTACTCTACCTACAAAATTCACATCGGCCAAATACTGATTTTGCATAATTCTCCAATTAAAGCATTGCTGTCACCCTAACAGTGCTTTGGCGTACCCCTCTCTTAATACAATTCTGCCTAGAACTCTTTGGCATTATCCTCATCCTACACAATATACTTTGTGTTAGTCCCTGCATACAAAATCCATGCATGCCTATGATTGCTGTGTTGTACTTTCCAAACAACAAAATAAATGTATGCATACAATGCACTTGAACTAGTTGAAATGCCTCTGGCCTAGTATGCTTGTTGTTTTGTTAAGATCATTCGGGATCTTCAAGGCCTAACAATGACAACTGTATTCCATTGTTCCCTTCCCACCCTGAAGCGCTTTGAAGCACTTCACTTGTGTATGAGCACCTTTACAGATAAACAATTGTAAGTGCTTTGACATACTCCTCCGCTTAAATACATCATGCAACCAAAACTGCTTTAGCATATACCCCGTTAACAAAGGTGACGTGCTTCAGACAGCTTTGGCCTACTCCCCGATGCACCAAATTCACATTTGCCTAAGACTGATTTTACAAACTCCATTCCTACAAAATGCATGCATTCCTTAGACACTTTTGGCATACTCCTACACATACAAAATGCAGATGTGGTTGCGATATATTTGGCCTCGCCTAGTTTGGTGTGCCCCCCATTCATCCACAAATCATATACCCACCCCCAACAGAACAATAACATTATTTATTTAATTTCATAATTCTAGCTGAGCCCTATTATAGATATGTTACTTACGCAAAACTACACAGTAACTAATACGGATTACCCATAACTATTTGAAGTCCCTCCCTAATGATCCAAAACTATGAATAGTATCTATGTCTTTGTGACCCAACATACTGGTGGCATACAAGTACTTCAAACATCTGCCCTCAAAGGCATAACATGGAACAGAACTTAAAAATTAGTATGGCAGCAGGGGGGGGGCAGTATCACTTCAGGTAATGCCCCAGGAACCATAGTTATAGGCCCGAGCGAAGCAAGAGCCTTAACAAAAGGGGTCATTACTATTAGTACCCTGGCCCATAACACCGGGGCGCTAAAAGCATTTTTGTTTCTGATCCGAAATGCACTTGCGTTTCAGAACAGAAACATTGTTTTAATGCACACCAGGGAAGGGAAAACAAAGTCTGTTTTCCCTTTCCATGGCACCCATTGAAAAAAGTAACCAAAAAAAATGCCTGCCATGGAAACGGGGAAGAAACCACATGTAGTCCCTTCCCTCTTTCCATGGTGCCCATTAAAAAAGTAAACAAAAAAAGTCTGCCATGGAATGGAGAGAAGGGACTATGTGTAGTCCATTCTTCCTTTCCATGACGGCCTGTCACAGATCGGAAGTGGATGATCTGGGGACAGAACTGTTCCCAGCGCGTCCACTGCCAAAATTGACTTTAAAAAAGGTTAGTGGAGCGGGGGGGAAATTCTATGAATGGGGGAGGAGGAAGGAGAGAGATGTAGATGGGCGACACTTACCTCATTCCCCAGCAGGGGAAGATGGCGGCCTCCAGCTGTGAGGCGACTTGAACCGGGGGGATTAATGCTGGTAATTCCCCCGTTCCAAGCCTTCTCATTGGCTGAGAGGCTGCCACCCCTTCCCCTGCCGAGTATTAATAGGGAAGAAACAAATAGAGAAAGAGATGGTTTTAACATACATTGCATGCACTGGCAGATGTCAGACATAATACCTAATGAAGTCTCCCAACACTAGTATAGATGACATTTTAGAACAGTAATGTGTAGATGAACATGCTATCTACTCAGCTGATATTGACAGTTAGACTGCACTGCACAGACACCTTAAAGTTATCTTGGATATTGGACCGTCTTGACAAGATCAAGTGCATTAACTTTCCTGAGCCATCCGCATAAGGTCACACTAGTACTACTACATTGTACACCATGCCTAAGCTATCACACATGATCGCATGCAACTTCATCCTTTTCCATGGGTCTACTGCCATCTAAGTGATGTTGGCAGCTCTAATCCTGTTTGTCAGTTGGCCTGTACCAAGTAATTAGCTAGAACTCTCCCTACCTGCCTACTAAGGAGCAATACCACGCACTAAACTGATCAGAACTGACTACACTTGTAGGCGTCTACTCAGTCTGTCAATTGACGACTATCTGTCTCACAAGATCTGCTTTGAGATACCTGTCAGTCACTGTGGCGTTTCCCAATCAACCTTCTTATTACTGTTGATCAAAACTTTTCTATTTATATTTCATAAATATTGTATTAATTTCAATAGAGTTTTGAACATCAGGTCTCAAAATGTAACAATGTTCCCTTTGGTTATAGGATGTGTGGCTTTCATCAAGGGAACATTTGGACGCTGAAGTGCACAAAATATAAAACTAACTGGGCAGAATTGCTTAGCGGTCCATTATGCACACAATACATTTTCACAAGCAGTCACATATTCGTCAATGTGGGCATTCAATCACTATGCAGGAATTAGGCTCTCCACTGTCTTCTACCCACAATGCAGACTCATATCTTTAACGCCTGTCACTGCCCTGTGTTTGAATAATGTTATCATGTATGTACCTGCTTCATTGCTACACAAACACGTGTATGCACCTTAGAAGGGATTCTTATTGTTAATTCCCATATAATGAAGAAATGTATTTTATCTTCATAAAATTGATAACTAAATGATGCTCTTATTCTATGCAACCCCTAAAATGTCAATATGTTCTCATGAGTCACATCCGTTATTAAAGATTCTTCCATTGCCTTTCTTAAAGACAGTATTCCCTCAACATGTGGAATCTTCTAGCACACGCTACACACATCCAATGCTATGAATGATGGCTGATCATATATATTATGATTTTCTTCTAGTCTTTAACTGAAGTCTGTCATAACATACAAAACTCAATTTTCAATGTTGACTCTGTAAATTAAAAACATCTATTCATTTCCACATTGATTATAATTTGCTGTGATTTTGTGTGACAGTGACTCTCTCTCTAAAGGATTCTTGCAAACAGTAGAAAGTACATATATTTTATATGGTACAGTTATTGATGGGAAAGTTCTGTCTGAATTTTTTATTTTTTCGATAGGCCATATCCTATATATTATAAATTAACATATGTATTTCATGTATTGTATCATTCGTCAACATACAACACGAGACAGCACTGGGTTAGAGTCACAATTCTTCATTGACATATTGCATTTTTTAAAGTAAGACCAATGCACCACATTTTTGGCTTGCTATTTCTCTAGAATGTCATCAAAACATATCTATTCCTTTCTTGAGAAATGATGCAACCATCATGTGACTTGATTTTCATAATACCCAACATGCCAGAGATTAGCCTCCACCCCAGTCAAAATTCTCTGCTGCTGATGTGACAGGTTTTTTGACAGAGAATAATTGTGTATGCCATGCAGGGCTCCAGAGAGAGGTGGACCTCTGCAATTTTGTAGAACGAGAACCCTATATACTTGAGTACTTGAGAGGTTTACTATTAATCAGAAAAGAGATTTTGGAGGAGAGCACTCCACGCTTGAGATAATATTCATAATTAACTAGCCTTGTTAGCAAGGTTTTTGAGTATAATGTTTGCACTTCTGCTGACTGAATAGTTGGCCACTTGCTGGGTGTCTTTCATTTAGGCGAACTCACCTCTACCTTGTGAGGGATGATATAGTGGCCAATGAAGGTCATACTTCTTGAATGAAGCAGGTCTGACATGTCTGTTTACAGTTCATTACAGTTCGATATGTTTAAAACCACAGTCATTAGCAACTGATAAATACTAGTTGTGTAATTATGATGCTTCCATGTCTTTGTGATATACCCTCTCTAGGACAGCAGCTAATATCCAGGGAACGCGATGCTGCAGGAGCTCATGACTCAGCCCTGCCTGCTGGTTTAAGGTGGCACAGCAATGCCCAGGTGATCTCTCTGGATGTGCAGAAGGCTGGTGTTTTCAACCCCTGTCAGAGAGTTTGCTTCAGAATTCCCGTCAAAGGATGCATTCCTGCATAGATTGCACATGATTCTATTTTCTATGGTTTTGTCTTCTCTGTTCCCGGGCTTACACACGGGCATATCACAGCACTTACGTTTCGACAAAGTATGGATGCCCGACAGACCCCGAGTTAAAAAAAAAGTTTATTAGAATATTAGAATATGAGTGCTTGCTGCCTATTTCACATGTTCCCAGCTGTCCCAGGCGTCCCAGACGTTCCTTCCCAATCGTGTGAATATGTATTTTATTCCAGTCATTAATCACGCATCCTGTCCATAGCTGTGTTTGGCACCTGCTGCCAACGCTGCACAAAATAGGCAGTCGTATTGGCTATGAGATCTCCTCATCCAGGACTGAAGCATGTGGACAGCGACTACAAGCAATCACATACATAGATGTCACCAACCAGTGGATTACACACCAGCATCCCTGTAAGGACACTTTCACAAAGATCAGCCACAATTTTGGACACCCTACACTTGTGAGGAGTTTGTGGGTTACAATCAGTGTTGCTGTGATGAGCGTTTTCTGGGGACTAAATGATCAAAAAGTTGTTTCACCTGGCAGGAGAAAAATAGTTAAAAATACTAGGAACTTGCACCACAGAGAGAGTTTTGGAAATTAAGTCGCACACACGAAGTTATCAGTGGCAGTAACAGAATAATGTAATTTAACGAGAGTGTGAAGAGAACATCGGCTAATAGTAACATTAGATTACATGTCATATGCTTGTTGCATGCTTTATGCACTAGTAAATATTTAAATCATGAACTTCATGCATACCAAATACATTTTCCAACAGTATCATTTAGGAATAAATGTAGTTGAATGTGTGCCTTTTACTTTATATACATTGAAGTATCCAATAAATCCAGTGGTCACAATACTTCTAAGATTCTTGTTGTGACCCAATGTTGTATTATAGAAATGTGGTACTGGTTCAAGAATAATTGTAAACAGTATCAGGACAAACATTTTAAAAGATATGCTCTTTAAAGGTGTGTTTGTTCTAGGACAAATGTGTGCCTGAATGGAAAGGAAAAGCCTAGTGCAATAATGACATGAATACGGTTTCCCTCCAGTGCTAACATAATACTTTTTTATTTATTTTTTATTAAACGTGTTAGTATGAAAACAAACCTTTACATTATGATTCATGTGAACCAGAGTATCACAAAAAAAATCTTTTAGTTAGTTCGACTTCATGATAGATGTCCAAAATTGAATTATCATGATCATCAATTTAATATTCTTGCCAGAGATTATTTGGAGCCATATTTCTTCTTCTCCAGAAGGTGTTCTAGGATATTTCGTTATGCTGACAAAAAGGATCCTGCGCTCTGTTAAAGTTGGGCACTCCATACAATTGCGATGTATCTTCTCTTCTTGATTACTTTGTTTGCAGAATCTACAAACATTTTCCTCATTGGGTATTTTCTTGGTGGCTGCAAGGTTCTCTTTGGTGTGCAGGACGTTAAGAAGGATTCACGACTATGTGTCTCGAATTGGCTTTAGGGAAACTTTTCTAAGTAGGGAAGTAATTCACTCACGGCTCTTGCTTCGAGTTCCGGAATTATGTTCATTTTATACATTGTTTTTTCTTGGATAGTTTGGATCCAGTCGTTCTCCTTAATCTTCTTTTTCGACTTCGTAGGTCTATTGATCAGAGTCTCGAGCGGGATGTCGTATTGAGTGAGCAGGACTTGACAGGCTTCTTTCCATGCTCTCAGGGTAGGAGAGATAAAGGACTCTTTAGTTTGATCAGAATCCTTATTGCTTGTGTGCCGTCATTGTTGATAATTTTACCCTAGATATCTAGCTGTTTCCAGTTTTGAATGGATTCAAGTGACTGGAATGCTAGTTCATATCATATCCTAGATGTAGGAAAGGAGTGAGTTAGTGAGAGGACTTTGCGCCCGAATATGCCTTCAACCGATGGCCATATGTTTCTCGAGGTGTTAATTAGGCTTTCTCTCCTATATAATAGGAGGTCAGTTACCTTTTACCTGTAAAAGGCTGTCACTGGTCTCATTGTGTAGGCACCATATTTTCTATGGATAGTCATGGCTAGCCTGGCTAAGGTAAGTGCTCGATGTTCTAGATGGATAAACCAGCTCTTTTCCACCTGAGACTGGTTGAGCCCTATACCAAGGTATTTGATCTCCTTAAATTCCACCATTTTTTTCCCTTCCAGTTACACCTTGGAGACATGCGTTGTATTTTGGTGCAGTAGCCCAATTACATTACTTTTGTTTTGTTTGCATTGATCTTCATGCTGTTTTTTTTTAATGTAGACATCGAGGTTACCCAAACTTTTTTGGAGACCAACTTTAGTCCTGTCCATGAGCATAATGTTGTCGGCATATAGTATATACGGGACGGGAATCGTATTCAATCTCAGAGGGTTGGTTGAAAGAGGCGGGCCATTTCCAGTTATGTCAAGAAGGTAGAAGTTGAAAAAGATGGCGGCCAGATGGCATCCTTGTTTCAGTCCATTGGTGGTTTTTATTACTGAGGATAGGGCACCCTCTTTGGTCAGACGGATTTGGATGGTGGTATCACTATAAAGAGTTTTAATGGAAGTCAACAACTCACTGGGACATTTCCCTTGTTCAAGTTTTTTCCACAGTGTATTTCTGTTAATGATGTGAAACGCCATTTGCAGATCGGCAAATATGGTGTGAACATTGGTTTTGGTTCTAAATGATTTCTGCTTAAGTATGTTAAAGTTAGCAGATTTCCGTTAATGCCCACGTTGCTTGTGAATCCAGTCTGGCGGGGGTCTTGCTTGTTGTTAATTTTAGTCCACTCGTTGAATCTTTTAATGAGGATCGCAGCAAATATCTTGCCTATTGGGTCCAGCATTGCCAGCGGCCGGTAATTTGAGGGTTGTTTTCTGTCACCTTTCTTGAAGACTGGGACGATAATGGCTGTTTTCCAGGTTTTTGGTATGTACTAATTCTTGGAGATTGGAAAAGAGAGTATAGCCCAGGCTTCCGGTTGTCTCTTAATGGTGTTATCGCTAAGGCTGTCAGGCCCAGGTGCTTGTGAAGTATTCAGCTTTCTAATATGAGCAAGAATTTTCTCATATTCCCATTGGCTATACCAGGAATGGTTCTCAGTGTTGGAGTTGAGCTTGTCAGAGATCTGATTAATAGAGTAGTTGTAGATTGAGCGGAAGTGTTCGATCCAATCTTTCTCAGTCAGTCGATGATCAATTGATTTTGCAGTGTGTGATTTTGGTTGAGCAGAGCCACTAGATCTCTGGTATTTCTCTTGCTCAGGGCCTGTAGCATGGATTCTGCATCGATCTTTCCAATCGTCGGTCTGAGATTTTTAAGCCAATTTCTATATTTTAATTTGATTCTTTTGCCAATGTCAAGTCGGTCGATGTGATTCATTTTCTTGGCTATACTTACTGATTTTCTTAATTATTTCTCTGCAAGCGCGATTTCCTTAGATAGTCATGGTTGTGATTGATTCTGTTGCCAGAGCATTGTTTCGATTTTTGAAAAAATGTAGCAAGAAGTCATTCGTAATTGATCTTTTCTTTCTTTTTTAAATTTGTTTTATTTATTTTTTATTTGGTTTTTATAAACCTTTAAAAAGAAGGAATTTCGAATCAATGTTGGATAGAAGAGATTCAGACACAAAAGGTCAACCATACACACTTAAACACAGAATCTAGGTGACAGTGGGGAAATAAAAACGATGATAAGTATAAAACCAATTAATAATAATGTCTCATCCCACATTGTCTTGCTTTTCTAAGCATATCACCATTGCTTCTAAAAAAAAAGTTAATGCAATGGTTAGTTTGCGATCTGTTTCATCAAACATTAACTACCACCAGTCTTCGACACATATTGTAGGCCTTTCCATCATATGTTTAGAAAAGTGAAGTTCTCTTTCGCCACGAAGGGCTGTGCAAAATAAAACAAGGTGTTTTAATGTTTCGTCCGCTGTATGACACAGCTGACATTCGTTCGATGCATCCTTGTTTGTTGACCACAGCTGGGTTTTTTCTCTTGTTTTAAATGTGTTAAAGTGGAACATCATATAAAGACTCCTTCTCCTCCTGTCTGGGAATAGTTTCCAGGCACTAAAGATCTTATTTAGGCCTTTTATTTCGCTAGGTATATGTTTCATAAGAGTATACATTCTTCTGCGGGCAGTTGGCTCGCACCAGTCACTTTGCCATAGTCTTTTTTTCACACAGTCGGGATTTGTGTGAAGCATGTCAATACTAGAGTTCAAATCAGCCAATAGTACTCTACTCCGTTGGACCCATTGGGCTAATACTGAGTTCGGATTTAGTATTTCTGGATTTTCCAAGACTTTATACTGTGGCATGATTTGTTTCATAGTTATTTTTCGATAAAGTGAGAGAGTATTCCAACATACTCTCGCATTTATAGAAATCAAGCTAAGCTCGTATCGTGTACATGCTGATGGGGTGTTTCTTGGTATTCCGAGAACTCTAGACCAGAAGATATTTTGTAGTGTGTCCCATAGTTCAGCAGGACAGCCTAGTGCACATTCGGCTCCATATATGATAGCAGGAAGAGTTTTTTTTTTAAATAAGCCAAGACAGGAAGAAGTGAGTATTTTCCGTATTTCTTGTTTAACACTAGGGCCTGACTGGAAAGTTGACGCCATTTTGTTTTTGTCAATGGTACCCCCGGATCGTCATTTATACTGGCACTAATTTGCATCCCTAGGTAACTTGTATGCATTATTGGTTTCAGCTGTATATTGTCTATGTGTTAATGAAAGTTCAACATAGCTTTTTTTTGGCCTCACAGATCTCTGAGCACCAAAATTTCCGATTTGGCTACGTTGATACTTAATCCATTCGTGCTCACATATATTGCTAAGGTATTTAACTTCCTCTGCAGGCCAACTGGAGTTAAATCTAACAAGATTAGATCATCGGCATAAAGCAGATGACTTACATTCAGGCTGTTTATCTTTGGTGAAAAGGATACTGTACTATTGATTGTTTGATCGATTTCCGATAAATAAATAGGCTGAAGATGCAGGCAGCAAGTGGGCAGCCTTGCTTGACACCACATTGCGTTTGTGTGGGAGCAGAAAGTTTTCCAGATCGATCGAGTCTAATTCTGATAGTTATCATAGTATGAAGATCTTTGATCGGAGGGCACTTCCACTTGGTTAATTTGACCCATATCTTTCTCTTCCTTTGCAGATTTTCTAAAGATCTCTTCCAGATTTTCAATTTTTTTTGTCCGGTATACAGAGTCTATTGAGTCCCTTTGTAATTTCTTCTGAGGATTTTCCATGTTGTCCATGCATCGATGAGGTGCATTCCAAGTAGTAAGAAGTTTAGCATGATCGCTGTTCAAATTTGTCAAGATTTCAAATTTAGTGATGTAGTTGAGTACATTGGTTGAGATGTATATGTAGTTGAGGTATCCGCTGTAATTACCTCGATGCCACATTGGCCTTGCTGGTCTGTCGCCTGGAATATTTCCATTAAGGAGCGTGAGGTTGCATCGCTGCATTGCTGCTGTCCAAAGGTTTGCTTTGACACTCGTTTGGAGTTCTTAATTTGAGTACCATCGTCTTGGAACAAATGTAAATTAAAATCACCACAGATGAAAACATGCAGCTGTTTGTATTTCACATAGACATTGTCGACAGAGGTTAGTATCTCATCCAGAAATTCATTGTCATTTGGGACGGACGGGCTCCAATAGATGTTGAATAAGGCGATAAGTTAGCATTCTTTCATCTTGTTTTTTCCAAAATTGTCCTTGTGGTTCTGTTGAAGAATGGCTATATGGGAAAGCCAGGTCTCTTGGAGCCTGATTATATCATAACTAGGCAAGTCGTTGTTTCCCAGTTGGAATAAGAGAGTGGACCCTCAAGTATTCCACGAACATAACCGCAGAAATTGGTGATGTTGTGTCTGTGAGCTTTATAAATAGGTTGTCCTTTCCTTTTTGTTGTGTTATTCTGTGCCTTTGTTTTTGTATGAGGCCGGGGAGTAATCTCTCTCTATATTTGTATGGTTTCTGGGGGATGCAAAAGGTCGTTTGTCTTCCAGGAATTCCTCTGTGAGTCTTCACGCTGGTTTGTATCAGGGGGAGGGTCCACTCTTCTGGGTTGTGAGGAGAGCATTGCAGTGGAGTGGGGCAAGTAGGGAAAAGGAGCTAATGTGGGAGGAGGCACAGGGGTGTGGTGTTCAAATTGGTTTTGAATAGATGAGGTACAGAGAGTTCAAACGGAAGAATACAGTGAAATGCATTCAGTGAGGTAATGGAAGGAATAGATTCATATTTTGGGGAGGACCTAGCTAGGTTAAAAAGGGCCCATATCACAAAGTTGAAGACTTGTTTACAGAGGCACAAGAGTAGAGGGGAACACAAGAAGGAGGCTCAGTAGTCCTGTTTGATGTGCACAGAAGTATAAGGTTTCAGATGTCTAAGGTTTCAGGCCCTCCACCCAGTCAACTTCAGCACCCTCCCCCCTCAGCACGTCCCCTGTGGGCCCCCTGGCACTTGCGTCGGCCTCCACCCTGGCTCCCCTTTCACTTACCTCCCGGGCTTTGACCAGCATTTGTCCATACATTGCTCAATCCCCCCCCCCCATTCCCTCCATATTCCTGCACTTCTCTTCAATGCACTTGCACATCTGTATGTCAGAAGGCCTAGTATGACCACAACTGTATATTTACTGTTTTGCCTCTGATATTTTACCTCCCTCCCTACTTTTTCTTGTGGTGCCAGAAAAAACATCATTCAGCTGTACAGGTGCCAAATAAATGCTCAATAAATAAATAAATACATATCTGGGCAGATGTTTCTAATGTTTAGGATGTTAAGGTTAAGTGTGACTGGTGAGAAGTAGATGAGGAGTATAAATTGAGTGTTGGGAGTGAGTCTTTGAACCAAGATATGTTCAAAGGAAGTGAAATCAGAGAAGAGGAGTGGTGTCAATTGTGTGTCCTTCCTGAACCATGCGACAAACACCACCATTTTATTTTAGAGAGATGATTGGAGTGAGACAAAGAGGCAAAGTTGGAGTAAAGGGTTGTAGTTTGGCAGGTGGTTGTGTAATTAGTGGGTGTCTCCAGGTTTCGGTAAAAGACATCACATGGAGTTTAGGGCAATGAGTTTGACAAAGATAATTTTTCAGATGGAGCAGGCATTCCAGTGACCTAGGGTGAGGCCTGTATGGGGAGCACAGGTAGAGGCTGTAGATACTGGAGTAGATGAAGAGAATTGAGTTGGGAAGATGAGATTGGAATGGTACTATAGGGGAGAGAGTAATGAGTGACATATGGGAATTGTGTGAGTAATAGTGATGTGCACTCTGGGGAAGAAAAGATGATGGAGTGGAGCCAAGAGAGAGGGGTGGAGGCTATGAGAGAGAGAGAGTGAGAGAGAGAGGGGAAGAGAGGGAGAGGAAGAGAGAGAGGGGGAGACAGAGAGAGAAGAGAGAGAGAGAGAGATAGAGAACAAGAAAGAGAGAGAGAGAGAGAGAGAAGAGAGAGAAAGAATGAAAGAGAGAGAGGGAGAGAGAGAGAGAATGAGAGAGTACACGAGAGAGAAAGAGAGAGAGGGAGAGAGAGAGCGAGAGAGAGAGAGAGAGATAGAGAGAGACAGAGAGAGACACAGAGAGACAGAGAGACAGAGAGAAAAGAGGGGGGCTGGAGAATATGATAGAGAGAAAAATAGAGATGGAGAAAGAGGGAATGAGAGGGAGAGAAAGAGAGAGAAAGGGTGAGGTGTGATAAGATATAAGCCATTTATAACATGTCTGTACACACAGGCATCTAGGTGTGATAAGAAAAGGGAGGGAAGACTGAGGGAGGACAAAAGAAACAATATTACTAGGCCTTCTGTCATTCAGATCATGCATGTGCAACCATGTAAAGTGCAGGGGAGGGTGAAGGGGGAAGTCCTAGGGAGAGGGAAGGGGGAGTGCAATTAGGACAGCATCCCTCTGAGGATGAGCAGCCAAGGAAGCACAAGTAAATGAAAGAAGGCATGGGACTATAGGGTTACAGTTAGAGCCTCTAGGTGCACAGTAGGCATGTGGCAATGCAGGGTAGATTGCTCATGAAGGAGCCTGGTACCCGGTGAGACTCTGAGGGTAGCCAGACAACCAGTCAGCAAAGCAGACAGAAAGATGAGCAGAGGAGAGAAAGAGAGAAAATAGAGGTAAAAAGGAAGGCCTTGAGCTTCTAGCAGAACTTCAGATGGTCTGGCTCAAGTTTGAAAAGGGCAGGACACCCATTGCAGAGGGTGGCACCTGCAGATGAGAGATATCTTCTCCCCACTCTGCCTGGAGAAGCGTCTGACCCTCAGAGAGTTGGAGGTGGCTGAGAGAAGGGATTGAGAAGGAAGGTGTTTTGGAAGAGAGAGTTGGATGTAGTGTCGGCCACAGAAAGCCTTGTGGTTGATGCAGAAGGTCTTGAACTTGATCCTTGCAGCCACAAGAGCCAGTGGAGGCATTTTAGCGCTGGGGAGGTACAGTCCCTGTGCTTGAGGTGAAGGACAAGTCTCGCAGTCCTGTTCTGGAATAGTTGCAGAGGGTAGAGAGTAGAGAAAGGCAGATTGAGGAAGATGTTTTTGCAGTAATCCAGCCTAGAGAGCACCAGGGCTCTGGAGACACTGAGCTTCTTGGGGAATGTGAGAAAAGAAAGAATACCTCTGAGGACGGGCAGCTGGAAGTGGGCCTTCTTGGCGAGGTGCGTGATGAGAGGAGAGAAGGAGAGAGCGGAGTTGAAGATGATACCAATGATTTTGCCTCACAGGAAGGTGAAGGAAGAGGGCCCAAGTAGGGCAGCAAGATTGAAAGAGGGAAAGTAGGACCAGAGGTCCCAATGTGAAGGATCTCAGTATTACTGGCATTAAGGTAGTGATTGTTGGAGTCGCACCAATCCTGAATAGAGGATAGACAGTCAGGAATGAGCGAGAGAGGAGAGGAGGCTGAAGGGAGCCGGAGAGAGAGCTGAGTGCCATCTGCTTAACACTGAAAGTTAGAGCAGAAGGTAGAGATCAGGTGGGCCAAATGGGCCAAGTAGACATTGAAAAGCCAGGGTGAGCGGTTAGAGCCCTGGGGAACAGCACACAACGAGAGAGAGGTGATGGAGAAAAAGGACCCAAGTTGGACCTGGGAGGGTTGGTCCAGGTGTAAGGAGGTCAGCCACTTCAAGGCCTGATATGTTATGGCCAGGTTCTCACAGAGTCGATTGATCAGGATGGCATGATTGGCTGTGACAAAAGCAGAGGAAAGGTCAAGAAGGACGAGGACAGAAGGAAGGCTTGAATCAAGATTAGTGAGCAGATATTCGCAGGTGTTAGGGAGAGCAGTTGACATTCCTCTGGTTGCTCTGAAGCCAGACTAATGGTCATGGAGACAACCAACTGATTCAGTGTGGAGAGTAAGCTTTGAGATGACCAGCTTTTCCAGGAGTTTGCCCATGAAAGGAGTGATAGAGATCAGGCGATAGCTTGCCGGACAGGTAGGATCAGCAGAAGGCTTTATAACAAGGGGGTGCACAAGGGAGTGCTTGAGGAGAGAGGGGAAGTTCCATTAGTAAAAGAGTGATTGCAGAAATCGGCAAATGCTGGAGCGAGGGTGTCTATGTGGTCCCTGATGGTCCTGGAGGATCAGGGGAGCACCTGTTTGAACGACACTGTCATTGATCTGACTTGTCTAGAAATATCTTCAGCTGTAGTTGTAGAGAAAGAGGAGAATGGATGAGGAGAGGGAAAGACAGTCAGAGGGGGGACGAGAGATGTATATGGAGAGGAAGAGTAGAGATGATGTCCTGAGTTTTGGTGGTGAAGTGAGAAGCCAGTGCCATACACAGGGACTAGGAGGGAACAGGATAGCGGAGACTGCAGAATGATTGGCAAGCTCCATGCAGATTTGAAAGAGTTTGGCCTCTTGTTAGAGGCCACAAAGATGCAGACTTGGATGTGGACTCTCTACTTGGAAAAGACAGTCTGTATTGCCTTTGGAGCAGGCGGCAGGACAGTTTGTCAGAGGATGTGCCCGATCGCCCTCCACTTCCTCACAGCCAACCTGCATTTGTGTTTCAGGGTGGAGAGGTCAGAGTCATACCAAGAGTTGTATTCGGAGGCAGGCTTCAGATGGATTCTCATGACAGGGACAAGGCTATCCAGAGTGTTGGAGATAGAAAGATGCAGGTTAGAGATGGATGTGAAACAGTGTAAGTCAGCTGCAGGTGTAGGAGGATCAGAAAAAGTAGCAGCAAAGGCATCCACTGACACAAGCTTCATGGGCCGAATGACAGAGAAGGTAGGTGGCAGTGCTGGGGTGGATTTAGCCTGGGGGAAAGAGAGTTTCAGGTGAGGGGAGAGCACAAAGTGGCAGGGCCATCTTAAGCACGTTTACCTGGTCACAGACATATTTGGGGCCCCCTCCACCAAACCAAAGGAATTAAGCGATCAACAATATCTGGTTGCACCCCCACCCCTCCCTTCGTCGTGATCACAACCTATAACGTAGAGGTTGATATGCTCCATCAAAGCATTCAAAATAAGCATGTTTACTCTTTTAAGTCCCCTTATCCTCTTCATTCTTGCTCTAATCAGAATGATTAAAAAAATTAGCATTTGAAGGCCAACTTTAGCAGTCTACGAAGAGGTTACTTCTGTTCTAGTATAGATAGAGGATACTTTTAATCAATAGCATCCAGGAAGGTATGTAGCCTTTAGTATTAACGCAGGACCATATGTAAAATGTACTGTTAACCCAGAATAGACAGAGAACTCACATTAGCTGCCTCACAGAATGCAAAAGTGCTCAACCATGAATAAAGGAGACAAATTGGAAGGAAAGAGAAAGCTACCCATATTATAGCATGGATAGTGGATGTAGATTAGAAGTTACCTGAAGAGTATCTGTATCCAGACAGACTGAGATTAGATGTGGGACATGGTTATCAAATAGTGTTGCCATAGAGATCAAAAGAACATGTGCATGTGGTGTGCAATATATCAATGCTCACTAGTATAGTGGAAGCAATACTCTAGCCAGTGAACCAATGAGTGAGGCTTTTTTGAAGGTTATACCCTGAGATTGTAATCACTCTGTGGGCTGACCATTTTGAAAGGTTTAGGGACTATCAATATTCAGAGGTTCGGCAATACAAGATTATACGAGATTCAAAGCATCTCACATTGGTTATGGGGTGAAGCTAGGATGTCTGCCAACTCTGCAATTTCTGCATTTGAACACTTTCTTTTCCAGTTCTTACCATGAACTAAAATAATCTAATTGAATAAAACAGACTTAGAATGTGCACAAATCACATTTCCAATCATGACAATGTTTCAAAACAAAATATTATAGAAGGGTGTTTTTCGCAAAATGGGAATTTTATCGCTTCATTCTCTCCATCATCAAGGGAAGTATCTAAGTACCAGGATACCAACTGATGTGATTTAACAGATTTTATCTGGGGTTGCCTTTGGTAATTTAAAGCTTTAACTACTTCCAAAACAGTGGAAGGTGAAATTGCAGAAAAACCTTTGATTTCTATTAAAAAGCACACAATTATTTGTTTCAAATGAGCATGCCTTAAAATATGCTTGTACCTTGTTGCCCCGGGTGTTGTGCCAAGATCACTGAAAATGAAGTATCGTACTAGAAATGTCATATGGTGTCTTTATTGAAAGTGTGCCCCCTTAGTGACATGTGTTTCGAGCTGACTTCACTCTTTATCAAACTTTGGCACAGAGTCAACTGTTCTCACAAACAAAAGTTAAGTAGCACACAAATTGGTAACACAGTTTAAGGGTTGTATAAAACATTAGTGCACCCAAAGTAGCGACAGACCAAACACTTGCTATTGGCCTAGACTGGCACAGAGAGGAGCAAATTATCCCAAGCTCTTTCTTTACCTTAAAATATGCTTGCCCGAGGCCTACAACATCTGGTCCACTCTCTTCTGTCTACCACCCCTTCCACTAAAATGGCCTACATAACAAAACAGATCAAGTAATAGGCTAAACAATGCCACCAGCATGAGAGAAGGCAAACCTCACAGAAGATAGTGCAGTAATAGATATTAGATGATTTGACCAGGATAACTGTGTCATCTGCTGGCAAAGCCAGGAGACAAGCATGAACACTTTGGTTGCAAAGTCTTGAATTTGGATACGTATTCACCTCTTGGACTAACAGTTTATGCTCATCGATGGAGGTGATTGCCTAGGTTTTACAACACCATATCTGAACCAACCAATTTTGGGATCTTCACCGTACAGATGACATGTTCATTTTTATAGCAACCTTTATCTGGTGCAAGTACATTGATAATAATAGCATGCGTTGTGCTGCAAAATCAAGTACATATGCAGGCAGGTTTATAAAATTCAGCCATAGGAAAGGCTCAGCCAGTCTTGCTGTAATGTTATATTCTAATCTTGTATATAAACACATATCTCTGCAATGAGTGCTTAACACACTGAGCTAATTTCTGAACCATTGTGGCACTCAATTTATGAATATGAATTTCAGCTTTGGCTATTGCACACGATCAACATAATTCCCCTAGGAAGAAACAAATGCTACATGAGTTGTGCAGTAGTGAACACACATACTATGTTTACCACAGTGAACACAGAAAGCATTATATGATGAATTGATCAAGGCAGAATGTACGTGTCAACAACCAACAGGCATGTGCCATAACATATCCTAACATGTGCTAAACAATGAAATCTCACTTCTTTAGATCAGGCATCCTTTAGGGCCCCCCTCCAAGGTGGGGGCCGGGGCAAGTGCCCCTTTTGCCCTCCCATAAAAATGTCTCTGCAAAGTGGTCAGTCCAAGCGAGAGGAGTGATGAGAGAGTTCGAGAGGGGGATGTCTCTCCTAACGATGAGAACATCCAAGGTGTGCCTGGCAGAGTATGTCGGACCAGAGGGTAGAATGGAAAGAGAGTATGTCACAGAGGTTGGGGAAGAGCCTAGATGAGGGATTAGAAGCATGCAGGTGGATGTTGAGGTCTCGAAGGAGGAAAAGCTGAGACGTAGAGGCACGGAGAGAAGAGTAGAGGTCTGTCCACTCTGAGAGGAAGAGGACGACCTGACCAGGTGGCCTGTAGATGGTGGCCACAGTCAGAGAGAGGCCAGCAGAGATAGAGAGTCTGCAGACCAGGCATTCAAAGGAGGAGTAGGCCTGCGTAGGAATGACATAAGAAGGGACCCACTCTGGAAAGATCAGAGCTACTCCACCTCCGGGACGGATGGTTCGGGGTTCACTGAGGATCTTTTAATCATCAAGGAGGAGAGTGTAAAAAATCATGACAGAGCTGTCCATGAACCAATTCTTGGTGAGAGCGACAACATCCAGGCCAAGTGCTTTGAGGAGGTGGCAGGTGTCCAAAGGATTCTTTGACAGCAGAGCGAGAGTTGAGAGTAGCCACAAGGAGCAGGTTGCCACATTTGAAAGACATCCGTGGTGAGGTACATGCTTGAGGTGTACCCAGCGGAATTGGTAGAGGGGTACAAGAGCGGGCATAAATGCTAGCAGGAGGTGGCATAATAGCCAGAGAGGAGAAGGAGGGTGACAGAGAGGCAGCGGAAAAAGGAGGAGACAGAGGAGCCAGAGCGATGTGAGTATTAGTAACAGGAGAAGGAAGGAAGTTGATAAGATGTGGGAGAAGCCAATCGAAAAGGAGTAGGACAAGACAGGGCCATTCAGTTAGACGTTGATGATGGTCTTGGAACAGTAGAAGGGGTCAAGAGGGCTTCCCACGGAGTGCCAAAATTAATGGGAAAGAAGGAGAAAAGGAGAGAGAACATAGACCATGTGATGGGTCCATAGGTTTGGTGAGAGAACGACAAAGAGGATGTCAGTGAGAGTCTGTCTGGAGGAAGCACTGGTGTAGGTATTACTAATAGGGAGGCCTAGGTTGGAGACCAGGATGTCCCCTTTGAACTTCTTCCTTCACAACTTAGTGAGTGTGATAGGATAGGAGATAGAGTTGGAGTTAGAGAAGATGGGGGAAAGCACCATAGAGCGTGCAAGGAGGAATTAGGAGTTGTGAGTGAAAGAGGCAGGATAGATGCACAGCCCAGCGCCGTACAATGCAGGATGCACAGAGGGGGGGGGGTCACACAGTAGATAGCACACAGATGGAGCAGACAGGTGCACTCAACAGTACAAACGGTATCCCCAGTGGGGTGGGGACCAGTTCACAATGCAACAGTGACCACAGTGGATGAGACCCTAGGGAGTGGGAGAAGCCTAATGGGACACAGTTGACAGAACAACAGTAACCAAGATGAATGGGGACCTAGAGAGAAGGAAAGGGCCTGGTGGCACACAGATCACAGTGCAACAGTAACCACAGTTGAGGGGGATACCTAGAGAGTGGGAGAGAGCCTAAAGGGACACATTCACAGTACAACAGTAACCGCAATTGAGGGGACCTAGACGAGGGACACAAACACAAAATCTGGTTAACTGCTGGAGGAGGAGAGCCAAGGGTTGTGCAGAGACATAGTACATTATATCAGACAGTTATGTGGAAGTACGCGCAAAGGCCGGGAAGTTTAGTAGAGAGCAGTAGTGGCTACTTCCCTTTCCCGCAGTGTTCTTACCTTTTGGTCACTGATGGTCGAGGGCGGCGCTGTGCGCTCACACTCTGCTATGCTACCCCTTTATCGCATAACACTGCAGCCTTGTCCTCCGAGGGCTTTGCCACAGAGTATTCGATCCTCGGTTCTTAAATGTTTGGATGCATGGACGTAGGTGCAACGTATTACGTATCGACGGGCAGCTACTCATGCACACCTACATCGAACAACACTGCAGCCTTTTCTTACGCCCTTTTCCGCAGAGGGTCCATTCCTTAGTTCTTAATGGTGTGTATGCGTGGACATAGGCACAACGTATTACATATCGATGGGCATCATCACCTGCGTCGCAAGAGACCGCGGCCTTGTTCTTTGAGGGCTTTGCTGCAGAGGGTCCGATCCTTGGTTCATAAAGGTTTGGATGTGGGGACGTAGGTGCAGCGTATTACATTTTGACGGGCAGCATCTCCTGCTCACCTGTGTCCCACAACACTGCTGCCTGTCCTGCAAGGCTTAGAGAGAGAGAGAAAGAGAGAGAGAGCGAAAGAGAGAAGAGAGAGAGAGAGAGAGAGAGAGAGAGAGAGAGAGTGAGAGAGGGATAGAGAGAGAGAGAGAGAGAGTGAGAGAGGGAGAGAGAGAGAGAGAGAGAGAGAGAGAGAAAGACAGAGAGAGAGAGACAGCGATAACAGTAAAGGAGAAGGATCAGGAATCAAGATTGGAAGAATTGTTGTAGGAAAGGAGGAATGGGTAGGGTCTAGGGGTACCACAGGATACTAGGAAAATATGTAGTCACTATACAAGGTGCAGAGAGGTGCATGCACTGTTAGATGTACATAACCGAGGTTACACAGATTTAGGAAATGTGACTCACATGGTAGTTCTGCATGGATGGGAACACGGCTGGAGAGGTTAATGGGCAACATTTTTGGCCATTGGACTAACAGTTGCTAACAGGGCCAAACAGAACCTGCCCCTGTCTTTGTAGTTCGTTGCTGAGGACACTACTTTTATGGGGCACCTCTGGGCAGAGATTTAATGGAGGGCACATGTCTGTAAGTGCCAAAGAGGGTTCTGTCTGCTTCCAAAATGGCCAGTCTATGAAAGACAGGAATGTAAAACGGTGGTCCAAATGCAGGGATCTTCTTCAGCAGACCTCCGATTCTACTAGGGAGCATGCAAGGATTGTTTGGGCTGTCTGCAGGCGTCTGGTTTCTGGGATACACTGAAAATATCAATGCTTTATAGGGAAATGCTGGTTAAAACTGGATCTGCAGGCTATCACATGGGTTTGAAGGGCAATAGTGGAAGCTACAACTTCGACAAAGGTTCAGACTGTTACTCAAGCGACAGAGGCATAGCAATTTGGTAATCCAAATAGAGGGATCATCCTCAGCTATAGTCTAACTCCACCAGTGAGTGAGCAGGTTTTAATGGTGCTAGCCTCAGGCGTCTGGCTTCTGGGATACACTGCTTCACATGGAAATGCTGCAAAAAACAGATGTGTGGGTTTGCAATCACATAGCCAGATGTACACATGTGGGACCTGCCTGCTTCCAAAATGGCCACTTAATGGATAAAGGCTAGAAAAAATGTTGCACCAAATGCAGGGATATTATTTAGAAGATGACATGAGGTCATGAGCAGGTGTTGTTGGTACCTGCTGAAGGTTCCTGGCTCCAGAGATGAACTTGGAAGATCACTACTTCAGGGAATTTGCTAGGAAAAGAACTTCTATTTGGGATTATGTTCCTCATGGCATACAGGGTCACCCCTTGCATGCAGGCACCATGCACTTGTGCCAAGGCACTCAATGTATTTAACTGTGGAGAGACCAATGCCAAAAGGATTAGAATATTTTGCCGGATTGTCTCCATGATAGCAACAATCTATTGTAGTTGAGAGGAGGAACAGAAAGTCTTGCCATTGTGGCCAATGTTGTATGTCTTGATCATTTCCTATTCAGTGTGAACAGTTGAGATGTGCCTCTATTCACTGCATGCATTAGTTGGCAAGCTTAGAAGATGTATTTCTATTTCTTGAACAAAAAAATGCTCACATGTGTTATGACAAAATGGGGGCAAATCCTCTTCATCCACCAACTACTATTCCCACCCATATTGACTGACCCCAATAGACCATCAACATTATTGTGGTAAAATTGGAGCAAAGAAATAAAATAAATGTGAGCAATTTTTGTTTCAGCACTACTGGCCCAGTAACTCAGATTTTGTGCTATGCATGAGGTGAGTACCTGATCACACTCTGCCTAAAATAAACATGCACGAAAATACAGACAAGCACACCTTTTTATTCTAGGCTTAGGTTTATGCAGATGGATCCCATACATGATATTGCTGCCTGGAAAAATATAGTGATCAATAGCAACATTTGCTGTAAAATGACACTTGTATTCCGATTTAAGCAATACAAACTGAACAGGGGGGGCATTAGCAGGCAGTTCACGCCATCAGGCATTACTTGACTGCTAATGCCCCTGGGAGGGATGCACTGCTATTAATGCCCTTGCACATTATAACATGGTATTAAAAGTGTTTTTTACTGAAGTTGTGAAATGTCTGTTTTCCATTTCTGAACTTGAAAAAATACTACAAAATAAGATGGTCGACATGCTTTGTGGAGAAGGGAACTACATGTAGCCCCTTCTATCTTTCCATGGCAGCCATTTTCAGGAAGCAGATTCATCAGGAGCACTGAGTGTTCCCGGTGCAGGCAAGGGACGGAGGAGTGTAAGGTAAGTGGGGAGGTGGTGGGGGCAATATGGGGGTGGAGACTTTCGGGTTGGAGGGTGGGGGAAGGAGAGAATAGCGGTGAGGGTTGCACACTTAACTGATTCCCGGTCGCACTGTCCAGGGTTTTACCATGTGGTAAAGCGCCCGTTCTGAACCTCCTGATTGGCTGAGAGGTTGCCACTCCCCTTCTCGCCGGGTACTAATAAGCAATACACACAACTTGTTTTAGCCTAGAAATACAATGCTTTTGAAGAGATTATGTCAATTAGGTGAAGCATCATATGAAGCATGTAATCTTAATATATAACCTTCAACCCCCCTTTCCAAATGCACTTTCATGAGCATTGGATTGGTTTCAATTGATGTAACAGTTGAAGTATTACTACCATCTCTTCTCATACATAAAAATAAAATATGTGTCTCAATATAGTTATACGCAGGGCAAAGAGGTTTTGGAAGTCCAGGCTTGAGTAAAAGTTGAGGGATTTATAAAACTTTGTTTTGCTCATGCTGTGAAAACTAATCATGCAGTGGCATTCTCAAATTCGCAATTTGCATACTGGAAGAATGATAACAATTTCAAGGCAATCAACTAAAATGTATTGCAAATTATATTTTCTTCACAGCATGATAGGCTGTTAAAATGAGATTTAGCAACAGAAAATCTGATTTAAATTTAGTCCTAACCACATTACCTCATTGAACTTTAGAGAGAGTACATAAGAGTTGGGAAATTGACTTGTGGCAAGTTTTTCATTAAAGAGATGAGGCAAATGTGTATTTACAATAATGCCGTTTCATAATTGTAGGTTGCACTTCTTTGACATTTTGCTGATCCATTACATGCATCAAATCTGTCACTTGTCTGATTTTAGTTTCATAATGAAAAGGAAACGTGCTTCTAGTGAAGTCTTTTGAAGTCAATGCAAAAAGCAGGCAGATCACATTAAGGTAATCCTCTTTGAAAAAATATGTGCTATATTTCCACCAATATGTCCAAATCCTAGAGAAGGTAATAGAGAGTGGGATGGAGGTTTTGTGTTCAACTATGTATTACATTTCTGTGATGAACGGTAGCTGCATTCTTATGACAGAGGTGTTGTGCATTGTGACTTCATGTGGTGTACAATGGCAGATGTGTGCAGGTTTGCGGCTGTGCCTACGACTGGGTTCTTTGTGCATGGAGATTAAGAGTTTAATGCATGATCTACATTCGAAGCAGTGACCCAGGATAAGTATGATGGCTAAACACTAAATCAACTAGCTTTAATATAGGGCTACTATTATAAATGCTCCTAGGATCAGACTGAAGGTTGCCATCAGCATTCTTCTAGATTCAATATCTGGCTATATTTTATTTTCTTCAAGATTCCAAGCTTTACTAATATTCTTCATTTCATCTAGGTTCAGTATCCACTCTCGACATTACAAATAGCTTTGATTCCAAAAGGTCTATTCTACGTACACCTAAGTCAGAGTAATGGCTAGATTCTGAGTTCACCTGTAAATAATATCATGGCTGCATTCTACAAGGTTCAGGAATTAAGAAAAGGCTTCTTTACATGGGTACATAGAAAAAATGCATGGAATGTATTTTTCAATTCACCTGGGTTTGCAAAGGCCCGGGGGCAAGAGATGGCTACATTGCTCAGGTATTTAAAAGCACTTGAGGATTTTTCCCTCTGCTTGCATTCTGTGCTTGTACATTGTTGGTACACTGGTTGCACTATGACAAACAACCTTGAAGAATGCAGTGTATGTATCTTAGTGGACGCCTTTCCGCATGTAACTACTGCCAATTAGATTTAGAGTGTTTTGTCTTACCTGGCCGTTACTGTTGAATGATTTTGATGTTTGAGTGGGTGGGGCCTCCCATAGGAGAAGGTGCAAGATGTGGGTGGGTGTTTTTCCTGATAGTCTCCCCCATCCCTGGTGGTCACCTGGGCAGAGACATCCTGGGTGAGCCATCAAGTGAGAGTGTTCTCTGAACATGGCACATGAATCAGGGAAAGAATGAGTGGCAATCAAGTGATTGGAGTAAAGAGCCTTCCTGAAGGTGGGGTGGTACTCTTAGAGGCAAAGGTCAAGAGGGAGGGAGTTCCAGGTTCTTGGACCTTGAACAAAGAAAGATGTTCCTCATAGTCTGTTGGAATTGAGAGGGGGGATCACCAGAGCCCCGAGAGAGTTTGTTTTGGAGCAATTCAGGGTCTCCCTTGCGAAGGGCACAGTGGGTGATGTACGTGGCATCGAAAGTGGCCCTTGGGCTGATTGGGAGCCAGTGGAAGACCCTGAGAGCAGGGGAAATGTGTTCTCTAATGGAGAGGACAAGGAAGAGTGTTGCTGCTGAATTTTGGATCTGTTGGACCTTTTTGAGCATGGAGGAGGGGCACCAAGATAGAGGGAGTTGGCATAATCCAGCCGAAAAAGGATGATGGCCAGGATTGAGAAGACTCTATGAGGGTAGGAATGATAGGGGATGATTCGCCTGAGAATGTGGAGGTGATAATGGCAATCTGGAAACAGCGTTGATGTGGCAAGAAAGAGTTAGGTTCAAGCTGAGGGTGCAGCCTAAGTTCTTTACTGTGTAGAATACTGTGGGCTGGGGACCTTGGGATGGTGGCCAGGGGGTACGTTGGTGTTTTGCCACAGATCAGGATTTAGGTTTTATCTGGATTGAGGAGGAGTTGGTTGGATGTCTTCCAGTGGTCGATGTCTGTAAAGAAGGTGGCTAGATCTAGGTTTGGGGAGGTTGCAGAGTTGGGAATCATGAGAATTATCTGAATTTCATAGGCATGGGTGTAGCAGGTAAGTTTGTCAGAGCGGATGATTGCGGGAGGGGCTTAGGTAGAGGTTGAAGAGAAGGTGGGAGAGGGATGCTCCCTGAGGAACTCCCTGAGAGACAGGGTGGGAGGACGAGGAGAAGGGAGGGATGATGGTGATTTGCGAGTGGTTACTGAGGAAGGAGGAGAGCCATCTTAAAGCAGATTCACTGATATCTAGGGATTGGAGTCTGTATATGAGGGTGGCATGGTCAATTGTGTCAAATGCTGATGATAGGTCAAGCAGGATGAGGGTAGCACATACTTTTAAGTCTGCTGCTCTTTCGTTTCATCCTCAATGAAGATCGGGAAAGTTTGAAGCATGCAGTGCAATCTACAAGTTTGGCAGTGAAACGGTTGTTTGATATTGGGCGGTAGTTAGATGAGAGGAGAGGACAAGAGAGGCCTTTTTTCATACAGTTTTGACATGAGATGTTTTGAAAGTTGCTGGGTAAATACCTTATGTTAAAGTAAAGTTAAATATTGATCTAGCAATGCTGCCTGCTCAAGCTGAGGCGAGGATGTCTTTTTGGGAACTGTAGGAACAAGTAGTGTGATATTTTAGCTATGCAATAATTTTAGCGGGACCTCAGACTTCCATAGAAACTGTGTACCAGTGCAGTGTAGCCGGTGGGTGGCTTAGCTCTGATGTGACACACTGGTGAGAATCATACAAACCAAAGAAAGGTTTGAGCATAGTATAGCTTTCTTTATTTATGTATAGCATTCTGTATTTGTATGGTGTCAGCACACTGTTTGCACTATGATAAACAACCTTGAAGAATGCAGTTTATTTATCTAAGTGGTTGCTTTTCCGCATGTACCTACTGACAATGAGATTTAGGGCGATGCGTCTTACCTGACCATTACGGTTGAATAGTTTTGATGTTTGAATGGGTGGCGTCTTCCATGGGTGAAGGTGCAAGATGTGGTATGGTGTTGTTCCTGATAGTCTCCCACATCCCTGGTGGTCACCTGGGCAGAGCCATCCTGGGTGAGACATCAAGTGAGCGTGTTCTCTGATCACAGGACAAGAATCATGGAAAGAATGGGTGGCAATCACGTTGTTGGAGTAAAGAGCCTTCCTGAATGCATGGTGGTCCTCTTGGAGACAGAGGTTGAGAGGGAGGGAGTTCCAGGTTCTTGGTGCTTGAACCGAGAAAGATGTTCCCCCTAGTCTTGTTAAATTGAGAGGGGGGATCCCTAGAGACAGATCTGAAGGTTCTTTTGGGTTGGTAGCAAGAGAGTTTGTTTTGGAGGAATTCTGTGTCTCTCTTGTGGAGGGCATGGTGGGTGATCTACATGGCTTTGAAAGTGGCCCTTAGGTTGATTGGGAGCCATTGGAGAACCCTGAGAGCAGGGGAAATGTGTTCTCTAGGGGAGAGGGCAAGGAGGAGTCTTGCTGCTGAATTTTGGATCTGTTGGACCTTTATGAGCCTGGAGGAAAGGGCACCTAGATAGAGGGAGTTGGCATAATCCAGCCGAAAGAGGATGATGGCCAGGATTGACAAGACTCTGTGAGGGTCGGAGAGATAGGGGTTGATTTGCCTGAGAATGCAGAGTTGATAATAGCAAGATCACTCCAATCTGGAAACAGCATTGATGTGGCAAGATAGAGTAAAGTCTGGGCTGAGGGTGCAGCCTGATTTCTTAACTGTCGAGAATGCTGTGGGCTGGGGACCTATGGATGGCGGCCAGGGGGAAGGTTTGTGTTTTTCCACACATCAGGATTTAGGTTTTATCTGGATTGAGGAGGTGTTGGTTGGATGTCATCCAGTGGTCGATATCCATAAAGCAGGTGGCTAGATCTGGGTTCAGGGAGGTTGCAGAGTTCAGAATCTTGATAATTATTTGAATTTCCTCGGCATAGGTGTAGCATGTAAGTTTTTGGGGGTGGATGAGTATGAGAGGGGCTTAGGTAGAGGTTGAAGAAAAGATGGGAGAGGGATGCTCCCTGAGGAACCCCCTGAGAGACAGGGTGGGAGGGTGAGGAGAGGGGAGAGGGGAAGGAAGATGGTTATTTGCGAGTGGTTAGAGAGGAAGGAGGAGATCCATCTAAAGCAGATTCCCTCATGCATAGGGAGTCAAGTCTGTCTATGAGGGTGGCATGGTCGATTGTGTCAAATGCTGACGAGGGGTTACACAGGATAAGGGTAGCACATCCTTTTGAGTCTGCTGCTCTTTCATTTCATCCCAGATGATGACAAGGGAATCTACGAGTTTGGCAGTGAAATGGTTGTTTGATATTGGGCAGTGGTTAGATGGGAGGAGAGGTCAAGGGGGGCCTTTATTAATAAAGCTTTGACATGAAAGGTCTTGCAACTGCTGGAAAAATAGCTGATGTTAGAGTAACATTAATTATTGATCTAGCAAGGCTGCCTGCTCAAGCTGAGGAGAGGATGTTTTTTTTGGAACTGTAGGAACAACTAGTAGTGCAACAATTTAGCTAGGTAAGAATTTTAGTGGGACCGCAAACTGCTATAGAAAGTGTGGACCATTGCATTGTAGCCGGTGGGTGTCTTAGCTCTGATGTGAAACACTGGTGAGAATAATAAAACCAAAGAAAGGTTTGAGCATAGTATAGCTTGAATTGATTGATAGAATAACATAGTATATTAGGACAGTGTAGTATTGCAGGGACTAACCATTAAAGCGTTTAACATATCTAACATACTTAACTTACTAACTATAAACCAACTAATCTGATTGGTGATTAGAATTGAGTAGCCTAGACCATGGTGCAAACTGTTGGTGTAAACTCTAGGTGCAGACTGTGGATGATGGTTGGGAAAATAAAAAAGCACGCATTTCAATTCCATGCAAGATACATTTGCAGAATCATTCTGCCTGAATAGTCCATTGTGTGAACCTTCAGTGCAGGAAATTAGAATGCAAGTGTTTAAAATATTCATCTGGGGCCACTGAGCTCAACGCTGTATAAAGTTCACTGTAGAAAACCGTGAAGGCGTAGAACATTACTATGATGTGTGCTAAAGATGTGTGGCACTTTTGTAGAAACATTATTCATGACATCACCATTTATGAAGGAATGAGGGGCAAAGACGTAAAGAATCCATATTGGATATAGGAGCAAAGGGGAATGCAGAAAAGTGGTCTTAAAAGAGAGATGGGGAGAGATGGGGAGTTAACTTGCGGGCTGACCGAGAGAGAGAGTGGAGGAAGGAGGTTCAAGAGAGAAAAAAAATAACGTTCTGGGATTCAGAGCTTTTCTGGGGGGCTAAGTGTGTGCTGGAAAGCTGCAGTGTCAAGCTGAGCTGTGCAGTACTAGAAGGAGGGTGTTGGGTGATTCTTGGCTGAATCCTGACTACAGCTGAGGGGAGAGACGGCCTGTGCCCTTTTGTGCAGATGAAGTGACATTGATCACTTGGTAAGCATTAAGTCCCAAATAAAGATAGATTCTTATATGTTTTAGGTAACCTTACACTAATTAGCGAAAAATCAAAATAGGCATCAAAGAGCAAAATACCTTTCTTCTTAATTTACTAAAAAACGAATGTATTTTCCTATAAGGAGATAGCCACTTATAAACAGGGAGTTCACCACACTCCCAAAGCATAGTTATATCTCAAGGTTGATTATTTTTAAAAAATGTCTGCTTTGCCAAGCTAGCAAAAGGAGAGGTTTGTTTCACTGGGCGCGGAGGAGAGCTTTTTGCCTGGTGTGAAGGAAGCCAGGGATTGATACTGAAATAGCTGTTGATATACATCCATTGAATTGGCAGGTTGTGAACACAGTATGTTCTGCTAAGCTTGAATATGTTTTATTTTTTCTTTTCAATTTTTTACATGTATCCAATGAACGTGCATTGTGTTATTCTCTGTGTGTTTTTAATAGAGAATCACACAAGCTGCACGTGGTTGGTTATTCTGTGATCTATTCATTCTGGTGATGCACAGAATGTAGAGCTTTGGGGCATTTTGTACCGTCTGTGGTAAAATTAGTGTGCACTACCCTGCAGTCTGGTAATTGTATCCATAGAGGACCCAAATAAAAGGAGTATTACAGCAAGCTAATTCCCCATGTTTTATATGTATGCTTTATCAAACAAAGCATAGGCACGCTGTTGCATACTGTTGCAAGAGGTGAAGGTAATCAGAGGTATAAAATCCTACAGAGCGAAAGGGGGGTGGCTACTGGAGAGAAGTTCTGGATGTGAGATGGAGGAGAGGGAGTGGAAGAGGGGGTCTGTTGGGGGAAGGACAGGCAGCGTGGGAGTTGGAGAGGGTGAGTGGAAGGGTAATGTTGCTAATCTAGATATGATGTTGAGGTTTCTTTCGATGGCAATGTTATAAAGGTGGTCTGACAGGGCATTGCAGAGTTATTTGGTGTGAGGGGTGGATAAGGAAGAGCAGAGAAGGAGGGGCGTTGAATTCCATAATGATCTTGTGGCATTCTTTGCTGGGCCTGGGGGTAATGGGGATTCGGGAGCTATAGAAAGATCTTTTGGCTTTCCTTACTTTGACCCTGTAGGCCCTGATCTGCCTGTCTAAATTGGCTTTGTTAAGAGGGGACAGATCAATCCACCATTTTTAATTGAGGATTTTTAGGGAGGATGTGAAACATTTTGGAGAATGACCTGCTCTATGGGAGGGTGAACTGAAAGGGGTGAGTGGGGAGAGGGCTTCAGAGAGCCACCTGTTGAAGCGTTTGATGGTTGGAATAGTGATTAATTTGATAGCTTAACTCCAGGGGTACAAAAAACATGTCTTCTCTTTTTCTTGCATGCTCTATCCCCTACTTCATTGAGCCTTATCAAAGTTTCAAAACAGGCTGTCTATTTCTGAAACTAATACATTGGCACCCACTAATGGTGACAAACTCTATGAGGAACCTTTTGGGTTGGGAACAGATGTTAACTTGCCAAAGGCTTTCAATTTAGCTGTTTTAGGTAACACACCACTCTATAAAACTAACTTCAGACTTGTGACCGAAAAATATGTAACAATACAAATATAAGAAGCATTTCTCATTACCAACAGAACATTGCTGAAATCCTTTTAACTGGTGACAGGACCTTGACCAAATATGTGTGATCCCAGAAATCGATGAGTCCGTGATGTCGAGTGATGAGATAGTCAGCACCAGCGTTACTGCACACTAGTTAACATGATTTTCAATAAAAAACAGCAAGATATAAACTGAGTCACAACACTATTGTTTTGTTGATTATAGATATGTGACACTCCGAAACCAATATGCCAACGTAGAAATTAGAGACAACGTGCTCAGGTACATATTTAATTTATCAGAATCAAAGTCTACTGCCACACGAGGCTTATAACTATCACTCAGTAATTATGTGTTTTATCTTGTTCCCCTTTTCTCCTGGTCATGCATCTACATGATTTATAAACACATGGTATGTTTTTTCACTTACAAATGTTTTTTTTGACTGATTTTTGTGTTTTTGGCATGGAACCTGCAATTCTGTTTATACTCATTGGTGTTGTTCTATTGTTATGGACTTTATACATTGCCCCAAAGCCCTGATGACAGACCTAGTCTGAAAATGCATTGGCATAATAACACTGTGGCACTGAACAGTTGGGCAACCTTCATGCCTCTGAATTAAACATTTTTGAAGATTGGCTACACCAACTTATTTCTCATCTATTTGATTTGAACCGTGATCTTGAACATTGAATGTATTACCCTACTGCAACTCCAAATGAGAATGTAAAGTGAACGCGTGTAGGTCTAGATTCACTTCTAGTTCTCTTTCAATTCAGTAACAGTACCCTTGTGCCAAGGCCTCAAGGCGCGCTTAAATACTAACCACTCTACATACAACTAACTTTGATTAATTAAGCAGTGCCCAGCCTTAATCTCCTGCTTTTCTGAATCTCTTATTCAATAGCAGAATTCCCAGCTAATTAATGGATGTAGTGTTAAATTCACTCTGCAATATAGTGCTCAACTCACTCCCAAGTGATAAACTGCCTTGCTCACTATTGAAGATTTTGATGTCTCGCTTACTGTTTGAAAAGTCCAACATCTGGCATGGTGGTTAGTCATCCAAGGCTTCCATGTGTCTCATGTGTCCAAAACCTTGGAGTTTAATACGATCTGCCAGTTTCTCTATTATAGGATTTCAGCTTCTTTAGTGTGATGAAGTCCCCTGCCTGGTTCTGGGAACAGGCAAGTTGGTGTAGAGGAAGAGCCAAAAGCCTCTACCAGAAAATCTGCGCCTAGGTTGTCTATTTGTTGAGAACCAGATATTGCGATGCATGCAGTACCATTGAGGATGCCTGTACCGCAAAGAATTTTTGAAACAAGGTATCAATTGAGGAAACCTTATATGCATTCGCGAAGAAATGAGGGTCTTCTGGACAGAGTCCCAGAATAAGTGTGTAAATGAACGAGAAGGAAGACTGGTAACATCATGTGAAGCAGAACTGACGCACCCTGAAAAGATGCACAAGACGAAAGAACATAGATATCCTATAAGATCTGACGAGGAGGTGTCAAGGATAAGTAACATTTCAGGATCTAAATGAAGATCCTCATATGAAGAAGTATAGTCATTTTACACTTGTACAGATGGTGTAACGCAAGTAGACAAAATATTCCTGAGCCTGGCTATGCAGTGAATAGATTGCGTCGAGGCGCCAATGTATATAGATAGGAAGATATGGACCTGGATGTTCCACGATGCACTTTGACAAGACTTGAACCCTGTGAATGGAAAGGGCTTTAGTGTGGCGCAGTTGGAAAATAGCTAATGGCTAAGGAGAATTCCAGAAAGGCTGGCTGGCCCAGCACCAAGAGTCGAGGCCACTGTGAGCCTGGTTATCTGTCAAGTAGTTACATGAACGTGAGAAAGAAACAAACTTCTGTTTGAGGTGGGATAAAAAAAAGGCATCAAGAGTTCATTATTTAATAGTATTATATGCAGCGATGAGCTTGAAAACATGGTCTCCAGTCACATGGTCAGATGAGAATAGACTTTGGGTCGAGCTATACCGAAACCAAAAGATAAGACCATGCCAAACTCCCTTTTATTCTCAGGCACAGAGAGCTTCTGAAAGGCTAGGTCCTAAGCCTTAATTTAATGGCAGACTGCAAGAGTGATGATGGATGTTGGGCTAATTGGATGGGGAGGCATGACCAGGCCAACCATCCTAGCACCTGGGGTACAAGCGTGCCAATAAATTGTAGAGAGCCACATAACAGCGAGCCCTATACTTTGTGTAACCAATGAATCATTGTGTATTTTTTGACGATTAAGATGACTTGCACTAGAGGAGGGCTTAGTTGTTCACCTGATGATAGAGACCCAATCACAACCCCTGTTAGTATGGAATGTATACTTAGATGTTCCCTGTAAGCCTATCACATCCACAAGTAGGTGTTTGTATTTTGTGACAAATTTAGACTTAAAAAGTTGTGTTTTTTATGAAATGTATCGAGATCATGCTTTGTGACATCCGTTGCTGTCTGTTGTAACTCCGTGTTTTAGACAATTGCAAATAAAACAGCACTGAGTTTTGCCAACTTCAGGGGTCGGTTTGATTATTGATGTTTGAGTAAATTCTGCATCCCCATCCATCTCTAAGTGTTGCTACCTCGTACAAAAGGACCCAGGTCTATGGGTTCACATGGTAGCAGAGGTACAATGGTTTTGATCCATCGACCCAGTAGGATTTGAAGGGTCTTGTAATATCGGATGTCCTCTGCCATTTAGCTGGAGGACCGCAAGTCTTCCTGTGGATAGTGGCCAAAAATAAGTTCTTGCAAGACACAATGAGATAGGTGGGTTGGGTCACTCTTTCACTGAATTCCCCTCCCGATTTCTACAGGCAGCTCAGTGGACCGAAGGCTATGGTGGCTGGTTGAGGAGGAGATGATCCTGAGGGTCAGGAGATGAAAAGCGAATGGTGAGTAGATTGAGAAAGGTGGCAATAAACGATATATGCATATTAAGTGGGGAAAATTATGATGGGAAGAAAGTAACAGGGGTTTGGTGGGGTATTTAGTGAACGACCAGGAATGTCATATGGAGGTATAGCTATACCGAGGTTCGCTAAGGGAAATAACTTACACCCTGATCGGAGTCATTTTTAGGGGTAACAATAAGCAGCCAGGAGCGCACAGATGAGATGTATGTTGGGGCCGTCCAGTTTGTCTGTTTTTATATTGTATGTGTTGTATGTATTGAGGAAATTATGAATTGTCGAGTAGTGACAAATAATATATTGTGGTAAAAGGCTGAGAGTAGATTATTTATTTATTCATTTAGTTGGTAACGGTGCCGATTGAATAGGTAGACAGAAATAAAAGTGAGACATAGAGAATTGGAGCGGCAACAATTGGCGCACGCTTATATTGTATTATTTTTCTGAAAAGTATTTTCTGCGGAAAATAACAGTAAGTATTGACAGTCGATTGTGACTTGTCATAATGGAAGATGTTACTCTGTCATGCACCTGTGCAAACAGCTGCCAAACATGCACCTACGCTTAAGCAATATAGTCCAGAATGGGTTAAGGGCATGGCAGATCAAATGTTCATGCCATGGCCACAAGGGGGATCACTGTCAAAAGCAGATTTCCAACACGTGACCACACACTTGCACGCTGCATATACGGGAAATAAATTGAAAAAAAAGTTAGCTAGCCTAGAGCTTTCGAAAATGTAACAGGAGGAGCTGGAAGACCCACCTCCTGAAGACTGGATGTTTAACCAGTGTAAAGAGGAGGGTGTTAAGCCTTCTGCTCCCCTTGCCGCACCTGAAGTAAATGGCGATAGTACAAAATAAAGATGAAGGATTGTATCCATTGTATCCATTGTATTCATTGAGGGAGCTTAAAGCAGCAGCGGTCCACAGTAATCCGATGCATGAGACGCCTACGTATAGCAGTGACGACAGCCCAGGGAGAACTCCAGAAAGAGATGTGATCTCTAAAGTCCCACTGGACAAAAAGAAAAGTGAACTGCCAGTGTAACCCTAGATATAGAACAGGAAATTAAAAGATGGAAGGGAGAAAAAGATAAAGCTGACGAGATAGGGCTCATACTGAATGAATGGATGGGCGGTCAGATATTGCTCAAACTTGATGGGAAGAGCATCGAGAAAGTGGGACATGGGGAAGATCAAGACGGGCAAGATAAATAAGACAGGGAGCGAGAGAAACAATTGAAAGAAGACAAGTATAAAAGAAAGGGTAGACAAAGACGGGGAGACATGTATTATGATAGGTTATTTATAACACGCTTAATACCCAGAGGTTTCTAGGTGTGGACATGGGGATGGAACCTGTGTTGCTCCATGTTATTTTGCTTCCAGGCAGCATGTTGCCCCTACACTATCCTCCCAAGATAGGAAGAACAATTAAGAAAGTTAGAGAGAGCAGAAGAGCAAACAAAATATGAGAACAGGCAGAGTGCAATCAAAGAACGAGAACAGATAAGAAGAGGAAGAACAAAAATGAAGAGCTATAAGAATGCAAAGACGTAGAGATGAAGGGGTGCATAGGACAAATGAGAGAAGAGAAGCGAAAAGGCAGGAAGAAGAAATTGTTAGGGAGGAGGCAAAGAAACAAAGAGAATTTGACGAGGAAATGGAACGGAAGAGAAGACAGAGGGCACCCTTATTTTATTGATGGCATTGAGAAAGTTAATGGAACCCAGACCAGTAGTATTATGGGAAGAAATCTAGAGAAGAATTTTGAGATAGGAAGTATCAGAGACAGAATCAAGAAGGCTTAACAGGAGATGAGGGCACAAAGTTAAATGAGAAATTACAAGAAAGATGATTGATCTGAAATTGCCCAATCACGAGGCAAGGAGGGGAACTTGTTTAGTCTCGAGCATACAGCCTTGTCTTTGGACAGGCTGACTCTTAACAGAGATAAGAAGGATGGCAGGCATACTAGTTGGGGACAAGATATATCAGACAAAGACAGGGAAACCTTCCGTGGTGAAGAGGGTGCTGGTGTGTGCGGTCCAGAGGGGTGTTTTCAAACTGATAAAGACGTAAGGTGGATGAATTTGTATCTGCCTGAAGAAAGGATGCCAGAACCTATGGCATGGCCAGAGTGACCTACAAGGTGACCTCTTAGTGAGAGGGGGGAATCACCAACTTATGTAAGCAGATTGAGGTAATTGCCAGGTAGAATGTGATCAGGAACCATTGTCCCTGCTATGGATATGCAGACAATGGGAGCAGATTGCGATTTTGGGGTTTCACAATTTCCCTTGTTAGAAAAAGGAGGGGCCAGACCACAGTATGTCCCATGACCCTACATGGATAAGGACAATTGAAGATGTAAATGGACCAGTTTAACATTGGGGGCGGGGAAATGGATCTATGAATTAGAAGAAATGACAGGAGAAAACACGTTAGCTATACGGCACATTAAGGGTCTTCTAGCAGCTATCTGTGGGGAAAGGGCTGACAAAATATGTACGAGAGCAGGATACTCAAGTGTCACAGGACAGAACTAAGCGCATGATGGAGCACTGTTTAATACTTGTACAGTGGCAGTCTGGAAAGTGCTTAGAGTACAATATCCCAACACATCATATATGGGCGCAATTATGGCACGCAAGATGCAGGAAGGTGAGAGGAAGGTGAAGATCTGCTTGCCTACATTCAGAATTTTCAAGAACAGTAGTTTTCGGAAACTCGGGAGCCTTGGGGGAAATCGATACCTGGATTCTATCATATTTGGTGTCAGGAATTGTAAGACCAGGTACAGAGACAGCTCAAAAAGCTGGTGGCTATGGAAGCAAAGCCATGGCCAGATATACAGGTGACCATTGTACACCATTGTCGATTGTTGCAAGAAAAAAATTGAAAGAGGGAAGTTGCTATGAAGCTTGAGGAAGCCAAACCAGTACAGAAGAAGCTGTTGAAATAGATATAGAAGGGGCGATGTTGACAAGCGGAGAAGTGCTAGGATCACAACAGACAGCAGGTATGCCACAGGTGAATAACCAACAGCAGTTGGATCAAGGAGTAAACAGATTTATGTCAAAAGTCAGGGGAGGCTTCCGAGGTAGAGGAGGCTTTCAGAATAATCAGGGAAACTTTCAGAAAAACCAAGGTGGTTTTCAAAATATGCAAAATTATAATCAAGGCACGCAGAGAGGGCAAAATAGAAAACTCCCTCCTGTGTGTTGGACATGTGGAATGACACGACATATTGCGCGATCATGTGGGAGCCACGGGTATGTGCAAAATGGGCAATTCTCAAGAGAGGGGACATCTTATAGTGCAGCATATGGCCCGCAAAGTAGGGATGAGTTTGCCCAAGATCAAACAGTTAATCAAGTACAAGCACCACAATCACAACAGGCTTTGCAACCACAGCAAGCACCATTTAATCCACTGCATGGACCGTCACAGACCGCACCCATGCAAATACAGCATAGCGCAAATACAAGATAGCTACTGACTCCTAGAGTAGGGGGTGTCACCATTGAGGTTGGGAATCCTTTCACAGGCATGGGAATAAGTATGTACCCACAATAGGACAGCTCACAGTGTGACTTGATGTGTTCAGTACTATCAGTGACACCAAATCCTCCACGGGAACCAAGGGTTGATGTTACCACAGGAGTAAAATCCTTTTCTTTTGTAGTAGACACTACGGCAACTCGGTCATGTATACGAGAGGGAAAATGTTTGCTATGAGGAAATGCCATGAATGCTCAAGGGTTCTCTTGAGCTACAAGTAGAGTTCCTTTTACTCAGAAATTGCCAGTCTCTATAGGAGAGTGTGATATGTGTGTCCCATTGTTGTATTCAACGCAGACACCAGTTAACATACTGGGCCGAGATTTAATGGCTAAGCTAAATACGACAATTTCCTTCACTGATGAAGGCATAGTGTGTTCAATGCCAGGAATACATTATTTAAATGTGGGCAAATTCATCATGGCATTTACAGGGCACATAGCTCTCCGAGGAACGCCATTAGAGACATACGTTTTTCACTATGGGGTACGGATTTTGTTAACTTAACGTGATTACTGGTTTAGCAGGCAAGACCATTAGAATACCTGATGAATTTATGTTCAGGCCACAGATACCTATGGACGAAGAAGGGGGACAGGTTTTTCCCTGGGAATTACAGGCAGCTATAGTGTGAGGGGAATTGGCGATGCTCAAAGTGTTTGATGATGAAGGCAGGCCGTGGAGAACAGTGGTTGCTATTGGGAAAGGATATAGATTGACTGATGTCGTTGAGGAGGATATGTTTAAAGACAACAACAAAGTAGTGTTCGAAATGAGAATTACGTATTGGATCAGCACAGAAATATGAGAGGTTCCATAGAAAATTATGATAGTGCTGCAGCATCCTACATTTTCTGATGATGATATAGAGAAAGTACCTATTTCTTTGTGTACTACGGGCCCCTATGAGGTAGGCCTGTTAAAAGGGGTGCGAGAAGTTAAAATTAGTTTGAAGCCAAGAGCAATTTTACCTCGATCATATGAGTATCTGAAGTCTTGAGAGGCAGATAAGTGTATTTTAAACACTATATCGGCTATGATGGAACAAGGCATTTAATACCACAGTGTATCCTATCAAAAAATCAAAAGGTGGTTCATGGCATTTAATTCAGGACATGAGGCCGATTAACCAGATTGTAGATGCAGAGTTTCCTCTAGTTCCGAATCCTGTAATGATTTTGTGCAGTATTCCCCTGGAAGCACAAAGTTTCATGGTGATTGACTTGAGAAATGTGTTTTTCTCAATCCCCTTGCATAAAGATTCTCATAATCTTACGTCATTCACATTCCATAGACTAAGCTGAAAAGTACACATTTGCCCCAAGGGTCCTGTGAGTCTCGATCAATCTTTAATAGGATCGTGCAGATTGACCTGAGTAATATTGATTTGCCAAGTGTTGTGCTGCAATACGTAGATAATATTTTGGTCGATAGCACAAAAGAAGAAGAGTGCAGGAGAGACTCAATTCAGCTAATTATTATTTTAGCAGACAAAGGATATAAAGTGGGTGAAGAGAAGTTATAGTACTGTCAGGAAGAGGTGTTGTACATAGGGCCGTTAATCTCACATGAAGAAAAGAAAGTTACACCAGAAAGAGCTGAGGCGATTTTGAAAACATCAAAACCACAGACGATAAGGAAAATGCAACCGTTTTTAGGACTGTGTAAATATGTTCGAGCATGGGTTTTTGATTATAGTTCATACACAAGACCCTTGTTGCATGCCCCAAAGAAGGCACAGGTGAATAAGGAAAACATTGAAAGGACTGATGAAATGGAGGAGGTGTTTCATTAACTAAAAAAGGCAAATTAAACAGCTTCGTTTTTTGGGATTCCCAATTATTTCAAGGAGTTCTTTTTATTTTCGCAAACGAATGGTGCAGGCATGACAGCAGTACTTAGACAGGGAACTACATTAGGGTACAAACCCCTAGCATATTACAGTGGGATTTTGGGCCGAGTTATGAGGGGTTGCTTCCCTTGCGAACAATCGCTGTCAGCAGCCACATTCGCTATTGAGAAATCTGCTAGCATAGTGATGGGGTGTTCCATGACTTTATTTGTTGAGCATGCTGTGTTTGCTGATTTGGAGAAACTGAAAGTGTGCATCCCCCAAAAAGGCATTTACAACTGCCCAAGAAGAGTCAATGATGGACACACCCCAGAGTGACACATTCCCAGATGGGAATGAGACCAAAATCAAGTGCGGGTGAAGTCAAAAGGTAAAAGTTAACCCAAACCAATATAGGGCAAGCACAGAACTCTGCAAACTCCGAGAGCGCTCTGCCAAACATCAGCAAACATTCACATTTTATTACAAAACCATGTCACCTATGATGTGGGAGGCTAAGGGATACATGAATCGATGCGATTGGGTAATGGTGAAGGGCACCTATAGATGCAAAGGTGCAAAGCTTTGGGATTGGTGAGGCTCCTCGAGATGTCATGTTGATGCTCGCGGGTCAGCTGGGCTCATCGGGGTGGAGTGCTAGTCAGATGACGGCTGATTGATACATCATGACTATGCTAACATTTGCCCTTGTGGCCACACATACTTATTGAGTGGTAATTGTAAATCACTATGTTCAGTAAATCCTTCAAATTGTTATTCTAACATCACAAGAGAAAAAACACATAGCTTAGAAGTGAACATTGCAATGTCTTGAAGACAAATTACTATACGAGGGGTGAGCAATAGGTGAACAGCTGTCATGGGTGTAGGTGACTTGTGAGGGGGATCATTCCAGGGATACATTTATCTCTTTCTCTTCATTAGATCTAGCAGAGGGACATCTTTATAGTATGTTAGTATAAGAGTAAATATATGGCCACTATGGTCAGTCAGAGTTGGGGTGAACTGGACTGCTTTCCTAGTCAGAGGGCACATGATATACATCTGAGAGGTGGTGGAACGAGAGGTGCCTGGGGGCCCAGGAGGGCGAGTACCTAGTGCTGACTCCAGGGGGGAGACGGGTGGGGGCTGGCATACGACACTGCTAAAGAGGGGAGAAGAGGCTCTGTATTCTTGCTGGCCATGCCTTGTTTGGCTGGGCATTGGGCATAGGGACACACACATACACATGGCATATGAATGAGGTAGGAACAGGTTAGTTTGTGTGTAGTTACAATAACATGGTGTACAATGTGCCACTTATTACATGGATTAGATTACAAGATTAGATTTTCGACACACACACATATATATATATTTGATAAAACTGCTCTTTATACATTGTACCACATACCAGAAAAAAGCCATACATAAGGTGATGCTGATAGGTCATGTACAAAATTGTGCACGTTTTAGGAAATCATTGAGTATACACTAGTATTAAACATTGCCTTGTGCAGTCTATAGTAATCAATGTTATCTGATCAAGGGCATGGAGCTTAGACAGATGATTCATGGCTGCTCAGCAGGCAATCGGGGATGGGTGAAGGTCGCTTTATTTCATTATATACAATTAATCTTGCGGCATACAGCAACAGGAGTGAATTTGTTAGTCCCGTCAAAGGGATTAGCCAAAACCGGGTGGCACACATGCTTGGCAAACGTGTCTGGCACTTCAAACAGGGAACAGGCTTGGGGGTTATCCACAGCATGTGTCATAAATGTGCGGTCTGTGAGGGGACAGGACAAGTTTTATAGAGATAGCTTGTTTTTCTCAAACCCCAGCTTCGGCTTGGTCATCTGTAGGTCAATGATGGACTGCGGAAGGTGAAATATACAGTGTTTGTCATGTAACTTGTTCATGCCTAGTCTCTCGTGAGAACAGGCCTACAGCAGGGCCGCTGAGGGGAGGAGGACGAGGGAAGTGGCTTGCTTGCTGTGTGCTATCGGGAGGGGAGAGCTGCAACCCTGCAGACCGCTTGTGTCAGTGAGTCCTAAGTTTGTTATGTTCAAAACGGAGCCTGAGTTTGTCACAAAATGGAGTCGGGTGCCCCACTACTGGATGAGCATTACAGCCACATGTGTCGGCCCACAGCCATCCTGCATCCCTGGCCACAGGCGTATGGGTGGCTGCTGGACGATTCCTAGTCTGAATGCTGGTGGGAATGTAGGGGAGGGGGCCTTTGAAGACCTTTCCTTCCATACATTCCCCCCTTTCATTACTTAAGTAATGAATACTGGAGTTCACCCAACCTCCTTCATTCTTCCTCATCAGCCACTGCCTCGTCCCAGGCAGGTGTTCCCTTTCATGGCATCCAGGCCCTACATACTCCCCACGGCTCTCCCCAGCTCTGACATATTTGTCAGGAGTGCAAGTCATATATATACACCCCCCATCGCCCTCCATGTCCACCCACACCTCCTTATGCCACTCTAGTGTACAGGATTCTTTTATTGTTGTGTGATATAATCTGTCTACTATATATCCGTCATAGTACAGTGGTACCATTCTAGAGAGAGAGAGAGAGAGAGAGAGAGAGAGAGAGAGAGAGAGAGAGCATGTTTTTCTTTGTTCCATTAACACTGCTATATACATCATTCTACTTTTTCATTTAGTGCTTCTTCTTTCTGTCACGTTTGTACCTCTTAATTTAACCTTTCTTCTTTTAAGTTTGTGTTTCCTCCTATGCCAGTCCTGTTTCTGTGTCCTTTGTTACACTGTCATAAGCTTTTCATACATCTGTTAAATGTATCCGGTATCTCAGCCCCTTTACCTTTACAGCGGTGGGAGTGCAATACACCACTTCATGTGGGCCATGAAATCTTGGAGAATTCCACCGAAGTACAAAACTTCTCACATATACCATCTCCCCTGGCACTAGCTGACCTGTCGGGCTGTCTGCTGCTGGGGTTATTGTGCCATTTGCTGCTTCTTGTGTGAATGTGGGAGCTAGCTGCCTGGTAGTCATATGGGCCGCTTTGGTGAGCTTCTTTAAGTATTCATTGAATTCTTCCCCTAATACTGTTTCACTTCTCTGAGCATCCGAGTGTCTGTGGAGTGGGGAGTGTGCTGTATGCATGTGTCTTCCTGTCACAATCTCATGGGAGGACAAATGGTGGTCCTTGCTGGGTTGATTTCTCAGTTCAGACAAGGACAGGGGTAAGCAGTACACCCAATTCTTCTTTAGCGTATAGCACAATTTCGACAGTCTCCCCTTCAGGAGGACATTTATTTTCTCAACCATGCCGTTCGATTGAGGATGATAAATCGTACATAATTTGTGTGTTATTCCCAACATCGCTGTTACTTCTTTGAAAAGGTAATTTACAAAATGTTTCCCATTATCCGAGCGTATTACGTCGCAGATTCCCCAGTGGGGAAACACTTCCTGCACTAGGAACTTTGCAGCGCACTTTACATCTGGATGTACAAAGGGACCTGTTTCTACCCACCACGAGAATGGGTAAACCACCACTATCATGTAGCGGGAGCCATTGCACCTCTCGCCCATGTCGGTATAATCTATGTGCAAATATCTGAATGGGCCAATTGTTTTTGACAGTGTCCCTCGCAATGTTCTAAGCGTCATTCCTGAATTGACATATCTGACATGTTGTACATTCCATGGCCATTTTTGATATTTGCTCCTGCAGCCCTGGTGCAAACCAATTTTCCTGTGTCTCTGTGGCAATGTGTTGTTTGGCATTATGAGCTGGAAAGTGAAGCTGTTTCTAGTAGCTGATGGGGCATCACTACTTTACCTGTATTGTTTTGACACCAAAGGAGGTCAGTGGATGACAGATTGCACCCTCTTTTCTCCCAAAATTCCCGTTCTTCTGCAGTTGCTCCCTGTTGTAACTCTAATATTTGGGAAATGGGCATGGAATTATACCAATCAGGACAATCCTCTTATACATGTTTCTGCAGTATCCTGCTGTTTACTTATATAAATATGATGCTTCTTTTGCAGCAGCATCTGCTGCTGCATTTCCTAAAGAGATGGCATCATTGTTTTTGTATGGGCCTGGCATTTCACTATGGCCACAACTGTAGGCTCCTTTAGTGCTTCTATCAACTCTATTAATAATTCAGCGTGCTGTACTGGAGATCTGTCTGCTTTGTGGATCCTCTCCTTCCCCATCTAGCCAATCCCCCATGTACTGTTGTAGTCATGTATGCAGAGTCGGTGTATATTGTTACCGCTCATCCCTTTGCTGCATGCAGTGCTTCGATGAGCGCAACTAACTCTGCCGCCTGTGCTGAATAATGGGCAGGTAATCTTTGTTGTACAAGTACTTCGTACTCACCTTCCTCTAGTCGCACAACAGCCATTTCAACTTGTTTCTCTCCTGTCTCTGAATTTATTGATGCTGATCCATCTATAACGTATATCTCTCCTTCAGATAATTCATTTTCGCTAGCTGTGGGTGTGTCTCCAGCCTCTCCACTGTATATAGCACAATCATGTTTTACATATCTTCCATTGTGCATGTTTCTGTGATAAATGTTGCAGGGATAACTGTTTTACATCTCACTGTGCATTTTAGTGCTCGATAGGATGATCTCATAAGCTGTTGCTCTTTGTGTTGTCAGTGTTCTCTTTGATCTTTCTAATATTGTGAATAGTGAATGTTCCACAAACAGTGTCACAGAACATCCCATCACAATTGTTGCACTTTTCTCTATTGTGAACGATGCAGCTGCGAGAGACCGCTCGCAAGCGAAGTACCCTTGCATGACTGCGTCCAGTGTACCACTGTAGTACGCCAGATGCTCATGACCCAATGATGTTTTTTGGGTTACCACGGCTGTCATGAGAGTCCCATTACAATGTGAAAATAAGTAGAACTTTTGCTCATAGTCTGGGTTCACAAGTACTGGTGCTGTTGAGATTAATTCTTTTAATGTGCTGAAGGCCTCGTCATTTTTGCTGTCCAATGTCTTTCTGCATTTTCTCGTTGTGATTCTATGGGTCCCTGCAGTAATGGTTTTGTGTATCCTGCATATTCTGATATCCAGGCACAGCAGTAACTGCACATGCTGAGGAGCATTTCCTTCACTGTCTTAGGCTCATTCACAGCGCGTACTACAGCCGACCTGTCTGGTACGATTCTTTTACCATCCTTTGATATCAATTGACCCAGATACAACACTTGTTCCTGACAGTATTGTAATTTCTCCTTGTCCACCTTGTAACCTTTGTGGGCCAACAATGCCAAAAGTGTAATAGAGTCTTTCTTGCACTCATCTTCATCTTTCCCGCAAATCAGGAGATCATCCACATATTGAATGATCATGCTCTTTGTGACAATATTGCCTAGATCTTAATGTTAAATTCTGTTGAATATACTTGGGCTCTCACAGTATCCCTGAGGTTATCAGCAAGGCTAAAAATGTTTCCCTCCCAGGGTGAATGTTGTCAAATATTGGGACTCAGAGTCCAGTGGGACTGAGAAGAATGCGTTCTTCAAGTCTACCACTGTAAAACATTGTGCATCTTTTGGTATGCTACACAAAATTGATGCAGGATTTGGGGCCAAAGGAAATTCTTTTTGTATGATGTCATTAAGGGGGCGTAGTTCCTGGAGCATCCTCCACGCCCCGCCCTTTGCTTTCTTGATGGGATAGAAGCAAGCATTACATGGTGAATTTGAGGGCACTATTATTCCTTGCACAAACAGAGCATATGTTGTTTCTTTTATCCCTTCTTCTGCTTCTCGAGACAGGGGGCCTCATTACGAGTAGCGCAGTAAAAACGGGCTCATTACCGGCATGGTGTAACGAGCGGGTCCGTGCTCATATGACCCCGCTAATAGCAGGTGATTACGAGTGCGCAAGCACGCGCAAACCCCCATGCCGGTAATGGCCATACCGGCATGCCGCAAAAGGCCCTCCAACCCCCCGATAGCGCCATCACGGGACCGCCGATACCGGCACCACCTAGGAGCGTCCCCTAAATACCGACCCGGTAATACCAACATGCTAATACCAGGCTCGTAAAACTGGACCCAGAAATAACGTCATTGCGTCGGAACGGGAAATGGCCCAGTGGCCATCTTTAAAAGCACAATCCATTGACATCCTCCCTAACCACCAGTTGATACCTGTTGAGCTCTGTGGGAATACTTTGAGAATGTCCAAGGCTACCCGGAAGACCACCCCCCGGCTGCGGAAACAGCGTTTCTCCGACGCTGAATTGAATATGTTAGCGGACTCTCTTGCTGCACATGCAGACCTCATTAAATCCCATGACATGAAGCGTGAGGTCCAGCTTAAGAAGAAGGACATCTGGCAGGAGGTAGCCCGCAAGGTGTCGGCTGTGGGGACCACACCATGTACTGTCAGGGACTGCCGTAAGAGGTGGGACGATCTCCGCTTGAGGGTCCACAACATCATGGCAAGCAACATGAGGGCGGCTATGGCCACAGGCGGTGGTCCCCAGACCGCAAGCAGCTTCATCGATCCAGAGTCGATCGAGGGAGTCGGGGAGATGGGGATGGGTGCGGCATCATGCCCAGGAGGAGGTGAGTGACCCTGCACATCCCTTTAGGGGAAACCATGACATAGCAAAAGTGATGTGGAAGAGAGTCTAGGCAAGGCAATGCACGTCCCTACACCCACATTAACATATCCAAGTCCAGATTGCGGCACAAACCCTGCCACACAGAAATGCATGCTGAGTGCCAATCCCATAACCAACACACAGCCAACACACCTGGACCGTGCACATGTAACACATCACGCAAACCCCAAATCAATGGCATGCCACCTGCCATGCAGTGAATACCAAAATGCCCCCTGAGAACACCCAGTGTGACACACCTGTAAGACAGGAATGCATGAATGAATGAATATTGAACAGCACAATTGTATGCCTCTGGCATGTAACACCCTCATTGATGCCCTGCATCTCTTCTACCCCCCCCAGGCACCAATGAGGAAGATGCCAGGCACGAGAACACTGCGAGGGCGGGCACGTCCCACCAAAAGAAAAGGGCTACTATCACCACCACCTCCATGGCAGACAAGCAGGCCACACCCACAGGCAGTGTGCCTGAGCAAGCCGGAAAACACAGCCAACAACACCTGCTGCCAGTGTGCCGGACACACTTCAGACCCAGCAGCCCACACCCACACCAGTTGGAGGGGAGTCTCTACATGCGCCGGCCACCACTGAGGATGACTTGGATGACAATGTGGACAAGGAGGGAGTCACAAAAGTGACATGTCCACCCAGCCCAAGCCCCTGGTCCACCCCCCAGCCCCATATCGAGCCCTCACCCACCTACAGCAGTGCTGATCCCTGACTCCATGACTAAGACCTGAGCACCATCGAGGAGGACAGCACCCAGAATGCAGGCCCCATCAGTGCACCACCCACCACTCCAGCTCCCACCAACACTCTCGAAAGACGTGACGTCACGTCTGTCGAGGGTGGAGGCCCGAAAGGAGGCCATGTTGGACCTCCTGCGGCAGTACATTGCTTATGGAGAGGAGACCAGGCGGGGAATCGCCACTGCCATTGAGGGGACCACAGCGGCCATTGCAGCAAACACAGCCGCTGTGAATGTCTGGGGCAGTGACACAAGTACTCACTTCAATCCTGCTCGACATGCAGCGGCCACGCCTTGGAGCAGGCGTGGAACCTGCCTCTGACTCATCAACAGCCACCACACCTGCATCCTCAGTTCCCACAAGCCCTGTGCGCCAGACCCAAAAGAGTGCACGGCACTCCGAGATGCCGCACCCGGACAGCAAAATGTCCCAGAAGTAGTGTGGGCAGACAATGGGAGTGGGACACATGGTTGGGGGTGAAGGGGAGCATTTTATGGAGTATATTGTGGTGTTTTGGGGTTTATGGGGTGTGTTTGGGCGATCACTGAGGGTTTTTGGGGTTTGTTGGGTGGGTTTGGGAGTTCACTGGGGGTTTTTGGGGTTTGCTGGGTGGGTTTGGGAGTTCACTGGGGGTTGGGGGAGTGGTCACATTTTTGCTGTTTGAACTAATACACCTGTTGTGTGAAAAAACATTCAATGGCTGGCTGTTCATTTTGTGTGTATCCATTTAATTTGTGACAGTGTTCAGTGGCCAACTCCCAACAATCCCTGTGTGCATGTCCACATGGACCCAGTGAGTCACTTACACATGTCTATCATAGTCCCTGTAGTTCAGAGGTATTCGTGAATCAGTGTTTGGCATACTGCATGGCCATCCCATGCATCACGTACTGGCAGGGGGGCTACTTCACCTCCGTCTCCATCCTCATCATCCTCACCCGGTGCATGCATGTCTATGTCAGGTGGCAGTGGTACATTTCTCCGGACACACATGTTGTGCAGCATGACACAGGCCATGGTGATCTTTGTGACCTTCTCAGGCCTATTAAGAAGTGCCCCACCAGACCTGCTCAGGCAGCAGAAACGTGCCTTTAACAGGCCAAAGGTCTGCTCAATCACAACACGGATACGGGTGTGAACACGATTGTACTCCTATTCATGGCTGTTCTGCGGGTTCCTCACAGGGCTAAATAGCCACGGCCTCATGGGATATCCTCCGTCACCTGCAAGCAAATACACATTTGTGTGTGTCACTCTGAGCTGCCACCTTCAGGAGGCACAGTCATGGCTGCAGCTATTTGGTGTGGACATGCAAATGTCCCTGTACGTATGCAAGAATGTTCACTAGATGCATACTATACTGCTATGAGGTGTGGTAGTCTGGATGACGTTCAATAGATGATGAAGGGTGAAGTAATGCATGCTGAGACGGATGTACTGTGGTTGTACAACAATCTTTAGCCTCCCATTTATGCTCTATATTATACACTGTGCATGGCCACACTAGCCACATTGATACAGTTGCAATCCTGTTCAGTCATGCATTGCTTGACATACCCATGGTGGCGTGGTTGTGCCTCTTACTTGTAGTCATCGATATGCATAATTGGTAAAATGTGTGCCAGTGATGTGTCATTTTGGGTTTGGGAGATTCAGGTCAGGAGTGTCTAGCTCTGCATGCATTCTCCAATCACCATCAATTGCCACCCAGGTGTAGTATGCACCCCCCCTTTCCCACCCAGGTGGAGTATGCATCCCCCCTTTCCCACACAGGCGGAGTATGCATCCCCCCTTTCCCACCCAGGTGGAGAGTATGCATCCCTCCCTTTCCCACCCAGGTGGAGTATGCATCCCTACACATCAGTAGCCCAATGCACTGCCATTGCCCACTAAGGAAACTCACCAAGCAGCCAAGCACGTGGTCCAGCATGTCGCTCCATTTGATGGAGTAGCGTGGAGTTACACAGCACCATGGCATCATGTGTTTATCTGGGAAATCGGGTCCAGCATTGTGTGATGATCTTGCCGTAGTCACATGCCATTTGCACATGGATGGAATGGCATTGCTTGCAATTGCAGTACACCACCTCTATGGCATGGGGGACTACCAATTTCTCATGGGTGCAGTCCAGGGCACCAACACAATTGGGCATGCCTGCCAGTGCATGGAAAGCTATTTTGGTGTTGGCTATCTCCTGGGCAGTCCGCGGTAGGGATATGTGGGTGCTTGTGTGCTTCAGGAGGGCATCTAGCACTTGGTTCAGCATTCGTGAAAATAGTGGTTGCGAAATGCCATGCAGCTGCCCCACTGTGTGTTGATAGGTGCCTGTAGCCAGGAAATGGAGCGCAGACACCACCTTTAGTAGCGTGGGGATGGCAGTGCATATTTCTATGAGGCTGCCAATGTCGTTGTGTATCATGTCCACTATGGTGGTGATGGTGTCCCGGTCCAACCGGTACAGGGTGTGGATCTGCTCAAGGGTTAGGTTGAATGGACTGGGTCTGATGCGAGGGATTGGTGGCTGCCTACGAGGCACTGCTGGCTGCGCTCATGGTAATTGCTGGCCCTGTGTCGCCCTCCTTCTCCTTCTGCGTCTCCTCTGTGCTGCCTGTGGTTGCTGCTGTAGTTGCTGTAGTTGGTGTTGTTGCTGTAGTTGTATGTAAGCGACTTCAATTCAACACTACAGCTAAGTCAATGCCTAGTCTGGGATGCTGATGGAAGCCCTTATTGATGTATTTTTATGTCCAGTTCGTTTACTCTGGATGACAACACTTATATAACACCCCTCTCTTAGAATCCCCCTGACTCCACTGAGCCAAGAAGTAGGTTTGTTTTGCAAATGAAAAGGTTTATTTGAAAATTAAACAATACATATATATATATATATATATATATATATATCACACTTTTATAATAACTTCATATTTGATAGCACACTTGTGAAGATGATAGTGATCAACAATGGATAATGTTACAGTGGTACACTCTTTTTGATGGATTAGAAGTGATATAGAGAGGATAAAGTAGCTGAGAATGCTTTTATGGCTTCAAGGACAATGCAATGATGAATGAAAATGCAGTACACAATAAACAATCCCCCCCCTTTTTGCAAGGTAAAGAGATGGGAGGAAAGCACACAGTTCTCAGGAATGCAATAAAATATAATTCAGTTCTCCCCTAGCAAGCTTAGAGGAAAACAGGTAGGAGTCTTAAACACAGGCAATATACTTTGATGTGGTTTCAATTAAGTGAAAAATATGTGAAAAATGCTTTTAATTCCCTATAGGAGGTTCAGGGTAGTTGATAGCTACTTTATATTAGTTCAGGATCACTTTAGCAATGCTCTATGAATGATTGTCAGGTTGCAAACGAATTTCAGCAAAGGAAAGCAAGGACAAATATTTTTACACATGGCTGAAATTAAGCAAAATGTCAAATCGCGGCAAATTTAGTCGCGTGCGTCGAGCGCAATTACGATTGGAGTATGAGGAGTAGCAAGTCGGTTTAGAATGACAGATGACAGTTTTCAGGTTTAAAGATGACAGAATGACACGATTCTAGGAAGCAGTTCTAAATAGGTTAAAATAGTTTGGATTAGATTATTTTAAACTAAGAGATTGGGTTTTGCACAGTTCTGGCGGTACTCACACTATATTTTGGGCAGGAATGCGACTTCACCATGGATCGGGTCAGGATTGGACTGCGGTTCCCTCGCCACATACGGTCTCTGCCTGGTTCTGCTCACTGGATAATTCTACCTTCTGGGTCAGCTCTGCTAGCGGCACTGCACAGCGGTCTGGATCTCTGGTTCTGACAAAAGTTCTCGGCACTGCATGGCGGTCTGGTCTCTGGTTCTGACAAAAGTTCTTGGCAAAAATTCAAACAGCTCGCCCGGCTGTTGAATAGTTTGCAAATGATTTGGAGGCCTGCTGAAAAAGGATTCAGCTTGTGGATTCAGGCCTCTCTGCTACAAATTCTGGAGTTAATTTCTGGTCTCTGGAGATTGATGGTTTTGAAGTCTGGATCTCTGGATGTGAAGTCTGAAGTCAAAATGCTCCGCAGAAAGTGAATAAGAAAGTCCTATCTGGCTTCCAGTGGCTCTTTTTATGTGTTTAGAATGTGGGTGGGTCGGCTAATTCTGCATGCCCAACCCACTAAGGGTTCTGATAGGTTGAAGAGTTTTCTGTACTCTCACTGGAGAACAGAGTGGTGTGTCAGAGTGAGTCATGAGGTGTCATCTTTATGGCATACAGAAAGAACACTCCCCTTTGCACTTACCTTAGAAAACCATTTTCATAACTAAATACCTTTCCCAGATACACAAGTGGTTGACATTACATACACACATCATATATCACATAAGGTAATCTCTGTTCCAACTCTGATGTTTCTAAGAGCTTGGATTAAGAAATGGCAACTTATTTTCTTTTTAGTGGGTTTTGCAACATTGGTTTTTCATCAAAAATTACACAAATGTACACCCCCCGTCTACCCATATTCCAGTACTTTACTAGGGGTCTAGCATACACCCAGTGTCTGTAATATCAATAAATAGCGGGTTTGGTCCTAGAACATGGTACAGAGTTGAATCAAGTCTTGAATTGTGGGTACATTTCTTAGATTAAGGTTCTCCAAATTGCACATTTTTGTGAGCTTAATACAATGGGCCTCATTAGGACCCTGGCGGAGAGGGTGTTACGCCAGCGTAGTGCATGGCGTACCTCTCCGCCATACTACGAGTTCCCGTAGCGCCATGGAGGTTTTCTCCGCCTGGTTTTACCAGCCGGAGAAAACCATGGCGCTACGGGACCTCGTTGTTAATTACGCCACCGTATTTTACGGTGGCGTAATTAACTCCTTCCCCACTCCCATTATACCCTATGGGGCAAAAATGGGAATGGGGAAGGGCAGATTGGGGATTGGGGATTTACCGCTCCGCCGAGGTCGGAATGGGGCGGTAAATCCGCCAACCCCCATGGCGCTATCGGCGGCTTTCCGCCATGCTTCGCGGTGCATTTAGCACCGCGAAGTCCGCCTGGGTCCTAATGAGGCCCAATATGTTAAGCATTTAACTTAAACATATATTTGCTGCAATATGATTCCAGAAAAGTGTCTGAGTCCACCCCAGAAACTTGGGAGTACCACATGTCTCGCCTCTCACAGGTAGGGCTCTGTTTACAGTCCACACTGAAAATCAACATACCCCATTCAATTGCAAGAGTCTACTATGTCAGCTGAGGTCAGCAGGTCAGGGGGCCACTCTGGATTTGGTTAGCATGAACCTGTGATTTCCTGGGCTGTTGTGTGGGTCTCTGAGGTGAGAAGGTTTCCCAGCCTCTTGGCCTGTTAATGCAATCAGATTGTCTCTGGGAACAGCAGGTGGTTAAGAGTTTTAATTAATTAACCAGCGGGCCTTTGAAGTTTCCAGCTGTCTCAGGATGCTGATTAGCTTCTGAAGTAGCAGTTCTCCTGTCAGAGTTTAGACCGCTAGTGCCATTTTGTGGACAAAGCTGGTACTGCACCCATTTTTGGGAGCTGTCTTGAATTAATGCATTTCAATAGAGTGGTCTTTTGCTTGATAGTATAGGATCCTTGCTTAACATTGTTTTGATGGCATCCTTACAGTAGAGTGGTGATGTGGAACCCCCCACAAGAAGGTTGTATCTTTAGAGTGGTCTTGTGCCCATGATGTTAGCAACTTTTTGACATCAATAAAAACGGATTTTGAACAGAACCATCTTTCTTTGCACTGGTGGGTCAAAACCCTTGACATGTAGCAGTATAGGCATGTCCTGCAGCGCCATGATTGCAACAGCTAATGGTAGCATTTTGGTGTAGGAAGGGGTGTGGTGTTTGGGTGTACTCATTTTGTACTGGCCCAGCCTCCATTGACTCAACCTGTGGTGATTGTGTGCACCTGTGGCAGTTGGCTTGATTGCTGATTGCTGTTTGTGTGTGGTCCGTGATGCCTGTATGGCCGGCCTCATGCAGCCCCTGATTACCGTCTTCAGGATGCCGGAGTTTGCATGTCCACGTGGCTTGTGATGTCCTCATATTACCGGCATGCCGGTATTTGCTCCCCAAAGCTGCGGTTATTTAGGGTGCCACTAATAGCTGGTTGGCGGGTCATAATAGACCAGAGCGGTAAGTGATGCCGGTAATCTGGTGTCACCTCGCGCAACAATCCTACATCGTGTGGGCCTGTGGTCCACAATACTTGTGGCACCAGTTGCATGTCATCATAGAAAAAGGAAAGTAGCGCCCCTACCACTGCCACTAGCTGTACTGCCACCTGTCTTGTTTGTATCATGATATCGCAGGGGATCACAATCTCCACTATCTCCCCATCTCTTTCTGAGTCAGTAAAAAAGGTCCTCATTTGACATGTCTCGCAGTGCAATGTTAGCATTGATGCACAATAATGTTCGCCACTGACGCCCATGTATGTCCATATGGCCATTCCTATAACTGCTATTCTTTGCGCTGATACCTGAACTGCATGCAAATCTAAGGATATCACTGTTCCTGGCATTATTTCTGGGCGTGCTATAGGGCGGAAAAAAAATCTGCAGGCACTCTCCATTCTTGGTGCTTTAACTCAGAGACCACTCGTGCTAGTGTTTTTAGTCCCTGGATGAACATGTCTGAATCAACTGGTATGCCGTGTACCTCTGGTGCTGTGGCTCGTGTGTGTACTACCAACATCACTCGCAATGGGAAGATCCCCGGTGTTCAGCACACTATCCGTCTTTCCGTGAATGATATAGTCATATTAAGCTTGCTGAGGAGGTCCCTCCCCAGCAAGTTAATCAGTGATTCTTCATAGTACAGTAAAGTTGCTCGTACTGTCTTCCCACCCACTGTTACATCCAAATCCTCTGTGTAAGGAACTTCGACCACCGCCCCAGAGAACCCTTGCGTTTCCAATTTATGATTAGATAATGGAAATCTGCTTTCTTGTAGGCACGATTTTTCCGCTCCCGGGTCTACCATAATAATGAATTTTTATTCCCTATCTCCCCCCACCAACGGTTCCTCAGATGCATCGAGGGTCGTTGATAGTACTGGACATGCAAGTGCCTCTGTGTGCTGTCCTATGCTGGATGCCTTGTTGTTCCCCCATTATCAAAAACATTCCCTGACACTACTGGCACTCCGCAAGAGGGTGTAGGTGCACCATGTGCCGTGGTGACGAAAGGGTTACCTTGTACATGTGTCATGTGTTTGCAGTATTGTGAGTGCTGTTGACAGTGACAGTGCCCTGCGCTCATCCATGTATCTCGGATCCTGCTGTTCTTCTCTCCCTCCTCTGCCCATTGGCAGCCCATGTGGGCATGGGGGTGGCTGTACTGTTGTTCATTTTGGTAACTATTCATATGTCTACTTCTACACTCCCTTGAGAAATGTCCCCACCTTCCGCAATTCCAACAATTCCCTTGTCCTCCCCTTGGACCTGGACCTCTATACCCTCCATACCATCCCTATCCGTGTCTACCACCCCTTTGGTCTCTGTACCCACCTCTTCCTCCGCAGGCACTTCTTACTTGCCACTGTGGTCCTCCGTATGGTTCCTCACCACTCCACTATTCCTGTCAGTTTCCTGCCTGATTAGCTGCCATTCTACCTTGTATTACAGTTGACCCTTCCTCCTCCTCTCGTTCCCTTTCTGTGGGGAGTGCAGCTACAGCTGCTGTGGACTTCACTAGTTTTGTCTGAATTAATTTTGCATCGTCTGCCAGTCTTATCTGTGCTATCTCTTTCTCCCTTTCTTTAATCCTTTTTTAATGGTGTACTATGATGCTCTTTATCTCCGGCCAGCCTTTGGCTTCAATCCCAGCTATTTTATCGAGCGCTTTATGAACTTTCTTCGGGAACCCTTTCTTTATTATAAAACAGAACAGGGAGGTTGACTGATCCCAGGCCTTGCCCGTCTCCGCTCCCACATCTCCTGCACCCGTAAAATGACGGCCATTGCATCTTCCTCATCACCCATTGTGCATTGCATCACTGACTGTAAACCAGCCGTTTCTGGGAATGTGTCTCTTAATGCATCACATATTCTTGATCTTACTATATTAAAGGAAGCACTGTCATGGTGGTCACAATCTAATGTTATTCCTGGGAAGCCTGCTTTCACCCAAACTCGGTCAGCTTGTTCACCTACCGCAGACACCAGCAAGCTTTTAACATCACCTACTGCCAATAGGTCCCCTGCAGTGTTTTTCTCGAATGCATATATCCATTTACTGGCACCTCCTGACAGTGGGGCAGTAACTTTACCAAATTTGTCTTAACGATCTGTGCCCAGGGGATGTAATTTGGCCTCCCTCCTCCCCTATGTATCAGTGGCTGCTGCAACTTCCCTTTGGTCCCTTTCCCCGTCCTCACCTTCGTCCCTCGTTTCCCCAGTACTGCCATCCTCCCCACTTTTGCAATCTTCCATTCCATCCTTCTTCCATTACCCACCCCAGAGGTGTTTCGTCTAGTCTCATGGGTGCCCCTCCGGCTGCAATCCCTATTCTTCTCCCTTCTAGTTCCTCTTCTTCTATGTCACACCAGAGTTCTTCCACTCCTCCCGATGCCATGCCCTCTCCCATTGTTTCTCCCTCAGGTGTGTGTTACTCTAGCTCTATTATCCTTGTTGGCTCATCATTTATTCTGAATAATATCTCCCCCTTCTTCCACCCTTCTTCTATGGACCTGTCGGGTGTCTGTGCCCTCTGTGCTTGATCGATCCTGGAAGTACCTGATCCGCTTTGTTCACACATATCTCTTAGTCTGGACAGTTCACTTCGGGCCATTGATGACCTGGAGTCTAAATCTTCTGTAAATGTTTCAATATCTATTGCTGGGGTACTCACCTGTCCACTCACTCTTGGGCACTCATATGGTGGGGTGCTGTGGGTCATGGTGTAGTTTTGGAGGTGGGTTTTGACACATACACCGGGTCACTGTATCCCTCAGCTGGTACTGGTTTGTTTAAGAGGGGGGTAATCCGTGCAATCTCTAATGGCCCGTCCTTTTCTCCACCCTCCATCCCATTATTCTCTATTGCCAGGGGAGATGGATCCTGCTCCTTTTCTTTTTATTGGAGGCACCTCTTCAATAACCTCCATAGGTCTAATATCTCCCTTCTATTCTGCAATTGTTTTCCTTTATATTTTACAAACAGGCATGTGGCCACCATAGCCAGTACATTTTTATCAAATGATCCTCCCTGGGGCCATACCTGCGGTAGCCCTTCTCCTTTTAATTCTGTGATCACTGATCATGGTATTTGGTTATTCTCTCAGCATAAACTAGTAAGCTTTGACAAATATGGGTGAGTGGTGTTTCCACACCCATGTCAATTTTTTGCCCCACCTTGTACCTCTTGCTGATGTGTTTGTTGTATAGCCACAGTGCTAACTATACCAGTATTTTGCCATTGGGATACCACTTTTACACACTTTACACACCGATTCTGTGTCACACTTACAATGACCACTTACTCGTAAGACAACAATACAGTCATTTTAGCCATTACCAAAACACAGTGATCACAAAATGACATAAATAATCCAGTACATAACATTGACCAATAGACAGATCACATACCACATGTAACATATATCCTCCCTGCCTCTTCTCAATACTCTACCAATAAGGATCTCCCTTTTCCCAGCACCTTACACCCCTTACCTCGTATGTTTCCCAACAGAAAAAGGAAAAGAATAAAGCATTTCTAAATTGTACTCCGAGTCTTCCCCTTATGTGAGATTCACAGTGATTTCTTCTATTTCCCACTTATTCCCAGTACTAGTCAAGATAGCACTATGTGGCACCGTCGTCTACACCCTTGCAGAGCTAGGTTCCCATCTTCCCTTTTCACTTTGCAGTTTCCTTAACTCATCCTAATGGCCATATGCAGAGAAAGAAAAAGAATAAGGATAAGATACTATCTATTATACACCAAGGGTCCCCTTTCCAGTTTCTCCTTAACTCAGTCAGACCATGTATACTATGTTCCGCATCCAACCCCTTTTACTGTCACTCGCACTTGATACTCACGTGTCCGTCTTGATCCAAGACCCTCTGGACCCAGTTTGTTCAGGCGCTGCCCCACGCTCAATGGCCACCCCCGGCTCCAGCAAGCGGTACGGTGGGTTTTACAAAGCGTGACCCATACCCTTTTGCCCTACTGCGTGCGCACGTGTAAGTGTACCAGTTGCTGTAGGTGGGCAGCTCTCTTGAGGGGGCGTGCTGTGGGTCTCTGCTGTGGCCGGGGACATATTGTGCCAAAAGGAACGAAAGGACAAATCACATCCTAGGGGTCACCACTTGAAAGTGAGTGTCACCCAAATAGGCATTTAAATCTCCCCAAGAAGAGTCAATGATGGACACACCCCAGATGGGAATGAGACCAAAACCAAGTGCGGGTGAAGTCAAAAGGTAAAAGTTTATCCAAACCAATATAGGGCAAGCAGAGAACTCTGCAAACTTTGAAAGCGCTCTGCTAAACACCAGCAAACATTCACATTTTTTTACAAAACCACGTCACCTATGATGTGGGAGGCTAAGGGATGCATGAATCAATGAGATTGGGTAATGGCGAAGGGCGCCTATAGATGCATAGGTGCAAAGCTTCGGGATTGGTGAGGCTCCTTGAGGTGTCATGTTGATGCTTGCAGGTCAGCTGGGCTCATCAGGGTGGAGCGCTGATCAGATGACGGCTGATTGATAAATTTTGACTATGCTTACATTTGCCCTTGTGGCCACACATACTTATTGAGTGGTAATTGTAAATCACTATGTCAGGTAAATCCTTCAAATCATTATTCTAACATCACAAGAAAAATAACACATAGCTTAGAAGTGAACATTGCACTGTATTCTTGCTGGCCATGACTTGTTTGGTTGGGCAGGACACACACACACACACGGGGCATATGAATGAGGTAGGAACAGGTTAGTTTGTGTGTAGGTACAAAACCATGGTGTACAAATGTGCCACTTTTACATGGATTACAAGATTTGATTTTTGACAAATATATATATATATATATATATATATATATATATATATATATATATATATATATATATATTTAATAAAACTGCTCTTTATACATTGTACCACATACCATAAAAAGGCCATGCATAGGGTGATGCTGATAGGTCATGTACAAAATTGTACACGTTTTAAAAATTGTACACGTTTTAGAAAATCATTGAGTATACATTGGTATTAAACTTTGCCTCCTGCAGTCTACAGCAATCAATGTTTTCTGATTGAGGGCGTGGAGCTTAGACATACGATTCATGGCTGCTCTGCGTGCAGTCTGGGATGGGTGAGGGTCGCTTTATTTCATTATATACAGTTAATCTCACGGCATACAGCAACATGAGTAAATTTATAGTCCCTTCAAAGGGATTAGCTAAAACCGGGTGGCACACGGGCTTGGCATACATGTCTGGCACTTGAAACAGGGAACATGGTTGGGGGTTATCCACTGCATGTGTCATAAATGTGGGATTTGCGAGGGGACAGGACAAGTTTTTATAGAGATAGTTTGTTTTTCTCACCCCCAGCTTCGGCTCGGTCATCTGAAAATCTGCACTGCAGAGGCCGTAGCATGCCCAACCCATTCAGAAGCAAGTCAAAAAGAAGAAGTTCTTCACATGCAGACTCAATCGATGGCGAGGAAGAAGGACACAAGGATTGTCCAGTTGACAGATGAAAGTGTACATTTGGACTGTGGTTCCCCTGAGGCACTCTTTGTAACTGCTATAGGAAGGAGTGAGAAAGCTTCTGTTCTTGAGCCACAGGAGTGTTTTGACATTGGACTGTAGAGTGCTGAAGTACATGGAAAAATGCCCAATTCAGACTTTCTGTTTGATGACTGGAAAAGGGAGCATTTCCCTTACTCGTTTCTCACTGAGTTTCTCTTTGAAGGTGCCCATGATTCTGTCCCATGTTGACGTACACAGACTGCTTCTTGCTGTCTTCATATTTATACTCAGAGCTAACCCTGCTCTTGTAGGGAGGAGCACTGATATATGTACTTTGGTCCAAGATCCTAAAATGGCCTCATAATTAGATGATTATTGGCAGCAATTATAGAGCAGAATATTGCCTGAGCAGCTTTACGGACGTACAGACGGTCCTATCTAATGATGATGCCCATAAACTACTTTTCATGATCTTTTACTATGTGCTTCAAGTACACCATTATGTTGTTTGGCGGAACACTAACACTTATGTGTTTATGGGAGATCCTATAAATCGACCTGCAATCAGCCGATTACTTGTGGAGATCATAGAGCAAATTCGACAGCTACCGGAATACCTAATGAGATTGCCTGAATAAAACAAGTGTTTCCTTCGTTAAAAGTAATTACAGGCAATCATGTGGTCTATTGAGAATATTGCAGTCCCAGATGTTCAGCAGTCAATGAGGTGTGGAGAGACATCGATGGTGTAGCCTAATGTGTTGGTGCATAATCTATACCTGTGCAGCATCCATTACGTTTTTCTGTTTCTATTGATCCACACTGTTTACTTTAATGGTTCCAGAAGGGAAGGAGTTCTGTTCATTCTTCCCACTCCAGTTACTTTTGCAGAACTAGCCACTGTAAAAGTGCTGAAGCCTTATGTGATTGTTCCTACTCCAGTAGCTCATGTGAAGGCACCAATCTGTCTGACAGGTGTCCCTATGATTCCCCCTGTAGGAAGGATGTATACTGATGTATTTCATGGGTTTCTTATATGAGCTCTTCTGGCAAGACAGAGACCTAAGAGAAGTGCAAAAGAGGATGATTACAAACTAAAGTACTATCTAGACAGTAAAGCACATTTGGGGAACTACAAGTCGTATCAACACATGAAAGAAGTGGGGAAAATAACTTCTAAGGAGGATTTCTATGTATGTGCACTCCTGTCTTTTGATATGGGAAAGTCTAAGATATTCATAGCTATTGAAATAGATGTCCAAACAGCTCAGTTGCATGGTCGAACGGCATCCATGGTATGGGTGACAGAATGGTCAGCCACAGATGAAGATGATTATGTCCAAGACTTAAAGACAAGAGAAAGAGCATAAATCAGAAATCATGTGATCAGACATGAACAACCTGGAACCTGGACGGGAGCTGGAATCAGATGGGAGATAAATAGAAAGCTCAACTGTCAAGGGAAGTCTGATGAAGAAGTTCAAAGCTGCAAAGAAAGAGGCCAGATGAGAATCTGGGGAACAGTACTTTCTCCAGATGGATGGAAAGAAGGCATCATCGTTTGCAGAGCTGTGGCAGTAACTGGTCATCACAAGCCAGTTATTGAACATGTGGAAAATGGATGCAAACCTCTCTGGCTGAAACTTTCAAAGCTTCTAAAGTGGGTTGAAGACAAAGGAGGTCCATTACAGATAGTGACTTTAGCTAGTGCAGAACTATGTTTCAGAAAGAATGGCACGAGAAAAGTCAGAGAGATTCAACAGTGTTAATAACAAATACTCATTGCTTTTACATTTTCATAGCATTTCATTATAGGGGGAACTATAAATATGAAGGAACATTACTATTGTCCGTATTCAGAATTAGACACAGTTTCTTAAGATGTCTCTTGACATCTGAGTCTAATTCTGAATACGGACAATAGTAATGTTCCTTCATATTTATAGTTCCCCCCATAATGAAATGCTATAAAAATGTAAAAGCAATGAGTATTTGTTACTAACCAATTCATGTCACATACTAACTACAGTCACTGACATTGTTGAACTGTGAGAATTGTATCTCCTTTTCTTATTGCTTTTTCCATTGATTTTGGTGTACAATATGCCTTGTGGAAAGCATTTAGGACCAATATCTTTGTTTTTACAATTTTTTGATGAATACATTTTGTTTTAACTTTGTGTAATAATGTGGCAGGTTTTTTCCTATGTAAGTTTGGGTGTGTAAAATAGCCATGACACTCTCTCATCCCTCTACCCAGCTATCAAGGTGGAGAAAGAGGTAATTGGGCTGTTGGTGTTTTTGCTGTACAACACCAAATACATCAATGATGCCAAAACCCATTTTGAGATCTTGCTAGACAATACTGGCACCCTCTCCACAACTGATATGCTATGATAGATTATTTATAACATGCTTAATACCCATAGGTTTCTAAGTGGAGACCAGGGTATTCAAACTGTTGCTCTGTGTCGTCTTGCATCCAAGGTCAGCACGTTGCCCCTGTGTTATCCTCCCGAGACAATCTGAGAGATCCTAAAACTCTCGCCGACCTAAACCTCCAGTGCACACTTTTGGTATGCTATTAAGAGTTAATAGAAGAATCCATGTAAAGAAATAAAACCACCACTTAGTACTTGACAATGGTAGAAAGTGTTTTCATACTGTTATACAGTTAATTTAGTGTTTTGATAATGTTATTGTTTTTCGGTGAGACATCAAAGGAATCATTGTACAAAGCTTGTTGAACCAGTGATGAAATCACTTTAATCGTGGATACAAGGGCCCTCATTATAAGGTTGGCAGTAACCCATTCGTGCTATCGGTAGGTTGCCACCAACCCATTTTTACCGATACCACTGCCTGATATCCCGGTCCCACAGGAATATTACAAGTGGCAGCACTAATGATAAATCCCCATTTCCAAGGAGTCCCAAAGGACTCTATAAAAATGGGGACACAGCAACACCGGCAGTGTTGCTAACAGTGCCATTGCTTCTGTGACAACCATGCAGGCAGGGGCCTGAAAACCTGGCAGGTCAGGCCTGCCCGGGGATCCATGGCCCCTACCGGCATCGTTGTAGTATTGCGGTCCAGAAAGGGCTTCGGTACGTTGCTACCAGCACCCTTATTTGCAAACCACCATACTCAGAATGAGGTAAATGTTGCTGATTTCCAGCTTCTTGAACATTGAGAGGTCAGCAAGGGAAGGCCAGTTTTAGAAGTGATGTTGCTTGGCAAGGATTTCTCACACCAGGAATACTTTTTTCCTGTGTTACCGCATGTTCAATGAAACAAGTATTGTGAATTTAAAAGCTTACTTTGTGTACACGCAGCTTCCAACACACTGGAAACAACAAAGAGCTCAGCAGACCACATGCAGCTGCAGGGAAAGTCTGAGGATTACAAGATGCTGGTGAGGTCAAATAATGAATTGGCCCAGCCCATGGAACCGAAAGCAAATAAGTGTGTACTCAGGAATAACAGGCAATCACAGTCTTCTACAAATCACAGGCTCGAGGTGTAGTCCATCACTAGTAGAGCCACTCAGGTAGGGAAGTGGGCACATCCAATAAATGCACTAAGCCCCAGATATTCATTATGAGTTAAAGGAGCAGCAAACTCACATTTGGAGAAGGTTGGTGACTGTAGAGCCGTGATTGAAGCAGAGAGAAGTGGAGGATAGCAGAGAGGTGCGAGCAGTGGAGATAAAGTCATGATTTTGAGAGCAGAAAATGTCACTGGGAAGGTGGTAACATCACAGAATGTTTGTCAACACAAGGACTTGGTAGTAATGAAGATGAGGTAACATCAAAGGGTGAGAGTAGATAGCAGGTGATGGTAGCAAAGGAGCAGGTGAAATAAACAAATAGCAAGAATTAACAGAAGGAAGGATTAAGAATTAAGGGAACATTTGAGGAAGCATTAATATCAGTTAAAGGGTGGTGTGAGGAGGGGACAATATGGGAGAAAAAGAGGAGAATTCAAGAGAAGATTTTAGGAACCAGAAGCAAGAGGGGGTATTGAGATGCAAGGAAAAAGTGGAAATGGCAATAGCAGAGCATGGGAGTGACATGGAGGGGGTAACATCAAGCAAAGATACTGAAACAGAAAATAACAGAAAAGAAGAAAGAACAAAATAAAGAAGAGGTGGGATAAAATGTTATAGTAATGGTGATTCAGAGCAAATTGGATGTATAAATGCAGAAGACAATGACAGGATCTAGGTGGAGAAATGAAACCACCACTTATTTAGCAATCGTGGCCAGATTCTGGTAGCCTAGGTTAGCACTGGCAGGACAAGACAGTGGGTGGAGGAAGAGCCATGGTCTATAAGGATGTTGTCAAGTTAGAGAGGTGGGGACTTGGAGTAAGCAGCAGCAGGCCCCAGGTGATGCTCTTTAGCTCTCTAGAAATCCAAGCACCTCCACGCAACAGAACATAGATTAGACGTGAGGTGGATGCTCTTTGAGGTAAAACTAGTCCAATCCCAATTTGAAGTGACCCATTATGACTTTTTATATTATCTTTATTTTGATGAGTGCCAAAAAAGCATACAAAAGCAATTAAACACATATTGTTAAGAACATCTTGCTTTTTATATACATTTGAAATGTATATCTATATGAACACAAGGTAATATTAAACTTTACAGAATAATTATTAAAGTGCATATATTTTATATCAAGTCAAAATTAAATTGGGTATTCATTAACAATTCCATCCTGTGAGCAAATGCTTTCCTTCAGAATACAGCACCAGCACTGCACACAAAGACAGAGTGATTTGTTTTGAGTAACATGTTGTCATCAATCCTGTGCCTAATGCTGGATAAATATAATAGTGCTTGATCGGCTTGATTCTCAAATTCGCATATAATGCACAAGAAAACAGTCGATGACGTTCGTCTGCATCCCACAATTTGCAATTAGGGCATTTCGATGACTGTTCGATGCCCGATTAGCTTGTGAATGTGGTAAGCAGCAATTTACCCAATTACAGATTTGTTAAGACATTTCTTGCAGAGGTGGTCAATATACTTCTCAGGTCTCATGGTGTCATGAAGTGCTTTAGTTGTAGATAATTTGATGCTAAATGCTGATGAGAGCAATACTAAATCCCAGAAGATTAATGTTGCTTCAGAGTTATTTCCAAATTCTGCAATGGTGATCCCAAAAAGAAAAGACTTACCTTTTTGTGTTTCGAATATATTGTTAAGCCCTACGCACTATTTTTGTAGTTCATATTTCATCATCATCATCATGTTTATTCAGATAAGTAACCCTGAAACATATATACAAATAAAAATGCAGCTTTCAAATAATATAGTAATAATAAATAATTTGTCTCATAATATGAAAACACATACAATACAATTACAATCAAATTAAAACAAATATGAATCTAAGCCAAAGCAGATCACATTTTACAATAGATTACCAATTACTGTGTTCCTAACATAAAAGCACTCCTTTAAAAACTTAGAAGAGCCCAGGTTGCATAAGGGAAGCCAGCCGAAAAGAGGTAAAATAGATCTGGCCAACATTGGGTAAAGTTAAGATCCCTAAGAACAGAAAGAATTGTAACATGTCTGATATGTTGGTTGGCAGAACAAAACATCACCAAATGCAAAATGTCTTCAATTGGGCCCCCACACAAGGGGCAACCCGAGATGTCAGGTGGTACCATGCCAACTGGCTGTATTTGCCTTCAACAGTAAGCAGTTAAATCTATCTCTTTTGACCAGCCCCCTGTCAGATTTGTTGTGACTGCAAACGAGATAAGGCTGTAAAATATCAGGTTGGCCGATAGCTGCTAGAAATCTGTTATCATTAATCTGGAGTTCTAAGGACTTGCGCTGATCTCTAGTACTGCCACTAGGCAAATTCTTCTACACTTCATATAGTGAAACAGATAAAGTGCAGGAAGGTAAAGTGCTAGTGCCTGTAATAAAATCAAATGTTTGTTGATCGAAAGTAACCAGGGAAGTGTATGCCAATCCGCCCTATCCACCAAGGCTCCGATAATAAAATTGGTTAAAACTGCCTTAATATTGCACCATATACGAAACCAGTGAAACATCAGAGGAAGATGCCACACATCTTCTAAATAGCCGGCCCGAGTTTGAACTGCAACATTTGGTGGTGAGCAAGGAGGAGCCAAAAGCCTTTAAAAAATAAGTGTAATCCAACATGTGCAGCTCTGTGGGATTTGTGTATCCCCACAGCAATGCACCGTAAAGTGTGGCAGCCCTGCTCTGGTCCTTGTATACCTTCCTAAACATGCCTAAAGGTTGGCCTTGACAATTGGACATGAAAGGTGCAAGGCCCCCAAGGGATTGGCTCATCTTGGTTTTCTGTTTCTAGAGGCGTGCAGAGCCTGTTACTGTGAAAGAATTCAAAAAAGAGGGTGGATGTTCCCAAGATGGGGAACTCCCGTCCCCTGCACAGTATCTATAATCTGTATGTACAGAAAAATAATTTGGCAATGTGATGTACTCTCCTAAGGCAATGTGTTGTAACACTGTTGTATAGAGTCACCAAATGAGCTTCATATATTTTAGGTGAATTTATATAGTTAGTCTTAATCTACTGTGAGTCAAATTGACTAACAAATTTCAATCAAAGCAAAATATGAAGAGTAACAATAACACGTTTTTCAGCTCAAGAACTTGACTTTAATCCATAACGTGATCACCCAACGCGTTTCGAGATTTCTCTCTTCATCAAAGGTACATAAATCGAGAATTTTCATAGTTTCTATTAAAACAAAGAAATATCTTAACCAATGTAACAACAGGATTTAATTCACTATCGAAATTGGAAAACCATCAATACATTTCCTAGACATGACAATCGAAATCACCAATCAAGGATTCAACACAAGAATGTATAGAAAACCCACAGATGTGAACAGCTCTCTGCACTTCCACGGTTTTCACCCCAAACATCTTAAGGACAACCTACCTTATAGTCAATTGATCAGACTTAAAAGGATAACCTCTGATACTGAAAAACTGCAGGATGAATATGCCTCCCTCAAAAACAATTTATGGACAGGGGCTTTCCAGAAGAGTTATTAGACAAAGCAATTTGAAGAACAGATATACAAAGCTGAGAAGAGCTTCTGACTCAAAAGACCAAACAAGTCAAAACAAATCTAATACACACCCTACGATGCTCCAGCCAGAGCTTTCAAATCAAGCGGATAATCCATAAAAAATGGGATTTAATCAAAACATATCCTCAATTGAACTCCCTTTTTCCAGAACCACCAATGCTAGCATTTAAAAGAAGCAGCAACTTCAGAGACCGACTTATCAAAGCGGAGAAACAAAAAAAACCCACTCAAACATTCTTGAGTAAACCTAAACAAGGAACCTTCCCATGTCTCAGCTGCCAACACTGCTCCAATGTGATCAAAGGGGATCATATTAGACATGCAAACACAGGCAAAAAAATTCCATTGAAGCATTATGCAACCTGTGACTCTAAAAATGTCATTTATGCGCTACGTTGCCCGTGTGGTAAATATCACGTAGGCAAAACAGCAAGGAAGGCCAAAGAAAGATGGATGGAACATAAATCAAATATCAGAACCAAAAACATCAAATCACCCGTCTACAGACATTTTAGAGACCACAATCACAATGTTGCACAAACTAGGGTAGTAGTATTAGAAGTTCTACATCCTCTACCCAGAGGTGGTGATATTGAAAAAAGACTATTCCAAAGAGAATTATATTGGATCCATCGCCTTGACTCATTAAATCCGCTAGGTATTAATGAGGACTATTATTTGGGGCCATTTTTGTAAACACCTAATTCTTAAAGCAAGTAACTACATCACTGCACTGTATTCTGAAAAATCTGAGATACTACACATTGGTGGAAAAATACGCAAATATAGACAGATTGTGAATCCTTGTATGGGACAGCACTTGAATTTCCTTGTGGAGAGAATTTCTTTGTGGAAAGATTCATAAATGTTACTTAATATAAACATCCTGTTGTGACCTTGGGCTATCCCTTCTCATCATGTTTTACCATGTACAGAATAAGAACATCTCTTTGTCTCTTTGCCAGATGTATACAACAATATCTGTATAACTCGTATGTCAATACCTATTGGAGATATAATTACTCCTCACAGATTGTGAATCCTTAAATGGAACAGCACTTTGGATCATTCTATGCATAATCCTATTTTATAACATCTCCTTGAGAATGTTGGCATAACTTCTAAGTCATTTTCTCACTTAGAAATATTACTGAAATACTATTCTCTACCAATACCTATGCCTCTTTTGACCTTAGGCATATTATTAAATTATGCACTCCACTTTTCCTACTCTAATCCCCTTACCTTTTCTTTGATTAACCATGCAATTTTCATTGTGCGCATGCGCCGCAATTCACCGTAGACACTGAATATATCTTAGGTATATGGTGGTTTGTTGCATTATCTAAAAACACATCTGGCCCGATTTTATGGGTCATATATCAAACATCTTAGGCTTCTTTACTTTGTGCCGGCAAATTTGTTCGGCTTTCGTTTATTTCTTATAGAAAAATGTTGCACTACGCGTGCGCATTTCCTCGTGAGAACTACTTGTCATGGGCACGCATTGGCGTGCCTATGTCACTCTTATGACGTTATAAATAGTAAACAAACACCATAGACAATCAAGTTCCAGCGCGATGGCGTCTGCTACTGCGATTTTTTCACACATCGCTTGAAAACGCTTTTCAAGTAAGTTTCTATGGGCACACGCTCATTTAGCCACGTATCTAACTTAGAGCACTTTTTTACAACAACACTCTGCTCGATTTTTTTTACAGTTACGAGGCGTTCTCCCTGTGACATTACAACTAACGTTGGTCTGTCTGCAACCAATCTACTCCTACCTCCTGATTGGCGCTTCTACGTATTCTTACAAGGTTAGCTTATATTTTCTTTAGAAAAGAACATATATCCATTTCATTGGATATATACATATGCTTATTAAAAGCAACCATAAGCTTCCCTCTAATTCCCTATCCTTGTAATAGGCAACCACGTGTTAAGCATTTGTATGCATTCTTGTATTTTCTTCAGAAAAGTACTAACACCTTGTTAGCCTCTACTTATTGTATATACATTTATACTACTCATAAAGCACCATACGCTATCTTTTAATCTATGATCCTTGTTATAGGCAACCATGTGCAATTGTTGAACCCGTGTTCCTTAACCAAACCCCCTGGATGTCAACATCCTTCCTGAGACAAGATCTCCAGAGGAACTTTTTTATACTACACACAAGGTTAGCAAGCCTAATTTCGTTCATTTGCAATTCTTAGATTGCAGGATTATTTGAAAAATGCAGGCAATGGTATTTGTAAAACTGCAAACCACAACTATTATGCCATATTAATACTTTGTGATTCCATGGAAATATTGTTATGACATTGTATGAAGATGAGTTCACAAAAATAAGGATATTTGCCATAGCTGTTCACATCTGTGGGTTTTCTATAAATTCTTGTGTTGAATCCTTGATTGGTGATTTCGATTGTCATGTCTAGGAAATGTATTGATGGTTTTCCAATTTCGATAGTGAATTGAATCCTGTTGTTACATTGGTTAAGATATTTCTTTGTTTTAATAGAAACTATGAAAATTCTCGATTTATGTACCTTTGATGAAGAGAGAAATCTCGAAACGCGTTGGGTGATCACATTATGGATTAAAGTCAAGTTCTTGAGCTAAAAACTTGTTATTGTTACTCATTTATATTTTGCTTTGATTGAAATGTGTTAGTCAATTTGACTCACAGTAGATTAAGACTATATAAATGTACCTAAAAGATATGAAGCTCCTTTGGTGACTCTATACAACAGTGTTACAACACATTGCCTTAGGAGAGTACATCACATTGCCAAATTATTTTTCTGCACATACAGATTATAGATAGTGTGCAGGGGACGGCAGTTCCCCATCTTGGGAACATCCACCCTCTTTTTTGTTCTAATACCAACCCAGATGCCAAGGTTGAGATTATCTCCCCTGCACCTCAAATCTTCTCAATCAAATAACCAAAGACACCTAGATTTCCTAAAAAATCTTGATATAACAACTATTTCGAATTGAGGTGTGCATAGTGTTGAACACTTGGTACTGTGAAAGAATTCCACAGTCCCAATACAGTAATGGTTTTATCATAATATTGAATGTAACACCTGTAGTACATAATTCCAAATCTGTTGGGGCTAAAGGGTTTCTATATGGGAGTCCCATGAGGTGTTTCAATATGTTATTCTCTCTAACTTGGAGGCTGCTATAGTTACAGTAACCTCAAGATTGTTGCTCCCTATTGTATTACTGTAATGGCATGTGCCTTATATACTTCCAAGGCTTGGGATAGGGTCTTGCATCCAAACTATACAGAAACATTAACAACTGTCCCTTAAATTCCTGCTAAGGCAATATCACTCATCTATGTCTGTGGTGACCATCTTAATCTGTTCTGCAGAAGTAGGCCAAAAGAGGCAAATGTCTCAATGCTTTACAGTGTTACATTACATTGTTTAGAGTACAATTAGGGGGAGTAATTAGTACTGGGCGGGCCGTATGACAAACCATGGTTTTAGTTTTAGAAAAGTTTGTAGACTAGTCTTTTTTCTTACATTTGGCTACAAAAGGATTCAATTGTCGTTGCAAGCCAGATGGAGTCTATGAAATGGAGACAGCATCGCATCAAATAGCAGTAGCCCAATTTGGCTTCTAGCAAGGACAATTCCATATCTGATTGATTTATACCCACTTGCATATCATTTAGTCATAAATGAAAAAAACAAGGGCATCCTTGCTGATAGAAATGAATCAATGCACTAGCCTCTTGTTCCCTATAGAATCAGCCCATAGTTGTTTCGATATAGGGAATTTATTGCTCTTACCAAATTAGGTGGAGTCTGAAAAATTATTAGACTGTGCCATAACAGTTTGTGCAGGACAGTATGAAAAGATTTTTGAAGGTCAAGAAAGTAAAATAAATTGTTTGGCTTTCTATTTATTGTAACATCTTTTTGTAGGATCAAGAGTAATCTGAATGATTGGCCGATATTTGAAACTTATTTTTATGAATCCAAACCACCCTCCTTTAGATTTTTCATTGTTTTTATAGAAGATGACATGTTTCATATGAAAGGCCAAACAAAAATTACCAGCTCATAATAAAATTAAAGAGGTCACATGTTTAAGGGATCATTGGCATACCCTTCTAGCAAGGGTACTAAGTTTGAATACAATGAAGATAAAAATATGTGTTTTATTAATCAAGGTTTATCTAATAGCCCTTGACTACCTCAAAACCTAGAGATTAGGAGCATGATAGTGCAAGAAGACATTGGGCCTCATTCCGACCCTGGCGTTAACCAAGGCGCTATTAGCGCCTTGGTTGACACCGTTATCTTTCCGACTCCGCCATGGTGAATGGCGGAATTACCGCCCCATTCCAAGGTTGGCGGGGTCGGTAATTCCCCGTTAACAAGGGCCCTTCCCCATTCCCATTTTTGCCCCATAGGGCTCAATGGAAATGGGGAAGGCGCTAATTACGGCACCGTAAACTATGGTGCCGTAATTAGCTCTTAGGTCCCTTTGCGGGTTGGTTTTTTAATGCCTGCAAAAAGCAGGCAATAAGTACCAACCCGCAAAGGGAACTTGGAATAGGGCGGTAAGGGTTTAACGGCACCGGTCTCATTAACAGTGACAGTTAACCCTTACCGCCCTACTCGGAATAACCCCCATTCTCTCGAATTTCATTTTTTAATATAACATATGCTATTAGGGGGTTATAATGTCTCTCAAATCGCTCGACAATTCTAAATAATTCCTGACTACCACATTGTTTGAGGACATCCCAATTTTTATTTGAGTTACCCATTCTTGTACAAAGAATCACCCAATATAATCTGTAAACTACGACACAGGGTTTGGCAGTACTTCTTGATCCCAAGTGGAAGCCTCTGACATCATGGTCCATAGCTTGCACATGCCTCATAACCTTCTCCAGCATACTAGGGTCCTGCTCTCTCCTTGTGATCCTCACTGTTGTAACTGATTCCTTACCTCTGCCTGGATGCCGGCCCTCATATCCCCAATTCCTGTGGTCTTTTCATTTGTGAACCCTAAATTGATTGGCCTGTACTCTGCCTGTGTTGAGCGTTCCATCTTGAATATCAATCCTTTCCCCGGCTGTTGTCGTTGCAAATACAAATCATCAAAGTGAATGGAAACCATTTGTGTTGATGGCAGAGATGCCTTTCACCTTCTATTCATAGCTCTGAATCAGTGGATTGTCATCTCTAGCTAAGATGTTGGCTTCCAGCAGTAAGTCTTCCAATTCTGGTTTTGCTTCTTTTGCAGTAAGGGCTGATGGGAATTCCCCCTATCCCAACAGGACACCATGGAGTAGCTTGATATGTGGCCTCTCTCAGCTGCTCAATTGGATGCTGTCAAGTCATTTCTTGTCATGTGTGTGAGTCCATCTGGGGCCTTAAGATCACTCCAGAACTGTCATAGGTTGCAAATAGTCTGAGTGTTTCAATATCTAAACTTAGTGTAGATGTATCCGTGGTGGCCTCCTAAAACAGAGGTAATCCTTCAGAGTGTGGTACCTTGGCCCTTGGCTTTAGTACTGTATTATGAATGTGATATGACGGCCGTGGGTTATAACTGTCTTCACATCCCTCTGTATATAAGGAAATATACAAGCAGGGACAATAAATCACCCAGGAGTCAGGGAGAATGTTCTTAGGCTCAAGAAGTTCATGGAGACAAGCAGTGGGTGTTTGCAGTGCCCACCATTTTCTGCCACCAGGTAGGTCATTGCTTTGGAATCAAGATTCTAGTATGCTAGCTTTCCTGGATTGCAGAGTCCTATCCCAATTTATGGGATGAAGGTCAGACATCTGACTTTATCAAACAATATCACATACAAAGTAAGTGGGAATTGTGAGATACACAAAGTGATCTCAAGGGGAAGAAATGATCAAGGCAATGAGTACAAACTATTACTCTGACTACTGAATCAAGCAAAGATCAAGGTAGACTGTATTCCATCTATTCCCACAGCAGCACATCTTTTCATGGCTCTTGACCCAGAAAATTAAGTTAAATATGTATTTATCTATTTGACATTTATATAGCGCCTTAATCCAAAACGCTGTAAATAGCAATAACTCATTTAACAGTACAATAGTGTGGAATTTGAGCACAATCAGCATGTGATCCACCCTGCTGGAGTAGATGGGAGTTCAGTGATTTACGAAACATAGAAAAGACAGAAAAAGAACATAGAGATAGAGGAAGAGCATTCCAGTGCAAGAGAGCAAGATGAGCAAATGTACGGGAAGGTGACTGTGCAGAGGAAGGAAGTGGGACTAAAAGACTAAATTGAGCCAAGAGAATGAGAGGGGGTATAGAATGAAACCAACAAGGAGAGCTAGGCAGGAGCAAGATCATAAAGTGATTTATATACAGGACAAAAAAAGTTGAATTTGAATTGACCTTGAAAGGAGAGCCAGCCAAGAGTAAGACGAGCAGAGGAAATGGAATCACGTGAAGTCAGACAGAAAAGTACACAAATAGCATTGAAGACAGATTTCAAAGGGGCAAGTCAGGCAAGTAGAAGACCAAAGAATATAGTCGAGCAGTAGAATAAACATGAACACATTAAGGAGGATATCAGTCCTTTGATAGCATCAAAGATCAAGAAGGATCAGACTTTTCGAATGTTAAATAGATGATAGCGACAAGCGCGTGAAGAGACAAAGATGTGGTGTTTAAAGGATAAGGTAGGATCAAGGTAAAGACCCAGATTAAGGGCAGCAGATGAGAAAGGGAGCTGGAGGCAGGGTATGATATAAAAAGAGGAGGTAAAAGTGAGTGGATGTCATTAAAAGGGAAGAAGAATACTTTGGTTTTAGCAGTGTTAAGTGTAAGATAGTGAGAAGACATCCCAAATGTAACAGCCAGTAAACAAGAGGAAAGTCGATTATGTACATCAGCTGAAAAAGAGGAGAAATACAGACAAAGCTGAGTATCATCAGCATAGAAATGATGTGATAGACAAAAGGAAGAAATAACTATAGCTAAGGGGGAAGTATAAATAGAAAAAAGAAAAGGATCAAGAACCGATCTTTGCAGGACATCATGTACAAGATGAAAGGAGTCTGAGGTTGCCCATTGGGACAGATAAGATCTAAACCAAGAACAGTGTCAGAAAAACCAAAAGATGAAAGATAAGCTAGTAAGAGTGAGTAATCAACAGTGTCAAATGCAACACAAAGATCTCATAAGATAACGAAAGAAGACTGCTTAGAGTAACGTTCTCTGAGTAAGGAATTTATGACTGACAGAATAGCTGTTTCATTTGAATGCATGGAATGGATACCTGATTGAAACCGAGGAAGAATTGAACTATAAGGCACGAAATTGGAGACTTGAGAATAGACAAGACGCTCAAGTAATTTAGAAAGATAGGGGAGAAGAGAAATAAGATGCAAGTTTGAGGCAAGAGAGGGGTCATCAGAAGGCTTTTTTTAAGATTGACTAATAGAAGCATGTTTAAAAGAAAAAGGGAAAGAAGATAGAAAAGAAATGTTGAAGATAGATGTAAAATAGGAAATGAGAGAGGGATAGACTTTAGATATAAAAACAGAAGGAATACGATCAGTTGGTGCAGCAGATGAGCTTGAGTCAACAAAAGAGAGATATCCTTGTTAGTAATAGGAGTAAAGTGAGAAATGGAAGTAGTAGAGGGAGAGATAGGAGGAAAATGTGCTGTTTGTGTAGAGGAAGAAGAATAATCATTTGCAAGGCGGAGAGAGTCCACCTTTGAATAGAACAATGAGGCTAATTCAGAAACTGATAGAATATAGTTAAGTGAGTGATCAAGAGTAGAAGGGGAAGAAGATGAGAAAGAGCTTGGAAGAGACATTCGAGGATGAGATGATTGTTCATGGAGAAGATCAGAGAAATAGGATCAATTACCGGAAAGAAGACAATTATCATATGAAAAGTATGAGTTATAGACACCCTCAGACTTAGAACTGAGGCAGCATCTTTCAAGGCGACACAGAGCACATCGTATGGACTGAAGATGGACAGAAAGCCAAGGCTGTGAGGGTTTGCGAGATGGATGGAAAATAGAAATAGGAAAGAGAGTATTGAGAGTTGAGGAAAGTGAAGAAAAAAGAGCAGAAGCTGCCTCATCAGCTCACAGGGCAGAGAAAGTGGAGTGAGAAGGTAAGGAAGAGATACATAAAGACACAAAAAGTGGGGTATTGATACTTCGCAGATTGCACAGACAAAATTAAAGAGAGGAAGGACAAGGAGCAGGCAAGACTGGAGATCTGGGGAAAATAGAATCATAAAGAAGATAGTGACCAGGGAGGTCAACAGGAAGTGATGAGATGTGAGAGGCGTATAGAGAGGGAGAAATACAAATAAGTTCAAGACAATACCCAGAGATATGTGAAGAAGGTGGTAAAAGTGGAGAAAGGAAATAAGAATCAAGAATAGCAAGACATGGAAGTCAAGAGTAAACAGAGGAAAAATGAAGATTAAACTCTCCTAAGAGTGTAAGAGTAGTAGTGGATAGAAAAATAGTAGAAAGGAGATTATTGATATGTTCACAGAATGAGCTAAATAAGTAAAAACGGAAATAGGGTAAGGCTTAGAAAAGGTAGTGAATGAAAATTCAAAAGACGAGACGCGAGGGAGAGGAGAGGAAAAATAAGCAATTACATAACGTACGATATAATATAGTGGGGCCTCCACCACGAGCCGAAGAACGCAGGGTGTGACAAAAAGAAGTCTCAGGGTGGGCGGAGAAGCACTAACAGTGGTATTCCAAGGAGGATTCCAGGTCTCAGTAATGCAAAGAAAGTGCAAATGTAGTCATAGAATTATGTAAAGCACTGGCGAGGTCTTGTTACACAGGGATTATGCGTTCCATAAGCCTAAATCAACAAGAAGATAATTAGCAGAACGAGGTGAGCAGATAAGATTTGAGTAATTTCGAGAGGTGGAAAATTGCAGGACATACGAACAGACAATTGGTGGCATAAAGTTTATGGTCAGTATGCAAAAGAAAGTTACCAGCATGGAGCCGAAGCAACCGTAAAATCCAGGTGAGTATGTTGGTCATGCTGGCAATACATATATTTAATTTCTTTAATTCTTGGTGTTTTATAACTAGTGTACATGATATTTCAGAGCAATTACAAATATCCCACTGTCTTTAATAGCCCAAGGAAACAAAATGCAAGGCGCCTATGCACTTGTAAAAGCCAAAATGTATTCTCTGCTCATTGCAATATTGTAACTGGATTAAGTTGGCAGGTAAAAAGACTGTTGTTTTTTTGGATGATTGCTGATTATATGCACCATTGTGAATTTGGCATTGACAACAAAACCACAGTCTGAAATTAATCTGGCACAGCTGGTATATATTACAATTTCAATTAACACAGAGGCAGGGGCCTTTCTGGTTTTTAATGAGAAATCTGGTGGTAAAGATACATCCTCCCCCATCTTACCCCATGCAGGGTTTCTAGCTAGTGCCCTGGGATTTTGAGCCATTCCTAAAAGAGTCCCTTGGTACTAATTGGAAAATGTCACAGCATGTTGCACAATTCAGCTTTGTGCGTGAAGCAGGAGGCAGGCTTTATGATACATTGTACAGTGTTGAGGGAACTGGACTGGGCCTGTGAAGAATCAATCTCCGGGATACCAGTGGTCCAGGGGTGAATGTTGATTTTTGGACCATCAATCAGACCTACACCTCTAATACGTGCTCTGAAACACTTGTGCATGAACGCTATAGAAATAAAATATCAAATATCAAAAATATGAAATACACCAGAAGGGATCCAAACAGATTGGAATAATAAGAAAATGATAAACCTCCTTGTCCAATTTTGGTAACATGGATGGAATGGCAGGCTTATCTCTAAAAGGCTGTGAATCGTTGGTTAGTTGCAACACAGAGAAAATACAATTAGTACCTAATGATAAAACAGACTGTCCAGTCAAGATGTATCACAAATATCTACTTCATTTATAATACAATGTGTAACGCTCACCTGGCTCCCACGGAGGCGCTGACCTGGTCTGGATTGCTGTGACCTCTTCAAGCGTGATGCGCAGGATTCGAATCACCGACTGAACTGGACCCCCAAATCTGGCTTGTCTGGCCCGTAGAAAAATCTTTCTGTAGGTGGAGAAAGGGGATTAACTGCGTGCAGAGTATTGTGATTGCTTCCCACCTCCCCTTTGCTCTTCTGTGACCACCTCCGAAATCCCCAATCAAGGCTCACCTTAATGTTTGAATGGATGAGCTCTCCATCCTGCTTCTGGTGCAGGGGCGCGTATTTGACTAGTTACTTCACTGGTTTTGGAAGGCGAAATGCCGTAAGTATGCAGTTTAAAAAGTTTCAGAGTAGAGTCTTCTCTTTGTTTGCTTTTCTTAACCTGCGATCTGTCCTTATTTTCAGGTGCAGAGCGGAAGTGATGCTTCGACGGATATTGCCGGAGATAAACTCAGGTGAGTTTGTGATAAAATGATCCCTTTAAATGTCTTTGAATCCCTCTAGTAATGTCTTTATTTTTTCCCCTTAGGGGCCGGGGTGCGGTACCAGGCCAAGAAGTGGCGCCGACCCGAAATGAGGAGTGGTTCCGTCAAATATGGCCAGGTAAGTCTTGTGACGGAAAATCAGGCTTTCCTCATTTGTTCATCCTGCTCACCTTTTGTCTCTTCTTCTCCCCTGCAGGTGCAGAGATGTGGTGGAATGCCCAGAAGGTCGCAGTGGATAGTGAAGAGCCCACGAGGCAGGTGAGTGATGCACGGCGCTGCAACAAGTAGCGCAATGTTTTTAAAGATTGTCTATCTTCAGGATCGCTGGCATGATGGTTCCGGACACAGGTAGGAAGTTAGATTAAGTTCTTGGTTTTCACCTTTTCTATTCCCTTCCTTCCTTTCAGGTATCCCAAGATCGAGGCGGGCGTGGCTGGAGGCAAGATGCAGGAGCAGGCACGGTGAGCATTCAGCTGCTAGATGCAGAGCAACGCGAAGCACGTGTGGCAGTCCGGGCGTGGTTTAAATAGCCTTGGAAGAAGTTCCAGGTAAGTATTCTTCCACGGTCCCCACCCAAGTAAAATAGTTCCTTTGATAAAATAGTCCCTCCTAAGCCTCATTTGGCTAGAGGCTTCATGCAGCATGGTCTGCGTCAGGTAAGTGCACCAAACACCCTCTTTTATGAGCCTGGCGCCTATGGCGCCAGGACTGATGTCCAACATGAGCCTGGCGCCAAAGGCGCCAGGACAAAGCCCAAAGAGCCCCTATTAGGGGCCGCTGGGCTTTTACCCGAGGGCATGATGCCTGCTCCCGGGGGTGCTGGGCCTGTCCTGGTGCTCCGGGGGTCGGCATCATGACACAATGACAGTTCTAGCAACACTACCAAAGGCAACCCACCCTGGAAAGGAATGCAGAAGACAGACAGTTTCAAAGAAAGAAAAGGGATGCAGATTGGATACTGACAGGAGGGTAATCGGTATGGTTAATAATCACAACAGTTTAAGGTTTCTTGGCTTCAGCACAAAGGGAACGATGGGTCTTAAAAAATATCTAGGGGACTTCTGGGAAGGATCGGGGGATAGAACCATAATATACCTTGTGATGTATATTGGCTTGGTGCTCGACAGGGTCAAGTCAGTTCCAGGGCACTTTGCAGGCTTCTGTGACGCAGTAGAAGATGGGAGTCAGCTGCGGGTATCAGTGGGCAAGATGGTTCGATGAGTGAAGCTGGATGAACGGCAACAGGCTGGCCTACAGTGTAATTTGCGGTCAGGAATCGTTGTCTCATTGCTGTTCAGCAGTTTTGAGGCACTGGTCAAGGCATCTTGGATGTCTTTAAGTGACTCTGGTTTAGCAATGGTCAGCCTTGCAGTCGGTTGCAGGTAGAGGAACTCAATTGGCTTGAAAATGTCCTTTAAGTTGGACATCAGTAGATGCTCATCGAGTCACTTCTCCCAGCTTCTTCAATTGGCTTGTGCCTTTTAAGGTGAATGGTCCACACATGTGGAGTGTGTTTCAGGCAGCTGCCCTGTCTTTGTTTGTAGGTTCTAAATACCTTCTGCCAATTCTTGCCCAAGAAGTTTGCTGCAGAGCCTAGCAGGGCACACTGTATGCTTGCTGGGCACTGGTTCCAGAGTGGATGGATGATCCTCTGAGTTCCGGATCTCCCTCCATTCCCTAGGTAATGTTCTGCGGAGCGATCTTGCTTCCCTTTTTGGAAATCCTGGCCTTCCTTCACTGACAGAAGATGTAAGGCAGACTGAGCCTTCAGCCAGAGTCCAAGAATGAGTTCTTCTTTTTGTTTCTTGTGAAGCTTTCAGATGATCTTCCAAAAGAAGGGATCCAGTCCATTTTTAAAGCCAAGTGAGCCACAGTGATTGGTGTAGGCTAAGCCTACCTTAGTGATCACATCTCTACCAACAATCTCCTGTATGTGTGAAGTCATAACAAGAATGCTTTGCAACAGGAAAGGTAAGGGGGTGAAAGGAGGAACAAGGTGTGCCCCAGAACTAAAATGGCAGAATCCTTATTTGAACAGAAAGAGCTCTGGCACACTCCCTTGTGCCACCCATCCTCCGGGCTGTTATTTTCAAAGAGTCCCTCTGGTTAATGGTCATCTCAAAGTGGTCCCTTTTAAAGCGGCATGTCTCCCACGAAGCTGCGGTGAGACCAGTCTCTCTGTCTCCGCCAAACCACATTCTTGTACCTTATGAACGGTGTCCGCCTAGCAGGGTGGCCTACTGTAAATAAGAGTTCCAGACATGACAGCTCACTGTCATTGATACTGAGGGCAGGAGCTGGCTTCAGGTTGACACAGTTGCATATGACCGTTTGTTGGGTTTCCTGTATCCTTTGTTAACCTCTGCAGCCAGGCCTCATGTGCGCCTGTTTGAAGAACCCTCTAATGGTATGTTAATCACTGCCACCATCTGCATGGCCTGACAAAAGAATAGAGCGTATCCATGGAGCCTTTGATAGTTAATCAGGTTGGCCAATGCAGTGCGAAGGTTGGTCCTCCCCCTTCCTGTAGATTACATAGTGCACTCCTGACAGGGCTGACTCTGCCTGTAGGCTTTGTCCACCCAGAATACATGGGTCTATGAGCTTCTTGTGGTGTGAGCATAGGAAAATGTGTGTGGATTAACCCCACACATTTTTCTAAGGTTGGTCTGCCATCATTCCATTTAATTAAACATTTCAAAAAACCCAAGTGAATTCCTCACATGCCCCCCAGTCTTAACACGTGAACCATCTAGGCAAAGGTACCCTCTTAGGCCATCTGCATTTGCATGCTGGGAGCCTGTCTTGTGCTGAAGGTCCATCTCTAATCCTTTTAGGGATACGGCACAACACAAAAGTTTGGGGTTTTTCCTTTTCATGGCCATTAACCATCTATGTGGCTGGTGGTCTCTTTGGATTGTAAAGTGCGATGTAGAGCTTCAGCTTCCTCACTGCCCACACCATGTTGTAAGCTTCTTTCTCAAAGATAGCCCAGTTCCTTTCCCTTTTTGTCAATCGACTGCTAATATAGGTGACAGGTGATCTCCTTGAGCGTTCATCTGGGCTAACACTGCTCCAATCCCAAAATCACAGGTGTCTGTCTGGATAATAAACCTCTGACCATAGTCTGGCACTTTCAGAACTGAAGGCCCTGCACAATCCACACTTCAAATCATGAAAGGAGGTTTAACAGGCCTGCATTCCCAGGCATGTTGTTTTTCGTATTTTTGGAGAGTTGGACATTCAGGGGCATGACACAGGTCCCATACCCCTTGATTAACGACTAATAGTCCTCAGTGAGACCTATAAAGATGCTCACCTCTCTCTGTGTGATGGGGACATCCCAATCCTTCGCAGCCTGTACTTTAGCTTACATATGTTGGTTCTTAACTCCACCAACCAGGTGTCCTAGGTAAGTCACTGTGCCCTGCGCTATTTGTGGCACGTCCTGGACTTGATAGTCAGACCTGCATTCTGCAGGACCTGAAGCTCTTGTTTCAGGTGGGATAATTGATCCTCCAAAGTGTGGTTGAACACAGCAATGTCACCTAAACCGGTGACCATGAAGTTTTCCAGTGCAGACAAAAACTGGTTAACCATACTCTGAAAAGCGGCTGAGCCATTCTTAAATCCAAAGGGCATCACAATTGTGTCAGGGGTCACCCTGAAAAACTCACCAAATTATTACAAAAGTAGTCAAAAAGGAGTGTATGTCGGTGCAAGAAGTAATGCAATTCTATTTAGAGCCCCAGTCGCAACTGGGACAACAAACTCAAAAGATTGCGAAACAGAACTGTATGAAGAGGTGCTGTCAAAGAAATGCCCCTAAATCTGGGTCTTTTTTTTAATACCAAGTAATTATTATTCTTGATCGTTCGACATGAACAAATCTCCTCACACAAAGCTGATTGGTGTTCACACTTTCAACCCTTATAGAGAAGCATACATTTTGTTAAATAATTGGGTCCACAAACCTTCCCACACCGCCCTGAACTACAACATGTGATGTCACAATCCAAACCCAATTCCAACAGCACAATGTTAATTCAATTAAACATTTTTGATGACCAGCATAACTTTAATCAACTGCCCTGGTCGTCTCATCCTGATTCACATGGAAAGCACTCACCACCATGTCACCACCAGAGCCTTGCACCACGGACGTACTGCTTCACCAATGTTGCATATCCGGGAAACTCTAACCGTTTTCCCAGGGAAAATATACTACAGGGCAATTTGAAACCTCTGTGTTTCTTTTCGACTCCATTAGAAAATCGTATTTTACAAATTATTTTGAATTATAAAACAGTCATGCATTCATTATTTGTTGGCGGAATCTGCAAGCTCTAATCTGTGACCTGTAATGACAATGGTAAACTTGTTTCGGCACTGGCCTGGGATCGCAGACTCTGCACTAAGTCACCTCGTCCTGGTGCTTAATTTGATTATACTTACCTGTGCCCTTGTATTTATGAATTTGTGTTATTGTGGGTTTTATTACAGAAGCCTCAGAATGGGCCCCCTCCCCTTTTACAGTGCTACTCTTGCAGCTGATAAGTGCGTTCCCTCATCTCGCGTTGAACCTCATCTCGCGTTGAACTTGAATCTTTATTACAACAGTGAACTGATAATGTCCTTCTGGGGTTGAAAATGCTGACCTCTCTCTCGCTCAATCGCCAAGCCGACCTGCCCGTACCCTGCCACGATGTCAAAGGTACTCATGCACTTGGCAGCGCTGAGCTTGTCAAAGAGATCATCTGCCCAAAGAATGGGTGAGCATCTTTTCTTCATGACAGAATAGAGCCCCCTGTAGTCCACACAAAAGCAGACTTCAGTCTTCCCACCACTGGTATTTTGAGGGACCATTACCACTGGGTTAGCCGAGAGGCTGGGGATATGACTCCTAGGGACAACATCATGGAAATGTCATCCTTGATGGTTTCCCGAACCTTATCAGGCATCCAGCAAATTCTGCTCTTCACCATTTTGCTGTCTCCAGTGTCCACACTGTGACTCCTTCCCACCACTGGTCTTCCCACCACTGGTATTTTGAGGGACCAGTACCACTGGGTTAGCCGAGAGGCTGGAGATATGACTCCTAGGGACAACATCATGGAAATTTCATCCTTGATGGTTTCCCGAACCTTATCAGGCATCCAGCAAATTCTGCTCTTCACCATTTTGCTGTCTCCAGTGTCCACATGATGGGTACACCAATCTACGTGACCTGGAATCAGTGAAAACAGACTTTAAAACTCTCTCAGTAAAGGGCGACAGCAGTTGTCAAAGTGGGTGGGAGCGTTAGGGAGCGGTTCTCCTCTACTTTTTTTAATTAAGTTTTACTGTTCCAAAACTTTCATTTTAAAATGAAACCGTTCTGGAATGGTTTAGTTTTAAAATAAAAGTGTAGGAAGAAGTTGAAACTTGCACTTTGGTGCACTGCAACAAACGTTCCATTAAACAGCAGGCACATTTGTTGAGAGGTGTGTATTGCATGTAGGAGGGTGTGTGGTGATGGGGTTTGAAGGGAGCAGGACAGGTCAGTAGGTAACATATTTCCACTATTTCTTTTCGCTTTTCGTACACTTTGACCACTGGGTGGCAGTCTGTCAGTTTCTGTTCTGGCAGGATCATTGCTAGGTTGACACCTTCAACTGACCCATTTGTGGCTTCTTTGGGCAGGATTCTGGGAGGGGATCGGTCTCCTCCTCAGTCACGCCATCTGTCACTAACGCCGTGACCAAGTCATCCTGGATATAATGGGGTTTTAGTTGGTTGACATGAAAGTCCCGGCCCATCTGTTTAGGTCCTTTCACGTCAATGAGATCATTTACCTCATTTGAAAAGGAGTGAGGAAGCCGCATTACAGAGAATGAACATGGGTCAAATACTTTGTTCAATGGAATTTCAACCACGTTTTAGCTCACTGCACCTACACAGATGAGAAATATCCATTTGATATCAGTCTTTGACCCACCCAAAAGGGCAGTCCAGCAGTGACATGCTAGGCATGAACAAGAGTTCCATCAGCAACCCCAAAAACATGTTTTTGCAGTGCTGGGCATATTCAGTGAGGTAAAGCTGATCTCTCTATGGAACAGTGAGCAAGGGGTCCACTACTTCTTCCAACACACAGTAAGGCCCAGTTCACTTGTCCTGAGGGCACTGAGTTTGACACTTTCATAATCCACAACCACTGGCCTGGAAAATAAATGGTCACTGTGGTCTTCTGGTCATGCCAGTTCTTCATCAACTCCTGACTGGCCTTTAGATTCTTTGTATACTCTTCCATGTAGTTTGTCATTCTAGACCGAAGGCCAAGTACACAGTCCACCACATCTCATGTGGGGGTTGAGGGTTTGCCCTCACATCCCTCTCTCACTAGACTGAAGGGACTACTTACACGGTGTATAAATAGAAGCTCAAATGGTCTAAACCCTACTCCATTCTGGGACCCTGCAGGTAAAACAGAAGTCATGGCAGTTGAATATCCAATTTTATTCTCGGGTGCTCTTCAAAGCCACCTATCATGCCTTTCAGGCTCTTGTTGAACAGCTCAACAAGCCTGTTTGTTTGTGGATGGAAGAATGTAGATAACCGGTAGGTGACTCCACACTCTTCCCACATAGCCTTCATATACGCTGATATGAAATGTGGTTCCCTGTCAGAAACAACTTCCTTGGGGAAACCAACATGGGGGAATATTCCAATCAGAGCCTTTGAAATTACTGGGCTTTGATGATCCTCTGCCTCAAGGTACCTAGCGGCGTGGACTACCACCACCAGGATGTATCATTTCCCTAAGCAGGTTTGGGCATCCAAAAAACCTACAATGTCCATGACTATTCTCTTGAAAGGCCACGCAACCATGCGTAGTGGAATTAAGGGGGCCTTTGTGGCACCGCCTGACTTGCCAGAAGCCTGACAAATCAGGCAGGACCGGACAAACTCTTTGATTTTTACGCCAAACTGGGGCCAGTAAAAGTGCACAGGCAACAGGTCTGATATCTTAGTCACTCCCAAGTGACCCTCTAAAGGAATTTGGTAAGCCAAATCCTTGACAAATGTTCTGTTTCATTGGGGAATCACCAACATCTTGGTGCCCTCAGAGTATGTTGGCTTTCTGTAAAGGAGCCCATCCTCCCAGCACACTTTGAACAGTCCATGGCTTTGCCCTTGGCCTACTCCTCCACCAGCTTCCGCAGGCCCGCCAGAATGGGACACTCTTCCTAGGTTTGAAGAAGTCAGTGTGATCAGAGCCCCCAGCTGATGCAAACTCATCCAGTTTGGGCAGGCCCTTCAGATCTGAACTCGCCTGGTCCTTTGCCTTGTCCTCCACCTCAGGTTCCTGTGCTGCGCTGGGGAACTCTGACGTCACTGACTCCCCTAGTACCAGAGTAGGGTCCTCAGTGGCTACTGGCCCCTCTCCCACAGGAGTAGGTGACTCAGCAGTCTATGGAACAGGACCAGTGGCTACTGGCCATGCCGGTCCCTCCAACAAGCCTTCTGGAAGCCACCATGACTATCTCAGCGTCAGAAAGATCATTACTCAACAGACATGGGACAGGACCAGTTGAATTCTACAATCACCAAGGGGCACTTAGTCTTTCTGTCAAACCCACTGACGCTACAATGAGGCCCATCAATATACTGTCCTTGTTGTACCTACTGCCATGTGACAGCAGTGATGCTTGCTGCAGTGTCGGTGACTGCAGTAGTTTTGTGTCCATTGATATACACATGTTCTAAGAACAGTTAAGTATTATTGGGAACTGGGATCTCAGCAGTATTATTGGGACCCGTTACCATTCCCACTCAGTGTATCCAATCCACATTCAGCCACTAGTCCTCCTTTAGGAGGCCCACACTAATGATGGCCTCCTCCATGTGTCCAACATTCACTATGGCTTGCTTGGGTAAGCCTTGGCAAGCAGCTTGCCCTTTCCTATGGCCCAGCTCCTTACACACAAAACAACCTTTGGGTTGTGAGAACGCAGGTGTCTCAGTTTTAGGAGTGCCTGTGCACTTCTTTTCGGTGTGTAGGACTGAACTAAGGTTTTGAGATTTCCCTTCATTCTTTTGGGGACCTGACTTAGAAGAGGAGTGGTTTGGACTGTTGTCCTTCCTGTCCTTGTTACTTTACTTGTCTGTGGATTTCTCATCTGGTTTGGGTGTGCTCGCCTGAGCCATTTTCTGGACTTGAGTACTCACAAACCTGTCAGCGGCCTATGCAAGCTCGCTAGGGTTTGTAATAGTCTTGTCCACAAGATGCTCATGTAGTCAACCTCACAATTCTTCAAGACATGCTCACACGCAATCATATTTTACATCCCTTTAAATCTGTCAACATTGTAGCCGGACACTCACCCACTCAGATATTTCCCCGACATGTGTGTGAATGCTTCAAATGTCTGCCCACCTTTCTTTCCAAGCTCTCTGAAGCTCTTGAGATACTTTTTGGGGATTTTACAGAACTTCCTGAGGAGGGCTGCCATCATGCTCTCGTAAACAGGCCTTTCCTCAGGAGTTAACTGAGGAATTGCCTCAGTCTGTGGTGTCACTAAGCGACTCATCAGGGCTGCACCGCACTGTAGCTTGTCCACCTCCTGTAGCTGAAATGAAATTTCGAGTGCTTTAAACCAGTCAGTAATATCTTTCCCCACTTCATATACCTGCACTAAGTCTTTGTGGATGTGGCGCCTGGACTAATCCCGGGCACCTGGCTTTGATCCACTACCACGGCTTTGCTAGAGTTGGATCTTTTTGCCTCCTTCTTCTCTTCAAGTGCCAGCTTGTGCAACTCTAGGGTGACCTTGTCCCTCTGTTTTTGTTCCTGCAACGCTATTCTCTTCTGCTCCAGCAGGAGCTTTGAAACCACCACATCCTTAACCGCCGGAACAATTACTGGGACACTTAGAGGTTGTGCCAGGTCCTGGGACCTGCAGGATGCCGCAATAGCCTCTGACCTCCCTGACAATCTGGAGTGTTGGGAAGCCACACCTGATCCCCTGAGGGATGGTTGGTGTGAAACACTACTCAGGTTGTCTTGCTCAAAATCTTCCACCACCCCTTCTGGAAGGCCTTCTTTATTCAGGTACACAAGGCCTAGCCCATCCTCTTGGGTCACTTCCCCAGTCACCTTGCTTCTGCCCAAGTTAGGAGTCTGACCAGCATCTCAGGTTTATTAATACTGGTGCTGTGGGGAAGTCCCTTTTCTTGACATAAGGCACAGGACATATTTGCTCATTCCTTTCACAGTCGCAATGTCAAGATTCATGATTATTAAAAAATAACTAGTAGTGTTCTAAAACTTAAATGCGACTGTACATTTACCATTGGGTGAGTAAGCTGTGTGCAAGATGCCAACTAGATCTGACCGTCTGCCACCAATGTGACAAATCAACATCTGGAGTAGCAGCGGCCGGGGGTGAATATCGGTTTCTAAACCATCAATCAACCCCACACCTCTAATACACCAGAAGGGGTCCAAACATATTGGAATATCAGGCACGATATAAACCTCCTTGTCCAATTTTGGTAATGTGGATGGAATGGTAGGCTTAGCTCCGAATGGTTGTGGATCATTTATTCCCAATGATAAAAGGGACTGTCCAGTCATGGTGGTATCAAAAATTGATGTATATGTTTTGGCCATTGCACAATTGTTCGCAGTGTACTTGATCGTGGGCAAAATCTCATCATTAAAAGCCCCCCACAGACCCTTCACCGTCCCCTACTAACCCTTTCTCCGTCTGTGCAAGTTGTGACCCTCCAGTGTCGGATCCGTCCCTCCTACACGGGTCGGATCCAACGTCCAGTTGTACCATACAGTCACATAGAAACACCCAATTTGGATACTACCTAAACAATATCTAATATATGTATATCACAGTAAACAGTTCTAGAAATACTATGAAAAACAACCCACCCGGTAAAGGAATGCAGAGTACAGCCAGTTTCAAAGAAGGCAAAGGGATGCACTCTGGATATTGACAGGCGGGTAGTCAGTATGGTTAATAACCACAGCAGTTTAAGGTTTCTTGGCTTCAGCATAAAGGCAGCAACAGGTCTTATAATGTCTCTAGGGGCCTTCTGGGAAGGACCAGGGGGACAGAACCCCAATGTATCTTGTGCTGTAGATGTTCTTGGTGCATGACAGAGTTGAGTCAGGTTCAGTGTGTTTTTCAGGCTTCTGTGACAGAGTTCAAGACGAAAGTCAGCTGCGGGTATCAGGTGGCAAGTTAGTTTGATGTGCAAAGCTGGATGAACAGCTGCAGGCTGGCCTACACACCGGTTCAGGGTCAAGAATCATCTCAGTGCTGTTTGGCAGTTTTGAAGCAGTGATCAAGGTGTCTCAGATGTCTTTAAGTGACTGCGGCTCGGAAATGGTCAGCGTTGCAGGTGGTTGCAGCTCAAGGAACTTGACTGTCTCAAAAATGGCCTTTAAGGCAGATGTCTTTAGATGCTCATTGAGGCACATCTCCCAGCTTCTTCAATGGGCGTGTGTCATCCTTTAAGTCAGATGGCCCACAGCTTTGGAGTGTGTTGCAGGCAGCTGCCTTGTCCCTGGTTGTAGGTTCAGAGACCTTCTGCCACTTCCTACCTAGGAAGCTTGCTTCAGAGCCTAGCAGGGCACACTGTGTGCTAACTGGGTGCCGGTTATGGTGTGGCTGGAGGGTCCTCTGAGTAATGGATCTCCTTTTGTTACCTGGGAGATGTTTATGGGCGGGACCTTGCTTCCCTCTTTGGAAATCCTGCCCTTGCTTGACTGGCGGAAGATGTAAAGCAGCCAGGGTCCAAGGATGAGTTTTTCTTTCTGCTTCTGGTTAAGCCTTCACATGATCTGTCAAAACAGGGGGTCCAGCCCTCTTTTAAATCCCAGTGGGCCACAGTGATTGGTGTTGGCTAAACATACCTTAGTGAAACATTTCTGGGGTCCCTATCAACAATCTCCTGTATGCGTGCGGTCATAACCAGAGTTCTTTGCAACAGGGAAGGTAAGAGGAACAAGGTGTGCCCCAGAACTAAAATGGTGGAATCCTTCTTTCAACAGAAAGAGTTGTGGCTCACTCCCTTCTGACACTTAGTCCCACCCATCTTCCTGTCTGTTGTTTTCAAAGAGTTTTCAAAGAGTCTCTCTGGTTAATGGTACTCTCCATGTTGTCCCTTTTAAAGTGGCAGGTCTCCCTTGAAATATGGTGAGACCAGACTGTCTGGTTCCTGCAAACCACATTCTTGTACTTTATGAATGTGGTCCACCTAGCGGGGTGGCCTTCTGTAAACAACAGTCCCAGTCATGACAGCTCACTGTCGTTGATACTGAGGGTGGGAGCTGGCTTCAGGTTGACACAGTTACATGTGAAAGGTTATTGGGTTTCCTGTCTCCTTTTTTAACCTCTGCAGCCAGGCCCCATGTGGGGCTAGTTGAAGTACCCTCTATTGGTATGTTAATCACTGCCACCAGTTGCAGGGCCTAACTAAAGAGCAGGTGGATCAATGGACCTTTTGTCAGTTAATTCTTCTGGCCGTGGCAGGGTGAAGGTTGATCCTCCTCCTTCCTAGAGATGATATAGTGCACTCCTGGCTGTCACATTCCAACAAAATATGAAAGGACGGACTGTCCCTGTAGGCTGTATTCACCCAGAGTACATGTGTTTGCCATGGTGTGAGCATAGGGAAATGTGTGTGGATTAGCCCTACACATTTTACTGAGGTTGGTCTACCATCATTCCATTTAATTATACATTTCAAGTAACATAGCCAAGCACACCTCCACCATGCGGATGACCACATTCCTCACAGGGCCATAGGAATTGTAGTGACAAATACAACAGTCATTTTGGGAAGCAAAGACTGGGATAAAAAGCAGTAGGCTTAATTCTACATGGAAGAAATGTTTTAATGAATCGGAAGAACAAGCTCAGTTATCCCTTCGACAGAAGGGAGACATATGTCAAAAGGCAACATGTAATAGGAGGTGGAGTGCCTAAATAACGATGAAACAATGAAGCTAATTGTAGTAGAGTTAACATAACGGTCAACAACGAATATGCATACGAGGAAGAGCACATTTTAGAAATGTGAAGTTTCTAGAAACTTGGGAGTGCAGCAATGAAACGACGCAAGATATCAATGGTGTATCATACAGCGTCTTTGGAAGCACAATATGTGATGTGAAAAGAGAGGGTGGCATGGTTCAAAGCATTTGAAAAGGTGAGGAGAAAAATAACAAACTGAACAGATGAGGGAAATCTACGTGATCATTTTTATGCAGATGGGGAGGGAAGTGAAAAAGAGGCCTGAATTGAATGGAATTAAACTTGAATCGTCATTGAAAGAAAATAGATCAATTGAGAAGGGACAGAAGTTATGCAGAGGGAAGTAACCTGATGCGTTGATGAACAGAAACCCAAATAACACAGCTTGTGTGTGCTTGTATGTGTCTGAGTGAATTGTGGTGAGGATCCTTGTGTTGTGTGTATCCAGACAGGAGCTCTAAGTGTGGGTATCATGCTAGGTTTGCTACTAGCAAGGTGTGCCCGGAGATCAAGGATGGCTCAACGGTTTTTGGAATGCTGTGTGTGACAAGCTGTTGGAATTCATGTAGAATTTGGATTTTGTCTGTGTGTGCAGGAAGGGAAGGGGTATACTAGATATTGTTCACCTCAATCGTGTGAGGTTTTAGTCGATGTATGTACTAAAAATAGACAGTGGAAAGTAGAATAACTTGCAGTTTAGAACTGCCTGAGAGATACTAAACCACAGAAGCTCATTTCACCTTCCTTAATTGATATGCAGACGTCTCACAACTCATTCCAAATTGCCCCGGCGCTGTGTGCATCGGGTCCTGCTGGGACCTATGACCAGTAGGCATCACGGATTTTGTGTCAGGAACTCTGGGTAGGGGTGGCATTCTTCTTGGATGTTTCTCCCAGAGGACTACACCAGTGCCGCTAACAGCCCTGAAACACCAGGGAGCAGTGCCCGCTCAATTACTTCTCTGGGTAATTGAGATGCGGGGCAGTAAACTTAAAAGATACATTGTGGTACCCGAAATCATACTGTACACTTCAGTCTGGGAAAACACCTGACCATTTTTAAGCCTTGATTGTTGAGTGCACACTATGAATTCATGGCTAATCTGAGTTGGCCAATCACACGCTGTATCTTCTGAATAACAAACTGTGTTTTCCCTTTCTGTCTGCTACTATCTAGCTCTTGATTCGACCTGAAGATGATATGTGCTTTCGGATTCTCTTGGCATATTGCAAGCACCATTTCTGTACACAGAACATGCTAATTCCACATGTGGATGCGTTCCCTTGGTGTGGAAATCAACAGTTACATTGAATTTTCGTCTGCATGCTCGAATTCTGCAGGCGGCCTGGGAGCCAACAGGTATGGGTGAAAGACTTGACATGGGCAAAGAAAAGGTTGATGAGGCCTGTCATAAATAAAGCGGCTCGCAATAAATGATTGTGTTCTGTGGTTGCAATTAGGAATCCTATTCCTAATGGGCCAGGATCCTCAAGGAAAAGGCAAGGTCATCCAATGTTTTTGTTTTCTTCTCCAAGCCATGTTGTGGTCATAAACATCTCAGTAAATATCTCAGTAAACTAAAGCTCACCATTGGAAAGATGTCTATTACTTGAGCCTACCGAAGTGCAAAAATGCAATTGCGTCTTAGTTATGAAGATATTTTGCCATTTTGCAGAGAAAGAGAGTTCCTGTAGGTACGGCCATCAGGAGACATCACACTACTAACTCGTTTGGCATGAATAAACCTGTAAATACGCAGAGGTGGGATACACATTTGCAAACATAAAAGACTGCTCTCAGCAACATCAACTAGCAAATCATCCGTCTAGCTTGCAAGCAAGGGGACATCATTTCAAGGTACATTGAATATTGCATGCTATAACACAAACCATTCGGAGAGATAATTAGATGCATAATTTCCTATACAGACTGCACGCAAAGCGCAATCTCAGTGCATTTGTCATTCCACTGACACATTTTCCAATCCTTTATGTCAATTTGCTTCAGTTTTTCTTTACCCGTGCAGTGTTATTATCTGTGTGCAGAGCACCAGAGTGCCTTGGGATATTTATTGCAGAAATCAAACGATCAGAATGACATCTTTGAACTTCAGCTGCACGGTTTACATACACATTTGTTTTAAAGAGGTGTGCTGACAGTGTAGCTAGATGCTCATTCTGCGAGATATTCGCATTGTTCTTTTTGCTTTCGGCTCAGGTGTTTACAGAAGATATGTAAATAAGTATTGCTTAAGCATATCCACAGAAGACTTCTTATTGACAGGCATCGGTCTGCCCGCTGTAGTTTTAACGTGAGTATCTATGACGCCGCCATGTTTGTTAAAAGGCACCCTATATGTACACAATGCCTAATTTTGGGAACCAAATATCGGAGGCTGAGCAACGCACCAGTTAAACACACCAAGGCTAAGTTTCCCCTGGACTTCAAGCAAGTTTAGGGGAGAAACCATTCTTAAAATGTGGGGGCACACTCACACATATCAGGTTTCCAATGGTGCAGAGGAGGGGACAATCTAGTGTTGATGCTGTACAGAGATTACCAATTTGGGATTGGGGTGAACATATTGAATTTGTTACTGCGAGGTAGAAAACCTCAAATTGAAAACAGTGCATTTCTGCTACATTCAATGCAGGGAAGACCCTCGAAAGACCCCTCCTACACCTCTCACTATAATAAATACCCAACCCAACCCCCATCTATGTATTCATCTAAATTAATTGTTTTAAATTCGAGGTGTTCTACATCGCAGTAAAGGTCTGCGTTATGTTATCGAGATACCGTTGAAAATAAGAATGTGATTTTTTTTTTCAATATTCGTAATGATCTTTATAAAATACAGACCAACACATCACACCACACAATCCTTTTGCTGGTAATAGAACACAATGCATGCATCAGTGTACTTTTTTCTTGGACGTTTACTGGACCTACATATCTTGAATATTTATTTAAAATCATTATATTTTACTCTGTACTGGTAGGCAGGATGTTTCAACATAGTGCTTCATCTCATGATAGCAATTACAGAAACACTCAAGCAAATGATTAAGGGGCTCTTTAAATATATGCTACTATTTCCAATTACCAAGACGAGTCTTTCTTGATGAATCTCTTACCTGGTCATGGGGGAGGTATGATTTGGTGATATGGTTAGTGACAGAAGTAGTAACAGAGGTAGAGGAGCAAACCTTGTTTTTGATGGCACTTGACTTCGTAGCTTGAGTTAAGCTGAGGTTCTTCAGTAAGATTGCTGTTTCCACACTCACCTTTTCACTGTACACTCACACATCACCACAAATGCACAGCCTTGATAAAGACTTTGGTTGAAACACGTGTTGGCTTTTTCACATGTGACTTGCACTATACGTGCCTGACAACTATGCACACTTGTGTGCACTACAATAATCAAAGAAATAGAAAACAAACTTTGAACAAACTTTAAGGGTTTCCCTTTCTGACTTCCCTTAAACCAATCAATAACCAAGGATGTGAACGAAGTCCAGCGTCATCACAAACAAGATTTGCTCCTCTACTCTTGTCCTTTTTCGATTTGGGAATTTCGGAGCTTGTCCCAAGCAAAACTTGTTCCCGGCTGCAGGATACAATCAGTTTTTCAACTAGACCATAACCATAGCGCAGGGATCTCACTTTCCTCCAAGTTCCTTAACCTCCTATACCTAGTAACAGAGGTGGTAGAGATGTCGCAGCAAGGCTTTAAGTAGCCATTAACGGAGTCAGTTAAGTAAGGGACAAGGAGCAAAGTGACCAAAATAACTGGCCTTTCTTGTGCAAAGTCGTCCAGTGGGCTCTATGCCATGCTTCGAGTATAAGGTAAAGAAAGGCAATGGAATAATTTACAAATTACTTGACCATGATTTGGATAGATATGTATCATAGCTGGGTTACTGTTCAGGATCAATGGAGGTTGTCAGCAGAGGGGCAATATAGCACAGGGAACATTCCATTTGGGACTCCTATGTCTTGGCAGTCTAGGTCGGTGGTCATATGTCTACTTGATGTGTAGGCCAACTATCGGTGGTCATGTGCAAAGCATCAATACTTCTTTCTTGATGTGTAGGCCAACCACTTGGTATGTATAAGTCACCTCAGGAGAAATGCATGTCTTGCAGACATTAACGGTTTCTGTGACTTCACACAATAAATACAGTCTGCAGCAGGCCTGATCCAATTACAGAACACAGACTCCATCAGAACCCATGTCTCTTACCTCTTGCTTTGCTATTCATAGCAGCTCTTTCCCTCCACAGGCTGCACTCCTTGGCCAGGTCAAAATCCACCTTTCCCATGGCTGAATTAGTGAGTGTGGCATTCACTATTCTCAATGTAATCTTGTATTGGTGTTTGCCTACAATTGCATCCTCATCTAATTCACAATGAACATGTGGCATCATTCCTCTTCTGTTCAATCAAGGAACACAATGTTCCGCTTCCCCCATACTCCAGCACTGGGCCACAGAGACATAGGCTCCAATCAGAGTGAACATCATCCCACTGAAAGCCCATCTTCTTGACCCCCCCTGACTTCCCTTCCATACCCCTCCCTTCCTACCCTTGCCCCCCCTCAGCTCCCTACATCCTCTCTCCTTCCCCTCTGACCTGAAATTGGTAACATATACTACTTAAGGGCAATGAGGACACCAGATCACTCCCCCCTTCCCCTCCCCCTACACCATCTCTCCCCCTACTCCAAATCCTACACCGTTACTCCCTTCACCTACCCCCTCCTCTACCCTCCTCCCACCCTCCCCCCTTGTAAATAGTTCTACTTATTGTTTTAATTACCTGTTCCTGTTCATGTTTGTAAATATGCTTCTCTCACTTTTATACCTGTTGTTATATTGTAAAGCGCTTTGGCTTAAAACGCTATATAAATTCAATAAACATAAACACTAAAATACTGGAACCTTGACATGGCACTGCCATCATCCTATACAACTGAGAACACAAGTGGGGCCAGCTCCAATGCTGGAGTTCCCTAGCGCTGGCAGAGCACAAAACCACGCTAGGAATCTTTGATGATGGAGAAAACTTACACCACTAAAGTCCTATTGCACTGACATAATACAATTTTTTTGGCGGAAATCAGCAGGCCAGAGCCCTCTACTCGCTAACAGGATGGTGCTAGCGGAAACCCAACCTACTGCGACCCTGCACAACTATCAGTTTATGAAACAAAGACATATCAGTGCTTCCAGAGACTCTCTCAGACATAATTCATAGCACTGACGGGATGCATGTGGAGAATATGTGTCATGTAGATTTTGCATTGGAAGGGTGAAGCCAGATGTTTCCTGTGCATGTTGATGCAAGACATTGGTGGTGACCAGTACATTTCCTGCAGAAAGTATGTGTTAATTACCGTTTACATAACAGTAACACACAGTACTGCTGTAAGAGAATGTGGAAACCATTCAGGGAAGGTTGCATTTGATATGGAGATTTTACTGTACAGTGTGTGTTGTAGGAGTGTTTAGCGCTAACACTCCTACAGTGTGCTATTATGTGTTATATGGAATACTTCCCACTGAAGTACTCCTCCCTTTCTTGACAATCATCAACATTTCCCTCACTCAAGGCAATTTCCGCTCGACGAGCAAAGCAAGAATTCTCATGCTTTTCAGGAAACCAAAACTAAACCTTGATGACTTCTATAACTACTGGCCTAAGGCCCATATTCTCTTCCTAGGTAAGATCCTTGAAAAAGCATGAACCATGCAACTCCTCAAAAACATGGAAGCCAATAACTTCCTTCAATCCTACACATCTGATTCAGACCCATGTGTAGCACAGAAACTGCTACCATCAAGGTGATTGGCAATGTCCTGAAATTCCTTGATAATGGCCATCCTTGCCTCCTGGTTCTCATATACCTCTCAGTAGCATTTGACACAGTAGACTACAAGACTCTCACAATTTACATCACCGCATAGAGACCAGCGGGATACTCCTCAGCTGGTTCAAATCATACCTTGCAATGGAGAGCTTTACAATCATAGGTGGAAGAACAAGATTAGGGAACTGAGAAACAAGGATGTGAGGATCTAACAACAGGGCAAGGCAGGCAATTGCCAGCAATAGTTCTACAAGTAACTAAGGGAGGAAACAGGGCGGATCAGATCACCCAGTCGCAGGTATGGTGGGGACTGGGCGGTGTATGGAGATAGGTGTTAGGGAGGAGCCATTCCTTCAAGATAAGAGTCTTGAGCTCCTTCCTGAACTGCAGAGGTGAGGGGGCGAGCTGGATGTTGATGGGGCGGAGGTTCCAGAGTTTAGGGGAATAGACAGAGAAGGCCTGACTTCTGTTTTTGTTTTTCTTTCTGCAGCGCCAGAGTTCAAGTAGGACATGTTGTTACATCTCAGTGACTTCAGGGTGACAGCCTTGTAGATGATGCAGCAGGATTTGAAGATGATACAGTCTTTCAGCGGCAGCCAGTGTAGATCGATGAGGGTTAGGGTAATGTGTTTGCATTTGCATAGTCCTCATATGAGTTATACTGCAGCATGCAGGACACATATCAGGGGAGCCAAGATCGTTACCGGAAGGCCTTCCAAAAGAGCATTGCCACCATCCATGTGGGAGAGGACCAACGGATGTACAGCAGATCTGGAGTTGTTATCTGGGATAAAGGGGCTTGGTGTTACGCAGGAGAGAATGTTGATAGCAAGCCGTTTCTGTCTTCCTTGCTATGTGCTGTTTGAAGGAGAGATGTCTGTTGTTGTCAAACACAAGGGACATGGCGCAGGTGGCCAGCTGGGTGTTGAGGCCCTCACAGTGTATAACAGAGAGCCAGGTCTGGATGTCTGGGTGTTCAGTGTTGTTGGTCAGCAGTAGGAATTCAGTCTGGGAGTGCTTGAACTTTGGGTAAGCACTAGACATCTGGGACTTGATCAATGAGAGGCAGGCTTGAGCCTGTGGATATCTTTGATGGAGACAATCTTGAGGTAGAAAAGTGTGTCATCTGCATATTGGTGGATGTGAATGTTGTGTGTAGCGAGGAGGATTCCAAGTGGTTTCTTGTACAGATCACAGGGGAGAAGATGAATCCTAGTAGGACTCCATAGGAGATGGGTAGATTTGGTGAATTGGGGGAATCCCTTTGTACAAACTGGTGTCCTTAGACTCATGGTGGAAGTTGGAATGAGAATTGGAGAGTGAGGGATGTACAACTGTGGTGCTGTAGATGTGTGTATGTCTCTTTTGGTGTGTTTATTCTTATTCGGCATTAGATGGGAGATGTGTTGTGACTTACCTTTTCACTATCTTCTTTGCTCAGTATGCATGTGATTTCATGAGTGCCTGGAAGTGGAATATTTTGTGAATGTTATCTGCTTGCTGTTCCCTGAATGACAGTTGATAAGAGGCTGGATTAGAGAGAGGGTGGCTGGTGGATGTGTCGTTATGGGTTTCTATGTACCTGTAACCTGTAAACTGATGCTATGTAACCTGCAACAGAAGTAAATAAGTTTCCTTTTGTACATGAGTCATCATGACCAAGGCACTTTGTTTTAACAGTCCCCTCAAATAAATAAACGTTAATTGCTTATAGAAAGACATAATCAGGGACTACCTTAGCAGAGAATAGATCATGTAATGGAGATCCACATGGATGTGGTGATGTCTGTTAAGCTCGGGATCTACATGGCAGTGACATGTAAGTTTTTGGACAGACTCTAAATATGCAAATATAAAATACATGTGTTTTAATAAAAAGTGTTCAGACTACCAGAGAGCACTCTATTGGCAGCATTATTTCTGTAGATCAGCTGTTGGGGCATAGCAACAAAAATGTATCGAGAACCAGTGCTGTACTTAAAGTCATGATGCACAAAAGCCTTTTAAATCGGTTCCCTGGGGAAAAAAAGATGCTTCCATTACCCCTTCAGGCCAGGGCAATAATGCTGCTAAAGCAGTGTTAGAAGTAGACCATCTAGGCAGCTTGATGGATAGATACCAGAATGTAAGCAGTTGTTAGGGCGTATAGCTTTTAGAAATATCCCTGACTGGCACTTACATTTATTTCAATCTTATACATCGCAGACATTGAACGTTTTATACATGGAACTTCAACTGAGCATTCTCCCTTTGTCCCCGTTGGCAGAATATAATTCGAGCTGGACATGTTCCCATTCTACCAAACATTGTTCTTTTTGTGCAAATGAAATTGAATCAGCAAGGCATTTGCTTTTTAAATGTCCTTTGTATTCCACATTAAGAAAGAAATTACTGTTCGCGATTCAGCTTAATGTTACAGTTGAAACTAGTAGAAGCTTTCTTTGTCTGTAATGCGCTTTAAAACCAGCTGAGGTTATAGAAGTTTGACATTAGCTTAGTAGTGCATGGAAACCTAGATGTGCCGTTTTAGATGTAGCTCATTGGTGCATGTGCGTAGGTTTCAATACTCGATAATTAACTTAATGGAATCTTGTTAATTTGAACAGTATAATTGTGCAGGATTTTAAGAAGTATATTTGGACTGCTTTTATGATTTTTCGTTAACTCGAGTATGTTTTATGAAATCAAAGTAATATGTGCTGTGTCTTCTTTTTTAGGTAACTGATTATAAGACTAACCACATTAATTACTGTATTTGCCGATGACGGTGATATCAGGACAAAGACATTATTCACTGTATATTTTTTATTTTGCTTCTGTGGCCATGGACCGAAATAAGGCTAAATTGAAACTGAAATTTGCTAAGTGGAACTTCAGTCACTATTAGGTGAAAGTGGGCTTTGTGCTGTGACTCCTCTTGGAGCAGTACCTCGGATCAGGCAGCCTGGAATTATTGAGGCTATGTAAGGAGATGACTAATGTGGAGGGTATGGCTGGAACCTTCTTGATCTGTGGCCGAGCTTTTCACAAACTTTTTTTAATAACCCAGCCTTTTCCACCTTTAGAAACCAGGTCAATAGCTAACTTGTCCTGTTAAAAGAGAGCAGCACTGGTGCTCTTGGAACCTTCATTGGCACCCTAGAAGGGGGATCTGGCCAATCAGGATGCTCGGAATGTGGGCTGTATTGTATGGTAGAAGCTTGTGTTTGGAGCAGCCTAAATACTGCTATCCAGCACCCCTTCCCTTCCCCAAATCCCCTTACCCTTGCCTTTTAGCACGTGTTTAGTTTCCTACGTGAGTGTTAAGAGTGTGTATTTTTAGAAAAAAGAAAAGTACCTTTGCTGCATGGCGCTGGGCCTTGCAGTGCTTTCACGAAATCCATTTTCAATGTCAATGATGACACTGTTATCAACATTAAAAACGAATTTAGGAACCACGGTTTACCAGGCCACACAGCAAAGGTAAATTTCTATTTTTTCTTATTTTTAAACACACACCATTAGCACCCATATAGGGAACTAAACATGTGCTAATGGTGATATGTCCAATGCAGCAGGCCGACCCTGTCAGTAACAGCACCACTGCCTTTGTTAGGGGTACCTAGCTTTGCTCTGGCCCTTGACTCGGGCAGCTGGCCATTCCCGTCAGGGTCAGTGAAGTAATCTCTCATGAGCAATTATTTGTAGATTGAAGGGATTTCTTAAGTGTGAGGTTTAACCCACTGGACACATTCACAGTACAGAAACAACTGATTAAATGTACATCTTTCTTCATATATTTTATGTTCCATCCTCTACCCTCCACAGAGAATCTTTCCACCATTGTTCCATGTTCCATATTCCAATCTCTTGCACAATGTTGCAGTGATGAAATATGGAACATAGAAGTAGATGGATATGTAAACAATATGAGATACTACACACCTCCCTTCTTTATCCATTTTACGATTGAAAAATGCCGCTAACTTAATAAATGAAATACAAATGAAAATACAATTTGCAAAACACAAAAAACAATTAACTTAAAATAAGGAATTGCATACAACAAAATGCATTTGCAGGATTACAATATGATATACAAAGAAAATACAGTTGGGAGAAAGCCGCATAATGAACATAGAAGTTGTGGAACATTATGTAAACCACTTTACAAAATACAGGAATAACTTTCTTAACTCACATAATCCTTCAAATATGATGGTCTTCCACACAACCTTTTAGTTTGAGTCTGGGTAATACTCTTCCTCTCCAGGACGCTCCTTTTCATACATTGATCATCCTCCTCAGACTCTTCCTTACCTCTAACATTATTCCTAGACCTGGATACCTGACCAGGACACTTGCATACTCTGTTTATATTCCACTCTCTACAGTCTGATACTTTTATAGCTCCATGGAATCGTTCTAATACTTAAGTATCTTCAGACCACTTAATCATACCTTTGACATTGTTCACAGGCAATTTAATTCTCACCCAATCACCCACTCACTGTCAGCTAACATTCCTTAACAGCCTTTCTCACATCTAATTTTTTTTATTACTTAACTGTTTGAAATAAACTTCCTCCGTCATCTCCTTAAAATCAATGTTCCTTTTGCATGCTCTCCCTAACCATACAGGACATATTCTTGTGTTAGGTTTTCTACCTCTCAATATTTCAAGAGGAGAAACTCCTGTGAAAGAATGGGGCGTGAATCTATGTGCAAAAATTGTGTCCTCAACGGCTTTTCTCCAATCACTATTGTTTGCCAATGCATGCATCATGCTATTTTTTTATCACTTTGTTGAATCTCTCAACTATACCATTTGTTTGGATATGATATATAGAACTTGTTTTATGCTCAACTCCATTTTCCCTGAGAAATTAGTTAATCTTTCCTGACACCAATTGTACCCCATTATCAGTAATAATAGTGGTGGGATAACCTTCCCGTTTGAATATTACTTCCAAAAATGCAAAGATATCTTTTGAACAAATGTTCTGCACCCAATCATTCTCCACCCATCTGGACAGAATATCAATGAGAACTACACAAAACCTCAAAGTCCCTTGACATTTCACCGGACTAACAATATCAAGTCCAACACAATCCCAAGGGATAGGGGGTATGGATGTAATGGTTATTGATTCCTGTCTTGAAACATACCCCTTAGCAGAGTCTTCACAATTGCAACAATCTCTAATGATCCTTTCAACCTCTAAATCTACTCCAGGCCACCAAAAATCTTGCCTGACTAATTGCTTAGTCTTGGTCATACCTTGGTGTCCCTCGTGTGCTAACTGTACTATTTTTTTTCTCACTCCAACTGGTGGATACAATTTTCCACTCCTTAAAACCAACCCTTTGTTAATATTTTGTTTGTCTCCATGACCATCAGTCTGGCTTCAGAGCTGCCAGAAGCACGGAAACTGTTCTCCTGAACATCCATGAAGACCTGCTCTCCAACCTTGACTCTACCACCCCCTGTGTACTCATCTTGCTTGATCTCTCTTCTGCCTTTGACACTGTCAACCATAACATTCTGCTAAAGTTTCTCGGTGATAACCTAGGTATCACCGGTCAGGCCCTGGCGTGGCTGACTTCCTTCCTCTCTGACCGACCCTCCCAGGTCCAAATTGGGTCCTTCCTCTCTGCTATCTTTTTCTCTACCTGTGGTGTCCCCCAGTGATCTAACCTCTCTCCCTGGCTGTTCAACCAATACCTGTCACTCCTTGCCCACCGCATCACCACTCTCTGCCCCAACTTTCAGAGCTATGCTGATGACACTCAGCTCATTTTCAGGCTACCTTCGGCCACCTCTTCCCCGTCTCTCATCTCTGACTGTCTATCTGCTATCTAGGAGTGGTGTGCCACCAATGACCTCTGCATTAATGCAAGACAGAGCTTCTCCTCATTGGCACACCCACTTCCCCCTCTCGTGTAGTTCTCTGGCTGGCCGTTCTTGGCCCTCTACCTGTCCCCACCCGCAAGGCTAAAAACCTGGGGCTCATCTTCGACTCCACACTCTCTTTCTTACCTCACATCTCTGATGTCTCTAAGAAGTCACACTACCAGCTGCACCTCCTCAGAAAATTCTTCCTTTCCTCTCCTTCCCCCAGAAGCTCACTGTCTCTACCGCCCTGGTTCTCTCCAGGCTGGACTATTGCAACAGCCTCTTTCTAAATCTGCCTGCTTCTAGTCTGCACCCTCTGCAACTCATCCAGAACAGGACTGCGAGACTTGTCCTTGACCTCAAGCCCAGGGATCGTATCTCTCCAGGACTGAAATCTCTGCACTGGCTCCCAGTGGCTGTGAGGATTAAGTTCAAAACCATCTGCATCATCCACAAGGCCTTCTGGGGTCTGGGGCCTCAATACCTTCAACTTTCTCTTCCTAAATATATTCCCTCCCAAGCTCTTCGTTCATTGGCCTCCAACTCCCTCAGGGTCAGTCGCTTCTCCAAGCAACAAGTTGGTGGCAGATCTCTTTCTATGGCTGGGACCTCGCTCTGGAACTGCCTTCCCGCCTCCCTGAAACTTGAGGAGAACCACCTTCGGTTCCGGAAGCACCTAAAAACCTTCCTCTTTGCTTCTGCTTTCTCTCTCCCTCTCCCCTGCTAATTCTTTGCTGAATCTGCACCGAATCTGCAACTGGGCCACTCTCGCCGACCTCGGTCCTGGGCCCAGCGACTCTCCACTTGCACTGCCTCCCTGGCAACCCCTGCACTGCGGGACTGTCTCTGTATCCCTACAGCCCCCGTTCCCAGCACTTGTCTGCACATACCTTGCACTTGCCACCAGCTGGCGCTTATTTATTTTATTCTACTTACCTTGTACTGCACTTCCCACCTCCCCTCCCCTTGCACTTTCTCCCTTCCCCCTACCCCTGCACTTGCGCGATCTGAATGACACCTGGCCTAGTAGGATCCCCTGTTCCCCCCTCCCTGCCTCGTCGCGGCTTGAAACACTTGAAAGCCTTGTGTATAGGCGCGTTACACATCTGAGTCAGGGGTAACTCATCATCTTTATGTCCCCTTGGGACATTTCGGCACAGGGGGCCCAGCTGGACTCTGTCCTGGCACCTTTGGCGCCAGGCTCATGAATGGATAACAACAAAGACTTTATTCTGAGCAGGAGTGCTTTATTATACTCATTGGAATCCTTCATTAGCACACTATTCAGGCGTGACTATTTAAAACTGAAAGGCACGTGCTTAGAACCTAAGTGAGGAGGCTGAAGGGCACATGGAGAATCTAAGAGGGGCAGGGTGTGGCAGGCAGGCCAGAACCAATGGGCGTGGCCAAAGACTAGACTATGAAAACCCCACCTTCCCTCAGAAAAGCGCTTCACATTACTTTGCACCTCCGTGCAACGTGACACTCACCGCCGCCTGATCCAGCTAACTTACCTTGTGGGATCTTACAATGGCCACAACCTTACCTGGACTCTGTTCTCAGCACTCCAGCAGCATCCCATCTTCTTGGCGGCCCTCGGATCCCACTCCACAGCCTCTGTGCTCCTGCTCTTAAAATCTGATACCTGAAACGAGAAAGAAGCCAAGAAAACAAGGTTAGAACTATTAAAAACATCCAGGCCTAGGTTGCGCTTTGCTTTAAATTATACACGCATCTTTACGGATTGCTTACCTGCTACTGAACCTTCGCTGCTCTGTTCCTCTACACCGCCGGCTCAGTTTCCATCACATCGGCTACCGCCAGGACCTTTACAGTCCCTCAAAAACAACTGCAGCTACAGCAAGGCCCGCTGCATCATCTGCAAAGGGAAAGAGCAGAAAAGAGATATTACATACAGAACGGACATTGGTTAAGAACAAACTTTATTAATACAATTGCGAAAAGAAGACAGAAGACAAGCCGGCAAGTGGAAACAAGGGAAACACCAGCTGAAGAAGTGGATAAGTCACAGCTGGTCTGGACCTCCACGACAAGGGACCAGTGAAGGTGTTCATATACACCAAATGGGTGTATATGAACACTTTCACATACATCAAACCAAGCAGCTACCACGTTGTATTCTGCAACGTTGAAGCTGCTTACTTTGGTTTATATGAATGTGCTCATATACAGCCCCCATGTTCTCTCAGCAGCATTTTTGTAAAATAACCAATATGTTGTTTTTAAAAAAAAATGCTGCTGAGATTACAGGATTGCGCCCGTTATGACAAACAGGCGCAATCCTGAAGGTGCACTGTTGTGCACTACGAGGACGCCCAGGCCCACTTGAAAATACTGGTGGAGGCTGGGCGTACTGATTTGGCGCAGTGAATCCTGCTTTTTAGCACATTCACTGCACCAAGTTCAGAATCCGGCCCTGAGGGTGTTCTTCGCTCGGGCCATTAACTCGGTCTTCAGGGCGCATAACGCCCGGTATGGCCCTCGCTGCAGATCTATAAAGCTATATTAAAGTGAGGCTACAGGTGGCACAATGTAAGTAAAGGATTGAGAGGCTGATGTGTTATTTGCAAGATAAATGTATGTTGTATTATCAAGGACATCGATTGCATGTATCAGTGTTTGAAGAAAGGTATGTAAATAAAATATGCAGAATCCAACAAGTGTTTTATTTAGCTTTTGCTTTCACACGTTAAATCGACCAGCTCTAGTCCGTCTTTGAGATTTGTATTTAAAATGCAGACGTTCCATCTCAGACTTAACAAAAGGTACAATAGTACTCACACAAAGAGTGTGTCCTTTTCCTTGCGAGGTGGTCACTGCAAATGAGCTTGTCCTCGTGATCCTAGTTTCCTTGCAATGGCGGCTTGCCAGACTGTCCTCGGTTGGCACACAATCTATTAACTTCTGCACAGATAGAAAATAAAGGTAAACGAGCGCACAGCAGGAAGCTCTTTGATGGTGAAAACAAAGTCAACATCACTCTTTAAGGAACACCGTCTGAGCAGACAGTCAGCTCTTCCCCTAAAAGCAGGTTCAAAAGAGGGGGCATGAAGGGCGATACGCTTTATCATTGCATTGTTCTAAACAACACAGGCATGGCCAAAAGATAATCTATATGAGGTCTTGTTGCTAATGCCAAGACATTCCAAAACAGCAGCAGTTAAGGAAGATGGGATTATTGCTAAAGTTTGAGGGGACCCAAGGAACCTTTCCAAATGTTAACACTTAGGTCGCCTTGTAATCCCCCCTTTTAATACCCTTGGATCTTGCAGCAATGTGCTTGAAAGTGCCACCCAGACTACTAACAGCAAAGAGCTCATAACGTATAACCTATTATCCAACCTTTTCAGACATGGTAAAGGAAATCATATGGTACATTGGCACACAGACAACTTTATTATCCTTTGCAAACTCACTGGTAGTTACTTTCCTCCCATCTCTTCAATGTGTGTGGCATATATCTGAAAAATCGCAGCACTGCTTCAATACACTCATGATATCTTGGAAATGGTGACAATTAAATTGATACACGCCAAAATTATGACATATAGTCACAGTCGCTTTGAAGAGAGATCTGAACCTCTGAAAAGAATCAAACGTTGGTGGCCATCCCAACAGAGATTATATCCTCCTCACACCTTCCACAGTCAGCACTTGGCATAGGGAAACACATTATGCACTGTTCGAGTGACTTGGAGGTTTGGCAGAGAGAGCTTAGCTCTATGGCAGGGCTCTTCCGGCATTATGTGGTAGCAGGGAAGGCTTGACGTCAATCCGCTGCTTTGTGATGTATACATACGACATTTATTTATTTATTTATTACATTTGTATAGGGCACAAACAGCCTATGGGCATCATGGCTCTGTTACTTGTAGGGAGCTTAGAATTTGCAGGGAGGTACAGAATACATATTTTACATTTTACATAGGTAGCCCATTAATACATGTTTTACATCATGGTGAAAGCTCTGTTATAGTGCAGGACTATTTGTAAAAGTTAATGCACCTTTGTGAGCTAATGAGACAATTGTCAAATTGCTTTTAAGAGCTTCTTTTATTTATCGATGCGTGATACTTTTTCCACTTTTCCACTCAGTTACACGCTGGTTTCAGGCTATATCAGAAATGCCCGCAATCTAGACATCCATCTGCCCTGTGATGCAGAGTGTCTTTTGTTGGGCCATTGCAGCTTATCTGAAGCAGTATTTATATGAGCACCACCTTGCGTTCCAGTGTGTTAGAGGGTGTTGATGTTTCTATTCAGTGTATTTTCCTCGTGCCACCATTTTTAGCAACATCTTGTAATGATAAATGACAGGGTAGTAATCCCTGCAATATATTATAGGAGGACATTTTCAGTTACAGATGGATTTCATAATACAGTGGAATTTGTATGGGTTTCTTGCACAGCACATTGCTCAGCGACCTGATGCAGCCCTTCTGCAGCTGACGCATGGTCCTCCAAGTCACCCGCCTGAGGTTCACAATGAAGAGTGACCTATTTCAGTTTGTTTGATCTCTAAAGATTAGAGATCAAACAGAGCGAGCATGGAATACAATCAGAGCACATTTACACGGCTTTTCACTCTGTATCCAGCACTGTGGAGAGAGCCTTTCTCACCTGACTAATTGAAGTCTGAACATGGAGGTGCAATCACCTCACAAACAATGGAAATTAATCAATTTAAAGTACATTACAAGAAACACAGAAGCAAACAGTATTGAGGTTTGAATCATAAATACATAATATGAACAAAGACGTTTGAATTCAAAACAATCACTATGAGTTAATAATAATTTGGATGAAGCATTTTTGATATGATATGATAGTTTATTTATATAGTGCCTATACACAGTGTGTTTCAAGGCAAGGGAGGGAACAAGGGAAAATACAATGACAGACTTACAGGCCATGAACAACACGATGTGAAATTAATTATCATAATCATTTCAGAGCAAGAGCTAAGGCACAGATAGGAAGCGAGGGGGTCAGAGAGAAATGCCTGACGACATTTCTAGTAGAGGCGGAGATTTAGCAGAGGTGAGAGAGAAGGGGAGGAGAAAGGAGGGAGAGGAACAAAACAAACGACTATCGTACTAGGCCTGACGACATTTCAAACAGTGCTGGAGGGGCGGGGGAACAAGTAGGGGAGGAGGGAGGAGACAGACATGTGTTGCTATCATACTAGGTCCAGGGAAAATTCTGATAGAGTATGTGCATAGAAAAAAGTAAGGGATGGGGAGGAGAGAGACAGAAAGGAGAAGTGAGAGGAAAGAACAGAGAATACAACCGTGAAAAAGAGCAGAGAAGCAGAGGGGAGAGCAAGTACAGTTGCAGAGGTCAATAAAATACAGAATGTTGCAGGGTACAGAAAATGTAAGCAAAGATTTAGGATGACAATGGTCACAGCATGATTAAGGGCAACCCTCAGCATGAGATCCACTGGAGGTCCAGCATTAGAGTTGAGAAGGTGAAGCACCAAGAGTCAATGTGTCCATGAAGTCAAATCCAAGCGTTGGCAACAGGTCGGTGATGGTGAAACCATAGTAAATCAAGACAACTCCTGCAGTGATTAGGTGAAAGGGGGGGCCGGTGAAAGTAAGGGATAAGGGGAAAGGGAAAAGCAGGACACAAGATCAGGCAAGCGGGGTGGAGGTGACAACAAGAGGGGCCAGAAAGGGGGGTGCACAGCAGACATCACGGGGGACCAGGGAGAGGGTGGGGGAGCAATAAGGACATTACAGGGGACCAGGGAGGTGCTGGGGGCACAAAGGGCATCACAGGGGGCCAGAGAGGGGCACGAAGGACATCACAGGGGACCAGGGAGAGGGTGGGGGCACAAAGGAGAACACAGGGGATCAGGGAGGGGTGGGGGGCACAAAGGACATCACAGGGGACCAGGGGGTCACAAAGGACATCATAGGGGACCAGGGAGATGGTTGGGGTGCACAAAGGACATCACAGGGGACCAGGGTGGAAGGAGTCACAAAGGACATCACGCGGGACCAGGGATGGGGTGACAGGCACAAAGGACATCACAGGGGACCAGGGAGGAAGGGGGTCACAAAGGACATCACAGGGGACCAGTGAGGGGGTGGGGGCACAAATGACTTCATAGGGGACCAGGGAGGGGTGGGGGGACCAAAGGACTTCATAGGGGACCAGGGAGGGGGTGGAGGCACAAAGGCCATCACAGGGGACCAAGGAGGGTGTGGGGGCACAAGGGACATCACAGGGGACCAGGGAAAGGCTGGGGGGCACAGAGGACATCACGGAACTCCAGGGAAGGGGTGGGGGCAAAAGGGACATCACAGGGGACCAGACAAGGGGTGGGGGCACAAGGGACATCATGGGGGACCAGGGAGGGGATGGGGGACATAAGGAAACTCACGGGTGACCAGAGACAGGGTGGGGGCACAATGGAAATCCCAGGGGACCAGGGCGGGAGTGGGGGGCTCGAAGGATCATGGGGACCAAGGAGGGGGTGGGAGGCACAAGGGCATCACAGGGGAAGAGGGAGGGGGTGGGAGGCACAAGGGACATCACAGAGGACCAGGGCGGGGTGGGGGGGCACAAGGAACATCACGGGGGACCAGGAAGGGGATGGGGGCACAAAGGACATCACAGAGGACCAAGGAGGAGATGGGGGCATAGGGGACATCACGAGAGAACAGCGGGAGGGTGGGGGGCACAAGGGACATCACAGCGGACCAGGGAGGGGGGCATCATTCCGGTAGCGGACAAAGAGCAGACAGGGGCCGGAGGAGTGGGCCTTGTGTGGAGGGCCGGCAAAGCCTGACGGCCTTCGCATAGGCCAAGTTGTAACAAACCTCCTCCAATCCTAGGCAGCAGGTGGAGAAATAATTGTTGGGGTACATTTGTCCAAAAGCAAAATTAAAAAAAATTGCAATAACCATCTACTTGATATAAAATCGATACCAAAGGACATTGAAGACACAAAATAAACGGTAACATTTATATAGTGTACATTATTAGATCTAAGCACTTGCATAATAAAGAGGAACTAAACAAAAAAGAACATTGTATTCAAAGTACACATTATCACTGTTGTAACAATAAAAAAAAGCAATAACAGTACACAAATATTGCTTTAATGGACCTTATACAACCTCCCTCCTTACAAACGGAACTCAACGAATTAGAAAATCATCTTTGTGGTAATAGCTATGAAATCACACAGCACAAGATTGATATGTAATATGCTGTTGGTTAAGGTAAACTGCAATGTTATTCCATCTTGTTATATAAACTTCTAAAACATAAACAATCAATTGCATTCATTGCTGAAGTAGACAGCAGAAAAGTACTCAGATTTACAATTGGCCTTAGCAACAACATATGCTGTTTGCTAAGTGGCAAGTAGCGCCTCGTGATCTTGGGCAAAGTGTATATTCCAGGCTCTCTTTATTTGTGGGAATTAAAGTGGAAGAATCAGTACTTTATATGAATTAATGTACTGCATAGCAGATTGTGATCCTGGGCAAACACCATAGACAACTATCCCATGCTTTCCATGAAGTAAATTACTTTGATGTAATTTACTTTGTGGAAATTACTTCAAAAACGCTTTGAAATGTACATATGTTTGTGAGGTGGGGCGAAAAAGGGAGTGGGGATGGGGTTGGGTGGTCTGGAAGTGGAGTGGTATGGGATTGCGGGGGGGGAATGCAAACAACTAACATTTCAAAGTGTATTTTCAAAGTAATTTCAACAAAGTTAATTGCATCAAAGTAATGTACATTATTGAAATTACATGGAACCATGTGCACTGGGAGATAAAGACATGTCTAAGTGTCTATCTTTGTAATCTTTGGTAATCAGTATTGTAAGCTATTTGGTTCATATGAGATATGAAAAGCATTTGGCACTGAGTAAAGGTAGGATTTACTTCATTTCAGACTTGTGATGATGATCAAGCAGTGTATTGTGTTATGATGTTTGGCAAATAGTAGTTTCAGAGTTATGGTTTTCTAGCCATGAGAAAGAAATCAATCAGAACAGAGGTCAGAATTGGGGTATGTTAAAAAACATTATAGTGCTGCCTTTTTATCTTGAGTGAACAGAACACACAGAACTCTTGTGTTGCTACCTCTCGGAGGAAAATAAACCATCACCAATTGAAAGGAAATGCATTATTGCAGATCATCCTTATCATATTTTTCAAATAATCTATACAAAGCCCTTATACTCATTTATGAAATATACGCACAATTCATTGTCTTTCCTTCCTGTGAGGAGTTGACGCTCAAACTCACCTGGCATGTCATTTTCAATAACTCAGATTCCACTAAGCTCCTGCTGCCATACACTTGTGGGGTGAAAAGACAGTCCCAGATTCAACAGCGATGGAGAGGCCATGCTGGGCCCCATTGTAAGAGTGAAGCTGGCTAAGTGTGGAGTTCCGTTGAAATATAAAAACCAGTACAAAACAGTGATTTCAACATGAGGCCTAGTGAATGAGCAACAATTGGCCTCCCTCCATTCTGTTAGACTGTACAGGCACTTAGCGGAAGAAAGTGCAACTTAGAACTGGAATATTGTTAACTGCGTCCAATGGATTCCAAAAGACATGGGGCACTACAGATGCTGACTTTGTGTAAATGCCCACTTTCACAGATTAAAAACTGTAACAGTGCACATGGAAAGAAAAGATAAAAATGTATTCGATTGATCAGGGCATCCCAAAGGGACGAAAAACTCTAGTGAGTCATAGATGTTTTAATAAAATGCTTTACTCATACCGAGTTTTTGGTTATAACATATTTAGTTGCCTAATACAAAAAGTGATCCTACTTACACAGGACAAAACCAAAACAGTGTGTGTATATGTTCTGATAGGATAGGCACAAAAGTCAATGCACAAACAGGAAGAAACAACAGAATTTTATTTTTACAAAACATGTTCTACATAGCAGAGGGGTCCCATTTTCTTTGTTGGAAGCCAACACTCTTGTAGTATTTGCTGATTGCAACAGCTTAGAGATGACAGTGTTAACATTTGACACTGTGAGGGGAATTGTTGACACAGGTGTGTTTCAGCCACATTTTGCAATCTATGGTGCTTAGAGTTGTACAGCCTTTATCCTTTATCAGGCTGGAGGAGGAGAATGTACAAAGACACTGAATGATGGATCCTGTGTGTATCATGTGAACTTTGTTATACACAGTGTGGGGCTCCTCTTAGGTTGCTTAAAGAGGGTCCAGGAAACACTCAGGCCTTATGGAAAACAGGCATGATCGAGGTATGCTGGAAATCGATCAAACGGGCAGTGTAGAGCATTTTATTAAAACATCTCTGAGACACAAACGTGTTTTGTTAATTCGGGATGCCCTGATCAATTGCATACATTTTTATCTCATCTACCTGGACAGATCAGGGAATTGCCAGGAGCCCTACAATTTATATCATGGAAAGAAAAGAAACATTTTAAACACTGGACATTTGGAAGCTTAAAAGGAGGCATGATGCCTTGCATTTGTAAAATAAAGTTGAAATTCAAATTGTCTTCATGGGGAATAAAGAGTCTTAATTTCAGCACATAAAATGACAACATTTATAGGGAAAGGCCTATTTCGTTTTTGCATAAATGAACACTGCTTCTTATGTAACTGTGGCCTATCTGTGTGCACTAGCTTAATAGAAACTCTACCTCTATTCTAATGTAGTAGAACAGAAAGATTGTATTTATGAACAACAGGCCTAGACATAATGCTACAATGTTACATGTAAGCATCTCTTGTCGATTTAAAGCTGTATTTTCTGAAGGATGGGTGCAGCTGGTGTATTTCCCACTAAACTGAGAGGTCTGTGCCTTTGACAATTTGAACTAAAGAACTTGGGCTGAGGTCCCCTAGGAGAACAAGGTCTGGTTGTCAATTTGAATACTAAAATATACAAAGAAGTAGATTGAAATTATGGGATTCACAGATAACAAAACCACAGAAATTACCTTTAAGGTCAAGTTCCCCATTAATGGTGCATTAACTCTGAGCAAAGCCCTTTGAAGCTCATGAGAAGAGGGAAGAATAAACATTGGCCTGAGCAGATGGCTGGTCACATGTTTAAGGAGAAATACAAACCTAAGAATTTGTGGGGGGCATTGTAAGAGTGAAACTGGGAGCATCTATGCTGAGCAGCCAGGCTTATCTCAAGAGTGAATTTGAGCAGTACAAGAGGTTACACAGAGGTCTTTCAATCACAGTGGTTCAAGTAGACACTTATGCTCGAGGTTTCTTGGTAGAACACTTATTAATTTATTACACAATCATTTTGAAAACATTCAATAGAAGGAAGCAACTTAATATTATACACAAACACACTTCAGTACTGAAACAATACGTTTCTGAACAAGGTAGGCTCCCCTGAAGTAGGAGCATGATGGCACTTCAGTCACTTTCAATGTTAGTAAAATGCAAAAGTTAAGTAGAATAGATCATAAATACTTTCTTATGCAGTGCAAAAAGTTTCACAAGAGCACTCAATTCAGTTCAATAGGCATATACTAAAGTCAATAGACTAGTGTCTGGATAGGAAAGAACAGTTCTTGTAGTATACGGTACAGTCTTTGCAAAAGTTCTCAGAAGTAGTTTAGATGAAAAATAATCATATGTTGGGTCACATGCAGATTAGGCCTGTAAGTTGGGAAAGTTTCAGGAATGTTCACCATGAGTGTGGCGTTCTCTCAATGGGGTTAGCACAGTACCTTAATATGAAGAACAAAATGCAGCCGGAGATGTTGGTTCCTGGAAGGTCCTGCAGATCTCACTGTTCCTGAGCCTGAGTCATGGGGATAAGAGGGAGGATGTCGGGGGATTCCTGCACTGCACAGGATTGTCAGAAAACGCTGACAAGATGGAGTCACTTCAGTTCCAGTAGCTGTAATTCAAGCACACAAGCTGGTGTCCCTCCCCCTGGTTAATCCTAACCAGCCTTGAGAATGCTATCCAGGTGGCTTACGAGTTGATTGGTCCAACCAATTCAAAGGAAGAAGTCATCCTTGAAGGGGCTTCTCTGTCAAGATGAACTTGACAATTCGGACCAGCAGCACGGCTTCACTGTGCAAACCAATGGTCCAGGAGTTGGAGCAGCCGTCCTCTTCCAGCGCTTCTTTGGTTCTTTCGTTCCAGTGGTCGTCTCTGCTTTCCAGTCAAAAAGACTTCCCTTTTAAACTGTTCTCTCCCTTTCAGCTGACACTCACCCAGCAGGGTGGCTGTCCTTGCCGGACAGTCAGCCAGCCAATCATGCCAGAGTGCATTTGGTTCTTCTAGGAGACTAAGCACAGGGAGTTTCGGGCACCTCCCTCACTTCCTGCCCACCCCAGACACTCAGATGCCAGAGGCAGTCTTCAGTCCTGAAGCCCCCCAAAGGCACACAAACAAAGGGACCAAACCTGGTTTGGCGCGCAGAGACAAACTCTAGAAGGACCTTTCCAAAAAGAAACAACGAAAGAAAGAAGACCGGGACCTGTTTAAACAAAGGGGCTTAAGGTGCCATCTTGAAAAACATGGCTCCCGTGATTTTTAGGTACAGGTGTTCGCGGTGGGGAAAAATCATGGTAGTTCATTGTAAAACCACTGCCAACATCCATTTTGATAGGAAAGGGTAGCATTTGACTGCTACATGAGTTTCTAGACACAGGGGATACTCGATAACACCTCTAGCACTATATAGGAAGATAGTGTGTACTGGGTAGGAATTTAAAAAGACTAGTAAAGTCAATTTAACCTTAGATTCTCTGGGAAACAGCAGTTTATCCCAGTGAAGGTATTTAAACCTTGGAACAGCCTAAAAGGCTTCCCTGTGCCAGTGCACTTAGGGTGCTGTGTGACACACATAAAACAAGATGATGCCTATGGAGTTGTCTAAAACTCCATAACCAAAAGAAATAAACACAGAAAACAAACAGAATTAAAAAGTTCAAAGCCCCAAAGTTTAGGAAAAGAGCTGGAGGGCTCTAAGGTAGAGGAAATTAGCACATTTATGAAAGATCTCCCTAACACTGCTCTAGCCAGTACCCTAATCCCATACCCAAACATGTCAGGATTTACTGGTATCCCCCTCACCTTCAGTTCATTGGCCATGGTGTTTATCATTAGCATTGCTCTGAGGGAGCACATGCCTGGGGTGGAGCAGACAATTCCCCAGTCAGTAAATGATATGGTCATGTTTAATTTGCTGATTAAATCTCCTCCCAGTACATTAAGAGGGGAACTTTCATATTAGAGTAGAGCACTGGGCACGCAAGTGCTCTCTGTGGGCTGTCCTAGTTGATACAGATGTCCATCCCTGGGCAAGAAAATGTTTTCTCACTTAGTACGCATGCTCCCTGATATGGTGTGGGTGCGCCATTTGGGGTGGTGCTAAAGGGGTTGTTTCGGTGGGCCTGTTGACTGGGGCACATTTGAGGTGCTTGCATCATATAGGAGGGTTGGTGAAGTGTGTTATAGCCAGGCAGTGGAGGGGGTTCCTGTGAGTGCTGTGAGGGTGCTTCATATGCCCCTTGGGGAAGGCCGTGTGGGCTTCCCCAGTGGGGATGCCCATATTGGGTGGGCAGTAATAGGGTTGGTTGTACTGATAATTGCCTCTCTGCCTGCTGCAGCATTCCCGTAAAAAGTGCCCCCACCTCCTGCAGGATCAGCATTGCCCTTTGTTTCCCCCCAGGGTCCTTTCCAGCATACCCCCCCCCCTCTGGCCCCGGGATGCACCTCGTCCTCTTGTCAGTCTTCCTTGCCATCGGGGTCCCATATATTGTTGTTTACCTCCCCAATGCTCCTGCCCGTCTATGAAACCAGATAGTATGGAGAAGCCTGGTTTGTTATCATTACAGAATCATTGCCCATGTAGGGATTCAGTTATCCATCATACATTCAGATTATTTCTGATTAGTAGTGACATGAAGTAGTGACATTAGACAATCCACATTATTCTGCGACTTTGTATCCATTTGCAATTTCCTATTGAATGAGGCCTGTTATATTTGAGGTGCCATGTAGAGACACATGTTTTATTTGTAGAGACATGGAGACACATGTACAGATATGTTGTTATGTATTATGTATACATTGTAGAGAGACACACATTGAGTGTGCACTTAGAATATGCATTGAGCTTTGAGTATAGTGCTTGGTATGAATGAATGTGTTGGGCACTACATTCGAGAATAGAGAAAGCATGAAGCCATTCCAATGAGACACACAGAAGCGCCGCGGAGTGCGGAAGTTGTTATGAGTTACAGTGTACAAAGTATGCCAGGATGACCAGAACACAGAGTGATTGAAAAGTACAAGTATGTGCATCACAGTCTTTTAGGCACTGCTGAAATTTCAAAATGCTGACAGAGAGAAAGAGAGGCATTTTAGCTTAGAGAAAGACATATAACCATGGATATGTAAATGTCATTGAACAGTATAATGAGAGGTGAGGCACTGAGATTTGAGGAGCTGCTCTCTGCTGGTCTGCTCTCTGAGATAGAGAGGGAGTTTGTAGTTTGAGATGCTAGTTGGAGTTGGAGATGAGATGGCACACTGACACTCTGAGAGATCGAGAGATGACTTGGAGAGGCTTTTTGGAATGTTTGGATGTACTTCGGGAAGCGGTTTTGGGTGCAGCAGAGCTGATGAGATCGATCTGGCAGGGATATGGCAGAGAGAGGCCAGGCCCTAACTGACTGGCTGATTGCAGAGTTAGCTGTAGAGGAGAGACAGAGCAACACAGAGCAAAAGGGGAGTATTGTTGAATAAGACACATGCATGGAGAATTAGAACAGACACTCACACAGAGCTTTGGATGACATGATAGATGGGTAATCAGACAGGGTTTGTCTTAGAGAGAGAGTGTGAAGTATGGTGTGGAATGGAGAGGAATGGTGTGGTTTGGAGTTGCTATTAGATTTCTTGCATTAGAAGCCTGTAAGGCTTACCGTTATTGCATTGCATGTTAGATTTGCACCAAAAGCATAAAAGATGCAAAGTCAAGATTTGCATTATAGTAGTGTTTGCATCATGCATTGCTATGTATGAATACAAATGTTTCTATTGTTCATCAAGGATGAAGGCTGGTGCAACAGTATCCAAGCCGCCATGCTCAACAAAATAGACCTCTTACAAAACAAAATCCGCGACCACTACAATACCTTGCCAAAACAGAGTCGACACTTAGATTCCCAATCCCATAGCAAAACCACTAACATTCCCAAATTTGCCTTTAAAGAAGTTTCAGAACTAGAAGTCCTGGACATACTGAAACATCTGAAACCATCGACTTGCAAAGCCGATACATGCCCCCCTAAATTAATCAAGGACTGCGCTGAACCACTTGCCCCAATCATTACCGCATTCATTAATGCCTCATTCAAGTCCTGCTCTGTCCCAGACAGTCTTAAAGAAGCCTGGGTGCGCCCACTTCTAAAAAAGCCCACTCTCGACCCCACGATGCCTAACAATTACAGACCTATAACAACTGTCCCCTTCCTTCTCAAGATTCTAGATAAAGTGGCACACAGCCAAATCCAACTATACCTCGAATCTAACTCCATCCTAGGCACCAGACAGTCAGGCTTCCGCAAAGGTCATGGAACAGAGACTGCTTTGCTGGACCTAAAAAACCAAATAACCAAGATATTGGACAAAGGTAAACCCGCCCTTTTACTTCTCCTCGACCTCTCTGCGGCATTCGACCTAGTGGACCACAAGACCCTCACCTCACACCTCTCCCACTCCGCACATTTCTCTGACCAAGCCACCTCCTGGATAACCTCATTTCTTGAAGGGAGGGCCATGAAAGTCTTTTCAAACATTTCGAGCGCAACACCATCCATAATACACTGCGGTGTCCCTCAAGGCTCCTGTACAGCACCTACGCTTTACAATCTATTCACTAAGCCCCTATTCGAGAAACTTGATGCACTTGGGATTGCCTACACCAACTACGCCGACGACACCCAAGTGCTCCTCCCTCTATCAGGCTCATACCACAAAGACGCCCTAGCTCTAAAACTCATATATGCCACCATTCAAGCCTGGATGGCCACTAACGGCCTATGTCTTAACGGGGATAAGACTGAAATCCTTATCCTCGGCCAAAAATCCACACTGGCCAGGCTAGACAGCTGCTATGCCAATTTCAACATCGACAACTGCACTATCCCAGTCCTATCCTCTGTGAAAACGCTAGGGGTCTACATTGATGCAACCCTGTCCATGGACAAACAAGTTAGTGCCATTGTCTCCGCATCTGCACTAAGCACTAAACTCATCAACGCCATTAAACCATTCCTTTCCAAAGAAAACTGCCTTTCAATAGCAAGAGCTACCATAGGCGCTAAACTTGACTATTGCAATGCACTTCTAGCCGGCACCTCTGAAAAAAACCTAAACAAACTCCAGGTCACCCAAAATAACGCTCTAAGAGCAGCACTAAACATCTCCAAAAGGGACCACATCTCACTGGCAAGGCAATCAGTTCACTGGCTCCCTGTCAAAGAACGCATCACCTTCAAGGTACTGACTACTACCCACAAATGTATCCACCACACTGCACCATCATATCTCTCAGACACCATTCTCAGACAGACCTCATCCAGACCTACCAGACTCTGCTACACTAACCAACTCACTGTACCACGCATCCACAAGATTACAGCCGGGGGGCTGGGTTTCCCCTACATAGCACCAAAACTTTGGAATAATCTCCCCCACACTCTAAGAGCAGAAGGCTCCCTCACAGCGTTTAGAAAAAAACTCAAAACCTCTCTCTTTAACTAAAATTCCTCTACCTACTGCCATTCAGGCACACACTGCTAACTATTGCTACTGCCCAAACTGTTTGCATGTATGCCTCTGTATGCTGTAACTAAGACGCGCTTTCCCTGTAACCAGCGCTATTCTGTAACCAGCGCCACGATGCCTCAGGGCTGATTCTGTGCGCTTAACAAATGCGAATAAATAAATAAATAAATAAATAAATTGTTGAATCGATTCATGTGTTTTCTTTGTGTCTTATGTTAGTGTGTGCATAGGAATAATTTAGGAGTAATCTAGGAGCAACACAGTGCACAAAGGCCCTGAGATACAAGAGCAAGGGGAGGCATTGTGATCCACACCCCCTTAGGAGATTGTCTAAGTCTGACAACATGGTCGCCCACGCGGGGCTTGGTCAAAGGTAGATTTGTTAGAGTTTTCACACGTTTTCTGTCCATACCTCTTCCATTCTCGCCTGTGTAGCCACAGAGACACACCTTCCTCTCCCAGCTGTTCTGTGGGTGATCACATCTGTCATTGTAAATTCCTCCTCGATATTGATTTTGATATTCTTGCTTTCTCTGGCATTCTGGCACTGTGGCCACTATATACAGGCCACCTGGTCAGGTCGCCCTCTTCCTTTGAGTGGGCTGACCTCTCCTCCTCAAATGTGCAGGGTGACTGAGAGGAAGTGGAGGACATCTGGTAGACCCCTGACAAAATGGCCTGCTCCAAAGGCAATACAGACTCTCTGTCCTCGCCAAGGAGAGAGACCACATTCAAGCCCGCATCTCCGCAGCATCTAACAACTCAGCCATACTCTTCAAAATCTGCAAGGAGCTGGCTAATCTGCTGCAGTGTCTACCTCACCTGCTCCATCCCAGGCCCTTTACACGGTCTTGGCTTCTCATTTGATCAATAAAACTCTCTTCCTCTACCACCTCCTCCTCCACTCCTGGCCCACCTGTGGCCATCTCTCCTCCTCCATTCTCTTCCTATTATTTTTTTACCCCAGATGATGTTTCTAGACAAGTCTGATCTATGAAAATCCCATCAAAGCAGGCTTTCCCATGATCATCCAGAACCAACAAGGACCACATTGACACCAATGCTCCAGCCTTGGCCGATTTCTGCAAGCACTCCTTTGCCACTGGAACCTTCCCCTCATCCCATAAGCACTCCCTTGTGCACACTAGTCTAAAGAAGACCTCCACTGATCCTTCCTCTCCAGCTAACTATCACCCGATCTCCACCACTCCTTTCCTCTGCAAACTCTTGGTAAAGCTGGCCATCTCCCAGCTTAACCTTCACATTTAATATGTTGGTTGTCTACACAATGACCAGTCTAGCTTCAGAGATGCCAGAAGCACGGAAACTGCTCTCCTGAACACCAGTGAAGACCTGCTCTTGAACCTAGATTCTAACCTTCCTTCTTCTCAATCTTTCTTCTGCTTTTGATATGGTAAACCATTCATCCTGCTCAATTGCCTGTGTGATAATCTGGGTATCACGGATCAGGCCCTGACCTGGCTGACCTCCTTTGTCACTGACTGACCCTCTCAGGTCAAACTTGGGGATATTCTCTCTTCTATCTCTACTTGTGGTGTCCCCAAGAGGTCTAACCTTTCTCCCTGGCTTTTCAATCAACACCTGACACGTCTTGTCCACCCCATCACTACTTTCTGCACCAACTTTCAGTGTTTTGCAGAAGACACCCAGCTCTCTTTCAGGCACCCCTTGGCCACCTCTTCTCCTTCTCTCATACCAGACTGTCTGGCCACAATGCAGGAATGGTGGACCACCAATGACCTATGCCTTAATGCCAGTAAACTGAGATCTTCCTCCATGGAACACCAGCTCCCAGGGATCATATCTCTCCAGCTCTGAATCTCTTCACTGGCTCGCTGTGGTGGCAAGGACCACGTTCAAGACCCTTTGTATCATCCACAAGGATTTCTGGGGCCTCAAACCTCACTACCTCCATCTCCCTTCTCAAGCTCTCTGCTCATCTGCCTCCAACTCTCTGATGTTCAGTTGCTTTTCCAAACAGAGAGTTGGGGCCAGGTCTCTCTCAAACCTGAGCAGAACCACTCCGGTTCTGGAAGCAACTCAAGACCTTCCTTTTCGATTCCACTTTCTCTCTTCCCATCCCCTGCTAATGGTCCGACTGTTCCACCCACTGGACACCTGGCTACCCTCTGAACTTGGCTCCTGCATGTCGAGTTGCCTTTCACTCTGCCTCTTGGCTCCCTCAGTACTTGTGGTCTGCATCTGCAGTCCCCTCGCTCTGCACTTATGAGCTACCCACTGGCTGCACTTATTGAGTTACCTGCACTTGTGTACAGACACATTATAAATGCCATATTATATCATGCTGCACAAACCACATTTGTAAAAAAACACTTAAATGTTGGTGTAACCAGGTCTTGGGAGCCTCTCCTGGTTTTGAGAAATTAGGGACTGATTACAGTTCACAATGTTGGGGCTCTAGTATGCACAAAGTGGGTGTTTCCTTAATATATTCCTGCAGCTCGGCATCTGATGTCATGGAGACTATTTAAATGTATAAAAGAAAAAGGCGGCCATTTGAAAAAAAATCAGCATTATACAAACTGAGACGGTTATTGGGCCTAAACAGCTCAGATATAACATACGTTTGGAGCTTTTAAGTTCTGGATGGCTGTAGGTTTAAGTATGGATCAACAAACTGATAATTAAAAGATAATCATAAAAAAATACAACATGGGGTCAGAGCATAGTGATTCAGGAGAGGGCTTCCTACCAGACATAAAATGCAGCTGCAGTGATCACAAAAGACTCTACATTTTACATAGCATTCCAAAGTTGATCACCTTCGATTGAATCATAATTATGGATACATTTCGAATAGCCTTTTAGATAACAAGGTTTCAACTTAAAACATTGCTTTAAAAGGTGACACGCAGTCTCAATTTCCAGCTTACATAAATGACATATCCTCTCCTTATGAGGTAATTTATTCCAGCGACCAATATGCTCCAGTATAGGCAAGCTATTTCGCCAAAGATAGATGATACATCTACATATTTGCTCTGAGTAGAATTTGGTTAAATAGGAACAAGGAAGGTATTATCAGAAGCTCTGTGTAGAATAGTCTATATATAGTTTTGACTTAGCCAATCTAGCCACATTGATGCAGATATCATAGTTCCTAGTTTTATTTTTTTAAATAATTGCCCCATTGGGAGCTACTATGAACTCTTCAATTGATATATTTAATTGTGTGAAAAGTGTCAATACAGTTTGATGTAATTGTTCAAGGAATTGATTTTCATCTTGATCACCCAAATAACTAATCAGCATATTTGATGATGAGGAAGACAATAATATTGAATTACAGGCTAAACTGTTGTACTAGCCACAAGAACCGAATAGAAGGGACTCCTAGCTCGCAGCAGAGAACTTCCACAGGAATAGAACTAGGGACAAACAAAATGGAATGCAGGATCCTGCCCTCAACTTTGTCCAACTAATTCATCATGGAAACAGGAAGGGCAGTAAGATCATAGAGTATTCCTGGGAGTATTCTTTTGCAATATTTTGAAATCAAGCCCTCAATATTATTACCACCCATCTTATAGACAAAACCTTTTAATAGAAGCCATTTCTTAAATATTTTAGAACAAATGTGGTTGCTGTAAAAATCTTAGTGGGAACATTACGGATCGGAAAGCCTAAATATGTATATACTTGTCCACTATTACAAAGGGAGAATTATCACATATCCACTGGAAAGTGGGTTTCTTAACTTCGCCTCCAATCATCAGAACTTTAGTTTTGGATATGTTTACTTTAAGATATTATTCCCTGTCATATACAGATAGAGCCTCTGATGAATGTTGAAGCCCAATAGGGGTTGTGATCCATCAATATGGTGTCATCAACATATCCAGTCTATGGGACTGGTATAATAACGATATGAGGATGGACATTTCAGGCAGCTTTGATGGTGGGACCCATATCACTATCATACATGTTATAAAGCATGGGAGCGACTATGCAGCCCTGTTTAACTCCTGTATTTGTCAATATTTTGGTGATCTCACCACTTGATTCATGCGGACAACCAAAGTCATATCAGCATAAAGGCTGGTTAGAGAGTGAAGAGAGGTCAATATCCCCCTTTCTGAGTTTAGTACAGAGTAAGGGTCTAGAGACTGTATCAAATGCTTTGCTAAAATCGATAAAAAAAAGATATAACCCGTCTTTTAAACTACCTTTACAAGCTAAGATGATAAATTAGAGGGCACAAATGTTATGAAGGGTTTTGTGCCCTTTACGAAAGCCCATTTGAAATGCGGATATCAATCCTCTTGTCATTGCCCATTTGGTAAACTTCTTTAATAATATGATGGAGAAGGTTTTTTTCACATTTCAATTTGTCTATCCAATCAGCACTTGTTAGTATTCTTAGTTGATAAAAAAACTTGGCTGTGTAGCCAGAAAATCTGTTTAGGCTACAACTGGTGGATTACAGCACACTGCAAGCTTAAACCCCATTTCTAAAAATACTCCAGCACAAGTGCACATCAAAGATGCAATTGCAGGCGAGGCAAATTCAATCAACACCCAATTTGTGAGGCTATCCCACTTAGGGAGTTCCACATGCAAAATATCCCTATGGTTAATCACAGATAGCTGAGGAATATTTTTCCACATTGTAAGTAAGGATGTGCTATTAAGATTAAGAAACTATCAGCTTTTGGGCATAGTTCTTCCAGTTTTACTTCCAGTTTTACTAGATTTCCTAATGATGAGAATGTTCTAGAATCAAAAGAAGAATTATAATCCTTAGATGGATAATCAGTAAATCCCAACTGCCGGCTGTACAAGCAGCTGGCGGTGCAGAGAAAGTATTATTTGCTGCTCTCACAATTTGGCAAAATGGCTTTATTTGTTTTTGTTTTTTTGTTAATATGTCTTCCCCTACTTGTTTAGTTGTTTTATGTAATGTTTGTTTATGTATTTTACATGTTGGGATTATGTGTTGTCAATTGTATATTCTTTTGCATTTTCATCCCTGAGGAAGTCCTTGTGTATGAGGTCAAAACATGTGTTGGCTGTCCAGTAAAACTAATCCTAAAACATTTTTTTCTTTTTCGGACTGGACTATGTATTGAGTAAATGTGACTGTGAAAACATATGTTTTTGAATTTAAAGGTGGTGTGGTGCAATTGGTCAGTCCAATACTAATGGCCTGTCAAGATCTAACTGGCTCTACATTCTAACAAGCAGAACAACATTCTAACAAGAATAATAAGGGAGTGACGATTCACCCAAGTTAAGAAAGCAGTATTGGGCCACTTAGACACCCAAAGCCTGTGAGTGACTTTTCTTGACCGGCAGGTGACAAAGCCCAAGGGAAAAGATGGATGGGCTGACAAACTCAAGGCCTTAATAATCTGGAATTATGCATTCTTGTTTTGTTTAAGTTCTCAAAACTGTTGGGGCCTGATTAGGATTTTGGCCATATCTCCTCCAGTAATACCACAAAACTCATTCACCATTACTACATGCTGTTAATACCGGGTACCTTGAAGGGTTTGCGTGATTCCATGTCATGCAGACCCATCTGTTATTCCCAATTTCGGAGCTCCACAGGAGTCTATACGCATGTGTATGAGTTGCAAGGTCAACTTTGATTACAATTAAATTAAAATGAGTGCCTATACACATCTGTTTTGTTAGGTCTCGCTAATGAACCCCTTATTTAGCTGCCAGGGCACTTTGAAGCATATCTACAAGGGAATGTAGTGTCAATTAGTGTCTCCCTGATGAATTGAGTAGCTTCCAGTGCTTGATTCCACCTGATTTTGGCTTTCTCAACCCTTCTATTTGCCAGCCTCTGTCACTTCCTTTTAACCTCAGGGTGTCTAGTAAGCATAGCAACCATTTTGGAACGTTTTGTTAAACCAGCTATGACATGTACCTAAACATAAACACAATCATTTAATAGAAGTGTGTTTAAAAATACAGGAGTTACTTTCCGAGTAAAGACAAAATAAAATGCATTATTGAAATAATCGCTGTAGTAGTTTTATTTAAAATGTCACTGCTATAACAAAAACAACAAAAAAACGTTCTATTAACTTATGGCTGACATTTGTGCTTACCTAGTGTTTAACATTCTTCTATTTCAGAACTCAACCTTAGCCTTCACTCAGGTCACATCAAATACCTGTTGCTTTCCAGAGGCGATCCAAATAAGGGGCCTACTCTAGAGCAAGTGGTGGATTAGCACATGATGTCTCCTCTGTGGAAGGGCTGAGGGGACATAGTAGCACCAATATTGGCCTAGTGGAAGGGTCTCCTTAATGAATGGGTGGATTTAATTTGCACAGCCACATGCTAGAGAAAGGTTTGGTATGTGGTGAAGAGCTAGTCAGACTTTGTTTAAAGTGTTGCATAGGGTGAATGAGGAAGCAGGAAGAAGAGTCATTTCATCTTTGTCTTTGCTCCATCCTACACACAGCTGATCCATGATATTGATTCTGAGTGCATGCCTTCTGCTGTGGAGTCATGTGAGAGGAGAAGGGTAGCTGTAGAGCGGAGTGTGAGGAAGTAATGGATGGAAAAAAGGCAGGTTGTAGACAATATTGATTATCATTTACACATGCACTCCTTCAAAGAGAATATACATTCCACAGAAATGATCAATTTCCCCATGGGGCTGATGCTCTCCAAGCCATCATCAAAGCCATCATCACATGCAAAATAGTTAACTGCCACAGGAACAGGCAGTGTTCCTACTTGGCCAAACTCCACACCTAGGTGCAGTGCATCCACTAGATCAGAGAATGGTCCTGATTTATGACACCATTACTCAACATTGCCACCAGCCCCACTAGAAGAGGAGAGGATCCCCTCCATCATAATCTGCCTTTGTATCCTCAAGGCAACAGGTGATGTAAACCAAACAATGGAGACACAATGTGGTCAGCCATATTAAATATATAGTGTAAGCATTAAACAACAACATGTGGATTCCTCATTAAGATAGTTACCCATGCCAAACCTATGAAGCCCTTCCATGTTCCCCAGAGAACTCAGTATTTCCCAAACCCTGAATAATCGGAAATAATAGCAGTGATTTACAAATAACGAATTTCTGCCATGGTAGTTGACAGGGCATTCCTGGTATTGCAACCTCAACAAAGATAAGCAATCATCACATGACAATATGACATCCAAACAAATCAAAAAATCTAGCGAAGCAAATAATGACTCAGAAGATTGCTGTCTTCCACCCACCCCAATACCAGAAAAACAAAAACTAAAGTCTCTCCAGTCGCAGGAGTTACAATGTGACCTTCTCACACAGAGCTATGCCCGCTTGGCCACAATCCACACATACTTAGAGAGAACATCTTACTGAATTATTCAACACCCTAAAAAAGTTGACAACTCAAATATGCCAAGTTTCCACACATACCTAATGCACCGTTTATGACTGCCCAACTGTGAAGTTTCCACTCTTATCTCATGACCTGACAATGCTCACACACAGACACACGTGACATCCGAAAAATCACCCATCTCCTGCACAAGTATTTTCCCTCGCTTTGAACAGTTCCAACTTTGCCCCCCTCCATATCTGTGCCCTGTTAGTTTGGCTCATAGATATGGCTGACTTTGAAAGGGGTTCTGGCAATTTCTGTTTCACCAGAATTTCAATAGAAACCCCATATTATGTATTTCACATAAAAATGCAACCAAGGCTTCCATTGACGAAATTCCGTTTATTATTATTCGGATGTTCAAAGGGCCTGGATTCAAAAAAGTAGGGACTAACCGTTTTATTTTGTTTTGCTTTTCACAGTCTGATATGTTGCCATTGCTGATGCGTGCATATTGTGTGCTCTTCTGGTTTCCTATGAGCAGTACACCATACATATTCAAAAAGAACATGTGTTAAAATAATGTAAAATATATTCAGTGCATGTTTCAACTATATAGGGTGTGGCTGTGTAAAGCATCATTCCTGCTTTAGTAAAGGTTAAAAAAAACAGAGAAAACACATTATTTATTGTTTGGCTGCATATTTTAGCAACAGAGATAGATAGATAGATAGATAGATAGATAGATAGATAGATAGATAGATAGATACAGATAATTTCCCCAGGATATCGAGTTTTCACAGAATATGGTGGGCATTTGAATTTTCTCTGCCACCTGGCATAAATGAAAATAGGAACCAGAGGTTGAAAGCCTTGTGATAAACCATCTAAGAATTTGAGTCAGATGGCTTGTCAGTCTCTTATAAAGACGAGATTGCAAGCAGGGAATGTGATAAATAGAAGTACAAGGCAAGGTCGGCATTTTGATTTATGGCTATCACCCTTTACGAGACCCTATGGCTATAACAAGGATTGAACACTTCCAAAGATTTCCGTCGAGGATCCACATTTAACAACTTTGCTCTGCAACTACGTGCACTTACTTGTAGTATTATTCATCAATACTTGACAGCATGGTCTGGCAGGAGGGATGCTCAAAACTGTCTACAAGAAAGCTAGTGCCTGATCTACAATGCCTGGGGTCAAAATAAAACAACATGAACTACTACAGTACGTATGAGAGTAAGCAACTCCTAGACTGATGACCTACTCCCATACAATCTCTCGCGACAATAGTGAGAATAGCATTTTAAGAGTCATAATACATGCCACATTTCAAATTATTCAGGGTTGAACCTAAGGACTGTTATCTAACAGGGCAATTGTAACTTTGTAAAATACAAAATGAATAGTTAAGATTAACGTGGATCTATCCTACAAGAAATATCTGAGGAGAACCAAAGCAATATTGACAATTCTTTCAGTAGATATGTTCAGTTGCAGGGAACATATTGTTCTTTTTTTTTCTCTATCTGCTTCACTTGACTGCAGTCCAGCTCCATTCCATCTCATCTCTCATCTATTGCATGGGCATCTAATATATCAACGAAGCATTAAAGAAGCTAATGAACCAATTAATAAAGTAAGGGCAACTCCTACCAATTAGGCTAGTTCTGAGACTATGAACCATGCCACAACATCACAATCAAATATTTAAATATTTGGGCAAGTGTCATGCGAGATACTGATTTAAATCAGTAGTGCCAATTAAGAACAAGCAAATAAAACACACTCATGCAAAAAAGGAGAAGGGATGCATAGGACTGCAGGGCTGGTCCTATGATTTGCAGGGCTCTGTGTACCAAAAGACAGTGGGGTTCCCCAACTCGTCATATATATTAATATCAATAGATGTGACATCATAGAGAGTGATATTAATCTTTTGTACCTGAGTACATCATGAGAGGTGGCGTTGAGATACATTGAACTATACACAATAGTCACTATGATTGTTATGTTTGGAGCCTCGCTATTGTCTATTTAACCGTGCTTTAATACATTGTGTATACTATCAGAATTATTAACTCTTTGGGCACAGTGTTATAGTATGTGTTGGCCAGTATCACACACTCTATTTAAATAGTGAAACAACGGAATAAACATTCTTGTCACACATCTTCTCAACTTAGTTTGGCACACATAAGTATTAATGAGTGCCTTTCAAGTGGTAACAATACTGTGTTATACAATTGCGTTGGAAAGTACACAAATAACATTCTAAACCGAAATGACAAATGTAGAAATCCTTACCGAAGCATGTACACTGCAATTATGATTGAATGTGTATTATTTTGTCAGGGTTGGGAAGCTAATGTGGACTTGCAAAGATCTAAAGTTCTATATCTGTTTTCTAAGATTTAACTCCACCCCTCAAATCAATCACTGTGATTTGATTATCTGTAGTAGTCATTCATTGGCAGAACATACTGATTGCTACTATGACGCTATGAAGTTCCACCGAAAACGTGTTTAATTCAACAGGCAAACGCAATTAAAATGAATTTGCTCGGTTAAAAAGCATGGTATGTTTGGTGATGACTAAGTTTAAGCGTCTTGAGAAATGGCACACATTTGGGTAGCTAACTGAAGTTGTGTGAGGCCATAACATTGAACTGGTACATTGCAGTTTTTATCACACTTGCTTAGCTGACAAATTGACTCCCACACCAACTGTGAGGCACTTCTATGTCATCTTTCTTTGTTTTCAGAAGGACATTTTAATGAAGCTAGACTGCCTTGTATGGGGCGATTGTGTTTCTGCTGGGCCTTGCAGGAGTCTGTGATAGGAAGGACGACATTGCAGAGAGAATCTACCTCTTTGATCTCCACTAAAAAGGACAGCAAAAATCGTTATGAAGGGCAGGTGAAGTCTACACGGTACCCATTGTGGAAGGCGTGCACCAGCATTCTGGGCCAAACATCACCACATAAACCAACGTTGCCACTTTGCTAATAATCAGATTAAATTTATTATTTTTATTATTATTCTTAATTTGTTCATGATTCTAAAAGAAAGTTTTACAATACATTGACATACATTATTTTTTATCATTTATCATTTCATACGTAGATACATTGAACTTGCTATTTAATTAATATTAGCGTAACATCAACTCAAGGAAAAAGTAATCTATTGTGTCTTTATAAAAAATATAATAATAGGAACATTAAATGTGCAAGTATAAATAAATGTTAAAACAGTTACCAAGTCTCAGGATGAGGTTTTGTACTGCTGGCAAAGGAATTTGGCAGAGGTAAGGTTATGGGCGTAGATATCTATGCACCACCCTTGTCACATGTATATGGGATTTCAATTTAGCTAGTTGAGTGTAATTACAGGTCCAGTCCCACTGGGCCAATTTATTACCAAACAATGACCTAAGTATTTCATAGTTGGTTCCCCATTCAAATTTAGGCTACCATCCTAGGTCCTTGTAAAGTCCATTGATCGTAGTGGTAAATTCTTCATAGCTTCTTTTCCTATTTTTAGTACTGTCTACTCCCACAACGGCCAGCAATGTACATATAGGATTTGAGCTAGCCTTTATATGCAGTCCTCCCTGACAAATATGTAATTGTCTTGCAATGATACCACGCCCAATTCCAGTCTCATGTATTCTACTGAGGTGTTCTTTGCCAACCTCAAAACTTTTTTTCTCCAAAAGTGTCCCTCTAATAAATCAACTCATTTTAAGTGTGTCATGGCTAAGACTTCTAGTCCATATAGGACCATAGGGCAAAAGCTTTGTTTGTATAATGCCACTAAACCCTCCAGAGAATAGCAAGCCATCAGAAGGGTGAATTTCTCCGCCATACTTGCTAATCGATATCCTTTTTTAATTTTAGTATCGATAATATATCTATATGACTGCTTTTGGCTCATCTCGAGGCCCAAATAAAGGTACTTTCTCACGTATTCGATGGGTCCCAAACTCGTATTAATCTCAAAATGGTTTATCTTCTTTGCAGAGATTAGCATAGCCTTAGTGTTTGACATATTAACAATCAAGTCATTTTTAGAGGCACAGTCAACTACAATCTCAAACATATTTTTTATTCTGCTTTAAGTACGACTAAAGATGACCAAGTCATCTGCGTAAATTAAACCCTGGATAGCAGTCTCATTTCTTTTAGGGCAACATCCAGAGGTCATGGATAAAGCTGCAGGTAAGTCGATCCTGTGGAGATGATTTAATAAGGGGGTCGAGACACAGCCGTGTTTCACTCACATATTCAGACTCATTGGTGATGATGTTAAGCTGGCATCTTTTATTCTAATTCAGCCGGACGTGCCCACATTGAGATTTCTCAAAACAACTAAGAGCCAATTTGGACATCCTCAATTTGCTAATTTTGAAAACAATTTAGTGTGATTTACCCTATCGAAGACTGCCCTTAAATCTATAAAAATAACGTATATAAATATCGCTCCTACAGTTAAAGATGCTCTAATTAAACAGTCCAGGCTCTTATATTTTGCATAGTTGAACAGCTGTGCCAAAATCCCGTTTGGGTGAAATGTAACAGTTTCTTTTCCTCTACCCATGCTTGGAGGCATGCTTAAGCACAGGCAGGATATTTAGCCGAAGATAGATGATAAATCTACATATTTGCGCTGAGTAGAATTTGGTTAAATAGGGACAAGGAAGATTGTACTAGAAGCTCTGTGTAGAATAGTCTATATATAGTTTTACTTGGCCAATAAATCCATATTGATGCAGATATCAAAGTTCCTAGTTTTATATTTTGAAATAATTGCCCTATTGAGAGCTACAATCAATTCTTCAACAGATATATTTAATTGTATGAAATGTGTCAATACAGTTTAATGTAATTGTACAAGGAATTCATTTTTATTATCTTGATCACACAAATAACTAATCAGCATTATTGATGAGGAGGAAGACAATAAAGGAGAAGTAGAGGTGGCACTGTTGTACTAGCCACAAGGACCAAATAGAAGGGACTCCTAGCTTGAAGAGAAGAGCTTCCAAAGGAAAAGAGTTAGGGAAACTCAAAATGACTGCAGGATCCGGCCCTCAACTTTGTCAACTAATTCATCATGGGAGCAGTAAGGGCAGCAAGACCATACAGTATTCCTGGGAGTATGCTTTTGCGATATATTGAAATAAAGCCCTTAATATTATTACCAATCATCTTATAAACAAAACCTTTTTAATAGAAGCCATTTCTTAAATATTTTAGAACAAATGGGGTTGCCATAAAAATCTTGGTCTGGGACATCACATATCAGAAAGCCTAAATTTATATACGTGTCCACTATTTCAAATGGAGAATCATCACATATCCACTGGAAAGTGGGTTTCTTAACTTTGTCTCCAATCATAGGAACTTTAGTTTTGGATATGTTTACTTTAAGATAATATTCCCTTGGCATATACAGATAGAGCCTCTAATGAATGTTGAAGCCCAATGGGGGTTGCGATCCATCAATATGGTTTCATCAGCATATCCAATCCATGGGACTGGTATAATACTGATACGAGGAGGGACATTTAAAGCAGCTTTGCTGGCGGGACCGACATCCCTAACATACATGTCATAAATCATGGGAACGAGTATGCGGCTCTGTTAAACTCCTGTATTTGTCAATATTTTTGGGGTGATCTCACCACTTGACTCATGTGGACCACCACAGACATATCAGCATAAAGGCTGGTTAGAAAATAGAGTAAAGATAGGTCAATGTCCCCATTTCTAGATTTAGTACAGAGTGAGGGGCTAGAATCTGTATCAAATGTGTTGCTAAAATAGATAAAGCAAAGCTATTACCTGTCTTTCATCCTACCTTTACAAGCTGACATGATATATTGGAGGCCAAATATGTTATGAAGGTTATTGTGCTCTTTACGAAAGCACATTTGAAATGGGGATAGCAATCATCTAGTCATTGCCATTTGGTTAATTTCTTTAATAACATGATGGAGAAGATTTTTTGGCTGACATCAAGCAGTGCCAGTAAGCAATATTTTTAGGCATTAACATGTTCACCTGTTTTAAATACTGAGATCATTATTGATCTTCACCAGCTATTAGCGATGGAGCCATCTTTTAATATTTTCTGAAAGAGTTGCCCAATACAAAAGCACAGAAGAGGGGATTCTCCTTTAAAACATCATACCTAAAGAATCAGGACCCGGTCCCAGAGAACTATTCAAGGATTTAATAACCAGAGCTTTATCATCTTGGGCAAAACCCTCCAAAAATTGAGAGTTGTGTTGATATGAGAAGTCAGCTCTATAGTGACCTTTAGGGGTGTAATATAAATGCCTAATAGCCATAATCCAACAAGATTCACCAATACGGTTCAACTCAACGTTAGATTTAAAGTTAACCAAGTTCTTACCAAAGTCCACATTTGCTATTTATGCAAGTAAAACTATGCATATTAAGATCTGTGGCCCAGATTGTGTCGCCCCGGCAATCAGATTTCATATGTCCAGTAGTCTTATCCACACCGCTATCCTCAGCGAGTGTCAGAGTATGTTCTAATAATTAGGGCGCATTAAAGTCACTCACGACAATACCACTGCCATCCGGATGATATTCATATCATTTACAAAGGATTGTATTAATAGTATGTATAATCTCATTAAATCGTTCGTGCCCAGGAGGAGAGTAGATATTGATTATCAGAATAGTGATATCCAACCAATGTACATTAAGAATTGCAGAAAGGACATAAAGGGAATTATTTTCTACACAATATGGTTCTAAGCGTAAAAAAGACTGAGCACCAATTGTGAGGCCACTGGAAGGTCTTCTACAAATATCACAAACTACAATTCTCCTGCAGAATAATCACCTCACAGGACTTTACATGGGCTACACCCATTGGGTGGCTCAAAAAAGAGTGACAGCCCCTAGAGATCCAGCAAGTCCATTTTAAGGAATCAAATTTAGTGAACTGTCAGTGCCAATCTGATCTCTGATGCTCAGGCAACTAATGCACTTTATTTTCCCTGTAAAGATGGTGATTAGGAGAATATGCAAACAGCCATTTGCATGTCAATTTGTCTATCTAATCGGCACTTGTTAGTATTCTTACTTGATAAGAACCTGACTGGGTAGCCCGCACATATTTATAGGCTAAAACGGGTGGATTACAGCACACTGCAAGCGTAAACCCCATTTCTATAAAAAATTCCAGCACAAGTGCACATCAAAGATGCAATAGCAGGCGCAGCAAATTCAATCAACACCCAATGTATGAGGCTATCCCACTTAGGGAGTTCCAGATGCAAAAGATCCCTATGGTTATTCACAGATATTCGAGGAATATTTTTCCACATTGTAAGTAAGGAGGTGCTATTAAGATTAAGAAATGGACTGTCAGCTTTTGGGCATAGTTCTTTCACTTTTACTAATTATGTGAATGTTCTCGAATCAAAATGAGAATTATAATCCTTAGATGGATAATCAGTAAAATCCCAAATTGCCGGCTGAACAAGCAGCTGGCAATGCAGAGATAGTATTAGGTGCTGCACTTGTAGTTGGGGAAAGTTGGCTTTATTTGTTTTTGTTTTTTGTTAATATGTCTTCCCTTATTTGTGTAGTTTGCCGGTTTGACGTTGGAGAAGTGTGGTTATTCATTGCACTCAAAGAGGAAGGTATATCGAAGCAGAGGAAGTGCATCCAGCAGATCTATTAAGTCAGCAAAGGAGCAACATAAAAAGCTGATTGTTCCTTTGTTGCTGTGTTGCAATACCTTTTGCCATAGAGAAGAGGATTTCTTTCCTGTTTACTTTGGGAGGAGTGTCTTTCCCCCACCAACGTAGTCAGAACACTTAAAACAGCTAACACTTGCAGAGAGAGCGGAGTGAGCTGAGTGTACCTCTGTTGCCGTGTTGCAATACCTTTTGCCGTGGAGAAGAGGATTTCTTTCCTGTTTACTTTGGGAGGCATGTCTTTCCCCCACCAATGTCGTCAGAACACTTAAAACAGCTCGCACTCACGTGTTTGTTTGGTGAGAGAGCAGTGTCCGCTGCTCACTTGAACTTAGAGGAAACTTGAGCCCCCCTCTTGCAACTCCCAAAAAATAAAAGAGCTTGAAGGAACAGACAAAGAGCGACACAACTGTCCCTCTCCGCCCCTTCCCCTCTGTAGCTAAGGGGAAGAGGACAGGGAGGAGGAGGGTGATCCACAGCTCTCTGCATAGCTCCCCGCACACAAGAAGCTGCTCAAACGGTAAGGACCTCCTCATGTGGCACTACTTTTTTACAACTTTGGTAAACACTGGACATTTAATGCACTGCAAATTCAGCTCTACCTGCCTGCTTTTCCATAACTCTCACTTACCTCGAACAATCCAACATTACCAAACATTGCAGACATTGCTGGGGTGACTGAAGGCAACCCTTGCCTTTGAACCCCATGCTGACAATCACTAAACTGCAAGGTCTCCTCAATCCGCTCACGCTTACCATAGCCTTTAGTAGCCTTGAATAGCGTAACATTCTCAAACCCTGCATACACTCATGGGGTAACTGCTGGTAATTCAAGCCTTTGAACCCCACACTGTCAAGTGAAGACAGAGCGTAAACTAGGACTTTCTCAGACATAAATAAATGGTGTAACATACATCGTTAAATCCCTGAATCTCTGTTGAATTATCTGAGTTTAAACAGAGTACAGAAGGAGACATAGACGCGTCCCAAGGTGGTGTGCTCCAATTAACATACATGAAGAACATGGCCTCTGCAACCAACCCGACCGGAACACGCACATGGCAGAGTGTAAAAACTTTCGCAACCACACACCCTCCCCAAACCCCAGCGCCACCTGTACCACCTGGGCCCTCACAACTGCTCAGTAGACAACCTCGATTGACAGAACCAAAGAGGTCAGACGGATGTTCAGAATAAAAACTGTCCATAGAAACTGAGGATCTCCACCTTGCCCCAACCACAGATGAAAGGAACATAGATTTGGGAGACACGAGTGATGAGGTTTTTTTGGATACATCTGTCCATCCACACTTGGAACCAATAAACGCTCCCATTAACGCAGGAAATAATACTTCATTCCAGGCACCAAAAGCCAATCATCTGCCACCTCCAAAGATGCCTGAAAATCCAATGAAGATGACAGCAAAATGAAATCACAAAGAACAGCAATCACAACCAGAAACTCCTCATGATCCATTGAACTTTGAAATCCATAAAAAATCCGTCCCAACTCCCCCAATCTCACATAACGACCTAAATGTGGTACTTTCAGCTCAGAAAAATAAAGCAATTCAAGTCAAATTAAAATGACAAACTAAATATGAGAACTCCAAAAGACAGTCGTCAGCCCTGGAATACCACACATTTTTGAGAAAAAACAAGGGGAAAGACTATCGCTAAATATGAAAGAAATAGAAGACATAATGACAAATCAAGAACAACAAAAACACATCTTTGATCTATCTGAATTTCCAGGATATCGAAATATAATGTCAAATATGACATCAATGCAATCCGCTGAAAAAAAAAGAAGTATGACGATCTCAGATCTGTCATGGCCCAACATCACCACGTATAAAGAAGGAATCAAATATGTCACGTCAGCAGGAGTCTGAACAAGAAAATAGGACTCCTCAACGCACTGTCCCGAATGTGAAATGCACTTGTGAGCATCCCAATGATCAACCTCCCAAAACAATCCCAACATCGATGGTTTAGCTCCAAAACATAATGATGGCCGCATCAACCCATGCATTGATTCCATTCTTGAAATTAAATGAAACATTGGCCGATACTATCAAAGACCACCCTCCTGGCAATGATACACACTAAGCAAATTCAAGTTGAGCGTTTTATAATCAAAACAGAATCAAGACTTGACACAGAGGCAGAAACATCAAGCCAATGGCAGATGAGACTTGCAGATATTGCTAGAAGTGACAGAGCAGAAAGGCTCCAATAACAGCGACAATGCTGGAAATACTATCAGATAAACAGAAGAAAACTGCACCATCTAGCCAGAACGAGAAGGCTGACACAAGCAACCAAACATCACAACAACAGGCTATGGAGGCCCACTATAATGGAAATAACAGAATTGCACCTAAAAGAAATTCAGGATACAAGTGACGAAATCAGGAAGATACAAGATTTTACGGATGCTCTAACTCTTCCGAAGACCAAACTATACAAAGATGAGACACAGAATTAAATTCGGAACCCACCATGTCAAGAAGAGCCCCGTGCTCAAGAAGACACAACATTCCAATTGGATTGTCCAAAACAGATAGAAACATTTGCCATATTTGAACGACAGAAAAATGATCACAAAACAAAGTAGTTGTCCATAGATACCAAACCGAAAGCACTTCAACAACGCAAGAAGAAACAGAATGGGAAAAGAGGTTCAAGAGCTTTCTATGAAATCTAACAATGCCAAACAAACCAAGCATCATGAAACATCTAGCCACTACAACACTTCATAAAATTTGCAATAACACCAATCAACCATGTGCAAATCAAAGGAACCACATGATCATTTTGACAACAGAAGAACGCGCAGATCGAGATCTAGATATGTCTGTTTACCAAGACGATACACCAGAACTGGGGATAAATGGCGATCAAATGTTAAACAGACTCACAATAGACCAAACACCAGACTCTAATTCAAATGATGACCGAACTCCGGACAAACCCGTCACAGATGAAATATCAGAATCCATAACAAACAGTAACAAAAACGAAGACAACATGTCCCTAATCATCACCGATGTGTATGAAGATACTGACACCCATAAATATTCTACTTTAAATTTCTCATCAGAAACTATTTCAGATGATGAAATGAGCATACATGAACAAGACTACAGTTATATCACAGATGACTCCTTGTTAAATCAATCAACGCAGCAATTGAACAATGGAAACCTAAACCATTCAATGAATAATTCACAAGGTTTTTGCAGAAGATAGGATACAACTAACGATTTTTGTAGACCCTAGAATTAATTTGCAAAAGAATGTGATCTCCATAGAACGTACAATATCAAAGGACGATGGCTTCATACTCAACAGAACTAACATCATGAGACTATTCCAAGCAATTCCGCAGTTATAAATTATACATTCACCGGACATCAACCTAGTGGAATTCACACATATTGAAAAAACCGACAAAGTCCTTATTTCACGACAGTCGAACTTCTAACAAAGGTACTGGATCAGACAGACCTATTGATGAAATTGAGCTTGACATGTGTTATTGCCAATAAGAGGGAAAAGAAAGGGCTTACAGAAAGAAGAGATGAAAGCTTGCCACATGAGAAAGTGCATAGTCGAACATCAAACAGCGAAAACAGGACATCGAACCCACGAAAGAACCCTACTTAATACCACCCAATCAGGCATGAATACAATGAACTGGAAACTCAGTGGTCCATCAGCGATGAATATTCCGAATAACAACTAACTAATAAAGGAAATCTGAATATATCCCTCAGTAGCTGAAATACCAAGGGCTCAGGACATATGCTACACAATGAACATAACGTGGCTGTCTATTGCCCCTACTTCTGAAGGGTACAAAGTATTCATGAACCCCGCAATGATACAATCGAAGGGTCATCCCACCTCTGGACTTCTGACTCTGATCAAATTAGATGGTACATTTGAAACAATTGAATCAGTAAATACCAACCATTGGACGCAAATCAACGTTGCCCAATACAAACTTCAGAATCAAACCGGGATGATGACATCACAGAAGTTAGGAATTTTCAACCTGTACTGGAATCCCATCTCGATCGCACCTACCAGTTTCATTGATTATATCTGACTAAAATACAAAGAAATAGAAATCGTTATTTGTGAAGACCACAATATCCATATGTATGCCCAGGACGGTGAGGAATCGGATCGGACGAAACAAACCCCACAAGCCTGAACTTGGGCAGATAGATGGCCAAAAGACAAATCGTACTTATAAATAAACATCATACAGATCAACATCCAAAGCCAACATGTAGAGGAACCCACTCAATTGCAATATTGGATTACATCTATGCATCTGACGGCATTGCAGAAACCATTGTAAAATTTGCAATTAACCTTGAGTACATAGTGACCACAACACAATATCAATCCAATAGCACGCAGCAATAGTCCACCCGAACAAAATACAGCTGCCAAATCTGGAACTAAACAGTGGAATAACCTGTTTAAGAATCTCTGAAAAGCAAGCAGCACGTCTACCTGAAGTATTCAAAAATTAACTATGACAGTAAGGTGACAAAATAGACTATCAATGGATGCTGAAGCCATTTATGTACCCCATTAAACAGAATAGGAAAACATCAAAACACCATAACCATGCGTATAATATGCTTATTGCCTTAAAGAAAAGAGAACTATGTAAGAACCTAAGGAAGGAGAAAAAATCTAACTTATACTCATTAGCAAACATCAAAAAACAAAAGCAGCAATATATTAATTGGCTAAAAAAGCACTAAAGCAATTATATTGCAAAATAATGTGGAAACAATGCTTACAGCACTCCGGAATCAAAATACCAGAAACTTATGGCCATTGCTTAATGAAAACACCAATCGAAATGAAAAAAAATATCCAGAAGGTCCCTGAAACAACATGGATAAATCACTTCTCAACAAGAGGCAAAAACCGAATTGAAAAAGAACAACCGATTAAACCTGCCCAATAGACAATAACATGGGAGCACACAGATATTCTCAAACATATTCAAAATCTCAATCCATCAAGATCCCCCGGTCCCGATGGGCTCAGTAACGCACAACTCAAGAAAAGCCCCTTACCATGGCCAAAATTATGTATGGAAATGTTCAGACAAATTAATATCACTAACACTATCCCTGCTACTTGGAAAACAGCTGTCATTATACCCATTTACAAACAACAAGATAGGACAAACCCTGGGAATTATCGCCCAATGGCGTTATTAGACCCTCTAGGTAAAGTTTTTGCCTCCTTACTTTTAAAGAAACTTGTAGTGTGGGCAAAATTGTCCAGAGGATTCGACCCGAGACAAACAGGATTTGTTAAAAATGTGGGGACAAACATCAATCTAATCCTCTTAAACCTCCTTAAACTGGAAGCTTATAAAGATAGATTTGTGACCCATACAGTATTTATCGATTCTGAACTTGCGTTCAACGCCATCAGCAGAGCCAAACTATGGGAGAAACTAGAAAATTGGAGTTGTCCCACAAATATCCTACAGCCTATAAAAGCTCTTTATTTCAACACGTCAGTCAAGATAAAGGTATCACAAGCAGGACACCTGACAAAAGAAATCCTAACAGCTAACGGTCTGAAACAAGGCTGCCGCCTCACAGTAACTTTATTCAGCCTCTACATCTCAGACATAGTGGACTCTCAAAAGACTATTCACACCAATACCCAAACAACACCCAAATTGCACACATACTCTATGCTGATGATTTAGTAATCGTCGATAAAACGCAAGTGGGACTCCAAAAAATAATTAACGATTTAGCTTCATACATCGATGCAAATGATCTACAAATAAATGTTAAAAACACCTGGGTCATGACTCTGGTCCATAACCCGAACCTGGAGCAAAGATTTCTAACAATACTCGTTGAATGAAAATAATTGTAAGTAGTAACCACAATGAAATACCTGGGAGTAACGATAAACCAGTCAGAAACTGAAAAACAATGGGTCGACACCCTGAAAGAAAAAGCACTATCTCCCTCTTGGCAAGGAACTATACTGCATTGCAAATATGGTGTTTACTCTTTAAAACCGTTAATAACATTCTACAAACAGAAGATCATGACCATCTTAACATATGAATCTGAGACTATGCTAAGCGCACCACAAGATATGGGGAAGAGCTTAGAAGGGATAATATGGAGGAAAATTCCATCCTTGCCTCCAACATACCCGGCACCGCAAATGTGCCATAAATTGGCACTACAATTGCTAGAGGCAGAAACATCCTGGAAGACCATAGCTTTATACAGAAAGACCCTTCTACAAGACCATACTCGATCTATAGATATATTACCCAAAAAGGAAATATCAATAAAAGCCACATTCCGGAACATATGGAAAGATGCCTGTCTGGAAATATTAGAACGTGAAGACATTCGCACGAATATGTTAATACATTGACCACTGAAAGCGAAATTAAGAATGCAAAGGAATGACTGGAGCCGAATGATCCAACAGAATGCACAATACAAACTCTCAATAACACATGAGATTGATGTCAGATCACTGAACCAACTCCCACGTTATCTTCAGCAATTTCCAGAACGTGCCATGAGAGACACCTTTCTGATAATACACCTTAACATACTTCCAAACAGACAGTTCTTGACAAAGATGAAACAGTTGCCGGAATCCCAAGCCTATTGTAGATTCTGTAAACTTGAAAACCAGATAGAGACTATATATCACATCATCATGCAAACACTGCTCTAGATGATGTTAGGCAGAATTGCATGCAATACCCTCTGGGACCACCACACACAATTAGGACTACAGGTGTTAGCCAAACCAACCTTTGGTATAAGTTTTTGGTAACGAGCTGAGCAGCCAGGCGTATCTGAAAAGTAAATGTGAGCAGTACAAGAAGTTACACAGAGGTCTTTCAATCACAGTTGTTCAAATAGACACTTATACTCAAGGTTTCTTTGTAAAAACACTTATTAATTTATTACACAATCATTTAGAAAACATTTCACTAGGAGGCAACTTAATATTATATACCAATACACTTCAATACAAAACTCTCAAATTTTGAGACAGTTTCAGCTCCCCTGAAATAGGAGCCAAATGGCAGTTCAGTTACTTAGAAGTGAGCAAAAGGGACAATGAAAGTAGAATAGATTACACATACTTGGTAGACAGTGCAAATAGTTTCAGTTCACCAGAAGAGTTCAATTCAAGCAATACGCCATGCCAAAGTCAATGGGCTAGAGTTCTGATAGGAAAGAGCAGTTCTGGTATCAAACGGTAAAGTATTTGCAAAAGTTCTCAGAAGTAGTTTAGGTGAAAAAGAATCATATGTTGGGTCACAAGCTGATTAGACCTGCAAGTTGGGAAAGTTTTGCGAACTTTCACAGCGAGAGTGGTGTTCTCTTAATTGGGTTGGCACAGTACCTTAGTATGAAGAAACACTTGCAGCTGAAGTCGTTGGCTCCTGGCAGTTCCTGCAGATCTCACTGTTCCTGAGCCTCAGTCGTGGGGACAAGAGGTAGGACGTCGGGGGACTCCACCACTGCACAGGATCATCGGGAAAAGCAAACAAGAGGGAGTCACTTCAGTTTAGTAGCTGTAGATTCAAGCATACAAGCTGGTGTCCCTCTCTCTGGTTAATCCTAACCAGCATTGAGAATGATATCCAGTTGGTTTACGAGTTGATTGCTCCCACCAACTCAAAGGAAGAAGTCGCCCTTGAAGGGGCTTCTCTGTCGAGATGAACTTAGCATCTCAGACCTTCAGCAGAGCTCACCGAGCAAACCAACGGTCCAGGAGTTGCAGCAGCCATCCTCTTCCAGCTCTTCTTCGGTTCTTTCATTCCAGTGGTCGACTCTGCTTTCCAGTCCAAGAGACTTGCCTTTTAAACAGTTCTCTCCCTTTCATTCCAGCCTAGCTGTCAATCACCGAGAAGGGTGGCTGTCCTTGCCGAACAGTAAGCCAGCCAATCATGCCAGAGTGCATTTGGGTCTCCTAAGAGACTAAGCACAGGGAGTTTCGGGCACCTCCCTCACTTCCTACCCGCCCCAGACGCTCAGTCCAGAAGCCCGCCAAAGGCATATGAACAAAGGGACCAAGCCTGATGTGGCTCACAGAGACAAACACTAGAAGGATCTTTCCAAAAAGAAACAGCAAAAAAAGAAGACCGGGACCTGTTTAAACAAAGGGGCTTAAGGTGCCATCTTAAAAAACATGGCTCCCGTAATTTTTAGCTACCGGTATTCGCGGTCGGGAAAAATCCTGGTAGTTTGTTGTATAACCACTGCTACCAGCCTTTTCAATAGGAAAGGGTTGCATTTGAATGCTACATGAGTATTTAGACACCGTGATACTATGTAACCCCTCCAGCACGCCATTGTAAGATGGTGTGTGCTGGGTCTCAGAATTTGGAAAGACTAGTAATGTGAATTTCACTTTACATTCTCTGGGAAACAGTAGTTCATCCTAGAGAAGATATTGAAACCTTTGGGAAGTCAAAAAGACATCCCTGGGTCACTGCACTGAGGGTGCTGTGTGACACAAATAAAAACGATGATGCCTATGGAGTTGTCTAAAACTCCATAACCAAAAGAAATAAACACAGAAAACAAACAGATTTATGAAGTACAGAGTCCCAAAGTTCAGCAAAAGAGATGGGCTTCTCTAAGGTAGAGGGGAATTAGGACATTTTGAGAATTCTTCCTAACAGAGATAAAAGAAATGTGTTCAGAGACATGCTGACACAATGAGAAATTGAACACCACCCGAATCAACAATCTCCTTCCGCAAAGCTATGAAAACCATTCTCTTCACATGAATACATATGACCCACTGCATAAGCTGTAAAATAATGACCACGTGCAATATCTATAACAACAGTATTATGTTTTGTAGTATTCATAATGTGTCAACGACTGCTACCATTCTTGTACCTGTGTAACTAAGTTCCTGCAAGTAACAGCGCCTCAATGCCCCTGGGCTGCTTGCGCGCTATATAAATATAAATAAATAAATAAATACATAAAATAAACAATGGCCCTTAATACTGTCAGGAAATGACAACCTGTTAATCTTCCGAGTTATTCAATTCTGGAATTCAATAATGGACTGAAATGAATATGACCTGTAACCAAATCTAAGGAAATGTAAATATGAGTTTAAACTCGTTTTTATTCTTTTTAACTTTTAATGGACTGAAATGAACTAAGATCGAAACCAAATCTATAAAACATAAGAAAGGAAACGCTAATGTGAATTTAAACCATGAGTGAAAAATGTGTAAAAAAACAAAAACAAAAAAATTGGTGTTTTATGCAATTTTTGTTTATGTGTTTTACATGTTAGGATTATGTGTTGTCAAATGTATATTCATTTGCATTAACAGCCCTGAGGAAGACCTTGTGTATGAGGTCCAAACACGTGTTGGCTGTCCAGTAAAACTGATACTAAAACAAAAATAGTCTTTACTGACTGGACTATGTATTGCGTAAATGTCACTGTGAATTTAAAGTTGGTGTGGTGCAATTGGTCAGTCTAATACTAATGGCCTGTCAAGATCTAACTGGCTCCACATTCTACCAAGCAGAACAACATCCTGACAAGAACAACAAGGGAGAGATGATTCACCCAAGTTAGCAATCTTGGGGCACTTAGACACCCAAAGACTGTGAATGCCTTTACTTGACTGGCAGGTGGCAGAGCCCAAGGGCATAGATGGATGGGCTGACAAACGGAAGTCTTTCATCATCTGGAATTCGTGTTTTGTTTAAGTACTCAAAACTGTTAGGGCCTGATTAGGATTTTGGCCATATTTCCTCCAGTAACACCACAAAACTCATTCACCATTACTGCATGCTGATAATACTGGTTACCTGGAAGGGTCTGCATGATTCCATGTCATGCAGACCCATCTGTTATTCCCAATTTCGCAACCCCATAGGAGTCTATAGGAATCAGTATTTGCTGCTTGTGAACAGAAAACCAGTAGTAATCATGGGATATTTACGACAACCACCAAACTCATACTTAGCACTTCGTTTCTGGCTACCCTAAACCATTGGTATGTTTTATTTGACTGGGTTGCATGGTCAACTTTGATTTCAGTAAGATTAGAATGAGTGCCCGTACACATCTGTTTTTTTTAGATCTCAGTAATGAACCCCTTATTTAGCTGCTAGGGCACTTTGAAGCATATCTACAAGGGAATGTAGTGTCAATTAGTGTCTCCCTGATGAAGTGAATAGCTTTCAGTGCTTGATTCCACCTGATTTTGGCTTTATCCACCCTTCTATTTACCAGCCTCCAGTCACTTCTTTTTAACCTCAGAGTGTCTATAAAGCATAGCGGCAATTTTGGAATGTTTTGGTAAGCCAGCTATGAAATTGAGCTAAAAATAAACACAATAATTCAATAGAAGTGTGTTTAAAAGTACAGGATTTACATTCTGATTAAAGCCAAATTAAGATGCAGTATTGAAATACTAGCTGTAGTAGTTGTATTTAAAATGTGATTGCTATTAAAAAAAAAAAAAGTTCTGTTAATTTATGGCCAGCATTTGTGCGTACCTAGTGTTTAACATTCTTCTATTTCAGTTCTTAACCTTAGCCTTCACTCAGGTCACTTCAAATGCCTGTTGCTTTCCAGGGAAGATCCAAACGAAGGGTCATCTCTAGAGCAAGGGTTGGATTAGCACATGATGTCTCCTTTGTGGAAGGGCTGAGGGGACACAGTAGCACCAATATTGGCCCAGTGGAAGGGTCCCCTCAATGAATGGGTGGATTTAATTTGCAGACCATTCGATCCTGTCCACCAGGTTAAGAGAGAATGCGTCTTTTTCTGAAGAGGCCATTCAATGGATATCATCATTCTTGAAGGATAGACAAATTAGAGTTGCCAGCGAATTGGCAGAAGCAGATCCGACTCTTCTATTGTATGGAGTCCCACAGGGTGCATGCGTGTCTCCATGTTTCTACAACATCTTCATGATCCCCTTCTTCCAGATGCTGGAAGAGGAAGGGATTGTGTTTGCTAACTACACGGATGACACGCAATGCGTTCTACCTATTTCAGGTATATATCAAAAGGATGAAGGATTCATTAATGCAATTTATTTGAAAATTCAAAATTGGATGGTGTCCAATGGCTTGGCTCTGAACAGTGCCAAAACCGAACTTCTCCTCGTAGGCTCCCCAAGTAAATTGGATAAATTAGGAGCAGAATATAAGAAGATTAACCTGGACAATTGTGTTATCAAAACTCTGCCAAGGTTAAGACTCTAGGCGTATGTCTGGATAGACATTTAAACATGAAGGCGCAGGTGAATAGTCTCGTCTCGTCAGCCTCCTACTTCCTTAAACTCTTTGGCCATCTTCGCCCGTTTATTTCTGAAAAAAATTCAGAAACACTGGCCAGAGCCCTTATTGGCTCAAAATTAGACTATGGATGCAGCCTTTTGGTGGGTATCCCCCAGACTGAGATCCATCGTCTTCAGGTAATCCAAAATGGGGCAGTGAGAGTTGTGAAGGGCCTAAGCAAAAGAGATCATGTCTCGGAGGCCAGCAGGAGCCTTCATTGGCTGCCGGTTGGTGAAAGAATTCGGTTTAGGCTTCTTCTTATTACCCAAAAATGCATCGTGGGTCAAATGCCATCATATCTGAAGGAAGCCATAACTATGAAAGATAAGGGAAGGTCACTTAGATCAGACAACGCAAATATACTTATTGTACCCTGGCATAAAACCAACAAAACGAGGCAGGGATCTTTTGAAGTAGCGGCTCCCACCACATGGAATGCCCTCCCAACTTCAATAAGAATGATGGTCTCAACAGAACTTTTTAAAAAAAAGCTGAAAACCTTACTCTTCGCCTAGAGCATTGCTAGTTGCAATAATAGATAGTTCAGAGGTCTGGTACTTGTGTAATTTTGTTCTGTGTATGTTAGTCTGCGCCCATCAGCCCTCGGGTACCAGGTGCGCGTTATAAATCATTTAATATAACATAACATAACAGAGCCACATGCTAGAGAAATGTTTGGTATGTGGTGAACAGCTGGTCAGACTTTGTTAAATGTGTTGCATAAGGTGAAGCAGGAAGAAGAGTGCTCTCATATTTTTCCTCGTGCCATCCTGCACACAACTGATGTATGATATTGCTTCCGAGTGCATGCTTTCTGCTGGGGAGTCATGTGAGAGGAGAATGGTAAGTGTAGAGCGGAGTGTGAAGAAGGTATGGACGGAAAAAAGGCAGGTTTTAGGCAATATTGATTGATCATTTACACTTCAAACGTAACTACAAGATGTGCACTCCCTCAAAGGGAATATACATTCCACAGAAATGATCAATTTCCCCATGGGGCTGATGCTCTCCAAGCCATCATTAAAGCCATCATCACATGCAAAATAGTTAACTGCCACAGGAACAGGCAGTGTTCCTACTTGGCCAAACTCCACACCTAGGTGCAGTGCATCCACTAGATCAGAGAATGGTCCTGATTTATGACACCATTACTCAACATTGCCACCAGCCCCACTAGAAGAGGAGAGGATCCCCTCCATCATAATCTGCCTTTGTATCCTCAAGGCAACAGGTGATGTAAACCAAACAATGGAGACACAATGTGGTTAGATAACACTGCCTTATTAAATATATATATTTTAAAACATTGAACAACAACCTGTGGACTCCTCATTGATATAGTTACTCGTCCCAAGCATGGAAAGCCCCTCTCTGTTCCCCGGAGAACTATGCATTCCCCAAACATTTTAATAATTGGAAATAATAGCAGTGATTTACAAATAGATATGTTCTGCCATGGTAGCAGACAGGGCTTTCCTGGCATTGAAACCTTCACAAAGATAAGCAATCATCATATGGCGATATGACATCCAAACAAACCAAAACATCCATCGAAGCAAATCATGACTCAGAAGATGACCCTCTTCCACCCACCCCAATACCACACAAAAACGAAAACAATGTCTCTCCAGTTGGAGGAGATACAATGTGACTCTCTCACACATAGCTATGCCTGCTTGGCCACAAGCCACACATTCTTAGAGAGAATATTTTACTGAATCATACAATACCCCATGCAAGTTGACATTTAAAATAGTCCACGTTTAAACACATATATAATGCACTATGTATGATTGCCCAACTTTGAAGTTTACGCTCCTAACTCATGACTTGATGATGCTCACTGATGTGTGAGACACACACGCACACACGCTCTCTCTCTCTCTCTCTCTCTCACTCAGAAGAATCATCCCTCTCCTTCACAGGTATCTTCCCTCTCTTTATACAGTTCCAACTTGGCTCTGTGCCCCGTTAGTTGTGGGCTATGAGTATGGCTGACTTTTCCAAGGGTTCAGGCATTAACTGTTTACACCTTAACTTCCGTAGAAGCCCCATATCACGTATTTCACATTAAAATGCAACCAAGGCTTCGACTGGCGTAATTCCTTTTACTGTTATTCGGATATAGAAAGGGCCTGGCTTTAAAAAATTAGGGAGTAACATTTTTCTTTTGTTTTGCTCTGCGCAGTCTGATGTGTTGCCATTGCCAATGTATGCATATTGTGTGCACTTCAGGTTTCCTATGAGCAGTTCACCATATATATATTCAAACAGAACATGCTAAAACAATTCAAAATATATTCAGTGCATGTGTCAACTATGTGGAGTGTGGCCGTGTAAAGCATCACCCCTGCCTCATTGAAGGTAAAAAAAAAAACACCAGAGAAAACACCTTATTTATGGTTGGGCTGCATATTTTAGCAAGATAGATAGATAGATAGATAGATAGATAGATAGATAGATATAATTTTCCCAGGCTATCACGGTTTCTCAGACGAAATAGCTGGCATTGGAATTTTCACTGCATACATAAACATGGAAACAGAAGTTGAAAGCCTTGTGAAAAACCATCTAAGAATTTGAGTCAGAAGGCTTGTCAGTCTCTTATAAAGACGAGATTGCAAGCAGGGAATGTGATAAATAGAAGTACAAGGCAAGGTCGGCATTTTGATTTATGGCTATCACCCTTTACGAGACCCTATGGCTATAACAAGGATTGAACACTTCCAAAGATTCAGTCGAGGATCCACATTTAACACCTTTGCTCTGCAACTACGTGCACCTACTTGTAGTATTATTCATCAATACTTGACAGCATGGTCTGGCAGGAGGGATGATGAAAACTGTCTACAAGAAAGCTAGTGCCTGATCTACAATGCCTGGGGTCAAAAATAACAACATGAACTACTACAGTACTTATTAGAGTAAGCAACTCCTAGGCTGATGGCCTACCCCCATACAATCTATTGTGACAATAGTGAGAATAGCATTTGAAGAGTGCTAATATATGCCACATTTCAAATTATTCAGGGTTGAACCTAAGGACTGTTATCTAACAGGGCAATTGTAACTTTGTAAAATACAAAATGAATAGTTATGATTAACTTGAATCTATCCTACAAGAAGTATCTGACGAGAGCCAAAGCACTATTGACAATTCTTTCAGTAGATATATTCAGTTGCAGGGAACATATGGTTCTTTTTTTCTCTATCTGCTTCACTTGACTGCAGTCCAGCTCCATTCCATCTCATCTATTGCATGGGCATCTAATATATCAACGAAGCATTAAAGAAGCTAATGAACAAATTAAGTAAATAAATTGCACATTTAAAGTAAGGGCAACCGCTGCCAATTAGGCTAGCTCTGAGACTATGAACCACATCACAACATCACAATCAAATGTTTAGATGTGTGGGCAAGTGTTACGCAAGATACTGATTTAAATCAGTAGTGCCTATTAAGACCAAGCAAATAAAACCGACTCACGCAAAAAGGAGAAGGGATGCAGAGGACTGCAGGGCTGGTCTTATGATTTGCAGGGCTCTGTGTAGCAAAAGTCATGTGGAGTCTCCTACTCGTCATATATATTAATATCAATAGATGTGACATCATAGAGAATGATATTCATACATTATACCTAAGTACATCATGAGAGGTGGCCTTGTGATACATTGAACTATACACAATAGTCACTATGATTGTTGTGTTTGCAGCCAAGCTATTGTCTATTTAACCGCGTTTTAATACATTGTGTATACTAACAAAATGATTAACTCTTTGGGCCTCGTACAGATATGGCACAGTGTTATAGTATGTGTTGGCCAGTATCACACACTCTATTTAAATAGTGAAACAATGGAACAAACGTTCTCTCTGATTTTAGAACCTGGTCACACATCTTCTCAACTTTGTTTGGCACACATATGTATGAGTGCCTTTCAAGTGGTAACAATACTGTGTTATACAATTAACATTCTAAACCAAATTGACAAATGTAGAAATCCTTACCGAAGCATGTATCCTGCGATTATGATTGAATGTGTATTTTTTAGTCAGGGTTGGTAAACTAATTTGATCTCGCAAAGATCTAAAGTTCTACATCTGTTTTCTAAGATTTAACTCCACCCCCCAAATCAATCACTATGATTTGATTATCTGGCAGTACTAATTCATTGGCAGAGACATGCTGATTGCTAATATGACGCTATGAAGTTCCACCGAAAACGTGTTTAATTCAACAGGCAAACGCAATTAAAATTAATTTGCACGGTTAAAAACAGGGTATGTTTGGTGATGACTACGTTTAAGCCTCTTGAGAAATGGCACGCATTTGGGTAGCTAACTGAAGTTTTGTGGGGCCATAACACTGAACTGGTACAGTTGCAGATTTTATCACACTTACTTAGGTGACAAATTGACTTCCACACCAACTGTGAGGCACTTCTATGTCATCTTTCTTTGTTTTCAGAAGGTCATTTAAATGAACCTACAGTGGCTTGCATGGGGCGATTGTGTTTCTGCTGGGCCTTGCAGGAGTCTGTGATAGGAAGACGCAATATTGCAGTGTGAATCAACCTCTTTGATCTCCAGTAAATATGCCAGCAAAAATCTTTATGCAGGGCAGCTGAAGTCTACACGGTACCCATTGGGGAGGCGTGCACTAGCATTTTGTGCCAAACATCACCACATAAACCAACGTTGCTACTTTGATAATCGTTTGATAGGCTACGCACCTTAGATTAGGTTTATCATCTGATAGGCTACGCACCTTAGATTAGGTTTATCATCTGATAGGCTACGCACCTTAGTTTAGATTTATTTACAGTGTTTTAGTTCACTAAGTTCATTAAGAACTTTTCACATTTTCATAGTGAATAAAAAAATATATATATACAGGCCGATTCATGGAATAAATGTGCGCCGAAAATCCCGGCGCAGAGGGGCCAATACGTGCGCTGCGCCGAAAATTAGCGGAAAGCGCAGGGAAACCAGCGCACGTCGATTCATGGAAGTCTGTGCGCAAGAAAAGCAGAGGACGTGCGCTGAAAAAGCGCGCGGCGCAGGACGGCGCACAGGTCAACCAACGTCGTGCGCCACGGCCACTGCGCTATCACTCCGAGCGCAGCGCACAGCTCTAAAGTAGGCGGAACACAGGGCGGGACACTCGGAATGGGGAATAAAATGGGGCACAACACTCGGAATGGGGAAGAATGTGGGCGGCACGGGGAAAGTATAGGAGGCAAGTGCGCGGAACGCCCACACGCTCGCATACAACACGTATTCATGGAATAGAATAGGGCAAAAAAGCGCACGCTCAAAGCAGCGCACAGGCACAAACAGGCACAAACACGACCGCCACAAGAAAGCAGGCGGTAGCGTCTCTGCGCCTGCAAGAAATGTGCGCTAAAAGGTGCGCCAACAAATAGCACCTATATACAGACATGATCAATGTCCAATACTGTGGGCCTCCAGGACAAATGACGTACAAAGGGGTACCCACAAACACAGACACGCGCTGAGAGAAAAAATAAACGTGTGCGTGCATACCGGGGTGCGCGGGAAGTTGCACACACGATATGGCCAGGTACGTGGATTACAGGGGTGCGCGGGAAGTTCCACATGCGATTAGTCAGGGTACGTGGATTGCAGGGGTGCGCGGGAAGTTGCACACGCGATATGGCCGGGTACGTGGATTTCAGGGGTGCGCGGGAAGTTCCACACGCGATTAGTCAGGGTACGTGGATTGCAGGGGTGCGCGGGAAGTTGCACACGCGATATGGCCGGGTACGTGGATTTCAGGGGTGCGCGGGAAGTTCCACACGCGATTAGTCAGGGTACGTGGATTGCAGGGGTGCGCGGGAAGTTCCACACGCGATATGGCCGGGTACGTGGATTTCAGGGGTGCGCGGGAAGTTCCACACGCGATATGGCCGGGTACGTGGATTTCAGGGGTGCGCGGGAAGTTCCACACGCGATATGGCCGGGTACGTGGATTGCAGGGGTGCGCGGGAAGTTCCACACGCGATTAGTCAGGGTACGTGGATTGCAGGGGTGCGCGGGAAGTTGCACACGCGATATGGCCGGGTACGTGGATTACAGGGGTGCGCGGGAAGTTCCACACGCGATTAGTCAGGGTACGTGGATTGCAGGGGTGCGCGGGAAGTTGCACACGCGATATGGCCGGGTACGTGGATTTCAGGGGTGCGCGGGAAGGTCCACACGTGATTAGTCAGGGTACGTGGATTGCAGGGGTGCGCGGGAAGTTGCACACGCGATATGGCCGGGTACGTGGATTACAGGGGTGCGCGGGAAGTTCCACACGCGATTAGTCAGGGTACGTGGATTGCAGGGGTGCGCGGGAAGTTGCACACGCGATATGGCCGGGTACGTGGATTTCAGGGGTGCGCGGGAAGTTCCACACGCGATTAGTCAGGGTACGTGTATTTCAGGGGTGCGCGGGAAGTCCCACACGCGATATGGCCGGGTACGTGGATTTCAGGGGTGCGCGGGAAGTTCCACACGCGATATGGCAGGGTACGTGGATTTCAGGGGTGCGCGGGAAGTTCCACACGCGATATGGCCGGGTACGTGGATTTCAGGGGTGCGCGGGAAGTTCCACACGCGATTAGTCAGGGTACGTGGATTGCAGGGGTGCGCGGGAAGTTCCACACGCGATATGGCCGGGTACGTGGATTTCAGGGGTGCGCGGGAAGTTCCACACGCGATATGGCCGGGTACGTGGATTTCAGGGGTGCGCGGGAAGTTCCACACGCGATATGGCCGGGTACGTGGATTGCAGGGGTGCGCGGGAAGTTCCACACGCGATTAGTCAGGGTACGTGGATTTCAGGGGTGCGCGGGAAGTCCCACACGCGATATGGCCGGGTACGTGGATTTCAGGGGTGCGCGGGAAGTTCCACACGCGATATGGCAGGGTACGTGGATTTCAGGGGTGCGCGGGAAGTTGCACACGCGATATGGCCGGGTACGTGGATTTCAGGGGTGCGCGGGAAGTTCCACACGCGATTAGTCAGGGTACGTGGATTGCAGGGGTGCGCGGGAAGTTCCACACGCGATATGGCCGGGTACGTGGATTGCAGGGGTGCGCGGGAAGTTCCACACGCGATTAGTCAGTGTACGTGGATTTAAGGGGTGCGCGGGAAGTCCCACACGCGATATGGCCGGGTACGTGGATTTCAGGGGTGCGCGGGAAGTTCCACACGCGATATGGCAGGGTACGTGGATTGCAGGGGTGCGCGGGAAGTTCCACACGCGATATGGCCGGGTACGTGGATTTCAGGGGTGCGCGGGAAGTTCCACACGCGATATGGCAGGGTACGTGGATTTCAGGGGTGCGCGGGAAGTTCCACACGCGATATGGCCGGGTACGTGGATTTCAGGGGTGCGCGGGAAGTTCCACACGCGAATTGGCTGTGTGCTCCCAGGCATTACCTGTACACCCTCCACGGCCCCTGCAGGCAGCACACACCACAGGGTACTACCCTGCACACCTGCTCATGTCTCCCACCACCCCCACCCCCCATCCACCAGGGACACCCTCCACCAGGCCCCCACCCATGTCTCCCACCACCCCCACCCCCCATCCACCAGGGACACCCTCCACCAGGCCCCCACCCATGTCTCCCACCACCCCCACCCCCCACCCCCCAGGGGCACCCTCCACCAGGCCCCCACCCATGTCTCCCACCACCCCCACCCCCAGCACTGTGGGGAACCTGCCAGCAGGCCCCCACCCATGTCCAACCCATGTCTCCCACCACCCCCACCCCCCATCCACCAGGGACACCCTCCACCAGGCCCCCACCCATGTCTCCCACCACCCCCACCCCCCACCCCCCAGGGGCACCCTCCACCAGGCCCCCACCCATGTCTCCCACCACCCCCACCCCCCATCCACCAGGGACACCCTCCACCAGGCCCCCACCCATGTCTCCCACCACCCCACCCCCCATCCACCAGGGACACCCTCCACCAGGCCCCCACCCATGTCTCCCACCACCCCCACCCCCCATCCACCAGGGACACCCTCCACCAGGCCCCCACCCATGTCTCCCACCACCCCCAGCACTGTGGGGAACCTGCCAGCAGGCCCCCACCCATGTCTCCCACCACCCCCACCCCCCATCCACCAGGGACACCCTCCACCAGGCCCCCACCCATGTCTCCCACCAGCCCCACACCCAGCACTGTGGGGAACCTGCCAGCAGGCCCCCACCCATGTCCAACCCATGTCTCCCACCACCCCCACCCCCAGCACTGTGGGGAACCTGCCAGCAGGCCCCCTCCCATGTCCAACCCATGTCTCCCACCACCCCCACCCCCAGCACTGTGGGGAACCTGCCAGCAGGCCCCCACCCATGTCCCCCTGGCCCCAGGTCCTGACGATACACAATCATGGCAGTAATGGCCAGCATACCCAGCACAAACACCCAGGCAAGGATTGCATGCACCCACATAGTGAATGCAATCACATGACACAACCCCAAAGGCAAGTATGCAAAAGAACACATGTCCGTCACACACACATACACAATGGGTGCAAGTGAATGTCAAAACCCATATCATGACATGTAAGAAACCAAAGAGAAAATAACACAAGTGTAAGATAATATAAAAATGTATTAAAAACACAAATCAAGTAAACCAATAAAACATACAACTATGTGGAAAAGTAAATAAAAGGTCCATGTCCGAGAACAAAAATGATAAACCAAAAAACAAAGGATTAAAAAATCAATATAATTTGTCCAAAGCAAAACCATGTAGTAGGAAATCAAAGAAAAACCATTACGTCATGGTGTAAACAATAAAAAAATTAAAAAATGTATCTCCCAAAATATAACAATATATACAGGAATGTTCCAGGGTCCATGAGCCCAACAGCACAAATGAAACCTAATACTAACTAATAAAATAAATATGTACAAAAAAGTGGCCATTGTCCGAGCGGTCCAAAATAATAAAAATAAATAAAGGAAACCTAGCACTAACTAACTAAAAAACTATATACAAAGGCAGCGGGCTAGTCCTGCGGCTCACTTGGTGATGCTGGCCAGGGCATCCTCGAACTCCATGTCAATGTCCTGGAGGCGGGACTCTGTCCTGGCCCCGAGGTCTCGCAGGGACAACCCCATGTGCTCACCAAAATCCCTGCGAGCCTCCTCGAGGCACTCAGCCCGCCTCAATGCCCGACGCATGGAGATCTCCGCCCTGGCCATGGCGAGCCGCTCCTCTTCCGCCCGCTGCCGCTCCGCACCTATCCGCTGGCCAAACTCCTCCCACACGGAACACACCGCCATGCCAGGGTTGCCCTGCCCTCCGGCCGATGCCTGCCCCTCTGATCTTGATGGCCCTGAGCCATGATGCCTCCCACGTCGAGCCCGCTGCTGCCTCCGACGCCACTGCCTCTGCCAGCACGACGGCATCCAGGCTGATGGTAACCACCGACACCGTCGTGCACGTGCCCTGCCCGATGATGCCGGCACATCTTCCATCTGCTGGGGTCCACTTGCTGTGTCGTCCACCCCTGCTGGACCTCCGACTCCCAACTGTGGCAGGGATGGGATCCCCACCGAGCTGGCTGCATTGGTCGGGGCAGGTCCACAGGGGGCCATGGTGGCATCTGGGCCGGAAGACGGCAAGGAGAACGACCGGTGGATAGCCTGCACAGAGGAGGAGAGGGCCGTCAGATTGGCCAACACATGCAGGAACCCCCCGAACATGGCCGATCCCAATTGGGCCACGTCGGCACGGTGCACTTCGTGATGACATGCGTGCTCCTCCCGGGAAGCACGCACGTCATCACGAATCACAGCCGTGCGCATCGCGACCCCAATCAGGACCTGCTCAACGCGGCCAGGGGTTCCCACGGCCGCAGGTGGAGGGGAGTCAGTTGACATGGACATCCCCACTACCTGCGGACGGGCCTGGGACGGGGCATCCCTGCTGGTGCATGGTGGTGCACTCACAGGGTCAGGGACAGCGACATGCACAGGCACCTCCACGGTGACCTGTGCTGCCCCCTGCCCCTGGCCCTGGACTGCACCACTTGCACCAGCAGGGATGCTCCCACCAGGCCCCATGTGTGCACCAGTGTCGGCCTCCTCCTCCTCTGTGCAAACCACCAACCTGGATGGCTCCTCACCGTCTCCCGCCGTAGCAGGCCCCTGTGGGGGCTCACCCACCCCTTCCGCTGCAGCCGTGGGGGCATCCCCGCCGCCTTGCTCCACAGCGCCGTCTCCGCCCTCTTCTTCACTAGCCGCTGCGTAGAGGGAGACAAAGGACACAAGCATCAGGCTACTGTAAAATGGTCCCCTAGACAGGAAGCAATAGCAGATGAGCACCCCTGTCAAAGTACACTTCCATCATGTCCCTCCACAACACATGGGTCAGTCCAGGCAAAACACACACAGTAACAGGCATGGTGCATGCCATGCACATTTCCATGCATGTCCAATTGACTCTTGAAACATTCAATGATATGTAACTCACATGCATCATGGCTCATGCATATCACATGCACACACTTCACCTCAGTCACATCCATCTGGCCCCAAACACAACGAACACAGGCGAAACAAGGGTTAGTTGGGTGCGTCACAGAATCTGTGCATTGTCACACACATGTGTCATGCATCCATGGCATGCACAAGTCACAGACACGCAGGTCAGGCACACAGACATGGCTACCATATATGTACCTGGCATCAGCACCCATCCTTCACCCCCATCCATGTCCAGGTACAGAGACTGGCATGCTCTCATGTCCTAAATCTGCATAGGGCTCCCCATGCCACATTTCAACACATGCAACAACCATGTGGGTCACACATCACTGGTCGCACATGCATTACCATGATGTCCCTGCACACATACATGCATACATGGCCCATGGCACACATACAGGCAAGTATCATAGAACCAGCACACCGCAACATGCCCTGTCTCACACAGTAATGCTTGCACACTTACCGCTCAACTCCAGACGGGCCTCCCTCTCAAGGACCTGGGCGTGGAGCGCTGGGCGTACGCGTTCCAGGACCCTCTTCTGGATGGAACTCATGCGGCCCCGGCCCCCCTCCACGAGGCGCCGGGCCTTCACAAGGGTCCTGGACCTCAAGTCCTCCCAGCGCTTCTTGATCTTCTGGAGGTTGCGGGTTGCCACCCCCTCCGCGTTGATGGCAACCACACAGTCGGCCCAGATCCTCTCCCGTCCTTCCTTGCTGGCGCGGGACGATCCAAAGAGGGCATCATACTGCCCCAGGACATGCTCCACCAGGACACCAACTTCGGTGGCAGTGAAGCTGGTGCCCCTCTGCCCCTCTGGCCTGGGGTTGCCACTGGTGCCAGATGTCGAAGTGCCCGACATGGCAACCCCAGAGGCAGGTGTGGGTGGGCAACTGGGTCCTGGGGCTGGGCTGTGGAGCGATGTAATCCCAGTTGGGAGTCTTCAGTTCCAGCAGGGGTGGACACAGCAACTGGACCCCTGCAGATGGCTGATGTGCAGGCACCAAATGGCAGGGCACGGTGGCAGCAGGCAGGCAGGCAGGCAGGCAGCAGCAGATAGCACGTGGGAGGCTGCTCAGGGCACTGGGGGGGCAGTAACTCGGCCTTCTGGGCAGGAGCGTGGTGTTCCGTGTGTTTTCGGGTGGCCAGCTTGATACGGAGTGATTTGGCACGTGAAATTCCTGCACGTCAGCGTGAAATCCGAGGAAAGGGCCTTAGCGCGTAAGTGCGTCAGCACGCATACGCGATTCTATTGGACCAGAGTCCCTCACCGCGTAAGCGCGTCTGACGTGATCCGCACGGGCGTTCCCCACTCAGCACGTGATGACGGAGCACACGTGGAAATACTGCACGTCAGAGTGTCATCGCGTGTAATTGGCCAAAAGTGCGCGTACACGCGATTGGCCAATGTACGTGTATTACATCGCGTGTAATTGGCCAAAAGTGCGCGTACACGCGATTGGCCAATGTACGTGTATTACATCGCGTGTAATTGGCCAAAAGTGCGCGTACACGCCATTGGCCTATGTACGTGTATTTCAGGGGTGCGCGGGCACTTACACACGCAAGTACGTCAGCGCACCTGTATGCCTGCTGCGTGGGAATTTCCACACGCTATTGGAGTGGGAACTAGATTCCAGGGGTGCGAGGGTCACACGCTCGCCTAGAACACGCGCAAGGCATTAATTTGCGCACTTATCAATAAACAAGCCAGATGCCAGGATGAACATACCGTTCCTAGCAGCTGTGGCAGTGGGCTACCAAAGGAGGAGGAGGAGGAGAGTCAGGGCCAGAATATTCACACCCAGAACCAGCCTATTCGGGATGCCTGATGACCAGGTGTATGGGAGGTACAGGTCTCCAGCACACATCATACTGGACCTGGTCAGTGAGTGGGAGGATGACCTCACATCACCCACCCTGTGCTCCCAAGCACTCAGCCCCCTGCAGAAGGTCCTGAATGTACTGCACTTCTTGGCCACTGGATCCTTTCAGCGGACAAGTGCCATAGTGGGTGGTGTGTCACAGGCCACGCAGTCACGCTGCCTACACCAGGTCTTGAACATCATCACTGCACGGCCATCAGTCCGCAGGCACATATATCTCCCCAGGACTCATGCAGAAAGGCGGACGTGCATCCAGGAATTCTATGGTGTGGCTCAATTCCCCAAAGTGCTTGGTGCAATTGACTGCACACATGTGGCTCTACGTCCACCCAGGGCAACAGAGCACATCTATAGAAACCGCAAGCACTGGCATTCCATCAACGTGCAAGTTGTATGCAATGCCAAGGGAATAATCACATCAGTATATGCCAACTATCCCGGGTCCACCCACGACAGCTTCATCTACAGAATGTCTACACTATGCCGGGACCTAGAGGCTGGCCAGCATGGAGATACATGGCTGCTTGGTGAGCATGAATGCCACTGCACATGCATGCATGTCAGATACTGGGTCATGACACAACACCACTAATGATACCCATCACCACCGCCGCAGGGGACAGTGCCTACCCTATCAGCCCCCACATGATGACCCCAATCCGGAACCCCACCACGCCACCCGAGGTAAGGTACAACACAGCCCACATTGCAACACGGGGCATAGTGGAGCGCACATTCGGAGTGCTGAAGTCACGCTTTCGCTCCCTTGACCGTTCTGGCGGGCAGCTGTTATATGCTCCCCGAATAGTGTGCAGGATCATAGTGGCAGCATGTGTCCTGCACAACGTTGCAACACGCCGGGGCCTGCCCGTGGACATGGTGGTGCCCCCACATCCACAACCACATGCACGCCCGCTGCGCATGGGAGGGGAAAGGGCACGGGGGGTGGCAGCCCGTACGCAACTGGTGGCCAACTTCTTCACCTAGGAATCACAGTGCTGGCTAGTGCACACTGCTCTGGCACATACCATCTGACAATCAATGATGACACTACCTGACAATGTCACAAAATTACTTGACAATAAACTGTCAGATACACATCAGCCTGAGATTGTTAACATGGAAGTGTCACTATGTGTGCACCCCTACCTACACATACACCAGCAATGCATCACAACGAAAAGACACAACTCCATCAATCAAATATGCATTGCCACAGGCGATTCACTACATGACAACATTGCCATGTCACCCATTCCCTTCACAGTCCCGCCACTGAGGACACCATGTCATGGTATGTGAGAGCAAACAAACTGGCCATCACAACATGACACCGGTGTCACAAATAGCAGTGCCCCAAATGGAACATAGCCGCACTTGAACAGCTAACCGCGCTGGAGCCACTACTACACACCTGTGTAAGAGTAATTTCAATCAAATTACACACCAACCCACCCTGAAGCCCACCCAAACAAGACACAATGCATGTAATCAATGGTAGTCTCATTACCTGATTCTGCTGGTATGTCCTCACCGTCCAGATGTACAGTGATGGCGCCACGCAAAAGTGTCAGTGCACATCTACCGACATGTAGTCTGACTCCAGAGAGTATGCCCGTGTGAAGAACTGTGTGAAATACCTGCAAAACATGAGCAACATATGTAAGTAGAGGCACATATCAAACCATCATGCATAGTTAGGTGCAACAACAATGTACACTATGAATGTCTACACAGTATTGACTATGGACTGGCCAACAGCTCATGGGAGTCCAATGTCACCGTGTAATTTGCTGTCACTTGGGCACACCCTTTGCAAGCCCATGGAAACGGAAGCAGGAGGGGTGTGGATGTCTGCTACCCAAGCATCGAAACCAAACTCAGGACAAGCCTGCATGTGCCCAGCCACAATAGTGTATGCCCAGTTACCCACACAAGGCAACACTCTTGGAAAAGAAAAAAGAAAATTGAGAAAAAATGGCCATGAAAGGGCCGGCGGGGGGGGGGGGGCACCTATGAGGTCCGAGGACAGGATGCACGCCACAATCCACCTGTGTGGATCATGGGAAACTAAAACACCCCATAGGCTCGTGGCCCACACGGCTACTCTGTTGTGGGAGATGAGTCGCTATCGCTCTGGCCAGACCCATCAGCTGACTCAGGAGGTGGGGGAGCTGCCTCAGAAGATGCTGTGACAATGGGAGGCAGCCCACGCAAAGCACGAGTTTGCTCCTCCATGGCTGCAAGCAGGCGGGTCTGGTAGTTCTGGTTCTGGGTTATAATCATGCGGAGGTCCCCATGCAGTAACTTCCGGGATGACCTGACCTCCGCACGAGTTGCCTGCATCTCGGCCGAGAGCGTCCGTGTCAGACGCTCCAGCTGCTCCTCTGTCCTTCTATGGGATGAAGCCTCAAGCTCTAACAGGGTCGACCTGAGGTGATGGAATTCTTCCCTCAGGCCTTCCCTGTGGCGCTGGGACTCCATGGAAAGTGATTCCCGCAGAGTCGCCAGTGCCGCCCGCCTGTCCTTGTTGGACGCCAACATATCCTCCCTGTGTGCCTGGCAGATGGACTCTGTAGCCTGCTCCAGTCGCTCCATCAGCCTTTCTGGGGGGACAATGGAAGTGGCCACCCTATCCATGGCCTGTGCAATCATCTCGGATGATGCTGCCTGTTGGTTGGCCATACCGTAGATGGATTGCTCCCAAGCGGTATTGCCAGGTGGCATACGGCCACCACGTTGACGGGCACCACACCTGCCTGGGGCAAGGCGGACTGCGCCTTGCTGTGCCGGCAAGGCCTCAGGCTGCAGGACTGCATTCCCTCTCTGATCTGCAGCCCCAGGAACAGGATCAGAGATTGTGTGGTGTGGCCCTGCATCCGTAACCACCGGAGGCTGAGCTGCCGACACTGACATCCCCATTGAGGGCAATGGCCCGGCTGCAGGTGGGTCGGACAGAGGAGATTCTCTCCCAAGAACACTCACCTGCGACTGCACATAGGTGTCATCCTCCGAGTCTACACCTGAATACTGCTCGGGGGAGGAACCCCCAGAGACACCCCTCGACAGCACGACCTGCAGCACTTGTGGGTTTTCACCCACAAACACACCACGTCCCTCACTTGTGGAAGGTCGGCCCGGGTTGCCCTCCTGGGACGGCTCAACCACCACATCCCCAGCATCAACAAGTGCTTCGTCCCCTGCAAAGACATGAAAGAGAAAAATGGAAACAGGCATTAGCACCATGGCATGCAACAAGGGCTGATGAACAACAGAGGCAGTAGTTCTACGACACATGTCCCACATGACTGGGAGACCTCCTATGCATTCACCATCACTGGGTCTGTAGGGGAGGCTCAGGGCATACAATGTACAGATTGGAGAGCAACGCCTGCTCACCATGCTGCCTAGCACTGCCATCACACATTGGCCGGTGATTGCCATGTCAAAGGCACATGCCATCACACACATGGCATGTGACATAGCCACCAAGTGAAGAGGGAGAGGAGGGCAACTTTTTTGGATTTCTACCACTCTGGTCCTGACATTGCATCATCACATCAATAAGTTAACATGTTGTACATGGATCTGCTAGTCCAAATTGGCCACGATGCACAGTGCCTTGTCTACATCAACAAAATGCAGTAAACAATGAGATTCCACCTCCCCATCACCTGTAAAGGAATCATATAGCATTCGTGAAGCACCGGTCCAGAAATGTATGAAGGTACAGCGGAGCACTGAGGGGTGGTGGGGCAGTAGGGGATGCCAGTCAACAATCCTACTGGTGCTGGTGTCATTCATGTCACGCAAGTGCAGGGGTGGGTGGCACAATGAAGTGCAAGGGGAAGTGGCGGCTGGAAGTGCTGTACAAGGTAAGTAGGACTTAACGTCAAGGGCAGATGGTGTTAGGCGCAGACAAGTGCTGGGGGGGTGGCCTATAGGGGTACAGAGACAATCATGCAGTGCTGTGGGCTCGGAGGGGACAGGGGAGGTACACACTGCATCTGGCTCGGCAAGGTCCTTGCAGATTTCTATGTGTCCTGCAGAGTTGTCACATGCCGCAGATATGTGCCCTTGGATTGGGGATCTCATCTTGGTGAAAAGGGTGAGGCGCTATTGCCTTTGGAGCATGTGGCAGGCCAGTTTGCCAGAGGATGAGCATGATGCAGGACATTCCCTCTCTGCCACCCGGCACCTGTGGTCTGGGTTCACAAGATCCGAGTCATGCCAGGACTCTGCATTGGCATGGGGCTTCAGACAGGTGGTCATGACCGTGGCAAAGACATCCAGTGTACCTGACATAGAGTGGAGCATGGAGTGGGCCCTGTCAGGATGGGAGTGAGCCTAAGGGGGAGCTGGATGGGGGGGAGATTTTGGCAGCATGAGCCTCGACTGACACACACTTCATGGGTTGGAATACCAAGAAGGTGTGTGACAGTGGTGAGGGTGGCTTTGCCTGTGGGGTGGTGAGGGTGAGCTGGGAGGAGAGGAGAATGTGATCACTCCAGGAGAGAGGAGTGCAGAGATGGACGGAGAGGGGAAAGTCAGATGAGATCAGAGCATCAAGAGTGTGCCCTGCAGAATGAGTAGGGACAGACGGGAGTCTAGAGGGTGAGAGGGAGTTGCTGAGGTCACAGAAAGGTCACGTGGGGGGGTCAACAAGCATGCAGGTGGATGCGTACAGCAACAAGGAAGAGGATTTCTGTGTCTGGGGACATGAGTGAGGAGGAGAGGTGAGGACACTCAGAAAGGAAGTAGTACATTTGCCCAGTTTTCCCAGACACAGTACGCACAGTTTGTGAATGTCAAGGTGTGGTAGAGAGAGACGTCACACAAGCCATTCCAGAGTGGAGTAGGTCTAAGTAGGAGTGACAGTGGCAGGAATACCCTCAGGGAAGCCAAGGGCACACCCCCCCTGCACAGTAGTGGCGGGCCAAGGAGAGGGTCTCCTGAACATCAGGTAGGAGTGTGTGAAGGATGCAGACAGAGCTGGCCGTCAGACATGTTTCCATGAGACCAAGGATGTCAAGGTGCATAACCTCATGTAAGTGACAGATATCGGAGGAATGCCTGATGCAGCCGCAGTGAAAGGAGTGTAATTGTGGAGGAGGTTGACAGCCTTGGAGGACTTACGGGGAGTGCTAGAGATCAGAGGTGCAGCATGTGTAGGAGTTGGAGTGGGAGGCGGAGAAGGATCATGGGAGGGTGCAGGGAGGCAGTGCAGGATTGATGAGGAGAGAGGAGGGGGGACAGAGGGAGAGGAAAGGAAGTTGATGAGATGTGGGTAGCATTTCTCAAGGAGAATGAGGTTGGCCTAAGGGCCTTGGACTGAGATGCTCCCATTACCATGCACATCAATTGTGGCCTCTGAGGATTGGAAGGAGGCCAGGAGTACACCCCAACGGGTCCCACCATTGATGGTGGAAGAGGAGCAAGGAGAGAGGACAGGGACCATGTGAAGGGTCTATGGGACAGGCAAAGGCATGTATGAGCAGATGTCAGTGAGAGTTGGCTTTGAGTAGGCTCAGATGCACTTGTCAGCAATAGGGTGGGTCGCATTGGAGGGCAGGGTGCCCTCATTTGACTGTTAGCAAGCAGGTGTCGTGAGTAGGGCACGATGGTCTGAACTGTAGAAGTCAGGGAAGATAGACCATGAAGAGCAGCATGGAGTGTGAGGGAATGGGGCTCGAAACCAGACGGTACCAAAGCACACAGGTAGGAGGTGGATGTCAAGGCAACATCCACAGTATGACAGCATGTTGGTTGGCATTTATATACAGAGGACGCATTAGCATGTGGTATCATTGCATGTCAGGCATGTGAAGATGAAACTTGATTGGCTGGGGGAAAGTATAGGAATGGTATGTAAGACATCAGATGAATAGACAGGGGAGTATGAGCAACAATGTAGTGACGAAATGACAATTCAAGGGCAACTTCCATGGTGTAGGGCCATTTGTGCACTGTTGCCAGTTGGGATAGTGCTGTGGGCAGAAGGTGTTGCACTGAACATACTGGATGAGGCACATGGGTGCCACTATCAACTCTGCCACACACCCCCTTGACAGGCACCCAACATGAATGCTTCACACACACACCATGCACATGGATAATACACACATGCATGTGCACTCACCGGATGATGCCTCGTAATCAGGGAGATCTCCCACACCTTGGAGTTGTCCCTCGGTGACGTAGGATCCAGCTACGGACTCGTGTGGTGTGAGTTCTATTTCCTGTGCTGGGGACCCACCTCCAGTCACCAAGGTTGCGGCATGACTTGAGGCCAGCTTATCCTTTGCCCTGCGCTTAAGGTCATTCCAGCGCTTCTGGCAATCACTAGCTGTGCGCCTCACTACTCCAAGGGCACTTATTCTGTCAGCAATGGTCTGCCAGTGTGCCTGGCGTCTGGCATGTGTGGTCTTGGACCCTGCAACGATGACCATTTCCCTATCATGATCTGACACATACTGAACAAGTGCATTCAGTTCGGCGTCTGTGAAGCTTGGCTTCCTTGATGGGCCGGACTGTGCAGCCGTGCCTGGGGAATCAGCCTGTGCCGGACGTGCACTCTTCCTCTTGCGCTTGGAAGGGGGTGGGGATCCAGAGTGTCCTACGCCGCTGTGGACACTAGGGGCAGGAGCCGTGGTGGACTCAGTACTGGGTGTGTGGGATTGCACACTCAGCATGGGAGTAGGTGCAGGCATTGGGGGTAGTAGGATGGGGTCAGGCCTGATCTGAGGTGCATGAACTAGGACCGACACAGTCTTGGCAGGGTGTATGAGAGGTGGGGTGGATGGAGCCACACCCTGGCTACGGGGGCCAGCAGATGACCTATCTGGCATAGATGCGCGTGCCCTGATGACACCAATGTGCACCGGTGCACGTGCAGTGGACCTGCTGACCTGGATGTCAGCGATGGGATCACCCTCGGACAGGTCTGCTGCCACAATGGGCTGGTCCGACAAGGGCTGATCAGGGTTGGTATCAGCCACATGACCCTCAACTGGGGGGGGGGGCATGGGTGTCCCTGACTGGTCCTCCAGACTGGGGGGGACAGGGGCACCCTGCAAGTCACAACCACGTCCCCTAGTGGATCCTCCACGGCCACCACGTGTGGCTCGGCCACCTTTGCCACCCTTACGGCTTGCACGCCTCCCAACCATGGCACTGATGTTATTGTGCGTATGGGAGTCGGTGTGCACAATTGTCCTGGGCAATTGGGTGTCAAAGGGGTTGGTACCAGATGGTATTCGTACCCTAGTGCAGTGGCAAGGCTATATGACACCCCTGGGGAAAGATGACGGGTCACGCAACGCACAGGCACCCCAGAAAAGTTAAGGGACGTGCACAATACCCCTCCTAGACCACGTGTGCTGATGGAAAACCCTGCACTACGCTGTGGCATCCAGTAACACAATGAACGTATGCGTGTCACACGCAGCCTAGAATGACCTCTGAAGGGGTAGGCTACACACGGGGCAAGCACAGAAGTTAGATACGTGCGTGACTCACCGTCTGCCAGGTAAAAGAGCGTGAAAAATGAGCGCGTTTGGTTGGCAACACCCCCGCCAAAAGAAGATGTGTACGCTGTCTGAGGAGACAGGACAACAGTAGAAGGGGACACTGTTTGAGGGAACAGGCCCAGGTAAACCAGTACAAGAGGAAAAAGAGAAAAAGCTGTCAGAGGTAACAGGGAGTACGAACTGGAAACGCCGTGAAGTAAATCGCGTGTGAAACGACAAGAAGTACAGAATTCACCCACTCGCTCTCCACGAAAAGCACGTACAAGGAAATGGTGTTCTACACTACCTTATGTACAGGCCCACACGTACAGCGTCACTTACGGCGTGTACGTGCTTGGCCCATGTTCACCAATCACACGCTTTGTCACTTCTGCGTGTGGATCCTTTTTCACCAATCACACGCTTTGACACTCCTGCGTGTAGCTCACTTTTCACCAATCACACGCTTTGTCACTCCTGCGTGTAGATCCATTTTCACCAATCACACGCTTTGTCACTCCTGCGTGTAGATCCATTTTCACCAATCACACGCTTTGACACTGCACGTGCAGGTAACTATAGACGCACATATGCTGGTGACGGGTTTTCGCGCGATTCGCTGAGTGTGGGGTTTTCACGTGCAAAATCACTCCCTATCAGGCTGTCCACGCGTTCAAACACGAAAGACCACGCTCCTGGCCAGGAGGCCAAATTACAGTCCCCCAGAGCCCTGAGCACGCTCCCACCTGCCATCTGCTGCTGCCTGACTGCCTGCTGGCCACGTGCCCCACAGTGCTGGTGGGTGGGGGTGGTGGGAGACATGGGTGGGGGCCTGGTGGAGGGTGCCCCTGGTGGATGGGGGGTGGGGGTGGTGGGAGACATGGGTGGGGGCCTGATGGCAGGTGCCCCTGCACTGCTGGGGGGTGGGGGTGGTGGGAGACATGGGTGGGGGCCTGGTGGAGGGTGCCCCTGGTGGATGGGGGTGCAGGGGGACATGATCAGGTGTGCAGGGTAGTCCCCTGTTTTGTGGGCTCCCTGCAGGGGCCGTGGAGGGTGTACAGGGTACACCTGTGAGGGCCCACCCAGCCTATTCGCGTGTGATAATTCCCACGCACCCCTGTAATACACGTACCCTGGCCAATCGCGTGTTGAACTTCCCGCTACCCCTGTAATACACGCACCCTGGCTGTTCGCGTGTGATAATTCCCGCGTACCCCTGTGATACACGTTCCCTGGCCTATCGCGTGTTCTACTTCACGCGTACCCCTGTAATACACGTTCCCTGGCCAATCGCGTGTTGAACTTCCCGCTACCCCTGTAATACACGCACCCTGGCTGTTCGCGTGTGATAATTCCCGCGTACCCCTGTAATACACGTTCCCTGGCCTATCGCGTGTTCTACTTCACGCGTACCCCTGTAATACACGTACCCTGGCCAATCGCGTGTTGAACTTCCCGCTACCCCTGTAATACACGCACCCTGGCTGTTCGCGTGTGATAATTCCCGCGTACCCCTGTAATACACGTTCCCTGCCCTATCGCGTGTTCTACTTCACGCGTACCCCTGTAATACACGTTCCCTGGCCTATCGCGTGTTCTACTTCACGCGTACCCCTGTAATACGCGTTCCCTGGCTGTTCGCGTGTGATAATTCCCGCGTACCCCTGTAATTCACGTTCCCTGCCTAGTCGCGTGTAGAACTTCCCGCGTACTCCTGATTTGAAGATTGCCCGCTTTGCTTTCCTTGTTTGCCTGCCCTGTGAAGTGGTCCAGGGTTAGCGCAGCCCTTAGCAATGATTTGGCGATTTTGATGGCTTTTCCTTGCGCGAGGGCGTTCTTGGGGGCGTTACTGGCGCTGCTGCAGGCTCGCTGCGATTCTCTGCGCCACGGCTGGTTTGGGAGCATGAAATCCATGAATACGCTGTGCGCGGAAATCAGTTTTAGCGCACGTGCCTGGCGCAGACTATCGCAGGCGCACGCTGTGCGCCAGCCGCGTGCGCTACTTGTGCGCTGGATTCTATGAATTACCCTGATAATCTTTGCAATCTTAACAATAAAATCGTTAAGGATAAAATAATTAACAGAATTAATAAACAATTATTAAAAGCCATATTCTTACATATACACATATATACAAGGTCTTAAATAAAATAATTCACAATACGTGTCCACAAGCGATATAGTGCTATATGCACTGAGGGTGAGTCAGTGTTGAGGCAGTAAGCCAGAAGTTCTGAGTTTTAATCGATTCATAATTATGCGCGACACCTCCTAAAATACACAAGTACTGCAGGCCCAGTATGTAACACTCAGTAAACACATGCCTGGATGTTTCTCTCTTTTCAGGAACCTTACATAAGTCAGGTTCATTCTGGATCCTCAAGTTTCCAATGAGGGCAATTGGTTGGTGAGAAGTAGAAATCATAGTCTATGCACCGTCAGATTCAGACACTGAAGTAAATAAGACTGTGGCTTCTTGCAATAATGATCAACAGTAGTTACAATTGCATAGCTACTCAAGTTGGACAGATCGGCATATTTATTACACAAGCCCAATTTGTCGACTCTTCTTGAGAAAGCCTATTTCACAGTCTCAAAGATCTTGCCTGGTTTTAAACCCATGACCCAATTAATATCTTCAAAGTGATCATTGTTTATCTTCTGGTAATTACATTAGACTTAAGGAAACCTTCACCTCTCTTTCTTAATGGTAAACCTCTCAATGATATCATACCAAGTTCAGGATGCAAACATTCCATTGACATAGACTTGAGAAGGTCCAACATACTGTACCACAAGAAACCTTCTAGATTGTTTAGCCACCCCAGGTCCCTCATTCCATTGAAAGCACTCCATGTTGATGCTAGAGTGCTTTTCTTTAACCCTGAAACTATGTTGTGGAGCAAGTGTGTGCCATCTGTATTTTAGGGTTGACTACATCAGCAGCATACTTTCTACATGTGCAGCCCAACGTACCTATTTGTATTTGTTACATTTTGTATTTGTGTAATAGTTGTTATTAAACCTTGAAAATAAATACATACTTAATCACATATTTTGCACATTACAATTCATAATTAAACAAATATAATAGATTCTAAATATATGAGAAAATGCAATACATTTTATAAAACATATCCAAAATGTAATGATGGTAACATTTTATCTTTATGTCATATGTGGCTACATTCTAGAGGGTATCAGCCCTCTTATGAAATGATATTAACTAAATTAATCTGACGGCCACTAAAATGAGGGAAATGTTTTTATCCGCTAGGATACACTACCAAAAATACTACACTATCATGTGAGGATGGACTGGAAACACATTTGCTAAAATATTAAAATCACAATTCATCAAAATACAAACATGTAACTCATAAATAAAATAATGATTCAATCGTAGAACAGTCACAACAGAACTGACAAAAACAGTTAATATGAGGAAACCCAGCTCTTAATACTTAGAGTTCCTTGGTGGACCACAGAATCAATTTAGACCTTAAATTGTGTTGTGGCACGTGACATTCAGGAATTTCATTAATTAGTGGGGCAATACATGCAATTTTATTTCCTTTGTGGCCACATTGTGGAATGATGTTTAATATAACATTGAGTCTCGTATAATTGTCCACACTCTCACAGCTCCTTTTTTATCATTTCACAATTGGATGGACATAAAGGGCATTGATGAAACCCCTAAAGACCGTAAGCAGTCTATGCAATGTGAAATACATGTATATATTGGTTTCACATATTTATTGCAGCCTCGTGCTGTAGAACAACGTACAAAGATAACCTAGGAGGATCTAAGATTTTTAGGTATATTTGCAATACATGCCTTTTTACCAATGCTATACAGAGCAGTATTCCCAATTCATATCTAATAATTGAAACATGGGCACAACTGGGAAGAGAGCAGCATGTCCCCACATTAGGTTCTCTAATGTATTTAAGACCTAGCCTTCCCCAATAGCCAATATAACTAAGCCATAAGAAATATTTAATTGGTGGTAAAAATGAGAAGCAACTCATTTCATATTTATCTTCTTCAGCTAAGTCACAAACATAATTACTTTAGGCCTCAATCTCAGATATTCTGATTACTTTTTATAGATAGAAAAGCGCAATTACATTAAGTGAGAAACAACTTCCTATTTGTTATTGCAGACATTCCAGGAAAATCTTTCCTTCATTGGGAAAAACATTATATTCCATATATCAGTATTGATGGTCAATTCCTTATCCAATATGTACTTGTAAAACCTTTCAATGGAACATTGAAAAGTCAATATGCGTGGTGCCACACTGCTGATTAAGGGATTGGGCCTCCCTCTCCTGCCTAATTCCAGTTGGGCTACTGTAAAGTATTCAATCTTGTACCTTTCCTCATGGCAGTCACAATTACAAGCACTGGAGTGCCTGCCTTTCTCTACTAGTTATTGTTTGGCACAACCAGCACCTTAAAGGCCAATCAGGAGAACTGGCAGGCGAAAGCTGGCCCCCTCGTCAAGGCCTTCTGGCACTAGAAGGAGTCGCCCCTCCCTGCCACTGCACCTGTAACTCTTTCCCTGTCCCTGCGGCACTAGAAAAAGACTCACTGCTACCCCTGCATCCTGAACCATGACATTCTCACATCTACAGCTCACCGGTAAGCACCATGGATCGCCCTATCCTGCATTCATCCACCTACTTGGCTGCCTGCTCAATTTAATTTTACCTTCCTCTATAGTCTGCAACCTGTACCTGTAACTTTCTGCACCACGATATGCCTACCTGACCAACATTTACATCAAACTTATTTTCCTGTTTTTTAATCCTAACTCTTTACTCCTTCAAGTGCACTTTTAAATCTTTGGCAAATTCAGCAAAATGGAATTTAGGTGTGCTGTAATATATCTGCTTCCTCCATTTCGTACTGTTAGTAGTGCCTTCTAGCAACATCGAATTTATGTGTTCTTCAACATCTCTGCATCCTCCATTGTTTACTGTTACTAGTGCTTTCTTGCAAAATCAAATTTAGGTGTGCTATAATATCTCTGCATCCTCCATGTTTCTGGTGCCTTCTGGCTAAATTCGAATTTAGGTTTGATTTCCAGTTTGTTAATAATTTGTAAATCTTTTATTTCAGAGTGCTCATTCTTTTTGTCTACTTGGACGTCTCGTGAGATTCTACCATTGCAGTTATTTGTATTTTCAAGTCTAGTAGGGCAGTTTCAGTTCCGTGGTCCAAAAGCACCTTGAGGAAAACCATATTCTGGGCACTCGCCAATCAGGATTCTGCCCTCGTCTCCTGCAGCCCTCCAGGCACCTCAGTGACTATCCAGCATACCTACTCAAGGACCTATACCTATCCTAAAAACTCTGGCTTGAAAAAAGACCCAAGGTAGAAACACATGTTGGATTTCCTTACGTGACCAAGCACTACACATGCCCAGTTAACCACTGGCAATTGTGTACGGATTAAATCAAGACTACATTCATGATGAAGTGTCTTGACCTTCATTTACAAAGATCAACTAGATGTGAGTCTTTCACGCATCAAGTGCCAATACACACAGGGTTTCAACTATCTTTCTTACCTCCACATACAGAAACCTGTGAGCTTGTCCCACTGAAACCCTGCACACTGCAGCAGGAAGAAAACAGGATGTTTTAGAACCAGTTCAGCACAGGGATATGCTGTTCCTAAAAAGCTCAAAACCACCAATTCCACCTTATTTATCGGCACCTCTGAGCGCAACCTGAGTACCACTGGCAATTGTGTACGGTTAAATCAAGACTACATTTATGATGAAGTGTCTTGACCTTCATTTACAAAGATCAACTAGATGTGAGTCTTTCACGGATCAAGTGCCAATACACACAGGGTTTCAACTATCTTTCTTACCTCCACATACAGAAACCTGTGAGCTTGTCCCACTGAAACCCTGCACACTGCAGCACGAAGAAAACAGGTTGTTTTAGAACCAGTTCAGCACAGGGATATGCTGTTCCCAAAAATCTCAAAACCACCAATTCCACCTTATTTATCGGCACCTCTGAACGCAACCTGAGTAAACTCCAGATGATCCAGAATAATGCCCTCAGAGCGGCCATTGACCTCTCTAAATCGAACCCTATCTCGGAAGCCAGGTGAGCTGCACACTGGCTGCCCATCCGGGAAATTATCAAATTCAAGACATTATCCCCAGTACACTACTGTCTCTCAAACACTGCCTGACCTACTTGTCACAATGTGTAGTGAAATACGCCCCTGCCCGCCCACTGAGATCAACCAAATTTCACCTCCTGAAGACCCCCAACTCCAACCGCCTCTCAGTGGGGGGGCAAGAGCTTCTCTGTCATGGCAGCCAAACTTTGGAACAATCTTCCACTTGCTCTCAGAAAAGAACAGGCCTACTGGACCTTCCACTGAAACTTGAAGACATGACTGTTCAACTGACTGTACTCTTTCTAAGACTATTGCATCCCCCTCTGCTTTGCCCCACCCCTTTTTAACTTCCTATACTAATGTAAAATGTAACTTTCCTTGTACCTCTTCTCACGTAATGTAACATGTAACCTTGCACCCCAATGTAACTAATGTACCTAACTAATTACCATAATTTAACTAGCGCCAAGATACCTTTGGGTTTTGTGCCCTGTAAAAAATGTATAAACAAATAAATAAATTGCATAAGTGCCTCTGACCAGCTTCCCTCCTATCCTCTGATTCACCCACTTTTTCTCTCTGCTTTCATGGTGCTCTCCATCTCTCCTATCTATTAAAATGTCTTCTCCATCACCTATCCTCCCCCTCTCATGAAGTCTGGAAGGAAGAAAGTTAAAAAGCCACTATGGAGTTCCACCCCTGGCCTGCCCATCGCAGAAACCAACATCAATGCTTCCTACAGACAGACTATGACTGACATTCCCTTTGCTGTTCCTTTGTCTGGTTTATGGACTCCCCCCTTTGTTTTATGTCCTCTCCCCTTTCTTGTCCTCAACCATTACTGGTGGAACCAGATGGAAAGTGCTCTTGGCTCACGTTGCATCCTCCAAATACACTGTTAATGTCTGTCACAATGGCACTATCACGGCGCAGGGCTCTCAACCCACCTCCTCCTTCTTGACAGGCGACTTCCATCTATCTTCAACTTCCCCCGCTCCTAGCACCACTTCATCCCTCTTCCTCCCTCTCCTCCCTCCCCCCCTGTGGTAACCACCAACCCCTGCGCCGCCCTTTGCACATCTTTTAAATGGGGCAACCAGCTTCACTTAGCGACCATCAATTTTTGTTCTGCTAGCAAACACTCCTCTGACATCTGTCACCTTCTTGAAGACCTTGGCATCCTTGTTCTCACTGAGACATGGTTTAAGGCCAGAGTTGTCACTGCTTTTGACACTTTTCTCTCTGAGGGCTACAAGATCCTGTCCAATCCCAGGCATCTCCCAGCCTGGTGGTGGTGTGATCTTCCCTGAATGGGTTCTGCCTCCATCATCCCCACTCAAAGCTACTCATCCTTTGAAAGCCTAGTCTGCAGGCTTTCTTTCTCTCCTACCTCTTCTCTTACTCTTGTTATATTCTACAGGCTGCCCCAGACTGACGATCCTATTCCTCTCAGAATGGGCTGACCTGTTCTCCTCTATTCCTGCCTATTCACTCAACGGTATCTTTCTTGGGGAATTTAACATCCATCTCAGCTGTTCTTTCACAACCTCTGCAACACTCTCTCCCTCACCATCCTTCCCTTTGGCCCAACCCACCCTGCCGGACACACCTTGGATGCTCTCACCTCAACATCCCTTGCTCCAATCCTCTTACTACCCCTCTCTCCTTGTCTGACCGCTCTATCTTATCTTTCCACCTTGACCTCCCCTGTCCTCCAATGATGCATCTGCCAACACTGCCAGTCTCCTTCTCGGTCACTCAACTAATGAAGCAGTCAGTTGCTGCATTTGCCTCTTCCTTTATCCTTCCCTGTCTTTTAGCTCTCCCTCTAACGCTGTTCTGGCTAACCTTTATCTCTCTATCTCTCTATCTCTAACACCCTGGACATCCTTGTCCCAATCATGAGGATCCACATGAAGCCTGCCTCCAAATGGAACTCTTGGTATGACTCTGACTTGGCAGATTTGAAACGCAAGTGCAAAGCTGCAGAGCAGAAGTGGCTGGCATCTATCTCATCCTCTGAAAAACTGTCGCCTGCTCCAAATGCAATATAATCTCTCATCTGCTCCAAGAAGAGGGTGCATGTCCAAACCCGCATCCCTAGAGCCACCAATAAGATGGCTGAACTCTTTCAAATCTGAAAGGAACTTGCCAATCCTACCACAGTCTCCTCCTCTCCACCTCCCTCCCAGGCCCTCTGCTCTGCACTGGCCACCCATTTCTCCTCCAAAACTATGAACATCCTGTCCTCTCTGTCATATGCAGCCACCTCACCCCCCTTCTCTTGCCTCCTTTGGCCCTCCCTGCCCCCATACTTACTCTCCTCTTTCTCCTCCATTGCAGCAGATGAGATCTCTTGAGTTGTCCACTCTATGAAAGTCTCCTCTAAGCAGGTGCCCCATGCTCTTCAATAACCATCAAGGACAACATTGCCTCCCTAGCCCCAGCCTTGGCTGACTTCTGAAACCACTCATTTGCCACCGGCTCCTTCCCACAACCTCATAAGCACTCTCTTGTGCACCCTCTAATAAAAAAAGCCATCTGCTGACCCTTCTTGTCCGGCTAACTATCGCCCTAGCTCTTTCACCCATTTCTTGGGCAAAGTCATGCAGAAGCTGGTCATCCCCCAACTGACCCTCTTCACCGAAGTGGCTGACTGCTTCCATGATGACCAGTCTGGTTTCAGGGCATCCATAGGCACAGAAACTGCTCTCATGAACACCTGTGAGGACCTACCCTCTAATCTGGACTCTAACACTCCCTCTGTTCTGATCCTCCTCGATCTTTCTTCTGCCTTTGACAAAGTCAAACACTCTATCCTTATTAACCGTAACCATGATGCCATTGGCATCACGGACATGGCACTGGTGCGGCTTACCTCTTTTCTATCAAACAGACCATCCCAATTGCAAATGAGTCCTTTTCTCTTCTCCGCCTCACTCTCTACCTGTGGCATCCATCAGGTCTCTATCCTATCACCATGGCTCTTCAATATCTACCTGGCCCCTCTGGCCCACTTTCTCCCCTCAATTCCATTGTTATGCAGACAAAACACAGCTCTCTTTCAAACTGACATCCTCTACCCCCTCTACCTACTCCCTCATACTTGACTGACTGCCATTCAGGCGTGGTGCTCTGCCAGTGATCTCTGCCTGAATGCCAGTATGACAGAGATCCTACTCATGGGGATGCCTGCTCCCTGTTTCTTCCCCACTCTCTGGCATGACTCCTTGGGTCCCCTCCTCTCACCTGCCTGCGAGGCAGAAAACCATGGGATCATCTTTGATTCATATCTGTCTTTCTCTCCACACATCACAGACCTTACCAAGAAGTCCAGCTTTCAGCTACACCTCTTCAGGGACATTCTAACTTTTCTCAGCTTCCCCAAGAAGCTCAACATCTTCAGAGCCCTGGCTCTCTCTAGGCTGGACTACTGCAACAGCATCTGCCTCAATCTGCCCCTTTCCTCCTCTAACCCACTTCAACTAATCCAGAATAGGACTGCAAGATTTATCCTTGGCCTTAAACCCAGGGACCGCATCTGTCCAGCCCTAAAATATCTCCACTGGCTCCCGGTGACTGCAAGGATCAAATCCAAGACCCTTTGCATTATCCACAAGGTTGTCTGGGGCCTGGGGCCTCTCTACATCCAGCTCTCCCTCCCGAAATACCTCCTGGCCAAATTCATTCAGTCCTCTGGCTCCAACACTCTGCAGGTCAAACGTTTCTCCAAGCAGAGAGTGGGAGGTAGATTCCTTTCCTTGGCTAGTGCCTCCCTCTGGCATGGCCTCCATGCCCCCCTCAGACTTGAGCCGGACCTTCTTAAATTTCGGAAACTTCTCGAGACTTTCTTTTTCTCCTCTTCCTTCCGTCTCCTTCTCCCATGCTAACTCTGCCTACATCGCTGCGACTGATGCCTGGTCCCTTCAGAGTCATACAGGAACCAGACCACCCCCTACAAGTCCCCCCAGCATCCCTCGCCAGCGCTGGCCTTTGGGCTCCCATACCTGGTCTAGACCAAGCCGGTCCTCTTTGTCCACCGCACTCATCCTCCCTTCCCCCTCTTCCCCTTGCACTTGCTGCCTTGGTCTGCCTAGAACCTGCCCACCCCCACCCTTGGGGCACCCACTCCTGCACTTCTCCCTCTACTCCCTCTGCTCCCACACTTACCACCTTGGTAGGATTGTCACAAGGCCAATATAACCGTTATGTTGTTCTATGTTTGTGGTTCCCATTTCTCCCCACCCCCTTTCTTGTCATGTGGCACTTGGAAACACTTGTGTATATGCGCCATACAAATGTCCAATAAATAAATAACATAAATAAATGTGTGATAGCAATGTAATGTGGCTGGGATGAGCCTGCGAGTTGCTGGCCACCATACTTAACTCAGGCTCTTATTCAGTTATACAAAAACATATACAGTTTAGGGTGCCACCAGGACAAGATCCTCAGAGTTATGCAGTCATTGCAGCCCAAGTGCTGCATACACTTGGCTGTCACTGCAGCTGTCAAGATAGCAATTTTTACCTCTGAACCTGCTCTGTGCCACTGGTAGAGAATGCTCTGCAAATCAGGAAACTGATGCAGCAGGGCACAAGTAGGCACAATGCTTTTGGCATGGAACATTTGTAAGGGGAGACTGATCAGCAGATTTCCCTTACAGAGATTGAATTAGCTGCATCATTTTAATAATTCATACACATCAAATAAACCACGGCTCCTATATACTTGCCAGGTGGCAATTCCTCACATGCCCCCATCCAAAAATGTTTAGACTCACTGTTGTAAGGGTCTGGCTTTTTGGCATCGGAAAGTACCTACCAAGGACATCTGCATCAGATTGCTGCAACTCAGGTTTGTGTTGGATGTCCATGTCCAGTTCCTGTAGGAATATGACCCAACACAAAAACTTTGGATTCTCACTCTGCACAGACATAAGCCACCTCTGAGTTATGTGGCCCATTTGACTGTAAAATGAGACACACATATGTAGGGTTTCAGCTTACAAACTGCTCAGATGACTGCAAATGTCTCCTATTGCCTACTAAGATGCACATGCAAGGTTGCTCTACCCCTTCAGAGTTTTTCTGTCCTAACAATGCACCAATTCCAAACCCACAAGCATCTGTGTGTATGATGAACACATGCTCTTAATGCGGGCACAACCCATCCTTTAAGGACTGGTAGGACATTTGGCAGGCAGAGACCCAAGTGACCACCTTTGGCATCTTGTGGACAATACATCATCGAGGGAATGGACAAGTGTCCCATACCTCTTGATGAAAGGCCTGTAGTAACCGATGAGCTACAGGAACCTAGATTGAGTAGTGGGGATATCCCAATACACTACTGTCTCGACTGGCCTGGAGAGGTTGTTTCTTAACACCACCCACTTGCTGTCCCAGGTAAGTAACAGCACCATGCTCTGTCTTGCACTTGGATGTCTTGCTAGGCAAGCAAGCCTTCTGCATGGCTTGAATCACCTGTATGAGGTGGGATAAATTGTCTCCCCAGGTATTGCTGATTACCAAAATGTATCAAGCTACGCAACACTGAAGTCCTCTAACCCAAATAGGACCTGATTCACCCTGCTCTGACAGATAGCAGAGGCAGTATTTAAGCCAAAGGCCATAGCAGTAAACTGGTAGTTCCCTTCAGGTTTAGGAAATGCTGACCTCCCTTTTGCTTTGTCCGTTAGGCTAATCCACCACTACCCTGCCATTTGGTCAAAGGTATTCATAAATCTAGCAGCCCCTAACTGGCCAATAAGCTCATCTGCCCGATGTATGGGGTGTACATATGTCTTCATGACAGAATTGAGCCCTCTGTAGTACACACACAAGTGGACTTCAGCTTTCCTACCAGTGGACTTCTGTGGGAGCAGTACCACTGGGCTATCCCAGGAGCTGTGGGAAGAGTCAATAACCCCTAAGTCTACATCTTGGAGATCTCCTCTTTGATGGTGTCCTTTACCTTATCAGACATTCAGTGAATTCTGCTCTTCACCAGCACTCTGTCCTCAGTGTCATTTTCATGGATGCACCAATCAATGTTACCTGGAGTCAGTGATAACAGGCTTGTGTACTGGCCCAGCAGCTGCTGACAGTCCAGCAATTGCTTTTCACTCAGGTCTGGGGAGATTTCAACTCCCTTTAGAGAGTGATTGGTGGACTCTGTGTGCAACAATTCTGGGGCAGGATCTGTGTCCTCTCCAGTCTCATCATTTCTCCTGAGATCCATCACCAAGTAATGCCTGCTATTATGAGGATTTATCTGGTTGACATGAAAGACCCTGCGTGTCCACCTAGGGTTCTTTGTGTGAAAGACAAGCTAACCTCTCTGATCTTCTCAAGCACCCAACCGGGCCGGGACCACCTATCAGGAATGGTTAGACAGGTTCCATAATCCAGACCATCTCTCTTGTAGTATAAACTGTCACTGTTGCTTTCTGATCATGACAGTGCTTCATGAGCTCCTGGCTGACCTTTGAGTTTTGAGTGCTCTGTTCTCTGTACCTGCCCATCTTCGATCACAGGCCAACTACAAAATGAAAAGTTCATAGTAAGGAATCTGGGGATTGCCCTCCATCCTTCTAGCACCAGGCTTAGTGGACCCCTAACAAGATGGCCATCCCACAGAGCCTTTATTTACGCAGAGATGAAGTTTAATCCCCTATCAGAAATTACTTCTTTGGTGAATCCCACATGAGACACCATCCCTATCATGTTAGTATAGTCGTAATCAATAACTGCATTGCGAAAATGTTACTAACAGCACAATATAGAGCATTACCATCACTTGGATCTAGGATCCAAATAAAAGCAGTAGCCAAGTAGTAACACTCCAAGTAGTAACCAGATCTTATCTAGAACCAGAACCTCCATTGGGTTTGTGATAATCTTCTCCACTAGATGCCCGTGTAACTCCATTTCACAATTCTTAAGAATATTCTCACATTCATTCAAATTGAACATGCCATAAAATGTGTCAACTTTGTTACGTGTAACCCATCCAGTCAGATATTTCAAAGAATGATGCACAAACAATTTCAAATGCTTGTTCTCCTTTCTTGGTAAGCTCTCTAAAGCTCCTGAATAACTGTTTGAGGGTCTTGCAGAACTTCCTGTGGACGATGGCCTGCATTTTCTTAAATAAGCATCTCTTCAAGCATATTTGAAGGTGTTAATTCTGTTACTCAAAAAAATGTGACAGTAATATAATTACTGAGACTTTTTCCTGCACCATCAAACTTGTTATGAAGGTGAATGTTTTGGATGAATATAATTATTCCTGCCAGATGGAACTTTCAATGAATCTCTCATTTTGTGAATTGTTCTGCAGGAGCAGAAAATGCCTGGTGCAAAAAAGTATAAGATGACGATCAAAGGCAGGAAACAACAGGGATTTGACACGTAATATATGGTGTGGGGTAATTCCATTGGCTTAATCTTGAAATCTGTATTGTGGCCAGGTATATAAGTAGAGGGTGAGTCAGTTGGAAAAAGCTATACGAATTCAAGCATCATCACACAAAATGTGTTAATCAGACTTAAATTTAATTTCACAACTGTAGGGTGCAGAAACCAATGGTATATCAAATGTTCATAAATTCCATATTACATGAAGGATCTGCTGAGATTGATCCACAATGATCCACAATTATATCAATCGTTATTCCTGACCAAACATGCTGGATAAAGATTCTGGAATCCCGAGTGTTCTGTAGTCCTGGTGGGACATGTGAAGGTTTCGTGCTGGAAGTGCAACCTAGAGGCAGTGCAGTGTTTCATCAAAGCCTATGGCATATCATCGGCATATGACTTCCAACGTAGTGAATAATACCTGGCTTGTAAGCCGATTGCATATGGGCGATTCAACATGACATCTGCGAGATACAAGTCCCCTTAAAACCCAGTTACTATGTCCTAAATGTTCCTTAGGTGAAGCAAGATGATTGCATTGGATTCAGAAGTGGCCGGACTTTGGGCATTGGGTGCAAAGTCAAACACATCCAGCTGTTGTATTTCTGAATGGACCATGGACATACATTAGCAATATACAGAGCAAAGCCTCTGCCTTGATACAAGAAGAAGCAGAATCATCAACCATGATTAGGGAAGTGGCATCACGAAAAAGCCAATTTGTTGCCCATAAGGTTGCCTGAATGTTACATCAAGCTCTGTCCAGGGTGCAGGTAGGCCCACTCTCTGGATCAGTGTCATTATTGGAGGTGATCCAAGCTATCTGACAACCGGAATGAGAATAACAGGGACAGTTTTTGTATACAGGGAGGAACAATGCTCTTTTAATCACAAAATAGCATACACTAAATACGAAACCAAAAAGTAGGGAGTTTCTTACAATGGGGTGAGTTCAAATGACATGCTGACCAGGTTGTGGAGGGGAGTAAATGGAACTGCAACAGTCACAAGGGGACAATAGATAGTTGGACATAAATGTATTAAGGACAACCAGCATTAGACAATTTGAAGTGCTGCTAGGCGGTACGGAAAGCAGTGTTAGGGATGTGACCATGATCGATGCAGAGCTAGAGTGGAGGCAGAGAAAGTGTTGGGCATTGTGAGGTTAGAGGCGAAGGAAAAATCTTAGCTTGAAGGGAGATCGTTGGTAGGTTAAGAGTGTAACTCAGAGGTTGAGTTTTGAACAAACCTGTGTGGACTGTTTCCTGAGATTTACGGAGGAAGAGAATTCCATGAAAGTGGAGCAAGAAGAAAGAAAGTGTGGCCGCGAGACGGTGCACAGTGAGGGCAAGGTGTCACAAGTGTATTTGAGGAGGCAGAGTGGAGATTAATTGAAAGCTTGTAGAGTTTACTGAGAAAGATAGATACAGTGGTGCCTTACTGTGGATATATTTGTGAACCAGGAGAAGAAATGTAAAGCTGGTCCTGTTTTGCAATGTCAGCCATCTAGCCTGGTGTTGGTACGAAGAAGTAGGTGTGGTCACTCAAAGGGAGTCCTGGCAGCAAAGTTAATGATTTTGTCGAGATTTGTTGTTATTGCATGTAATAGAAAACACCTGTTAGAACAGTGGTTAAACCATGTGGATAAGTTGAGCAGAATTTCCATGTCTGAAATGGGGCTCTAATGCCATGCCCTCCAAGGCCAAAGAACATACTGCTGAGAGGTCCATTGTTAATGCGACTGACTAAATGTACCATAGTGCCTTTTCTGTATGATGCTCATTTTGTAAAACCATAAACAAATCTCAGAGGTTTCTGTCTTTGAGGGAGGCATTTTTAGGTTGAGGATATTTTGCCAGGTTGTCTGTCCATTTCTGCACAGCTGTATGGACATAAACCTTGCCTTTATGTTGCAAAGTGCCATTTCCCAGAGGTGACCAGGAGTCAAATGTACAAAAATGAAAGCTTCTTCATTTGTTACAGTTTGGAATAGATCGGCACCAAGGTTTACAGGACACAAGACTGTTATGGTAAGGGAACATCCACCAGCACACCCTCTTTCACAGCCAGCCTCTCTCCAATTGCCACCTATAAAGCAGTCAGCACGCACACCACATTCTACTCTCAGAACTCTCATGCCATCACCATTCATGTTCAGCAGACAAGACAGTAAAAAATCACTTTACAACAGGCTTCCTTTTATCCTGCATTCTTATTGGGCTATTTGGTGTTAAGATATGGGACTCTACAAATTGGTGCCTGCGCACTTTGAATTAACCATGCCCACTAGAGGCGGTAACAGAAGTAGCATACTGCTTCTCCTCAAATCTCTCTCTGGACACAAATGGTAGGTAAGGGGCCTAATTGGAACTTCTAAAGGAGCAGGGATTGTCATGTATGGTTCAGTTACGAATCCTGACCTCTCCCTTACTACACCTCTGGTCTCCCTTGCTACCTACCCTAAAACAAATAAAACATTTTTTTTTTGTTACAAATTGAAGCTCCTGGGCTGTGGCCAATGCCATGTGGCTCTTTGTTTCTAAAGTGGCTGTCTTTCGTGATCCGGCTTCTTAAAAAAACAGGGGATTCCACAAGTGTCACACTTCGAGCAGTGACCCTAAATAAGAAAGAATAGGAATAACTAATAGTTCGTCTTTCTAGATTCTATACATTACTTGCTAGATTCATTAAAGGTTTATTTCAGGTACACTTCACGGGGTGATTCATTGAATTAGTCGGTTCTTAAACACCTCAAATTCACAATGCAAACAACATACTCCAAAAAGCATTTAGAGTAGAATAAGCATCCATTTCGGACTATGTATTTTGATTTTCGCAAGTTGCAGTTATAGCATGATTTTTTTCTGCCGATACATATGGTGATTCATTCTTGTATGAAATGTGTATCACGTTACAGCGATATTGTAACCCTATTTTTCATAGTGTACTTAGGATCAAAGCTATGTGATGCCACTTCCTGTTATGTAAAGGGGTAAAAAGTTGTGTTCCATCATTTCCCATAATGTCACTTTGGGGTAGAGTCAAATGACATCACTTCCTGTGGTGTTGTCAGAGGTCAATGGTCATTTAATGTCAAGGTGTTTCAAAGAAGTGATGCTTGTGAAGGTTGATTAGACAACTAAGGTAGACAAAATGTCAGATGTGGATGAGGGAGATAGCATTGACACAGCTAAACCATGAAAGTGCAGTGCCAGCTCAAGATGAAGTGATGGGAGGACACATTGTACAAGCGTAAATCCAAATATCCCAATGAACACCACACCAGAAAACAACAAGGGCAAGCAAGTAACGCCAAACTCAAGCCCAGCTGGGCAAGCAGCAAACACATCCATCAAAAGCCCATTGCTTTCCCATGCAGGTTCACTTTACAGCTCTCTAACTGTACAAGCACAAGTCCTATTAAAACAGTTAACAGCAATGGGAAGTAATATTGCTGGTAGTTTGGTCAGGTTTCCCCAGGGACATATTTGTAAAGTTTTTCCAAGTGTTAGAGATGAGCCAGAACAATGTGCTGAGGAGCAGCGGACTGCAATGCAGTGCTCTGATACATCATGAGCTGATATCAATCAGCTCAAGAGAGTGATCATGCCTGCAGAGGTACACCAGCAGTTGACTCAAGAGAGTAGCTAGCCCTAGGAATGCATGGGGTATGGTGTTGAATTGGTTCAGGCTACAGATGTATTGATTCAGGAGATTACCATAATCTACCCACAGAAGTCTGATTCGTCCAAAATTAATAACTGTGCATAAAAGAAATATGAGACTCCCACAGATTATCTGGATTGTTTGAAGGTTGTGCTTATGCATCATTCAATTAAATACAGGCCACGTGGGACTGCTGCACATGAAACTGTAGTGACGTCATTTACACAGGGCGTTTACCTGAGGTTCAAACACAACTTAAATGTATATGTTTGGATAGTGTCACAGATAGTCTTAATTAACTCACACGCCAAATAAAACATGCAAAAGTTTTTACCAACAATTATTTCAAGTTTGTGTGGTGAGGTTTAAGTGACTATAGAGTAATTTAATTTAGAGTTTGTTATTTAGTTGTATATTTATATTGCGCAAAAGCCTGCAGGCATCTAGGCGCACATTATCACAGAAGTACAAACAAATAAACACAGGGCATACACATACTACATAAAAGGCCACGTACAATTAAAGCAAAATAAAGGGCAGAAACAGTATGATTTGCATTCTACAGTCCTTGGTACACTTCATCCAGCAACATCCTAATCTTAGTGTCCGGAGGATAGTCCATACGGACCTACAGTGACCCAAGAAAGCAGAAAGGTAACTAAGACCGCTACCCACATTGATACAATCACCATTGTCTTCATAACTGCAGCCTTTAGCTTGGACCCTGCGTATGAATCTCAAGACCTGCGTTCTAATGCAACCCATCCCCATTCATGCATGTAACCATTGGAAGACCGTATTCTTTTTACTGGATTGCCTGGATTCCCATTGGTCAGCCTTATTTACATTGATTAAACAAAAATTCCCTGGGCCCATGACACAACTTCTTAGTTTGGGATCCGAGATCTCAGGCATATTCTGCTTCTCACAATGTAAGTTCTTCTTTATTGGCAGGCCCTTAGGCTTATCAACCAAATTCTCCACACTCCCATTTCTTGTAAATAACGGTTTCCCAGCACTCAAGGAATTTGATAAAACTGTAGTGGCAGTATCCTTTATGACAGCCAACTGTGTGGAAACCTCATTACGTACCCCAAAAGGGGGATTTACAACAGCCCCATAAGTTTGACATGCGGTATTCATCATGGACAAGCAAATCTGACCAGCATCAGTTTGACACTGGTCATCCACCCTAACAGGTAATGATTGTGAGATAGTTATCTCAACAGCTTTAAATCAACAATCATAGTCATTACTGTTTTGTCATCTGTTGAGATCAGAAATAATGTTCTCCTTAATAAGTTGCCAGTTTTCTTTGTGACTACCAGCACTGACCAACTTCTGTCTGAGGGGACTGTAAACCAACTTTTAAACTTACAATTTCCACATTTTTGTTAGCTGTACATAGCTTAAGATTTCCCGAAAATTTTGTCAATAAAGATGCATCATCTTTATAACAAAGTATAGCTTACGATTCACAGTTGGTATATGAGTTGCTCGAGCGAGGAGTAATAGGAAGTTCTCTGTATCAGCAAATGGTGTGGTAAAGTGAGATGTCCATTCTGCTTCACTCATGGTGTTCAATAAGTGAGATGATTTTCCGGTTCTAGACTCTTTTTTTAAGGAGGCTCCATATTTGTGCGCTGGATTATGATGTTAAGTATCAAAGCATTTCTTCATTTTCTCTTTGGGATTTTACCTGTGTATGATTATTATTATTATTATTATTATTATTATTATTATTATTATTATTATTATTATTATTATAGTATATTGGTTTATGAAGTTTTTGTATTTGGTGCCTATGTTAGTAGCATTTATTTTGTACTCAATGATCGAGTTAGCTTTCATATTCTTTAAGTCCTGTTTTTTTCTGACTTTTCCTAATTGTAATGATTGGATCACATATATGCCTTGCCGAGAATGTTGGGCCTTAAGTAGGCGCTGATGTTTGAGAGAGGAAAGGTAAGTTGTCTGTGTATAGATTTTGCAGATTCTTGTTTTCCTCTGGTGGGGCAGGTGTTTTCTTTATCTTGCTCAGGAATTTGTTGAGTTTTGGTGCCGACCGTTTTATTCGATTCCTACCCTCAGTGATTTGTATGGCAGGTTTTTAATATTCTCTAGGTGCCTGGGGGGAGGGGGCATGCATGTTATTTCCAGAATGTTGCAGTCGATATCCTCAGTTTCGATGAGAGTAACATTTTTAACCAAATTTATAATGTTGTTTGACATGTATACATAATCCAAAATGGCTTGAGATTTGTTTCTTTTCCATGTTGCACGAGTGGGGATATCGCCCTCTATATTTCCAGTGAGCAAGGTCAAATTCCTGTTGGTCATGACATTAATCCATCCCTTAGCTTTGGAAGCAATCACTTTGCCAGTTTGCGATAGACATCTTATGTTTCGGTCACCCGCTATGATTGTCGTTTGGATTTTTGCTGTCTTCCGGCCCTGTGACGCACCACACCAATCATGTTTAGTCATTTCGTTATGTAGTGGAAAAACACATCTTCCGTTAGTATGGCCGGATTCCAGTAAGTATTAACTATGGCTGTGCATGGGGTTAGAGGATGCTTGCTGTTATCAAATTCTACTTTTATTAGCTGTATTTATGGGTGAGGCGACAGCCATGGAGCTAGTTTTCCCAATGCATACAATTTTCGTGCCACCAAAAGGCCAGTCATAGGTCTCCCTTTGACTTGTCTCACGGTCGAGATCCAGCTAACTTCATTATTTAGCCATGTCGGTTGCACAGTTATCCATGTTTCCTGTAGTAGTATCAAGTCATATTTATCAAGTGGATGAGTTTTGCTAGATTTCATGAGGTGGGTGAAGCCCCTCGTGTTCCATATTGCCTTTCTCAAGGTTTGGCTATTGTGAGTAGTTAAACATTATTAGTTCTGCTGTTGGCATTTGTTTTTATTGCTTGTTGCAATCATGGCCATTTGGATTCTCTGGAGAAAAAAACATGTCATCTTCGAAATGGAATTCTCTTTTGCCTCATTATTTGATGAGGAGGGCTTTGGGTTTTCGTTGAGAAAATAATTGAACATCCTTGTATGGTAGTTTTTCTCGTAGGTTCTGAATTCCTTTTTGCAATTTTTTTGTAACAGAGATTTTCCTTTTCTTTCCAGATTAGTTGCTTCACAATGATAGAAGATATTGACAGTGCAGCAGAGTTCATTCTTTTTTGTTTCGTTATGTATAAAGCTTCAAGGTCCTTTGATCTCATTTGTTCGAGGTTGCTGTTAGTTCTAAACAATGCCAATTAGGTGGCTAAATTAGGGTAGGGATCACTTCTTTCTCTTTCAGGTATAGTTACTGTTAAGTTGTATGATGCTTTCAAGTTGAAGTCACCAGGCTCTTTGGTATTTGAGGATATGAACATGTTGCCATCCGAATTGGAGTTGTCAGCAGGTGATTCCTCCTTCTGCTTGCATTTTTGTCATGACCAGTTTTGAGTTGGGTTTTGTTTTCTTCTCTTATAAGGTTTTTGTGGAGAGTTGTTCGTCTCTGTTCTAGGGTTTGAAAATATGAGTTTTCACTATTGTGATCTCTTGAAAGATCTTTCAAAATGTCAGAGGATATGTCATGTGTGGATACATCTTTTTCACTCATTTGAGGAAGTGATGCGATAGATTATGTCGAGTAGTTCATGATTTCATTTGTCACATCTTCTTGTGCTTGCAATATTTCATCATTGGAAAATTCATCTTTGTTTGTGGAATGTTTAGTTGTCACATTAATTTCGTCGTCAGCAATTTTTGGTGATTGAAAGATTTAATGCATTTTTGTGCTCCCTTAATGTTGTTTTAAAAAAAAAAAAAAAAGCTTTTTGATTTCTTTTGTTTATTGTTTTTCTCAGGATTTGCTTTGTTTCGTTTGGTTTTCCTTTTGCTTTTTGGTTTAAAGAACACTTCAAATACAGATTCTTGTAGCACAGATGGTTTGTTCTCAGTTATTGCCATGTGAAGTATCCTGCCTCCTGCAGGATCTACCCTGAGCCAGTAATAACATGGAGCAGGAACCAGGCTGACTCAGGTATGTAGAAAAAGGAAACACACTTTATTCTCTTGGTTACAGGTTCAGTATTGAATATAGGAAAGAGAGATCATCAGTAGCTTCTTCCCTGGTTCCCTACCCAGCTCCCAGTCCCCAACCGTCTCCCCTGAAATCCCAAGGTGCCCCAACACTCCAAGCTAACCTAGCATTCCAACACAGCTCTTACACTGACTCAGACGTCATTCATACATATGCAGGATACAACACATCCCACCCCTAATACAATCAAAAGAAAACGCACAAACTCACAACCATGCTAGGACTTAACAACCACAACACTTCTACTACTCCTTCCACCCTGGCCTGCCACACCAGGGTCTCGGTGCCACCACCACCAAGCACAACCTTGCCACAAAGGACAAACAAAAACCAAAACTACAAACCAAAACCCACCAAAATAAAACACCTTCCGCCAGGCCTGCCACTCCTTGCCTCAAGTCTGCCACACTTGAGCACAAACCCAACACCCCGACAGAGGCTAACTCACCTGCCAAAATAGTGTAGCCACGAATCTAGAAAATGTACACAATGGCCAAAACAGATAGTCCTAAACATGCCAACAATGATCCCATGCACTACATACAATATCCCAACAACCATGCTTCATCCTCCTCCCCTAGAGAAAACATGAAAAAGGAATGAAAAATTAGAAAAGAGACATACGACACAAAGATCACAAAAAATACAAAACACAACCACGATAGAAAGAGGCGTGGCGCAAAATATACATAGAAAAAAGGGCCATGTAAAACTGTAAAACAACAAACCACTACTAAAATGGAAAATGGTAGCGCTATGCAAACCTCAAAATTTGCACACCCAAAATCAGATACACCTCAAGGATGGAACAATAAATGGTGTGACCTGAAAACTCAGAAATTAAATGTTAACAAATATAAGTGAACAAAAGTCCAGTAACCCATGCCAGTGTATGAACCCTACCTGATCCAATTATTCAGTACATCTCCACAAAATAACCACTGGCCTACCAACTGTGTGCCCTCCAATACAATTGAAAATCAAAACTAAAACGGGCGTGCAATAATAACAAAGTACCTCCTCCCGTATACACTGCCTGGCACTACAGAAACTAGGAGAACAAACTTTGCTCCTAACTAAAACTCCAACCTTAACATAGAGGAAAAAAATAAATAATTGTCAAGCGATAACCTTAAACGCAGACAATTATCTACTACTCTGAGGACCTATGTCCCCAGATTTCATGCGCATAATCTGCGATGAAAACTGATTACAGACCTCAAAAATGGGCCCCATGCCCTAAGATAATCACTACTGGAGCACTCTACTGTGTCCAACCTCCTTAAAGAAAAACGTGGGGTTCCTCCTGAAGGTTTTATCTACACTGGTAAACACACCTGGCCAGTATGTGAGAACCTAACCCCAATACATGCATGTAACTCCTAAATACACTTCTAGACATCGATATCTACAAACGTGCAACTCCATGCACGCACACACATACTCCACACACCCAACTACCACACAAATGCACTACAACATGCAGGATACAACACCATATCAGGTGAGATTGATTTTCTGTTATGATACGATTCTTCTTCACCATTCTGGGATGAGATAAAGTGATGGCCACTTCTGGATAATTCATCAAGTTGGATGGTGCGTTGCCACTTGCGGCAGTTTTCAAGGTTGCAGGGTTGTAATTTTCGCAATTTGTTATATTTATTGTTGTTCGGGCGCTGCTTAATTCTGCTGTTTTTTCCTTGGCAAATTGCTCCCAAATTCCCTGAAGTCTTATGTTCTGTTGGTTTAGTTCTGCGAACATGAGATCAAATTGGGACACGATGGTGTTTAGCAAATTTGTATTTTGGTCTATTTTTATGTTCATATGATCATATAATTGTGAGAGTGAGAAGAGCCCATTGTTCATAGGTGCCATTGTTATCTCGTAGGCAGGTATGGGTAGGTGTTTCAGATCAAATGAGGGCCTGGGAGTTGGTCTTTCAAATGACATGACAGATGATACAGTAGAGTTAAGTGACTGGTTGGGAGAGGCAGAATGCATTATAGGGGATTGGGAGAGATTAAAGTCTCTGTTATCACTTAGCGCAAATTGTTTTGCTGGGATTGTATTTGTTTGTGTGAGATTTGATGTTTCCTTGTCAGGATGTTCTGTGTTGGTAGTGGCGTGATTGAAGATTTTGCTTGGATTTGCCTTGTTAGTCCTTCTCAGCAGTGTTTGGGTAAAGGAGTACAGCTGTTGCTTTTTAGTAATTCCAAATATAATTTTGCTGATGTTTTGGGCTCTTTGGCGTGAATCATGGGATCAATCTTTACTAATTTTGCAATAGTCACTGAGTCAGTCGTGTTCAGGCCAGCTGCTTTGATGGGTTTGTTTACAATCAAGATGTTTTGTGTCTGTCGTGAGATTCGCTATCCTGACCATTGGAATTGCCATTGAGTGTAACGTTATTCAGGAGTCTTCCCGTGACTTGAGGTAGGTCTTTGCTTGTTGAGGGCCAAACGTTTCTAATGTCTGTCAACATTGATTTAGATGTGTGATCTTAGATATTTTATTGCCGTTGTTCTGGCATACCTCTTTTCTTTCAGTTAATATGCACTATCATTCAAAGGGATTGGTCATGTTCGTAGGCATGGCAGTTTTGAAATTGTAAGTAGACATGTGTAAATCTTTATGACCAGAGTCTAACAAGGTTGAACAGAAATGTTTAATTATAGGGGGCGGGCGAGAGCTGTCAGCTTCACAGCAGAACAGCACTCGCCAGAAGTACTCTCAAAGAAGCATGTGTGCAGAAGGGTGCGTACCTGTGTTTTTGTTGGTGAACTGGGTAAAAGGGGTGGAGCCTCATGCTGTAAATGAGTAAAGCAGCGTTTTAGTGTTTTGTAAAAATGCTTTTAAGTCACAGTTAGTAGGTTAATTACAACAGAAGAGCATACCGGTTAATGTTGCAGTAGATTTTCAAAATTAATCTTCCAATAGTAAAGCAAAAGGAGAGCGGTAGCGTTATACAGGTCACAGATTCTCCCCCCAGAACAGTACTTGCCAGACGCACTGTCACAGAACTCTAACATTAAAGAGAGCACCGGTCCAGTGGTCTAAGTTTATTGCTGAGATATATAGATCCATATTACATATTGACAGGTTACCATCTTCATGAACATCAGGTATTATTGTTCCGATCTTCAAGAAAGGCCTACGAAGTGATCCGGCAAATTATAGAGCAATAGTCCTACTGGATGTGATTGGAAAGCTGTTTGCCTCTAATCTACAAAAAAGGCTAGCACAATGCACTGTGAGTACTGAAATTGTGGATCCAAGGCAAAAAGGATACACAAGAGGGGTTGGCACTGATCTCAGTTTGTTTCTCCTGAACATAATGAAATTAGAGTCGATAAAGAACAAGACACATTTATCCGTGGAATTTATCGACCTAAAACAAGCCTTTGACAGCATTAACATATCTAAATTATGGGCAAAGTTAATGGTCTGGGGTTGCCCTGAGGATCTGTTAGAAACTGTTAAAGTGCTCCACACAAAAATGACCCTGTGGATCAGGCTAAAAAATGAAGGAAACTTGTCACGAGAAAATAACATTGGGAGAGGAGAGAAACAAAGCTGTCTGTTGGCAGCAACCCTCTTTAATTTATACCTAGCAGACCTGCTGGCAACTTTAAAAGGGAAAAATACTTTTCTGCCTATGATCAACAATCGGCCGATTTCAGCAATGATATATGCAGATGACCTAGTATTATTGGATCAGACGCAGTTTGGACTTCACGATTACTCAACCTATTACAAAACTATATGTCAAGTAACGATCCAGTGATACAAATTTAAAAATCTAAAATAATAACTTTTTTCTACAAACTTGGCAAGAAAGTTACGTACTTTAAATGGAAAATAGGCTGCAAACAACTGCAGCAGGTGGAGTCAATCCGCTATCTTGGAATCAAATTCAACAAATTAAATAAATGAAAAGGCCTGGCACGAGGAACTACAATTTAAATATAAAATGCTGGCCTTGCAATGGTACATACTGCACGAGAGATATGGTAAATGTTCCATGATACATCTTCATACCTTCTACAAACAAATGCTAGTTGCTTTTCTAACATTTGAAGGTTAAATCTTTCATGGAAAAGGCAGAATGTTATCGAAGGACTGGCAATATATCAAGAATTGATATATCCCTAGGGGTAGCATCTAGTGTTGAATCTTAGATATGGATCTGATTGTGGATTGTTGCTTGCACACAGTGAAGTCAACAGTGATTGTGGTTAGGTACAGGTTCATTATTACTATGAGGGTATTAAGCCTAAATACGGCTTCATTTTTATACAAAGGTATGAACATGAAAAAATATGTGCAGCTTTTACAATGTTGATTATGAAGACGTTTAAAAACAATATATGTCTCAGCAACATAACCTAATCATGCATAACAAGTGTGACAATATCACAAAGCAGAATGCGACGTCAATAGTATATAAATAATTGCAAAATGGCAACCGCAATGTTCCACGTGGAATGCCAGGGCTTAAAAAGTATCAGAAAAGGTTGTTTTTGTTACACTTAAGGAAAGGACTGACCAGGATTTCTTTGGGAAAGTCCAGAATGAATACAATTTTATATTACTTTCATACAGGGAATTGAGACATGGATTGTCCTAATATTATCTTGCAACAGTATGACTTGAAATGGATGATATTGTTTCTTAAATTGGATCGATCGTTTAATTTCAGAACTATGAGAATCAAGGGACTGTATGTTTAGGTAATTATATAATGATCTAACGTGCTTACATGAGAATCATTTCTAAGATTGATTTCAGATGGACATATATATATAATTTTGCACAAATGGCCCAGGAGTAATTTGCAATCTCTAATTGGAATGTCTTTAGAATTGGTAAGGAATTGTACAAATATGTGAAGCACACACTTTTGTTTATTAAAACATTAAAACAATATAAGCATTGAGAGGTTGATGTCCGCCATTTCACTTTTGATATTATTTTCAAAGCTCACAATCTTCCACAACACTTGCTTAGTGAAATGGGGTTCATTGCTATTCTTTTCATGGGTATGGGGAGAGTAGGGTTTGGTGTCCCAAGCAATGTGTGGCGATCCTAGCAGATGTGCTCATTTAGTGAGCACCCCAGACGTTATCTTAAAAGCAGAACAAGACACTTTACACTGGGAGGAGTGCAGGGACATAGGCATGGCGAGTAATAGGACAGCATTTTTTGAGGGGTAAGTGGGTTACAGACAGTACTATATTTCGATGAAAGGCTGCACAATGATACTAATAACATTTGATCCTATCTAATGGGAACACCAAATAGTATTTTTTTAACTGGAGGAGCAAAAATATTTGCCCCAGATATGCCAGAGCAACTGAGAGTAGCGAGGGAGCCCACACGACCCAAGAATATTTTTTTTTAATAATGGGTGAAAATGGTGCATTTTAGAGTACACTTTTTAGAAACATTGTGTGAAAAGTCAAACAGTTTGCAATTGGGTTGTGCAGGGTAACTCATGAAAATAACTCAATAGATTCAAATCGCCAACAGTGCAGGGGAGCATATTTCCAACACATTTTCATGATGCCTTATCCCACAATACGTGCCAGTATAAAACATTTCCATACATGCACATGCTGAATGCACCATTATACCCTATGTTTCCCATAGAAGAAAATATAAGAACATTCTCATGTTTGCTTTGTGCATAATGGTAGTAATGCTACTATAGGAAAACATGTCCATGTTTGTTATGGCAATATATAGCAGTATCCCCACGTAAGAACATACTACAGTTGGCTTTACCATTAAAGAAATATTCCAAAGTATGGAAACATGTCCAAAGTGGCTGTACTAAAATGCCATTCGAGCTGCACTTATCATGCTGCTTCATCGAAGATGCCCCATACACAATGTCATACCACAATAAGAAATTACTAGACTGGCTGCATTGAAATGCCAGTCTAGCTACATAATAACATGTATGCTTGTTTTACCAAAGATGCCTTATACAAAATGTCAAGCCAAAGTAAGAATACTAGCACTGATCCTGCTTGCTTTATCAAATATGCCCAATACAAAATGTCGTGCCTCAGAAGAAATGACTAGACTGGCTGCATTGAAATGCCAATTTAGCTATACATTAACACTTATCATGCTTTCTTTATCAAAGATGCCCAATACAACATGTTATGCCACAGAAAGAATAATACCATGTATTAATCTTTGCATTATCAAAGCTGCTCAATATAAAACTTCTTACCACAATAAGAAATGGCTAGACTGGCTGCATTAAAATGCAAGCCTAGCTACATGATAACACTTATCATGCTTTCTTCATCAACCATGCACAGTAAAAAAATAAAAATGCCATGCTTGCTCCATGGTGTGCCAGCACATTACAAACACACATAATCACATTAATGAAGAATGTGATTATATGTGATTGTGAGGCCCTTTGGGGCCCAGATGGCAGCTGTGCATCAGTAGCTGGCGGCCCAGGGAACAGTCATGGTATTTTTTATTGGGCATAGATGCCAAGGAAAAACTGCCAAGCCCGCTCCCAGATGCCCGAGTGCCTCACAGGCACACATTCATTTTTTGCATGCAAGGTGCCCAGTCATGGTATTTTTTACTGGGCATCTTTAAGATGCCCATTAATAAATGACATTCCTTCCTTCGTTACTCTCCAGTGCCTCACATGAAAAGATAATCAATTGTGTATACATGCAAGGTGCTGTGGGCCTTAGGGGCCAGGCTTGAGATTCCATGTGAGATTCTACGAATCCCAGCAGACTGGACTGGCATTCTTTAATGGGCATACCCAGTAAAGAATGCCATGCCTGCCCTATGGGCCACCGTGACTCATACACACATGATGCATGTGATTGTGTGTATGCTAGGTGCTAGGGGGCACTGCGGTAAGGCATATTTTTGAGGTGCTCGGAGGCACTGGGGTAAGGGATTTTTTTTTACTGGACATCTATCATAGATGCCCAGTAAAAAAAAACACCATGCCTGTGGGACCCACAGCGCCAAGCACACACACACAGAATCAAAGTGATTATGTGTGTATGCAAGGTGGTTTGGGGTCAGGGGCCAGGTATGGTATTTTTTATTAGACATCTAAAACAGATGTCCAGCAAGACAATACCATCCCTGTCCCTTGGGCCCCAGATTTCCACAAGATAAAAAGTGACTGTAACTCCTGCATCCTCTGTTACATACGGCAGCACAATAACATAAGTTGGCAAGCTACACTGGCCTTTGGGACTAATGCCGCTAGTGTAGGTCACAGTAAGTGAGTAAAAGACAGCCATCCTACCAAGAACTGCAGGTACTTGCTTTTATGCTGGAGTTAGATGCTAGTGGATGGCGAACACTGCAGGCATTTCACTTTTCACCATTTGTCTTTTGCAGGGGCCAGGGGTACTATAAGAGTACCGGCCCACCAGGACAGAGAGACTACATCCACCCCCCACGCATTCAGCTCACAAACCTTGTGGGAAACTCCACTGACTGTTCCTACATCCAGTAGGTGGAGAGTATCCCAGGGGTGGATTGGTTAAAGAAACAGAACCCAAGCTTGATGGCACCCCTGGAAGACACTAGGCCAGTAGGTCTTTATACAGGTCTTGAACAGGTTGATGCATTAGAAACTATTGACTGACAGGTCCATCCATAAATAGTGTCCAATATGAGGCAAAAGGGGGCACAACAGCAATTTAAGGTCAAGGTCATTATTTAACGCCTAAGGACAAGACAGAGCGGAGGCCCAGTGGTAATACCTGTATGCCATTTAATATTGAAAGCCAAGAGGCACCACGAGTCAAGAGGGTAAGACAGCAAATAGGTAATATCAATCAATGACAACTGACACCAAGCACTGCAGAAAATGGCACGCCAAGTGTTGGAGTTCTCCGTGTGTGCACTATAGACATGTAGAGCAGCAGTCCAAAGGGAGACACGTTGCAGCAAAGAGTTGTGAAAGCCAATGAATGCTCAGTGTCAATGTGATCCTTCACCAGAACCTCAAGCTCGCTGATCCCCATTGAAACTGCCCACCCAAAACTGCACTAGTACACCATCCTTCACCATGAATTCATCCTGACCCACTCCTGAATCCTGAATTGTCCCTCACCCCTACCAACACCCAGTGTACCATGTATTCCATTATACACACTTGTCCCCCCATTATACATAGTGAATATGAAGGCAGGAGTATGTTATTGTTGGAGTGACTTGCAGAGTTTGCATGTTTGTGCCTGTGTGTGGCAGTTCGGGGATGAGGGTTTTGCAATGGTTGATTTGGGTTGTTATGTTGTGATTGACCGTCTCATAGGTTTTCGGTGCTTGAGGGTGTATGTGTCCATATGGGGCAATATGCCATACAACCCAACTCGTTAGTGAATGCCCTTTAACAGGATATGTGCCTTACCCTCAGCCTTGTCCTGCTGCCACATCCCAGACACAGTTCTCAAATGTAAGTCTAGGAGAGAGCAAGTCTATAAAATGCCACTTTGTAAAATATCGTGCCCAACGATATGGCATTCCACATATATAATATAATTCTGCCACAACGATACTGTTATCTCCCTAGCACACCTTTGGTTGCTAGTTGGTCTCCAAATTTAGGACAAAGATCCTACTGAACACGTAAAAAGTACAAACTCTGACATAGAAAAACATCACCCCATACAGCTTCTCTCTACATGTGTACTCAAGTGCACACTAATCAACAGATGTACTTGTAATAAAATAATACAGATCGACCAGCTTTGCTAGTGCTTGTTTTGAAAACCACCCTATTCCATAGAATGTGAAATTGATGTTAATGTGAATTCGATGTCATTGCAATATCAGTTAAAAATGAAGCACGTTCAATAGCAACCTCTGATAAAACAAGACATATTGTGCAGTATTTCTGGAGTCGTTGGTCAAGGATTCTTACACCACATATGCAGAGGCGTCACCTGAAACTGGATTGATTGATTGATGCCCCGTCCTGGTAGTTGAGGCCGAAAAGCTGTGTAAGCGTTCAGAAGATCATATGTTCTCCCAGAAATGTTTTTTTTTTTTTTTTAATAATGCACAGTTGCTATATTATTGCAGTGCCATGCCCGAAAATAACGAACACTTTTGAAATACTGACAGTCCTCTGAGTGAAAGTAGGAATTAAGCCATGCCTGACAGGATGATTTTAAAGGGAAAAGAACCGCAGATAACCACACTAGCACAATACATCAATCATTCACGTTCTTATGGATCGAAGACTAAAAGGCTAATAATAACATTGTAAAATAAGTCTGTGCAACACAGCACACAATGAACGAACATGACAACATCAAAAGGTGAACGGGGGCAGGGCAGAGGATTTGGTTTTGCTGATCCTAATTTCCCGAACATTAGCTGGGAATCCTGCAGGGCGTGCTGTACACATCTGGAAGGAAATGATGGATGTGGTAAGTGATTGCTTACGGAAACAGTTTGTCAGAATACTTGAGCTGCTTCGCTTTAAATCTTGGCCGAAACAGAGACAAATAGAGTATATACGCAAATTAGAACTACTTAAGCCGGCAGGAGTAAACAATTGCTCTTCAGTTGATGCATCTAGGACTAGAAATCTGATTACTAGTTGAGAAAAAATGAGCTCTTTGACAATCAATTTGGTAATTAAAAAAAAAAAAAAGTGCAACATTCTGTAGAATAGAAAGGAGCATATTGGATTCCGAATTAACTGTTTGAATGCAGTTATTTTTTTTTAACATAACCTTTTATGAGAGAGAGTCCGTTTTTTAATAATGTATGTGAAAATAAATGTAAGTTTATTGTCATAAATTGCTCTATACACGTATATTGTCCAAAGAATTGCTATTTAAGAGCAGCATATTGTATGTTAATGCACCGAGGAAAGTGGGCTTTGCAAACCCCAGTTTCGCCAATCCTTTGCTTTCAGGGAAAAGCACAACTAAACATGGAAATGAGGAGGATTCTTCAGAAAAACCTCCAGTTAAAAAGTTATGCCTGTGCTAAAAAAGAAGGATTCTCTATTGGGCGATCTGAAATAGAGGTGCAATATATTAATTGTAACAAGATAATACATGAAAAATAACCTACAACCTAGTGATTGTGCTTCCAGTTTCTGAAGTTTTGCAGGGCTGTGCTCTTAATTAGGGAGGATACTGCTAATTACATTGTTTCAAAAGTTGTTATCTTATGTTATTTGATATATGCATAGCACCTACTGCCATTGTTATGGCTTTAAAGCAGTGGGGGGTGGAAGGCCCTTCGGAAGATCACAATCTGTGTAAACATGAAAATAAAAACACACAGGGGTGTTGCTAGGTCAGGAAAAGATCTGGGGCTACGCTAATGTCGTGACTGTCAGGACTCGGGGCGAGCTAGCCTTTTTTGGTTGTAGCCCCTGGCCTTCTATCCGGGGCTACAACCAAAAGACACAGGGCTTTTGCCCACTCGATCCCCCCTAGCAACGCCTCTGAAAGAGCATGTGAACAGTAATTAGAATTTAGGCCACTATTCAATTACTAGCAGAGATGACTAGTTGAAAGACGTAAAGACATTGCCAAGTAGTGTGTTCAGACACAGAGAGGGCAGCTATGTCAGTGATTGCTACAGCTGGACTGCATTTTTTGTGGCACACAGCTGTAGTCTGTGATTTGTGGTGCAAAAAGGGGATGTGAATCTTTTAATTACACGTAGGTCCTGTTAAAGGCATGTGCTAACAAAGGCAAACGTGAGAATTATGTAATGGAATGTAAGTGGTCTTCTATAGTGTTGATATGGTACCCTTGTTGGCATCACTGAAAAAAATGGGATGGCGGTGGGATTCAGTAGTGGGACAGTGGCCTAGGCAGATGCCATCTCTGTGATGTTGATGGGTGCAAGTTGGAAGTACCTGGTCCCTGATCTGCTTTCTATGTGTCTGAGGTGAAACCTGGGAGTATGTTATACATAGGGAAGAAAACTGATACCCTACAGGCTTTGGATCTGGTTATGGTTCAGTGGGAGGGCTACTTAAACTTTTCGGAACACAGTCACCTACTTCACCTTCCTTAGTATGTTGGTAAGCAGGCTGAGAAATACCTCAGATAGTCCTCTATCATGCTCAGCTGCTGCACCTTGGGCCGGCTGGGACTTATGTTGGGTGGAAAGCCCTTCGGAAAACTGCAGTCTGTGTAAAAATGAAAATAAAAATCATTAGATTGCATGTGACAAGTAATCAGAATTTAGATGACTGTTCAATTACTTGCAGAGATGATTAGTTTAAAGACATAACGTTACAGGTGAGCTGGAATGAGAGGAGCAGCAACACGAACGCTCGCGTGGACACAGGAGAAGGGGACCCAATAATAACCATAACCAAAGAAAATGGGGATGCTCCTATGCAGAAAAAAAGAGAAAACTACATTTGAAGCCCCATTGAAGCAACACACTGAGTGTGCATTCTCCAGAACATGAAGAAACCATGCTGTGGAATTTTGGTTGTGGCAATCGAACAGAGAATCAAGGTGGTTTTTTAAGTGCAGATGGAACCTACCATCTTGACGTAGGTGCTACTAATTATTTGCATTCCCGCAGACAAGCATCATTGCTGTTTCCACACTGTCAGGATTTGGATTGGTGTGAAGGACAAACAGCCCAGTCCAAGACTCATATTTGCCACTCTTCTGATGAGCAGTCTGAACGTGGACGTAAGGAGAATCCCTTTGTGTATCGCCCATTTATTGGGCCTCATCACGAGTTGGGCGGTAACGCCAATGCTAAAAGCGCTGGCGTTATCTGCCCTACCGACAAATCCACTGGCGCTATTAGCGCCGGATCACGAGTTTGGCGGAACGGGAAATCCCCATTCTCCATTGAGCCCATTTGGGAATACCCCAATCCCCATTGGGCTCAATGGGGAAAAAGAGCTGGGGGGAAATCAGGCAAAGCCATGATTTAGCGGCCCCTTAAATCCAGCGGTAACAGCGTTACCGCCGGAATTAAGGGTTACTGCCAAACTCGTGATGAGGCCATTGTCTGTGAATATTAATGATCAACCAACAAGCAGAAGCCTAATTCTGCCGAAGTGGACTCCCTACAAATGGCTGGTGCATCTGCGATGCGGCAACGCTGAATCCTATTGTGTACCACCGTTTCTAGGCAACAGTACATGGAATGCCGTATTTACAGCCTATCACAAACACTGGCACATCGAATTTAAGGCCCAAGATTCAAGGCCCCTGTCTGTGTCCTCTTAGCAGAGCTCCCTGGTGAGGGCAGGAGCCCCATCACTACTGGAGCGCTGCAGAAGCAATGTTACAAAATTCAGATCAGCAGGAGTGAAGGACATCCAGCCTAGTGCAAGACTCATCTTCACCACCCGTCTGACGAGCAGTCTGCACGTGGACGTAAGGAGAATCCCTTTGTGTATCACCAATTCATTGTCTGTGAATATTCGTGAAGAATCAATGAGCAGAAGCCTAATTCTGCCGAAGTGGATTCCCTACAAAACGGCCGGCGCATCTGCGATGCAGCAAAGCTGAATCGTACTGTGTACCACCGTTGCTAGGCAATGGTACGTGGAAGACCGTTTTTACAGACTGTGTAGGGTATTTTGTGGAGATTTGGGGCCTGATGGTATTTTATTACCGCCGAAAAATAACTTATCAATAATCACTCCTTGTATTCAGATTTGGCCATGTGCAACAATAATACAGTGGACATGCATTATTTCAGCACCCAGACATGCATATTTAGTATGCGTGGTTGGTATGCGTGGTTGGTGGTATTTTGGTGAGCATAATTCCCTTGTTTTATTTGTGGCCCCAATGTCCAGAATCCCTTATCTTTGCTTAGATTTTTCGTGTAATCACTAGAGAGACCTCAGACCTACATTTTAGGAATACCACATTTTCAGTGTTAGTGTTAGTGTGCCACCATGGGCGATCTCACTGACTTATTTACGACAGAGCTATATGTGGTAATTTTGTGGTAATTTTCAATACCTTATATACGGTAGGGAACTATGTTCAGAGAGTCCCTCTTCCCGTTGGCTCATGTACCTCCAACGAGCTATGCTACAAACAATCACTCTCAACTGTCCATACTGAATATGATCATGCACACATCTGTCTTAAAATGACAATTGCATTGTTTAAAAATCTCCCCTCATCATCAGCACTGTATTGGTAAATATAAGACACCACCTGTCTGCTTTCAAATATTTTTCTGTATTATAAAAGTTGCATTTAAACACGATCTCACTCTTTACAGAAATAAATAAAATAGCACAGTAACAGCATTGTCTGTGATACACTGAAAAAAAAATGGCGGAGAACAGACCACAATTTGCAACATTAACCTGTGATTAAGGCACCGGAATCTCTTTTCCTACTCTGACTGAATATTCTCGTACACACTCAGCTCCCACACTTATGTAATTACCTTATCTGTTCAGAGTTTTCTTCAGCTGTTCTCTTTCTGAATGTGGCTCCCTTGAAGATTAACCACAGTGAAAAGGAGCGCCTTTCCTTCTCAAACTGGGGTCATTGCCTGGAATTCTCAGCTTTTGCAGATAGGAATGCTCCAACCAGGAAAAAGGTCCTTCTCCCAGCTCTGCCAAATCTTGACTGCCCTTCTCTCTCCTCAAACTCCCCCCAGCAAAACTCCGATCACTCCCTCTAGCATGATACTTGCTATGACGCTGCTCCAATCAGAATCAATCATGCCATCTCCTCCTTCTCTACACAATGGCTCATTTTTATAGTAATACTTTGTAACCAACTGATTTCCTGTTCTTTCAAGCTCTTTTGCTTCCTGTAATTATGTGGACAGGGCAGCAGAGAAAAAAAAAATGGATGTGCGTTTAAAAGTTCACTTTCAGAATAGGCCTAATTCTGCAGTGGAGACACATTTTTATTAGTGGATTATGTTAACCTCAGTTTCATTAGTCAGGTTAGTTATAAGTAATGTTAGTTACTATTTTCAAATATGTCTCTCGCACCATAGGCATTTCAGGTGAAAAATAGTGTGCATTTTTGAATGTGCACGTGTGCTTTTAACTGTAAAAATAGATTTGCATCTTATATGTTAAAATCGTTTTTGACTGAATAGCCTGTCTTTCCTTGTTAATCTGGTAACACATATAGCAATGCACCGCACCCTTGTGGTGGTGCTGCAAAAAAAAAATTGCTACCTGTGCAGTAGTGCTGTACTCTGTGCTGTTTGCTACCTGTGTAGTAGTGCTGTACTCTGTGCTGTAACATGCCAAATATCCTTACATACCCTCTTTTTGTTTTTAGAATCTGGCTACGATCCAATCCAATTCCTAAAAACAATTTGTTCTTTTTCTTCTTTTCACAATATATCAATCCAATAAAATGAATATTCATGTGCATCAATGAAAAAGTTACAATCAATACAGTATTCATCTGAGTTCATTAGTTTACAAAATGTTCTGCATTTGCCTTCTCAGTGGAAGTGGCATTATTCTAAGTTTACATTTTTCAAGTCAATTAAAAACAATGAAATAAAACAACTAACCAAAACAAATAATTAATATAACAAATTAAAATAAATAATTAAAATAATAAATACGTGGAACTCCATATGTCAGCACTCTTGTCTGCCTCTGATATGTCCCGACCAGCGATGTTATTTGGTTCATTCGAGTACACTTTCATCTTGGCAATCTTAGATCCATAGGAGTCATCTTTTTTAGCATTCTGGTTATCTTGTCTTCACCTCCACCTGGAGGCAGGCATCTTTTGGTCTTCATCCAGGGGACTCCAGGACTCCATCGTCTCCCGTGGCCTCTGATCCCGGAACCTCCGACCAAATAATGTTAATTTTCTAAATCAAATAGAAAATAAACAAATTAAGTGCATAGCACAATACTAACTTCACCCTTTTGCCAAAAAATAAAACATGCTTGGTAAAAATATTTCGTTTTTTTTTTTCTGAAATTAAACACAAGTTAAAAGAAAACAAGCACACATAAACAGCATTCAATATTTAATACATTTTCTCTCTGCACACCAACCATGAGCTTCCGTTATATGTGCATTTATTTATTTATTTATTTATTTATTTTATATTATATATTTGACATATACTACAGTGTTTATGTGCCATCATAACAATCAACTTTTTAACTCCTTTGTCACTGCCTCCTGATTGTACCCATTTATTTTCTCTTTTTGTGTTCAAGGGACTTTATCTGTTTCTACATGCTCAAGCTGCCTGATCTCATGTCTGGGATGGCATGGTTTGATTTGATTTACATGGACAAACTGCTCTATTGCTGTTTCACCTTCATTTTTCAAAATTTGATACACTACAGGAGAGACCTTATCTATAATTCGAAATGGCCCCTGCCAGGCTGCTAGAAATTTAGAATTTTTCTGTTTACTTTTTCCAAAATGAAACTTGTATACCTGATCCCCTACACTGTATTCCTTTACTGATGTCTTTTTATCATAATACGATTTTGCACTGTCAGCAGCTCTTTCCAGATTTCTCTGCACAAAAGCAAATGCATGTTGCAAATGCCTCCTCAGTTCATCAATATATTCATGAACTGTGGATGCACTCACAAGGGTTTGCTCATGTGTTCTGTATAGTAGGTGTTGTGGTAACACCATTTTCCTACCTGTTAAGACCTCATGGGGGCTAACACCTGTTGCTTTGGCGGGAGTCGACCTGATTGCCATCAAAACCAACGGTAAACGCAAATCCCAGCTGGAACCTGCTTCTGCCACAAATTTCTTTTAAATATCCACAACAGACCTATTGCTTCTTTCAACTGTACCTGAAGACGCCGCCCGATATGCAATATGTAGTTTCCTTTTCACACCTAGTATTTGCCATACCTTACTCATTAGAGTACTTGTGAAATGACTTCCTCTGTCTGACTCAATTCTTTGTGGCAACCCAAACCTTGAGAACACATGGTTCACCAGCAATGTGGCTGCTGTTTGCGCACTACAATCTGGTGCAGGAATGCATTCAATCCATTTCAACATCAAACATACCACACTCAAAATATAACGGTGTCCCCTGCTCGACCTTTTTAAAGGACCTACATAGTCTATTTGCAAATCTGACCATGGGAGAGTTAGGCCTCTTTTCATCAATGGTGCTCTATGCATTGGTGAAGCAGGTTTAAATTGGGCGCATACTAGACATCCTCTAGTATATAATTCCACATCTTGGGACATATGTGGCCAGTAAGCATAATCTTTTAGTATTTCTAATGTTTTTTGTGAACCTCTATGGCCTGCAGTTATGGCATCATGTGCATGGTGTAGCATTAGTCCTCTGAATGAAAGGGGTACTACCCACTGTATTTGTCCTGTTATGGACTCTCTAATCATGAGTCCATCCTGTAATCTAATTCGTGTTTTGTTCTTTAATAGCACCCTCAACTCTTCTTTTCCCATACAGTCATTTTCTGTTAAAGGATTTTGTTCGGGATCTATCAAATGATTATAATAGATTCCCAAAATTTGATCATTCTTTTGTGCCTCAATCAAATCTTGGTCTGGCGTGTCATGACTCCACTGCACCACCGGTTGATCTACCTCCTTTGGTGCTTTAGAACGTGTGACTGCATCAATTTGTATTTCACCCATTAAATAATCAATAGGTAGCAATTCTCCCATCACAGCCCCAATCTTAGCCAGGTGGTCTGCCTTATCATTTCCCTCCTTATCCTCTCCTGGTGTTTTTAAATGCCCACGAATTTTTCTCCAGTATATTGTTAACTTATTCTCTGGCACCAATTTGTCTATGGCTTGTATCATTTTTCCATGCTTAAGTGGCTTTTTGTTATAGGTAACCATGCCTCTTGCTTTCCAACCAGGCAAATACTCCACAAAGCTATTCCGTGCATAGTCAGAATCAGTCACCAGGACAATTTCACTGAATTTTTTATCAACTGCAGTAGCAATTGCTTTATAAATGGCTGCCAATTCCGCCACCTGACTGCTCCTATCTCCAATCCTCATCCCTATACTGGGGACACCTTCACATTTCAACCATACATTTCCTATTCCTGCCACTAACTGTCTATTACTGTCATTTTCAATGTGAAAAGCACAACCATCCACATATACAGTTGGCAAATCCTTGCATGTTTTTTCATCAAAAGCTTTGTGTGGTGATTGTTCAAATTCCTGCAAACTAGTTTCTACTTCCATTTCATTTGGTATTTGTTCAGCTGCACAGTCATGTAAGTCAGCTAACCCTTGAGCAATTGGGTTCTTTTTATTTTGTCCATATCTCACTTCTACGGGAAAACCTTGTAATGCCAGCGTCCATGAAGTGATTCTGGATTGCGCTAGATTACCTGATCTAATTCTTTTACTCTCTAAAAATTGCAAAGGTTGATGATTTGTTTCAATAATTACCTTTTCTCCCTGAACAATGGGGCGGAAATGTTGTAGCGCCCACACAGTGGTTAATAGGGCCTTTTCACATTCATTAAATTTCATTTCAACTTGGGAAAATGCCTTACTTGCATATGCAATGGTTTTGTGATTCAAATCGTGTTTTTGTGATAACACTGCTGACATACAATGTTCAGAAAAACCTATTTCTATAAAGAAATCCCTGTCCTGTATGGGGTATGCTAAACATGGTGCCTTTACAAGACATTCCTTTAAGTTAGCCACTGCATCAGACTGCCCTTTTTCCCATTTCCAGGGAGTATTCAGTTTAAACAGTTTAGTCAATGGTTGAGTGATTTCTGCATAATTTTCAATGAACTTTCTGTTATAGCCTGTCATCCCTAATAAACTTTTTACTCCTTTCACATTTTTAGGATCTTTTAATCTTTGTATGGCCTCTATTTTCTTCTTTTGTGGATTTAGCCCATGTTCAGTCACTTCATGCCCTAGAAAGTTCACTTTTTTCTTGCACCATTGTGCTTTTTGCAAAGATACTTTGGTGCCTGCTTTCTGCAATTGGCCAAGTACATGTCTTATTCTTGTTCCTCTTTCCGCTGCATCCGGCACGGCCTTTCTCAAAAATATGCCAAATTCCCACTATTGATGTACCCGAACAGAGTTCTAAGCCAGGCATATTGAGTCCTGTCAAATGTAAAGGAAAATAAATGTTGTATCTCCTCTGCCAATGGCATGCACCAACATCCAGAGGTGAGATCTAATGTGGTAAATACATTTGAACCATGTACCTGAGCTAGGCCCTGATCAATGAATTGCAGTGGCCATCTAGATATCGGTACTCTTTTATTTAACTCTCTCAAGTCTGCACACAGCCGCCATTGACCATTTGGCTTCAATACACCTAAAATAGGTGTATTGGATGTGCTATGAATGGGCCTGATGATTCCCCGTGATTCCAAATTTTTAATAATCTCTGCCAATGATTCTTAACATGCCAGCGGTAGTCTATACTGGCGTACAAACACTGGGTTTCTGCTACACCCTTCTGGTAGTGTGGCCACATGTAAATCAGTTAAACCACAATCATAAGCATCTTTTGCAAATACATCCTTAAACTCCATAAATATCTCCCTCAGATTGTCCCTCTCTTCATTGCTTTCACATGCATCCGCTAAGGAGATCTGCTCTTCTACCATTTTGGAAAATTCTGGAAAATCTTCTGGTAAGGGAATCTCGGCGCTTTCCTCTAACTGTGTGGCTGTGTCTTTTTGTAAAGCTGCCACTTTTAAATATTTTGGCATATCAGCTTCCACTTCAGTGGGCTGATTTTCTGTTTCATTTTCATTTAAATTAAATATTATGCAATCCTCTTGATGGCAGCACACTGTCTCATTTGAATCATAAGGATACACAGAATGAATTTTAAATATTCCTTTGGGCGGAGAGTCCAGGTGTTCTGGCAACTCGCCCTTGGCATCTACATATTTTTCAGGAATATTCCCAATCACCATGTTATTTAAATCTGCCGTATAATGTGATTTTTGTATGGCCATTCCTAATGGGGAGTTTTCCTCTAAATGAATATCCTGACAACCTTTATTATTTACCATGATTTTTACAGATCCCTCACCAATGTCTACCAATGGAATGTATTCATAATTCAGGCCTTGCTGTTTTATGGATTCATTCAGGCATACAAATGCATCAGAGCCTTTCATCTGCTGTCCATTTTTGCATTTCAGTGTTATTGCAAACTGTTTTGTAAATGCAGGAATAATAGTATTTTTCCTCATTTGTAATTCGATTGCATAAGGAACCAGTTGTGCACAATGATAAGCCCTTCTTTTGTCTTCAAATTCAGGTGCCGGACCACCTAGGCGTGACCATATTTTTTGATTAAGGAAATCTAACACCATACACATTCTGTGCATGATGTCATTTCCCATGTAAAATTCATTTTGTGCTCCACTCACTATCCATACATTATGGTAAATTGTTTTCTGCCCAATGCTAATTTTAAGCATGCATCAGCCTGCAATTCGGTTTTCAAAGTCTGGACTGTCCAACCCAGAAACATATTGGTTTTTAATCCTAAATTTCGGGATTTCTCCCCTCTCCATCATTTTTTGCAACAATTTCTCATTAATGAAACTCCTTTCATGTTCAAGCGCTAAAGTGGATTTTATTTTTTTTAAATAGTCATTTATACCAACATGAACCCATGGTTGCTCATCTTCCATGTGTATTTCTGCCAGAGTGGTAATGTGTTTTTCTGAATCTGTTTTAGGAGCAATATTCTGTTTGCACGTTTTCTCTTTTAGATAAAAACGTAATGTGTGCACATCTATGGCAGTCTGCCAATTTTTCCTTGGGTCCAAGTATATTTGTACAGGTAGTTTTTCATTGTCGCTCTGCATTTCATCTTGACACATTAATATGACAGTGACACTAGGTATGCAGCTATTCTGGAGATATACCTCCACAGCATCATTTGTTTTGGCAACGGTGTGACATTCATTTATATTGCTGTTTTGTGATTTTAGTTTCTTAGACCTCAATGGTTTTTTGTTAAGGACCACAACACTCCATTCACCCCATCTATGAGAGGAGACACTCTTTTCAGGCAATCTGTCCCCATCAGAAATGGAATTTCACAAATAGATGTGATCAATACCTCTTGTTTCATTCTGTGGTTTCCTATTTTTATGTCAACCTCAGTTACACCTATGATGGGCACCTCCTCCCCATTAAAGTTATGCACTGGGCCTTGATTTTCCTTCACTGTGATCTGACTCTGTGGAGGTCTCCCTTCATTGATACTCTTTACCAGCTCCTTGGACATAATTGTGGCCTGTGCGCCAGTGTCAATCATAGCAAAGGTGTGGCATTTTTCTTCTACAGTGATGGGTGCATAATATCTGTCCTCAACTTCCTCTAATACACATAAGAAATGTGAATTCTTACTGATTTCAGGGCTCTCCTTTCTCAGGTCTTTTTCACTTTTGGCTAAGCACATTGGTAAATGGAAAGACATTTTTCCCTCCTTTTTACCCATTTCTGCGCGAGATTTTTTATTCATTTCTCCATGATCAGAGGTGTTTTGGAGTGTGGCCACTGTTCGCCCATCCATCTGGGTAACATCAGAGACCACATTACAATCCTCCAACTGAACATGTATAACAACATCATTCAGCAATTTGTCATTTTTTAATTCTGTGCATTTGTGATCATTTAGTGTGATACCAGCCCTTTCAGCCTCTTCAAAAATATGTGGCTCAAAGAATTCTTCAGGTGATTGACTTGTACCCTCCTTGTGAGTATTTCCTTTTTCTGTCTGTGTTTGGTCATTGTTTTGCTTGCCCAGGGAAGGAGCTATAGCATCCCCACTTACTCCCTGTTTACTGGTATTCCCCATGCATGAGTCATTTTTCTTAAATCTGTTCCTTTGTTCTTTTGGAATTCCTAATGTTTCTTTTTCATTTGTGCAAATCTTTACTGTTTTATTTAGCTCTAAGTTAAACCGTACCTCTTTTTTAGAAGTATTTGCACTTTCTGTCACAATTTCATTTACTGGTACTTTCATTTTTAATCCATTAGGCATCTCAGAGTCGTTATGCAAAATTATATCAGAGCAATCTGTCATTTTGGCACTGCAGTTATCATGAGTACTTAGTCACTTTTCGGAAGCCCCCCGGTCATTGCTATGTCCATCAGCCCCCTCTTTGGAAGGTTGTTTTTGCGCTGTATAGAGCTTTCCTATTTGCTCAGCTAACATTTTCACTTGGGCCTCAAGGCACTGGAACCTTTCCATCTCTCTAGGATCCTCTTTCTGTGGCCTAGGTCGATATTGGTTGTTTTCCCCCTGATTGGATCTATTCTGATACCTCTCAGGTGATTGATGTCGGTTGGGATGGTTTCTGAACTCTTGATTCATTTGTGGAGGGGAGTGGGTTGCACCCATCCTTTGATTATAGTCCCCTGGTGGGGAATCATTGTACTGGCGTGGACTGTAGTTCACGTTTTGCCTCATGTCCTGTCTCTCAGATTGTGGGTACTGGCCCCTAGGTTGATTTCCATCATCAGTAAATCGATCCACATATCGGGGCCTATCCTTATTACCATATATCATGGTGCTGGGATCAAATCTGCTCTGTGTCCCCAATGACTGGTAGGGACCATCATTTCTTTGATCTTTATTTTGTCTCTGGTTATTGTTCATACCTGCCATATCAGGCCGGTATCCTACCCGGGGTCTGTCCCCTAAATACCTAGGGCTGATGCAGCTCTCTCTATTACTAGGATCATGTGATTGGAACATTGGTACAGGAAATGGCGATCTTTGTTGATTACCCCTTTGTTCAGGAGTCACATTATTTTTACCTTGGCTTTGAGCAGACTCAAGGGACATTTTGGCTGACCTGATTTCCATTACTGTGGCTGAGGGTTCTTTAGATTTAGGTCTAGTATCTTTCATTTTATCACTTTCTCTACCCTGACAATAGAGTTCCTCATATAGTTTTGTGCTTTGATGTACAATCCATTCAAGGGACTTGTCACGGTCAAATTCACGGACCAATTGGGATATGATGTCTTTCTGTAGCCCATAGAAGTATGCAGTTTTAAACTCATTGGAATTTGAGTCAAAAGATACATCAAAGCGAGAAAATGCTCTGTCTTGTAAAAATTGGCGAGGGGATATATTAGGTCCAGCAGTCATTGTGTACGCAACTTTCTTTGCCTCCTGCAATGACTGAAAAGGAGAAAAATGATGCCTAATTTCTTTTTCAAACTCCACCCAGGTCATATTCTGCTGTTCATTTAATCCCCTTATGATGCTGGCCGTCGGGGCATCTAAAGTTAAATGAAAATATTGTCTGTACTGTTCCTTAGGTATCTGGAGTGCTTTAAAAATGTCATGCACCGCTTCTAAGTGATCCTCAATGCAGCATTCACCTCCCTTTTTAAACGGTTTGATCAGGGCTTTAATGGATTTCATTATTTTTATGGGGCTACTTGTTGCAATGCATGGAATTGCACTATTTTGTGATTCACTCCTGTTTTCAGGTTATGAGATTGGTGGCCGCCCCCAATGGGAGTATCAAATCCCCCAAGGGCACTGCAACCAAGTTCAGTCACCGGCCCAGTCACTGGAGCACTAGCTCTTTGGGCAGAGCTAGAATTCACCTCCACTCCATTGAATGTGGTACCCTGCCGCCTCTCCTGGGACTTGGGAATGCACATTTGCTGTTCTAAGTCCTTACACTTTTTAAGGAGTCTGTTGGCTTCATCTTGCAAATAGTTGTTTTCACCATTCATTTTATTAATCACCTCCTGCATGTCGCACATTTGCATTTGGCATTCATTGAACTCTTTATTTCTCTTGTCTCTTTCTTGAATCATTTTAATCATTTCTTGTTCTGCACTCTGGAGATCAACTTCTTTTTCACAATGTTCTTTTTGTAAAATCTGCATTTCTGAAACAACCTCATCTTTATCCTGCCTAATGTGATCCACTAAGGCTTTTAAGTGTGCCAATTCTTGCTCACTATCTTCAAATTGTTTCTTGCTTTTGGATAAGTGAGTATCAAAGTCTCTGCATTTTAATTGCATGTCTTTTTGGCATACATCCAATTCTGCTCTCAACATTTCCTGATTTTTACTTGCCACATCTAATTCAGTCTTTAACCTGTTAATTAGCTGAGTATCATTCTCTTGCATTCGCAGGGACTTGTTTAAAATAAACCATATTTTGCCGCATAGCCGTATTAAACAGTCTTTCTCTGCACTTTTATCGGCTGCATTCAATAATCTTGTAAGGCAGACCTGAATTATGCTGCCTTCTGCAAAAATATTGTCTAGTTTTTCTTTCTGCACCTCACCCTGAATGGGGTTACTCCATTCTAACATGCTATTTGACGACCAATTCCCATGTGCAAACAACTTTGCCTCTAAATATTGCACTAGATCTGAGAATGTGGTTTCCCTTTGTGACATTCTGAAATTCGTTTTTAGTGGCACACTGTTATTATAAAATGGGTTCCCTGTAATGTGCAATTGGCAGTGTGAGACACGCTTGCCACGCCCTGCAACGCACCATAAATATGTAGGGTATTTTGTGGAGATTTGGGGCCTGACGGTATTTTATTACCGCCGAAAAATAACTTATCAATAATCACTCCTTGTATTCAGATTTGGCCATGTGCAACAATAATACAGTGGACATGCATTATTTCAGCACCCAGACATGCATATTTGGTATGCGTGGTTGGTATGCGTGGTTGGTGGTATTTTGGTGAGCATAATTCCCTTGTTTTATTTGTGGCCCCAATGTCCAGAATCCCTTATCTTTGCTTAGATTTTTCGTGTAATCACTAGCGAGACCTCAGACCTACATTTTAGGAATACCACATTTTCAGTGTTAGTGTTAGTGTGCCACCATGGGCGATCTCACTGACTTATTTACGACAGAGAGCTATATGTGGTAATTTTGTGGTAATTTTCACTACCTTATATACGGTAGGGAACTATGTTCAGAGAGTCCCTCTTCCCGTTGGCTCATGTACCTCCAACGAGCTATGCTACAAACAATCACTCTCAACTGTCCATACTGAATATGATCATGCACACATCTGTCTTAAAATGACAATTGCATTGTTTAAAAATCTCCCCTCATCATCAGCACTGTATTGGTAAATATAAGACACCACCCGTCTGCTTTCAAATATTTTTCTGTATTATAAAAGTTGCATTTAAACACGATCTCACTCTTTACAGAAATAAATAAAATAGCACAGTAACAGCATTGTCTGTGATACACTGAAAAAAAAAATGGCGGAGAACAGAACACAATTTGCAACATTAACCTGTGATTAAGGCACCGGAATCTCTTTTCCTACTCTGACTGAATATTCTCGTACACACTCAGCTCCCACACTTATGTAATTACCTTATCTGTTCAGAGTTTTCTTCAGCTGTTCTCTTTCTGAATGTGGCTCCCTTGAAGATTAACCCCAGTGAAAAGGAGCGCCTTTCCTTCTCAAACCGGGGTCATTGCCTGGAATTCTCAGCTTTTGCAGATAGGAATGCTCCAACCAGGAAAAAGGTCCTTCTCCCAGCTCTGCCAAATCTTGTAGGCCCTTCTCTCTCCTCAAACTCCCCCCAGCAAAACTCTGATCACTCCCTCTAGCATGATACTTGCTATGACGCTGCTCCAATCAGAATCAATCATGCCATCTCCTCCTTCTCTACACAATGGCTCATTTTTATAGTAATACTTTGTAACCAACTGATTTCCTGTTCTTTCGAGCTCTTTTGCTTCCTGTAATTATGTGGACAGGGCAGCAGAGAAAAAAAAATGGATGTGCGTTTAAAAGTTCACTTTCAGAATAGGCCTAATTCTGCAGTGGAGACACATTTTTATTAGTGGATTATGTTAACCTCAGTTTCATTAGTCAGGTTAGTTATAAGTAATGTTAGTTACTATTTTCAAATATGTCTCTCGCACCATAGGCATTTCAGGTGAAAAATAGTGTGCATTTTTGAATGTGCACGCGTGCTTTTAACTGTAAAAATAGATTTGCATCTTATATGTTAAAATCGTTTTTGACTGAATAGCCTGTCTTTCCTTGTTAATCTGGTAACACATATAGCAATGCACCGCACCCTTGTGGTGGTGCTGCAAAAAAAAAAATTGCTACCTGTGCAGTAGTGCTGTACTCTGTGCTGTTTGCTACCTGTGTAGTAGAGCTGTACTCTGTGCTGTAACACGCCAAATATCCTTACAACTGTCACAAGCCACCAGCAGGCGGAAGACGGCCCGTCGAATTTAAGGCCCGAGATTGAAGGCCCACTGTCTGTGCCTGTCAGTGCTGGAAGAACAGCAGAACGCACCACCGCACAAACATTTTGGATCTCCTGAGACACTAAAATGCATTACCTAATCTGATTTCCCTTAGACTGAACCTTCGCCCTGACAAACTAAATATACGCATACTGTGACATTAACACTGCTCGCATACGTTGTACTTGCGTTATTTGAAGGTAAGACACAACACAATATAGTGTCATCTGTCTAACTATTACACAGCATATGTTACTTTATTGATGAAAGTTCACAGGGATTATTGTCTTGAACACGCTGTGCCCGTGGGCATGCTACTCAAGCCACAGGCAAAATACGCAATGTACAGCAGTGATTTTCTCTCGACTCACACGCCACCACCTAATTACTAATGTATGGCATTGGGTTACACCATAGTATACATGGTAATGTGCCTGCAATGATTAATGTAATTGTTTAACTACCTCCTAGACAAGATTGTTATGTTTTGATTCACATTGTATAATTTGCTGTCAGTGCCCCTATAGTGTTTAACTCCATCCGGTACACCATTGTTTTGATCACATTACATTACCTGTATTCTATGAACCAGTAGCTCTTTTGGATACCATTAAGGTGTCTCTAGTCAGGTCTCTATATAGTGATTAGGTCTCCATCATTAATCTAAAGCTGCTCACAGCATATCCTATCGCTTATAGTACCTTTCAAATCAACAACAGCTACCACTACACCTTTAAAAGTATACCTGCCACACTGATCACAAATGCCTACCCTTCTAATTAAACACCATGCCTTTGTAAAACAGAAAAGGACATGGCCTAGACTCAAGTTATCCCAAACCACCATGCCCCAAAACTGTCAGTTTCCTGCTCTATCCAGCCGACTGGCTTTCTACCTGCAGCTCTCAACCACCACTATAGGTCACCCCAAGAGAATAACAACATAACTGAGTGTATTGACAAATGCAGATCTGCAACATTGACATTTATTCAATGCCTGAATCCCCCCTGTCCACTGACACTCAAGCTAGCTACTAGCTAGCTACTAGAACTTGGCTCATGAGAGACATCCTCATCAACAACCCTACCACCCTAAGAAGAAACTCACTCTTATCACTCCGAACAGGTCGCACCAGTACCCAACTACCTAAGCTCCTCCAGACCAACAATACTACTCTAGACTATAACATCCTAGGTGTCCTCATCAAACGCCAGATCCATACCAGCTCATGCACTAGATATAGCAGACATCATTACAACTCATAAACTGGATTTCTTAGCCTTAACTGAATCTTGGCTCCATGCTGCCTAAGGCAGTTACACTATCTTTAGGATGGGCAGACCATCAGCTAATGGAAGAGGGGTAGCCATCATTGCTAAACGTGCCTTGAACATGAGAGAAACACCTAGCATTCCTATCACTTCAGGAGAACTACTATCAGTGAAAATACACTGTCAGCTACGGCTACACTGAATATCCACCTTATCTATAGACCACAAGGCCCTGTGTTCACCTTTGAGAACAATATAACACAAAATCCTATCATCAAATGCCAAACTAAAACCATTATATTGGGTGATTTTAACCTAGGTCTCAATGACCAACTCTATGTCAGCAAATGGGCCTCATACACCAAATCTAGAATCCCTCACATTCAAATGGCCGCACTCTCGACTGGCTAACGGATATCAACTGAAATTCAACCATTATATATTACTCTCCCTATCCATGGTCCAATCACCATGTCATTACTTTCAATACCGATACAAAGATCAACCACACTAACCTCCCAAAGCTGGCCCCAGCAGCCTCATTAAGAAATAAACAGAATATCACAGCCAATAACTTACTACCTTTGCTGCAACCAGTCTTATATACACAAAATATTGATTCTCCAGATCCAACCAAAATGACTAAACAGTACAACAAATCCATACTGGCCGCCATAGACAAGCTCGTGCCACTTGCCTTACGCAAAGCAAAGAAACCTGCCCATCTAAATGGTTGGTTCACTCCCACATTAAAAGCACTAAGAAAGGCAAAAAGAAAAACTGAATCCCAATGGAAAAAATCTGCTACAGAAACAAATAAACTAGAAATCAAAATAGCTGCCCATGAATACAAAGGACAAGTCATTCAAACAAAAATCTCACTGTATAATGACAGAATCACTAAGGCTAAATCAAAAACAAAAGAATTGTACACAATAAGAATCTCTGATATCCCAAGTGGAAAGCTGCAATAAGGATGCAAACTGGTGTCTAAATTTACAAAATGCTCTACAAGAAAAAGTTACACGACCATGTAAGTGACCCCACTACTAATAAAATACCTCAATTTGAATTTACAGAGGTCACCAATACAGAAGTACACCAAATGATCTGTAGCTTAAAACCATCAAGATGTCAAGGTGATCTATGCCCGGCAACAGTCACTAAAGACTGCACCACCCAATTATCTCTATTAATTACGAATCTCATCAATGCCTCACTTAAAAACAATTGTGTCCCCATTCACCTTAAGAATGCCTGGGTATCACCCTTGCTAAAAAAAAAAAATCCTCGACCCAAATATACCTACAAACTACCGATCAATAACAACGGTACCTTTTATTCTGAGAAATCTAGACAGGCTAGCCTACCTCCAAATCCAGATATGCCTTGAAGCCAATAACATCCTTGGTCTATGACAGTCAGTATTCCGCCCCGGACATGAGACAGAAACAGCACTACTGGATTTAAAAATCGAAATGGACGACCTTAAAGATAAAGGGATGGTAGCCTTACTCATCCTCCTTGACCTCTCAGGTGCTTTTGATCTTGGGGACCACAACATAGTGTGCTAACACTTGACGTCAGCTGCACATTTCTCAACTAACGCTACCCAATGGATTAAATCATTTCTGACAGGCAGAACCATGAAAGTCTTCTCCCCCAACGCTGAAGCACCACCTACTACTGTCTTATGTTGAGTACCCCAAGGATCGTGTGTATCTCTAACATATCCTCCATTTTAAAAATCTCCATCCTAGACAAAATAGATTCCTGGTTCAAAAAGCTGTTCAATGAAATTGAGGATGTCAAGGAAAGTGTAATCTCTTTAGGTGCACAGCCTTTGGTTCAACAAAGCATGGATGTCATAAAGACTAGGGGCATTCTATCCACTCAGACCATTAGACCCCCTTAAAGCGGCACCAACATGGATATATCCAAGGAACATTTTAAGAAAGGGACCTCTCTGCAACAACTAAACCCTCACCCGTATAATCAACCAGTAATAATATAGCAAAACCAATACAATAGTCCTTGCTATAGCAGAACTCCTTTGTATGATGTAAACACATTTCTTTGGGAAGGAAAGAGAGATGCCCTTGGATTGGAATTAACTCTGATAATAAAAAAAGAAAAGAATGGCCCTTCTGTAATAATGCGTAATGTACCTCGCTTGTCCCCTAAGAGCCAGGAAAGTCTCCAAAATAAATGTCGCCACTAATTTCCATCGTGGCGGGGGTTGCCTTGCTATACTTAGAGATGACATCAATTAATGTTCCAGGGGCTTCAATTGCAATGCTGGGAATGATTCACATTAAGATTAGTCTGAACTCTTGGAATCTCATTGAGGGTCTCTTGAGTATTGATCGTAGGGTATATCCACCTTCCCATGTCACAATATCACTCAGAGCCCCTGATCATCTTGAACCCATGTTGACCCATTATGAAAGATTGCTATACTTTCATTTTAGATTGGGGATTTTACTGGTCGCAAGCAACACATACTTATGGAAGGATCAAGGGTCATGCTCGTTAAGCAGCTTTAAAAGCCTCAGTTTGCTTCAGTCCGGCGCTGGTCATTGTAGCAGTTTTCCTGTTGTGACTAGTCTCTGTTCCTTGTTCCTAGTTTCTGTGCCTTGTACCTAGTTCCAGTTCCTTGTTCCTAGTTTCTGTGCCTTGTACCTAGTTCCAGTTCCTTGTTCCTAGTTTCTGTGCCTAGTACCTAGTTCCAGTTCCTTGTTCCTAGTTATTGTGCCAAGTACCTAGTTCCAGTTCCTAGCTTTTGTGCCCAGTTCTTAGTTCCTGTATCTTGTTCCTCTGTCCTGGATTTCGGATTAATGTGCTTAATTGATTTATGCTTTCTGAATTTCCCTTTCTATCTTCCTCTGTCTGCAGACAGCCTTTCTCTGTGCTTTACTCTTTGATGCAGCCCAGTTTGCCGGTGCGTTCTGTCTCTTAATGCTGTCCTGGTTACTGAAAAGCTTGATGCATTAACCTTACTTTTGTAGTATTAGTTTACTGCCTTTTCTCCTTGGATGGGTGGGAAAGGTTTCCTTTTGTGATATCATTTTCCCTGCTCCTGATCCTACTTTATTGAGATTCCATTCCATGTTTTCCATTGCACTTCTGCATTTATTTTCCATTGATTATTAGGTGTGGGTGTTGTTGTAACTAGTTCCAGTGTGTATCCCCTTTTTGTTTTCCTCACAATTTATTATCACAATTCATACTTGCCCTTGACTAGGGTTTTATGTATTTTGTTATCTTTAACCCTTTGCTTTTACAGCCTTCTGGGTCCCTGTTTGATCTACAGGGTTTGTGAAATTACTGACCATCAAGTGGTCTTTCCGGTCCTCGTGAGTACTGTTTGAAAGTTCCTTATTCAGTATTTTACAGAGTGTCAGTTCACAGAATCTGTCCTTGCTTGCCCGCTACGTGGGTTTAGCGCTGTCAGTATCTGTAAGAGCATAGTGGGTAAAGAGTTTGCTGACTTTCCTTTCAGTCATAAGGAGGTCCTAAGTGCTTACCCCACATCCCTTTTCATATATTGGTAATTACTTTATTTGCACTCCTGGGTTTTATATATACACAAGTCTTGGGTACTATATATGCACGTTGTTAGATCCAAAGTTGTTCACTGTGCAGTTCTGTGCACTTTTCCCCTTGCCATAGTCAATGCCTTCTTCCTTTCTTAACAGGCTTTGGGTTATGAAAGACTTCCCAATAGGACTGCACAATCGAGTTTTCAGTCTCTCTGGCCATTTGCAAGTTAAGAGTCAATCAGGAGGATTTCTTTACTCCTGCCTCTGCTAAATGGTGGGACCAGGGCAAAAACAGCCAGGCTTTATTCATCAAGATGTTATGGGCTGCCCTTGCAACGGTAGTGAGAGACAGTCTAGAATTAGCATATGCACAAGAGGTGATCTGTTCACCACATTGGAAATCCTGGAGCCAGGGAAGGTAACGTCTAACCCATTAACAGCTTTTTACACTGAATAAGAGAGGAAGGGTGAGAGAGTCTGCCAGATTGTCACTCGGGACAATCTGTGTGACCTTTTGACTAAATTGTGCACTTACATTTACAATGTTTACACACTTTGGTAAGATGTCTTTGGAACATGCCAGAGAAGGAAGTAGATAGTAGCCCACATTCACTTCTAAACTGGACAGTGTTGTGTATGCACTATGTGAGCAGAGAATCAATGGTACATTCCCCTCCCTTTGCCTCATGCTAAACTAGCTGAGAAGTTTAAACATGGCATGTGTAACTTAAAGAAGAAGCGTGCAGCTCCCTGAAAATTTAGCAAAATGGCATCTATGTGAAAAGTATCATCAAATGTGTAAATGCCTTGCCTACTCTGTAATTGGTGACTAGGTTTGTAGAATTCTGTCTGTAAGAGCTTCTTTAGTCTACCCTTCCTAGTATGACGACCTATAAACATATTCACACATGCAATACAAAGAAGAAGCTTGCATATGCCTGAAAATTGAGCAAGCCATCATTTGAGTGAATATGATCAGCCATTCTGTGAATTCCTAGGCTACTCTGGAAGCTGATTCTAACCTGCACAAACATGTGACATTCTGAGGCACTGACATCATAAGAATGCCTACTTGCATTATTTTCCAGGTGTTGCCATGTAATGCCATCCCCATTGTTAAGATTGATTTCTAGAATCTGCCCTGGTTGACGGATTTTAGGAGGCCACCCTAGTTATAGTGAGCAGGGAACTCTGAGATGTTAGGCAAAACCCAATCTAGGTAGTAATGGAGAGCAGCCAAGGCATATTCTTTTGAGAGTGTGGATGGGGACAGGGGCCTGCAATGATTCAACACAGTATGGCATAACACACACAGATATTTAATATAGGCCTTCTGAACACACTGGAACATGAATATAACTGGAAGTATAACTGTCCAATAATCTATGATACAAATATATATATTCACCATAGGTTCATACATATATAAAATGCCTTATTTAGCAAAGCAGCTAAGTAAATTTGATGCAATAAATGATGTAAGCAGGTCACAAGTCAATAACCTAATATGCAAGCAGTCCAAACCCTAAGAAGAATGGGACCCTGTGCCCAACAGTCACAGAAGCCACAATGCTTCCCCCAGAATGGAACCTCAGCAGGTGAGTTGTAGTTAACTTGATTTGGTTATAGTTACAAAAGTTATTCAACAATTTCCATAGAAGTATAAACATATTTTCCTATATTTCATGTTACTCTACCCAGGTTTAACAACCAAAGGGTGAGTGCAATAGAATGCAGGAGACAAAGGGTGTGTGTGCCTCAACTGGCTGCTCAAGAAAGGCATTGCCAAAATAAAAAAGACACTAAACAGTCGGCTGCATTGTCTGCCGTTAGCGTTATTCATGTTTCACAATAAACAAGGGTCCACCATTTAACCCCACATGAGGTGGTAACCAGACAGCGCATGAGACTTCCCCTGGCTCCTCCCACTAGGGCTTTAATAGATGCAAAAAAAGTCTGATGCATCTGGAAACTAAGTGTACAAATACACTGCTTCCTTGATGGCTAGTACTCTTTTATTTCTCATCAACTTCAGGGAAAACAGGAGAGGCCTGAAGCAAGAGAAGAGAACAACAACCCAGAAGCAAACAAAGAGCTTCTGACAGCTCCACAGTTGTATCCCGTATATCGAGTGCTTTTCAGAGACTTTACGCATTGTTGGTACAAACCACATTTAAACTGTCAATATGCAGTGGAAGAGCTCATAGATTGAGCAGGTAACTAAAAGATTAGTAGGATTGTAACTACCTGAGTGACATCAAGCTATGCAAAGCTGCTACCTCTCCCAGCACCAACAATGAAAGGGCCAATGATCCACAAGCAGAAGAACAAAACAATTGTCTCAATCACAGCCCAGAAGGAGCCAACCGATGATTACTCGATCACGAGCAAGAGAGATAGAGAAAGGAATTCCTACACATCCAGAGTTAGGATACACTGTCTGTTTTATTATTTTTCTTTCCGCACACTGACAGCATTCATCATGAAAGTTGCATTGTCTGATGCCTCCCCTTGATCCTCATCCCGAGAGCTTCCAAGGCCAATTTGTTCAATTCACCAGGAGATCAAAGTAGGCACTATCCTAATGTATTTTTCTGTGTTTTCCTGGCATATTTAGCACAAACTTACCCACATTTGAAAATAGGAAATCCTTCTGTGCTTGCAGTTCTTTGTGATCCTAGAAAACGCACTGTTTGTGAACAATTATTCCAACTTGCAATGACCCACCACCACATTTGCGGGTCTTGAATTAATAAAGTACTAATATCATTAACGTCTTTTCTAGCGCATTGCAGGCATTCAACAAATATCATCAAAACTATACAAGATTCCAAAGAGGAGTAAGTAATGGGAGATCTTATTAAAATAATGCTTTTTGTGTCATGTGTCTTATTTTCCTTTGGTATTTTCGTCCTCATCTTTTGGCAAATGTCTTTTGTTATACTCTTTGAAGTTGTAACCCCTACTAATACAACCTTAATATCGGCAGGAGGAATGACCATGTCAGGTGGAGAAGCAAGTAAGGAGAGGTAGACGCAGTGGTAATGTAGATGTCTTTCTCACTGATATAACTCGAGTATCTTATAACAAGTGGTACAAGAACATGAACAAACCACTGAGTAGAGCTGCTATGTCTGCTCACTTATCCCTTATGGCATGAGTGCCTCCAGAACATGTATGGCAACTGAAATACCAGCAGCAAGAGCATTATGCCTTATGTACCTGTCCATGTGTACTACCCGAGGAAGATTCCAAGAGATAACAGCAACATTAAGATGGATGTCCAGGGCAACATTTCCACATCAAGATAGCTACATCAAAACACTTGACATGATGGACAGTTATAGATAGAAAGACCAGGCTATACAATACATAACTGACGGCCCACAAATAGGAGAGACACAAACATTAAAACATAAGGAATTGCCATGTCCTAAAATGGGACCCAAGGAAATAAGAGGAGAACCAGAATGCTGGAAGCGTTCATAGATGCATGTGTACGTCCAGGTATAAACAGCTGAAGGGTGGAAAGAAGGTGTAGTAGGGAGAAAGGCACACAGGCAGAGAATGACAAGTGCAAAGTTATTGACCTGGATGGATAATGACCTGGACCAATGCCCATAATACAACTGAAGAAAGGAGCATTATGTTTTCTGAATAATGGTGCAGTAAATTTTGGGGAAATCAACCACTGCAAGCAAACAGTGAAGCTTCCAGGCATGAAGGTTGGGATGGCAGTATTAATGGATCATTATTGGGCGTGCAGATCTAAGGCATATGAAAATCTGCCGTAAAACTGGGGAGGAGTATGCTCACTGGCGCACATCAATATACCAGCACTAGTGATTCCACAAAAATACATCAATACAGAAGAATTCCCTAAAATGGACGATGCCAGAAAAAAGAAGAGGTCAGTAGAAGTGAGTATGGTGAAGAGGCAGAACTACTTGTCTTGAACATCGGAAGCTTCTCTGGACGACATAGCACCTGAGCACCAATTGTTCAGTAGGACAGAAATGTTCTTTGCGTCAGTAGCTCCAGCTGCACATACATACAGAAATGCAAAATGACTCCAGATTATGAGGTAGGAGCTGATGCAGACAATAAATTCAACGCTATAAAATAAGAGCTCAGAGCAGTAAGGTTGATGGCCCTCCAGAACATATATTTTCTAGACCTTCTCTGACTGCAATGGAAGAAGGAGTTTGCACCAAGATCGGGTCATCTTGCAGTACATTTGTGCCAGCAAACGAAGAAGCAAATGACACACTAACAGAAGCAATTACCAGATTGTCGAAAATGCATGCCAAAATAGAGGAGGAAGCAAAGGGCGCAGGGAAAGATCAAAGCTGGCTGTTTAATATATTTTCATGGATGCCAACATGGGTGGAAGAAGGACTAAAGGTATTACTAGGAGCACAGATACTGGTACTATTAGCACAATGTGGGATAAAGATATGCATCACACAATGCCACAAAACGACAGAGAAAACAATAGGGATGAAAGTACTAGTAGATACAAATGGTGAGGAAGACAAGATAGTAGAAGTAATAAATAAAATAAGGACACAGATAAAGGAGTGCCCAATGTTCCCGAACAAGATAATAACATTCGATGATCCTATTCACTACAAGAAATACTGGGTGAAATGGGTATGGTGCAACTGCAGTTACATGACACGGAGTTTGGATAAGCATGCCAATTACTATGGATATCTTGGAGGAGTAAGAAAGATCTGGCACCTGTGAGCGACAGTGAATAGATTTGGAGATGTGGTTGACAGGTCAAACAGAGGAGGGACGGAAGACAGGGTTCCTGGAATGTCCCTCCTTGAGGCCCTTGAGGCCCCTCTATGCATGACAACATGAAGAGCAAGAAACAAGAGATGCCAGCACTGTTTGCGCAGCCCACAGGAGGGCCAGTACACTCTACATATGCAAGCAGATATTCTCTTAGACTACCATTCAAACTCTATCCATCTGATGTCTTTGTGGATCCAGGTGCCTCAACACTGGACTAGGTTGACTAATGATAAATATGCAGCTTTGCTTATGTATTAGAGACACCACAACATGCTAACATTACCCATGACGCAAACTCTAATCCCTGCATGAATCCCTGCACGAAGTTACGCGGACACACACATGCACACACAAAGAACATACTTACACAGTTCTGTAGATAGAGGACAGATAGATAGATGTCATTTCATTATCAAAATGCAGAAACACAGAAACGCAAGGAAGCAAGAGATGCAGAGCAAGCTTGCAACCACTTATTGCAACTAACCATATGGAACTACAGGATCATATAAGGAACCTGGAAGGGCTACGTACTAATAACCTATAAGGAAAACACTACAATATAGACACATAGCAATCATAGTGTAACTATAGAAGAGTTAAATGAAGACATAGGCTTCAGAATAAGGGATGAAGGAAAACAGATTTTGCAGCATCTTGCTCAGAACTGGTGCTCGCAGCCAAGGTCAGAGGCAAGCACAACATTCCTGGCTCTAGGGACAGGAATCCACCTGCATAATAGCAGAATAAAACCTCACTAAAAGCAGGCGGAAAAGCTCCGTTTTGCATTCCTCACCCACGTGATCCGGTCAAGCCGAAAAATAGCAATTTGCCTGTGGTGTGGAGAGGAGCAGTTCCCAGCGAAGCAGACATGAACTGATACATGTCTTGTCTAACAATGTTGTAACCTGTAGGCCCTCACTAAGGCGAGGTGGTTGTACCAGTGGGAAAAATGGTAGCACATAGTCTTTCTCACTACCTTAGAAAGGTACACAGAGCACTGAGAAGAGAGCAGGGCCCCAGTCCTGAGGAGACCTGCTCCAGCCAATCAGGGAAAACATATCCAGGTGTTTGGATCACAAAGGGCCAGGACCAATGGTTTGTCCTGCGACCCTGCCACAATGTAATAGATTGTTCTGCGGGAAGGCTCAGGTGAAACCACTTGACATGGAGTTGCCAGTTAGCTAACCTCTAGAGGTGCCTTCTATATGCATAACCACCCCAGCCACCAATAATGTTACCTCTTAGGTTTTTGCAGAAGAGACCCAAGTTGTGACGACAGTTGCTAACAAAAACTCCTGACACAGGCTCAGGAGCTGGGATTGCTGGAGAAGTGTTTTCCTGTATGATCCCTGTCTGTTTGGAAAATAAAAGACAGTTCTTACTTGCCCTTGGCTGAGTCCTCCCTTATTACCGGGGATGTTTTTTTGTGCCCTGTGTACTCTTCTGAAGGGTATTGTGCAGCACGAATCTCAGTCCTGTGGTACACCTGTTTACAAACCCAAAATTCAGATTTTCTGAAAGAACAACTATCCCTTGCCCCCAATTCCCTTGGATGACTTGAGTGTATCTAATTCAGGGTCTGTCCACTTCAATACTATGGGCCTCATTATGATGTTGGCGGTGACGGTATGAACGGTGCCAGTAAGGCACCGGCACTGTTCAGACCGTCCCACCGAATTATGAGTTATGCGTGCGGATACATGACAGTACGCCAAGTCTTAACTGGCGGGCTGTGCTGCACCCCCGAGCATAACTCATAATTGTGCAGGCACCATTATCAAAGGTGCCGGCGCATTCATGCTCCCCACCCCCATTCTGCACCATGGGGCAGAATGTGAATCGAGAGCCTGGCAATACCGACACCCGCAAATGGGCTATTACCAGCCCATTCAACTCGTAATGGGCCGGTTTTTGTCCAATCGCGGGTGGCGTTGCCGGTAGCAAGCATGGCAGTAGCTGTGCCTGCCATGAGGCCCAATGTCATTGGTGAAATGTTACTGTTCATTTGGAATTGCATCATTCTCTATGAGAATAGACGTGGTTCAACAATTTATTTATTTATTTAAATTCTTATAGAGCACTGCTCCCACAAAGGCCTCTGAGTGCTTTTCATGAAGACAAACAGAAACAAACACAAGTAAAAAGCAAGGATCCCTAGTCACTCTCCTTGTTAAAGAGAACAGGGGAAAGGGCACTATATAATTGACAAATACAGTACAATGTTTCTTAATTCCCCTATGTTTATCACATTATATCTCCCTCAAACACTACCCTTCCCCTGCCAGAGCTGTGGTTTTCCATCCACATGATTAGCAAAGGTGGGAGGGAATAAAATGTTCATGTTGAAAATACACATATTTTATTTTAGAGCATAACACTTTATTACCAGAAGGCAAAATTATACAATTTATATTTTCAGATTTTGCAAGTCAGGGTGATCATGTAAGACTGGATGATTACATTCTGTTTTTTTTTTTGTTTGCGGCTGTATGCATTTTAGACATTTAAACACAGGCACATGTCATTTTGTATTAAAGATTCTGATAGGTTCTGCTGGATTTTAACTAAAACATATCCCAATTTGCGTTGAAACAAAGGTTGCATGGTGATGCACCAATTATTTTTGTGATTGCACATGTAATATGAGATTGTCTTTAGCATGTTAAATGAATTGCGTTTGGGTGTGCACTCTCATTTGTTTTCATGGAAGGGCAGTGACAACACATGGGCTAAATATTCACACTTCATGTTATCACTATCCAAAGTAAATGCCTCTGGATTGGCATATTTTACATAACCTTTCACCTTGACCAATTCAAGGGAGATGTCTGTTTGCAGTGCAGCTAGAGTTCAGTCCACTCCCATTTTGTCCTATTGCGTTAATGCATTTTAAGAGGCTATGTGAACTGAATAATGTGATAGATTCTCTTTGAAGTTAAAACCTTGTGTCCATCAAAGAATCTCTGAAGTACATGCCTAGTGTTTGTCTCCTTTACAAAGTAGTCTTTAATACAATGGATATCAGTTTGGAGTGGGCCAAAACTCATTTGGCCTGACCATTGAATGCAATAATCTTCGAACAGGTCCCAACCGTACTGGAGATCTTTGTGCTCATAGTGTGAAGATTCAATTGGCTCTGTTTGTCATTTTAACATGCAAGACAAATAAGAAATTAAACCTATATGCTGCTTCAGTTTTGTTTGTGTACTTCAGATCCTCTTGGTTAATGAAACATCAGCATCTCTATTCAGTGAAATTAAACAATAGGATTTCTCATAATGCGACAATGATGCCTACACATTTTTACTGCTTGTTTTGTGATAGAAATGACTAAGACAGTCACTTTAAATGTTGCAGTTACTGACAGAAGCTTACTGTCTCCCAAGCTCTGGTTCTCTCTAGTTTGGTCTACTGTAACAGCCTCTTTCTAAACGTACCTGCCTCTACTCGCTGCCTTTTCCAACTAATCCAGAACAGGACTGCAAGACTTTTCCTTGGCCTCAAGCCCAGGAACTGTATCTCTCCAGCTCTGAAATCCCTTCATTGGCTCCCAGTGGATGCAAGGATAAACCCTCTGCATTGTCCATGAGGATGTATGGGGCCTGGGTCCAAAATACCTTCAACTATCCCTCCATAAATATCTCACCTCTCGAGCCCTTCGCTCCTCTACATCTAACTCCCTCAAGGTCAGTCATTTTCCAAAGAAACAAGCTGGAGGTAGGTCTCTTTCTTCGCGTGGGGCCTGCCTTTGGAACAGACTCCCTGCCACCTTGAAACTTGAGTAGAACCATCTCTGGTTCTGGAAGCACCTCAAGACCTTCCTCTTCGCTTCTGCCTTTGCCCCTCTTCTCTCCTTGTGATCTGTCTACTCTCTCGGCACCATGCACACTCTGTTCTTCGGGCCCAGGTACCTGCTCACGCTGCCAGCCTCCTGCACTGCCCCCGAGCCACCCCTTGCACTGGGGTCTGTATCTGTACCCGCACAGTCCCACACCCACTTCTCTTCTGCACTTATCAGATCTACTTAATCTGCTTAACATATCACTTGTCACTTGCTGGCTGCACTACCATGTCTATATTTATTTATTTATACTTATTTATTTACTCTGCTCCCTCCTCTGTTCCACACTTTCCACCTCTCCCCCCTTCCATGCACTCTCCCGCTATTCCCTTTCCCATGCACTTGCATGTTCTCAATGTCACTGGGCCTAATAAGATCGTTATTTTTGTTCTCCCTTGCTCCCCTCCCTTTGCCTTGTCGTGCTCTGAAACACCTGTGAAGTGGGAAAATGGAACACAACACTCCCACCAATCCCCTCACGCCCCTGGCCTAGAGGATCACGGCCCAGGCACCCACCACGAGAGGAGCCTGCCCATCTACCAGACGATCAAGTACCCTGGTACAAGAACATACGGATGTGCCCACCAGCCTGTCCTGCCCATGCCAACACCTGCGGCATGGATGAACTCGACTGAACTATGTAGCAGTAAATGAACACATCGTTAGAGATGCCATGACGACTTAGCCACAGGTTAGCATACCTATGCGAACATACACACTGGACACTCACATACAAATCCACACGAATAACATATTCACTGCTACGACATAGAGGACGGACACACTCACTGACGCGCACCTTTATTATTTTTCACATAGGCTTTTCAAAATGCTGAAACGCAAGACGCATAATTAAATCATCTATAACGCTTGCTCGCGCTTCTCCTAAACCCATACATTGCAATGAGAAATATAATGAAGACACGACACTGGGGATAAAAACAATATGGTACCATAACCTAAAGCACAGTGTATCAAACATCTCCACCTATGCACCAGGCCCAAGTAGGCCGCAAGCAACAGTTTCCATGAACATTGAATTAGCAAGAGTACAGTTGCTGACCCTGCAGAATGAGCCCGGCGATGACTGACAGTCAAGGGCGCAACGTTGCAATCTCGTACGCCGTGAGCCGACGCCAAGGTCACACCTGCAATTAAAACCAGGCACATGGTGGAAAATTACAATATTAATTGTGCAGAATTCTGCCTCAACCACGGTCTCACCTCACGTGATCAAGCCAAATCTGACAGGGTGCCAGGCCCAGGAGAAGGGAGGCACCGAAACCCCCGTTTCAAGACACCAGCAGATAGAATGAAATGATCCAATGGACATCTGCAGCGGTGGGAGTAGTCGGCCTTCAGGCATACCAATAAATCTTCACGTTGTCTGCACATAATTATAGTGAAACATTGTTGCAAATGACAGGTGCACCGCGAGCTGGGAACAACGATGGTCCCAGACTGGGGGGCTCGTGCGTGGACCAATCAGAACATGAGGTTCTTATCACTGACGCCATTAACATTGACCAATCCCCAGGGATCCTCATGTAGCAATTCTCGTGTATCAATTTGAAGGGACAACCCAATTATACCACCTGACTAACCCTTAGCCACTAATACTGCTCTCTATACGTATGCTATACTAACCCTACCACTCGAGGAGCCAATCCAGAGTGGCGATAGGTTTTTTGCTAACTTTCCCAGGTGACGCAAGTAGCGCATCATACTAAGGTAAAAAGGGCCTGCGAGCCTCTTGAATTTGAAGTGTGTGTCAGGACGGACGCGTACGCTCCTTGACCTATCCCTGCCGTTTTGTCTAATAAACAGCAGAATCACCTTGCTTCTTGCGTGTGTCTCATACTCAATTTTTTGGGATATACGGGAGGAGTTGGGGCCTCCCTGCCCGGAGGTCCGCGGACGGCCCAGCCGACCCCGGCAGAATTTCCCCCCGACAAGTTGGAGGCACTGCTGAGATCTGTTTGAGGTCTGCTTTTATTTTATTTTTCCAAGTGCCCCCGTTGCGAGGAGGCCCGGCGGCGCGGCCCCCTCTGCCGCTGCCCCGTTTTGAGGACTACAGGACCATCGCGGAACTGCGAGAAGACCGGACAGCACAATCCGGATATTGGCCTTTGGGAGCCGGTTGAGAAGTATCCTGCCCGCGGTTGGTGAGTGTCCGGACGTGGTCCAGACGAGGGGAGGTGGCGAGCCGCTTGGAGGGGTGCACGCAGTCGGGCGGCCCCGCATCGAGAGAACTTGGTGAGTATATTGCACACAACAAGCAATGTGAAATTGTGAGGGAGGGGGGAGGAATTGAATACGGGAGGTGGGAGGTGTTGCACAGGTGCGCGGCGAGGGTTTTGATAACTCAGTGTTGACGGTACAACGAATGGTAGCTGGACACATGTGAGAGCAGTCCACTACGTTACGAAAGGAAAGGGGGCAGAGCACGAAAAACATCACGTGCGGATGCTCATAGACACTGAGTGGCCTAGGCAGCGACCGCGTGTAAGGGTGTGTGTGGGTGCGGTTTCCTACAATTTGGTGATTATTAATCAATGAGTAGATGAGGTTCCCTATTGGTCGAGCAGGAAACTCGATAGATAGATGACGTTTCCCTGTAGGCGGTAGCTAGATGGTTGCCTAATACGGAAGATAGTTGGCTGGTTAAGCCCTCCTGTCGAGGGGCGTATCACACGCGAGGTGACGCAGTGTGCGCAGTCCGATTATATTGTTGATTACCTTGTTCCAGGCGTGACAGGAAGACAGCTGTGGGGTTAACGGGGGTAGATAGCAAGCATATTTTCAACTTTTTAAAACATATGAGGAACTTAGCGGTAGTTTGAAGAGATCGGTGACGTCACCAGTAGGTTTTTTTTTATATATATATATATATATATATAGGCATATTTTATGAGAGTGATGGTAACGAGCTGATCGAGGGGAAGGTGAAAAAAGGGGGCGTGGCTACGCACGGAGAATGCCGGCACGGCGAGCGAAGAAAGGGGAGGAGGAGTAAGAGAAAGCGGGACGGCTGTATAAGAACGTAACAAAAGGGCACAGAGCCGCAGGGGGCTACGTGCGCTTCGGCCGCAGGGGGCCGTAGGTCACCAAAGGGCACAGAGCCGCAGGGGGCTACGTGCGCTTCGGCCGCAGGGGGCCGTAGGTCACCAAAGGGCACAGAGCCGCAGGGGGCTACGTGCGCTTCGGTCGCAGGGGGCCGTAGGTCACCAAAGGACACAGAGCCGCAGGGGGCTACGTGCGCTTCGGCCACAGGGGGCCGTAGGTCACCAAAGGGCACAGAGCCGCAGGGGGCTATGTGCGCTTCGGCCGCAGGGGCCATAGGTCACAAAGGGGCACAAAGCCGCTGGGGGGGTTACGTGCGCTTCGGCCGCAGGGGGCCGTAGGTCACCAAAGGGCACAGAGCCGCAGGGGGCTATGTGCGCTTCGGCCGCAGGGGGCGGTAGGTCACCAAAGGACACAGAGCCGCAGGGGGCTACGTACGCTTCGGCCGCAGGGGGCCGTAGGTCACCAAAGGGCACAGAGCCGCAGGGGGCTATGTGCGCTTCGGCCGCAGGGGGCCATAGGTCACGAAGGGGCACAAAGCCGCAGGGGTATATGTGCGCTTCGGCCGCAGGGGGCCGTAGGTCACCAAAGGGCACAGAGCCGCAGGGGGCTACGTGCGCTTCGGCCGCAGGGGGCCGTAGGTCACCAAAGGACACAGAGCCGCAGGGGGCTACGTGCGCTTCGGCCGCAGGGGGTCGTAGGTCACCAAAGGGCACAGAGCCGCAGGGGGCTATGTCCGCTTCGGCCGCAGGGGGCCGTAGGTCACAAAAGGGCACAAAGCCGCAGGGGGGGTTACGTGCGCTTCGGCCGCAGGGGGCTGTAAAGGTGTTAAGTAAAGAAAAAAAGAAAAAAAAAGGGGAAGGAAAAGAATATCAAAATACCATTGTTGTATTTTACTAATTTTTGAGTAACGGACCATCGCAAGTCCCCAAACTTACGGGGCCAGGTACAGATCCAAGGTTGTACAGTGTGAAGTGTTAGTAAGACAACCACTACTAAATAAGGAAAGGACGATAAATAAAACGCTACTATGTCATACGGGGCAGGATCGGGAGGGTGGGGGAACACTCTCACTACCCCACTACAGCATATATGTAGAACACTGGTACCCCATAGAGAGAAACTGATCAAATATAGCATAGAATGGACACAGGGGACGGACAACAAGATGACAACACCATGGCCGCCTAACGGCAGTTTCGATCCATATACCCAACATTCACTATTAAACCATCTGCATAACACATACAAGGGGAAGAAGTTAATGCACCACGTGGAGGTGTTTAACTTATGGAGGATTTTCCAAGGGTCCCGACCAGGACCAAACGGAATGTTTATTATGGGGGAACCAACAGAAGAAGAAAAGATTATGGAGGAAAGAGAAAATGGGGAAAAGGAGAGTGAAAGCACACGGAACACGAGGAACGAAGAAGAGGGAGGAGAGAAGAGTAACAACGCGAACGAAAAGGAAGTAAAAAGGGAACAGAGTAACGATATACCCCTAGCAAACGTAGTAAAAAAGGAGGGAGGGGGGTTATATCCTCTAACAGAACTTCGAGATATGGTCCAACTTAAGGCGGCCGAGGGGTACTCGAACCCGGCATACAGTCCGCCACCATATACAGTAACAGGCAGCCACACCGGAAGGGAGCAGAGCAGCACGGCGGGACCAGCCCGCACAAAAATGCCCGCAGGGGAAGAGGACATTGGCGAAGAACGAATTGCAGGGGTAGGGCAGGATGAGTGGGTAGCTGCAAACATATTATTAAAATTACGAGGTTCATTAACAGAAGAAGAAGAGAAGATAGTAATAAAAATGGATGAGGAATGGAAAGGGGAGGAGGAGAAAAGGAAGGAGGAGTTGTTAAGAAAAAAGGAAGAGGTTTTGGAAGAACGATTAGCAGAATTAAGGGATGAGCAGAACACACTGATCAGGCAGCTTGAGAGAAGGGAAAGGGAGAGAGCACGAGAAAGGAGAGAGGGCAAGAATGAATTGGACAAAATGAGGGAATGAACTGAGGAGAAAAGGAGAGAAGCGGACAGGGTGAAGGCAGTTGGAGAAAGGGAATCGAGGGCAGCACTGCGCGAGAAAAAGAGGGAGGAAGAAGAGAGAGAAAAGGAAATAGAAACATGTAGAAGGAGACTACTATTAGAAAACAAAAGAAAAGATGAAGAAGGGAGAATGTTAGAGGGTATATTGGAGAAGGAGAGAGCGAGATGGGAAAGGGAGAAGGGAAAAGAAAGGTTAATGAATAGAATGAGTATTGATGTAATGGAGGAATTGAAAAAGAAAAGAGAAGAGATTGGTAGAGAAAGAGCGGAGGAAAATTAGGAGAAAAGAGAAGAAAGGAGAGAGGGGAGCGAAGGAAGGAGATGTGTATACGGAGAGAGAGAGGTAAGAACAACTCCAACACAAAGGGGAGCAATTGAGAAGAATGACAGGGGAGGAACGGATCTAATAGACCTGGAATCAGTAACGATTATGGGAAAAAAGACAAACTGGGGGATGGAATTAATGGAGGATTTTTGCAGTGAAGAAGGGGAAGGAATAGAAAAGGAAGGGAGAGAGAGTGACAGGGAAAGCTTGGATAAATGATACATCACCCGGACAAATAGAGGATCACCATGGATCTGCAGGAGAAAGGAAGAACTAGAGGGAAGTGAGGGGGAAGAGCAAGGAATAGCGGAAAGGCACACACGCACAGCCTCACCGTCACCATCCCTCACCGCATGCTCCAATACCTTGCACCCAGTACATGTAACATGCCCATCTAAACTTGCGCTCTTCCCACACGAACAGACACCCTACGTAGGTAGGCTTAGAGACCTCCCTGGACGCAGGCACGGAGAACGAATGTACACGCCCACAGTACATGATAAAAGAAAGGGAAGAGATGGAGGAGAAACAGTCACGGGCAGAAAAAATATGGACCCCATTGACTTTGTGGAAGATAGGTCGGATGAGGAGGGGTGTACAGATTCCATTGTGTGGGACCCAAAGGGCCTACCGGGACAAAACCTAATGCCACTTCTGGAGAGGGGAGGGGCTAGACCACAATACGTCCCCTGGAAGCACGCAGATAAGGAAAATATAAAGTGCAGGCTCCCATCATTAAGTGGAGGTGCTGGGAAGTGGATATATGAAATGGAAAAACACACTGCAGGGCAGAAATTGGCAGTGGGGGATGTAAAGGGCCTCTTAATATCAATACTAGGGGATGCAGCTGATGACATTTGGAAGAGAGCAGGCTTCCCCGGGGTCACAATAACAAACACCTCACATGATGGGGCACCATTCGCGAACTGCAGACATGCATTATGGCAGGCGCTAAGGGTACAGTACCCTGACACATCAGATATAGGAGCAATAACCTCACGCAAGATGCATGAGAACGAAGATCCTGTTGATTATATCCAGGAAATTCAAGAGAAGTGGCGCATGGAAACTAGAGAACAATGGGACAAGACACCAGCAATATTTTATCATATATTAGCACAAGGGCTCCCAGAAGCAGTTCAGAAACAATTGAAGAAAGTGGTGGGAATGGAAGCAAAAGCCTAGCCAGAGATACAACTGACAATAGTACATCACTGTAGGACATGGCAAGAGAAAATGAAACAGAAGGAAGAGGACAGAAAAACGGAAGAGGCTAAATTAGTACAGAAAAAACTTACTAAATACACGATGGAAGGTGCCCTAATAACTACACCTGCAACATTGACTCAAAGCCCCACGCAAGTAGTAGCTGCGCAAGATCCCTCGCAAATACAACCATCACAGACTGTAACACAGCAGCTTCCTCCATTTCAACCATACACAGCCAACAAGGGACGAGGGTACTCAACGCCAGGGGCGGGGTTTTATAATTATAACCGGGTAAGGGGAGGAATAACAAAGGGGAGAGGATACGGATATAACTCTCTACAGCAGGGGGGAGGAATTAGAAATTTCTACCCCATGGGTCAACCAGCATACCAGGACAACCCAGGAAGCTTTACATGGCAGAACAGGGAACCACCAGTGTGTTGGATTTGTGGATTGGTAGGGCACATGTCACGCACATGTAGATTAAGACCAGGCACACCGTCATGGAATGAACAGGGACAACAAGGGCCCGCACAGGACCAGCAGAACACTTGGCAACAACAGAACTTGCAACAAGGAAATGGGCAGCAACAACTAGTAACACAACAACACCAAGTACAGCAAGTACAGCAACCTGCCCAAACCCAAGACCATAACATAACCTCTACCAATACACAACTACAACAAACACAACTGGGAAGGGTGACGGTCCTGGGACACAACCCTTACACAGGAAGTGGTCAATCATTGTACCCGCAATAGGACAGCCCACAGACGACCTTGATGTGGCCCATCCTGTCAGTAACACCTAATAGTGTGGAGGAACCACGCATAGAGGTAACGATAGGTGACAAAAAATTATCATTTCTTGTTGACACCGGGGCGACCCGGTCCTGCATAAAGGAAGGTAAATTTAAAATGTCAGGTGAAGCCATGAACACCCAAGGATTCTCTGGGGCTAGGGGGTTGGTTCCCTTTACTGATAACGTTCCCTTATCAATAGGAGATTATAACATGTCAGTGCCACTTTTATATCATAGGGCCTCACCAGTGAATATACTGGGGAGAGACATAATGAGTAGGCTAAATATGACCATCTCCTTTACGGAGGACGGCATAGTTTGCTCCACTCCAGGAATTAACATGCTCACTGCACGACAAATTATGCAAGCATACTGCGGACAGACTGTGATTAGAGCTGAGCCAGTAGATGGTGAACTGTTCCAGTACGGGACAGACATGGCATTCGCATGGATGCCTGGAATAGAAGGAAAGATCTGGAGAAGGCCAGCAGCCTATCTCTTTAGACCAGAAACACCAGCCAATGAACCAGAAGGAAAGGTGATTTCAGTGAACATAGAGAGCATTATAGCCCCTGCTGATTACATTGCAGTACATGCCCAAGACAGAGAAGGTAAAGCATGGAGGGCAGTAATAGCACTAGCTGAGGGATGTAGACTCACCCAGGTGTCTGACGAGGAGCTCTTCTCCGAAGGAAAGGAAGAAGGTGAAATGGTGTTCATGATGAGTGTAGAAATATGGCTAAGAGTGTCATACAAACAAGTGGCACAGAAAATAGCAATGGCCCTCGAAGCACCCACACCAACCCCAGTCCCCTTCTTTGAGGAAGATATGGCAAAGGTACCAACATCATTATGGACTACTAGTCCCTATGACGTGGGGTGTATAAAGAGCATAGGGGGAGTAAGAATAAAGTTGAAAAAAGGTGCAATTCTCCTCAGAGTAAAGCAGTACCCACTATCAAAAGAGGCAGATGAGGGCATATATGAAACGATAATGGCCCTTATAAACAATGGCATACTGGTACCATCAGAATCACCATGTAACACAGCCGTATACCCAGTGCGCAAGGCTAGAGGGGGGTCTTGGCTCTTCATACAGGACCTCAGGCCCTTGAACAACATAGAAGAAGCAGAATATCCAATAGCAGCAAACCCGGCAACAATATTGTGCGGTATTCCAGCAGAAGCATCACGATTTACAGTGATAGACCTCAAAAATGCCTTTTTCTCAATACCCCTGCACCCAGACTCACAAGATTTGACAAGCTTCACATACAGAAACACAAAGTGGAAACACACCAGATTGCCACAAGGGTACTGCGAGTCACCCTCAATATTCAACAGAGTAATACAGATGGACTTGGCCAACATTGAAGTAGAAAGCACAGTTTTGCAGTATGTTGATGACATAATAATTTGCAGCACAAACGAAATAAGATGCAGAGAGGACTCATTGAAGATGTTGACAGTATTGGCTGAAAAGGGTTACAAGGTGGACAAAGAAAAGTTACAGTACTGTCAGGAACAGGTACTTTACATTGGCCAGCTCATATCCCAACACGGAAGAAATATCGCACCACAACGAGCACAGGCCATTTCAAAAATGCCACTGCCCCGCACAGTGCGGGAACTACAACAGTTCCTGGGACTGTGCAACTACTGTAGAGCCTGGGTGTTTGATTACAGCTCATACATAGGTCCCTACTTGAAGGGTTGGAAGAAGCTAACAAGGGGGAGAAAAAGTTGGGTTGGACAATGGAAATGAAAGAGGCTTTTGATGAACTGAAAGATGCAAGATCAACTGCTCCAGTACTAGCCACCTCAGATTATGAACGGCCATTTTTTATATTTTCACATTGCGACTCAGCAGTAATGAAAGCTGTGTTGGCTCAAAAAACAAGCATGGGCTACAAACCAGTAGCGTTCTACAGCGGCCACTTAGACCCTGTGATGCTAGGACATTTCCCTTGCGAACAAGGTCTCGCCGCAGCTGCCTTTGCGGTAGAGAAAGCTTCAGCAATAACCATGGGGTGCTCAACAACATTATTTGTAGAACATGCACTATTTGCTATACTGAACAAACCTAAGTCCACACTGACCACACAGAGGGCGTCAGGTTATGAGATCATATTATCTAGGCCTGAACTATCAATTGTTAGATGTAGCACGGTTAACCCTGCGAGGTTCATGGCAGAAGTGATTGAGGAAGGGGACTATGCACATGATTGTACGCTGAGTACTGAAATGTACGCATGTACTAGAAAAGTTGAAGAGAACGCACTAGATGGAGGCGAGCTCTTGTTCATTGATGGGTCATCAACAATTGACCAAACTGATGGGATACGGAGAACTGGGGCGGCAGTGGTAAAAATGATGGAGGCCCCGGTGTGTGTGGCGATGAAATGTGTACAACTACCACATCATTACTCTGCTCAAGCAGCTGAACTGGCTGCACTGATCTTGGCGTTACAGGAAAGCTTTGACAAACGAGTAACTATATATTCTGACAGCGCATATGTCACATCTACTGTCCACTCAGGATTGTCCAAATGGAGGAGAAGAGGGTTTGGGAGAGCTGACGGCACCCCAGTGCAACATGCTCTCTTATTGGCTGAACTAATTGAAGTTATAAACAACCCCCAAGAATTAGCATTGGTCAAGTGCACTGCACACACTAATGGAGAGGATCACATCTCTAGGGGAAACGCAGCAGCAGACGCACATGCAAAGTACGCTGCATATTTTGGTGAGGTGTGGAACCCCCCTGAGTGAGAGAGAGGGAGAGGGAGGGGTATAGCTAAAGAGATGTTATTAAGAGAAGGATACACCCATCTCCCAGCCACACAGATAATGGAACTACAAGCAGCTGCACCAATGGCAGAGAAAGAAATATGGGTTAAAAGAGGATGTACAATATCACCAACTGACGCACTATGGCGCCAGGGTAACACTGGAAAGATAGTAATGCCATTGGCACTATTGAACACCGCCCTGAGCCATTTACACCACCCAGCCCATACAGGCAAGGAGGTCATTGCAGCACGAATTAGGGAAGACTGGTTCTGCCCCGAGTTAAATTCCCATGTGACAAATTTTGTAAGCAACTGCCTCACATGTCAACAGTTCACGGCCGATCACACGCTGAAGGTGATAAAAGGTACTATAACCCGGCCAGAAGGACCCTTCCTACATATCCATATTGACTATGTTGATATGATCAACGTATGTCAAGGAAATAGGTATATGATTGTAGTAGTATGCCCATTCTCCAGGTGGATTGAAGCAGGACCCTGCTCACACCCAGATGCGTTCAGAGCAGCTAAATTTCTAATGAGGGAGGTCTTCCCCAGATGGGGAGTGTGCGAGGTACTGCGGTCAGACAATGGCCCACACTTTGCCAATGAAATGTTCCAGCACATCACATCCTTACTGAGCATCAAACATAAATTTGAATGTGCATATCACCCACAGGCCAATGGTATATGTGAACGTTTGAACGGCCTGCTCAAAGAGGCAATTGCAAAAATACAGCAAACAACAAAGAAGAGTTGGTTGTATTGCCTCCCGCTAGCCCTATTTGAGTTGAGGGATAGGCCAGGCTCTGACCACCACCTCACTCCTCACGAGGTGGTGACCGGCCGTCAAATGCGCCTCCCCCTAACGCCAACATCAAGAGCATTTACCGACCATGAAAATACTGCTACTGTTCTCGGTGATGAAATGTACCAATATGTGTCTTCTTTGATTACTAGTGTAGTGTTTGTGTCTCAACAGCTCGAGCACACGCGGGGCGGGTCTAAGAGTGAGCAACAAGAAGACGCAGACAAAGAACTGGGAAAAGAAAAACTGCACAAAATTGCTAAAGGGGACCACGTGCTACTCCGCAATTTCAACAGGAAGTGGAACAGTCCACGTTTCTCTGGTCCACATCTGGTAGAGGAAGTATCAACGAGAGCAGTAAAACTACAGGACAAACGCGCTTGGAACCATCTACATGATGTAAAGATCTGCAAACTCCAGACCCGCCCTAGCGTCACCGACAGGGCCATTGGGAGAACAGCGACGGCGTCTCCAACGGAAAAAGAGACTCCTACCACCGCAAGTGACCTAAGTGTCCCCCTACCATACCACCCCCCAGACTCCCCAGAGACTACTACTGAAATAGACAAGGACAACCCCCATATCGCCCACCCCATGGTCACACGATCAAAGAGTAAAGTTACCCCCAACTGTAGAGCCCTATATACTCTGCCTATCGATGTCCTACCTACTGCTGTAACTATCAGATTGAAGAACACTATTTTGCACATCTACACATGTAAACACTTGAATGTTCTCTCTTTTTTCTTTCTCGCACATGCAGGTATCGCATATTATTGTACTGTTTAGAAATGAGATTACTAACGAAGTTCACTGCCCAGAAGTAGATGCTACCCTCAGACCATAACCACCCTGAAGAGCTATCACACCAATTTGTCTATCACATAAAGAGGCCAAAATACCTGAAAAGAAGAAGGGTATGTGTCTACTACACAGCATTTCTCCTGGCCATAGAACAATCCGTGCCCCACCTCCACCCATACTTGCCTGTCCTAAGGGATAGATCGTTTAGATTGGCGTGGGAACAGCTCTTCGCCTGGGCACTGAGCGACTACTTGATAGGGAGAGCTTGAAACCAACAACTAACACTGATAATAAGCATATTGAGTATTTTCAGGCGGGCAACTTTAACGTCGCAAGAATTAGCTGCCGGACTGCAGCAAGGTAAGAGCAATATGCCGGTGAGACTAGCATCTGTAATAAAAATGATAGGGATTTTGATGATCACCGGGTTCTTGGCTGCCTCTGTATGGCAGAACAGTTATGCTATCAATATTTTGGCTGTTCCCAAACCTAATATACCCCCACCCCCGGCTGCAACAGGTGTCACGTCAGGTGGTACTGGCAAAGCTCCACACAAGGGAAATAGAGTTAAACGCAGCACATACTCGGATAACAAAGGTATCGACAACTATATACAAGACTCAGCACACGTCTCGAACAACATGTGGTACAAACACATGACTCAAATAGGGAAGCAGACAACTGAAGATAGCTGTTATGTCTGTTCATTGATCCCATACGCCATGAGCGCCTCCCAAACTTTCGTTGCCACAGAAATAGATGAAAAGACAGCACGATGTATAATATACTTGGCGCTGTTCCAAACGAAAGGGAGATTTCAAGGGGGCACAGTGCACCTGGCATGGAAGACGCGAGACACGTATCCATACGAAAACAATTTCCTCAAAACTTATTTAAGTTACCACAAGACCAGTTTACATGCTGAAGCATTCAGATACATAACAAGTGGCCCTGAAAAAGGAGAGACTAAGAAAGTAACACTACAATACCTACCATGTGATTGGTATGCCACTGAAGTTCCTGGTAAACAAGGATGTTGGGAAAGGCCACTGATAACAATAATAGGGAAGGTGTACCTGGGCAACAAATGGGACATAGGAGTGGTTGGCAGCAACATGGTAACGAGAGAAGATACTACAACTATTGCTGAACACAACAACAGATGCTGGACAATTTGGATCAAGTACGTACCCATGCTAACATGGATAGAGAAGGATGAAGACCCGATAACCATACTGCCGCTATCTGCACCTAAGATATGCTATCAACATAAAGGAGAAGTGGACGTGGGGTACAACACCAACTGTGCAAGCGTGACAGAGCTGCCTGAGGGGGGAGCGGGAACATCGGTATTAATGGACCATTACTGGGCCTGCGGAGAAAAGGCATACCACACACTGCCCCCTCTGTGGAATGGTATATGCACGATGGTACACGTTAATGTCCCATCACTAGTAGTACCCCAGAAACATGTGAACATGGCGAACTTCCCCAAAATGGATGAAGGAAACAAGAGGGATAAGAGATCTGTACAATCCCAGAAGGGGCCAGAGGACCAAAACAACAGCAACGACACTGTCCTAAATAGAAAGAAAAGACAAGGAGAACCCCTGACAGGAAATTACCTATGGGGAAGGTAGGAAACAGCACTCACTTCAATTCCACCAGAACACAGACTATTCAGCAGAGCAGCGATGTTTTTCTCCTCCATAATACATCCAGGACTACAGGCCTACGCAAACGCAAAATGGCTCCAGATAACCCGATGGGAGTTGATGATGACAATTAATTCCACAGTAAATGGATTCAACGCAATAAAAGAGGAATTGCGAGCAGTAAGGATGGTAGCACTACAGAACAGATATGTACTGGACCTCCTCACAGCAATGGAAGGCGGAGTTTGCGCAAAGATAGGACAATCATGCTGCACATTCATTCCTGCTAACGATGCTGACAATGGTACACTGACAGAAGAAGTATCACAATTGGCCCAGGTGCACTCCAACATGATGGACGAAAGTAAAGGTGTGAAGAAGGATGACAGCTGGTTCTCGATACTATGGTCATGGATGCCATCGTGGCTGTCGGACGGACTGAAGATTATAGTAGGGTGTACTATTTTGGTTGGAGCTGCACTGATCATAATAAGATTTTGGAAGGCCCGGAAGGCACGCACCACAGACGAAATGATCGAAATGGTTGGTATGCACCCCTTAATGCCAGCAGATGACGGCCAACACACAGGAACAATAATAAAAGAGAGAGAGAGACTGCGCAGCCAGATCATCACCAACCACCTGGACCCACCGTCTGTGAAAGTAGAAAACCCAAGAAACCCAAGGAGCTAAGTAGGGAAATGGGTTTACTGCACACCTGGCGGCACATGTGCATACATGTACTGGTCATTTGAAGACCATGTCAACCACTATGGACATTTGGGAGGAGTAACTAAAATATGGAGAGTGAGAGGAGATAAGGAAAAGGATATGTTTGTGGTCGACAAGTCGACCAGAGGGGGGACTGAAGTGGGAAAATGGAACACAACACTCCCACCAATCCCCTCACGCCCCTGGCCTAGAGGATCACGGCCCAGACATCCACCACGAGAGGAGTTTGCCCATCCACCAGACGATCAAGTACCCTGGTACAAGAACATACAGATGTGCCCACCAGCCTGTCCTGCCCATGCCAACACCTGCGGCATGGATGAACTCGACTGAACTATGTAGCAGTAAATGAACACATCGTTAGAGATGCCATGACGACTTAGCCACAGGTTAGCATACCTATGCGAACATACACACTGGACACTCCCATACCAATCCACACAAAGAACATATTCAGTGCTACGACATAGAGGACGGACACACTCACTGACGCGCACCTTTATTATTTTTCACATAGGCTTTACAAAATGCTGAAACGCAAGACGCATAATGAACTCATCTATAACGCTTGCTCGCGCTTCTCCTAAACCCATACATTGCAATGAGAAATATAATGAAGACACGACACTGGGGATAAAAACAATATGGTACCATAACCTAAAGCACGGTGTATCAAACATCTCCACCTATGCACCAGGCCCAAGTAGGCCGCAAGCAACAGTTTCCATGAACATTGAATTAGCAAGAGTACAGTTGCTGACCCTGCAGAATGAGCCCGGCGATGACTGACAGTCAAGGGCGCAACATTGCAATCTCGTACGCCATGAGCCGACGCCAAGGTCACACCTGCAATTAAAACCAGGCACATGGTGGAAAAATACAATATTAATTGTGCAGAATTCTGCCTCAACCACGGTCTCACCTCACGTGATCAAGCCAAATCTGACAGGGTGCCAGGCCCAGGAGAAGGGAGGCACCGAAACCCCCGTTTCAAGACACCAGCAGATAGAATGAAATGATCCAATGGACATCTGCAGCGGTGGGAGTAGTCGGCCTTCAGGCATACCAATAAATCTTCACGTTGTCTGCACATAATTATAGTGAAACATTGTTGCAAATGATAGGTGCACCGCGAGCTGGGAACAACCATGGTCCCAGACTGGGGGGCTCGTGCGTGGACCAATCAGAACATGAGGTTCTTATCACTGACGCCATTAACATTGACCAATCCCCAGGGATCCTCATGTAACAATTCTCGTGTATCAATTTGAAGGGACAGCCCAATTATACCACCTGACTAACCCTTAGCCACTAATACTGCTCTCTATACGTATGCTATACTAACCCTACCACTCGAGGAGCCAATCCAGAGTGGCGATAGGTTTTTTGCTAACTTTCCCAGGTGACGCAAGCAGCGCGTCATACTAAGATAAAAAGGGCATGCGAGCCTCACGAATTTGAAGTGTGTGTCAGGACGGACGCGTACGCTCCTTGACCTATCCCTGCCGTTTTGTCTAATAAACAGCAGAATCACCTTGCTTCTTGCGTGTGTCTCATACTCAATTTTTTGGGATATACGGGAGGAGTTGGGGCCTCCCTGCCCGGAGGTCCGCGGACGGCCCAGCCGACCCCGGCAGAATTTCCTCCCCGACACCTGTGTACGAGCGTGATATAAATAAAATATCATATCATATCATATATATATAACACCATTGTCTTTTAGAATTCCTGTACTTGATATATTGGGTTCGGGAGTCACAAAGGGCTGAAATAAAATATGTAATAGCATTCTTATTTGGACGTCTGACAAATGTTCTTTTAATTGTGACAACAATCAAGAGGCAGCAATCTCCATTAAATGACATAATCTATGCATATAAGTTATCTTGGTCGGCCAGGAAGGCCTTAAACGTTATATTTCTTTCTAGTCCCCGTTTTACTGTATAACTCCTGACAACAGGCACCACTAACATGGTTACTGTGGGATCCGACATTGACAGTCACATCTCCTTTAAAAAGAACATAGCAATGAAGACACAAACGGCTTTGTACAAACGTTGTCTCCTGCAGAATATCAAACCCTTAATCCCAGAAAACAACTTCAGATCTGCTGCCTCTGCCCTGATAATATACCACCTAGACTCTGGCAATGCCATTTTGGAAGGCCTTTCGGTAACCACCCTGACTCCCCTGAGATGTGATCTGCATTCTAATGCACAACTCCTCAAAGAACGTCACAAATTCGACATCACCCCAACCTTCATTGAACTGCACTGGCTGCCGCTGCAAGTACCTATCATTTTCAAATCTTGATGCATAATCTAAAATTTCCTGACTGCAGCCTTGAAGAGCTTGTGCAGCTGTTACACAGTAATATCCGCATTGGGAGCACTTTCTATTCTTCATTTGTGCTTTCCAGCACTACCCGGCTGATTGACTCTTCTCCACCCCCTCCCACTGCCTGCGCTCACCTACTGCCACTGCTCTTCCAGATCACAAAATCCAGAACACCAAAAGGACTCAGCGCCGGGCTGACTCACCCCTTTCCTGACCGCAGCATTAAAGAGAAAATTCCCAGGGCTTGTGCACCCTTTGGGAGCACTTTTGTTCCTCCATTTGCACTTGATATGATATGATATGGCATTTATAATGCGCCTGTACACAAGTGTTTCAAGGTGCGATGAGGCAACGGAGGGTAAACAGAGGGAAGACAGTGACAACGTTCCTACTAGGCCAGGTGACATTGAGATCACGCAAGTGCTGGGGACAGGGAAGGGGAAAAGTGCGGGGAAAGGGGAGGGACAGTGCAGTACATTGGAAAACAGTAAAATAAATAATAGTGCAGCCAGCTGGTGGCAAGTGCAAGGGTAAGTGCAGACATCAGGTGTTAAGTGCTAGCAGGGGCTGTAGGGATACAGAAACAGTCCCCGAGTGCAAGGGTTGCCAGGGAGGCAGCGCAGGTGTGCAACTGGTGGGGAGGGGACTGGGCCCGAGATCAGAGGGTAGCCAGATAACCAGTACAGTTTCAGAATCAGCCTGGAGATCAGCAAAGGACAGAAGGAGAGAAAGCAGAAGCAAAGAGGACGGTCTTGAGGTGTTTCCGGAAACCGGAGATGGTTCTCCTCAAGTTTCAGAGAGGCAGGGAGGCTATTACAAAGGGAGGCCCCAGCAGAGGAAAGAGATCTACCATCAACTCGCTGATTTGAGAAGCAACTGACCCTGAGGGAGTTGGAGACGGATGAGTGGAAAGCTCAAGAAGGAAGATATTTAGGTAGAGATAGTTGAATGTATTGATGTCCCAGGCCGCAGAAGGCCTTGTGGACGATGCAGAGGGTTTTGAACATAATCCTCATCGCCACTGGGAGCTAGTTGTCATAAACACTGTGAGGGGGCACAAGTTGTGCCACAAGCAGGCTCCCACCAGAACCCTGAGGGCCTTAAAACCAGTGCAAAAAGGGTTCCTGGAGCCAGTCCTGGCACCTTTGGCACCAGGCTCATATGTAGGAAGAAGGGGCTGTTCAAACTAGGTCCCATTTATATACATGGGCCTTTAAATCCAACATGGAAGCACCCACACAGTCTAGTTCTAAGAACCAAGCCATGCGGTCTAATGTTTTGGGTGTGGCAGGCCTGGAACTACTTTCCCTGGTACTACTTTACCTGGGCTATATAAACCACACCCTGACTGCAGAACATGCTTCATGTTATTCTGCAACCAGCAGTGTAACACTCACCGTGTCCAGCTCCTGGTCTTCAGCATCTTCCTGTAATCCTGCAAGAACAAGAACAAGATTATTCTGTCTTACCTGAGAAAACACCATCCAGCACTCAACATCTTAACTCGTCTGCAATATGTGGAAGCCGAGAGAAGAAGAAACATCACTCACCTGTAAGTACTAGTTTAAGGACTTCCGGCAAACCGCTACCACAGCTGCTGTTCAAACATTGCGGCCTGCAACAACGAGAAAGGGAAAAACAATATTAGAACACTTCAAAAACATTGAATTCCACCAGTCTTACCTGAATTCCATCGCGCTACGCCACTCTTCCATCCAGAGCACCACAGCAACATCTGCAAAGGAAAAGAGCATATTCAGGTTCGCTTTTAATATTAAACAACCGCACAGCGCTGTACTTGCCTTAACAGATTCCAGGGGCCTGTTTTTCATCGCGCTCTCATCCACTTGCAGCACCACAGGGGCCTGTGAGGAGAAGAATAAGAAAACACAGGTTAGCTTTAAAAGACAATAAAGGTGCTGCGCTTCGCACTTTCTCTTACCTAGAAAAGTGCCTCTCCACCTGGCAAGCCAGCATCAAGACCGTCGCACCTGAAAAGAAGGAGATAAAGACATTAACAAATTCCCAACATGAATAGAACAAAGACCTACAATTAACAAACCTACCTGCCTACAAGCAGATTCGGGGTCACAGCAGGCCTGGGCCCAAGGAAGGCGTACTGGACCCGTGAAGCAACTCGGGCAGCTCACCAAGAAACGTCAAGCGCCCCTGCACAAGAAACGCAGGATGGATATCACACCCTACAAATAACTAAGGTGAGAAAAAAAAACAGTGGGAAGGGAATCGGTCAGAGGGAGGTGGGAGATTCACCCATTAGAGACAGTTATCACAAATCCTCCCTTCTGTAATTGCAGATTCATTATTCAACACTGGGCAACTACGCATCCAGGGTTCCAGATCTCAGAGCCTTCCAGACCCCCATGGGGATATCAGGTGAGCGTAACACTAGTGCAGAGATTTCTGTCTTGGAGGGATACGATCCCTGGGCTTGAGGCCGAAGAAAAGACTTGCAGTTCTGTTTTGGATGAGTTTCAGAGGGCATAGATTAGAGGCAGGCATATTTAGAAAGAGGTTGTTTCAGCAGTCCAGCCTAGAGAGAACCAGAGCTCTTGAGACAGTGAGCTTCTGGGGGAAGGAGAAGAAAGTAAGAATACCTCTGAGGAGGTGCAGCTGGTAGTGTGTCTTCTTAGAGACCTCAAAGATGTGAGGAGAGAAGAAAAGTGTGGAGTCGAAGATCACCCAAAGGTTTTTAGCCTCACAGGTGGGAGCAGAAAGAGGGCCAAGAGAGGCTGGTCAGAGAGTGACAGGAAAGAGAGTAGGTGTGCCAATGTGGAGAATCTCGGTCTTACTGGAATTAAGGCAGAGATCATTGGCGGCACACCACTCCTGGATGGTGCACCGACAGTCAGAGATGAGAGAAGGAGAAGAGGTTTTCGAAGGGAGTCTAAAATGAGTTGCGTGTCATCCGCATAGTACTGACAGTTGGGGCAAAGAACAGCAATGCGGTGGGCAAGAAGTGTCAGGTATTGGTTGAAGAGTCAGGGAGAGCAGTTAGACCCCTGGGGAACACCACAGGTAGAGACAGAGATAGAGGAGAGGAAGGACACGAGTTGGACCTGGGACGGTCGAACGGAGAGGAAAGAGGACAGCCAAGCCAGGGCCTGATTTATGATACTCAGGTTATCACAAAGACGGTTGAGCAGAATTGCATAGTTGACTGTGTCAAAGGCAGAAGAAAGATCAAGTAAGATGAGAACACAGAGGTTGTTGAAATCGAGGTTGGAGAGCAGGTCTTCACAGATTTTCAGGAGAGCAGTTTCCGTGCTTCTGGCAATGACCAACAGATTCAGTGTGAAGATTAAGCTGGGAGATGGTCAGCTTTTCCAGGAATTTGCCCAGGAATGGAGTGATGGAGATTTGGTGATAGTTAGCCAGGCAGGAAGGTTTCTTAAGAACAGGGTGCACAGGGGAGTGCTTCAGGGGGCAGGAGAAGAATCCAGTGCCTAAGGAGTTGCAGAAGTCAGCCACAGCAGGAGCCAGGGTGTCAATGTGATCCTTGATGATTTTGGAGGAACAGGGGTGAATCTGTTTTGATGAGACTTTCATAGATCGTACTTGTCTAGAAAACTCGTCTGAGGAGAACAAGGGAAAGGCACAGAAGGAGGGAGGAGAGGTGGATGAAGAAGGGCCAGATGAAAAGCAGGGAGTAGAGGGAAGAGGAGGAAAGGAAGAGAGAGAGGACAGGATGTCCTGAGTTTTAGAGATGAAAGGAGAAGCCAGGGACATGCAGAAGGCCTGGCAGGGGACAGGAGAGATAGACACTGCAGCAGGATTGGCCAGATCCTTGGAGATTTTAAAGAGTTCAGCCGAGTTGTTAGATGCCGCAGAGACACGGGCTTGGATGTTAGATCTCTTCTTGGTGCGGACAGAGAGTCGGCATTGCACAGTGTGTCAGAGGATTTACCGGAAGCACGCTATTTCCTCTTAGCCACCCTGCACTTGTATTGAAGGGTATTGCGGTCTGAGTCATACCAAGAGTTGCAATTGGCTTTGGAATTCAAGTGGATCTGCACAGAAGGGCAAGAACATTGAGAGTGTCAGATATAGCGGAGTGAAGAATGGAAAAGGCTTTGTCAGAGTGTGAGTAAGCAAAGGGGGGAGGGATGAGAAAGGGGCGGCAAAAGCCTCAACTGACACACACTTCATGGGTCGGATAACCGAAAAGGTGGGTGGCAGTACTGGAGTTGGCTTGGCCTGAGAGGTAGAGAGGGTGAGATGGGAGGAAAGGAGAAAGTGATCACTCCAGGAGGGAGGAGTGGTGAGAGGGATCGAAAAGGGACGGTCTGAAGAGATCGGAACATCCAGAGTGTGCCCTGCAGAGTGAATCAGGCCAAAGGGGGGAATAGAGAGTGAGAGAGAGTTGCAGAGTTCACAAGAGTCCAATGGAAGGACAGGAAGCATCCAGGTGGATGTTGAAGTCTCCAAGAAGGAGGAGTTGAGAGGTTGAGACCAGGAAGGAAGAGGAGAGGTCCGCCCCACACAGAGGGTAACTAGGAGATCTGACCAGATGGCCGATAGATGGTAGCCAAAGTAAGGGAATGGCCAGGAGAGAGAGAGAGTCTGCAGACAAGTCATTCGAAGAAGGAGTAGGCCTGCATAGGAATGACAGCGGCAGGAATCCACTAATGGAATATCAGAGCTACACCCCCTCCGGAATTGTTGGATCTGGGCTTGGAGAGGATCTTGTAGCCATCAGGAAGGAGAGTGTCAAAGCTTGTGACAGAGCTGGTTGTGAACCATGTATCGGTGATACCAAGGACATTGAGGTCAAGTTCCTCCAGGAGGCAGCATATGTCAGAGGAGTGTTTGACAGCTGAGCAAGAGTTTAGAGTGGCAATATGGAGAAGATTTCCATCCTTGAAAGACTTCAGGGGAGGGGTACAAATCAGAGGTACCCCCTGCACAGGTGTAGAATCAGCCTGAGGGTGGGCAGAAGAGGAAGGAAGAGAAGGCAAGTGTCATGGGTATCAGGCAGGTATTTGGGGCAAGCTGGGTGGAGGCTTGGCAGGCCTGGCATAGGCACACAAAGAACCGACAACAAATCCCTCCTTTCATTCCTTCCTAGTGTTTGTAGTAACTTCCTGGTTACCACTTCCTGTTTCCAAACAGGAAGTGCATGATGACTCATGAGCTCTCTAGTGTTTGAGTGTGGCTTCCTATATAAGCCACACCCAAGATTCTTCGAGTGCTTCCTGTTGCTTACTGTGAGCTGTATCAGCAACACACCTGCCATGCTCTGGATCATCCTTTTTCTGCTTACCTGCTCCGGATCATCCTGCTTCTGCTTACCTGCTGCAGATCATCCTGTTTCCGCTTACCTGCTCTGGATCATCCTGCTTCTGCTTACCTGCTCTGGATCATCCTGATTCTGCGTACCTGCTCTGGATCATCCTTCTTCGGTTTACCTGCTCCGGATCATTCAGCATCAGTTTACTTGGTTCTTACTCCATGCCGCAGCTATCTCCAGTCAAGAGGGGACTTCTACACGGCAGCTCTAAGAACAAAGAAGAACAGCGTTAACACGCGCACATCAGTAACACTGCGCCTACTAACCGAATCTTGCTGCGTCGCTGGAATCTAGGTTAGCTGCACGAGCGCAAAAACCCCTGTAAGAAAGAAGAGACATTATTCATTGCGCTCGCTCCAATAATGCGGACACTTATTTCACTGTGTTCTCTCTCTCTATGCGGTGTACACTTACTAAAAGCCTCTGTGCAAACTTACCCAATCACCAAGTCTCCAGTAGCGCTGAACTCAGACTCGAGGCGCTATTACCACATCATTTCTCCTGCAAGGGAAAGGGAGAGGCATTACCAGATGCACTCGAATTGAGGCGCTGCACAAACCTACCAGCTGCTAGCTTCTACACGCAGCGCTACTTACCCACAAAAATACCAGAAGACAAGACAATACGGACAATTTTGGACCCTCAACATTCTCTGCGCAATGTTCACTTGTGGGAAGGACTTTCTAGCCAGTGAATAAACTGGCGCCTTGAACTCTCGGCCTCGCTGTGAAGGCATAAAATAGCATTTGGCATCTGAACTCAGCCTACATATATTGGCACCAATCCCATGAGTGAATCGCGCCCCTACAAATGGAGGATCTTATTGGTGGCCAACTTGGTGAGAAGATATTGCCACCTACATAGGCACCTGTTAGTTGTGTGCACAATACAAAACATTCAGGCAAAAACTAGCCAGCCTCCTTCAGCCAATCACCATTCCGCCAGGTCCCTGGCACACAGTATCAATGAACTTCGTCACTGATCTACTGCCTAACTCAGTTTATAATACCATCCATGTAGTAGTGGACCTCTTCTCCAAAATGACCCATTTCATAGCTCTAAAATGTATTCCCTCAGCTCAGACCCTGGCACAGGTTTTTCTAGACCGAATCGTCAAGTTACATGGATTCCCAACTGTAATTGTTCCTGACAGAGGCAGCCAATTTCTATCTCGTTTTTGGAAAAGATGCTGTGCTGTGGCCAGAGTAGAAGTCCATCTGTCTTATAGTAACCACCCTCAAATGGACAGCCAAACCGAGCGCACAAACCAGACCATGGAACAGTATCTGCGCTGTCTATTACACCAAACAAGCCAAAGCTGGACAGACATTCTATGGATGGCAGAGTATGCCTACAACAACTCAACACATTCATCAACCCAAGCAACACCCTTCTTTATTATATATGGTCGAAACCCCAGAACGTCGGTCTACGATCCGCCAGAAAAGATTGAAATGCCCGCAGTAAAGTATCTACATGCCAGCATCACGAAAGCAGCCAGAGAAGCCAGCAGGAACATACAGCAAGCCAAAGAAACACAGAAAAGAAACGCTGATCGCCATCGACGAGAATCCCCAGATTATCTAGTGGGAGACTCAGACTGGCTGGCAACTAGACATATTGCTTTAAAGGGTCCCAAGAAATTTAAGCCTAGATACATCGGCCCGTATACAATAGAAAAAGTAATTAACCCAGCAGCCATAAGACTGGCGTTACCTCAACATATGCGTATACATCCCGTATTTCACATGTCACTATTGAAACCAGCACACCCTGAACTTCCACACCTCCCGCATCCATACAAGTGGGTGAAGAAGCACCAGAATATGAAGTAAAGAACATATTAGATTCCAAACAAGTACGAAAGACCCTGTATTATTTGATTGACTGGAAGGAGTACGGACCCCAGGAAAGATCATGGGAACCCAGCACGCACGTGCACGCCCCCCGATTGGTGCTGAAATTCCATCGGGACCATCCTGAGAAACCAAAGCCCTCATACACACCATTGGGAGGGGTCTTGAGCGGGAAGACTGTCATGTGTATCAGGTAGGTAGTTGGGACAAGCTGGATGGAGGCATGGCAGCCCTGGCATAGGCACACAAAGAACTCATAACAAATCCCTCCTTTCATTCCTTCCTAGTGTTTGTAGTAACTTCCTGCTTACCACTTCCTGTTGCCAAACAGGAAGTGCATGATAACTCATGAGTCTCTAATGTTTGGGTGTGGCTGGCTATATAAGCCACACCCAAGATTCTTCCAGTGCTTCGTGTTGCTTACTGTGAGCTGTATCAGCAACACACCTGCCGTGCTCTGGTGATCCTGTTTCTGCTTACCTGCTCCAGATCATCCTGCTTCTGCTTACCTGCTCCGGATCATCCTGTTTCTGCTTACCTGCTCTGGATCATCCTGCTTCTGCTTACCTGCTCCGGATCATCCTGCTTCTGCTTACCTGCTCCGGATCATCCTGTTTCTGCTTACCTGCTCCGGATCATCCCGCTTCTGCTTACCTGCTCCGGATCGTCCTGCTTCTGCTTACCCGCTCCGGATCATTCAGCTTCAGTTTACCTGGTTCTTACTCCACGCCGCAGCTATCTCCAGTGAAGAGGGGACTTCTACACCGGCACCTGTAAGAACAAAGAAGAACAGCGTTAACACGCGCACATCAGTAACGCTGTGCATACTCACTGAATCTTCCCGCAATGCTGGGATCCAAGTTAGCTGCACGAGCGCACAAACCCCTGTAAGAAAGATGAGAAATGATTCATTGCACTCGCTCCAATAACGCAGACACTTATTTCACTGTGCACTCTTTCTCTACGCGGTGCATACTTACCATAAGCCTCCGTCGAAACTAACCTAACCACCAAGTCTTCAGTAGCGCTGAACCCGGAATCGAGGCGCTATTACCACATATTTTCTCCTGCAAGGGAAAGGGAGAGACATTACCAGGCGCACTAGAATTGAAGGCGCTGCGCAAACCTACAGGCAGCTAGCTTCTACACGCAGCTCTACTTACCCACAAAAATACAGGCAAACAAAGACAATATGGACAATTTTGGACAGTCAACATTCTCTGCGCAACGTTCAATTGTGGACTTTCTAGCCAGTGAAGAAACTAGCATCTTGAACTCTTGGCCTCGCTGTGAAGGCATAAAACAGCGTTTAGCATCTGAACACATCCTACAGACATTGGCACCAATCACATGAGTGAATCGCGTCCCTGCAAATGCAGGATGGAGTGCACACCCTACTAAAGATCAAACAGGAGAAGTGAAGACTCAGGGTCAAGGGAGGCTCGTCCGTCGCTCCTGCGGAGGCACAGGTGAGTGTGACAGCAAGGTAACCAGGAGGAGACAGCAGGGGGAGGCAAGGAAGCTGTGGAGGGGAGAGACGGCAATGCAGGAGTAGAAAGGAAATTGATGAGGTGCGGGAAACATCTATCAAAGAGGAGAAGGTTGGCTTGCGGGCTTTGGACCAAGATGGTACCATTCAAGTAAACATTAATGATGAACTTAGAGAAGGATAAGGAGGCCAGGAGGGCCTCCCACCGGGTGCCTCCATTAATGGGAGAGGAAGAGAAGGGAGAGAGCCCAGAGACCATATATAGAGTCCATAGGTCTGGCGAGGGAACGACAAAGAGGATGTCATTGAAAGTTTGCCTGGACGAGACACTGGTGTAGGCGTCAGCGATAGGGAGGCCTGTGTTGGAGACCAGGATGTCCTTTTTGAATGTCTTCCTACCAGATTTAGTGAGGAGAGCAGGATAGTCAGTAGAGAAGCAGTTAGAAAAGATAGAGGAGACAGTGATCACTATGAAGTAAGCTGGGAGAGGAGGGAAGAGGAAGGGAGTGGGAAGGGGTATGGGAGAAAACTAGGGAAGGAAACAGGGCAGGGTGCAAGAAGATGAGACAGAGATGGGACATGTTGGCAGTTGAACAAGTTAAAATTGGACAAGACGACAGGCACTTGATGGTAGAAGGTTCGCTATATAGTGCTTTGCTAGGAGGAAAAACCACAGAACGGCACTAATTTCACAATGCAATTTTTAAATACAGGAGAAAACACACCTACGTTTGAGAGTCTTGGATAGTGGGGAAAGGGTCAAGGTTTCACAATGCAATTTGAAATACTCACAATGTAATTTTAAACAGGGGAAAGAACACCTAAGTTTGAGAGTCCTGAATTGTGGGGAAAATGCCTAAGTTTCACAATGCAATTTTAAATACTTTCACTTTGCAATTTTAAACAACAGGAGACAACACATCTAAGTTTAAGAGTCTGCTATGTGGACAGGTTTTCAGGGTTGAACGAGGTTCTATACCGGGCCACTCCTATCTTCCTTAGTCACTGCTGGTTGATGTCTGGCTTCCCCTGATGACACCTGCAAACACTAGCTGGAGCCGCCTCGGTTGGAGCCGCCCTTTGCCTTGGGGCCCTAAAATGCACGGGGGAGCCAGGCAGAAGGCTGCCCTGGGAGGGTCGGTAAAGACAAAGGGTGGACCAATCAGGGTCAGGGGTGGGCTGATAGGAGGGAGGAGGGAGGGAGAAGGAATCAGGGAAGCCAGTGAACAAAGGAATGAAAAGAGGGGCAGGGGGCCCAAGAACCATCAACAATTGAAACAAAGTCCCAGAAAGGGTCATGGGCAATGTGACTCACCTGCAGTAGTGCCTGGTGTCTGAGGCGAGCAGAGAGATGAACGGGAAGCTAGGCCACATAGTCCACGAAGAATTAGTCAATCAGGGATGGGGTGGGCTGGAGGAGGGAGGGAGAAAGAAGCAGGGAAGCCGGGGAACAACTGAATGAAAAGAGGGGCAGTGGGCCCAAGAACCACCAACAACAATTGAAATAAAAGCCAAGGAAGGGTCTTGGGCAACCTGGCTCACCTGTCGCAGCGCCTGGTGTATGAGGCGAGCGGGACCTGAATGGGCAGCTAGGCCACCAAGGCCTAGAAGAATGAGCCAATCAGGGACAGGGGTGAGCTGGGAGGTGGGAGAAGGGAGGAAGAAGGAAGCACGGGAGCCAGGGAACAACAGAATGAAAAAAGGGACAGGGGGCCCAAGAACCAACAACAACAATTGAAATAAATGCCTAGAAAGGGTCATGGGCAACGTGGCTTACCTGCAGCAGCTCATGGTGTATGAGGCGAGCGGGGATCTGAACGGGCAGTTAGGTTACCGAGGCCAGGAAAAATTTGCCAATCAGGGACAGGGGAAGGCTGGGAGGCAGGAGTAGGGAGAAGGAAGCAGGGAAGCCGGGTAACAACAGAATGAAAAGAGGGGCAGGGGGCCAAAGAACCAAAAACAACAATTGAAATAAAGACATAGGAAGGGTTGTGGGTACCGTGGCTCACCTGCCGCAGTGCCTGGTGTATGAGGTCGAACAGAGTGCTGAATGGGTAGCTAGGCCACCAAGGCCAGGAAGAATTAGCCAATCAAGGAAGGGGAAGGCTGGGAAGCGGGAGGAGGGAGGGAGAAGGAAGCTGGGAAGACGGGGAACAATGGAATGAAAAGAGGGGCAGGGGGCCCAAGAACAACAGACAACAATTGAAATAAAGGCCCAGAAGGGTTGTGGGCCAAGTGCTCACCTACAGCAGCGCCTGGTGTATGAGGAGTGCGGGGAGCAGAAAGGGCAGCTAGGCCACCGCGGCCAGGAAGAATTAGCCAATCAGGGATGGGGTGGCCTGGGAGGCGGGAAGTGGGACGGAGAAGGAAGCAGGGAGCTGGGGAACAACAGAATGAAAAGAGGTTCAGGGGGCCCAAGAACCACCAACAACAATTGAAATAAAGGCCCAGGAAGAGTCATGGACAAGGTGGCTAACCTGCAGCAGCACCTGGCTTATGAGAGCACTCTGTGTCTCATGACCCAGGTCACGTCACAAGACCCGGAACACCAAAAGGGCAAGGTACTCAGTAATTTCCTGGCCGCAGTCTTGCAGAGAAGACTCCCAGAGATTTTGCAGTCCTTTCACAGTAATTTCCCCTTTACAGGCCCTTTCTTTTCTCCATTTTCACTTCCCAGTGACCCCCAACCCATACACCCAGCTCCAGCCCCACACACCCACTGTTTGCTCTGGCATCCTCTGAATGATGTTCCAGGTTATGAGACGAGGAACCCCATATTTAAAACCCTTACCCATGGCAGCATTGCCCAGGGAGCATCCCTGTTTGCCTGCTCGACCTGGGTGCCCCAACCCCCCTTGATGCAACACCCTCTGCAGCTATATCCAGGTAAGGGACATATTTGCTGAATCCCAGGGTGTGGATTCCCAAAAGTGAATTGTGCTGCTGTTTTGCACTGCCATGCTTGCATTTCTTCTCTAGGGTCTAGGGTTTTTTGCTAGGCAGAATCACCTGCAGAACCCTTTGGGAACACTACAGACAATTTCGTCTTCAAGTGTAAGCACAATTTCACCTTTGGTACACACCTGTACTACACAGTAAAGTGGTAGCGATGGCTGAGCAGCTAGACTTATCTCAAGAGTTTAAGTGAGCAGTAGAACCAGTTACACAAAGGACCAACTGATACAGTGACTCAAGTAAACACTTACTCAAGGTTTCTTGGTAAAATAATATACATGTATTTACTCAGTCAGTTAGAAAACATTACACTAAGAAAGCATAAGCAGCTCAATATCACACACTAATACACCACAAAAATCCAACCGGTAAGTAACTGAACAAGTTTAGCTCCTTTGAAGTGGGAGCAAAAGGGCACTTCAGATACTTATTCCAACAGATAAAAAGACAAGGTTATAAGAATAAATGGCCCAAATACATTCATAGGAAGGGTAAAGGGTTTCAGTTAAATACAACCAGCAATTCTTCTCATAGGCCTGGGCCAAAGTCAATGATTCAGAGTCTTTGTATAGGATAGCACAGTTCTGGTAGATAATGGTTAAGTCTTTGACACAGAGTTTCGAAGAACTTGGCTAGGTGAGAAATTTGACAAATGTTGAGGGAAGGGCAAGCCTTCGAAGACGAGGAAGGTTTCACGCACTTTCTCGATGGCCTAAAATAGTTCCGGACTGCGTTTGCTCAGTACCTTTTTAATGAAGAAGGCTGTAGCTGAGGCAGTTGTTCCTGGCAGTTCGAGCAGGTCTCGCTGTTCCTGAGCTTCAGTTGTGCGGACAAGAAGGAGGACATCGGGAGGTCCTGCACTGCCCAGGCATGAGGCCAATAGATGTAGCAAGATGTCGGTTTAAGGTGTGAGTGCCTTCACAGGCTGTTTACCTTCCCTCTGGCTATCCGGTTTTCAACAGCACTCTGATGAAAATTTAACCAGATGGGGATGGTGTCCAGATGGCTCACAAGTTGCTTGTTCCCACAAACTCAAGGGAAGAAGTTAACCTTGAAGTTCTTCTCTGTCAATCGAGTTTCAGGCAATTTGGACCTGCAGCAGGGCTTCACCAGTCGTCCAGGAGTTGCAGCAGTCCTCTTCCTTCAGCTCGTCTTTGGTTCTTTCGTTCCGGTGGTCGACTCTGCTTTCCAAGTCCCAGAGACCTGTTTTTCCCCCATTCATTCCAGCCTTGACGGACAGCCAGCCAATCATGCCAGAGTGCATTCAGGTCTCCTAGGAGACTAAGCACAGGGAGTTTCAGGCACCTCCCTCACATCCTGTCCACCCCAGACACTCAGGTGCCAGAGGAGAGCTTCAGCACTGACGCCCGGCAAAGGCCAACAAACAAAGGGACCAAATCTGGTTTTGTGCGCAGAGACAAACACAAGAACGACTTTTCCTATAAGAAATGGCAAAAAAAGATGACCGGAGTCTGTTTTTACAGACCGGTCTCGGGCGCCATATTGAAAAACATGGCTGACCCAATTTTTAGCTACCCTTGTTAACGGTCGGGAAAATCACGGTAGTTGATCTAAACCACTGCCAGCAGCCATTTAAAGTAGGAAAAGGTAACATTTTACTGTTACATGAGTGTTTTGACTCAGGGGAAGCTATGAACCCCTCAAGTACTCTATAGGAAGATAGTGTGTGCTGGGTCAGTAAATTTAAAAAGACTAGTAAAGTCAATTTAACTTTACATACTCTGGGAGATGGTAGTCATTCCCAGAGAAGGTATTTAAACCTCGGGAAGTCTGGAAGACATCTCTATGCCACTGCACTGAAGGTGCTGTGTGACACTCAGAAAAAGATGATGCCACTGGAGTTGTTTTAAAACTCTGAAACCAAAGAACACAAAAGTAAAACACACTGAAAATTAAAAGTTTAAAGTCCCAAAATATAGCAAAAGCGCTGGAGGGCTCTAGGTAGAGGGAATTTAGCACTTGAAATTCTCCCTAACATTTGGTTTCTCAATTTGAATTTTGCTGCTGGTTTGCAATATTTGCATTTTCCTCCCTTAGGATCTAGGGCGTGGGTCTCCCAATTGAATTTCACTGTTGTTTTAAACTCCCATGCTTGCATTTATTTGCATTGTTGTGACTGCTTTGCTTTTCCACACTTCCATTTTGCCTCACCCAAGGCAAAAGGCTCAATAATTAGGCTTCCTGCTTAGCGCAGTGCTGCTGCTCTAAAATCACAACCACATGTCATCCTCCTAAATTTCTCTAGGCTTGATTATGCACTTTTGAGCTTAGCCTCGGTTGTGTTTTGCCACACTTACATCTCGCCTGCCTAGAGAATGACAGGTGTGGGTTTCCTGGTGTAACTTTTGCTACTGTTCTGGTTAAACAAGCTTGCCTTTTCTCCTGCTGGATGGTCCCAGGTCTTGGATTTGCAGCCATGAGTCTCGCTTTTTTATTAGCTGTTCCCTCCTCAGGTAATTCAGCATTGGAGCATGCTGCTGAGTCTTGCCAATGCCACAGTGTTCCCGCTCCTGCTATAACTAACAGTTCCATAATCAGATGTGCCTACTTGCACACCAGAAACACCTCCACTCCCCCAGTCAGACCCCACCGTTAAATGGCACCTCCACCCACCCAACCTAGCACCAACAAGAGGACACAACCCCCCACAGTCCAGCTGAGAAACAGCTGCTGCAGCACCCATTTGATTAGCCTCCCTTTCTCACCCAGGTTGCTTGCCCAGCAACTCTCTCCTCCACCAAACTCTCTCCTCTCTGGACCTCTCCATACCCACCTGCACTATGACACCTCATTTACAACACACTGATCCTTGCTTTGCATCTCTAAATAATCTTCTTTCAATCCTTACTACCATCCCCATTCAGCAGCCCCTCCAACCCTTATGCAAACCAAACACCCTCAGCTCCACCTAAACACTGTGCCTCCTTTGCCATTTCAATCAAACATAGCTCCCCACCTCACCTCTAACTCCCTAAGGGGCAGTCGTTTTTCAAAAAAACGAGCTAGATTTCTGTCTTCGGCCGGGGCCTCCCTTTGGAACTGCCTCCCTGCCACCTTGAAACTTGAGGAGAACCATCTACGGTTCCGGAAGCTCTTCAAGACCTTCCTCTTCGCTTCTGCCTTCGCCCCACTTCTCTCCTGCTGATCTGCCTTTTCCCTCGTCACTCTGCACATGGCCACCTTCTGCCCTTCGGGCCAAGGTACCTGCTCACCCTGCCATCCTCCTGCACTGCCTCCAGGCCACCCCTTGCCCTGGGGCCTGTGTCTGTACCCATACAGTTCCCCACCCACTCTTCTTCTGCACTTATCAGATACTCCCTATCTGACTAACCTAGCACCTTTGCCTCTTACAGGCTGCACTACCACTGCCAACACTCTATTTAATTATTTATGTACTTACTATTTATTTTGTTTCTCTCCTATGCTCTGCACTTCCCCCTTTTTCCCTTCTCCATGCACTTCCCCCTTTGTCCCTTCCCCATGCACTTGCGCGTTCTCAATGTCACTGGGCCTACTACAATTGTTGTTTTTGTTTCTCCCCTGTTCCCCTCCCTTCGTCTGGTCGCGCTCTGAAACACCTGTGTACGAGCACGATATAAATAAAATATCACATAATATCATATCATATCATAAGACATCCCCCTTACCTACACCCTTGCCACCTCCCCAAGTCACATAACCCAGTGAAATCACTCCTAAATCTCCTAAACAGCCTACCAGGTACACACACCAGGCATAACTTGCCACACACCCATAGAAGACCTTCATCAGATCCCCATCTCCCAACTGGACACAACAATTTTAATCCTACTTTTACAAACCCTCTAACCCCTTCCCACATCTATATTGTTCCAACCCCATCCATCAGGAATCTCCTCTTCCCCCTCATCTCTCCCCCTGAATTTACATACCCCTATATTAAATAAACAACTAATAAGTGGGCTAAAGTTAATTCTGATCAATGCCAGTTCTGTTGCTATATATCATCACCTGGTCTCAACCAAAGGTCGTGATGTCCTCTTCATCACAGAAACATCAACCAACACTTCTGGCCCATTGTACATGAAGCCTTCCCTTCAGGGTAAAATATTGTTGTACATAACAGGACCAGCAGGGAAGGTGGCATTGCCATTCTCTAAAAAACCTTCCTCTCCATCTCATACTTAGAGGAACAGGCCGGCGATTCAGACTACTAATTCTTCCAGGTAAAATGTCTGCTAACACCCTTGCACACTAATAGCTTCTTGCTCATATATAGATCCCTAGGATAGAATAGATGCTTTGCAGAATCCCCTAGTGACTCCCTAGCAGCCAACTTGGTCTCCCACACCCTTGTCACAATAATGGGGAACTTCAATGTCTTGTTCGACATCCCACATAACCATGTGACACAATCCGTAGTGTGCAACCTGGAAACCCTTCATCTAACACAACCAGTCTCAGGCCCTACCCACGCTGCAGGCAACGTCCTATACACAATATTCAGCTCACCAGACCTCATCACCACACTGCCACTTGACACACTCATCTGGACTGACCAATTGGCTATCCTCTTCACTCTTTCCACTGTAGACCATCCCTCCTGTCTGGCAGGGCCACTTACCCATTCCCTCTGGTTGAAAGAAAGTCAAAGTAACTCCATACCTGCCAGAATCCCTACACACCTCCCTGACCTCCTGACCCCTCTATTGGGGTGAGATTTCCATCAATTACTTTGATTCCTGGCTCTCAGAAGTAATCAGCCTCATCAGCCCTTTCAGATCATTCTCTAGTAGACAATGCCTCTCACCCGATTGGTTCACCTCAGCCCTCAAAATTCTGAATTCCCAGCACCACATCCTAGAATGAAAAATGGTGTGCAGACCCATTTCTGTTGAACAGATTAGCCTACACCTCCCAGCTCAAAGATTACCAGGCCAAAAAATCATATTACCAGAACAGAATCACCAATGCTCCGAACTAGCTCCACAAGCTTATCTCCAAATTCAGTGTCCCAGCATGCACTGCAGCCACTCTCCTCCACACCCAATCCCTCGCGACTACCTCTCAGACCACTTCTGCAACATAGCCCTAGACAGAACCGTATCCACTGTCACTAAAATAGCATCACTCACCCATCCCTTACTCACAACCTAGACCGGGTTATCAGAATGGCCTTCCATCATCCCTCTCTTCTCTTCTGATCTTTCTCTCCACTCTCCTTTCCCAACAGAATTCAAAACCTACATCACGCCCCTGCCAAAAATGCTCTCTCTCTGAGACCACCAGGGGGTGCAGGCAAAATGGTAGCCTAAGTGGTCGCCGCCACGAGGGCTCAACGAGAATGGCTGTGCTATAATGTTTGACCAGTCTGCGACAGAAACAAAGCTGCAGTGAGGTTTGTGGAAACGGCTGTGGTGCTGCAGGTCCAGTTTGGGAAGAAATCAGTTGTGATTTCCTCGGGAACCTGGCACTGGAAGAGGAGCAACACTACTGCCCTCTCTGACTGAAACAACACCCAAAGCGGATTAGCAGCAGACCACATGAGCGCCGCATATCCACAGCAGTGAGGGGGATACGACAAGCAGAGCCGGAGGAAAAGAAAAGAAAAGTGACTGCCATGCTGAGCAGCCTTCACCGGAGCTCAGCCACCATGACGGGTGAAGTGAAGGATAGCAAATAACTCAACTCAGCAGCACCGGAACGAAGAGGAGCAAGTGGAAACTGTGTGGGAGAGGTCGGAGTGCAGAACTGGCATAGTGGTAAGGAGTGGTGCAGGGGAAGAAGTGAGTGCCCCCACAAGCACATTGTCCATGAAGCACAAAGGCAACTCAGCCTGGGGGGCAAGCAGGAACCATGCAGAGGGCTGCGGCCGCAGGCTGTAGTCCTGTGGGCCTGCAGAGCATGGTGAGCTCCAGAACATTTGTTATCCACCCCAGATTGGGAGAGCAACATGTCGAGCGCAGAGGGCACTTAATCCTCCCACACCAGACGAAGCACAGCTCTTCCTCCAAGAAGAGGAGGCCAGCAGGGGGATCATTTCAGGCGTGGTCAGAGCAGACACTCGGTATAGTGCTCCTCCCCACAGTCAAACACTGGAACGGGGGCCTCCACATGCATGGAGAGCATCAGAAGACAGGCGACGGACAGATTATAAGTGCAGCAATGGTGACAGAAGCGTGGAAGGGATGGTGGCTGACGACAAAGGGCTCAGTGAAGCAGCACCCCTGATCATGCGTTACCAGGAAATAGAGAAGAGCATGCACATGAGTGCAATGGAATAGAGAGGAATACAGCCCGATGCAGACGCTCCCCCACAGAGGCACAGCAGGTCCATAACGTGTAAAAGTTGGCACAACAAAGACACATATACCCCCAACCCCACCCCACAGGAAGAGAGCTCAACATCAGACTGCACCAGGCAATAAGGAGGGAAAGGTTGAGGAGGCTCTCAACAAAAACACATAATTAGAGGAGACCTTCCCAATGGCACATCAAGCCGCATATCCAAAACAGGGTCAATCCGGCAACAGCCCAGAAGTTGCAGTGATGTCGCCTTACCGACCCTCCAATGGCAATGCAGACAACTCCAGAGGCACCTCCCATACACAGGGAAAACCATGAAACCCCAACGAAAGCGGACATACTCCTCTTGCTGGACGAAATTACATCTTTATTTAGCAGAATTACCTCGACAGTAAGCGCCCTCCAGGAGAGAGTCCTCCAAATCGAAGACAAAGTGGAAGCACTTCAAAATTACAGTAGTCAACGGGCATCATGGAAATGAGGTCAGAAAGCCGCTTCCAAGACCACAAGCAGAAAAACATGGACCGGAGCTAAAGTTGATGGCTTAGAAAACAGCGAGAGAAGGGTCAAGTGTATAGAGTGGCCTCGAGCGAGGAGGCATGTAGTGTTTTAGGAGGCCTAAGCACAGGGGCCGCTGAACTGAAAGAACTCCTGTCTCCCACAGAGCCGACCAGGAAACCCATCGGCCCCTGGTCATAGAGAGGTTGCTCCAAATATTCAAGAAAATTCAAGAAACATAACACTCCCTGAGAAGGGGAGGCACCTTGGCACAAGAAATGCAACTGAGAGTTTGGAGAAAAAGTAAAGCAAGGACAGCTCCGAGAACGCAGGGATAAAACCTCGCAAGTTGAGTGGGTGAAACATTACTTCTCCATGTTAAAGCAGCCTCCTCAAGCCACTATTTTGCACTCACCGCGCTAGGTTATCAAGACTATGGTTATTGTTCATTTGCACCTGTCATCCGCTAAAATGTTGAAGTCATAAGTTGTGAGCCGTCGGGGAGTTTCCGGAAGTGTGGCCCTATGTTTTTTCTAGGTCGTCTCAAGTTTCAAGGGCAATCCCTTTTTTGTTGGTTCTTCACATTTTTCATAGGGATATGGGGGGAAGAGAGGGTAATCATTGGAAAAAGCGAACAAAAAAGGGGATGAATGGCGGGTCAAAATCGAAGGTCTCTCAGCAGACAACTCCACCTAGCAAAGTGGCACATAACGTACTGGCACAACCGATCTACCCACATTGTAATTTATTTATTTTTATTGGGGAAATAATATGTTTTGTGCCTGATTTGTGGACAGTGATAGATTGTTTTTTGAAGTATGAATTTTGAAACATAATGGAAATATTTATTTTATTCTTTTATGATTCTCTGTGCTTTTTGTAAAGGTTTTCAGAAACCTAATACAAATAAAAAAATACAAAACAGATCTACCCACACACATGACAAAACCAACTTAACTCAGTGAGCACAGTCACATATGATCAGGCAATGGGGTATCCCATTTATCCAGCGACTCACAGTGCTTAGAGTCTCCCGGGGACATGGTAACTGAGATAGTGAGGATGGGGTCATTGAATGTGAAAGGTCTCAACTTACCCCAGAAGAGATTGATGTTGATGAGAGCCTTCCATCACGCAAACCTAGATATACTCTTTATACAGGAAACCAAACTCAAAATTGAAGAAGAAATCACTCCCAAGTGCATTTAGATTGGCAGTGCCACATGGACATCCGGGCCAGCCAAAAAGAGGGGCAGGGGAATCATGCATTGTACAGCAGTGGCACTGCAGATAACAAACATCCACAGGGACCCAAGTGGAAGGTATCTGATCATCAACAGCACCCTCGGAGTGAAGGAAATTACCTTGTGCTCATCGTACGCACCAAACACCCAGCAGCTGACAGTTAGTAGAGAACTCTTTGCAGTTTTGGAAAAGGGGAAAACCGGGGCACTGATCTGCAGAGGAGATTTTAACTTGGTGAATGCAGCAGTAGACTGGGCATCATTCAGAGAGGGAGCCGTCCTTCCCTAAGAGATAGGGACCTTTCACGATGAATACAGGGAAACTTCTTGGTGGACGCATGGAGGGCCCACCACCTGCAAGAAAAAGCATATACATTCTATTCACCCCCCACAAAACATTCTCATTCATAGACTTAATCTTCCTAGAGGCGGCGCTCAAGTACAACATTAAAAGTGCAACCATCGAGCTAGTAGGTTGGTCTGACCATGACATGGGTATCGTTGAGCTGAACCTGGGCCCAGGCAGAGTCAAAGATAACAGGTGGATCTGCAACAACACACTTTTCAAAGACAAACCATTTAGAGATTCTCTAGACACTGAAACACAGGAGTTTGTTCAAACAGAACGATTTAGTGAACCCCCGTGTGCAACTGTGTGGGAAGCGGCAAAGGCCACAATAAGGGTAAATTCATGAAAAGGGCAAGGCAACTCCGAGAGACCCGATTGAAAAAGGAAATAAACCAGAGGGAAGCTGACCTGAAGGGAGGAGGTGGGGGGATGCAGGAAAGATTCTGCATAAAGTCAGAGAGCTTAGGCAAGAGCTGAGGGAAGTGTGGCAGGGCAAAGTGTTAAATCACCTACAATATTTTAAGCAGACATTTTACAAGAAAGGGGATAAAGTCCACACCCTGCTCACGACTACATTGATAGGGCAAAGAGCTGAAAGAGCAGAATTTAAAATCAAGTTGCAGACATGTGTAATGCTAGACAACCTGATAGACATAACACATGCTTTACCCAGTACTATGGAGAACTGTACACCTCAGACAGTAATTCATCCAAGACGGTATCTCGAAGTTTCTAGAGCCCCTAGCACTGCCCTCATTACAACCCCTGGACCCTGAAAAACTAAGAGCACCCATCACTGCGGAGGAGGTAGATGCCGCCATCTCCAAACTAAAAGCAGGATCAGCACCAGGAAAAGATGGATTCAGCCCTGCATACAACAAGACATTTAAGGGAACCTTGACACCTTTTTTTACCCTTTTATTTACCTACATCATGGACAAGGGGGATGCCCCACCTTCCTTCCCAAAGGCTAGATTAATAGTGTTGCCCGAGGAAGGCAGAGACAGGCTCGAGTGTGGTTCATATAGGCCAATCTCAATGCTAAATGTAGATGCCAAAGTTTACGCCAGCATGCTCGCCAACAGGCTCAGTTAGATCCTGCCAACACTAGTGCATAACAATCAAGTAGAATACATGAGGAGGTGGCAAGGCTCTGACAATATTCGCAAAACTTTAGATTTAATAGCAGAAATAGATGCAAGAGACACATCCCCCACCCTAATATTGGTTGACGCTGAAAAAGCCTTTGACAGGGTGGAGTGGCAGTTCATCCACCAGGTTTTGAGAATAGCCAACCTGGGGTCCCGCTGGATATCAGGGTTGCAAGCACTATAAAGCAACACCAGGGCAAATGTCATAGTCAACAGTGTGGCGTCCCCCTCCTGTGCCTTAATGAGGGGAACCAGGCAGGGTGCCCTCTATCAACTCTGATCTTTGTTCTAGTAACAAAACCCTTTGTGCAAAACATTCGGAAAGACCCCTCCATTTTGGGCATTAACAAGTTTGGTAGAGAATATAACCTCGCATTGTTTGCTGATGAAGTCCTAGTCTACCTGACGCATCGGCACCAACCCATCCCAGGGCTCCAGTCTAGACTTGAGAAATATGGCACCCACTCTGGTTTTCGTGTGAACAAAAGCAAGATGGTGGCGCTAGCCCCAGGAGATGCGGGTTCTTGCCCAGGCCAGATCCTATAGCATGGGGCATAAAGGAAGCTGGCAAAAGCATCCGATATCTGGGGATAACTATTACTAAGAAGCTAGATGACCTATAACAGGCAAAATACATGCCGCTTTGGAAAGCAATTAAGAGGCATACTCTGAAATGGGCGAAACTAAACCTTTCATTGGCGGGAGGATTTATGGCGATAAAAATGAATGTTCTACCAATGCTCCTCTTCCTTTATCAATCCCTCCCGGTAATCCTCCCTGATTCTCTTCATGCCGAAACCAAGTGTTAGGCAGAATCCTATGCAGTTCCCTTAGGGAGCACTACAGAGGATTAGGACCACAGGTATATGCAATAAATCCCCTTTGGCATCAGTCTGCACCACACAGATTTAGTTGGTAGCTGTGGCTGAGCAGTCAGACTTATCTCAAGAGGGAGATGAGCAGTATTCAGGGTTTACACAATAGGACTACAGTACTATGGAACAAGGATACACTGACCAAAGCTTTGTATCAAAAAGAATATATATATTTATTTTACAAACTCTTAAGTTCAACACAGAAATCACTATCCTTAAGCAAGTTAAAACAGTCAAGAAAAGTATACACAACTCCCGGTTTAAATTGTAGACAAGTTAGAGCAAGAGTGAAAACTGAGCAAAATGGCACAGTGTAAACCAAGCAGAAATGGCACTCTAACAATTTCTCAAAAGGGAGGGAAAGGACAAGTTATACAGATTCAGACTTTTAAACACCCCAGCAACACTTCCCAGGTTGATTGTGAACAAGTTAGGCAATGCAGTACGTTTAGCATAAGAAATACTTAGGTGAAAACCGAGCAAAATGGCACCCCACAATATTTAAAAAGGGAAGGAAAGGTGGTTATAAGAGTTTTAGGTGCACCAACACATTTCTTGATGAAAAGCAATCTAGAGAAGGCAGTTTTAACAGATTTAGCCAGAGTCAATAGGCCTGTGCCAGAGTCTGTGGTACAAGGCAAAGTGCCCAGGATCAAATGGTTCTAGTAGCTGCAGTCAAGTCTTTGTTTAACGATTTGAAAAAGCGGTTGCAGAAGGTAAAAGACAATGTTAGATGATAGGGGCGGCCAACCCAGAAGGTAAGTAAAGGATTTAAAACACCTTTAGCACTACACAACGAAACGGGAGGCCTGGCAGAACAATGTACCTTTAAAGTGGAAGAGGCTCCTGCGGTGGCAGTGGTTCCTGGCAGTTCCTGCAGTTCGGGAGATCCAGCAGAGGAAGTGAGGCTCTCGTCATGGAGGAAGGTTCGAGTCACTGCACTGCCCACGGATGAAGCCAGCCTCAGTGCTGCCAAAACTAAATAAAAGGTATGCTCCATTAAATCACAGTCGTGGTGAACGGGTGCCTGGCTATCTGGTCTCGGAGTGTAGGGCACTGGTGATTCGACCAAGGCAGGTCCTGGAAGGCGATTGGCGAACTGGTCGGCCCCACCAGCTCAACGGAAGAAGACTCTTGCAGGCAAAGATCTTCTCGAGTCGTTGGAGAAAGTGGTGAGGATCTGCAGCAGGGCTTCACCGGTGGTTTAGTCGTTGCAGATGTCTTCAGCTTCTCTTCTCTTCGGATTTCTCATGTCCGGTTACGACTTTTGTCTTCCAGTTCTCAGATCCCTGCTTTTATGATGAAAAACCCCCATTCATACAGCCTGGCTGTCACTCACACAGTGGGTTGGCTATCCTGGCGGGATAACCCCCCAGCCTATCAGGGCAGAGTGCAACTTGGGTTGCCTAGGATGTCTATTCCCCCACATCCTGTCTTCCCCAGACCCAAGGAGGGCTTTTGTGCAGAACCCCGCCAAAAGGAAAAACAAATGATCCCCGACCCGGGTTAGTTTTTCAGAGAAAGACACGAGAAAAAATTAATATCAAAGATCTGACAATAAAAGCCTACCGGAGTAAAGTTAATAATAAAATAAACCGGCGGTTGGTTAGAGGCTGTCAGTAAAAGTGGTAATCTCGAACAATGGGAAAATCCCATAGGGAAATATTTGTGGTTGAATATTTACGGTATTAACCACTGCCACCAGCCAGAAACTTTGGAGAGAGGGACTGGACAGTACCCTCTCGGAAATGAACATTAGGGAAAAACTATTAACCCTTGCCAGTACTTCCATAGTAAGATGGGTTGTACTGGTTTTGTTCATAATTATTGACTAGTACAGTCAATGGGGACTTTACATGCCTAGGGAGACAGTAGTCAGTCCCAGAGTATGGAGTCTATGTTTGGGGGTCACTGTGACACCCCTGTGTTACTGCACTGAGGGTGCTGTGTAACACACATGTAAAAAGATTATACCTATGAGGGTGAGAAAACCCCATAGACCATAAGCACAAAAATAGCCTAAAACACCCATCAACAATATATCTAAGAGTGGGAAAAAGAGTCTCACTCTTAGCAGGAGAAAAGAAATAAACCCCTGAAATCCAAAGCTGCTGGGGGACTCTATAGGTAAGGGAAATTAACCTTTTAAGAGAATTCTCCCTAACACCAAGCTCTTCCTGCTGACTTTCTTATGGGAGCGGAAAAGGCCTCACATCACATACATTATAATGATTCTCCCCAAAAACAAAGGGGGCATGGCATACCCAGATTTCCATGAGTATTACAGAGCAGCACAGTTGAGAGGGCTATTAGACCATCTCAGGGAATCTAGCAGCAAACAAGGGTACATTTGGAGAATGGATACTTTATCCCGGTCACGCTGGGAGAATGGCTCTGGACCCCGCACACATTTCTGCGAAGGGCACAAGAGCACCCAATCCTAGGGTTCTTGTGGGCACTATGGTGGAAATAAATCAGACATGTGTGGTCCCTTTCTAGAGTACTGGGAGCAGCATAAAATAGCATCCCAAGGCCCAGGATAAAGGGACGCGCAGTAGAGCAATGACAGTGACCCTCGAATTCTGTGCCCTGTGGTTTCCCTTAGAGACCGAGTCCCCTAATTGGGCCTAAGTGCTAACAGCCAGATGAGGCCCCTAGGAAGCTGAAGGCTTGGCAGCCTATAAAACAGAGATTCACGAAGTGGGTGTGCTTTAATTAAATTATTTTGGATGTTGTTGTGAATGGTTTTTGACCTGCATCTATCCTCCAACATGGTTGTTGCAGAAAGGGGAGGGTGTGCCGGGAGGAAGTTGGAGGAGGAGGGACTGGCACACATCTTGGGGGGGGGGGGGGTGCTGGTCTCTCATTTGTTCTGATTGAACTCGAAATGTTGATCAAAATAAAAACATATTTTTCTTAAAAGCTCTCTCTCGACCCCCTTGTGACGGCCAATTAAAGACCCATCTCAAACATAGCTAAACTACTCGATTGAGCAGCTTACTCGCAACTATACCATTTCACTGAGTCCAAACAGATCATTGACTCCACCCTATCTGGCTTCAGACACTTATGAGGCACTGAATCGTGCCTAGTCTCCATCTGGGATTATTTTAAAAGACAATCAGACTCAGAAGGCAGCACCGCCTTAGTCCTACTTGTCCTCTCGGTAGCCTTTGACACTATGGCTCACTCCACCATCATGGATGGAATCCACTCTCTCAGCATCAGGGACACAGCTCTGAACTGGATTTCCTCCTTTCTCTTCAACGGAGCCCAAATAGTACACATGCCTCCTTTCTTCTCAACTCCATGCCCAGCCGGTCACAGAGTGTTGCAGAGTGTCTATTTCCACTCTGGTCTTTAACCTCTATATGATCCCCCTCTCCACACTCTTGCAATCTCATGGACTATCCTGCTATAATTATGCAGACAGCGCCTAAAATGTCTTCAAAATCCCAAAGGGCCCCTCTGCCTCCTCCCCGATCTTGCAACATGTCTCATAGAAATTGAACACCTCCTCCTCAACCCAGGAAAAACCAAGCTCATGCTCTGCGGGAAGACCACCCTCTTTACCGTACCCACCACAAGTAAAAAACCTCAGAATCATTATGGATGAAGACCTATTTTTTCACATCAACTCTGTGACTAAAACTGCTACGTACACATTTGCATTCTGTGCAGCATTTTCCCTACCTTCCTACACAGATTCTCTATGATCATTGCTATCATATTTTCACACTTAGACTATGCTAATGCCCTATAACTGACAATTAAGAAAATGCCAATGGGTACAAAACATTGCTGCACAGCTCCTCCTTGACCTAGGCACTAGAGAACACATCACACCCACCCGATGTGTCCTTCACAAGCTTTGGGTTGGGTGATGGTCCACCTTCAATGCTATGTACATCACCCACTGAGCTCTCCACAACATAGGAGAAGAATATCTGGCCAACAGAAACTTGAAATCAAGTGCAGCACTTCTCCTTGTCATTCATGCCTGTGACAAAATCAACCAGAATAGGGGGTTCCTCTTTCTCAGTCCAAAAATCCGCCTTCTGGAACTCAATCTCATTTACTATCCGCCTCACAGGAGATCACTTTGCATTCAGGAAGTATCTGAAAACCTGCCTTTTTCCTTCTGCAGCCTCACAGACTTAATCCATCTCCTAGGTGAACAATTATCTAGGCCCTGAAAGGATTTAGGGACACCTGAGTCATCGACACAGTGGGACATAGGCCCCCTCACAGAATGCATCTCAGTCAGGCCTTATGATAAACTGTGCAAGTCCACATCTAACCAGGTGTCATCCTTTCTTCACTGGAGTGTCAAGTACTTCCTCACAAAGGAACATAGCTGTACCCCGCCCGGGGCACTGCCTACCCCCTCCATACATTTGCAATAAATACTGCTTGACTACACTCACCCAAACTTCGGATTGGTACACCTGCACCCACTTTTCCTCCTACACTCTGGCCTCCCTCTTTAGGTCCTCTATCCCCCACCATAATATGAGGGTAAAACCTCAGGGATATCTTTGATTCCGCTCTCTCATTCATCCCTCGCATCATGGAAATTATTAAGAAGTCCCACCTCCAGCTCCAGCTCCTCAAAGGCATTCTTCCTTTCCTCACCTTCCCCCAGAAGCTCAATGTCTGCAGAAACCTGATGCTCTCCAGGCTGGACTACTGCAACAACCTCTTTCTCAATCTCCCTCCTTCCTCCCTATGCCCCCTCTTAGCTAATCCAGAATAGCGTTGCAAGACTTATCCTTGGCCTCAAGCCCAGGGACCATATCTCTGCAGCCCTAAAATCTCTACTGTGGCTCCTGGTAGCTGCAAGGTTCGAATTCAAGATGTTCTGCATCATTCACAAGGTGTTTTGGGGCCTTAGACCACATTATCCCCAACTTTCCCTCCCTAGATACTGCCCTGCTAGAGCCCTACGCTACTCTCACTCCAACTCTTTGACTTTCAAATGCTTCTCCAAGGAGAAAGTGGGGGGGTAGGTTTCACTTTAGAACAGCCTTCATGCCCCTCTCAGACTTGAGCCAGACCTCCTCATTTTCCAGAAACTGCTCACAACTCTGCTGTTGTCTATCTCTTTTCCTCTTTTCCTTCCCTGCTGATCACCCCACTTCCTAAGTGATCGGTGGCCTGATCCTCATGAACTTCACAAGATTCCAGGTACTTCTTCCCAGTCGATACCAGCACCCTCTCCCACACTGCACTGGCCTTTCCGGGACCCTGCTTGCGGCTCTGCATCCCACTCTCAGGAGTCACCTGTACTAACGCTTAGCCTGAGGTTCTCCTCCATGGCACCCCGTAGCACTCTTCTCCTGGGCCCTCCACCAGCACTTGCCTATTTCTATGCACCCCTCCATCCCTTTCTCTTGCACTTCTCCTCACTGCACTTGCACGGCTGAATGCCGCAAGGCCAAGTAGTACCATAACTGTATTTTACTGTTTTTGCCATTGTTATTATTCTCCTGTTCCCTTCCCATTTAGCCTTGGGGCGTTTTGAAACACTATTCAGTTGTTTAAGTGCCTAACAAATGCTCAATAAAATAAAAGTAAAATAAAATAAACACACATCACCATCTCCAACAGAATACATCTGAGTCCCATGCAAAATGTGGTCTGGCTGTTCACTTAATCTGTCTCCTTTATACTTCAACTCCCTGATAACTATGGGCTACTGTTAGAGACCTAGCCACTCCCTACCTACCTTTGTGCTGGCTAATAAAATGTGCACATACATTTTAGAAATCCTTCCTTCACCTCCAAAATCTCCGACTACTGTCTAGTCCATACCAATGGCAGTGGGTGCTATACAAATGCCATATAACATAACATAACAAGTCTGTCACCCTGAAGCCACCAGGTGACCTCACTGACAAGTTCAGAATCTCTGGAGGACTACAATCTACTAGAAGTAATTGCATGTGCCATCTTGAACTCTGCCGGTGCAGGAAGTGAAAAAACAGAAGATATACCTTCTCTGTCTACACCCCAAAAATATGGTACCTCCTCCCCATCAACATGTGACACACCCTATTATTCCTACTTTTCAGGAACGAGCTCAAGACCCTCTTCTTCAAGGAATGGCTCCTCCCTAACACCTAGGTCAATACACTGCCCACTCTCCACCATGCCCAAGATTGGATTTGCTGATCCACACTGTTTCCTCCCCTGGTTACTTGAAGATTCAATGCTGACAACTGCTGTCCCTTCCCTGTTGTTATATGACCATTCCCTTGTTTCTCTGCCGCCTAACCTTTTTATTCCACCAATGATTGTAAAGCACTCCATTGCTTTCCAAAGCTCGATGCATGCATACTACTACTACTACTACTACTACTACTACTACTACTACTACTACTAATAATAATAATAATAATAATAATAATACTATTATTTATGCAGTGTGTGATATAATCCCAGTTCACATCATGTTGGGCTGACTCACACGTGTCAGTCCCCCTTTACTGTTTGCTTGATGTTTGTATTTTGAGCATTTGCATGATAGGGCCTCTAACAGATTATATTTGGCTGGTGCTTAGGGGGACAGCTATTACCTCCATGTCCCCCTGTCTCATCACACTACTTATTGTATGAATGTGCTCTGCCTTCAGAACACTCTTCAAATAGTTATTCTTTTGATTGATTTGTTTGCCCCTCCCCCTCGTAGACTGGGGTAAACTGCACCTGATCAGTCACCTGATCCTCCAGTTTATCTTCCTGTCCTTCCAGACAGTGAACCTGGGGAAGGCCACCTGGCTGCTCCTTTGTGGGTGTTAAATGAAAGAGTTGCATGTCCAGTCTTCAACAGCTATGGTGCTATCCTATTAATGGTGTAAAGTCTGCTGGTGAGCTGCTAACTAGGGCTATATCCTGTGACTGGTCAGGACTATGAATAGCTGAAAAAAAAGCATGCAAGCCCTACGTTGAGCTTATATCAAAAAGAGTCTTGATATAGTCAATGTATAGTTGCAATAGGTCTTTAATTAGTAAGACATAGGTTGCTAGAACGAATATTATGCATAAGACACTTAGGTCAAAAAGAAACATAATCTTAAATTGCAGTTGCTTCACTGATAGACTTTCAAATTCCAATTAGGATGCTTTTGGTCAAAAATGAGCATCAACACATATAACAAATGGCTTCTTTGATAAACTTTCAAAATTCCAATATTGTATAGTGGTATCTGTACCTCAAACATACATTGCGGTTGTTATGTTCAGAGGATATGTCCTATAGGGGGGCAGGGCTGATGTAAGTGAAACAAGGGACGACTATAGTGTTTTATACTCGCTTATGGGTGGATGAGCAGTTGCTTTTGCCGATGGGGCAGAACACTGTGCTTTTAATAGTGGGGCAGATGGTTGTGCCGGTGTCCTATTTACCTCTCTCACTCTAGCTGCTTCACAGTTAGGGGCATTGCCATGCTCTTTACCTTTCCCTTTCTGCAATTTCAGTTTATAAAATCACCTTGGCCTAATACTTCCGATGTTGCAAAGGAGAGATGAATGTTCTGCTGATGTGTAGCAATATTTGTGCATCTTAACATGTTCCAAAGGATAGACACATATACTGCTGATATATAGCAGTGTTTATGCCTCGACACGTGTTTCCCCTCCGCCCTGGTTATAGGTGGTTCTTCAGGAGGTAAAACAAGATGTGTGAGAGTCTCTTGCTTGTATCCGTTCTTATTTTTCTAGCATGAATGGCAATGTCCCTATAAGTCAAGAACAAGGACAAAAACTAAATGGTGTGTAGGGGCCTCATGGTAACTATTACTACAAATACATGTAATATGATTATACATTAAATAAGTTTATACTTACAATATTGGTATACTCTTTGTAGAATGGTAAAAAGATCCAGCCACAATTGCTGGAAAGAATGGATATGTGATCAATAATTAGTCCTGCAACGGATAACATAAGGTATATTTTACCATAGTGTTATAAGTGCATCTAAGGTGGTGAAATAAGTAAAGTGCTAATTTCTAGCTACATTTCGAAAATAAAGGCATCTCTAGTGCACTTATCTGAGTGGATAAGGGTGTCTGGGAATACAGGTGAAACGAATGGTGAGGTCGCCATTGTTGTCTCTCCCTTATGCAGGTGTATTTTTCTAATGCAATGACGTCATCGCGTGTACGTGCACGATGATGTCATTGTGTTTGGGTAAAAACGCCATTTTTAAATGGGTTGTATACCCTTTATATCGTGGTTGCTGATATTACCATAAGGTATACTCTTTGATCAGAGAGTGTAAAGAGAAATGATGGACCCCTAAATTAGCTATGTTATTTGCTGAAATAGGCCAATTGGTGGTGATGAGTTAAAAAGCTCTGTTTGCGTACTGGATGAGAGGCTGAACTGGGAAAGGGTTGAACAGAGATGCATATTACTAACTGACTATGTCATAAATAAATCAATCCAAGTACTAGAACAGAATTTATATATGAGATGAGTCAACAGTCAGATACGAAAAATGTATGTAAAGGAATGAATATATACATAATGTTATTGTTATAAAAAGTGATGAAGTTCCTGATCTGAATTTAAACGAGAGTGGCATGTGTCCATATTACAAATCCATTTGGCTTACTGTTTTTGCAACATTTTGTCCACATTGCCTCCTCTTGGTGGGATCTTGATTCTTTCAATTCCAAAGAATCTAAGTGTGCTGAGTTGGTCCTGAGTATGATGTGTTTGAAAATGTGCCGCTAATGGTGATCTTATATCTTAGTTGATAATGGCTCTCATGTGTTCTCCAATTCTCTTTTTGAGTTGTCTGATTGTGCTTCCAATGTATGTGAGTTCACAATCACATTTGATTCCATAGATTACATGGGTACTATCACAGTTTATTAATTGTTTTATATTGATATTTCTGCCATTGGGCATTTGAATAGTCTTTTTGGTATTGTCTGAGTATTTGCATACCTGGCATTGTCCACACTTGTAGTTCCCCTTTGGAGGTGCTTTTAACCACATAGAGTCAGATTTGGATATGATGTTCAACTGTCATTCACCTGATACCATTCTGTTATTTGTGAAGGTAAGGATTTCCCCATATTGAGAATGCTGGTGGGCAGGGTATAGTGTTTGTAAAGTCATTTTACATTACCTATATCCCTTGTATGCTCCCACCTTGGATATTGTGGGTTTTAAAGTAGCAAACAGGATTTGCTTGGGCAACGTGTTGAATATTGTGGATAGGAGTCTGCATATTAGCAATCTGGAATCTGATTCTGCACACTTCAAGATCTGCTACTTCAGTTGGTGTGCTAGAATACGTCTCCATGTTTGAGGCACCAGCCACTGGGTCAGTGGACATCAGATCAGGCCCTTCTCTCAGGAGGATTTTCTCTCACATGTGACCATGGTTCATTGGATATAGACCATAGTGGGGATGAGGGTGTTGGCAGCTCAGGCCTCCATTCTGGCTTCCTTAATGATTACCTACCTTGGTTCTCTGTTGTCACCCTTAGCAGTGGCAGGTAATTTTAATCCCTTTGGTTCCCCCGTCCAATGCTTATGCAGAGCCAAACTTGGAGTGTGACTGGCCATATGGTGGAAACACCTGTCCTTTGGCTTTTTAAGGCCATATACCATCCCATCCTCATCACCCCTGACCGCCCCAGAGATTCTTTCATTAGTTTGACAAGTGTTTTTTAATATGTTTTTACCACGCTGTCCGCAGAAAACAGACACAGTCTGCAAATCCAACATGGTGGGTGTTTTAAAAAATGTGACACACCTAACTCTTTTCACCATCCAATCAGTCGGCGCGTCCGATGTCAGCAAGCCAATCGGACTGAACACAGATATCACTAATTTTAAATTACTTTTTTTTTGCCCGTTAAAAAAAATAATACCGGACGGATTTACACCAAATTTACAAAAGCACGCTTTCAGGACCAAGCCGCCACTCCTGCCGAAAATTTGGTGACAATCAGTCCAGCGGATTTGGTCTGTCAGCGTGAGCAGAATTATGTTTACATTGCATCTATGGGAAAAACCACACATTTTGGGACCCCCCTATAACTTTGCCCTCCCTTGGCGACACCTCACCAAACTACACATAATCAATCCAACAGGCCATATACTTTTTTTTGCAAAGTTTAATTTGTCCAGAGGCGGCAAAGTCACAAGCTGCCGAAAAGTGCTCTTCCTTTGGGTTGAGCAATTTAACCATAACCATAACTACTGCAGGCCCTGTAATAAAATGCTTAGATATGTTTCTGGACTCACCTGATGCAATTTATCGGTTGCCCTCTGCTGTCCAAACGGCACACCGCTGTGTGCCCTTTCACATCAACAACAGCTACCATTTTAACAGAAATAATGAGCACCTTTCTCCTTTCTACGATGTCACTTTCACCTTCCACTATCCCATTCAGAATAACTTCAAGTTACTTCTTTCCAACCCCACATCTCTTCACACAGGGCACAGCACTTCCAGTGTCATCGAACAGTAAATTGCCAGCACAACTTTTCAGTCTCTAAAGAGCGAAACGCTGTATGAAGAATGCCTCCTCACAAGCTAAAACTGCAAGAGGGTGCTGTAATCATGCGCTGTAATTATGCTACTATGCAATCGTATGCCATCACAAGGACTCTGCAATGGACACCCTGCAATGGAACAAGGCTGACAATTACGTGTCCTCAACTTAGATACTGTTCTTATACCGCGCATACATCTCATTCCTTCTGATACAAATATGCCTTTCAAATTCAAAAGAAGACAGTTTCCGATATGTTTAGCCTTTTCAGTGACCACTAATAAGTCACTGAAACAAACGTTTAAGAGAATCTGCCTATATCTTCCGAAACCTGTATTCAGTCACGTGCAACTATATGTTGCTCTCTCAAGAGTTCGATCATTCGGCTCATTACGTTTTGCATCTGAGAAGAACACGATTGTTAATTGTGTTTACAATTAAATATATGAATGAATACATAAATGAAAGTGCAATGATATTTCATTAATAACCTTCAGGATATTCTAGAACACTGTACGATACGCTGGGTATAGCTAGTTTAAATAAATATGTGTACATTTGTGTTATCTCTTTAATTGATATGCTGTGGACACGTCGAGCACACTGAGAATGAAGTATTCACCCAATTTAAATGCAATCCTGCCATATGTGCGATAAATGGTAACATATGCTTTCACGAAAAAAGCATTCCTTTTGTACAATCAGTAATTATCTTGTGATTTACAGTTCTATCACAATCAGGAGATAGACATTTCCGCAATTAAACTATGTAAATCAGCAGTGATCAGCAATTAAATATCACTTAGTTGTGTTTAATTGGAAACAAAGTAAATTAGTCATTATGGTACCTTTAATGATAATGTGACTATATTCTGTCCCATAAATATTGTATTGAGGACAGGTACCTGTCTAGACTTTTGAATTAGACATTGTGCATGCATAGAGTGAGTGTGTTTAAATTAACAATATGTGAATTAGAACAATTTAAGTGCATGCATTGTTGATCGGATTGCTAACCACATCTTCACATTTACAATGTTCTGATGTGTATTCTTTTGTATAAAAAAAACAGATTATCAATGTAGTGCTGTGTACTGAGAGTGCAATGAGGAATTGTGATAAGTCAGTGATTGTGTGTATGTGTGCGTGCGTGCGAGTGTGTGTTTCTGTGTGCAATGCAATGCTGGCTATTGTATGTGTGCAATGCAAAGTTGTAGGCAGTATTTGGTGTCTGAATGTCTATCTATTCAGTGGTATTGAGTTTGCATGCGTGTGTGTGCATTGCAGTGCTACAAGTGTGCAGGCAGTTGAGTGCTTTGATTGGCTTATATGCAGAGCCGTGGGTGGGGTTTGTTGTTCACTGCAGTGAAGTGGGAAGTGTTCTTCTTCACGGAAATGGTTCTTTGCAGACATATGCCTAATGATTACGTGCGTCGTCGTGCTTTGTCTTGGAGACAGTATGCAGGAGGATAATTGAACAACAGTGAAATGCATCCCTTTCAAATACATTGTCCGGAGGCTGCTAAAATGCAAGCCTCATTCTGTGTGCTTTATGCGATTTCCACAAAGCAATTTATTTGCATACATTTGCATTTTACCAGGCATTGGAGTAGGCGTCGAAGCTCAGATGCACAGTAGGATGTGTTACGAATGGAGTGTTTCATGTTTTCCTCCCATAAAACAACCATGGCTTGTTCAATCACATCCTGATTTCATGATTGATTGGTTGTTTTGACCAGTCAACCAGTCGGAGCGTACCGATCATGCGATCTAGGGGTCAGCCAAAACCCGATTCGATAAGTGATCCGAAGTAATGAAGCAGCAAGCCTAATGTATGCATTCATAAACAAATCACAGAAATAAAAATGTAGCCACTAAAATTATAAACCGTATTGGTCACTGCATTCTAAAACGATTGCTTTGTCCTAAGTAGCAAGTACATACAGATATAACTTGTGCATTATTTGTTTTACCAACAGAACGTGTTGTATGTTATCCGTCAGCACGACAAATTTAACACAACCTGGTTGTGTTAAGTATGTCTGAAAACGCAATGTTGCTTTTCCATTGAAAACGTGATCCTACAAGTCCCAGTATGGAAAGTGACGTTAGCTAAAACACTAATGGATGACACTGTCTCTCATGAAATGACGGTGGTTTGCAAGTCAGGATGTCTGCTGATAATGCACAATTCAAGTGTTTTTTTATGGTTCTGGTAACCCCTTATTTCTGCTGAAAACCTAAGGAAATTGCTCCTATCTGCCACTGGACACTACCTCTATATGTCTCATGGTCTGACACTCAAACTGCCTATTTATTCCTAAAATGGTTAACTCCAATTCTGGATCGACGTTTGACGTGAGTCCACAGAAAGGAATGTCAATGCCTGTTATATGCAGGCACATCAACAACAACAACAAAAAACAAAAGCATGTGCTCTGCATTTGGTTGATGTCTGATGCATTCCTTGCAGGGCTGGATTATTCAACAGTGTGTTACAATGTTTTCATTTGTATTTAGCTGCTCGAATCTGTCAGGCTTGATCACAACACACGTGACTAGGTAGGCATTAGTACATGACATAATCAGTATCCATACTTAAACGTGCAAGCACTTGCTTTATTCACAGCCCATCATGTCAACACAATGTTGATTAAGACAATACTGCTGTGTGCTCTCACCAGTACCACATTTCCCTTTTCATTTTTACAAACAATGCAATGTGTATGTGCTATTGAAAATATACACCTGCAGATTTAGGAGGCGGAGACGTTTTCAAGAACATGTTTCAATATCCCGATTTTTTCTACATGTATTCTTATAACACACGGATGAAATATGCATATTTAACAGTAGGGTCTTCACTTTGTTCCTGAAGTGATGGATGCAGGGGATCCGTAACTTGCTCCAGAGATATGGTGTGCAGCAGAAAAAGGCCTATGTCTTGGATGTTTCCGTTTTTCAGTTCTCTGCTTCCAGTCTGTTGACTTTATGACTTTTGGTGGTGATCTGATCTATGGACACAATACGTTCTCAGGCAGGTAGAGAGGTGTATTGGTTGTAAATGCGTTTTAGGTGATACAGGATTTCATAATGATGCATGCTTGAAGGGGCAGCTAGAGCAGCTCATCGAGGGTGGGGTTGGTGTGGTTGAATTAACTCAGTGTTGTGATGAGGCATGCAGTAACATGCAGGATGGCTTCCAGAGGGGCAAAGTTCAAATCTTGACCTATTACAAGCAGGGTTTTGCAGCCATCCATATGGGAGATGACACTGGCCAGCTCTACTCTTTTGAATCTCAGACATGAAAGGATTAACACTGTGGTGGAGTATTCGGACAATCCAATCCAAAGGTAGTGGTTAAAGGCATATGATGGTTGGAAAGCTACAGAATGCCAGATTGAGTGTGGTACCTATGTTGTGGGTTGTACCTGTGATAAGTTGCTTAATTCCCACGGTGCAGAGCTGTTCAAGTAGAATTTCTCGGGGTTTCTTGGTGGCTTGGCACCTAGGCCGGTATAGGTCACTAAGGACAGTATCAGAAATGTTATTGGTGAATGCTCGCAACGGACCTGTCAGAACAGCAACTGACAGACTGTTGTTGTTTACTGGGACAGTTTGCCGGTCTGTTTTCGCTGACTCACGCTCACACAGTCTTATGCACCAATGATGTGGACACTGGAGACAGTAAGCGGTGAAAAGTAGAATTCACCAGATGTGCAATAAGGTCAGGGACACCATCAAGGAGGACGTCAGTGGTCGAAGTGGGCGGGAGCGGTCGGAGCAGTGCTCCTATACTTCTTTTAAATAGGTTTTACCATTCCTATACGTTTATTTTAAAAAGAAGCCGTTCCGGGACGGTTTAGTTTTAAAATAAAGGTGTAGGAACACATTGAAACTTGCACTCTCTGTGCACTGCACTGGACGTTCCCTTAAACATCAGGCACATGTGTTTTGAGGTCTGTATTGTGCATGGGAGGGGGTGCATTAGTGGGGTTTGTGAGGAGCAGTGCAGGCTAGAAGGGAACATAGTTCCACCACTTCTTTTCGTACACTTCGACCACTGGAGGCCGTTTCCAAGATGTTGTCTATAGGAGTGATAGAGCCATACTTCAGCCCCTGTGCTAGCCCAGTGGTACTGGTCCCTAAAAATACCAGCAGTGGAAAGATTGAAGTTTGCTTTTGTGTGGACTTTTGGGGGCTCAATTCTGTCACAAAGACAGATGATCATCCCATTCCTCAGGCAGATGAGCTCACTGACAAACTTGGTGCTGCCAAGTACATGAGAAACACATGTGAGAGCCATTCTAGGTAAATTTATTCTTGGATTAGATATTTCAAACATGCAGCCAATTTTAGAAAGAGAACATTGTTATTGTTCCGAACATTAGTCATCGGAAGACTGTAAAACTGGAACATGGAACATGGAACATGTGGAGTTGACACTACTGTCAAAGTCTAGGGTTCATTAAGTATTGGTGGCATTGCTCTGGTTGAATCACCTACATGACTTGCAGCCAATTTCCATACACATAACACATGAGCACCAAGCATTTCTTTTTTGTGGTACTTATGCAATTTCTAATACGCATCAGCCACATAATCCCAGGAAACCTGCATCAGATAATTGATCATAATTGATGTTCCCAAGCTTTAAAATGGAACATTAGAAGGGCCATGTCTTTGTGTTTTCTTCCACAATGTACACTTGACATCCTCCGCATCCATTTTAAATCACTAATCATTTACCTTGAATATCTCCAACTGTCTGCACACATTTTTATTCTTATGACTTTCTACTGGTGTTCATGGATTCGGTGCCCAGATGGAATTATCATCGCAGCTGCAACTGCTACTCTCATGAAAAGAGATTTTGACAAATGGTGCAGTGACCATTTCTCTACTCAGAAAAAAAGCAAACAAAATGGCCACCCTTTCCGAAGCAACCATTCAAATCAATGCAAAAAATAAACAAATAAACATGCATTATGTGCTAGTTTGAGACAGAATACTCAGACTTTCTATCCCATTCCATGGCAGAAATCTTTCTCAGTTGCAAAATACTGGTCTGTCTCCTGAGCAAAAAAAAGACTCTATTACTACTCCAGTATAATGGAGCACAATCCTAATAGCAATAAACCCACAACCATGGGCGTCATTCCTGCATCAGATAGTGCCCCAAGGACTTTATTAAAGCCCTCATGTTAGTTGATCCTGTAACTATGGGAACACTTAATATTCACCTTAATTCCATGCAACAACCAGTGTACTCAATAAACTGCCATTAAGAACTGACAGTATTTCTGTATCAAGTAGCAGGACAGTTTCAAGAATATTTGCAAAATAATATGTGTGTTTCCTATTTTAAACTGTTGCATATTCCCAATATTTGTGTCGGAATATTAGAAGGACCACATCTTAGTGTTTTCTTGCAGAATGTACAACCAATTATGGGCTACACCATCCAGAAGACGTTACATACTACTATAACACATAGTTCACAGCATCAATCCCTCATACAGAATTAGTTACAATTATCCCAAGGCATGTACAAGATCAAAAATGTGCCTAGAATTATTCTGAGTTCTCAAAGTATGCACATGACCTCCTCCTGTACTAAAAAGCCACAATTGGAAGGGTGAACAGACTTTGTAAACCACTGATCTATTTCTTTCTATGTAAGAAGGTAAACCCTAGTTTTTAATAAAGCAACCTCGAAATAACACAACCGATTCACTATGGTGACATAGATCACATATAACTCTCCTAACTTTCACATTAGCAGCCGGAACAAAGACAACATATGAAGTTGATACAGCTACCAAAATTGACAGTTCATTAAGTGTTGGTGATGGAGCACTTGTACAAATGTCCTCTTCTGCCTCTTTTCTAACACAGTGTGGTTTGACTTGGATGAAGCACAAACTGTCAGCAATTGTTTTCACCCCAGTTGCCCTCTTCTTCAGTGTCAATGGATTCAGAAGCCAAATGATAACGTGATTAACACTACTGCTACTCTCATGGTCAGACATGTTGCAATGACCATCAGAGAAGAAATATGTAAAATAATAAAAATAACAACACAAATAAAGACACTGCCCCACAAAAATGAATTATCCTCTCTAAATCTCTCTAGCATTTTCGAAAGAATCTTTAAATGCAGTGTTCCAGTTCTACAAGTGTTTCGACGTTCTTGCTGTTGCACCTTAAATGGGTGGAGGTTGAATCTACACAACGACCACTCACAGCTACAATTAACAGGTAAAACAAAACACATGTAAGGCAAAATAGTCTGCAGCCCAGTATGGGCTATACCATTCAGAAGGCATTAAGTGCTGGTTTGAGACATACTCATCCTCTATTAAATAGCAACCATTGAAAGGGTGAACAGACTTTGTATCCCATTCCATGGCAGAAATCATTCCCAATTGCAAAATTCTGGTCTGTCTTCTGAGCAAATAAAGACACTATTACTGCTCCAGTCTCAAGGAACACAATCCTAATAGCAATAAACCACAGCCAGGGTCAGAGAGTGCCCTAGGGTCTTTACTAAAGCCATCACATTGGTCAGACCTGTAACTATGGACATGCTAAATATTTGCCTAAACTACATTGAGGAACCAGTGTGCCCAGTAAACTGCCATTGACAGCTGCCAATACTTCTGTGTCAAATAACAGCATAGCAACAAGAACATTAACACAAAACATTCTTTCCTATTTTAAACTGTTGCACATATAAACTTCAAATAAACCATCCCAACATTTTACAACCTCTTATTTGTGTACTGAAGTAGCATTCCTTAACACATACTGCGTCTGCATTTATTGCAGCAATTTGCACCAAAACAACAATTTCATTTCTTTTTTGCATAATAGGAGTTTGCATAGCAATACGCCCAAAGTAGAGAAGGCATTCCTGCATCGGATAATGCCCCAAATTCTTCATTAAAGCCCTTACATTAGTCAGAACCTGTTACTATGGGCACGCTAACTAGTTGCCTTAATTCCATGTAACACCTACGATGCACAGTAAACTGCCATTGACAACTAACAGTATTTTGTATCAATTAGCAGTACAGTAACAAGAACATTGAAACAAATCTGTGTGTCTCCTATTTTAAACTGTCACACATCTAAACTGCCAATACACCATCCCAAAAAGCACCAAAAAATCCATTGTATTTATTTTTTACATAATAGCAGTTCACACAACTAATGCCATTTGTATGCTCTTTATGAATATATTTTTTAAAATAAAACCAACCAAACATATGTATCTTGAAATTAAACACTAGGTTTAACAAAACAACATAAAAATAAACACAGGCCTTGTGCAAGTTGTGTAAATAGCAAATAACAGGATATATATATATATATATATATATATATATATATATATATATATATATATATATATATATTCAGTAAAAAAACTTTGTTAAAGGGACATTATGGTTAAGTTGCGAAGTTGCGCCACTAAAAATCTATGAAATTCAGTGAAACAAACTTTGTTAAAGGGACATTATGGTTAAGTTGCGCTACTAAAAACCTATGAAATTCAGTGAAAAAACTTTGTTAAAGGGACGTTATGGTTCCAAGTAAAACCGAAAAACCCTTGAAATTCGCCAGTTATGGTAAGCTAAGCAACTCGCTAAGACTAACACCCAGGACATCAAAGATGACTTCACAAATGTCATTGATGACATCACTCATGACATCACATGTCTGGCTCACTATTTTTTCTTTTGCTGACATATCTAGGCCACATGGTTTTCTTCAGTAACAGTCAGAAACTAAGAATTTTATTTTATTTGTAGACATATCCTTCTAGTAGGTTCTTACAGTAATTCCCTTAGAGTACAGTCACATCATATGAAACATATACATATGGGAAAACACAAGCTTGAAAGACAGCAATCCTTTTTGTGCATAAAGATAATCACTAGACTTATGAGCACTTTCTGATAGTTCTGTTGTTTTTTTTTATGGCTGTACTTTCCCTGTATATGGTCATATTTGTATACATTGTACTCACACTACTTTCCTTAGGGTCCAGTCACATCAAGTGATACGTATACATAGGGTAAATAGGAGCTTTGAAACAAAGCCATCATTTATTTGCATGAAACTAATCAGTTAAGTTATGAATTGTTTCTGCTACTACTTGTGCTTTTTTGCTAACTTCACTTTTCCTGTATATACCCATATTGGTATGTGTTCTTGTGTCTTTGTGTTTTGTCTATAGTAATGCAATTATGTAATACATGGGTTTTATTAGCTACTTATTACATATTTCACAGTACACAAAAATATATTAAGAAAACAATTATCATTTCATTATTCAACATATTAACATTACGAATATCATACCTTCATCTTGTACGCTGCACACAATGTTATGTTTCTGTGTGAGTAGCTTAGTATACTAGATAGAACCCCATAATAGGATGCTATTTATATCAATGCATCGTTCAATGCACTTATTAGGGTATATTCTTGCAATGATTCTTGACACTTTTTTCGCAACATAATAAGAATCCCTTCTACACATATTTCATGAGAAGTACATACACATGTGATGTCATCAGTGATTTCATCAATGACATTTGTGATGTCATCTTTGATGTCCTGGGTGTTAGTCTTAGCAGTGCACAGTGGTGGCGTGAGTTATGGTTGCTTAGCTTACCATAACTGGCGAATTTCAAGGGTTTTTCGGTTTTACATGGAACCATAACGTCCCTTTAAACAGTTTTTTAACTGAATTTCATAGGTTTTTAGTAGCGCAACTTAACCATAACGTCCCTTTAACAAAGTTTTTTCACTGAATTTCATAGTTTTTTAGTAGCACGACTTAACAATAATGACTTTGACTTTATATACATGTCATATGGAACTGACTAGATCTCTTCTTATGAACTTGATGTCCGCAAACTTATTTAATGTTTGCGGACATGTTCGGTGAACAGTACCACTACCTAAAAACTGTGGGGGGGATTGGGGGGGTATGTTTGATTGTTATATCATAATATAGGAACATTTAACAAATTCAAAAAGCAGCACAAAAACACATTATATATAGTAATACATAAGAAATGTAACCCGTATATGTAACACACTAACCATTCATTTAAATACAATATGTTCTGAAATGGAATATACCACAAGAAGATAAATTGGCTTCCAACATAATTACCTCACAGACACAACAGAACTGAGAACAAGACCAGACCCACTTAATACATAGGACTTATCTTACCAGAAATAGTAAGTGTACTTCATTTTACTCATATATTTATAAACTTTCTGTATTAGATTAAAACATATATTATCTTGTTTTTTTTCTCACAGAAATGTCTAGTACTCTGGAATGGCTAGAGGACAATTTCCCACATGAAGAAATGTCACAAGATAGTGAAACTAATGGTAAACACTTTATAATATAAACCATTTATTTATTATATTTTATATACATTTAACATATATATTATTTTTTTGTACAGAGCATACCAGAATAGAAAAAACTTCAGAAAACCCTGTTATGGATAACAGTCTTCACAATATAGAAGAAAAATTGATGTATTGTTGGCTAATTTTAATCATTTAAAAACTTTTGTAGAAAATCATTTCAAACCAAAAACCTCGTACCATTACCCCACATGTACTTGTCCCTCCTCACCATATCCCAGTCAATTATCCCCAAACCCTCTCCATAATCCAAAACGTTTTGATGAGACTTCCATCCCTTCTTCACCTAATACCAATCATGTTGAAACCCCAAATTCTCCTGTTTTTGTTTCTGTTTCTGCCTCACCTTCTCTGTCATAAATTATTAATATATGTTAAATAAAGTTTAATTTTTATATTGTATTGTGAATAGTTTCCATTTTTTTTTAAAAAAACAATAAAAGTGTCCGCGGACAGTGCGAGTGTTCTGAAATGTTCGTACATAAACGAAAATGGAGGTGTCCTGAAGAACATCACACCTGTTCGTACTGTTCGCTAGCAAGTTGAAACTGTTCTAAGAACACACGTGGTGTCCTGAAATGTTCGTAAAGAAACAAAAATTAAAGTGTTCTAAAGAACACTATATCTGTCCGTAATGTTCGCTATCAACTTAAAACTGTCCTAAGAACACAATTGGTGTCCTGAAATGTTCGTAAATAAACGAAAATTATGTGTCCTGAACAACAGTACAACTGTTCGTAGTGTTCGCTAGCAACATGAAACTGTACTAAGAACACACGATGTGTCCTGAATTGTTCGTAAACAAACAAAAATTAAAGTGTCCTAAAGAACACTATACATGTCCGGTACTGTTCGCTAGCAAGTTCAAACTGTTCTAAGAACGCTATTGGTGTCCTGAAATGTTCGTACGTAAAAGAAAATGGAGGTGTCCTGAAGAACACTATACCTGTTCGTAGTGTTCGCTACCCAATTGAAAATGTTCTAAGAACACAATTGGTGTCCTGAAATGTTCGTACATAAACTAAATTACACGTGTCCTGAAGAACACTATATCTGTCCTTACTGTTCGCTACCAAGTTTAAACTGGTCTAAGAACACACGCGGTGTCCTGAAATGTTTGTTTCACGTGTGACGCACTTTTAATTACTTTAGAACCCGAACAGTGTCCGTAGGACATCAATGCGCATGCGCTAACCAATCTCCGTGCACTTGGTGTCCTGCGGACAGGCGCTTCCTTCGCGGACTAGTTCGCAAACAGATCATATGACCGCGCCCACGCTCATCGTGTGTCCTGAAATGCGGACACTGTTCGTGTCCCCGAACAATTTAAAAGTACATTTTCAGTTAATCCATAATATTTTTCAATAAAATCTCACCATGGCACAAGTCCCACATAGCAATCTTGAGTTTCTATATACCTTTTGAAACTTTCCGATCCTTTTTTTGTGTTCGATCTGTCCGCGGACCACACACAAGCACCCCTATAAAAGACCACGCCCAAGAGCTTATTCCCATTGTGTTTCTGGCTATTCTTCAGAACACAGTGATTTTTGCTGCCACCTGCAGACTACACCATCATCGAGATGGCATCCTTGGCTGTTGAACTGCCACTTGGTGCTGTACCTGCTTCAGCACCACCCCCACCCCCTCCACCACCACCACCTCCCCAAGGGCCTGAAGAGGGGAACAGGAGTGAGGATGCGGAGGAGGAAGAAGAGGATGATGAGAATGAGGTAGAGGAAATCCCTACCACCCGCACTAGGCGTTAGTCTTGGGTGTGGCGGTTATTTACCATTCATGGGAATGGTCCTAAGGCTCGTGCGAACCGTGTTACCTGCAATGAGTGCAAAATGATACTCAGTCGCGGGAAGCACGGTAAGTACAGCTTTGGGACCACTACTATGAAGCGACACCTGAGGTCATTTCACTCTGGGGCTATTCGCAGGGTTGTACCTTGCGAAGAATGTAGCAGGTTGATTTCCTCTACTTCATCCTCTGTTTCTGATCCTGTCACCACAAGGACCACCTCTGTGGGACAGCGTCTTTCTCAACCTGCCTCACAGGCCATACAGAATGCTGATGACCCTTACCTTTCGAGGGTCACAGTTGTATGGATGTACTGTGACACAGTACTCTGCAGGGGGGAGCGACTTTGGAGTGCTTTTGAGACTATCGTCTCAGAGCACGAGAAGACCTGCTCACTACCCAAATAAAACCCACTCTACATCTTCCTCTCTCAGCTCACCCTTTCTTATCGCTGTGGTTGGTGTCCCCCCTTTTACCCTCCTTTACCCTCCTATCCTAGTGTGTTGTGTCTGAAAAACCAAAAAAAATACAAAATTACAAAAATCAAAAAAAAATAAGGCTCTTTTCAGAGCCGCCTTTCCCAGTTAAAAAATAGAAGTGAAAATAAATGAAGCAGGGCTCTTTGTATTTTTTAGAAGTCCGCGGACAGTTCGCGAACATTAAAAAAATTGGGTTGCTACTCCATCACAAACATTGTAATTTTCTCTGGAAAGAAGTGGTGGCTCTGAAAAGAGCCTTTGGGTGGTGTTTGTAAATCAAAAATTGTAAATGCTTAACATCTACTTCAAAATCGTTGTTGTAATTCCAAAAAAGGTCGCAATGCATTTTGTACATTTCTCAGAAAAATCTGATTGCCAGCATAAGTAAGATGGACTCCATCTCTGCGAAAAATGTATGTACTACAAAACATAATATTTTCATCGTGAAAAGAAGACATGCCAAAATCTCTTAGAAAGCCACAAACAGCCTTATTAACATTGCACCTTGCTTTTTCCATTTGTGGACCAAATGAAGAAGAACGAAGCCACATTTGTCTCTGCGCAATCCGTGAAAATATCACTTCACAATTAGGAAACATGTCCATAACCTTCCTAAATCCTTCTTTCATAGCAAATTGCAAATAAATTCCAGTCACATGTCCTAAACTGTTCCCTCCACAATGAATTACAATTATGTCTGGATGTTGCTCTGCCTCCAAAGTAGCAGAGAGGTAGCAAGTCCAACCACTTCATTCCACGTACTCCATGCCAGTGTACTACCACATGTGGGAATCCAAGATCTACAGCTACTCAACAGCTTTCTGCATGCACCTTCAACCAATGTATCCACGAATCTCCTAAAATCCAAACAATCTGTTTTCTGAAACACACAGCCATAGCTATCTTTTGTTCTCTCAGCAAAAAGAGTATCTGAGAAAATCTCTCCTGGCACAACACACCCACCAAACTTTCCTGACCAATCCCTTTCAGTGCTTATTCTCATTTGCATGACTTCTGAACCCAAAAATCCCCGGATGTAACTCCCGATGTCCGCGAACTACCGCCATGTCCGCGGACATATCGTAACATGTTCAGCCCTTCTACCATTTCCACTACACTCTCTCTGCCATTCCCTCATTGGATGTACCTCAAAAATCACATGACCATGCACCAATCACATTCAAGACCTCTACATCTAACTGCATCATCATAGATCAGCACTGCAAATGTACTCTGAATCTCTCTGAGTACAAGTGTCATATCATTGGCAAGCAGCATCTACCAGAAATACTGTACAAGTCTTCAAGATTTCTACTTGCAGCTCCATGCATATCCATATGTATGAACACAAACTTCAGGTATGCATATTTTCTGTATAGTAGATTAACACATTTTCAAACAGACTTTTAGCTTGTAAAATCTGTAAAATGAATTTACTGTACTTTTTTTAATTTCCTAAAATCAACTATCACTTATAAACCTTTATACTTTTTACTTTCTTTACACACACACACTCAAATCATGTTAAACTAACATGTTTTAAATGAAATATATAGACTACATATATTCAAACAAAATTGCATGCAAACACAATCTATGTTTAAACCTTTATAAAAATACTTATACAATTTCATATTTTTTGTTTTTATTTATTTATTTACTTAATTACTTTAAATTAGACATGACATTGAGGCGCTATTACCTAGAACAGTTTACTTACAGAAAAAGTGGTATCCACTAATATATTATAAATTTCACAAGACATAGTAAAGATATTTTTTTTTTCTACAGTTAGTCATTCAATACAATTTGTTCATTAAGAACATATCATATGTACTGAACTGATGCAATGTATCTTATGTAAATAAATTAGTTTAATGGTTTTACAGAAGGCACTGAGGATTTCAATTAAAAAAATCAATATCTAAATTAAAAACAGTGCTATATACAAGCAAAGTTACTAATTTGAAGCTTTTACAATTGCAGTGAAGACCAGTTTCCTGAAAAGAAGCAGCCGAATTCGAAGAAGAAAGAAAAACTAAGAAGTTACCTGTTAATTTTTTTTAAAAAGTAAGTAAAATATCACCATAATATTTGTATTATTAATAAAATATACTATAACATTAATACGAGCTATTTTGGTTTCTAAAAATAGAGATTTTGTATCATTTTGTCCAAAAATTTCCATGTCTTAAACAGCGATTCACAGCCAGAATGGCCCACAAATTTCTATTTTTGGACACACAAATTAGCCAACTGAACCACTACAATTTTCATATTATAGAACAAACAACTGTTTTAATTGTATACATTAGATTTACTATTTGTTCTTTTCCACACCACTAGCTTACTTTTTTTTGACATCTGAACCCCAGTTTAGTAACACATGAATTCAAGAATACCTATCCCTACTAGATTTAGTTACCAATGCACAATCACACACCATTACATAGATCTTTATCATCTTACTCAAACACTCATGCACACAGCACACATACATTCCAGAACACCCCAACCCATATCTTCTTTATTTTTGTCAACATACCCTAAAGAATGCCTACCAAAAGTCAAGTCCGTAGAAAGCAACGCAAAAGTAGAGCAAATGAAAATAAAGGTGTCCAACATAAGCATCCATCTCTAGCAGAATTTGTAAAAAAAAGTTGAAACAAAACAGCCAATACAATCATTTAGTGAAACACAAGAAGTTTCAAGTACAACAACTTCGCTTCCTCTATCAAAATGTAAAACAAACCAAAAAACAATTAACAGAAAATCAGCTATCAGTACAGATAAAACTTCTTCTTCAAATTTTAATATTGTGCAAAGTAAGCATACCAAGAAAAGTATTTTAGCCAAAATATACCGTCACAAAGTCCTTCAAAATCTTATAAAAACAGGAGAGAAATCAGGTTCAAAGCTTAAAACCTATCGTAGGAAATTAATCATTGATGGACAGTGCAATTCCTCTCAAAAGAAATGTATTTATTTTACTGTTAAACAAAATGAAACCACTAACAAAACTAATAACTAAATTACAAAAAAGACTTCTCAATAAGCGAAATGTCAACAGAAATAACTTCTTAAGTATCTACGAAGGTGAATGGAATCACACTACGAGCACAGAACCATATTTTAATGAAGAAGCGTACAAACAAAAGCAAACGAATACAATTGCCATAAATAGCAGTGGTCGAGGTTATGAAAAAGTGAATAATACCATAATGGAACAAGAAGTACTCCTTACAAAAATATGCACTGAAAACTTAGAATTACCCCTACATTCAACTGAATCAGAACGTCTAGTGTACAAATGGCCATGCACGTCAATGTGTAGCATTCCCAAACAATGTTTCAAATCTTTACGCCAATTCCTCAATAAATATGTAAAAAGCAAAGACAAAATCAAAATTAAATTACTGCAAAATATAGATACCTGTCCAGTACGCAAGTACACAGGACTACAAGGACATTCATTGGCCTGCATTACAGGACCTACTTGTAAAACCACTTTCCATGATATCAAAAGGATATCAACACATTATTCAACTATAAGAAATCTAGTCTATAAACTGTACTATGCTAAAAGTCCTGCTTTAGCACTAGCAAAGTTAAATAACATCATTCTACATGGTACAGCAAAAGACCTACTTGAAGAAATTCACTATATCCAGAAAAAGTATTTTGGAAGTGAAAGCCATTTACAGAATGAAATTGCTTTAAACCAATTAAGCAACAATTCTACACATGGCAACCTTTTGCTAAACACATACAAAAAAGAAATACTAACATTTAAAAGTACATCAGCTGAAGTACCAAACCATGTATTATGTTGCCGTAGAATTTTTTATAAAAGTAACACAAAAACTGTGGACCTATCATACAAAATAGAAGACAATGAATATTCTAAATGGTTTGAATTAGCTTTCTACCTTGTAGCAGAAAACAAATATGAAATAACTGAGCCCTTAATACTTTGCAGTTATTGCACTACAAAACTTGACAACAACCAAACTCCTTCACGTTCTATCACAAATAATTTGGAATTATACCCAGTACCAAAACCTCTACAACAACTTAAATTATATGAGAGCATCATTATTCAAACAGTACACCCATTTCAAGCAATAATACGCCTTCAACCAAAAACAGCAAAATTACCTTCCTCTGAATTGGTAAAAGGCATTTGTGTAAAAGTAGTTTATTTACCATTAAATCTAAACGAAAATCTGCATACTCTAGGAGTGCAACGTCCAATGCAGCAATCTTAAATTATATTAGTAAATGGAGTACCTACAAAAGACAAATAAATATGGCAACAGCTGGTAGATTTATATAAAGTTAGACAAGCCTTCCAATATCTTAAAGAGAATAATGAATATTACAAAGAAATTAATATTGAAGAAAACTTGAAAGATACAACTGAAATAATTCAAGAAACACAAGAAGCTGGTCAATTTGAGCTACTAGATCATGCTACAATATCAAATACTTTAGACCATTATACAATTTATCCTTTGCACTGTAATGACACCATACAAGATGTACTGGAAACTTACCAAATGCGTCAAACAAAAGGATCGACAATCAGTATATGGGAAAAAAGTGTAGAAGCACGTGCTTTTCCTCTACTCTTTCCTACTGGCAAAGGAGGAAGGTATGATGATAGACCTATTCAAATATCAGCTTCAGAATACCTCTCATTACGGATGTATTCTGAAGATCCCAGATTTAGACAAAATGTGGAATACATATTCCACCTACTCTTTGAAAGTGAACTAGCAACTTTATGTTACTGAGTTGCACACATATTAAAATCAGGATCACACTTTCAAAATATGACAGCTACACAATTATTAGAGAAAGTGCAACAAAAGGATGAGGTTTTACAATCAAATATTACAAATCTATTAGGAAATATGTGTGGTACTAAAGAGTAGTGGTTTCGACGTCATGGAGATGTACGTTGTATGATCAGAAACCATGGCCCACCCACTTGGTTTGTTACATTAAGTTGTGCAGAATATGCATGGGAAGATTTACATGATTTCCTACGCATATCAAATAAAAACAAAACAAACATAGATATTCTAACACCTGGAGAACTTTGTTATTTGGATCCTGTTAATGTTTCAAGATATTTTCACCATCACTTCATTGCTATGCTACATTTTATTTGTAATAAAACTGTTCCTCCCCTTGGAGAAGTGCAACACTTCTTTTGGAGAAAAGAATACCAAGCCAGAGGAGCACCACATATCCACATGCTTTTATGGATTAAAGATGCTCCTAAATTTGGTCACGACAGTGATGCCACTGTTTTACAGTGTATTGAAAAATATGTCACTTGTGAAATTCCATCGGAAGCCACAAATAGTGATCTTCGTGCACAAAAGTTACAATTTCAAAGACACAAATGTGGAAAATATTGTCGTCGCAAATACAAAAACAAAGGCAAATACTACACCAAATGCCGATTTGGTTTCCCTAGACCAGTTACAAATCCAGGTCAAGTAAACAACCTCATGTCTTCAGTTAGACATAGTGTTAAAGGTAAGTCACCTAAAAATACATATTACATAAAAAGAAAAGAAGAAGAAAAATATATCAATGATTATAATGCAATCATCGCCCACTTATGGAATGCAAACATAGATGTGCAGTACATTGCAGACAATTCTACTGCAGTTGCATGATATGTCACAGCATACTTAACTAAAGCAGAAAAGACAGAGCTCCAAGACCTCTGGAATGACCTGTCATCAGATAAAACAGTATCTCAGAAATTATACAGCTTGGGCATAAAAATGCTCACCCATGGAGAATGTGGATCTTATGAAGCAGCTGATCGTTTAACTGGTACTTCATTGTATGGTAAATCTGAAAATATAGTATGATTAAGTCTTGGTCCAGCTAAATCTAGAAAAAGAGTTCTAAAATCATATGAAGATATAGAAACAATAGCCAAACATGATCCCACCAGCCAAGACATTTTAAAAAACAATTTATTGGACACATACTACCCAAACAGAAGTAATACTTTGGAAAACATGTGTCTATACCAAATAGCCCAAAACTACACATACAAAAATAATATGAAACCTGATAAAAAAAAGGTAAATATAGAGTGACAGACTGTGAAGGCAGCTTAGTTAAACTCACTAAACCAAATTTAATTAATCATATCAAATTGTCATTGAAGACTCCTCAACATAAAGAAGTATATTACATGTCCCTGCTACAACTCTTCAAACCATGGAGAAAAGAAGAACAACTACTAGATAACTATGACTCATATGAGGATGCTTTCAAAGCAAATGAAAGGACTATAACTGATGTAAACTTTACACAGTACAAAACAATGTTGTACAATGAACAGCAACATGAAGAAGAACTCCAAGCCCAACTAGATAAGGATACTCCTGACAGTAGTCAACTTTCTGTAACAGGAAGCCAAGAACCACTGGGAGAACCACTAATAAAAAATGAGGCAGAATTAGCTATGATAGAAGTAGAAATCACCATGTGTCAGTATGAAGATAAGGAAGACTTAACTATACTACAATCAAAACTAAACAATGAGCAAAGTAGCATTTTTCAAGAAGTAACAAAACAAATTGCACATGGTGTAAAACATGAAAATAAAGAATGTTCCTGCCATAATTATAAACCTATACTACTGTACGTCAGTGGTGAAGCTGGTTCTGGCAAAACATTCCTAATCAAAATCATTAGTAAGTTCCTTCAACAATTGACAAACAACAAACTGTCAGCTGTTGTCACTGCCCCCACAGGTTTAGCTGCCTACAACATAGGTGGTGTTACATTTTACCGATTACTACTATTACCAGTAGAACACCAGAACAAATTAGACTATTACAAACTTTCTGCAGAAGCTGCAATGGAATTACACAGAGTATTGAAACAAATGAAAATGCTACTAATAGATGAAGTGAGCATGGTCTCCAACCTGATGTTAGCTTTGATTCACCTCAGATTACAAGAAGTACTCAAAACAGACTATGAAGAGCTCTTTGCAGGAAAACACATTATTGTTTTTGGAGATCTGCTTCAATTAACACCAGTAAAAGGTGAACCTATTTTTAAAACATTAGGGCACAAACTCTGCCATAAAACTGTTGGCAACATTGGAAATGTCAACCTTTGGCAACATTTCCAATACAGAGAATTAACAGAAAACATGCATCAATCTGCAGATCTAACTTATGCCAACATTTTAAAAAGTTTGATTCTTTCTCTTCAAAGATTTGTATGTACGCAGAGAACAATTTTCTCTAACTCTTGCATACGCAGTCACGATTCATAAATCACAAGGTCTTACCCTAGACAAAGCAATGATAGATATTGGTAACACAGTCTTTAATGAAGGCATGAGCTACGTAGCACTATCACGCTTTCGTACACTTGACGGTCTATTTCTAATCAACTTTGATGCAAGTAAAGTAAACGCTGATATTCCTTGCATTTTAAAATATAATAGACTTCGCTCACTATACACTCCCCATCTAAACACATATAGTCTGTTCCACAAAAACTAAAACGTTGTAAAAGAAAACTAAATCAAACATAAATGCAACAGGACGTCACTGCAAATCCTCCAAAGAGAGTAAAATAAACTAATACTTCATCAAGTACCACAAACAAAAAAGAATCAATTAGAGAAAGTAAACCAGGTACTTCTTTAAAGAAGGAAGACAAACTCCAAAAAAAGCAGTCAGATGCAGAACTACCTGGACCATTTCAATTCTCAAATATAGTTGGTGTAAGTTGCTATGCAAATGTAGCAATGAATATTCTATTTCAATTACCACCAATTGTTGACAACATTTACTCACACAGTACAGACCCATTGTGTTTGCAAATGTTAGTACTTCACAGAAATGCAGCAAACAATCCTGACAACACATATCGTGTTTTTGGAATAAGACGACAATTGGACTACTGTGCTGGAATGGTGAAATCCACAAGAATTTCTAATGTACTTACTACAAGTACTGGAAAACAAAAACATACCTATAAATGAAATCTTTCAGATTTCACACATGTGGAAACATACATGCACTCTCTGCAACAATGTGACACAAGAAGAAATCCCCAATGAACGCTTCATATATATATATCAATACCAAATTGTGAATCCATTCCATTTCAGCAACTTGTACAAAATGCAAACCATGCAATTCAGATAATCGCTCCATGTTAGTAATACAAACACATAGTAAATACGTAATACTAATGCTTCTACGTTACAATGCAGATGGTACCAAAAACAACTGCAAGCTGACTGGATTCACACATGGTCAAATATCACTTGGTAAGAAAACCTTCACAACAATAGGTATAATCTACACCGCAGGAGCCACAACCAATTCAGGGCACTACACTGCATATATAAAAAAGAAATGTGGATTGTTTGAATGTAATGATAGTACCATTACTCTAAAGCAGAGATTACCAGCAAATCTTACAAACGCTTATTTGCTGTTCTTAAAACCAAAATTTGATAAATAAACTGTATTTAAACCTTTAAGTAAATTTGTGTTAAAAAATATAAACTGTTAGAATACTCCAAAAGCTATCTAACAGCTCAAATATTCTACAACAACTAATCAAATAAATGAATACCACTAAATTAGGCCAAAAAATACACAGTTAGAATACGCCAATTGGTATCTAACTGTCCCAAAATTTAACAATATCCAAATAGATAAATCAAAACCACTAAAATATATTAAAACAATAGACAGCTAGAATACACCAATTGCTATCTAACTGCTCCAAAATATTATAATATAAAAACAAATGAAGAATCTGTTACTGCTCCAAAAAAAATACAACAAAGCAAAGTATAAAGCATTAGCCAGAAACAACAAGTGAACACTGAAAACAAACAAACAAATAAACTGTAGCATAACAGAAAAAGGTTTTTTTTTAATCCAACATGGATTTTTTTTTCTCCCACAGACCCAATGATTTTAGCAACAAATACAGAAACTGAGCAAATTGCACAGTACTCTGATTTGTACTCTACTAAATATGAGGGTCGAAAAAAATAAAAGTATATTGCTTATACAATGTAATAAGTCATTACAAAATACTAATACTAACATGCCAGTTTCTTTTATCGCAGAAATGAAGAAGAAAATCAAGGACTCCCATTACTAGACCAAACAGCAAGTATAGAATAATAAGGACAACCATAGCAGCATATCACATCCATAGTATCTAATACCTTTGTTCCTTATACATTTGTTTTTCACCCAAAGTTATAAGCAAATATGAATGTGATATGCTGCGGTGGTTGTTGCCAGGGCATAGAGTCTTGGGTGCATGGCCAAGCACCCAAGACTCTATGCCCTGGCAACAACCACCGCAGCATATCACATCCATAGAGTCAAACATTTCAACTATGCTCTATGGGAAACTTTTAATGTCCGCAAACAATGTGAGTGTTCTTAGAACACTTTGAACTTGCCAGCGAACAATACGAACACCGTTTTCAGGACACCCCCTATGAACATTTCAGAACAACGCGATAGTTCTTAGAACACTTTCAACTTAACAACGAACAATACGGACAGCGTCCTCAGGACACCCCCTACGAACACTCCCTGGACACCGCAAGTGTTCTTAGAAGCGTCTTCAGAACACCACCATCTTGTTTATTTGCGAACATTTCAGGACACCGCGAGTGTTCTTAGAACACATTCAACTTGACAGAGAACAATACGGACAGCGTCCTCAGGACACCCCCTACGAACACTCCCCGGACACCGCAAGTGTTCTTAGAAGCGTCTTCAGAACACCCCCATTTTGTTTATTTGCGAACATTTCAGTACACCACGTGTGTTCTTAGAACACATTCAACTTGACAGAGAACAATACGGACAGCGTCCTCAGGACACCCCCTACGAACATTCCAGGACACCGGGAGTGTTCTTAGAAGCTTCTTCAGAACACCACCATCTTGTTTATTTGCGAACATTTCAGGACACCGCAAGTGTTCTTAGGACACATTCAACTTGACAAAGAACAATACGGACAGCGTCCTCAGGACACCCCCTATGAACAGTCCCCGGACACCGCGAGTGTTATTAGAAGCGTCTTCAGAACACCCCCATTTTGTTTATTTGCGAACATTTCAGGACACCGCGAGTGTTCTTAGGACACATTCAACTTGACAGAGAACAATACGGACAGCGTCCTCAGGACACCCCCTACGAACACTCCCCGGACACCGCGAGCGGTTCTTAGAAGCGTCTTCAGAACACCCCCATTTTGTTTATTTGCGAACATTTCAGGACACCGCGAGTGTTCTTAGGACACATTCAACTTGACAGAGAACAATACGGACAGCGTCCTCAGGACACCCCCTACGAACACTCCCCAGACACCGCAAGTGTTCTTAGAAGCATCTTCAGAACACCCCCATTTTGTTTATTTGCGAACATTTCAGGACACCGCGGGTGTTCTTAGAACACATTCAACTTGACAACTTGAGTTTTCGTAGGGGGTGTCCTGAGGACGCTGTCCGTATTGTTCTCTGTCAAGTTGAATGTCTTCTAAGAACACCCGCGGTGTCCTGAAATGTTCGCAAATAAACAAAATGGGGGTGTTCTGAAGATGTTTTTGAGAACACTCCCGGTGTCCTGGAATGTTTGTAGGGGGTGTCCTTAGGACGCTGTCCGTATTGTTCGTTGTTAAGTTGAAAGTGTTCTAAGAACTATCGCGTTGTTCTGAAATGTTCGTAGGGGGTGTCCTGAAAACGGTGTCCGTATTGTTCGCTGGCTAGTTCAAATTGTTCTAAGAACACTCACATTGTTCGCGGACATTAAAAGTTTCCCATAGAGCATAGTTGAAATGTTTGACTCTATGGATGTGATATGCTGCGGTGGTTGTTGCCAGGGCATAGAGTCTTGGGTGCACGGCCATTTGGCCATGCACCCAAGACTCTATGCCCTGGCAACAACCACCGCAGCATATCACATTCATATTTGCTTATAACTTTGGGTGAAAAACAAATGTATAAGGAACAAAGGTATTAGATACTATGGATGTGATATGCTGCTATGGTTGTCCTTATTATTGTATACTTACTGTTTGGTCTAGTAATGGGAGTCCATGTTTTTCTTCTTCATTTCTGTGATAAAAGAAAATAGCATGTTAGTATTAGTATTTTGTAATGACTTATTACATTGTATAAGCAATATACTTTAATTTTTTTTCGACCCTCATATTTAGTAGAGTACAAATCAGAGTACTGTGCAATTTGCTCAGTTTCTGTATTCGTTGCTAAAATCATTGGGTCTGTGGGAGAAAAAAAAATCCATGTTGGATTAAAAAAAAAACCTTTTTCTGTTATGCTACAGTTTATTTGTTTGTTTGTTTTCAGTGTTCACTTGTTGTTTCTGGCTAATGCTTTATACTTTGCTTTGTTGTATTTTTTTTGGAGCAGTAACAGATTCTTCATTTGTTTTGATATTATAAAATTTTGGAGCAGTTAGATACCAATTGGCATATTCTAACTGTCTATTTTTTTAATATATTTTAGTGGTTTTTATTTATCTATTTGGATATTGTTAAATTTTGGGACAGTTAGATACCAATTGGCATATTCTAACTGTGTATTTTTTGGCCTAATTTAGTGGTATTCATTTATCTGATTAGTTGTTGTAGAATCTTTGAGCTGTTAGATTGCCTTTGGAGTATTCTAACAGTTTATATTATTTTAACACAAATTTATAATTTTGGGACAGTTAGATACCAATTGGCGTATTCTAACTGTGTATTTTTTGGTCTAATTTAGTGGTATTCATTTATCTGATTAGTTGTTGTAGAATCTTTGAGCAGTTAGATAGCTTTTGGAGTATTCTAACAGTTTATATTTTTTAACACAAATTTACTTAAAGGTTTGAATACAGTTTATTTATCAAATTTTGGTCTTAAGAACATCAAATAAGCGTTTGTAAGATTTGTTGGTAATCTATTCGTTAGAGTATTGGTACTATCATTACATTCAAACCATCCACATTTCTTTTTTTATATATGCAGTGTAGTGCCCTGAATTGTTTGTGGCTCCTGCGTGGTAGATTATACCTATCGTTGTGAAGGTTTTCTTACCAAGTGATATTTGACCATGTGTGAATCCAGTCAGCTTGCAGTTGTTTTTGGTACCATCTGGATTGTAACGTAGAAGCATTACTATTACATATTTACTATGTGTTTGTATTACTAACGTGGAGCGATTATCTGAATTGCAGGTAGAGCATAATCTACCATGGTTTGCATTTTGTACAAGTTGCTGAAATGGAATGGATTCACAATTTGGTATTGATATATATATATATGAAGCGTTCATTGGGGATTTCTTCTTGTGTCACATTGTTGCAGAGAGTGCATGTATGTTTCAACATGTATGAAATCTGAAAGATTTCATTTATAGGTATGTTTTGGTTTTCCAGTACTTGTAGTAAGTACATTAGAAATTCTTGTGGATCTTCCTGTGAGTTTATAGTGAATTTCACCATTCCAGCACAGTAGTCCAATTGTCGTCTTATTCCAAAAACGCTATATGTGTTGTCAGGATTGTTTGCTGCATTTCTGTGAAGTACTAGCATTTGCAAACACAATGGGTCTGTACTGTGTAAGTAAATGTTGTCAACAATTGGTGGATATTGAAATAGAATATTCATTGCTACATTTGCATAGCAACTTACACCAACTATATTTGAGAATTTAAATGGTCCAGGTAGTTCTGTATCTAACTGCTTTTTTTGGAGTTTGTCTTCCTTCTTTAAAAAAGTACCTGGTTTACTTTCTCTAATTGATTATTTTTTGTTTGTGGTACTTGATGAAGTATTAGTTTCTTTTACTCTCTTTGGAGGATTTGCAGTGACGTCCTGTTGCATTTATGTTTGATTTAGTTTTCTTTTACAACGTTTTAGTTTTTGTGGAACAGAATATGTGTTTAGATGGAGAGTGTATAGTGAGCGAAGTCTATTATATTCTAAAATGCAAGGAATATCAGTGTTTACTTTACTTGCTTCAAAGTTGATTAGAAGTAGACCGTCAAGTGTACGTAAGCGTGATAGTGCTACGTAGCTCATGCCTTCTTTAAAGACTGTGTTACCAATATCTATCATTGCTTTGTCTAGGGTAAGACCTTGTGATTTATGAATCGTGACTGCGGCCCTCATTATGGCCCTGGCGGAAATCGAAAGACGATGGCGGAAATGCAATACCGCCATCGAATAGCGCTCGGTGCGATTATGACCCGTCACCGCAAAGTACGATGCCATTAGCGACACCGCAGTGAATGCCAACGCTAACTGCACCAAGTACGCGCGCGCGCTCCATGCCAAACCGCAATTACCACCATGGCGCAACGGTACGCAAATTCTGACCCCAGCGGACATGCACCTAACGCCATCAAGCACGGCGGAAAGTACCATTCCGCCATGGTGAGAAGTACGGCATCGCGAACCAACCGTAAACGGCCCTACTGAGTGCCTGTACACCGCTCCCTGGCCACATTGTACAACTCCCCGTAGGTGCAATGAAGCCACACAATGCAACCAGTGAAATGTACAAGTCATCCATGCCTGCCAACGAACAAATGAATCTCAAGAGGGGCCAATGGGAGCTGCAGGGCACAGATGGCACGAATACAGAAGCCACACAAATGGACATGACCTCAGTCTCCCTCCAAGAAACGCACACAAACACAGGCACCTGTGACCAGCCATATTCTGATAATCACATCATACCACCAATCCAACTGGCTGACCGGCATCTGTTACACAAAAGCCATTCCCCCGCCCCTGAGCATCACATCATCAAAACAGTCACATTGGCAGCCCTCATCCCTGACCTCACTGGGCTTCGTAGGCAAACGCGCCCAGCACAGTACCACCAACTATACTCCGAAGCTGGAACCCAATGCAGATCTCCTCACAATACATCGCTCCCCAAATAGGAATATGACACATCACCTGCAAAGAAGAACGCTACACGGTTCATATCAGAATAGGAATTTAATGGACAACAAATTCACCAAGCCCATACAGCCATCAGGCCATGAACTCCAAAATACATTTCACCATTGTGGGCTGCATCCGCAATAAATGACCAGCTACTTCTTGTGTGATGCCCTGTACCCTCATGGCACACAGGGGCTACATTCTCGTACGAAAAGGCAACATGGAAGCGCCTCGACCCGCAGGGCCGTCCCAATAGGGAGGCACTAGTCCAGCTGAAAGGCCGAAATGTTGCTCCTAGCCACTAGTACTGCGTAAGGGCATGTGGCCCATTGGCGATCGTCCCATAAGATCGTAATGCTGCTCCACTGATTAACACGAAGCAGCAGGTGTCGGGAGTAAAATCCATCTGCAGGAGTGGCATACAGATGGCAGTGGCAAAAGGGGAGGAGATACCTGTCACCCAAACGAAATGAAAAAGAATAGTATGGCCATCAGAACTACATTTGAATTACTCACTTCAATGATCACACCAAATCCACAGCCATATGCATGCTAGCCCACTCCAAAGGATCTTCACCAACCAAAAACCACTAGCGAATCATAACTATCTATATCGAGGTGAAAACACTATCACAAACGCCTGCTTCCATACTCACATGACATGTGAAACTTCCATTGAGTCTGTGCGTAATGCAGCCTGCAAAATCCACTGTGCCCCAGCCCGTAATTCCAGTGTTGTGAAGCAACATGTAATTGGGAACGTCCGGCCTTATCGGCCACTTCGCTATTGCGCATCCCATACTATTCATATCAATCATTGCATCCTCGCCATGGCCCCTGTCCCAAGGACATTGAACAATAGAACGTTATATTTGCAGTCAGACCTGTGGGCATCTCCTCGCCGCTAGCTGAAAACCGAAAGCGCCGTCCTTCGAATTCCTCATTTGCAACATCACGTCGAAAAGGCATCTGTGGCCGCTTGAAATCACAAATTAATCCATCTAGTGCGGCTGTGTGTGAAAATGGCAACTGCCTTCACTCACAAATGGGACGCCCCGCCCGTCGGTGAACCTCGGTGCAGTGTTGCATGAGGGTCCACCGTTACTCGAGTACTACGTTCCACTGACCCTTCACAAGTCTGTTCGCGACTGCAAAGATAGTATGTGAAACAATGGGACCAAAGCAGAATGAACATATCAACCAATGTTACACTGCCATCGGGTACAAATACATGATTGTAATGGCAAGATGCCATTCGTCGAATTGCAGCGTTGTGTGCGGGACGTGCTCGCCCAAAGGGGAGAGCAGCTTGCACAGGTGGAATGAATCACCACAGGTGGAGGCCATACAGCCTGGAAACACATAAATTGCACACCCAACCCCCTCCCACAACCACACCCACTCCGAAATGCTACCGGCAGGACTAGCCATGTTGGCCCTGGGGGACCTGATAGCACTGCAAGTACTCCAACTTCAAGAAGAAGACGAACACCGACTACAACCGGCCGCACGGAGGAGACGCAGGAGGAGGAGGAGGAGGAGGGCAAGGCAGGGCCAGCAAGGGCCGCCAGCACAGCCACTACCACCACGCAGGCAGCCCGCAATCCCACGCCTCTGAGCACATCCGTTCAACCTCACTGATGAGCAGATCCACACCCTCTACCGTTTGGACCGGGACACCATAACCGCCATTGTGGACATGACACAGGCTGACCTTGTCAGCATGATAGATAGCCCAACCGCCATCCCACCCCTACTGAAGGTGGTGTCTGTACTCCACTTCCTGGCCACAGGCACCTACCAGCACACAGTCGGACAGTTGCATGGCATTTCACAGCCACTGTTCTCACGGACACTATTGCAAGTGCTCGATGCCCTCCTGCAGCACGCAGACGACTACATCTCTCTACCACGCTCGGAGCAGGAAATTACCAACACAAAAGTGGGATTCCATGCACTTGCCGGCATACCGGGCTGCATTGGTGCCATCGACTGCACCCATGTGGAATTGGTTGTCCCACATGCCATGGAGGCCCAGTACCGCAACCGAAAACAATTTCATTCCCTGAATGTACAAATGGTGTGTGACTCCAACAGGATCATTACACATTGTTGTGCCCGATTCCCAGGATCAACCCATGATTCTATGGTCTTGAGGAACTCTATTATACCACGCTACATGGAGCGACACGCAGGGAACAGATCCTGGCTACTCGGTGAGTCTCATTTCAAGCATGATAGTGTGGGGTATGTGATGCGGCAATGACCTGGCAGGAAGGGGGGGGTGCGTACGTAGCAATGGCATTCCTCAAAATACCTTCATTGTCCACATACAGGTGATGCCGGGTATCCACTGAAGAGATGGCTCCTTACACCAGTCCGCAACCCACGGGACCAGCATGAGGACTACAACCATGCCCACTCACGTACCCGTGTAGTCATTGAACAGGCATTCGGCCTACTGAAGACTCGTTTCCGCTGCCTCAGCAGGTCTGGCGGGGCACTCCTGTACCGACATGAGAAGGTTGCAAAGATGGTCATGGCATGTGTCATGCTACACAACATGTGCGTACGTAGAAATGTGCCCATGCCCCCTGACGCAGAACTGCAAGCACCTGAAGATGGTCATGATGAGGGTGGGGATGTGGCAGCACCTCAAGGAGTCTGGGAGACACAGGAGGGCCGTGACATTCGTCAGCATATCATAGATGCATGCTTCTAGCACTCACGCCTGGTGGCTGATACATGGACACGGGACTTGTGGCACTGTGTGTGTCTGGAACATGCACAATATGGACTGTACGCCTATAATGGCCTCGTACACAAAGATCAATGTCCACGCATCTCATTGTATGATCGTGCATTGTTTATGGCATATGTGATATCATGTTAAACACCCTATCGACCCGCCACCCAAGTGAGCCCAACACACCCCCTCCACCCTCCTACCTCCCCCCCGAACACCAGTGTCCAAAGATGCTCATTGTCAGTGGGCAGTCGCTATTGCAAGCCCCCTCTCCGGGTATCAGGGGCACCCCTGCCTGTGGAGCGCAGGTTCCTCCCAGATCTACGTTGGGGGCTGCCCTGGACGGAACTTGCAACGGATGATGTCTCTGCCTGCTCACGTCCATGCATGTCCCTAAGGGTTTGTGAGAGCTCAGTAAGCACACGGCGCACAGCGGCAAGTTCAGCACATACGTCTTTGGACGTCGCATGCAGTTCCCCCCTCAGGCTCTCGGTGCTTCTCTCCATTTGTGCCCTTAGTGTCTCTGTACTTCTCTCCATTTCTGCCCTAAGTGTCTCAGTTGATGTTTCTATGGCTGCCTTAGTACCCCCACATTCATCAGCATGGTCCTTGAGGAGCGTGGCCAGTTGCTGCTGTTGCACGATCACCTGGTCGAGGGACTGTTGCCTCTGCTGTGCCATGGCCATTTGCGGTGGTGTCACAGAGGGGCTGGTCACCTCATGTTGCCTTGCCACAGGGCTTGTGGGGGATGGCCAGTCGTCGTCTTGTGGGTGCCCCTGCGTGGTATCCTCATGGTGTACGGGATGAAACAGACAGGGGGATTGAGACAGGTCATGGATGGATCTAACTTCGACATCCCCGTTTTCTGTGTCGGAGCATGCTGCCATTAATGCAGTGTCACCTATGGTGCTGCTGCCACCAGAAGCAGTGCCTACTGTGGCATCCATTGGGGGGACCTGTGGTGGTGCTGTTGTGGGCATGCTGGCTGCTGGGGTGCCTGTTGGAGTTCCCTCCTGTGTGCTGCCACTCGATTTGTGCTGCTGCCGTGTCTTGATGCGTGCAGCTGAGGTGGAGGGTCTTTGGCCGTTGGTCTTGGCCCTCTTTGCAGGTGTGCTGGTAGGGGTGTCCTGGAGCTCGTCGTTTGAATCGGACCCTGTGGTGGAGTAAAGGAGGGCAAGCGTTATTAATGGGTCTGTGGAAATTGGAATGGCAATGTAGCACATGCATTGGGGTGGTACCTGAGGGTGATTTGGGTTGGGGCCTTGGAGGTGGTTTCATTTGTGTGTGGAGTGAGGGTGCAGTTGTTTTGCAGCCTGCAGTTAGGGTGTGCCTGCTGCACGTGTAGAGGGTGTTTTTAGGATTTTTAATTATTTATGTATTTAATGTGACTTTTAAAGTGTGCTATCAGGCCTATGCATGTGGCCGTTCTCCTGGACATGTGTTACTGTTGCACTATGTGGACACGTGGTACTTCACATTGTGGTTTTGGCATTGTTTTATTTGGGGCACCTACCTGATTCTTCGGTTGTCTGCACTCCTTTCTCCATCCCTCCGACTCCCTCTATACTCTCCATTCCAATGGTGGAGGCACAGATTTCTTCCCAGGGGGTCAACTTGATGGGTGATTCCGATCCCCCACCGGTAGCTGTGGCAATGTTGCGGTTGGCAGAAAGTATGCTACGGACGCGGATCCGCAGGTCGTCCCATCGCTTTCTGCATTGCTGTGGGTTGCGGGGTGCGGTCCCCACCGCACTTACCCGCTGTGCCACCAGGGCCCATATGGCCTTCTTGTTCGCAAGTGCCGTCCTGGTCATTTGCGTGGAGAAGACGGCGGCAGCATTCTCCTGGAGGGTCTCTGTGAGCACGGTGAGTTCCTCACGGGAGAAGTGGACCTGCCGCTTGCGGTCGCACGCTTTCTTCGCTACTTTTCCCATTATTCTTGGTTTCACTAGGGTGGCTAATGGGTTGGGATGTGTCTCAGGGTAGTGTTTTTAATGGTTGTGTGGAAATAGTGTTTTTATAGGTGTACGGCGTGATGTTTCCCGTTCCGGGACCATGTTTTTACTTCCGTTTCCGTATATTTCCGGTCACCGTACTTTCCGGTTGCCGCTCATTGCGGTGACCGCTAAGATGGGTGGCGGAATTGCACCTAGGGCGCCGTACGGCGGCGGTGTGGGCCGTTTTGGGGTCATTTCCGCCATCGCGGACTTTGCACTTCCGCCATGGCGTGGTGCTCGTGCCCGATGGGTCGGAATGAGCCGCACTTTGCTCCGTCGTGCAATGGCGGAAACGCTATTTACGCTATGGCGGTCCGGTCGGTCGATTTCCGCCAGGGTCGTAATGAGGGCCTGCGTATGCAAGAGTTAGAGAAAATTGTTCTCTGCGTACATACATATCTTTGAAGAGAAGGAATCTAGCTGTTGAGCGTCCTATCCGTTTTAGTTCTGAAAGTTTGTCAAGGAGTATATTGACAAACTGAATTTTGTTATCACGTGGGTATCTTAGAAAGCCAACAACTGTACCCAGTGCTCCATTAACTAGTCCTTGGTCTGTGGAAATCGAAATAATATTGTACCTCCTGTCGCATTGTTTGAATGTATGTTGGCCTACGCAAAGTTGTCTAAAAACACTGTGTACATAGATTCCGCGGCAAGGTCTTGACCTTAATGTATTGTGCAGATCGCCATCTTGGATTTAGCCGCCATTATAGGTCCTCTTGCAGTGTGGAAGTGACCCTGAACAACAAAATGGAGGCCGAATGACATTTCAAGTGGGATTCTGGCCGTTGTGACCTCCGCACACATGAATAAGTAATATGCCCGCAGGCCACTTGTTGGGGTCGCGAACTGAGACCTTGTCCTCTCCCTGACCTATGTGTAAATGAACAACTGTATCAGCGGAACTGATCAAAATGCATACATTATGGGATTGACCTGGCAACGAACCCTAGGCCTGGTCCCAAGAATGGTTAACCCGCGAGGGGGTTGGCCAGAGCTGGATAAAAAGTATAAAAAACCAAGTACCACAATGTACGGTCTCTCACACTAACATGGTGAACTACCGTTGATAGTTTGTTCTGTTACTCTGAGGGCCGAATAGCTATCCGTATTTAATTGACTTTGGTAATTGTTGTAACTTTGAATAAAGCGCTTTGTATGTCCTTTGTAACCTGTGTTGGTGTGTTTCCTTTGGGCTTCCCGGCCTCATATCAATTTTTCTGTTTCAACAGTTGGCGCCCGAATAGGGACCCTCAAGATTGATGCCGGATCATTGAAGGTTGACGCAGACTATCGAACCGGGATCGGACGGTGTGATTCTGCGGGCCCGACCGATCGAGACGCGATACCTCGGCAGCACTGCACGATCCGATCCTTGGACGATAGTCGTTTGGCCTGACACGGCATCTTGATGAGGGTCCACTTTTGAGGCGGGCAGATTTGGTTAACCGTACGGTCCTCCTTAGGTTTGGTCAGGTGCAGTCGTGACCCGGCTCTTAATTTAACCCTGACAATTTGAATTTGATGTATTGTATCTGCAGACACAATTATTGAACCAGGTAACACCAATTTTTTGTGAAATGCCTGGGAAATTGTCTAGCTGCTTTAGGGCTCTGTTCCGCAGCGATCGACAATCCTTGGAATTTAGCCGCCCGGCACCACAGGAGGGGTCGCCGGCGTGTACTATGTACTGTAAGTATAGCATTGGAAGTATAGTATTTAATGATATTTGGCACAGACAGACCAGACATGCCTCCGAATTTCAGTGGCCAATCAACGGTAGTTTTGAGATCCCCCGTATTGAATACTTAGAATCAATCTTGTTAAAGAAAAAGGCTAGACCAGCAGCCTTTGATGTGTTACAGAATTGGAAGAAAGAAGCATTACAGCAGCTTAAAAGTAGGGATAAACATGCACGTCGTCATAAAACAAACGCTGAAAAAGCATTATTATATGATAAAGAAAAGCGGTCAGAATCAGTTAAAAATATGGATAGAGCCTTTTCACTCGGGATCCAGAAAATGTATCCCTCAAAAGATTTCCATGCGTCTGAGGAATTTATTGAGAAATTATTAAATGAACACAGACCCGATGCCTCATCGCCACCTCCGTATGCTCCTGTTTTGGGCGCTCTGCCCATTCCTGCTGTTGTTCCTGTTGCTATTCCTGTTCCCCCTTTACAGCCTATTGTTCCTAGTCCTTTGGTTATTGTTCCTCCGCCTATCGCGCCACCCCTTCCCCCTGCACCGATAGTTGCACCTTTGTTAAATTTACCTATACCTCCGCTCCCGAGTGGCCCCGTATTGATTGGAGTCGATCCAGGTGCAGGGTCAAAGATTGTGACTCGTAGTACTGTTTCTGCAGATAGGAAACAGGAATTGTTTGCATGGGCTAAGCATTGCATGGAGAAAGGTGATCAAGCTAATGTTTTTTCTACATTATCTAATTTGAATAGTTTTCCCGAGAAAAATGTTTTTATCGAAGGTTTGGGGACTCATTTGTGTGTGATGTGGGGTAGATTACAAAATTCGGATCTTCCACCAGGGGTGAGAGATCTGAATGCTTTGGCACTTTCGAGGGACACAGAGCAGAAAGTATATGGACATGTTGAAAGATTGTTTGAGTTTAGGAAAGATTTTGAAAAATCACGAGATGAGGATGATGAAGACGATAGAATATATGTACAGAAACGGTTCCTTCCATGCCATAGAGCTGCACCTGAAGAAGTACGAATTTGTACCAAAGATGCGGTTCGATGGATCTCGGATTCATCGATACCACCAGACGAAGTGTATGACACGTATAGTCAGTATACAGTAGACATGCAAAGAAAGGTAATTCAGGTGATGGTACAGCACCTGCAGGAGGAATGTGTAAGGAAGAGGGTTAGTTGTCCCATAGAATTATTGGGGATTTTTTCGCCCAACACTTCTACAGCTGCCTTAGCGCTCGACCTGGCTCTATTGCTTAGTAAGCGGCCGAAGGTACCTATATCTCAGTTGCCTATGAGAGAGGTTCCTCCGACCTTTGTCCCAAAAGTTGAGATCCCTGCCAACGCGGCGACTGGTGCCCCCGCTGTGGATGTCCCTACACATTATGTATCACAATTCGTTCACGTCCCGTTTTCACGACAGGAAGTGAACACAATTAGACAATCAGTTCCTGATATTAGGAAAAGCCCGACAGGGTTCTATAAAGAAATAGAGTCCGTTTTACAGTCCTCTGTGTTCACCTTGAGTGACATTGACTTGTTATTCCCTGTACTCCTACCGTAGATGTATGGAAACAGGTTCGGACAATAGACGATGTGCCGGGGCTGGGAGATACGTGGGCAAATATGATTATAATTGATGGAGAAAGACCAGCTGGTGAGAAACCACCACAGGTAATACTTACTTTACCTGATAGGATTGTCGCTAAACTAAAAACTATAATTCCAGAAAAAAGTATTATTTGGGACAAGGTTACGGCCTGTGTTCAAGGGAAAACTGAAGGCGCCACCGAATTTTTCAATAGATTCGAGCAGGTATTTTCTGACTTCAGTGGACAGGATTTAGGTACAGAGTCGGGGAAGAGGTTGTTCGTGGACAAATTTGTACATGGATTGTTATCTGACATCCAATCACAAATTATGTCCTCGGAGAGCGCTTGGCAGGCAAAATCTCAATCTGAGGTTTTGCACATGGCTCAGTATTATGAGAACCGTGTTAATAATGAGAAGGAAAAAATTGAAAAGAGAAAGGGAGATTTTAAAACCAAAGTATTATTACAGCAAATTATTAGAAACCCCACAGGAGGTATGACACAAACTAGAGGTCAGTACGTTCCAAAAGGAAATGCTCCTCTGAGTCCTGTAAATATTAATCAATGTGCTTATTGCCGCCAGGAAGGTCATTGGCGAGCACAGTGCCCTGTCCTTCACCAGAGGTCAAGCAGTGCGTTTGGGGGTATGGGTAGATGACCTAGGGGCCGCCCTGGAACAGGGGGCCCTGACAGAGGTCAGCTTTTGCAAGATTCTCAGCAACCTTTTTCACGGGAAAATCAGATCTCGAGTACGGACTTGAGAAACATATTTGATCACCCTTCTGCTGCCTATCTTTCTGAAGAGACTCCTTCTGATGAGGCTCTATTTTATTAGGATTGCCCGAAGCAGGGTTTGGAAGTGCTCCATTGATCATTCTAGGTTTCCAAACATCCCACTGTCAGGGCAAACAAATGTTTCTGTAGGGTTTTCTGGTATACCAACTGTCTGTTCGGTTTCTGCGCCGGTATCCGTTTCTTTGGGTCCCTTCACAGACCATTGCCCTTTTCTTCTCACTTCAAACTGTGGAGAGAATTTGCTGGGGTTAAATTTGTTAAAGAGATTGAACACAGTAATACATTGTTCTTCGGATGGAGTACGGTTAATGGTTTCACCACAGCAACTTCCTAATTCTCAGTTCTTGATTTGACCTTTACCTCCCGAGTTCAGCATTGTCTCGGAATGCTTGTGGGCGATGGACGACAATGATGTCGGAGTGTTACAGATTGAGCCTGTTAAAATAGTCCTGAAACATGGGGTGAAACTGCCACGCATTCCGCAGTATAAAATATCAGTCAAAGGTGAACGTGCTTTGAAATGCATTGTCTCCGATTTTGTACATCGTGGGGTGATCGAGGAGATTACAGGTAGTTTGTGTAACAGTCCGATCTTACCCGTATATAAGAAAGGCGACAATGCAGTTCCATACCGGTTTATAATTGATCTTCATGCTATTAACCGAGTGGTCGCCCCACAATTTCCAATTGTGCCTGATGTGACGATGATATTAACAATGATCCCTGCTACGGCCACGCACTTCAGCGTTGTGGATCTAAAAAACGCTTTCTTTAGTATCCCTATACATAAAGAAAGCAGATATCTGTTTGCGTTCACCTTGGGGGGACGCTCATTTACGTTTACAAGGGCACCTCAAGGGTATACTGAAAGTCCCAGTATTTATAGTAGAGCTTTAAAAGAGCAGCTCGACACCCTTGAATTGCCACCTACTTGCACGCTGCTTCAATATGTTGACGATTTACTTTTGGCTGCAGATTCTGAGAAGGCCTGTAAAGAAGGCACTATACTGTTGCTTGTTCATCTAGCTAAAAATGGTCACAAAGCTTCACTTAAAAAATTTCAATATTGTTGTCAGGAGGTTGCCTATCTAGGCTACCTCCTGTCAAAGGAGGGGAGAAGATTGACACCTGAAAGAATAAAACACATTTCTGACATGTCTGTTCCAAATACACAGAAGGAAGTCAGAGCCCTGATAGGGATGGCGTCCTACTGTAGGTTGTGGATCCCGAATTTCGCACTAGTGTTAAACCGATGTTGGCTTTGACGAAGAAGGGCATTTCTCTGCCACTGCCATGAGAATCGGAACATCAACGATCATTTGAGCTTCTCAAAACCGCGCTATGTTCGGCACTGGTTCTGGGTACTCCAAATTATGACAAGGCCTTTGTGTTGTTTGTGCATGAATGTGATGGATGTGCTTTGGCTGTGTTAACACAGGAACACGGAGGGAAGAATAGGCCGTGCGGCTACTACTCCTCCGCCCTTGATCCTGGCGCATGCGCTTTGCCAAGATGTTTGCGCGCTGTTGCTACTGCTGCCGCGTCTGTAAAACAGAGTGAGGGAATGGTCCTAGGCCATGATTTGATTTTGATGGTACCTCACTCTGTTGATATTCTATTGAACAAAACCCAAACGCAACACCTCACCTCTGCACGGTTAACAAGGTATGAACTAATTTTGTTTGCCCCTCATATTCAAATTAAGAGGTGTTGTGTTCTTAATCCGGCTGAACTCTTACCTTTCCCGCAAAACACTGTTTGTGGTAACGAAGAATTGCATGACTGCCTGTATACCACTGAACAAGAAATGAAGGGCAGGATAGATCTCATAGATACTCCTTTGGAGAATGCAGAAGGGTAGCTGTTTTGTGATGGCTCCTGCTTCAAACTTTCGAATGGTACATCTACAGCTGCTTATGCAGTTACTACATTGAGCAAAGTTGTCGAAACTAAGAGAATTTCACGCAGGCCGCAGAGATTATAGCGTTGACCCGATCTTGTGAACTTTCCCAAGGGCGAAGAGTCAATATATATACTGATAGCCAGTACCCATTTGGGGTGGCTCACAACTTCGGAAAGCTTTGGTCGGAAAGAGGGTTCCTGACCTCACATGGGACCAAGATTCAGCATGGCCCCTTGATAGTGCAATTACTTTCGGCACTCTCACTCCCTAAACAGTTAGCGATCATGAAATGTGCAGCACATCGCAAGGTCATAGATGATGTAGGAAAAGGGAACACCTTTGCGGATTTGATAGCCAGACAAACGACCACAGACCTTAGCACGGACATGTATGCTTCAAGGGAAATGAGAGATGCTTGTATAATGGATGAAGGTATTGGGTCTGTGCGAGATATTCAAACTGATGCCACAATGGAAGAATCTAAAAAGTTGGCTGAAGGAAAGGGGAAACTGGATGACGAAGGGTGTTGGGTGGATACATCCGAAGGGAAATGGTTGCTTCCTGACTCTTATGTATTGGCAATGGTTACAATGGCACACGGTCCTACGCATGTGTGTGCCCAGCAGATCACGAAAATGTTAGAACAGGTTTGGGTAAATGACAAAATTCTGGAAACTGCAAAGAGGCACGTCCAGAACTGCATGATATGCCTACAGCACAATGTGGGTAAAGGGACAGTGACTCCAAGAGGAAGTTTTGGGCCCCCCTCTGTCCCCTTTGAGGTCATCCACTTTGATTTTATTGAGATGGAACGATGCAATAATGTAAAATATGTTCTTGTCATTATTTGTGCCTTCAGTAAATGGGTCGAGGCTTTCCCCGTCAAAAATGCTACCGCCATGACCACTGCAAAGATTATGGTAAAAGAGTTCTTTCCTCGATTTGGGCTCCCGAGGATAATCTGGTTGGATAATGGTCCTCACTTTATCGCAGCAGTAATCTTGCAAATATGTGCAGCCCTATGTATTGAGAAACGATTTCATTCAGCTAGACATCCTCAAAGTGCTGGGTTGGTAGAAAGACACAACGGTATTTTAAAGAATAAACTTGCAAAAACATGTGCTGATACCAACTGAAATGGCCAGATGCTTTGCCTATTGTGTTATTAGCAATGCGTACCACACCTCAGACTAGAACTGGGCTTTCTCCATTTGAAGTAATAATGGGGAGACCTGCTAACATTTGGGGTCTCCCGAAACCTGAAGCCCTGAGGGAGGTGGAGAATGTATTGCTTGTAGACTACTGTAACCAGTTAACTAAAAATCTGTATTTCATTTACCAACAGGTGAATTCTGCTTTACCTGTACGGTTCACGGGCCCAGGACACGATATACAGCCTGGAAGTTGGGTCCTCGTGAAGGCCTACGAGAGTTCTTCCTGTCTCGCGCCTCGCTGGTGGGGACCCCATCAGGTATTATTGGTCACCAGGACAGCAGTGCGGGTGGTTGGAAAGAAGAACTGGATTCACGCGACGCACTTCAAGAAACTTCCTCACCCGACGCCACACGCTACAGAAGAAGCAGAACCATTCGCTGATGCTACAGTCTCTGATCTTGGAGTAGCAAACAGCGCTGTGAGTGCATCGGAGAAGTTCTCTGAGCCTGAGGAGCTTGGGGAACAGTCCACTTCGTCTCCCCACTCTCTTGAATAATCACTTCCGGAAAACACTGTTTCGAGCTCCGCGACTTCCGTCGCCACCGACACGTCGCTTCCCTCAGGAAGTGACGATACTTTGCTTCTGGACCAGACAATTTCGGGTACCATCAGGTACAACCTTCGACCAAGGAAATAGAACTACGGCACGAGTTTTGTGCATCTGGGAAAAAAGGAAGTGTTTGGAAAATTGTCTTGGTATGGGAAAGTTTTGTTGAACAAAAAAGGATTCTGTTGGCTAGGGTTGGGAAGGACTAAGAAATCACGCGATCGTAGTGTCGCCAGCAACGAACATTGGGGCCGTCGATTGAGAAACTACGATGCCTGCCACCTTCACCGCTGCTCCCCGTACTGAACTTGTAAATAAGGGGGTGACCAAATCGAACATATGAACAATGTGCCTGGGCCCCGAAAACGTACTGTTGTGTTTTGATTTTGATTATTGTTATTTTTGCAACTGCTGCTGTAGGACTTTGGTATTTCGGAGAAGTCTATCCTTTGAAACCTTTATTACAGACCAAGATCGTACCAACTGTTTTGACTCCCTCTGTACACCTTCACACTCTGTCCCCTAGAGACTCCCAACATAGACAGAAGTATCATAATAACACTCTGATGATAGTAATGAATGCTACTCTTGCCATTTTTAATAAGAGTAATTGTTGGATTTGTACTCACTTACCGCAACATGGGAACAAGGGACTGGGATGGTATATACAGCCTCTACCTTTAACAACTTCTTGCTATGCCTCTCTTAGAGCACTATTCTTTGGCCGATGGAATGATAGCATCTCAGGGAACTTTGATGGAACTAATTTAAATGATTTCAAGAAACGTGAATTGACTCCCCTGGGATTCTCGCTTTTCGCAAATAGAAGTAAACCTAACGTCGCTTCTATTAGGCCGTCTGACAAACTATCTCTTTCTTTTCAAACTCTGATTTCATTTAAAATGGCTCCGATAGGCAATAAGGACGCTGTACCTCCTTCTTATTCTATAAATCATAGTCCCGACTCGGTTCCCTTCTGTGTACAGAGAAATGGCAGTAGGCCAATGGGAGATTTTGAAACTTGTAAACATATTGTAAATTTGACTGGGGAAAACAGGCCTCTGTGTAGGAGGGTGTGTTTATTTTGTTTGTGGTAGTTTAGCATTTCCCTGGTTGCCCGAGGATTGGCAGGGAACCTGTTATTTAGGAATATTGTTACCCGGGGTATTTGTAGCTAGTACATTGGTGGCTTCTAAGGCTCGCCCACGGCGAGACAACAATGGAGATACCCCTGGGCAAGTATTGGGGGACATAGCTAAATCGATTGTGCCCTTTTGGGGACAAATAGCAAACTCAGAGAACATTAGGAGATTAGCAAGGGTATTGGAGAGAACGATCAACCGGACCATGGACATACTCTACAATATGACCTTAGAGCAAAAGGCGATAAGATTGGTAGCACTTCAAAATCGGATGGCATTAGATGTCATCTTGGCAGAACGAGGTGGAGTATGCAAATTAGTGGGGTCCGCTTGTTGTGTTTTCGTACCAGACTCCTCACCAACAATTTTTAAAGCAATTCAGAACTTGCATACTCTCAGTTCTGAAGTCCATATCCCTGTAGGAGACTGGAACCTTAGTACTTGGTTTTGGGATTCTTTGCGATCTTGGGGTTGGAAGGTGCTTTCCGTTATTCTGGTTATTTTAGGGATTCTGTTATTCCTTTGTTGTTGTTTTCAATGCCTCCCAAGTATGTGTGGAATGATAGGGGGTGTTGTGCTCAAGCAGTGAGCGCAATAGGGCATAAAATATATACCCCAGATACACCATCTAAAGAAGTCATGTTACAAGAGGTTCTTATGAACGACCTTATGGCTATAGACATTACAGACAATGAGGCGGAACCTACGGATGATAATACATGGAGTCATTTTCGAAAGTATTAGGGATGATGTTTAGCACTTGGCATAGGCCAAAAGGAGGGTCTGTGTAAATCGAAATAATATTGTACCTCCTATCGCATTGTTTGAATGTATGTTGGCCTATGCCAAGTTGTCTAAAAACACTGTGTACATAGATTCCGCGGCAAGGTCTTGACCTTAATGTATTGTGCAGATCGCCATCTTGGATTTAGCCGCCATTTTAGGTCCTCTTGCAGTGTGGAAGTGACCCTGAACAACAAAATGGAGGCCGAATGACATTTCAAGTGGGATTCTGGCCGTTGTGACCTCCGCACACATGAATAAGTAATATGCCCGCAGGCCACTTGTTGGGGTCGCGAACTGAGACCTTGTCCTATCCCTGACCTATGTGTAAATGAACAACTGTATCAGCGGAACTGATCAAAATGCATACATTATCGGATTGACCTGGCAACGAACCCTAGGCCTGGTCCCAAGAATGGTTAACCCGCGAGGGGGTTGGCCAGAGCTGGATAAAAAGTATAAAAAACTAAGTACCCCAATGTACGGTCTCTCACACTAACACGGCGAACTACCGTTGATAGTTTGTTCTGTTACTCTGAGGGCCGAATAGCTATCCGTATGTCAATTGACTTTGGTAATTGTTGTAACTTTGAATAAAGCGCTTTGTATGTCCTTTGTAACCTGTGTTGGTGTGTTTCCTTTGGGCTTCCCGGCCTCATATCAATTTTTCTGTTTCAACAGGTCCACGTCAAGGTTACGTTTAAGCATTACTCTGCAATTTAAGGATAATTTTAACATCTGTTCTAAGCCTGCTGTGTTTGAGATTGATTTTTCTAAATTATTTAGTCTTGTTGTGGCTTGGTCACACATGGGTAGTGTCATACCATGTACATCTAGTTTGTCTGTGGCGCTAATTTCCATTATTGGTTGCATTTCTTTACTTAACATTATTTCATTGAATTTGAGACAGCTTGCAAGAGTTGGCATTAAGGCCATACAATTGACATTTTTGTGGGCTAATTGTTCCATAACATCTGTAGCACATGCATTATCGCCAAAAAGTGCATTAATGTGCCGGGTTTTCAATGTTGCTTCTGCTTCTTTAGAAAGTATACCAACTCTCAAACTTTTTAAAATGTTGGCATAAGTTAGATCTGCAGATTGGCGCATGTTTTCTGTTGATTCTCTGTATTGGAAATGTTGCCAAAGGTTGACATTTCCAATGCTGCCAACAGTTTTGCGGCAGAGTTTGTTTTAAAAATAGGTTCACCTTTCACTGGTGTTAATTGAAGCAGATCTCCAAAAACAATAATGTGTTTTCCTGCAAAGAGATCTTCATAGTTTCTTTTAGTACTTCTTGTAATTTGAGGTGAATCAAAGCTAACATCAGGTTGGAGACCATGCTCACTTCATATATTAGTAGCATTTTCATTTGTTTCAATATTCTGGGTAATTCCATTGCAGCTTCTGCAGAAAGTTTGTAATAGTCTAATTTGTTCTGGTGTTCTACTGGTAATAGTAGTAATCGGTGTAATGTAACACCAACTATGTTGTAGGCAGCTAAACCTGTGGGGGCAGTGACAACAGCTGACAGTTTGTTATTTGTCAATTGTTGAAGGAACTTACTAATGATTTTCATTTAGGAATGTTTTGCCAGAACCAGCTTCACCACTGACGTACAGTAGTATAGGTTTATAATTATGACATGAACATTCTTTATTTTCATGTTTTACACCATGTGCAATTTGTTTTTTTACTTCTTGAAAAATGCTACTTTGCTCATTGTTTAGTTTTGATTGTAGTATAGTTAAGTCTTCCTTATCTTCATACTGACACATGGTGTTTTCTACTTCTATCATAGCTAATTCATAGCTAATTCTGCCTCATTTGTTATTAGTGGTTCTCCCAGTGGTTCTTGGCTTCCTGTTACAGAAGGTTGACTACTGTCAGGTGTATCCTTATCTAGTTGGGCTTGGAGTTCTTCTTCATGTTGCTGTTCATTGTGCAACATTGTTTTGTACTGCGTAAAGTTTACATCAGTTATAGTGCTTTCATTTGCTTTGAAAGCATCCTCATATGAGTCATAGTTATCTAGTAATTGTTCTTTTTTTCTTCATGGTTTGAAGAGTTGTAGCAGGTACATGTAATATACTTCTTTATGTTGAGGAGTCTTCAATGACAATTTGATATGATTAATTAAATTTGGTTTAGTGAGTTTAACTAAGCTGCCTTCACAGTCTGTCACTCTATATTTACCTTTTTTTCATCAGGTTTCATATTATTTTTGTATGTGTAGTTTTGGGCTATTTGGTATAGACACATGTTTTCCAAAGTATTACTTCTGTTTGGGTAGTATGTGTCCAATAAATTGTTTTTTAAAATGTCTTGGCTGGTGGGATCATGTTTGGCTATTGTTTCTATATCTTCATATGATTTTAGAACTCGTTCTCTGTCTTTTCTGCTTTAGTTAAGTATGCTGTGACATATCGTGCAACTGCAGTAGAATTGTCTGCAATGTACTGCACATCTATGTTTGCATTCCATAGGTGGGCAATGATTGCATTATAATCATTGATATATTTTTCTTCTTCTTTTCTTTTTATGTAATATGTATTTTTAGGTGACTTACCTTTAACACTATGTCTAACTGAAGACATGAGGTTATTTACTTGACCTGTATTTGTAACTGGTCTAAGGAAACCAAATCGGCATTTGGTGTAGTATTTGCCTTTGTTTTTGTATTTGCGACAACAATATTTTCCACATTTGTGTCTTTGAAATTGTAAAATTTGTGCACGAAGATCACTATTTGTGGCTTCTGATGGAATTTCACAAGTGACATATTTTTCAATAAACTGTAAAACAGTGGCATCACTGTCTTGACCAAATTTAGGAGCATCTTTAATCCATAAAAGCATGTGGATATGTGGTGCTCCTCTGGCTTGGTATTCTTTTCTCCAAAAGAAGTGTTGCACTTCTCCAATGGGAGGAACAGTTTTATTACAAATAAAATGTAGCATAGCAATGAAGTGATGGTGAAAATATCTTGAAACATTAACAGGATCCAAAGAACAAAGTTCTCCAGGTGTTAGAATATCTATGTTTGTTTTGTTTTTATTTGATATGCGTAGGAAATCATGTAAATCTTCCCATGCATATTCTGCACAACTTATTGTAACAAACCAAGTAGGTGGGCCAAGGTTTCTGATCATACAACGTACATCTCCATGACGTCGAAACCAGTACTCTTTAGTACCACGCATATTTGCTAATAGATTTGTAATATTTGATTGTAAAACCCCATCCTTTTGTTGCACTTTCTCTAATAATTGTGTAGCTGTCATATTTTGAAAGTGTGATCCTGATTTTAATATGTGTGCAACTCCGTAACATAAAGTTGCTAGTTCACTTTCAAAGAGTAGGTGGAATATGTATTCCACATTTTGTCTAAATCTGGGATCTTCAGAATACATCCGTAATGAGCGGTATTCTGAAGCTGATATTTGAATAGGTCTATCATCATACCTTTCTCCTTTGCCAGTAGGAAAGAGTGGAGGAAAAGCACGTGCTTCTATACTTTTTTCCCATATACTGATTGGCGATCCTTTTGTTTGACGCATTTGGTAAGTTTCCAGTACATCTTGTACGGTGTCATTACAGTGCAAAGGATGAATTGTATAATGGTCTAAAGTATTTGATATTGTAGCAGGATCTAGTAGCTCAAATTGACCAGCTTCTTGTGTTTCTTGAATTATTTCAGTTGTATCTTTCAAGTTTTCTTCAATATTAATTTCTTTGTAATATTCATTATTCTCTTTAAGATATTGGAAGGCTTGTCTAACTTTATATAAATCTACCAGCTGTTGCCATATTTTTTTGTCTTTTGTAGGTACTCCATTTACTAATATAATTAAAGATTGCTGCATTGGACGTTGCACTCCTAGAGTATGCACATTTTCTTTTAGATTTAATGGTAAATAAACTACTTTTCCACTAATGCCTTTTACCAATTCAGAGAGAGGTAATTTTGCTGTTTTTGGTTGAAGGCGTATTATTGCTTGAAATGGGTGTACTGTTTGAATTATGATGCTCTCATATAAATTAAGTTGTTGTAGAGGTTTTGGTACTGGGTATAATTCCAAATTATTTGTGATAGAACGTGAAGGAGTTTGGTTGTTGTCAAGTTTTGTAGTGCAATAACTGCAAAGTATTAAGGGCTCAGTTATTTCATATTTGTTTTCTGCTACAAGGTAGAGAGCTAATTCAAACCATTTAGAATCTTCATTGTCTTCTATTTTGTATGATAGGTCCACAGTTTTTGTGTTACTTTTATAAAAAATTCTACGGCAACATACACATACATGGTTTGGTACCTCAGCTGATGTACTTTTAAATTTTAGTATTTCTTTTTTGTATGTGTTTAGCAAAAGGTTGCCATGTGTAGAATTGTTGCTTAATTGGTTTAAAGCTATTTCATTCTGTAAATGGCTTTCACTTCCAAAATATTTTTTCTGGATATAGTGAATTTCTTCAAGTAGGTCTTTTGCTGTACCATGTAGAAGGATGTTATTTATCTTTGCTAGTGCTAAATCAGGACTTTTAGCATAGTACAGTTTATAGACTAGATTTCTTATATTTGAATGATGTGTTGATATCCTTTTGATTTCATGGAAAGTGGTTTTACAAGTAGGTCCTGTAATGCAGGCCAATGAATGTCCTTGTAGTCCTGTGTACTTGCACACTGGACAGGTATCTATATTTTGCAGTAATTTAATTTTGATTTTGTCTTTGCTTTTTACATATTTATTGAGGAATTGGTGTAAAGATTTGAAACATTGTTTGGGAATGTTACACATTGACGTGCATGGCCATTTGTACACTAGACATTCTGATTCAGTTGAATTTAGGGGTACTTCTAAGTTTTCAGGGCATATTTTTGTAAGGAGTACTTCTTGTTCCATTATGGTATTATTCACTTTTTCATAACCTCGACCACTGCTATTTATGGCAATTGTATTTGTTTTTTTTTGTTTGTATGCTTCTTCATTAAAGTATGGTTCTGTGCTCGTAGTGTGATTCCATTCACCTCCGCAGATGCTTAAGAAGTTCTTTCTGTTGACATTTTGCTTATTGAGAAGTCTTTTTTGTAATTTAGTTATTAGTTTTATTAGTGGTTTCATTTTGTTTTACAGTAAAATAAATACATTTCTTTTGAGAAGAATTGCACTGTCCATCAATGCTTCTAAGATTAATTTTCTACGATAGGTTTTAAGCTTTGAACCTGATTTCTCTCGTGTTTTTATAAGATTTTGAAGGACTTTGTGACGGTATATTTTGGCTAAAAGACGTTTCTTGGTATGCTTACTTTGCACTATATTAAAATTTGAAGAAGTAGTTTTATCTGTACTGATAGCTGATTTTCTGTTAATTGTTTTTTGGTTTGTTTTACATTTTGATAGAGGAAGCGAAGTTGTTGTTCTAGAAACTTCTTGTGTTTCACTAAATGATTGTATTAGCTGTTTTGTTTCAACTTTTTTTACAAATTCTGCTAGAGATGGATGCTTATGTTGGACACCTTTATTTTCATTTGCTCTAATTTTGCGTTGCTTTCTACGGAGTTGTCTTTTGGTAGGCATTCTTTTGGGTCTGTTGAAAAAAATAAAGAAGATATGGGCTGGGGTGTTCTGGAATGTATGTGTGCTGTGTGCATGAGTGTTTGAGTAAGATGATAAAGATGTATTTAATGGTGTGTGATTGTGCATTGGGAACTAAAACTAGTAGGGATAGGTATTCTTGAATTTATGTGTCACTAAACTGGGGTTCAGATGACAAAAAAAAAGTAAGCTAGTGGTGTGGAAAAGTACAAATAGTAAATCTAATGTATATAATTAAAACAGTTGTTTGTTCTATAATATGAAAATTGTAGTGGATCAGTTGGCTAATTTGTGTGTCCAAAAATAGAAATTTGTGGGCCATTCTGGTTGTAAATCGCTGTTTACGACATGGAAATTTTTGGACAAAATGGTACAAAATTCTATTTTAAGAAACCATAGCTGGTATTAATGTTATAGTATATTTGATTAATAATATAAATAATATGGTGATATTTTACTTACTTTTTTTTTAAATTAACAGGTAACTTCTTAGTTTTTCTCTCTTCTTCGAATTCGGCTGCTTCTTTTCAGGAAACTGGTCTTCACTGCAACTGTAAAAGCTTCAAATTAGTAACTTTGTTTGTATATAGCACTGTTTTTAATTTAGATATTGATTTTTTTAATTGAAATCCACAGTGCCTTCTGTAAAACCCTTAAACTAATTTATTTACATAAGATACATTGCATCAGTTCAGTACATATGATATGTTCTTAATGAACACATTGTATTGAATGACTAACTGTAGCAAAAATAAAATATCTTTACTATGTCTTGTGAAATTTATAATATATTAGTGAATACCACTATTTCTGTAAGTAAACAGTTCTAGCTAATAGCGCCTCAATGACATGTCTAATTTAAAGTAATTAAGTAAATAAATAAATAAAAACAAAAAATATGAAATTGTATAAGTATTTTTATAAAGGTTTAAACATAGATTGTGTTTGCATGCAATTTTGTTTGAATATATGTAGTCTATATATTTCATTTAAAAAATGTTAGTTTAACATGATTTGAGTGTGTGTGTATAAAGAAAGTAAAAAGTATAAAGGTGTATAAGTGGTAGTTGATTTTAGGAAATTGAAAAAAGTACAGTAAATTCATTTTACAGATTTTACAAGGTAAACGTCTGTTTGAAAATGTGTTCATCTACCATAGCTCTCAACTCACATGCTTTTGGCGGGTGTCACATGCCTTGTAAAGGGCAGACTCACCCGCCAAGCCTCCTGCACGCCCATTCATTCCAATGGGCGTCTCACCCGCTAAAAACAAAATCGGGTGATTTCACCCGCCTGTAAAACAAAAATGGTTGAGAGCTATGTCATCTACTATACAGAAAATATGCATACCTGAAGTTTGTGTTCATGCATATGGATATGCATGGAGCTGCAAGTAGAAATCTTGAAGACTTATACAGTATTTCTGGTAGATGCTGCTTGCCAATGATATGACACTTGTACTCAGAGAGATTCAGAGTACATTTGCAGTGCTGATCTATGATGATGCAGTTAGATGGAGAGGTCTTGAATGTGATTGGTGCATGGTCATGTGATTTTTGAGGTACATCCAATGAGGGAATGGCAGAGAGAGTGTAGTGGAAATGGTAGAAGGGCTGTTCATGTTACGATATGTCCGCGGACATGGCGGTAGTTCCCGGACATCGGGAGTTACATCCGTGGATTTTTGGGTTCAGATGTCATGCAAATGAGAATAAGCACTGAAAGGGATTGGTCAGGAAAGTTTGGTGGGTGTGTTGTGCCAGGAGAGATTTTCTGAGATACTCTTTTTGCTGAGAGAACACAATATAGCTATGGATGTGTGTTTCAGAAAACAGATTGTTTGGATTTTAGGAGATTCGTGGATACATTGGTTGAAGGTGCATGCAGAAAGCTGTGGAGTAGCTGTAGATCTTGGATTCCCACATGTGGAAGTACACTGGCATGGAGTAGGTGGAATGAAGTGGTTGGATTTGCTACCTCTCTGTGCTACTTTGGAGACAGAGCAACATCCAGACAGAGGGCCTCATTACGAACCAGGCGGTAAGGGGTTTACGGCAGCGTTAACAGCGCCGACCCTTACCGCCTGAGTACGAGGTCCCTTAGCGCCATGGCGCTTTTAACACCTGCTTTTAGCAGGTGTTAAAATCCATGGCGCTAAGGGACCATGGAGTTAATTACGCAACCGTAATTTACGGTGGCGTAATTAACGCCTTCCCCACTCCCATTATGCCCTATGGGGCAAAAATGGGAATGGGGAAGGGTAAATGGGGATTGGGGACTTACCGCCCCCGCCAACCTCGGAATGGGGCGGTAGTTTACGCCATGGTGACTTTACCACCATGGCGTAGTTTACGCCATGGTGGTAAAGTCACGGCCCAGGCGGTAACTTACCGCCTGGGTCGTAATGAGGCCGATAGTTGTAATTCATTGTGGAGGGAACAGTTTAGGGCATGTGACTGGAATTTATTTGCAATTTGCTATGAAAGAAGGACTGAGGAAGTTTATGGACATGTTTCCTAATTCTCAAGTGATATTTTCACAGATTGCACAGAGACAAATGTGGCTTCGTTCTTCTTCATTTGGTCCGCAAATGGAAAAAGCAAGGCGCAATGTTAATAAGGCTGTTTGTGGCTTTCTAAGAGACTTTGGCATGTCTTCTTTTCACAATGAAAATATTATGTTTTGTAGAACATACATTTTTCGCAGAGATGGAGTCCATCTTACTTATGCTGGCAATCAGATTTTTCTGAGAAATGTACAAAATGCATTGCGACCTTTTTTGGAATTACAACAACGATTTTGAAGTAGATGTTAAGCATTTACAATTTTTGACTTACAAACACCAACCAAAGGCTCTTTTCAGAGCCACCACTTCTTTCCAGAGAAAATTACAATGTTTGTGATGGAGTAGTAACCCAATTTTTTTAATGTTTGCGAACTGTTCGCAGACTTCTAAAAAATACAAAGAGCCCTGCTTCATTTATCAATGATGTCATCAATGACATTTGTGATGTCATCTTTGATGTCCTAGGTGTTAGTCTTAGCAGTGCACGGTGGCAGCGCAAGTTATGGTTGCTTAGCTTACCATAACTGCCGAATTACAAGGGTTTTTCGGTTTTACTCGGAACCATAACGTCCCTTTAACAAAGTTTTTTCACTGAATTTCATAGGTTTTTAGTAGCGCAACTTAACCATAACGTCCCTTTAACAAAGATTTTTTCACTGATATATATATATATATATATATATATATTTTCCTGGTGCTCATAACTGTCAGCACATCTAAACTGCCAATACACCGTCCCAAAAAGCACCAACAAATCCATTGTATTTATTTTTTACATAATAGCAGTTCACGCAACTAATGCCATTTGTATGTTCTTTATGAATATATTTTTTTAAATAAAACCAACCAAACATATGTATCATGAAATTAAACACTGTGCAATTTGTGTAAATAGCAAATAACTGGATATATATATATATATATATCTCATCCTGATGCTCCGCAAACTATCAAGCATGTATACTCAATCAAGCGTGTCTACTCAAAAGGAAAACATAACATAGCAAATCAATGCAGGTGTAGCATGTGATATGGACATGGGCCACGGTTTTATCTGATGTTATTCAGTCTCTTGTAAACAAGAGACAGTTCTACTTCCACAGTCATTAGAAAGTGACCAAGTGTAACATATGTCTCTAGATGACCAATGGTCTCTCTCATGGACTTGATCATTCCTGTAGCGAAACTATGCATATCCTCACATCTGCACAACCCAAACATGGGCATAGGTCCAGTGTCCAGCATGTGGACATTCATCAGTGTCTATCAAGAAAACTCACTGATATAGGTTCCAAATGTAAGATCATTCATGGGATCAAATCTTTGTTCACTGCCCCTCTCTGCATTCAAGCCAGCATCTTTGGGCAAAATGGAGCAAACAAATTGTCGGTTTCATGTGGGTACTGAACAAATTCCATTCTCATTCTGCTGCAGCACTTTCCTGGCTCTCCCTCACTCCAGAAATTCTCTCCCTCATCCATGCCTGGTACAGATTGTATCGTGGCACTCTGGCATAGAGTGATCTCTGAACAATTCCAAAAATGCAGATGCCAACAAACCCTCATGTTGCTTACAAGGGTCAATATTTCTCTGAATCAATGAAAGCTCCAAGGAACATATTCTTGGTACGTATTCTCCATGCCCTATATCCTCCTTTCCCAGTTTAGGGCAAAGGCAAACGCATTCCAACATCTTCTCTCACCGTCCATGCAAACAGATTGCATAACAGACTTGTGATCATATTCCCCATTTCCAAAACACATCAGGGAAAAACATCTCTCAATTTCAGGGATTTCTAAGAGGCAATTCTCTGTCATCCTGGAAATCAGCCAGCAGATTCATCTGTGTACTTCTCAAAGCAGAGCAGATATCTTGTTCAGACTTTAAGGCCTCACTGCATTCCACAGATTTGCTGCTGTTGGCAACGTCACTTGGCACGGATGTTCAGTTGTCAGGCCAGTCTGTATCCCGATCAGTCTGGATCAGTCTGGATCAGTCTGGATGGGTCTGGATCAGTAGGCCAGTCTCCCCCGCATCGGATGTAACTCAAGAAATCAAGAAAAAGCACAGTTTCAAGGATTGCATATATTGGTAAACTCTTTTGACACAAGGCAAAGCTATTCATTCTCATTACACTGATCTGCGCAATTAAAACTGTTCTAGTCTCTGTCAGAGACAGCAATGCTAGAATCTCAGTGTCTAGCCATTGTCATGCAATGTGTACTAGTTCAGAAAGTGATAAAGGTCTGTCATAATTCAAACTGATATTAACTCTGTGAATCAGCTTGCCTTCACATTCTCTGCATTAAGCAACTGCTGTAGCTACTGCTCTGAGGCATTCAGGTAGCACATAACCAACAGGTCAATACAAAAGAATCATGTTCTATGACTCTTCTGGGACTAGCACTGCTAAAGCACATCATATACAAACATGTATTTATATACAAACATATACAAACACAACAAACATTTTCACATAATTCGAAATCTCCAAGATTGCAGCACAACACAAAGCTGTATTCAGTGTGACAAAAGAATCCTCTGGCAATGCTGATGCAACATGTATTCTCTCTGGAGCAATCTCTATAGCCATTCTCATACCCTCCTTCAACAAGAGGGACCCTACATAGGCATCCTCAGGTTGACAAGACTGGTACTCATTCAAAGAAACGTCCTCTCCTGCATTTGCAAGATCCTTCAGTAAACTAATGGTGCCGTTCTGGCATACTTCACAACAGTCTGCTGCTGCTAGTAACAATGTGCAATATTGTGGCAACTCTAAACTACCAACCTGCACACTACTATAAATGCTAGTACTGTCAGTGTATCCTTGTGGCATTTGAGCAAAGGTCAATGCATCAATCACAGAAATGCATATTCCCAGTGCAGAAAGCATGGTCAATTTGTCTTCTACATAAATTGCAAAACGATCGGGTAAAGCATTGTCAACCTTTCCATAAACTGGCAAAATGGTGTTATTACAATTGCTGTCATGTATTTCCCCAAATTCGCCTCTCCCCACCAAATCAGACCGCATTGCTAAGTACTGTGTAGAAGCATTTCTCTGCAAGGATACTGTCAAGTGTGCACCATCAGAACTTCACTGAATCACTGTGTACAATTCTCTCAACACATTCTCCATTAGGGGATGTCTGCAAGTGGCATTTCTCTGTAAAGAGACCAACAGTGATAACTGCTAACTCTGACAAAGGGCATATTTCTGGCATACATGCAAACCCTACAGAAACATTCTGTTGCCCTGACATGGCAATATCTGAAACCATTGAACTGTCATTGGAAACATTCTCGTAACTTAGTATCTGTCACAACTAAGTCTGCCCTAGGTAACTTCTTCTCCAGGGTAACCCCTATCTCCTCATTCTCTCGCACTGACTGGTGCACTGATTCTAGGACCAATTCCCAATTCTCTAACATAGTTCTCAGTCTATTCCTTATTGCTCTCATGAAAGAACAAAGAAATATCGAGGCAGAGTACCACAGAAGAAATACACCAATCACGGACTAAAAGATTCACAGATCTTTTATTACTGGACAGTTTTCAAAGCAAAACAGATAGCTATCTGGTCCCAACTCCTCGCAGTGTGTACCAGCGGACACAGTGAGGAGGGTGAGGGACTGGCCATCGAAACATTTGTGCTTTTAGACAATTTGTGTAATATTGTCCAGCCTCACTTCACGTTAATAATTTGTGGTCTAGAATTTGTGCCTAGTTCACATACCGATTATAAAATATTATGCAAAGGATTACCTAGGTTTGCATTTCCATGAAGACACAATGGTGATATATGTTCATGGATCCCCCGGTAAACCTTATACTAAGTACCTCCACAATGTAGTTTAGCCAAAGCATACCCTCGAGACTTGTCCTTCATTGTCCCAATGTTTATACAAGGATGAGGCTTGTGAGCGCGGACAACACTTAGATGACAGTTCAAATGAGGTAAAAGGTCCCTTTGCTTGGTCTAAACAGTCGGCTCTCCGACAACCTAAACATTAACAGAACTCAAAGGTCGGAAGGAATGGTTGCAAGTTGAAAACATAGTCCACCATTTTAGAACGTAGAACACACAAGTGGAAATCAAAATGGAGGATGAAACTTAAAATGCTGGTGAAGTTGATCCAAAAATCGGAATGTTGCAACGCGGTTTTCCGTGTAGTGCGGATAGGCTTAGGCCAATATAAATACTAAGGAGGCACTATATAATTACCGTTTAAATAACCCTCCTTTTGGCCTAAGCCAAGAGCGTTACTAAAAATATTTGCTTTACTCGTAACTCCACATTTTGATGTCCATACATCCTGAATCACATTCATCAGATATGTCAATTGCCATCAAATCCTTAACAGTTATATCTGCCATTACAAAAACATTAGTCATCTTCTGCGTGCGTGTATCTTCGGTACTAATGTTCCTACAGTTTGCGCACAACATCCTCCTAACAGCAAACATATGACAGGAAGACATTGTATGAAACAACAACAGAACAACAGAATACTAAGGATTACCATTAAGACTGAAAAGAGTTTCCATCTCCAAGACCGCAAAAAACCCCAGAACCAAGTACAAAGATCCCAGTTTCCCTCAAGAACATGCACTTCTGTACTTAGGATGTGCAGATTTTGTATTGCCTTAAATATGGTCGGGAGGAGTCAGGTGCGAAAACACAACAAGCAGATCCCACCAATTTACATACTCCACCACGCTCAGCCAGGATGACGTCTAATCCAGGTCTGTAGAGCCACTAATCTAATTGCTTTCTGTTCTAACATCATGTTGTAGAGTATATCGGTGGTCCGGTTGATTGTTCTCTCCAATACTCTTGCTAGTCTCCTACTATCCTCGGAATTCATGATCTGTCCCCAAAATGGCACAAAGGACTTTGCTACATCACCCATGACTTGTGAAGGAGTATCACCGTTCTTGTCCTGCCTTGGACAAGCCCTAGAGACCTCAGAGGTGCTAGCTATATATACCCCTGGTAGCAAGATACCCAAATAACAAGTACTCTGCCAATCCCTAGGTAGCCAAGGATAAGCTTCATCTCCACAAATCAAATAAACAGGATCGCCTACATACAAAGGTCTATCCTCACCACTCAAGTTCGCACTATTGGTACAACCCTCAACAGTGCCCATTGACTGAGAACCATTCCTTTGTATGCAGAAGGAGACAGAGTTGGGGCTGTGATTGATAGTATAGGAAGGAGGCGTGGCATCCCGGTTGCCTACGGGAGCCATCTTGAAAGAAATTAACGATTTGAAAGGTCTAGAAAGTCTTTCGGAAGGCCTAATAGAAGCAACACTAAACTTGCTCCTTTTTTGCGAAAAGGGAGCATCCCAGAGGTGTCAGGACTCGCCCTTCAAATTCATTTAAATTAGTCCCGTCAAATTTCCCTGAGTAGCTATCATTCCAACGACCAAAGAATAATGCCCTTAAAGAGGCATAGCATGCAGTAGTTAAAGGCAAAGGATGAATATACCAGCCCAACCCTTTCTCCCTGTGTTGTGGCAAATGCGAACATATCCAGCAATTAGTTTTGTTCAAGATCGCATGGGTCGCATTCATGATTAACAAAAGCGTATTGTTGTGATAACTTTGTCTGTGTTGAGAATCCCTAGGAGATAGAGTGTGCAGATGCATGAAAGGAGAAGACATAGTGGGAACACTCTCAGTGAGCATACATTTTTTAAGTGGACGCACCCCCTCAATGTACAAAAACCCAAGGGCAATTACTACTGTCAGACCGGTTAACATAATTACAAGGAAACAATCCGTCCTCAAAGAAATTGTATTTTTCTGTCCAATGTCTTTGTTAGCCACAAAATCGATCGGTTGCTCCATACGAATTGAGATAGTGACAGGCATTGTTCCTCGAATGTCTCTTTCCCAAAAAGTTTCTGCGATGAACAGCGTAGTTCGTTTGCTGGTGATCTCCTGACCACGTGATTTTCCTTGAAGATAGCTATTACTGGTCCCAGCCACTTACTTATGTTTCAGTGCAAAAGTGGCAAGGGTCGACCTCAGCAGTCATTTCCTGTGGGCAGAGCTGTGCTGTAAGTCTAGTGCCGTGGATGCATATCGTACCTTAAGACTCCGGGCACTGCATGATCCAAGAACAGTGTGTCGTTGCTTCCTGATGGAAGTGGTGAAACAGAGGCAAGGTCGTTCATGGGTGCAGAAAGATCCGAAGAAGAATTCAGAGACAAAGCAGCAGTCTCCCCAGGCCCCACAGGATCAGGAAGAGTCTCCGAAATACCCTTGATGTTGTTCAAGACCGATTGATCACCAGAAGCAGAGCAAGTAGTTTCCTTCTTTTCTTCTCTGTCGTGTGGAACAGGGAAAGGTATCCTCTTGATATGTGTAGCGTGTACCCAGTGTCGCCAACCAGCTACTCGTATAGCAAGTCTGTGTGGCTAACAGGACCTGAAATGGTCCTCTCCAGCGTGGTGCGAGGCTGGATAATCGCTCAAATGACTCTGTGAGCACCCAGTCACCGGGTGAAATTCTGTGACTTTGCCCCTCGTATTTAACTGGGAGGGGTTCTCACACCTGTTGATAAATCAAATACCAGTTTTGAGTTAACCAGTCACAGTATTTGGCAAGAAGCAAATGGTCTACATCTTTTAACGCTCTGGATCTTGGCAGGTTCCAATTGTTAGCTGGCCTCCCCCTTATGATTTTGTAGGGAAGAGTCCAGTTCTAGTCTGTGGGGTTGTCCGCATGGACAATAGCGCTATAGGTAAGGTGTCTGGCCATTTCAAATACTGCTGGCACAAACCTTGGCAATTTATTTCTTCAAGATACCATTATGGCATTCTAAAAGTCCAGTGCTCTGAGCGTGTCTAGCCGAATTGAACCGTTTATCGATCTGTAATCCTGCGCATACTTGCAAAATAACAGCAGCGATAAAATGTGGACCATTATCCGACTAGATGACCCTTGACAAACTAAACCTAGGGAAATATTCCTTAAGCATGGTTTTCGCCGTCGTCATTGCTGTAGCATCTTTTACAGGAAAGGCTTCAACCCACTTGCTAAAGGTACTAATGACTACCAAAACATATTTGTAGTTATTACAGCGCCCCATCTCAATGAAGTAGAAATTAATCACTTCAAAAGGCACAGGCGGGGGACCAAAACTACCCCTCGGTGTCGTTGTACCCCTCCCTGCATTATGTTGTAAGCAAACCATACAGTTCTGGACAAAACGCTCAGCAGTTTTTGAGATGTTGAGATTCACCCAGAGAGATTTTAGCATTTTACAGATTTTCCTAGCACATATATGAGTGGGACCATGTGCCATTGTGATCATAGTGATGACATATGCATCGGGTAGCATCCATCATCCCTTTGAACTGTCTGCCCAACACCCTTCCTCATCCAACCTTGCCAAACCCTCTGCCCAGTGTTTAAGCTCATCTAAAGTGGCATCAGCTTGAATATTGTTTATCGAGTCAATCCCTTCATCTACTGTACAGTTATTTGTGGCTTCCTTTGTGATATACATTTCTGAATATAAATCAGTAGCAGTCTTTTTAGCTATCCTGTCAGCAAAAGCGTTTCCTCTCCCTACATCATCTACTACTTTCTGATGTGCGGTGCACTTCATGATTGCTAGTTGAGTAGGAAGCGCAAGTGCTCAGAGTAGCTGAACCATCAAGGTGCCATGTTGGATTTATGTTCTGTGTGTGGTCAAGAAACCTGTTCTGCCCATAACCTACCGAAGTTGTGAACCACCCCAAAGGCATACTGGCTGTCAGTAAATATGTTCATTCTAAGCCCTTTGGAAAGTTCACAAGCTCGAGTTATGTGAAATTCTCTTGGTTTCCACGATTGTGGTTAATGTAGTAATGGCTTAAACAGCAGTGGATGTACCATCCGGAAGTTTGAAGCAGGAGCCATTGTAAAACAGCTCCCCTTGTGGATCATTCAGAAGTGTATCTTTCAAACCAATCCTGCTTTTAGTTTCTTGCTCTGTGGTATAAAGGCAGTCATGTGACTTTTTGTCACTGCAAGCAATATCTTGCGGGAGAGGCAACAATTCAGCTGGATTCAATATGCAACACCTTTTAATTTGAATATGTGGTGCAAATAGGATCAGTTCATATCTTGTTAATCATGCGGAAGTAAGGTGTTGTGTTTGTGTTCTATTTAATAGAACATCTACAGAGTGAGGTACCATGACGGTTAAAGTATTGCCTAGAACCATACCCTCACTTTGTTTCACAGATGCAGCAGCAGCAGCAACAGCTCTCAAACATCTCGGCAAAGCGCATTCAACAGGATCAAGTGTGGAGGAAAAATAACCGCATAGTCTATTCTTCCCCCATGTTCCTGCGTTAACACAGCCAAAGCACATCCATCACGTTCATGCACATACAACTCGAAGGCCTTATCATAGTTTGGTGTGCCCAAAACTGGTGCTGAACACAGTGCAGTCTTGAGCAGATCAAAAGCTTTCTGCTGTTCCAAGTTCCATGGTAATGGCAAAAAAATGCCCTTCTTTGTCAATGCCAACATTGGTTTACAGTAAGAAGCCATTCCTATCAAAGCTCTCACTTCCTTCTGTGTATTTGGGACAGACATGCCAAAAATGCTCTTAATTCGTTCAGGTGTCAATCTTCTTCCCTCCTTTGACAGGAGATAGCCTAAATAGGCGACCTCCTGTCAACAATACTGAAACTTTTTCAATGAAGCTTTATGCCCATGCTTTGCTAGATTAATAAGCAATAAGCTTCCTAGCAAGCACTTTCTGAGTCTGCAGCTAAGAGAAGGTTGTCAACATACTGTAGTAATGTACAAGCAGAAGGCAACTCAAGTGTATCAAGGTGCTCTTTCAAAGCCCTACTATAAATGCTTGGACTCTCTGTGTACCCTTGTGATGTATGGGTGAAAGTAAACGAGTGTCACCATAGGGTTAACACGAACAAATATCTACTATCCTTGTGTATGGGAATGCTAAGAAGGCAGTCTTAAGATCCACCACACTGAAATGAGTAGCAGAAGCTGGAATCATTGTTAATATCAGCGTTACATCAGGCACAAGTGGAAATTGTGGAGAAACAATCGATAATGAAACAGAAAGGAATCGCATTATCCCCTTTCTTATACACCGGTAAAATCAGGCTATTGCACAAACTTCCTGCAATTTCTTTTATTACTCCACGATGTACAAAGTCGGAAACTATACACTTCAAGGCTTGCTCACCGTCAACTGAAATCTTATATTGTGAAATTCGTAGCAACTTAACTCCTGGTTTCAAAACAATTTTAACAGGCTCAATTTGCAAAATACCAAAATCATTGTCATCAACCGCCCATAAACATGCCGGAACTTCACTAAATTCTGGCAGCAAAGGTCTAGTCAAAAACTGTGAGGCAGAAGATTTATGAGGTGAAATCGTCAAACATACCCCATCCAAAGAACAATGAATTACCATATTTAATTCCATCAACAGATTCAACCCCAACAAATTCCTACACAGTTTGTTGTCAGAGGAAACGGACAGTGATCTGTAAATGGACCCAGTGAAATTGGTACCGGCAGAGAAACCTGACTAACCACTGGTGTACCAGAAAACCCTACAGAAACGTTATTCTGCCCTGACAGTGGAATGTCTGGATACTGTGAATGATCAATGGAACACTTTTGTGCTCCTGTGTCTATCAAAAATAGATGTTTCCTATTCCCCACCATCATCTCAATGTAGGGACCTTTCTGATTAACGGGACTAGGCATCGGTTCTAGATCCTGCTTCGAGCTATCCTAACGAAACAATATATTATCAAAGACAAGATCTTCAGAAAGATAGGCAGTTGAAGGATTATGAAAAATATTTCTGCTATCCACACTAGGTTGCTGATCATCTTGCAAAAAAGACTGAGAATTTTGAGCAAACTGGCTTCTTCCAGGACCCCCTACCCCAGGGTGGCCTCTGGATCATCTACTCATAACATCATATGTGTTATTCGACCTTTGCTGGAGGATCGGGCATTGTGTCGGCCAATGACCCTCTTGGCTGCAATAAGCACATTGATTCACATGTACAGGACCCAGCGGTGCATTACTTTGTGGAACAAATTGACCTTGAAACTGCGTACTCCCACCTCTAGGCCCTCTGACAATCTGTTGCAATAATACTTTTGTTTTTAAATCTCCCCTTTTCTTTTCGATCCTTTCTTTTTCATTATTGACTCTATTCTCGTAATACTGAACCATATGCAATACTTTGGACTGTGATTTAGCTTGCCAAGCACTCTCGGAAGTCATCCACATACAAACTTATCCACAAACAATCTCTTTCCTGACTCGGTGCTTAAATTTTGTCCGCTAAAATCTGAGAATACTTGTTCGAACTGACTAAAGAATTCGGTAGCACCTTCAGATTTTCCTTGGGTACAAGCAGTGAGTTTGTCCCAAAAAATCCCTCTCTCAGGAATTAAAGTCTTTCATTTTGTTACTATTCTATCTGGCAAAGTCAGTATCACTTGCGGTAGTCTTTCACCAGCTTTCCTTTCTCCATCTAACCTAACCAAGTTAACCCACGTGTCACCTAACCCCGCTGGATCATCTACAATCCTAATCTGTTTCCATAAATCAGCAGGTAGGATCACGGGAAACAACAAATCTATATCACCCAAGGTATAAACTGACGAATGCAGGACAGATTCTATTTCTTTATAAAACTCTGTTGGATTCTTCCTAATGTCTGGAATTGACTGTATAATATTATTCACCTCCTGTCTTGAGAAGGGGACGTGAACAAACTGTGATACATAATGAGCCTCAATATTGATGGCTGCTGCACCCATTGCAGCATCAGCCGGAATCTCAACTTTGGGAACAAATGTCAGAGGAACCTGTCTCATAGGCAACTGAGAAGTAGGCAACTCCGAATGTTTACTATGCAACAGAGCCCAATTGAGTGCTAAAGTGGCAGAAGCAGTATCAGACGCACAAGCTCTCTTATAAATATTCAATGATTCTGCAGGACAACAAACCTTTTTCTTTATACATTCGTCCTGCAGGTATTATACCATTAGTTGTAACACTTTCCTCTGCATTTGTGGAGTATACTGACTATACGTATGATCTACTTCTATGGGAGATATCAACATATCTGAAATCCATCTAACCGCATCCCTCGTGCAAATATGCGTTTCTTCACTTGTTGACTTACATGGACGAAGGAACCGTTTCTGCACAGAAAGACCGTCCAAACTATCACCATCTATTTCATCATTCTGTAACCGTTCTAACTCCCTTCTAAACTCAAAAACCCTCTCAACATGCTCCTGTACTTTCTCTGCGGTATCCCTTGAATAAGCGAAAACATTCAAATCTCTCAACCCTTGTGGGACATCTGTGTCCGTCAATCTATTCCACATTAAAGCCAAATGTGTCCCCGTCCCCTCAATACGGACATTCTGATCGGTAATACTTTCTAGATTAAGGAGTGTAGCTAAAACAGTAGATTTTTCACCTTTCTCTATACATTGCTTAGCCCATGCATTCAAATCTTTCCTCTTCTCTTTGGGAACCGAGTTCCGTGTTACAAATTTTGCTTCAGCACTCGCCCCCTTATCAGCTACAAGCAGAGCAGAGCCGCTTGGAAAAGAGAGGGCAGACAAATCCTGTGCGACAGGTAGTGGAGACACTACCACTGGCAACAAAGACGGATTTACTGGAACAGTAGCAGTTGGTAAAGGTGAAGGCACAGGCAGAGGAACAACAACAAGAAGAGGAGCAATAACTGGTGGCGTAGGAGCAACAGGAAGAACAGGAATTGCTACGGGAGGAGGAGTGACAACAAGAAGAGGAAAGACAGCAGGAATAGGTACATAAGGAGGTGGTGCAGTGGCACTAGGCCTACGTTCATTTAAGAGTTTATCACTTAGCTCATCTGAGGCATGAAAATCTTTAGACGGATATATTTTCTTTATACCAAGTTGAAAAGCTCTATTCATGTTTCTAACAGACTCTGATTGTCTTTGTTGATCATACAATAATCCCTTTTTGGAATTTGACAAATGACGACGTGCATGCTTCTCTTTACTCTTAAAATGCTGCATGGCTTCCTTTTTCCAATTTTATATTACATCAAATGCTGCAGGTCTAGATTTTTTCTTTAACACTATAGATTCTAAATACTCTTTGCGGGCAATCTCAAAACTATCATTGACTGGCCACTGAAGTTCAGAAGCATGTCTAGTTTGTCTGTGCCAAATATCGTTGAATACTATACTACCAATGCCATACTTACAGTACATAGTACATGCCGGTGATCCCTCCTGTGGTGCCGGTTGGCCAAATTCCAAAGATTGTCTGTCTCTGCGGAATAACGCCCTGAAACAGGCAGACAATTTCCCAGGCATGTCAGATTACTGGTGTTACCTGGCGTTGTTTGTGCTCGCGAGTACAAATCTACAACCAAATATCAGGATACTTAGGAATCGGGACAAAGGGAGGTCCGATCGGATTACAAAGAACAAAGGACCCTTGTGGTTGGTGATTTCGGCAAAACTGCCTGCCTCGATATGTGGACCCTCGTCAAGATGCTGTCTCGGACGGCGTGCTCACCGTCCAGGGATCGGATCGTGCAGTACTGTTGCGGTATGGTGTCTCATCCAAAAGGGGCCTCCTTTTCTCACCGTCCGATCCCGGTCCAATAGCTGTGTCAACTCTTCATCGAGGAGGCATCAATCTCGAGGGTCCCTATTCAGGCACCATCTGAAAGAACAAAGACATATTGAGGCTGAGAACCACAAAGGAAATACACCAATCACAGGCTAAAATATTCACAGATCTTTTATTACTGTACAGTTTACAAAGCAAAACAGATAGCTATCTGGCCCCAACACAGAGCAGTGTGTATCAGCCGACACAGTGAGGAGAGTGAGATACTGGACATTGAAACATTTCTGCTTTCATACAATTTGTGTAATATTGTCCAGCCTCACTTCTCGTTAATAATTTGTGGTCTAGAATCCGTGCCCAGTTCACATACCGATTATACAATATTATGCAAAGGATTACATAGGTTTGCATTTCGATGAAGACACAATGGTCTAAATATGTTCTCGGATCCTGCGGTAAGCCTTATACTAAGTTCCTCCACAATGTAGTTCAGCCAAAGCATACACTCGAGACTTGTTCTTCAATGTCCCAATGTTAATACAAGGATGAGGCTTGTGAGCGCGGACAACATTTAGATGACAGTTCATATGAAGCACAAGGTCTCTTTGCTCGGTCTAAACAGTTGGCTCTCCGACAACCTAAATATTAACAGAACTCAAAGGTCAGAAGGATTGGTTGCAAGTAGAAAACATAGTCCACCATTTTAGAACGTAGAACATACGAGTGGAAATCAAAATGGTGGATGAATCTTAAAACGGCGGTGAAGTTAATCCAAAAATCAGAACTTTGCAATGCGGTTTTCCATGTAGTGCAAATAGGCTTAGGCCAATATAAATACTAAGGAGGCACCATATAATTACCGTTTAACACTCAGTCCTCTAAGGTTCGGAGTCACTAATTCATTTTCTAACTCCGTGTGGTTTATTCTGAACAAACAAAGCCTCACAACACGTGTGATTTTCCAAACAAACTTCAGGCATCTCTAAACAAAACCTTTCTCTAGGCTGGCAAATATGTGCGCACATTTCAAAACAAAACAAACCTATTTCAAACAAATTCAGAGAATGCTCATCTAATTCCAAAGAGAGTGAACATGTTCTCCCATCAAATTCCGTCTCCGATTTCTGGGATTGGTAATCTCTTCATCCAAAAAATGCAAACAACTTCACAGCAGCACAGCTGCAACCAAACGTGGTTCAAAACCTCACCGTAGACAATCTCGGTCAACAAGTGGATCATAAGTAACAGCTGCTGGCAAGTCCTACTTGGCAGTCAGAGATCCTCGGTCCCAACCACCGTCCTCGATCATTATTGGGAGGGCACCCGTGCAGGTGCCATTTGTAAACTAAAAATGCTATGCTATGTAGACAAAACAGAAAAGATCAGAAACACACAGAAATCGCAGATTTCAAAACACATAATGCATTTTTATTCATGCATGTCATTAGTCACTAATCTCTAACAAGCAGCACTCCCTAGATATGAGTGCATTTAACAAAAATCCCAAACCTCCCAGCATTAGCTCTACTCCCACACAGCCAGCCTCCAAGACTGAGACTGTGAGACTGACTCCCTTCTCTCTCAACCAGCTGTGAGACAGTTTCCCTCCCTCCAGCTATAGAACAGACCAGCAATCTACTGTTATACAGAGCAATGACACGTTAATTTTACAATTGTATGCGTAGAAAGCATTCCATGTCTACCTACGTGCATTTGATACTGCTTATGTGCATATCATATACTGTACTAGTTCAGGGTGACAAGTTATCTTCTACATTCTGTTTCTAAGAACAGAACATTCCTGTCCCTTCACATCGAGACAGTCTCAAGCAAAACTAAAACAAGCATTTCTCCACAGCCAGCAAGTTTATTTCTCTAACAGTCTGCCAAAAGTCAGTTCATTGTGGAAACGTTGCTTCCAATGTGTTCGTCTGTGAAAACAATTCTCTCTCCATGCTCTGCATGAGCCAGATTCATGATGGTCAAAAACTCAATAGCAATAGCGTCTAGAAACACACTAGAATGTGCATTCTACAAAATAACAGGCTAAATATATATATGCATAGATTTCAGCAAATATCGATCTATGATCAAAACAAACTATATTGCTTAAACATGGTTTATGCTAAATGCATGAATGAATGAATGGATGAATGTATTAGCTCATGCTAAACTATTATAAACAAATGCATACTAACAATCCCTCCTTCACTAGACTAAGGGGACCTTGTACAAGGTGTCCAAACAGAAGGTCAAAGGGGCTAAACCCTACTCCATTCTGTGCCACCTCCCTGTAGGCTAATAGGCTAATAGAAGGCATAGAAGGCATAGAAGGCATAGCTGGAGAATATCCCATGTTCTTCTCAGGTGTGCTTCCAAGCCACCTATTATGCCAACCTGGGTCTTGTTGAACCACTCAACAAGCCCATTGGTTTGTGGATGAAAGGATGTAGAGAACCGGTAGGTAACTACACATTCTACCCACGTAGCCTTCATACATGCTGATATGAAGTTTGATCCCCTGTCAGAAACTACTTCCTTGGGGAATCTAACATGGGAGAATATCCCAATCAGAGCCTTCGCTACCACCAGGGCTTTGATGCTCCTCAGAGGGACAGCCTCAGGGTATCTCGTGGCATTGTGCACCACCACCAAGATACATAGGTTCCCTGAGCTGGTTTGAGTATCCAAAGGACCTACAATATCTATGCACATTCTCTCGAAAGCCCACCCAACCACTGTTAGTGAAATTAAGGGGGCCTTTGTAGCACCAACTGACTTGCCAGAAGCTTGACAAGTCGGGCAGGTTCGGACAAATTCCTTAACTTTTATGCTAAACTGTGGCCAGTAGAAGTGCTCAGACAACGGTTCCGATGTCTTAGTCACTCCCAAGTGACCCGCTAATTGATTATGATAAGCCAAATCCAAAAGGAACTTTCTGTTGCATTGGGGAACCATCAACATTCTGATGGCCTAGCCCTCAGAATCCTTTGGCTCAATGTACAGGAGTCCATCCTCCCAGTACACTTTGAACAGTCCAAGAGTCTCACCCTTAGCCTGCTCCTCCGCCTGCTTCCGCAAACCCGCCAGAGTGGGACACTCTTTCTTGGCTGTGTAGAAGTAATTCTGATCTGGGCCCTTTTTCTGATGCAAACTCATCCAGCTTGGGCATACCTTTCAGATCTGCGCCCCCCTCTACCTCAGGTTCCTGCATTGCCCCAGGCAAGTCTGAGGTTACGGGGTTCCCTGCTGACAAAGTAGTTTCCTCCTTGGCTACTAGCCCCTTTCCTGCAGGAGTAGGCAACTCAGTAGTCTATGGAACTGGACTGGGGGCTACCGGCCATACAAGTCATTCCAACAAGCCCTCTGGAAGCACTCCAGGCCCTAAGGCTTTCAGAGCTTTCAATCTGGCATTCTCTTTGGCCCTCGATCGTGTAGCCATTGCGACTATTTCGGGATCAGGAAGATCATTACCCAACAGACATGGGACAGGAATGGAGTCTTTCACTACTACACAGGGCTGGGTTGTTGCACCTCACCAGCTGAACTCTACTATCGCCAAGGGGCACTTAGTCTTATCATCAAATCCATTTATGCACAACTCAGGCCCCACAATATACTGGCCTGGCTGTTACCACTGCTGGATGACAGAGCTGACGCTAGCCGTGGTGCCTCTGACCGCAGAAATGTTGTGTTCATTTATGTACACATGCTCTAGATAGAGTTGAGTATTATTGGGATCTGGGGTCTCTTCTGCAGATCAGGTACTGTTCCCTCTCAGGGTAACCAATTCACATTCCGCCACTTCCTGGCCTAGTGGGAAATTCTCCTCTTTGAGGCCCACACTAATGATGGCCTCCTCCATGAGTCCAACATTTACTATGACTTGCTTGAGTAAGCCCTTGAAAGCAGGATTCCATTTCCTATCGCCCAGCTCCTTAAAGACGAAACAACCTTTGGGTGGTGAGAACTCAGGTGTTACAGTGTTAGGGGTGCCCACAAACTTCTTTTCAGTGTGTACAACTGAACTAGAGTTTGGGAGTTTCCCTTCTTTCTTTCGGAGACCTGACTTTGAAGAGGATTGGGTTGGACCTTTATCATTCCCATCCTTGTTTACTTTTATGTCTGCCAAATTCTCTTCCGGTTTGGGTGTGCTTGCCTGAGCCTTTTTCTGGACTTGAGTACTCACAAACCTGTCTGTAGCCTTTGCAAGCTCCCTAGGATCTGTGACAGTCTTCAGTCTTGTCCACTAGAAGCTGGTGTCGGTCTACCTCTACATTTTTCAACACATGCGCACAGGCAATCAAATTGTACATCCCTTTAAATTTGTTGACTTTGTTGCCAGTCCCTCACCTGCTCAGATATTTCAATGACAGTTGTGTGAATGCTTCAAATGTCTGCCTACTTTTCTTTCCAAGCTCTCTGAAGCTCTTTAGATACAGTTCAGGGGTTTTACAGAACTTCATGAGGAGGGATGCCTTCATGCTCTCATAAATGGGCCTTTCCTCAGGAGTTAAATGAAGAATTTCATCACTCTCTGGTGCCGGTCAGTGACTTATCAGGGCCGCACCCCACATCACCTCAACCACCTCCTGCAGCCAGAATTACAGCTTGAGCACTTCAGACCAGTTGAAAATATCCTTCCTCACTTCATACGCCTGTACTAAGTCTTTGGGGATGTGCAATCGGGGCTTATCCCGGGCACTCTGTTTTGAGCCACTACTGTTGCCTTCACTAGAGGTGGATCTGTTAGCCTCTTTCTTCTCTTTAAGCACCAGCTTGCGCAGCTCCATGGCAGCCCTGCCCACTCATTGTCAACCTTGACCTGCTGTTTCTGTTCCTCTAGCGCAAGTCTCCTCTCCTCAAGCATGAGCTTTCTAGCCGCTACCTCATTAACAGCCGGAACAATTACTTGGCGAAAAAACACTGCTCATGTGGTTGCCTTTGCCATTTACCCCCTCTGGAAGGTCTTGTCTGTTCAGGTGCATGGGCCGAGCCCATACGCTGGGGTCTTCCCTCCAACCACCTTCACTTCTATCCAAGCTTGGAGGCTGGTCAGCAACTCAGGTTTATGTCATAAGACGTTCGGGGCATCCTTGGTCATGCCTATTATAGTCTCCATGTCATGCTCCATGACTATTAAAATTACCTAACAGTGACTAAACGTTTCCGCCAACAGTTATCGTTGGGTAACTAAGCTGTGTGCAAGCCTCCAACTGATCTGACTGCTTGTCACCAATGTAATGGATCAGCTTCCATGGCACCAGTTGTCCAGGGATGAATATCGGTTTTTAAACCATCAATCAACCCACACCTCTAGTAGACCAGATGGGAGCTGAACAGATTGGAATCCAAGTGAATTATAAGACCTCCTTGTACAATTTTGGTAATGTGGATGGAACGGCAGGCTTATCTCCGCAAGATCGTGGAATGTTGGTTAATTGCAACACAGCAAAAATAAAATTATTAACCAATGATAAAAGGGACTGTTCAGTCAAGGTTGTATACAAATATCTACTTTATTATGACTGAAAAAGACAGTTCTAGCAAGCTACAATTACAACCCACACTGTAAGGGAAGAGAGAGGACAGACAGTTTCACAAAGGAAATGGATGCACTCTGGGTACTGACAGGACGGTAGTTGGTATAGCAATCAGTCTTACTGTTCAAGGTTATTTGGTTTCAACACCAAAGGGGCAAAGGGCCGTAACCTTCAGAGAAGGACCATGGGGGCAGAACTACAATGTACCTGGTGCTGAAGATGTTCTTGCTGATCAACAGCGTCAAGCTGGTTCCAGGGTGCTTTGCAGCCTGTGAGACAGATTTAGAGGAATGAGGCAGCTGTGGGTACCAGGTGGCAGGCAGTTCGGCAAGCGAGGCTGGACGGAAATCTGCAGGCTGTCCGGTGCGGCTCCTCAGGGCCAAGAATCGCTGTCTCTGGTTGGCAGATCTGGATTGCTGGTTGAGGCGTGTCCTTAAAAACTGGACACTGGATGATGCTTGTGTGGCACTCCTCCTAGCTTCTTTGCAGGGATTGTGTCCTTTAAAGGTGGATGGCCCATAGCTCAGGAGGGTGTTAGCAGGCAATAGCCTTGTCCTTTGTCCAGAGACTCTCCGGCACTTCCCACCTAGTACGTTTTTTGTCAGAACCAAGCAGGGCATGCTGTGTGCTGGATGGGTACTGGTTCTGTAGCCGCTGGACGGGTCCTCTGTATCCGGCATCTCCCTCTGTTGCTGGGAGATGTTTAGGGGAGGGATCTTGGTTCCCTCTTGGAACTCCTGGCCTTCCTTCATTGGCAGAAGATGTAAGGTAGACTGTACCTTCAGCTCGGATCCAAATGAGTCCTTCTTCTTACTCCTTGTGAAGTGTTCAGATGATCTTATCCGCGAGGGGCTCAGCCCTCTTTTAAATCCAAATGAGCCCTAGTGATTGGTGTAGGCTAGGCCTACCTTAATGAACAAACCCTGTGTCCCACCAACAATCTTATGTTGTGCATGAGGTCAGGACCAGAGTGCTCTGAAACAGGACAGACAAGGGGGTGACACCATGTTCCTAAGTCCCACCCATCTTCCTGTATGTTGTAGATCGAAGTGTCTCTCTGTTTAACTGAGCCCTCTGTAACTCTTGATTAAAGGGCAGGTTTTCCCATAAAGTATGTTCTGGGAGCAGACTTCCTGTCTCACCTAAACCACATACCTCCCCCCTCTCATAGCGGTCAGCTCTGCAGGGTATTGCCTATGGTAAATAGTGGACCCAGACATGCATTTTACTGCCTTTCATACAGAGGGGTGGGAACTAGCTTCAAGTTGACACATTGCACACCAAAGGGGTGTTAGTCACGCCTTCCTGTTGCCTTTCCGGCAAACAAGCCTACAGGCTTGCCTCAGTTATCTCTCATTAGTATGCACTGCCACCTGCCGGAGAACAAAGGAATGCAAATCCATGGAGCCTTTGATATTTTAATTAGGCTGCTCATGGATGGAGGAAGGTGTGCCATCCCCTTCTTTGAATGCTTTGATGTACCCAGGGCTGTCACATTCCATGTGAATATGACATGGGAAGATGGCGGCTGTAGGCTGTGTCTTCCCAGAGTGCAGGTGACTATGTGTTTGGTGCAGGAAAAAGATGAAATGGGTGTGGAATGGCCACACTACTTTCTCAGTTGATCTACCATCATTCATTTTCACTTAACAAAAAATCAAAAAAGCCCAGGTGAGCGCAATCTTCCTTTGCAGATCGTCAAATTCCTCACACTTATGGGACTCCATGGGAATGGGGACGTACCATTTCCCCATTTCCGCCGCCTGCCATAATATCTTAGTGGCACCAGGAAGTGAGGTGGTGGAAATGGTGTTATAGGGTTATATTTTCACTGTAGCCGTGAGTGATGGTTGTGCATAATTAACCACACCTATTAAAGGTGGTGCTATCAACAGCCAGAGTTTTTAAACATGTGCAGCTTTGCAACACTCTATTTGAATCGTTTTTAGAAATGCTAGAGAGGTTCAGAGAAGCGGCTTCATTTTTTGTGGCATTGGGCCTCATTACAGGTCTAGCAGAAACCCTCCCGGTGCTACCGTCAGGTTTCCGCTGGACCAGTAAAAAATTACGGCTATTACAAGTCCGGCGTCTGGGAAGTCAGGCAGCTGTAATATTGTTAATCCCCATTCCCATAGAGTCCAATAGGATTCTATGGGAGTGGGAACATGGAAGCACTGGCACGGTTGTTAACAGTGCTGCTGCTTCTGTGACGGCTTTGCCTACTGTGACCACTGTGCCTGGCAAGGTCAGACCTGTCGGTCACAGTAGCTCCAGCAGGCAAACCCGTAGTTTGCCGGTCTAGAAACAAGGGTGGTGGTGAGCTTACCGGCACCCTTTCTTCCGGACCTGCAAACTCGGCATGAGGCCCAATGTCTTTTTAGAGTTGTCCTTTTGTTATTTAATATTTTCATCACCAGTTGGACATTTTAATACGTTTAACATTGTGCAAGAAATCACTAAGACGTGGCCTTTCTAATGTTCATTCAGAAAGCTTGAGAACATCAATTGTGATAAATCATATGGTGTAAGTATCTTGGAATGATATGTATTGGAAATTGCTCAAGATGGTCTGGCAAATGGATCAAAAGTTGCATTGATGAAGCTTTGTGTGTTCACCCCTCTTCTCACCGGCCAATTGCATTTTGAACTCCTGTCTTCCCCGGCTGTAACAACAAAGAAGCTAGCGGCACACTGAGACGCATTTATGTGACTACGCCTTCCGAGATATATTTTCTTTTCTCACTTTCCCCCAGAGGCTTACGATCTCCAGAGTCCTGGTCCTCTCTAGTATGGACTACTACAACAGTCTCTTTCTCTGCCTACTTCTAGCCTCTGACCTCTACAATTCATCCAGAAAAGAACTGTGAGATTTATCCTTGGCCTCAAGCCCAGGGACTACATCTTTCCGGCACTGAAATCCCTTCACTGGCTGTCCTTGGCTGCAAGGGTCAAGTTCAAAACCCTCTGCATAATCTTAATTTGCAGTAGCCTGGCTCGTGTGTATAGGTGTGCAACTGAAAAGCATTCAGACGATAGGCCATCATTCCGCACTCCCAGGTTTATAATCAGTGCACATTAAGATTTCCTTTGCGCATTAGCGGATGTAAAATGTTTGACCAGTTTATACCCTAATTGAGTAAGTAGAATTAGAACAACTTCAGCCTGGAAGAAGACGTAATGGTCGAAAGGCGTGTCGGCTGTATTCATCTTCATCAATTGAATAGAAATCATCTTTGTAATTGCGCAGTGTGGTTGTGTCCATTCTTATATTACATTATCTCTTGGACACCTTGGGCATAGCTTCTTACTATACACAACCATCCCCAGTAGCTACACATTTGTCTCTTTCCTAGTTTCGATCTGGTTTACAAAGTGTCTTTTGCCCTGACAAACGGGTTCCAGTCTGTTGAGCAGTATGGTTTTGTTTCATATAAAGAGGGGAACAAGGCAAGGGTGCTTGCTCTCTCCCCTATTATTCATCTTGGCACTGGAGCCTCTGTCAATAGCTATATGCCTCAATGGTAATATCAAGGGCATACACACCCTGGTGGGAGAACAGAAGGCACTCATGTATGCTGATGATGTTATGCTGACGCTGGCAGAGCTGGCGCACCTCAGTGAAGGTACTAATGAGAGTGATCAGAGTTTTATCCTCCTTCTCTGGCTACAAGGAAAACTGGGACAAGTGTGAAGCCATGCCTCTGAAATGTAGTACAAATAGTAGTTGCGAGGGGGAGACCCAGCTGAGATTGGTGATGAAGCGTTTTAAGTGCCTTGAGGTATAGTTAATCAGAGGCCTGGTGAACATGATTAGGGATAATGTAAAGCCGGCCTGGGACAAGGCACATGCAGGGTTTGAACTTTGGGCACCATTGAACCTGTCCATATGGAGCAAACTCAAATAGTGAAGATGGTGACAGCGGCGTGGCTGAACTATGCATTTGGCATGCTACCACTGAAGACGCCATCTGTCCTGATGAAAAGAATAATACAGGGTATCAAATCCTTTGTATGGGGGAGACGAAGACCGCATTTGGCAGCGGACAAGTTATACGCATTGCCGAAGAGCAGGGGGACTTCGGCTGCCTTATATGGAGGTGTGCTATGTTGCCCAGCAATTGTCTCAATTGGCAGTTTATTTTCAGAAAGAGGCACAGAGACTGGCTTGTTGATATGGAAGTAGGAAATTACCCAGAGGAAGGGCCAGAGGATTCTTTTTGTGGCAGGGGGGGGGGGCAAAATACATCTGATATTCAGTATGAACATGCTCACGTGGGAGAGTGCTCATGCGTGGATTAAGGTGGATAGCTACTGAAATTTAGAAGCTCCAATCTGGAACAATGGGAGGATTAAGATCGGGGCAAGGTAAGTCAGTTGGAAGGAGTGGGAGGCTACAGGGGTAATGCAGGTGTCAGATATACTGAAGGGGAGCACATGTATATTATTGCAAGAGCTCCAGGAGACCTTGGGAATACGTAAACAGAAGATAAAAATAGTGTTCAACTGTTAGGCTGGTTGTGTATGGAAAACCAAATACATCTGTGAAAACAATGCTCATATGGACAATTCCTCACAGACTTGAACTGACTTATCTCTCAAGCCTGGCAACACTCTATACTCCAACATGGCTATTGTGCTCTAGCTCAGTAACTTAATGAAAAGAAGGAAGAAAGGAGAGAATGTGTGGGCCAACACTCAAAGTAAAAGAGAGTCAGCTATTGAATGCAGTTCCACAGTCTATCAAGAAAATTTGGTGTGAAAAAAAGAGTTAAATTCTGCAGAAGAGACCCGCAGATCCGATGTCCGTTGGATTGGGGCCCAAAGAAGGCCCATGATGATGAAAAAGGAGTCTGGGGATGAAGAGATTCTCCAGAAAACCCAGAGAGCCAGAAGAGCTACACACTGGGACCAAAATACAGTCAGTAGAATAATATACTGGGACCAAAATAGCAATTCATCAGAAGGCATTTGGAGCAATTCATAGGTGGTCACTGTGCACATTGTCTGGTCACCATATTAGGTTCCAGCATTGACGCACTGGTGCAGGACATATCACAAGAACCTTGTGAAGGATGATTTTTTATGATTTGATGATACACATGTCAAAGATCAGAGGCAAATCAGTGAAATGTTTTCGAAGCAGCATTTTAATTAATTCTTGGGCACATCATTTGTCAACTGAGGATGGGGTCAGCTTGGGGTAACCCCAAAGAGCAATGGCCTTTAAAGAAAAACTTGCAAAATAACACCAGAGAGAAGCCAGCACAGAAGAAGGGGGCTTAATTTGATTTGAGGGAGGTGGTGTGGTTGTAGCATAGAAGGCAGCACAGGCCCCTGGAGTTTCACAGTTGGGGAAAAGGAACTGGAGTGCTTACCTCATTTCCTGGGATGAAGAACCTCTTTTGTATCAGCACACAGACTATTAGGAGACCTGGGGGTCAAGGGGAACACAATGATGAACCAACAATAAAGACGGGGTCAGGAGCTTCAGGGACATGAAACATTTGTCAGGGGTCGTCACTGGATCAGGGGGAAGGAGCACTGTAGTTGGTTCTTTCTGTTCTTCGAGCGAGGCAGAGCGTTGCCATTTTATTAAGTGGAGCATCAAAAGAAACTGGTGCAGATCTCTGTCCTCCTGTAAGCAGGAGACTTTTCCAGGAATCAAGGTATAGTGTTCCAGCAGCAGACAAGGTGAGTGGGTAAGTATGTCTGTTTTCATCTCCCTCAGAAGTCAGTGAGTGAACAGAGTATCCAATTACAGATCAGTAATAATTCAATAATTTAAACAGAGGAGTAGCAGGCCAATGCAGACATTCTGTCCAAATGCATCCATGGACTCTGGAAGGGTCTCTTACTCAAAAGAATGAATCCACACTATTAGAGACAGGCATCTGCATATGCCATTGAGAACTTGTTTTATGATGATTTTAGACATCATCCCTGGGATGCAGGAATCCAGTGGCCAACAAAGGCCACTTTGTCACACACACAAAAAGAGGCATGGGATAATTCATGTGACCCTGAAGTCTTTCAGTCAAACAAAGATAACAACAATTTTGCTGAATTGAGGAAGGGATCACACAGGACAAAATACATCACCAGCCTTGCCACAAGAATAAAAGAGGAGGGTTACCTTCTCTGTGACAATATGGAGCACCTTTGGGTGACCCTGCCTACAAGAGCTCTTAAAGACAAGCACATCAACAGAGAGCCACAATCGGAGTCAGGCTTTGGATTTAGCCTGTCTGGGGGTAAAACAAAGTCCAAAGCAAAGCAACAAAGAGAAAAAGAGGTGAAAACTCACAGTGTAAGGCAAACAACTCCACAAAATGAATTATACTTTAATATAGGGCCACACATAACGTACATAAAAACAGGAGACAAACTATGGTTGACTTCCGATTTTAGGTGGAGGACTTTCCAATTTGTACCAACAACAGTTTTTTTCTGCTCTCACAAGCCTGTATTTAAGCAAGGATTTTAATCATTGGATTAGTAAACTATTAAATAATAGCTGTAACTGACATCACATAAGCCTTTCTAACATACCTTAAAGGTTCATCATTAAATGTCATAACACTTTTATTTATTTATTTATTCACTCGTGTTATTGTAAACACTTAATTAGTTGAAGGTATCTACGTTCAATTCATCAATTACACCGTCCTATATGATGCGCGTCTGTAGATGCATAATTGTCAACCTTGCTCCATTGCAGATTGTCAATTGCAGAGTCCCTTTGATGGCAGAAGATTGCATAGTAGCATATATACAGCGCATAATTACAGCACCTACTTTCAGATTTAGGGCGTCAGGAGACATTCGTCCTGGAGCATTTCGCTCTTTAGAGACTGAAACGTGGACACAGCAATTAACTGTTGATTGACACTGGAACTGTGTGATGAAAAGTGGGGTTAAAAAGAAGCAACTTGAAGTTATTCCAAATGTTTGCGATAGTGGAAGGTGAAGGTGGTGACGTAGAACAGCGCTCAATCTGTTTGTTAAAATGATAGCTGTTGTTGAAGTGGAAGGGCACACAGAGGTGTAGTTTGTCATTTGGATAGCAGAGGGCAACCTAACACTGATAAAGTGCATTAGCTGAGTATGGAAACATGTTATGAAGAAGACAAAACATTTTTTTTCAAAAGTGCAGTCTACTTCCCTTTTATTTGCCCATAGAGAAACAAGGTACATTTTTGCCAAATCACGCTCACCCAAACCGCTGGACAGATTTGGACCATGTCCTAAAACATTTTAGCATGAAGTGTTGGTGTGGGGTTATTCCATGCAGTAGTTATTTAAATATTTTATAGAGAAGGGTGTATCCCCATCTCAAAAATTGATAGCTATTTCTCAGGGATTTACCAAACCCCAGGGGTTTTTTATAATGAAACAACTGCATCTTTTTTAACTCTCGATGCAAGAGATATTCAAGGTTATAGCTGAGGATATGTGAAAATGAAATGGAGGAGGAAGCTATTTTTAGGTCAAAAACATGCAAATGCCATCAGGATCGAGGTGGGGGGTGACTGGAGTGCATCAAGTGAAATTGGGCAGTTGAAGGGAGTTTATAGGGACTGCGTTTGCAACACAAAGCTTTCTGTAGCCTCGGATAACTGACATCTCAAAGCAAATTGTGTCACAGAAACAGAGTGCATTTTGGACAGAAGGGAGCGAGCATGGGGAGGTAAGGAGGCTGTCTGGGGCGTGGGAGGAGCTAGCACAGAAGAGGAAGGCACTTGGAAAGCATTTTGTTTTTCAGCCATTTTAAAGGCCAACAATATGATGTGTAGTTCAGTACCCACAGTTAACTGACCCTGCTTAACTTCAAAGTGAGGAAAAGGCCAGCCCTCTCGGGGCATGGTGCATAATAAGTGAGGCATTGTTATTAGACCACTTAGTGCAATATAGCCCCTTCCTCACTTTGAAGCTAAGCAGTACTGTGAGTATATTCATGGGTGCCAGCTTTTGATTTTCACTATGGGTGCAGAAAGTACCTGGGCATATGTTATTCTTGCAGCCGGTCATTTTCTTCCTGTTTCTGTGCTGCTTAAATGTGTTTATTTGGGGTTGTGTCATGTATCACCACAGTCACAAAGAGACCAGCCATAAAACACTGGGCTTTGAGCACGGGCCAGGACATTTTGCACTGCCAGTTTAGGTGCACAACAAGCATTTTGTTGGGGTTTGGGGCCAGTTAGATGCAGCCAGTTGGCCAAAGGGACCTCTCGCCACAAGGATATTTGGGCGCGAGAGGCCACAATTGCTGTGGCATGAACCTGCATGCACTTTGCATGTTGTACCTCTCGGCGCAATGATGTTTTGGCACGAGAGGTCACAATTGGTATGAACCTGCAGGTACTTTGCATTTTGTAATATGGATTACAAGTAAAAAAAAAAGTATTTACTGCAACATTATGAAACAGGATGGGACATGTATTACACTGTCATTGCAGAAATAACCTTTCTGCATTAATGTCACACCCTCCCTTGTACACACACCTGATAATACTGCCACTCCTGCCCTTGCCGAAAACTCTAGAATCACTACAGCTCGCCCCGAACCCTCTGTCCCATCATATTCCCCCTTCATACTCAGGCACTCATGTGGGCCTCCTGATGACTTGCGCGCACATGCACGCTTCACCCGCAACAGAACGCTCTCCAGGTTGCGTCCTTTTTTGCATTGGCAGTTTCTTTGGCGCCTAGGTTATCGGCGGAACGCTACTATGCTTCCGCATCACGTGACCAGCGCTGTGTGCTCACGTGACCCGGGAATCCACTCACGTGATGCGGCAGCACGTCACGTGATGGGAAGTAATGCCAGAAGCACGAGTATTTAAGCTTGGCTCTCCCTGTACTTGCTGCTTCACAGCTGTTCTTTGCAACCTGTTTGGTGCTATGTGTTCCTTTGGATTTCTTGACTCTTTCGGATTTTTGCCCTCGGTTTGCTTACTTGGATTTCGCTTGGATTACCTTACTGGCTTTGTTACATTGGATTTACCTGTGCTTCGAATTTGGACTGCTCTTTGGACTGCAACACGGATTTCCCTTTTTGCATCTGGTTTTCTTTGGAACTTCTTGCTTTCAACTCCACAGCTACCAAACCACGTTCTTGTCATCAGGTGGTTCTCACGCCATTATTGGGACGTGAGTCCTGGACCCCTGCCTCATAGGTTCATTGCCTTTCTCCTGACCCCTCTGGTAAGACCTTTTTCATGTTATTTTGACACTGTCATTTACTGTCATTTGCTTGGTACTTAATCAGTATTTTCTTGCAGCGGATTGGGGTCCCAGAGCTTCGCGTTTCCGGAGTTGACCATCTCCACCTGTGGCCTCAACAGTCGCACAGGGAGTGACTTTAAGTTCTCTCTGTGTGGCATTTGGGGACAGATGACTCTTCTGCCTACACGACATTCAAGTCTGAACAATTAAACATAAAAACATTTTTTTACCCGAACATTATAAAACCAAATGGAACATGTGTTACACCGTCCATGTGCAAAATTATTAAACTGAAAAAATTGAGAAAAAAAACCTCATTTGTGCAGAACGCTGCATTCAAGAACCGTGGCCTGCAGGACTTCAAGAAGCAGCACTTAACCATTGTGCTGCAATTATATTATTGTTTGCATTCTCACATGTTTCATACTTAGCCGTTTACAATTAGACATATTCCGTTGTAGGCTAAGTATGAAATCTATGCACCATGTGGCACTAAGCCATTGTGGACAAAATGCAAAACAGTATATTTTGGTAAACACTCTTTATTCTGGACTCTGTAGTCTTCACAGGCATGCCTTCGATCCATGTGGCCGCCTTCATGGAAATGTTGCTTCAATCACTGCATGATTTTAATAAGGTCTTTTGAGCTGCCCTACCAAAGGGTTAATAATAGGTGTGTGTCTTCCATTGCACACGAGTCAGCACGAACAAGACTTTCTATACAGCTCAAGGGAGGGGCTTGCAACACAGTTCCACAAAGGCTTGAGTCACTGGCCAGCACCAAAGGCCATACCTAGTGGTCTTTAAGTGTTCAAAAATACCAATGTGCATGGTTAAAAGCTAGGCCTAGTAGCCCATCAGTGTTTTAAAATATACAGTGGGCAACGTTGAAAGCTGTAGTCAGTGGCCATGGCTAAAGGCCATAGCTAGTACCCATTAATATATTAGAATATACAGTCGGAACAGCCAAAGGCCATGGCCACTGGCTAATATTGTGTTGAAGACAATGGCTAGTGGCTGGTTAGTGTATATAATATACAGTGGGCACGGCCGAAGGTCATAGCTAGTGGCTTGTTAGTGTTGAATAATAGACAGTGGGCACGGTGGAAGACCATCGCTTATTGCATTTTATTATTTTACAATATACAGTGGACCATGGCCAAAAGATGTGCAAGCTGCTGAAGGTCAAAAGCCACGGCGAGTGGCCCATTTATATTTTAGAATATATAGTGGGCAAAGCCAAAGATTGTGGCCACTATCCAGTGTTGTGCTAAAGTTCATGGCTAGTGCCTGATGCTAGGGAGAATTCTCCAGAATGGCTCATTTCCCTTACCTACTCAGTCCCTCAGCGGTTTAGCTGGATTTCTAGTATTTCTTTTTTTCACCTTGCAAGAGTGTGAGCCTTTTTTCCCACTCTTACATGTGTTTTGCTGTGTGTGTTTAACATGTTCTTGTGTTCATAGACTGTGGAGCCTCACCTACTCCACAGGCATTATCTTTTTACTGTGTGTTACACAGCACCTTCAGTGCAGGGACACAGGGTTGTCTTTTAGACTTCCCAACTCTGAATTAATTTTCTGGGACTGACTACTGTCTCACAGAACATGTAAAGTTGCCATTGACTTTATTAGTCTCTTTTAAATTCACAGAACCAGTACAAAATATTTTACATAGAGTACTGGAAAGGGTTAATACTTATCCCTTTTTGTCTGTTCCTCATTAAGACTTGGCTGGTGGCAGTGGTAACTACCCTATTTTTCCTACCACAGTTATCTTAAATAAACTTGGTATTGTTTTAGGCTATCTTGGTAGCCACCAACTTAAACCTGCTAGACCATATCAATTTTTCTTTTTGATAATGTCTTTCTCATGTTTTTCTCTGTGCGCCAAACCAGGTTGGTTCCTTTGTTCACCGTCCTTTCGCGGGCTTCTACACAGAAGCCCTCCTTAGGCGCCTTTATGTCTGGGGGGGACAAGATGTGAGGGAGAGGTTTAGGACTCCCTGCACAGGCTCTCCTTGGAGACCCATGTCGCACTCTGATCTGATTGGTTGTGGTGAATGTCCCGGTGGGAGAGCCACCCTGCTGTGTGATTGACAGCCAGGCTGTGTAAATGGGGGAAAACTGCATAAAAAGCAGGTCTCTGGGGCTGGAAAGGCAGAGTTGCCACTGGAATGAAAGAACCAAAGAGGAGCTGACAGAAGAGGACCCCGACAACGACTGAACCACCCGGTGTATCCCTGCTGCAGGTCCAAATCTTCATACTCCAACGACAGGGAAGATCATCTAGGAATCTTCACCCCTTGAGCTGGTGGGACCAACCAGTTCACTCAAACTCCAAACCAGGCCTCCCTCCTCTGGTCGAATTTGCTGTACAGAGCTACAGTGAACTAGATAGCCAGGAAGGTCAGACCCTGCTTGGGTTTTAAGGAGTGCACCTTTTGCTTTGTTGCTTTGCTCTGCTGCTGGTTTCTTCCCTGGGTAGTGCAGGACCCTCCAGTCTTCCTACTTTGTGTCAGTTCAACAGTCGCTTCATGAACCGTGAGCCTGCAGGACCTGCCAGGAACGTCTACCTCAGCTACAGCTGCTTCTCCATTTTAAGGTACTGTTCAAAACCGGTTGTTCGTTTCGTCCAGCCGCTGTGAAGGTGTGTGAAACCTTTTGCCAATCCAAGGGCTTGTCCTTCTCTACTCTTTAAACTAACTTTTCTGCTGACCATCCTCGTCCGGAACTCTTGGCAAAGACTTAACCGTGAACTACCCTGAACTGTGTGATCTTGAGCAAAAGACTTTTGTCCTATTGACTTTGACCCTAAGCCTTTTTGATTTGATTCCATCACTGTAGTTCCTGTTTCTAGATTGCCTTGCTTACTTACCTGTTGGTGCTGCTCAATTTTTGTCTAACTTTGTCTTTCCCTCCCTTTTAAATTATTGGAGTGCCATTTTGCTCACACTTCGTGTTTGAGCTTAACTTGTCCAGAATCTATTGAGAGTGGTGTGGTGTATTAAGAGTGTGATTTCTAAACTGCTTTACTTTAGTGAAATATTTTACAACTGATGTGTAATAAATGTATATTCTTTTACTCAGAAACCTTGAGTCAGTGTGTGTTTGAATCATAGTAATTGCTGTCCTTTGTGTAACTATTGATACTGCTCACTTACTCTTGAGATAAGTCTGGCTGCTCAGCCATCGCTACCACATTACTGTGTAGTACAGGCTAGTACCGAAGGTGAATTTGTACTGTCACTTGTAGTCTTAATTGTGTGTGGTGTTCCCAATGGGTACTGCATATAATTCTGCCTAACACCTGACCAGTGTATATATTATACAGTGGACACGTTTGAAAGCTATATCCACTGATAAAGGCCAAAATCTATGGTTGGTAGGCTGTTAGTGTTTTAAAGTATTCAGTGTAAATGGGTGAAGGGTGTGAACACCGTCTATAACTGAAGGACATGAATAGCACCCATTCATGTGTTAAAATATATTTGCCCATGTACACTGACCATGGCCGAAGGCCAGATACTGTGATAATGTAATTAGTGATGTCATCAGGGATGGCATAAGTAATGTGACCTGTGAGGTCATCATTGTGGTTATATGCCACACAACAGGGGGCGCAAAGGTAAGGTGCCTTTAGCTGAATTTCAATGGTTTTGTTGTGTTCAGTTCTCATCTTAACGTCCCTGCATCAAAAGTTGTTTCCCGGAATGCATGTATAGATTCAACACAAATCTACCAAATGTGCTAAGTATATGTTTTTTTTTTTTAAATTAAAATGTATTGATCACTGGATTTCAATTAAATGAGTTAAATGTGATCTACCAAAGATTCTTCCAATGGCATCTGACAAAATGTACATACTGTTTCAGTAGATCGATTTATTCTGACAAAAATGTTATACAAAATAATCTAACAATGTTTGCACCACATATTGGTTATTTGCCAATTACAAAAACAAAGAAAAAACAATTCCTGTTGTTAGACATGTACTATTCTGTCTTGCCACTTTTAGAACAGCCTACATGTGTTTTACTCCTAGGCCTCTTTTATCTTTATTGGCCTTTAAGTGAGCGTCTTCACGGCTTATAATCTAATATTCCATGTATGCACAAATTTACATTCCTAATAGTTTATATAATTTCAAAGATTAGCATATATAGCCACATGTAGAACTAAGAACAAAAGAAGAGAATAAAATAAAATAAAAAAACATTATAATTGAATTTCAAATGTTACATTTTAGAGATGATGTTTTTTTCTGATTATAGATACATTTTCTGTATTAATTTCGAATAATCCTAATAATTATTTAAATAAATTTATACATTTTTGATATCAATATCCCCCGATTTACCAAAACAAATGCTTCAATTACATGTTGTATAATCGTCAATTTTTCCATTACAAATTCTATCATTAATTATACACACTTAGGGCCTGATTCATGGACGTGTTTTATAGTGGTGCAATTCCATAGGAAAACGTTCCATGAATCAGGCCCTTAATGTCTATTCTTTGTCAATAAGTTTCATCGTTTCTCAGCTCTTCCAAATTAAATGATAACATGTGTGCTTGGAATTTTTGCAGTATTTACATGTATTACACAGGTGTAGCGGTGTGTAGTTATGGTTAATTAACCCATAGGAAGAATACTATTTGGGAGGCTTATAACTTTGCCTCCTCACGGAACTTTACACAAAAAGTATATATATTGCGCTGCCAGATTGATTCTACAAACTTTAATTGAGGGTGGCACATTTATAGGGGTGGTACCAAAATGTGTGTTTTATCCCAAAGACGCAATTGAAAAAAAATTGCTCACGCCTACAGCCCAAATCGCTGGATGGATTTTCACCAAATTTGCAGCAGGAGTGGCGGGTTGGTCCCGAACATGTGCTTTTGTAAATTTGGTGTAAATCCAGCCAGTAGTTTTTTTTAAACTGCCAAAAAGTTGGTAAAAAAAATGGATATCTTGGTTCGGAGCACCCACCGATTGGATGGTGAAAAGCGCTAGGTGCTTCAGGTTAATTGAAACGCCTGCCTCCCCTCTGGGATATCGCTTTGAAAAGCATAAAAAACTGGTGTTGTTTCAACTCCGATGTCAGCTAACAGTCCGGATGTCCGGGACATACCTATGATGTTTACAAAAATCTGAGATGTTCGGGGACATCTATTTCTATTATTGCAATACAGAGATGGTGAAACGCAGTTTTTAGATGGCTTATAACTTTGGCGCCACTCAATGAAACTGCATATCATTCTGGAATGTCATTCTAGACCTTACTCCTAATAGTTCTGAAAAGTGTGGTTCTGTTTTGCCAAGAGGGAACAAAATTAGGGGGGTGGGTCCCAAAATATTTTAAAGGCTTATAAATATGGTGCCATTTGATGAATCTGCACAAAAGTATGTAAACGATTTTAGACCTAGATATGAATGTTATTGCAACATTTGGTGGGATTATGTCTATAGGGCGCAAATTTAGAGGGGGGTATAAAACATTTTTGTTGTCTTATAATTTTGCTGCAGTTTGACAAATGTGGGTAAATGTTTTCAGAAAATTGTAGACACAACCTTGAATGTTTGTGTAAAGTCTGAATGGATTTTGTCAAGTTGGGGCTAAGTTATATGACTATTTTATGTACTAACATTTTGACAAGGACCAAAAAGCATGGTTTTGCAAATGTGTCTGTGTTTTATTTTTTGAAAAGTGATATAATATAGGTACAAAAAATAGTGATATACCTTTGGTAACAGAGGTGTAGCCAGTGGTCATGACCAAGAGGGACCAGCAATGGGGTTAAAGTGGGCATGGCAACAAGGGACCAGCTATGTCCTAATGTTTTTCGAAATTGAGATAAGGTTGAATGGGAAAAACACATCTTCTTGCAGGTACAGGTTGAAGTGCTGGATGGGATTGCAGCAAAATGGCATGAGGGTCAGCACGAACTTGAAAGCATGGTTTTGCAAACATGCCCTGTGTTTTTTTTTTTTTTTTGAAAGCGTGAACATGTAAGTACAAAACACAGTGATATAACATTGGTGCCTGGGCAATGGGCCTTGCCATCAGCGAGGAGAAATGAAGCGGTATGTTTGAATGGGAAAACAAATATTCTGTTTGTGGTTACAGCCTGCAGTTGTGGACTAGAGTACAACAAACTTGTGTGACGAGCATTAGCAAAGACCTGAAACATGTTTTTGGAATTATGCCTAGTGTTTATTTTTCCAAGTGTAAGAAAGTAAGGAGAAAAACTAGTGAAAAACACTTGGGGGCCGATTCATGGAACAAACATGCACCGAAAATCCCAGCGCAAGTAGGCGCAAGGTGGCGCAAGCCTGAGAAAGCAAGCGCACGCGCACACGTGCAATTCAAGGAAGGCGCTGCGCTTGTTTCCCACTGGTTGTGCCCAAATCCGTGCATGGCGCACGCGGGCACACACGTCATCAAACGGCATGCGCTACGTGCACAGCAAAAGCGCACATAGTGCGGCGCACACAACAAAAGTGGGCGTAACAGTGGGCGTAACATGCAGAATGGGGAATAACGCGTGAAAAAGAAGGCGTAACTGGGGAAGTACTGCAGGGAACTACACGGAACGCCAACACGCATGCGAACAACCCATATTCATGGATTCGAATACGGGAAACCCGCGCACGGCAAAAGACGCACACAGGCTTCAACGCGTCCGCCACACAAATGCAACACAGAAGCCAAGCAAATAGCCTGCAGGCAGTAAAACAAACCAGAACAGCCTCCAGTAGATGACTTGAAGTAGCAGTACGCCACAAAGGCCAAGTACTACCACAATGATGTTAACAACCAAGGTAGCACAGTAAAAAAATGTCACAACAGGATGTGTACCGTCAGTGGTACATAACATAGAATGATGCACCACAAACGGATGTGTACTGTCACAGCTCCCGTGTACAGGCGCAGGAGTGGCACAAACCAACCACCCCCACCATGGTCTGGATGCCTGCAAGGTCAAACTCACACAGGCCTCTGAGACCCTGGTGGGGAAGGAGGGTCAGGGATATGCAGTCGGGACAGGCATTGGCATACTGGATAACCGGAATGAGGTGCAGGAGAGGGGAGTAGGATTGATACGGGAAAGTAGGGAATGCACAAAAATGTAGTACTCACATTAACACATACACAATTAGACCAAACTTGTTCATCATGCACATAGCAGCAAATTACTCAAATGGAAGTCAAAGAGAAACTTATCTCTGGAGTGAGTGCTGGCCTCCTGCCTGAGCACTCTCAGGTCCGGTAACAGGAGCAGTTCAATGCTGCAAAGAGAGCCACAGTTAATAATCTGTGCATGCCCAAAACACACAAACACACCACCAAATATGCCCCAAAGTAACAAACTACTCTACAAACAGACAATCTTGTGTGGATGCTTCATACACATATGTAACATTACCCCTGTGGTGGTTCATACACAGTCAATGCAGTAAGTCAGGTGCCGGTGGGTGCATGGCAAATGGAACACCAATGTGTCACGATTCACGCAACATGCAATGTTCCCTGGGTAAGCAGACAGACGCATATATCAAGGTATGACTTCAAAACAAGTCGTGTACCACCATGACCAAAATAAAGTAAGCAGTGCATGTTTCAAATTCTACTTGGAAATGAAATGCACTGCAGCCGAGTCTGTCCCTTGCTGTCTGTCCCTGTGAGCTGCTTCTTTCCATGTCTCGGAACGCTACATGGCTAATACAAGTGCCTCAATGGCCCATGATGGACAGGAGGGTATGTGCCACTACCCCTGCAGGTGCCCCAGGGAACTTTCCCTATCAACTAGCCATCAGTCCACTAACACATCTGAGCTGTATTGTGCGCTTCAACACCAATACTTGTCCAAGCTCACCGTCAGTGCTGCTAGTAAGCATGCATGTGCAACTGGCCTGGTGGAAGGTTTGCTGTGTTGTGACCCCCCTGTGCTGATCACCTTGCCTGGAGTCCCTTGAAACACGTCAGCAGTTTTCAGATGTATGATCGCAATCCCTGTGCCTCTGCTTGCGAACACATGCGCATGTCGGCACCACCAAACGTGTCCAGATTCCAGAAGTCCAATTGCACATGTCTGCTGGCAAAGGTGGTCTGGAGGCTCATCCCCCTGCAGAAAGGCCATGAAACAAATGATTAATGCTTTAGATTCATCTGTGTGTGTCTCTTCAGGCATTTCATGACTGGACCATGTCAGAGACGTACATCAGAAATCACACCATCAGTCCGTCTTTCACAGCCAAAGTGTGGAACACACTATTTACGCCATGAATTGCAACAAGCACATGTACAGTAAAGATAAGAAACATACTACAAAATGCATAGTAATGAATGTACACATGAATCATGAAACACCCCATCTAGCAAAAGAAAAACAGTGGTCAATTACACCCCAATCATCCCCACTAGGGGTGTCAACACAAGTTCCACAGCAGCAGACATGCCACATATATGACAGTCCAAAGCCCTTGTGTAATAGGCTGTTACACCGAACCATCCTTGCAAGCCCATGGATAAAGGGAAGCAGGAGTGGCATATGTGTGTCAAGGACCCCAAGCAGCAAACACATACACAAGACAAGCTTGAAGGGCTCAGCTGGAACAGACAGTGGATGCTTTCAAAAGTCACAAAGCATCACACCGTCACATGAAAGTACAATAGACAAGCAATTTTAAACTATATTAACTAATTACACTAACTATGAAAAACCTGCATTACCTATTTAAACTAACTATCAAAAAGAAACTTAACTAACTAAACTAAACGAAAAATCAAAAATGGCCACATACGACCCGGGGGGAGGCACCCAGGAGGGGGGAGGTACAGGGTGCTGCTCAACACCCACATGCGATGATGCTGAGGAAATAAAACCTCCATGGGCTCAACACCTGCACAGCCCGACCTATGTGGGAGATAGATTGTCGTCCGAGTTGGCTCTTCCTGGAAAAGAGAACGTGGCACAGGAGCATGACCACGCCTAGCCACAGCTTGCCCCTCATAGGCAGCAAGTCTGCCGGACGGGTGAGCCTGGTTCTGTGTGGCGATGACACGTAGGTCTGCATGCAGAACCTCCCGTGATGCACATGCTTCCTCTTGCAAGGTAGCACGTGTAACACAGAGTTCCTCCTGCAAGGCCTGGCTGGACAACCGCTGCACCTCCCGACAAGCATGTAGCTCAGCCGAGATGGTACACTCAAGCTGTGCAAACCTCTCCTCTGCCCGCTCCCTCTGGGATATCAGAAGGACACCCAGAGTGGATCTGAGGGAAGCATACTCCTCCCTCAGGGCCTCCATCTGTGCCTCTGCGTTAGTAGCAATTGCTTGACACAGAGACAACATTTTAGCCTGGCGTGCCCTGTCTGAGGCCGTCATGCCCAGCCTGAGCGAGCGGGCTGTGGACCGTGCCACCTGCTGCTGGAGAAGCACCTGCCTAGCAGGGGGGAGCACGGATCAGGCCACACGCTCCATGCTCACAGCGATGTTCTCCATTGCTGCCCCCTGCCGTTCAGAATTGCCAGTCATGTCTTGCTCCCACTCAGTATACAGCGGTTGCGCGCGGCGACCGCGTTGCTGGGCTTCACCCCTGCGGGACCCAAGGACCGGGTGTCCTTGTTGTGTTGGCACCTCCCGGACTGCACGACTACATGCCCCTGTTGACGTGATGTCCCAGGCACATCAGTGACTGGTGTGGAGGGTGACCCTGCATCCCAATCCACCACGGGTGAAGGTTCCAAGACTGTCTGACCCCTCAGTGCAGGTGTCGTGGACAGAGGAGTGTCCACATCAGAATAACTCACCACTGACATATGGAACTGATGCTCATCCATCTCGACATGGTCGTCAGAGTGTTCATCAGGGCTGGACTCATAGGCAGCCAGAGACAAGATGAACTGTAGCACTTGGGGGTTTTCGTGGCCTACCACCCCACGACCCCCACTTGTGCTGGGTTGATGTAGTGATAACAACCCTGTGCCTGGCATGACAACACCATCCTATGGCTCCATTGTGTCATCACCTGAAAAATAGAGAGAAAAAAGGTCACTACACATGTTAGAAGCAAACAACACACACACACACCAACACCAAACACATCAGGCAAACATGTGACACACAAAATAGAACCTGGCATGCATGCTGGGTCAACTTGAAATTGCTTCTGTGATTAGACCTGTGGAAAGGTGGCAGTTTGCACTGAAGTGGGTCTATGCAGTGCAGTAAATATGTCTGTTACTCACTATCTACATGTACAAGGACTTCATGTCAGAAAATGTGAAGGCAGTGCAAGGTCAACTTCAGGCATCATGTGCAATGTGCATTCAATGGGTAGCATGTCTACAAGCAAAACACCCCTCCCCCCAAGTGCAAAAGCAGGGATGCCTAGCATGGTATCAAAAGGCTGACCATAGACCTGTATATTGGCAGACAGTGTTGACTAGCATCAACAACATCATGTGCGTCAAGTGACAACACAGCAAATGATGATGGGACATTAAGCAGGACACATGATGAAACCTCTGGAGTACACCCACGTGTGAAGAAGAGAATACACCAGTTGGACAGAGTCATTGGCCATTAAACAGGCTGAGGCCTGTGACCCACACAGATTGTCAGACCCTAAACATGTGTGCAACGCAGTACTGAGCCACAGTTGACATGGGAAGGCAGATGAAATGCCATGCAATGTAGGTCATCCAGGACTTGTATTACAGTGATCATCCAGTCATGGACACATAGGGGCATGCGTGGAATGTCCATGTGGGGCATCTGACCTCTGCACAGTCCAAGTGAGACACCCTGCATCAAGTACTAAGGATGTACCACACAGCATATGTCTGGCAGATTGGTTGCTGGATGTTATTATGTACACAGGAGGCATGAACAGGGAAGTACCCAATGGCAATATTGTAGCAGACCAGTGCTAATGTGGAATTGGGGTGCAGAGCGGGGGGTTGATGGGCAAGGGAGCATGCCTACATTGAGTACCCGCTTGCAGGCGAGGACACATGCACGTCCGTCATGCTATGCATAGTCCCTGGGCTGAGAGGACGGTCACCCCACGCTACATGCAGAAGTGCCAGTGAGCTGGAACATGGACCGGAGGGGCATACTGGTAACCAGCATGTGAGTAGGGTGCAATAGTGGTGATGCGGACAGTCCCCGTCTGCTCCACATGTCCATCATCCAGCAGAGTAGTCATGCATCAGGGAAACATACATTACTTGCACATCAGAACCATGTAAGAGTGACATGTAGTGGTAGTCATGCACAACACATCACACAAGTAAAACACACACGTCCTCGACAAACACGCATCAACACTCACTGGACGGGGCATCAAAGTGCGGCATCTCTCCCATTCCTTCGACTGATTCAGATGGTATGAACTCTGCAACGAGTGACTCATGCAGAGTGAGGTCTTCCTCCTCTGGTGCAGGCCCATTGCCAGTCACCAGAGTCAAGTTGTAATTTGAGGCACGCTTAGCCTTAGCACTGTGTTTGAGGTCATTCCAACGCTTTTTGCACTCTTGCGCCGTGCGCACCTCATGGCCGAATGCACTCACATGTTCTGCAACTTGCTTCCAGTGGGTATCACGGTGGGCAGCCGTAGTCTGACAATGAGCACCCACTAGCATGTCACGGCTGTGGTCTCACACGTAGTCCACAAGGAAGTCCAGTTCCTGTTTGCAGAAAGGCTTCTTCCTCGACGTGCAGCAGGTCGTGGCTGTGTGTGGGGACCCAGCCTGTGCTGTAGGTGCAACCTTCCTCCTCTTGGATTGTGGCGCAGACCCTGGCTGGCTAATGCGCCCTGATCAGTATGGCCAGTGGGTTTGGGAGATTGACCCAAGGGAGTGGCAGGTGGAGGGACGACCAAAGGCCTGACTTGTGTCAGTGGCAGCTGGGTGCCCTCTAATGGACCCTGCTGCCCGCCATGAGGAGGACGCCCAGCTGAGGCGCCCCTCACCTTTGGTGGCCTCCCAACCATGGCACAGATGTAGTAGTGCCGGCACAGATGGAGTAGTGCCAATGGGAGGTGTAATCCACAATTGACCTGGGCAATTGGGGTGAAGGGGGTGGGATGCAAGATGTTAACAGCCCCCCTGCACCTGCAAGGCTGTATGTGAACCCGGTGATGTAGTGACAGGTCACGCAATGCTCAGGCACCCCAAAACTACAGTAAAACCGTGCACACAACCCTGCAGCCTAAGTGCGTGGAATCAACCTCCCACAGTACCTGGTGGCACCCAGTAACACGAATAACGTGTACGCGTGGGACACGCAGGCTACTATGACCTCGTAAACAGGTGCGATACACAGGGGCACCCGCAGTGGGAAGAATAGCGTGCGTGACTCACCGTCTGATTAGCGCGATGCAGAAACACACGCATAGCCAATACTCCTGCCAAAAGAAGAGATACATCCTTGATAGCTGTGAAGTTGTGATGGCGCGCAAAACAACACGAAGCATCAACACACGTCGGTCTCCATGAACGGCACGTACAGCGAACTGCTGGCCCCGCTCACCTTTATCCCGTGCTGAGGGAAATGCCCGTGCGCGTCACGTCACTTACGCGCGTAGGCCCTTTCCTCAGATTACATGCATTCACATGCAGATGTGCAGTTTTTTCATGCAAGCTGAACCACTATGCCACTCACGAGGGAAACGCCCATGCGCCTAACGTCACAGACATGCTTACGCGCTAAGGGCCTTTCCTCGAATTACATGCTGACGTGCAATTTTTTCATGTGCCAAATCACTCCGTATCAAGCTGGCCACGCGAAAACACATGGAAGACCACGCTCCTGCCCAGAAGGCCCAATTACTGCCCCCCAGAGCCCCGAGCACGCTCCCACCTGCCATCTGCTGCTGCCTGACTGCAACTGCCCACGTGTCCTGCTATTTGCTGCCTGCACGTCAGCCATGGGTGCAGTTGCTGTGACCACCCCTGCTGGAACCGAAGACTCCCGACTGGGATACCATCGCTCCACAGCCCAGCCCCAGGACCCAGTTGCCCACCCACTCCTGCCTCTGGGGTTGCCATGTGGGGCACAACACCATCTGGCACCACTGGCAACCCCCAGCCAGAGAGGCAGAGGGCCACCGGCTTCAGTGCCAGAGAAGTTGGTGTCCTGGTGGAGCAAGTCCTGGGGCAGTATGATGCCCTTTTTTGGAAGTTTGCGCGCCGACTATGAAGGACAGACCAGGATCTGGATGGACATCGTGACTGCCATCAACGCGGAGGGAGTGGCAGTCCGTGACTTACAACATGTCAAGAAGCGCTGGGAGGACTTCAGGTCCAGGACCCCCAACAAGGTCCGGCGCCTCTCGAAGGCAGTGGATGCCAAGGGGCGCTGGGGCCACCTGTCCGACCACCAAATGAGGGTCCTGGTACGCATATGCCCAGCGCTCTACGTCCAGGTCCTTGGGAGGCAGACCCATCTGGGTTCGAGTGGTAAGTGTACATGCATACTGATTGGATGCTGTGCGTGCCGTGGTGTGCCAGAGTGTGCAGGTTGCACATGTGTTTTTGTAGGGCCATGTAGGGATGTGTATGAACATGGGCGTGAGGCTGCCACATGTGAGTCCTCTCAGGTGTGAGACACATCGATGGTGTATGTGTTGGTAAGCATGCTGGGCACATGCATGTGTGGGAATTTCTGTGTATGTACGTTGGCATGGTTGTGGTGTCACACATGGGTGGTGGTCCCTGCTGCATGTATCTGCACTGTGTACATGTGCATGTGTGTGTATTTGACAAGTGTGCAACTGTGATGCAACTTGGATGCATGTAACACTGACATGTAGAAGGCTGAATGCCAGATGTGACATGGATGGCGATATCATCACTGTGACAGTTGGTGGACATGTACACATGCATGTAAGTGTGGTGGCGTGTGTGCATGTGTTGTGCACTCCCCGTGTTTCATGTGACGTAAGGCTCACCTTCGGATGCTCATGCTGTTGTATGTGTATGGATGGTGCTGGCTGGTGCAATATTGCTGTGGAATTGCTCATGCGTGTGAGTACAAATGACATGTGTGTTGGGGAGTGTGATGCCATGTCTGAAGTATGACACTGCCACTCATTTACAACTGTCATGTGTGTATCAGTCCATTGTACAGGGCTCTGATGCCTGTGTTTTATCTCTCCATGTCTGCAGCGTCAACTGATGAAGAGGGCGGAGAGGGTGCTGTGGAGCAGAGCGGCAGGGATCGCACCACAAGCCAGAGACGCAAGGCCTGGCCCCCCTCCCAGATTGTCATCTCGTCGGGGAGTGAGGAGTCTGGTGCCGCGTCCCAGGCCGCAGCTGCCAAGGGTAGGTCCAAGAGGCAGAGATCAGAGGTGGACTCCTCGGCAGCAGAAGGGGCAGCTGAGACCCCAAAGGGTCTGACAGAGGAAGATGGCAAAGAGTCATCCAGGTTGGTGGGGGGTTTGGTGGAGGAGGAGGCTGCGGAAGGGACACACACAGGGTCTGGAGGTGGGCATTCCACTGGTGCTAGTGGTGTAGTTCAGGGGCAGGGACAGGAGGCAGCACAGGCAGTCGCGGAGGTGCGTGTGTGTTATCCTGTCCCTGATCCTGTCACTGCATCATCTGGCACCAGCAGGGATGCCTACGTCCAGACCCGTTTTCAGGGAGGGGATGAGCGCACAACAACTGACCTTCCTCTCCCTGTGGATGTGGCTATCCGGGACCATGTTGAGCCTGTCCTGGCTGGGATAGCATTGCATCAACGGGGCATGCGAGGTGACCTGCAGTCTTTTCGTGGAGAGACTGCATGTCGTCTCTCATGTCTCTTTGACCACGTTGACCTACTGGGACGGGTCACCGGTGCTGGATTCCTCTGTGTGCTGGACCTTCTTGCGACCCCCTCCTCACCTGAACCCCTACGTACCAGTCGTCCTCCATGCCATCTTCCCACCCATGTATCACCTGGGTACCCTGTGGAGCTGCCTCTGACCCAGCGGCCAGGCTGGTGGAGGACACATCCCTGCCACAGTCGGGAGTCGGACGTCCAGCAGGGGTGGCCACCACGACAACTGCACCCCAGCCAGAGGAGGACATGCAGGCAGCAAGAGCAAGGGCACAGGCCCAGGCACAGGCACAGCAGCAGCAACATGATGGGAGCAATGATGGCTCGGGGCCTTCAACATCGGAGGGGCAGGCATCGGCCATAGGGCAGGAAGACCCAGGATTTCAAGTGTCTTCCATCTGGCAGCGGTTGAGCCACGCCATAGATGCAGAGCGGCAGCGGGCGGAAGAGGCATGGCTCACCATGGTCAGGGCGGAGAACTCCATGTGGAGGGCCCTGAGGCGGCCCGAGTGCCTTGAGGCAATTCACAGGGAGGTAGAGGTGAACATGTCATCATCCCTGCGAACCCTCAGGGCCATGGAAGAGGACCGCCTCCAGGACATTGAGCAGGAGTTCGATGATGCCCTGGCCCGGGACATCCAAAAGTGAGCCGTTGGACTAGCCCGCTGCCATTGTAAATTGTTTTTAGAGTTAGGTTTCCTTATCCTTTTCCTTTGATTTGTGGTGAATGGCCTATGCCACACACATGTGTATATAGTTTTTATATTAGGTAGTTTCTTAGGTTGGTATCATTTCTTTCGTTGGGCTCATGGACCCTTGACATTGGATTGTACATAGTTGGACAATGGATTTATTTGAACTTTTTATTTGATTTTGGACATGAATTAATTGATTTTTCTTTTGGACAATGGATTGTACATAGTTGGACAATGGATTATTTTGAACTTTTTCTTTTGATTTCACCATGGATCAATGGATTTTTCTTTTTACGTTTCTTTTGGATTTGCGTTGGTGGAGGGTGAGTTTTGACTATTTTTATTTAGGATTACTTTGGATTGGTTATACTTTCATTTACTCATCTTTTGCACATGGTTTTCATTTCATGTTTGCTATTGTGTTATGCTTTAATTTCATTGCTTTATTTTTGTACATAATACATTTTCATATTTTAGTTCCATGTGTGGGATTCGCTCATTGGGTTGATGCATATGAAAATGTGGGTTTACACAATCAATGACAACCAGTGTGTGTGTATGACGGACATGTGTTGATTTACATAGTTGACTTTTGGTTTGTGTCTTGAGATAGGCATGTCAGTGTGGGGTGGATTGGGAAATCATTGAGTCTCAAGAATGGGGTGGCGTGCTGTGGTATTTTGGTGTAGAAGTGGGCCATGATTGTGCATCTTTAATTCATGTAGGGGGGACACAAGTGGAGGCCTGCTGGCAGGTGCCCCTCACTGCTGGGGTGTGGGGGTGCTGGGGGACATGAGTGGGGGCCTGCTGGCAGGTGCCCATCACTGCTGGGGGTGGGGGTTCTGGGGAACATGAGTGGGGCCTGCTGGCAGGTGCCCCTCACTGCTGGAGGGTGGGGGTTCTGGGAGACATGAGTGGGACATGAGTGGGAGCCTGCTGGCAGGTGCCCCTCACTGCTGGTGGGTGGGGGTGCTGGGGGACATGAGTGGGACATGAGTGGGGGCCTGCTGGCAGGTGTCCCTCACTGCTGGGGGGTGGTGGTGCTGAGGGACATGAGTGTGGGCCTGCTGGCAGGTGCCCCTCACTGCTGGGGGGTGGGGGTGCTGGGGGACATGAGTGGGGGCCTGCTGGCAGGTGCCGCTCACTGCTGGGGGGTGGGGGTGCTGGGGACATGAGTGGGACATGAGTGGGGGCCTGCTGGCAGGTGCCCCTCACTGCTGGGGGGTGGGGGTGCTGGGGGACATGAGTGGGACATGAGTGGGGGCCTGCTGGCAGGTGCCCCTCACTGCTGGGGGGTGGGGGTGCAGGGGGACATGAATGGGGATATGCTGGCAGGTGCCCCTCACTCTGGGGGGTGGGGGTGCTGGGGGACATGAGTGGGACATGAGTGGGGGCCTGCTCACAGGTGCCCCTCACTGCTGGGGGATGGGGTGCTGGGAGACATGAGTGGGGGCCTGCTGGCAGGTGCCTCTCATTGCTTGGGGGTGGGGGTGCTGGGGGACATGAGTGGGGGCCTGCTGGCAGGTGCCCCTCACTGCTGGGGGGTGGGGGTGCTGGGGGATATGAGTGGGACATGAGTGGGGGCCTGCTGGCAGGTGCCTCTCCCTGCTGGGGGGTGGGGGTGCTGGGGGACATGACAGGGGGCCTGCTGGCAGGTGACCGTCACTGCTGGATGGTGGGGGTGCTGGGGGACATTACAGTTTGCAATGAATGAGGGAGACATTGGGTAGGTTGAAGAAAATAATTTTTTCACGCATTGCCCAGAGACAGATGTGGACGCGATCAAGTTCATTTAGCCCACAAATCAGAAAAGCAAGATGCAACATCAATAAAGCTGTGTGTGCTTTTGTGCAACATGTTTGCATGACATTTGATAGTGCCAATATTTTTTGGAGAGATGGAGTCCATATAACCGATCTGGGTAATCAGATTTGTGTGGAAAATATTGAAAATGCATTAAAGCAGTTTTTTTGTGTGAAAGTGAGAAGAAACAATTACACTCAGTGAAATGTTTTCTTAGTTCAGTTTACAAAACCAAAAATAATAAAATATATAAAAGCCAAATACACAAAAAAGGTTATTTTAAGAGCCACCGGTTTTTAATGCAAAACAATTAAACTTATTTAAATTCTCCCATGCCTGAAATTATTTTGATGTCTGTGGACTATCAAATGGTCCGTGGACTGTGCACTTTGCACAGGGGCCTATGACTTATTTTCTCACTTCTATTTTTTAACTGTGAAAGGTGGCTCATAAAGAAATAGCTTTTTTGTTATTTTGTTGGCTTTTTTCAGGAGACCCGAGGTAGGGGAGGGAAGGGCAGGTGGAGAGAGGAAGATGTTGGGTGGGCTTTAATCAGGTCGGTGGCAGTGCTTCTCATGCTTCCTGACCACAGCCTCAAAATCACTCATAAACTGCTCCCCTCTACAGATCGGTGCTTCACAGTACACATATTGCACTGTGACCCTCAAAAGGTAATGGTCAACAGCGTTCTGCATGACCCGTGAAGCCGCCCGAGATTTGGTTGCTTAGCTTGCCATAACTGGTGAATTTTTGGGGTTTTTCAGTTTTACTTGTAACCATAACGTCCTTCTAAAAAATTGGTTTCATTGAATTTTGTAGCTTTTTATTAGTGCAACTTAACCATAACTTCCCTTTAGAAATTTTTTTTATTGAATTTCTTGGGTTTTTCTTAGTGCAACTTAAACATAAAGTCCCTTTAACAAAGTTTTTTCAGTGAATTTCATGGGTTTTGACCAGTGCAACCTAATTTGCTAAAACATACTAGTATCAAACTTACCACAATCTAGCAACATTGTTCTCCAATTTAGAAAGATTCACCTTAAAACCCTGCCATTTCCCACCTTCTAGCATAATTTCTAACACTTATATGAACTTTGTGCAACTTTTTTCACTGTGTTTGTGTTCACCGACGTTTGTGAACATCTGACGTAATTACAGACTTTCCGGACATGGGCACGTAACAACACGCTCGGGTGCGGCATTATGACGTGTGTGCAGACGCGTCTGCACTTCGCAAATGGATCTGTGGTTCATGGACACAGCATATATTTCGAAGAATATTAGGACAACTGCTATTATCTTAAAAATGGCACCCGCAATTGCCATCCCTTCCTCCCCAAGAACAATCACCATCACCACCAGCTGGAGTACCTACACAACGAAAGAAGTTCAATAATTTAAAGAGCAAGACGATCAAGAAGACCAGGAAGATGAGGTGGATGAGTGCCTGCCTCTAACACCCAGGAAAAATCATGGGTGTGGCAGTTCTTTGCGACTGTCGGAAATGTATCCAAGGCTAAAGCTTCCAAAGTGAAATGCAATGAGTGCAATGTTGTACTCAGTCGCAGACTAACTACCTAGTATTCCTACGGGACCACGTCCATGCACCACCACACCAAATACAACCAATGCAATGTTCTCAAAAAGATTTTTCCTTTCTTTGCAAGTAGAAGGCTGTCTTCCTCCACCTCATCTTCCTCAACCAAAACTGTAACCAAACAGCCTACTTCTGTGGGACACAAAACCCACCACCTACCTTGCAAGCAATACAAGAGGCTGTTTATCCATATCTTTTGAAGAGAACAGTACTATGTGCATGCTGCAACACACCAATCTGCAGGGGGAGCAGTTTGAAAGTGCTTTCGAAGATGTAATCAAGGAGCATAAGAAACACTCTCCTGTAAAAGAAAATGATCAAAAAATACCCAAAAAAGGTTCCTTTAGGAACCACCTTTCACAGTTAAAAAATAGAACTAAAATAAATAATCTTATAAACTCCTACTTTCGATTTTTCAGTAAAGTAGTCAAACTCAATACAATTCTCCAACATTTCCATTAGCATTTTGTGTTATTCTAATGAGACTAATGGACAATTATATACTAGAGAAAAATATAGAAGACAAGAAACCATTTTTTGTCCAAATACTTTGCTCTATTCATACAAAAAGGACCATAATCGATGGACCTGTATTACTATCCACGGTCTCCACAGTCCCCTTTCGAGGCCATGGATAATTAAAAGACCTGGATGGCAGGTGCACACCATCGCACATGGCAGCCCATCTACCCATTTTAATGTTATATTTGTAATACTCCCTCAATGCCTGCTTTCAAAAAGTCACACATCCATCAACCATTCACTTCCAAAAACCGTACATTTAACCATATCATCAAATTAAGCTTCCACATAACGACTGCCAATTAACAATGTTCTACAAATCTTTTGCATCTGCATTTCTCTTACTTATACAAACAATTGGGCACAGTGCTCCTATAAATGCACATATGCATTGTGCAGAGAGAGAAATGCATAAATAGAAGGGGCAGTACAGATGGGCAAGTGCTCATGAGAACCCAGGAGGGAAATGACAAGGGATGCCAAGGTGGGAGGCCACTGGCTAACTATTGGAGCAGAGGAGTCACAAGGGTGGAATACATCTAAACCGTAACATCCCTTTAACAACATTTTTTCTGTCAGTTTAATAGGTTTTTATAAGTGAAAATGTTTCATGGTGTTACCTCCCTGTACATAAGTTATTAATAATTTCTCTTTTCATATATATTAAAGAACTATAAACCTCATTTAAGAAACATATTTTTGCAACACATACCTATGACTGTCGTTATCAGCAGTGCCTGCCGGGGGTGCAAATCAGTGTTCAATTGCTTACGGAAGAAGGCTCAACCATGACCCCAGCCCAACCAAACCACCCCTATTATTTGCTGCACCTCCCCTGCATCTTAGCTCTCTGTCCCGTATACCCTAATAATGTAACCAATGGCCAGTGCTCATGACTTACAACCATGGCTAGTTTCCAAATATGGCCCATCTCCAAATCCATGGGGCATGGGCTTCAGCCATGTTGCATTCCCAATAAGCAAATCAGAGTACACATTTGCGTTTGCTGAGGCGCACAGCGTATTCATGGATTTTAACATCCCTAAGCAGCCGTGGCGCAGAGTGGCGCAGCGGCCCTGCAGCAGCACCAGTTACTGCCCCAACCCCGCCACGTGCGCCATGAACAGCGCACAAATCCAGTACATGGCATACAGGACCAGCATACAGCACCCCAACCATGAAAATGTGTGTAAAACTCCCCGCGCACCCCTCGGAATACAGGTACCCCGCTCACGCTAAGCCAATCACGTGTAAATCTCCCCATGCCCCCATCGAAAATACACGCACCCTACTTATTCACAGGAATTTTCACACGCGATCGGCCCTGTGCGAGTGGGGTATGTGCATAAGTGTTGTTTGCGGGAATTTTCACACGCGATTGGCCCTGTGCGAGCGGGGTACGTGTATTTCTGGGGTTCACAGGGAGTTTCACATGCGGAAGGACCTGTGCGAGCGGGGTATGTGTATTTCTGGGGTTCGCAGGGACTTTCACACGCGGTAGGCCCTGTGCGAGCGGGGCACGTGTAATTCTGGGGTTTGCGGGAACTTTCATACGCGGTAGGCATTGTGTGAGTGGGGTACGTGTATTACTGGGGTTCGCGGGAAGTTTCACAAGCAATAGGCCCTGTGTGAACGAGGCACGTGTAATTCTGGGGTTCGCGGGGACTTTCACATGCAGTAGGCCCTGTGCGAGCGGGGCACGTGTAATTCTGGGGTTCGCGGGGAGTTTTACACGCGATAGGCCCTGTGCAAGTGGGGTACATGTATTGCTGGGGTTCGCGGTACGTTTCACATGCGGTAGGCCCTGTGCGAGTGGGGTACATATGACTGGGGTTCACAGGACGTTTCACACACGATTGGAGCAGGGTACGTGTATTTTGGGGGTTCGCGGGAAGTTTCACATGCGATAGGCCCTGTGCGAGTGGGGTACGCGTCTTACTGGGTTTCGTGGGAAGTTTCACACGCAATTTTGCTGTCAGAGCGGGGTACGTGTATTTTGGGGGTGCGCGGGGAGTCCTACATGTGAATTGGCAGTGTGGGTCCTCCCAGGTGTGCCCTCAACCCCTTCCATGGCCACTGCAGGCAGCCCACACCACAGGGGACTACCCTGCACCCCTGGTCATGTCCCGCAGGCAGCCCATTCACCATGGGCATGCCCCTCAGCCAAGCCACATGTCAACTTGCACTAGTGATCACCAACTCATGTCCCCCAGCACCCCCACCCACCAGCAGTGAGGGGCACCTGCCAGCAGGCTCCCACTCATGTCCCACTCATGTGTCCCAGCACCCCCACCCCTCAGCAGTGACGGGCACCTGCCAGCAGGCCCCCTGTCATGTTACCCAGCACCCCCACCCTCCGGCAGTGAGGGGCACCTGCCAGCAGGCCCCCATTCATGAATGTTGCAGCCACTCAAAGGGGTGGGGGGCAACTAAACACAATTTAAGTCATTTAAACATCTTTAGTGGTGAATCTGAAAATAATCATTTTTAGGGGGGTTTGTTAAGAAACACCTTTTTTCCCTTTGTTTTGCTTTTATGTATATTAGTACTGTACACTGTACATCTTCCCTTACAATTTTCTTACACTAACTTTTTCAATGCATTCCTAACATTGTAAAGAAAAATTGTATTTCAGACATCTATTATATTTTTTTTTTTATTTTTACATTTATAAAGCGCTCACACAGCCTGCAGGCATCGAGGTGCTGTTACAGGAATTGGTTGTTTTTCTTAGTTGCGTATTTTTTTTTGTCTTAGTTACGTATTTATAACGCGCTTAAACACCCAGAGGTTTCTAAGCGCGGACCCGGAGATCGAACCTGTTGTTGCTTCGTGTCGTCTTGCTTCCAAGACGCGCACGCTGCCGCTGAGCTATCCTCCCGGGACAGGATCTGTGAAATGAACTCCATCTTGACAAAGAAAATGTACACCATCAGAACTTATATTGTCATTCTAAAAAGATGACATTCCTTCAGCATATAAAAAAGCAGATATAGCTTTATTGACAAGCTGCCTTAATTTTTCCATTTGTGGACTGAAAACGTTTGTTGGACATCCCCATGTTTGCCTCTGAACACACTGGAGTCACAAACCCCAAACCGTCCCCTCCACAATGCACAATTACAATGTCTGGACATTTAAAATGAGCCATATTCTCACAGAATTGAAACAAGCTTTCCCAGTTTAAGGCACAAACTGCATGCCACAATACCTCCACTCCCCCAATCCAAAAGTCCTAAAGATGTCATAATTTTTAGCATACACCTTCAATTACTAAATTGAGGAGACCCCAGAATCCACACAGTCTGCCTTCTCAAACACATAACCATAGTAATTTTCACTGCTCTCACAACTCCTGCCAACAAAACTCCTGCTACCCTCTATTCCTGTATACCACACCCGGAAAACATGATTGGCTAATCCCCACAGTCGAACTGTCCATGCCAAGCATCCACAAAATACCAAGATGTGGCACCTGCCGTCCACGGACTACCGCAGTGTCCGTGGACCGCATAACACAGGGGCAGCCCTTGATCCCTTTCCACTTTAATGTTCTCAACAATCCCTCATTGACGCTTTCAAAGAGTAACACATCCATCTACCAATCATATCCAAAACCTCTACACCTTACCTCATCTCACTTCAACACTTGAGATGTACACTTTAACTCTCACAGTACAAATCTTCTGTTAATGAAAGGCATCTGCATCAGAAACTACTGTGGAACTGTCCAAGATTTCTATTTCCAGATTCAACAAGATCTGCATCTAACAATAGATAGTAATGGTATGCTAATATTTTTACAAAGAATTTCTTCAACTCTTTCACTAACACCCATGACATCAAAGATGAAATCACAAAGGTCACTGATGACATCACTGAAGTCATCATAGTGTTCATGAAATGCCTCCACAAGGGATTGTCATTGTAATGTTGCCAGAAAACTATCACAGTTCATTGGGAGAACTATCATGATATACATAATTCATTAAGCAATGCATTGCTATAAACGCCATTGCATTACAAAGTTCTTTGCAGTACATGACCCTACTCATGTAGAAACGTAGGCATTCTCTGCAACATGCACCATAGAGGTGCAATATTAAAAATCTTGCCATGTTGGATGGTAAAATGATGAATGTTTTTGTTGCACAGTTATGCGTACTGTGAAACATCTAATAGGTAGCTAACAATGCCTCACTTACTACATAACTGTACTACTACACAGAAAACATAAACAGACCATAACTCATACAAATATGAGCATATAAGGAAAAGCAAAGTTAGCAAAAAATCAGAAATATCACCAGAAACTGTTTGTGATGTCATCTTTGTTGTCATGGGTGTTAGTTTTAGCAGAGCACAGAGGTCGCGCAGAGTTATGGTTGCCTAGCTTATCATAACTGACAAATTTCTGGGGTTTTTCGGTTTTACGTGTACTCATAATATGGATAGGTTTTTGTTAGTGCAAAGTAAGTATAACGTCCCTTTAACAAACTTTTTGTATTGAATGTGCTAGATTTTTCTTAGGGCAACTGAACCATAATGTGCCTTTAACAAAGTTTTTTCACAAAATTTGATAGGTTTTTAGAGCGCAACTTAACCATAATGTCCCTTTAACAACGTTTTTCACTGAATTTCATAGGTTTTTACCTCAATACCCTTAGTTTGTATAGATGTACCATACAGCATACCAAATGGATGTTTGCATGCCGATGGGCACAGTAACCATGGACTGTGCTTCTCTGCATGGATAGCAGCTAGCATTCAAACTGCTGAAAAGGGCAGGGGTTCTCTTACATATTGGTACTAATCAGCAAAGACAAGGAACATATAGAAAGAGCACCATGCATGTCTATTGCAAGGAAAAATGGAGTAGGTCTGCAAACTCTGTGCACCGATAAGAGAAATAACGTCTGCGACCAACAATATTACTGCACAGCTGCTTTACATATGAACAAAGAAGGAAATGGCATAGTAAGGACTGCAAAGTATTTAGTGCATAATGTCAGTACAAAGCGGTTAGTACACTGAAGTTTCTTCTGTAATTGCACAGCTTGTGCAGTGTACAATAATGGAATACCATGATGGCTGGAAGAGAATTTCCCTCTTGACAAAATGTGTAACGATAGTAACGCCATTGTTTGTTTGTTTTTTTGTTTGTTTTATTCATATTTTTATAGCACACATCAGCCAGAGGCATCGTCACACTTGTTACAGAACATGCTTAGTTACAGAAATATCACAGACATTTGTTACACAATTTATGAACATTTGTGAATGTTAGTTGTACATTTGTCATATGAGTACAGGGGATAGTTGAAAAGGTATGTACATAGATTACATTGTGTATATATTATGATTAAAAAAAACAGAACAGTTGCATTCATATTATAGAGGACATTTAGAAGTAGTAGTCAGTGTTGGTTCAGGAAAGAGGTCTTGAGATTATTGCGGAAAGCAGAAATGGAGATTCCGCTCTGAGGGGGGCCGGAAAGGAGCTCCAAAAGTTTGGGAGCAATGCATGAGAAGCCTAGCCCTCCAGCTGTGGCTCTTCAAATGCGTGGTATGTTGAAGTTGGTTAGTGTATTGTGTTCTGGTGGGGCGCGTGGATGTAGTTCTAGAAATAGCTTCAGCAAGATAGGTGTGAGCTGTGCTGCTTATACATTTGTGCGTGATGATGAGGATTTTAAGTGTAATGAGGTCTCTGACCTGGAGCCACTGCGCTGCTTGTCTGGCTTGAGATATATGTTCGATTCTAGGGATACTGATAGTGGCTCGTAAGGTGTTATTTTGTGTGGTTTGTAGTCGGTGTATGTTTTTGGAGTAGGTGCCGGCCAATAGGGCGTTGCAGTAGTCGAGTTTGGCGCCAATTGTTGCTCTGGCTATTGCCATGCAATTAGGTGCAGATAGGTAGGGTTTGATGGCATTGATAAGTTTGATGCTGTAAGCTGAGGCAGAAACTATGGTGCTAACCTGTTTGTTCATGGAGAGGTCGTTATCAGTCTGGATGCCTAAAGTCTTGACAGAGGAGGATACAGTGATGGTGGAGTTGTCTATATTAAAGTTTGCATATTGGGGACTCAGCTTAGCTAATGTGTTTTTCTGCCCAAGGATGAGAATTTCAGTCTTGTCTGCATTAAGACATAGACCATTGACTACCATCCAGGCTTGAATTGTAGCATATATATCATGTAAGGCCGTGGCATCTTGGTGATAGGATCCAGATAGCGGTAAGAGTACTTGGGTATCATCGGCATAATTAGTGTATCCTATACCCATTGAGTCCAGTCAGGGTCGGACTGGGACAAGAAATAGGCCTGGTCGCCCAAAAAAAAAGTGGCCCACCCCTCGCCTCTAAAAAGTTGCCCACCCCTCGCCTCACGACCCTTTACCGCAGATGACATCACCGGAAGTGATGCCATTTGACCCCAACCCAAAATGACATCCTGCAAAGCAATGAAACATGGCCTTTCACTCATTGACAAAACAAGAAGTGGCATCAAATAGAATTGTACCTAAGTACACTAAATTACGTGAATCCAAGCAGACGTCCAAGGCCAAATGATATGTTATTGTATATACGTAAGTGTATGCTTAAGCTCTTTTTTATAGAACAAATATGCATACAATATCACTCAACCTGTGTTGGTACTCATTTATCGACCTAAGAAGGATGAAAGGCTTTTTGTAAAAGAAAAAAAGAATTGTGAAAAAAAATATATATTTTTTTAATTTTTTCCCCCCAAACCAGCCCAGGCATGGCCAGAAACAGGCCCCTACTCCCCAGGGACGATTTTGTCCCGGCCATGGGCCGAAAGGCAGAGAGGCCAATCCGACACTGAGTCCAGTAAGTCAAAGAGAGGTTTAGTGAAGAGGCTGTAGAGGGTGGGAGCTGTACAAGAGCCTTGGGGTACTCCGCAATGTATGGTTGTGGGGTCCGCGTTTGCTAGGTTTGAGAAAACCTTCATGGCCCTGCCTTTGAGGAAGGAAGTGATCCATGATGCTGCATGTTTTGAAAAAGTGTGCTGCCTGAGTGAGATGCGTCGTTAAGGTTTTATGATCAACCAGATCAAATGCTGCCGACAAATCGAGAAGGAGGAGCAGGGCAGGTTTACCTTTGTCTATGATCTGTGAGATTTGTTTTTTTAGGTCTAGCAGTGCGGTTTCTGTTCCATGCCCAACACGGAAGCCGGAATGCCTTTTTCCCAGTATGGAGTTAGATTCTAGGTACAGGTGCATCTGGTTGTGAGCTGCTTTGTCCAGGATTTTCAGTAGGGATTGCACTGTCGTTATAGGCCTGTAATTGTTCAGCTGCACTGGGTCCAGTGTTGGCTTTTTTAGAAAGGGGCGTACCCAAGCTTCTTTAAGACTGTTAGGAATGGAGCCTGTTCTGAATGATGCATTGATGAAGACAGTGACCATTGGGGCAAAGTCGTTGGCACATTCCTTGATAATATTGGGAGGGCATATGTCACCTTTACATAGTGATGGCTTGAGGTGTTTGATGAGTTCAAGGACCTCAGATTCGGTGGTGTCTCTAAAGACAAATTGGGCGTGATGAGGATCGTTGTGCTTTGCTTGTGCGAGAGTGTTACTCTCCTGGTTAGGTAGGGCTTTGCAGTGGTTGTGAATTTTCTGTTGGAGGAGCTCAATTTTATTGAGCATTGCAGACTGGATGGTAGCGCACCTGGCTTTGGGCCGCATCACGAGTCTGGCGGTAACCCTTAAATGCGTCGGTAGTGCTATTACTGTCGTGTTTAAGGGTCCGCCAGATCATGGCTTTGGTGGATTTCCCCCCAGCTCTGAGCTGGGGGTAAATCTGCAGCAAAATTGACGATTTTCGGCGCGATTACCGCTGGCGGGAAATCCGCCGGCGGTAATAGCACAAATTTTCCCAATTGGGCCCAATGGGGAATGAGGAATTCCCGAATGGGCCCAATGGGGAATGGGCAATAACCCTTCCACCAAATCTGTGATCCGGCGCCAACTTGTGATGAGGCCCTTTGTCTTTGATTATCTCATCTGTACTGGCCGGAGGTGTGATCAATTTGTTAAAGATTGAGAATATCTCCTTGGCATTTGAGCTGGCTTTGGAAATCCTATCATTAAAGGACTTGGCATTGGCTGCAATAATAGCTTTTTTGTATTGATACACTATCTGCTTGAAGAGGTTCTTATTTATTTCATTTGGATTTGCTCGCAAATTTTTTTATGCCTGACGCTTTTGAAGGGGGAGAGTTTGGAGTTCATCTGAAAACCAGGAGTTACAGTGCAAGGATTTCTTTTCTTTCTTGTTTTCGAGTGGGGAAATTGCATTTATAACATTGGTAAGTGTGTCATTGAATAGGTCGGATAGGACTGTAGGATCCTGGGAGAAGGGGGGAGCTAAGCACGGATTGGTGAGGTATGGTCGGAGGTTGGCTGCGTTAAGTTTTTTTGAGCTTCTTGCTAAGTCTAATGGAGCGTGAGTGAGAGCTTTAGAGCTTGATGCAGTGGGGATAAGGAATTCAATGCAAGTGTGGTAAATCCAAGGATAGGCAATGCTTGAGGTGATGTTGGTGTCACAGTTAAGATCCATGACCCAGTCATTGGTACGCAGCACAGTCTAAAAAGTAAGACAGTTAATATGTATTGCTTCATATGCACCTAACAGGTATTTTTATCTGTAACAGGACATACTGGAAATGAAAGAAATGCACCACCAGCGGCACCTCTTCCACAAGGAAACTCTGTAAAAACCAACCTAGAAAGCCTGCACGCCAAAATGGAACAATTGCTAAAAAAGGTAGCAGCCTTAAAATATATTGTACAAGGACATATTATGGGAAAAAATAAAATACCCATGCCCCACCTTCACGTGTACCCCTTCCTCATTTCCTTGCCCACCATCCCCAACAAAATCCCTGTGAGCAGAGATGTTACGATGAGACTTGAATCCTTGGCTCCCCTCTTGACTAACTTGTACAAATCCCCAATTCCCCTGTTTATGTATCCATTTCTGCTACCCCTTCCCTTTCCTAATTGTCTATGTATGTTAGAAATTAAAGGTGTAGATGTAAAGTGTTGCTGAGTGTGTGATTGTCTTTTCCCTTTATTTTAAAAATGCATTATGAGTCTGTGGTGCACAGTACTGTCCGGGATGGCTGTAGTTACGCAAAATGGAGGTTTACTAGGGACACTGCACCTGCCTGGCATATGCACAATCACAATGCAGGAATCAGTAGGACACCAGTACTGGCTGCATGTCTGCATCTTCTAATGCACCTTTAATTAGTTGTGGGAGCGCACGTCTGTCAGTTCCACAGCTATGCACATGCATATGTGATCCTCTGTGTCCTGGTAACACTGCCCCTGTCCAGCATGGTGGAAAAAAGTTGTAACATACTTTCAGTAGGTCGAGGCGTTCACCCACGTCCTACGGACAGCGGTGCACATGAACATAGCACTAACTGTAGCCTACAAACACCCAGCTTGTGCGAAAAAAGGGTCGCCGGACATGTGTCACACTTTTAACAGGGCAACCCTGTTCGTAGGACACCTATGCACATGCACACAAAGTATGCTGCCCAACACGCCTCCTGTGGACAGCCGTCCCATTTAAGAACATTCGCAACATTACTATGTGAACGCATCCACGATGCACATGGGCCCTTATTTTCCGGACACAATCCGGACCCTCGGACATCAGAAAAGTACTGTGTTCTGCAATCTAAGCAGTGTTATTGTGAAAGTACACACTTACAAACATCCTACACTGTACCTTTGTACATGTAAATATTTGTTTGAACGATTTAGGCCCACTTTCTGGTTCCAAGGGCTCCACAGCAGCCCTACAAAAGGCCTCACCCCAGAGCTGCTCCGCATTCCATTTTTGGCTTTACAGAGCAGAGTAGTGGGCCAACTTACTTTGTGCTGGAATTGCTTTCTGATCAATTCTGCTGTACTATATTATCTTTGCAACTAATGGCAACCATGGCTGGTGCCTCTAGGCCAGCAGCACCCACACCCTCACCACCACCACCTCCTTCCAATGGGCCAGAACAAGGGAACAGGCGAGGTGATGTAGATAGGGATCAAGAGGAGAACGAAGATGAAGTAGAGCAAATACCAAATGTCTGCAGCCAGAGTGACTGCTGGGTGTGGAAATGATTTACCAGCGTAGGAGACGTGCCTAAATGTCATGCTAACCAGGTGAGATGCACTATCATGCTAACCAGGTGAGATGCACTGACTCAGGCGCTGAAAACCTGGCTTGTACAGCTACGGCACCACCTCCATGCAATGACGCCTCAAATTTAAACACAAGGCAGCAGTTCAGAGGGTAGTGCCTTTCGAACAAGGCAGCAGGTTACTTTCCTCTACAGCATTCTCTGCATCTGCTCCTGCCAACACCAGGGACACTCCTGTAGGGCAGCAGATCCCTAAAGCATCCTTGCAGGCCATATACATTTCAGCAGACCCTTACCTGTTAAAGGTCTTTGTATTGTGCATCTACTGTGATATGGTACTCTGCAGGGGGGAGCAACTTCAAAGTACTTTTAAGAAGTAAACACATTACAATGTTTTCACAAAACTAGTGGGAATTACCATACTGGTGTTCTGATTACAATACAAAGAGTGGACCTGCTAAGGTGCAACAAGTAAGAGTGAAGCAAGTGCTGTGGGCTTGGATTGAATTGTCTAGGCTACAATACAACAAAACTGCACTGTCTGAGTAACAGGCAGAACACTACTACAGTACTGCACTTATTCTGTTGGAGGTGAAGAGTAGGTTTCTTCTAGGTTTTATCTTCCAGCAGAGACGTCATAGGCTTTTAGGAGGCAGTTTTTCACTGCAATTGCAAAAGAAGGATGTTAGTGGGTATGTCTGTTAATGGCACAGTAATAGCACTAGGAGAACACATTATTTTAGATTGTAGGAGGATTTGTTGGCATAAAGAGTTATTGTGCGTGTCCAATTGTACAGCACTGCATAGGAGTTGGGACTTGGGAGCATCAGCATTGTTGCTACGGGGGCCAGTGCTGCAGTGATGTTATGTTATGTTATTTTGCATTTATATAGCGCCTTATATATATAGCGCCTTATATACCATTGGTATGGTCTGAAGGCACTGGTAGGTTGAACGCCCTTGGGAACCGAACTTCGGGTCAGTAGAGAGAGTAGAGAGAGTCCAAAGGTGCGTGTGCGCACCAGGTATGTGTGCAGCTGATGCGGAATTTGTGTGGTAGCTGCTTCTTAGCGGTAGGTGGGTGGTTGAGAGATCTGGCAGGATGGCTGCGTTAGGCCTGAGGAGAACGCCTGGCTGGAGGTGTGAAACCATGGGGGAGTGATGGGGAGTGATGGGGAGTGATGGGGAGTGAGCGGGAGATATTGATATGAGAACAGTTATACCGAATGGTGTCATAGTATCTCTGTGTTCTAGATGAGTGGTGGTGTAAAGAAGACATTAAGCGTGGGGTGTGGTATGATAAATGCTCTATGGGGCTGCACTTTCAGAAGTGTGTGAGATGTTGTTGCACTACTTGCTTTGGAAATGGATTAGTGCAAGTCCTCGTAAGGTGAGAAAAAGGATAGAAAGATGTACAGATTGGAAAGGAGAATGTTACTGTGTGTGGAATTTTGTTAAGTATCTCACACATAGATGCCTGCTACATGAGTGCAGAAATTGTTTCCTGTTCTTGCATTTATTTATACAAATTTACAGATAGCACGGTTGGCAATGTACTCATGCATTTCTTTGCTTTCCTTGCAATGGTGCATTGTGGTAATTTTGCAATGTACATACTTGCCATGCTTTGGTAACATACATGCTGTTTCCCTTTTCTGTGTGAATTCTGGGCATTTAACATAGAATCTGCCACTTGAATTTGCGGTGCAAATGTTTCCAATGTGGTTTTCTTTTTTTTGTTTTACAACAACAGAGAGGGTGGTCATAACATTGAAATATGTGGTTTACAGCTGTTCTGTAAGTGGGCATGAAAAGACATGTTTTAAAGCACTCAGCATTGTAAGTAACTGCCACTTGATGTCAGGAGATGGGACACATGAGAGTATAATTATTCAGTAGGTTATGCAGGGTAAGTAGCAGGAAGCCTGTTCATATACACATGTGAAAGAGAACTCTACAACATATATGTATGCCTGTAGTTTGTGCTGATGGATGCAGAGATGGATGAATCTGACATCTTGGAGAGTTTAGCAGTAGTTTTGATGGAAGTGATTTTCAATTACACGAGATCTATACTCTGAGTGTTCAACGGTACATCTAAAGTCTTGAACTATGATGACAGAGTTTGATGTAGAGTTTTTTTCCTGTGATTGGTGGATGGTTGTGTGACTGCTTAACAGTAGCCAATGAGGGAGTGCTGCAAAGAGTGAAGTGGAATGGAAAAAAGAGCTGCCCCTGTGTTACGGGGCTCTCAGACAGCACAGTAGTTAGCGGAAAGGGCATGCCACTTCCAGGTCTTCTGAGCATGCCTGGTATGGAAATAGGACTGTGGGGATCAGCCAATCAGGTGTTTATATTGTGCTTTAGAGGAAGGAATAATAATACTTGTTTCATTGCTTTGTTGGTTGTGTAGTGAAGATGGCTGGTGTTGGAGAGATGCAGAGACTTATTGCATGGATAGTAGGAGATTAATTTGTGTATGATCTGGAAAGTTATGCCCAGGCAAGCGGTGCTTCTCGTGATCTTGGGTTTCCAGGCTTGCAGGCTTTGTGATGCACCGTGCCTGGCTGCAATTTGCGGGCACTGCTTGCTTTTTGCAGAGACATGGGTACTTTTGGTAGACCTGATGTTTTGGTGGTGTACTGTTTAGGAGACCATTTGGGCTACATCAGTGCTCCAAGTTTGGTTCCTGTACTAAAGTTGTTGGGTAAGACTGATGCTGCATTTCCCTACTGCAAAGGAGTTTTTTTTCTAAAGTAACAACTAGAGCACAACTGAACAACCCCAATCTCTTTAATCCCTAGCAAAATGTTGGAAGGTGCCTTGTTAATAGAGGCATGGGTATAGTTTTGCGACAGGCTGAGATGTCTGTTTTCTCTAATGACAACATTGACTCCATTAGTGTGTACGATTTTACTCCAGACAGCGTTTCATTGTCCATTCTTAGAAATTATTGTTTTTTTTTTTCTTGCAATCTAAGGGATACTTTTCAGAGGTTAATGTAAGGCACTAAAAAGGAAAAGAAGACAACCCCCCCAAAAAATAGAAAACAAAAGGTGTTGCACATCTTGTATTCCCCCTTGTGGATGAGCACTGGTATGGAGTGCGTTGGATGAAGTGGATGGATTTGCTTCGCCTTAGTGCTAATTTGGTGATTCAGGATCATCCAGCCATTATTATTGTTCATTGTGGAGGGAACAGTTTGGACAATGTTACTGGAATCTCTATGCATTTTGCCATGAAAGAGGCACTTGGGAAAGTCATGGATATGTTTCCAAACTCTCGAGTAATTTTTTCACACATTGTCCAGAGACAGATGTAGCTGCGCTCTTCCTCATTTGGTCTGCAAATGGAGAAAGCCAGGTGCAATGTCAACAAGGCTGTTTGTGCATGTTTGCGAGATGTTGGTATGTCATTTCGTAGCACCAACATTTTCTGCAGAGATAGCGTCCACCTGTCCTTTTTTGCGCAATATCCAAAATGCTTTGCAGACATTCTGGCAAGTATAGCAAGCATTTGTGCAGTGGGTGTTGGCCACTTCAAAACTTCCAAAAAAAATTGCTCTTTTCAGAGCCACCACTTTCTCCCGGAAAAGAATGCAATGTTTTTGATGGCGCCACCTCCAACATTTTTTAGAAGTCCGTGGACTACTTCGCTGTCCGAGGACTACTTCACTGTCCGCATAGTTTGCAGACTGCGCAGGGGCCTGTACCATTTCATTGGCACTTCTATTTTTAATCTGTGAAAGGTGGCTCTGAATCAAGAAGGGGCAGGTGGATAGAGGAAGATGTTGGGTGGGCCTCATGTAGGTAGGGGACATTTTCTATCGTGCTACTGGACCATAGCCTCGAAAGCACTCCTGAATTGCTCACCCCTTCAGAGTACCACATTGCAGTACAGAGACTCAGACATGGGCTCAAACAGATCAACAAGTCACTAGATCGACTGTGGCATGGTCTGTGACTTCTGCAAGGATGGAGTTTCACAGTAAAACATCTTGAATTGCTAAAAAAAAAACACTTTTTTGCAGTTTGGGGGCTCTGACCAAAGATCAGCGTGGGTGCGGTCATATGGTGATGTCACAAATGTTTGTGAGTGGGACAGCTGACCGTAGGATATCTATTGTGTGGGATTCGTTGTGTGCATGCACCAGGGTGTCCTACAGACAGGGTTGGGCTTTCTGAACTAATTAAAAGTGTGACACACGTGCGGCAGACAGTTCCGAACAGGCAGAGTGTTCTTAGGACCCAGAGGGTGTGATGCACTTGCGATGTCCGCCAGACATGGGTGGGCTCCCAAAACTAAGTAAAGTACATCACTGCTTTGTGGACATGCTGGACAACCACAGTGTTCGTAGGACCAAGAGGATAAGATGCACATGTGCCCAGGTGTCTGCCAGACAGAGATGGGCTCCCCGAACTAATTAATAGTATGCCACAACTTTGCGGACATGCCTGACGGCCGCATTGTCCGTAGGACACAGGGAATATGAAGCACGTGCACTCAGGTTTCTGCAAGAAATGGGTTGGCTCCTCGAACTAATTAGAGGTACGTCACAACTTTGTGGACATGTCCAGACTGGCACAGAGTCCTACGGACATCTCAATTTTTATTGCAGGCAGTCTGGACAGGCACGGTGTCCATAGAACACCTCCATTTTGATTACAGACAGACGTGACAGTCATGCGCTTCATGGACTCCTAATGAGGCTTTTGAAAAAGATAATAATACAAGCACAGCAACAGTATACACATTGAACTTTATTTACACACACACATACACACAATTAGAAAAGGGAAGCGTTATTAGAATTGGAAACAAATACCTGGGAATTGGGGTTTTGCACAGGCTGGTCATCAGGGGAAGAAGGGATGGAGGTCTCATCATAACATCTTTGCTTACATGGAATTTGTGGGGATGGTAGGCTGAGGCAGGGGGAAGGGGTACAGGTGCAAGTGGGGCAATGGTACTTTATATTTTCCATGATATGCCTTTAAACGAGTAGTTTTAAATCTGCAAAACTCTCATTAAATTGGTACATTTCTGCCCCCAGTCTCACTAGTTCATTGGCCACATTGTCAGTTTGGGTTTGTATGTGCCCATGCACTTGCGTAGTAGCTGGTGTGTCCGGGCTATTACCTTCATTTCCTGTATGTATCGTTAAACAAAAAAGACATGTTTCAGTTGCATGTGAAGCAATGTGTATTAATTATCTTACTTTTGAAACTGCACTGTGTACCATTGGAGTTACTGTCTTCACTAATTTCATCAAGAGGACATTCTCATCAAGCCACTCCAGAGTACTTGCCATTTCTGTGTAAAAAAGAGAAATACTTTTTACTAGTGATGTACAGAGAACAAGCTGTGCAGTTATAGGAACAAATATTGTATACTTACCACTTTCTAGTACGGTTCTGCTGTCACCACTTTGAAGTCCTCCCGCTGACAGTTGCTTCTCAGTTTGTATGTAAAGCAGCACTCAGGTAATACTGTTGGAAGCTCAGGTTATTTTTTCTGCTTGGTGCATTCCATTGTTTTGCACACCCTATGCAATTGCATTGCTGCTTTTATAAGTACAGCATTTGTAGACCTACTTCATTTTTCCTTATAATTCACTTATGTGTTGCTCTTTAAACATGTTCAGTTTTTTTGCTGCATGCTTCCATAATGTAAAACAGCCCCTAAGCTTTTGGGCAGTGTGGATGCTACCCGACTTTCATGGACAGTAGCATATTCCACGGACCCTGTGATTATCAGCAATGGTACACAACAAACCTAGGGCTTAGTTAAAGACCATAAGGTCCTAAGTACATTCCTGCTGTTAGGATACAGTATTGTAACACAAACAAATGGTATATTACAGTTAAAGAAGAGGCAAACCAATCATCTTGTTAGTAAAATAAAACACCCATGCAGACTGTCCCTAAAGTGAAGAACACCCTGTCCCTATCCCAAAGGTTCTCTCCCTAGGAGACGGATGGTGGGCTGCTATCTAAAAGGGATAGCAGAAAGGAATCTCCCTATCCAATAATCAATCAATAAAATATCATTAAAGTATCCACTCAAGACAACAAACATACAATTGTGTCTTTTGTCAGAGTGACATGGGATATTTCTTTAGTCTGGAATTTCTCTACATGTTTTAATCACCAGTTTCTAAAGGTAGTCCTGACAACTCAAACCTAGCTCTGACAATACTAAAAAAACAAATATGCTCCTCTGCGAGAGCAAACAAAATCTAGAGGTTGGTGCAGCTATCTAGTAATAAAATACATTATTTATGATGTGTGCACATGTATTGAGTAGAACACCGTCATTTGCATTAGAACACTCATGCCTAGTTGGGTCGACTGGTTTCGATAACCATAGTGATTGGAATCATCTTCTTCAGGATCATTCGTGCTTTTCATAGGGTTTACTCCCTCTCTGGATTTCCTTTGTGATCCAGATGACACCCCCACTCCCTATAAGGAAACATAAGGTAGAGAAACAGCAGGGTAAGTATTCTGCCTGTGTAGCACACATGTACATGACTTCGACCTACTTTTGTGCGTAAACTTTTACTCTAATTCTTAATTATGGTGCAGTGACTAAAGGATCTACTCCTTGTATCCATGTGATAGCACCTGTTCATGCAAGAAAAGGTGTGGGCTAGGAGGGTACCAATATTAACCCAAAAACATGCACTGATGTTATAGTGCCTAGATACAATATGCACCTCAGTTTTGTCTTGCATAAGGAGCCAAAAGCACCTCTGTTGTGTAGAAATATCAGCAAGCAGCCCACAAATATGGCAGTTTTTTTTTTTTTTTATCACATGTTGAGCTTCATATCCGGAATCCGTGTTGTGGTTGTCTACCACGTTAGGGTAACACAGCACATCAGTTGATGATGGATGGTTCTACATCTGTTAACATCTATCAATAAAGATGTAAGAGTTACCCAAAGATACACTGGCATAGCATACCTTGTCTATCTAATTTGCAATGGCAATGGTAACCCAACCTACCTTAGCAATTATGTGATATTTTTTCCTGTGGCATGCTATTTCCTTCCGCTGCATGTGTTGTATCTAGGAATTCCTATAAGACACATAAAGTAAAAAATATTCCATTTGTAATGTGGAATATTATGTAGAATTATATAAATAGGCTGTTTCAGTAACGGGGAACCGCTTACCTTCAGTATGTCGAGAACGTGAGTGTTTCCTTGTTCTTGTGTGCTGCGAGCGGGCATTTCTATGGTCTGGGCTAGACTGCCATGCGTGTCACAGAAGGGTTATCCTTCTATCTCGCTAGTCACCATTTTGAATTGGGTAACATGCCAATTTTATAAATAAACTATATTTGCATCCACTGCTGCAAATGGCCAGCAATGCCTGTGATGCTAATACGGAATGTGCTTACTACTGTTAATATGTTTATACAGGATCCTTATTGGACTATATTCTATAGATTCACATGTAGCAAAAGATCCTTTTAAACTGTCCTGAAAAGTGATCCGCCATCTTGGATCAGCAATTCGTGCCATTTCTCAATCAGTCACTTAAGGTGTACCAATAAGTAAAATCTGCTACCTGCAACTGTTTTCTGCAAATAGAAGTATACACACTGTTGCCGTGGTTGAATCAATAACTGAGCCATGCCATTTCTAACATATATTATGAGTGATACAGGCTACAAGGGTCATGGAAAAGTCTACCCAGCTATCAACAGTGCTGTTCCTCCTTCTAGGAGTGGGAATGAATATCATATATACCACAAGGGAATTGCTGACAATAGGATCAGAGACCAAATGTTTGCTATGGCTATTTACAGATGTCTTTACGTGTGCAACCACCTACATAAACATTAAGGTAACTTCTTAAGCGGCTTGTTCACCAGATATATATTGACATAAGTTGCCAAATATGAGTATATAGATACCACCTAGTTGGAGCACACAGTTAAAGTCCTGGGGTGGCATGAATAGTCAAGGACTCCTCTCTTTGCGTACTGAGTGATATGAATCATCAATTACACATATTTATATTTTGATCCAAATGTAACTTCAGCTTGTGAATCCCAGTTTATGATGTTAGTGGCTTGCAGGGCATGTTGGCAAGAGGTTAACTAGTAGGTATGTCATGTTTGTAATACTGCCAGATCATTCCACTGAATTTGTTCATTTAAACAAATTTTGTGGATACCCAATTTGAAGATCCAGTTCTGTTCCCTTCTGAGTAACATGTTGTGAAAATTGCCACCTCGTCTCAGTGGTTGGATTTTCTCTATTACTGTCCAACAAAATTCTTCCAGCACATGCCCAGTTTTGACAAAATGGGTCACAAGGGGGGCAGTGAGTTTTTTGGTGCACATACATGATCGATGTCCGTTCATTCTTTTCTTAACTTGTTTCATAGTCATGCCGCCGTATCGTAGATTAAATGGACACGTAATAGGATATATCACTCCGACAGAGTTGCAGTTCATAAAGAATTGCTGCATCCATGGGGTTCTCCATCCTATATCAATGTGTGTGATGTGTTGTGTTTGTGAGCACATAGTACAGCTTCCACATGGGGTGTGTCCTGTTACTGGATTGTTATTCCAGAGGGTAGGTTGTGAGGAATCTTATGAAAAGCACGAATGGTCCTGAAGAAGATGATCACAATAGATATGATTATTGAAACCAGTCGACCCAACCAGGAATGAGTGTTCCCATGCAGATGATGATGTTCAACTCAATATATGTGCACACATTATAAATTATGTATTGTATTACTAGCTAGCTGCACCAGCCTTTAGATCTTGTTTGCTCTCGAAAAAGAGCCTATTTGTTTTTTTAGTATTGTCAGAGCTATGTTTGAGTTGTCAGTACTACCTTTAGAAACTGGTGATTAAAACATAGAGAAAAATTCCAGACTAGAGAAATAGCCCATGTCACTCTGTAAAAAGACACGATTGTATGTTTTTTGTCTTGAATTGGTACACTAGTGACCTACATCTTATATGTTATTGATTGAATATTGGACAGCGAAATTCCTTTCTGAAATCCCTTTTAGATAGGCAGTGCACCATCATTCTCCTTGGGAGAGAACCTTTGGAAGGTGTTTTGGTGAGGTGACAAACCTTTGTTAATTATGGGTGCTGGCTAGTCCAATTTTCGAGAGATCCAACAGTATACTAATAGTCCAGTCCTGGAGTCATGTGCATGGCATTTTATTTGTGTTTTCACAATATCATAGACAATAGCCTTTGGTCCAATTTGGTGAAAGAAAAGAAAAGAAAAAGCTGACACGCGTTTCAACCAAAGTCTTTATCAAGGCTGTGATTATGGTGAATGGAGTGATGCGAGGTGTGTGAGTGAGGAGATACGGCGCAGTGACATCATAACAGGTTCACAATATTTGTTATTGTTGATTAATCATGTTCCGAACATATTAGACATATAGTGAACCAGTATTGTATGGCGTAAGTAGTAGTATGCATGGTTCATTTTTCAAGCATTATCAGAGAAGTGATGTGAAGTGAGTGTTGGTGATTATGACATGGCAAACAGATAATACAATTATAAATACTGTTAATGGTAACAGGCATTTTTTGTGAGAGACAAGCATAAAATTCCATTCAGGAGACAAGCCACCAAGGGATGAAAGAGGGAGAGAGTAAAATTGAGATATGAGTTAGAACCAGTTGGTAGATAGGATGAATGGCAGCAGTAGGATGTATTTAAGAAGGCCTAGGTAGATCAGGCTTACCAAAAATCAAGTGGCAGCAGACTCGAGTTAGAGCTGGTGGCTGGTGGCCCAGGTTAGGGTTCCAGGTGGAGGCTGGTTAGCCTATCTCTAAGAGAACCCGTAGAGCTGTATGAGGTTCATTGTTGACCGAGGAGTAGGGGCGTAAGGAGGTTAAGTTGTGTGAATTATTGGCCAGCCTGAGTAATAGTAAACTTGATTAGGGTATAGAGAGATCTGGGTGTCCGTGGTGGACAGTGGATTGGTCCAGTGTGTGAGGTCAAGGGTGGGCAGGGAGGGTGCAGCCGATATGGAATGGGCAAGCGTGACCTTGAATTGGACGTGAGCGTGCGAGTATGGACGCTCGGTGGCCCGTGGGTAGGCAGGGATTGGCGCTGCCTGTAGTACCTGAGCAGGTGTAACCAAGAGTTGGTCAAATGTGAGCGTGCAAGTGGGGGCACTAAATGGGGCGTAGGGTGCTTGTGCAGGGCATTAGCGTAGAGGCAGTTATGAGGTGCACCATGAAGGGCTGGTGGCATCTGTTACTGGAATGCATGCCTGGCGATAAGGGGAGCTGGGGGGGAGTGGTCAAGAGCAGGGCGAGTTGCAGGGTGCAAACGCTGCCCCGTAGTGCGGCCGTTAGTTGCGTGTGTTGAAGTTGCTAGGGCAAACATGACCTAAAGGGTGAGTGCGCCTGCAAGAGCGAGCTCAGTGGTGCGCGGAGCACATGGAGAGGGTATTAAAAGGGGGGCAGTTGCGGCGCCGATGGCATCTGCTACGGTCGTGGCTCTGTGGCTTGGGTGCATGCCCCGTGTTGAGGGGAGATAGGGATGTGAGAGTGGTGGATGGGCGTGCAATCCGCGGAAGCGAATAGGGTGAGCAGAGTGAGTTACCACTCACCGTGGTGGCGCTGCGTGATCACGGTCTGCTGGATTGTGCGAATGGCAGGCAGAGCTGTTTGCTTCCTGACTAGATAGCAGGGTCGGCTTTGGATTGACTCAGAGCAATCGGGAAGGAGTGTACTGATTGGTCAGCCTGGTGAGGTGTCCCGAGGGGGCATGGCTTGTGCGGCTGCCGCGGCTGCCCCATACTCGGGATTAATGCGTGTGGAGGCCGGAGTAGGATTATGAAGGACAGGGGTTCCATGACATTAGAGTGTCCCTTGTTCGAAATGGCATGTGACAGGCCATGCTTAGGCGTACGGCGTGTGCCTGTGGGCTCGTTTGGGCTAATGGGAGTGAGAGCATGAGCACAGACAGCTCTTAGTTGTTGTGCAGAATTGAAGTAGAGCTGAACTGGGTGCTGGGGCGGAAAAATGTATGGCTGCTTGCAGGAGGTCTGGGTTATGGTGAAGGGTGGGTTCAGGAACTGGGAGTGGAGTGTTGGTCGGGGTGTTTGTATAAAGCTGGAGGTTCTAGGTTCTGAACGGTGTCACCTGGTCTGGTGTTGTGGCTGGAGGTCATGGGTCACTTAAGAGATGGGGGTGCTCATAGAGTGGGGGACCCTTAGGAGGGAGGCCATTTTGGATATGGGAGTGGTGAGCGGCAGCTCACCCGCTGAATGGCTGGCATGGTTGGATTACACCATGGCTGTCAGGTTGGCACTTGAGGATAGGGGCAAGGTTAGAGAAAGCCTTGGACAGAGACAGGCGCTGGTCATAGGAAAACATGAAAGTCATGGTCACTGTTGAGGCCAGTAGTGACGCCTCTGTATTTGCATATCAGTCAATGCTTCTTTTTGGCACAGGTGGAGTTCCCTGTCGCCTCTTCTTGCATCTGATGGTATTGATTCAAGGCCCACGAAGGTGATGTCATCTTTATTGTCCTCCTGGTGTTTTTCTTGCCAGTGGTGGGCCAGTGGGTATTTGGAGTCTTGCGAATTTAGTGAGGTTAGATTTTCCCTTATTCTGATCCTGAGTTCTCTTTTAGTACTTCCAATGTATTTCTGATTTCACACACAAATGATTGTATAGATGACATATTTGGATTTACAATTGATATATTGTTTGATGGTATGTGTGTCATTGTCATTGAATTTAACGGTCTTAGAGTTCCTGGTGAATTTGCACATTGAACACATTCCGCATTTGTAGAAACCTGTGGGTTTATTGCTTGTCAGCCAATTCTCATTGGAATTGGAAGTGGGTTCCATGTATGAAGGACTTAGGATGCTCCTGAGAGTTCCTGCCTTTGTGTAGGTTGGGTATGGTTTGTCTGGTAGCCATTTGTTAATATCATCATCTATTTTTAGGATGTACTAATGTCTTCTTAGTATTTTCTGCACTTGTTGGCTGTCACTGCAGTATTGGCTGATGTATCAAATCTTGCTGACATTACTGGACAGTTCCCTTGAATGTTCTTTGGGTATCAATAAGGTTGCACGTTCTCTTTTTGTTGCCAGCGTTTTTGCTGCTTCAACTGCCTGCTCAGGGTAGCCTCTTTCAGAGAAGCGCCTGGTCAGAGTTCGCATTCCTTTCCATAGGCTGGTAGGGAGCTGCAGTTTCATTTGGCTTGCAAAAATTCCCCCTTCGGAATGTTGTTAATCACTTATTTTTTGTGACAGCTAGAAGCATGTAATACGAAATTCACCTCTGTGGGTTTCCTGAAGGTAGAGGTTGTGAGTTCTGTGCCAACTGGTGCAATCGTAATGTCCAGGAAGTCAATTGATGTTGTACTTGAGGTTCCAGGGAATTTGATGCCAAAATTGTTGTTGTTGAGATATTTTTTGAAATCCTCTAGTTGTTCTGAGGTTCCCGACCATATCATCAAGACATCGTCTATGTAGCAGAGCCATTTTTGAATATAGGTGTTGAAGTCCTTGGTTGCAAATGCATGGACCTGCTCATAATGATGTATGAACAGATTGGCCATTGATGGGGCAAATGTGGCCCCCGTGGCTATGCCTTTGGTTTGTTTGTAGTACTGTTGGTTAAATAGGAAGATGGTGTTGGTTAGAGAAAAAACAAGAGATTCTTTTGTGAGTTCTAGGTGTGAACAGAATGAGCAGATGTTTTGGCAAAGGTGAAATCGACTGCTTTCAGGGCCAATGTGTGGTTGATGGGTGCATAGAGGGCTTTCACGTCAAGTGTCACCAAGGTGTATTCATTGTTCCATGTTATGTCCTGTAGTAATAGTAGGGTATGCATGGTGTCACGAATGAAAGACGGTATTTTGGGTACTTCCGGTGCCAGGATGTTGTTGATATATTGATTCAAAGTTTCCGTTATCCATCCGATTCTGCTCAGGATAGGACGTCCCTCTGGTATCTTCGTGAATTTTGTATGTACCTTGGGTAGGAAGTAGATGGTGGGCATCCTTGGGTGATTGGGTTGAAGATACTTTAGTTCCTCATCCGTCAGAAGTCCTCGATTGTGCCATTTTGTCAATAGTGCATTGGCTGCTAGTATGATCTCGTTGGTGGGGTTTTTGGCCAAATTCTCATAGCATCCTGGAGTTGACAGGTGGGTTGGTGCCATTTGGATGTAGTCTGTTCTATCCTTGATAACCACATTACCCCCTTTGTCAGCTTCTTTGATTATTATTTGGTGGTTGTCTTGTAGCATCTTGAGAGCCTGTTTTTCTTCGTTCTTGATGTTGTCCAGTATTCTGATGCGTATGTTCCTCATTTGGTCCTATGGATGCTGTAGGACTCTTGTTACTGCTTGGCTGAAGATATCAATGGCATCATCCCCTTGTAGATTGGGGGTGAATTTTGATTTTGGTTTCATTTCTGGGATTTTCAGGTTTGTTTCTTCAATGTCAAGTTCTTGTAATGTCCGTTGTATGGACTGTCCTTGAGTCCTCCAATTTAACCAGAAGGTGGGTAGTCTCTAGATGTTCCATATTAATCTCACTAATCGGGACACGTACTGTCCTAGGTGGTTTCCAGTTCGTTCGACTGGCGAAGAATTTTTTTAGTCTCAGTTTTCTGGTATATTTGAAAAGGTCTATCTGGGCATCAACGTAGTTGGTGTGGTTTGCAGGAGCAAAGGAAAGACCTTTGTTCAAAATGTTGATATCACTTGAAGTTAGGGTGTGTTTAGAGAGGTTTTTTACTAGTTGCGTGGTCTCTGGGTTCTCTGTTGTAGCTGCGTTTTTGATCTTGTCAGTCTGATAGCGCTTTCTTGTTCTTGCATGTTTCTTGGACCCTAGTCGTTTGCCTCTCTTGGTTCTAATCCCAGCAGTATGTTGCCCCACGTAGGGTCTAAAAAACAAACATGTTTCTTGGGGAGTGCGCGTGTCCCTTTCTTATAGCGTTGTATTTCAGCAAGAAAGTTTTATCCAATGCTTCTGCTGGCTTTGTGTTGCCTTGACAGCCTTGGTGCTTGTTCTTCAGCATCATTATTTGGTTCTTCTTCTTCTGGGTCTACTTCATTCGCTGCATCTGGTTCTGATTCGCTATCTGCATCCGACGTGGAAGGTGAGCTGTTGGGTGTACTTTCTGTAGATTTTGTTCCTTGTATGTTGTCAAATTTAGCTTGGAAGGTGAATATTCGGTTTTCCTGATAATCTCTTTCATCTCAAGCAAATTTTCTACATTTTCTGATTTTGACTTCGTCCTGATGATTCTTGAGTATATCATACATGATTTTATGATTTTTTTCCTTTGTGGCTGTCGGTGATTTGCTTGATTCTATTTCATTTTTGAGTTGGTCGATTTCTATGACAAGTCTTTTGTGAGCCCTGTCAGTGTGTTCTATTAGTAGTTCCATCATAATTTTGGAGCCCATGATAAGGTTCTCTTCCCATTTTGCCGCCAAATCAGCATCTTCTAGGTTAGTGAAGTCCGGAAAAATAATTATCCGTAGTCCCGTTGGTATCTTTTCTTGTTCAAGGTAAGTTTGGAGAGTAAATCTCTCCCAGAATTTGTGTATTTCCTTGGTACAAAGTCATTCCAATTTGGTGAATTGTTGCCTTAGGTTATCAGGCACTGAGAGTTGTTGGAGGGAAGGCGTGTACTGTTGAACCTTTTGCTGAAAAGAGGTTTTTAGTGCCTGTTGTACATGATTTCAGGTATTCAGCCATATTGGCTTGGGTGCTGCTGAGGTCCAGTCCCTGAGTTAGAGGACCGCCTGTCCCGATACCAAGAACTCCTCCCCCCTTTGAAACTCCAACCTTTGGAAGGTGTTCTTCACTTTAGGGACAGTCTGTCTGTATGTTTTATATTACTTACAAGATGATTGGTTTGTTTCTTCTTTAACTGCGTTCTCCAATACCGTTATCAGCATTGGACAAGGGGGTTCAGTATGTTGTATGGTACATCTACACAAATTAAGGGTATCCTTGTAAAAATGTATAAAATTCATTGAACAACTTTGTTAAAGGCACGTTATGGCTAAGTTGCGCTAATCAAAACCTATGAAATTCAGTGAAAAAACTGTGTTAAAGGATGTTTTGGTTATCTTGTGCTCATAAAAACTTATCAAATTCAGTGAAAAAACATTGTTAAAGGAACATTATGGTTACAAGTAAAACCGAAAAAACCCTCAGAAATTTGGCAGTTATGGTAAGCTAGGAAACCATAACTTGTGCTACCGCTGTGCACTGCTAAGACCAACACCCAGGACATCACTGATGACATCACATGTGAAATACATTTTCATGAAAAGTCCCAACAAGGGGTTGTGATTATAATGTTGGTAACATGATGTCAGGCTGTAAAAGTACAGCATTTATAATCTTCTAATTATGGATTGTACAATCATGAACGCTACCTTATCAGAGTTTTGAGTAATGTTAAACATGTAATAACTAGCTAACAATTCAAGACTTTCTACATACTTGTTCTAGTACAAACAATAAATATGAAGACCCACAATGCATACAATTCAGAGGCACATACAGGGAAACTAAAGTTAGGAAGAAAGAAACAGCATCATCAGAACATTTTACTAACACAGTTTATCTTCATGTATACAAATGCATTGAGTGTTGGAGGCCTGCTTTTGCCACGTGTATGTGCACCATGAGCTGAGACCAAACCCTAAGTAAAGTACTTTAAGAACATATGACAAGGTTAATTTCTAGATATATAACATCTTTTAAATGTTAATACTCTGACTGTCAGTGAACAAAAACAAGTGGCCCAGATATGTGATGTCATCAGTGATGTCATCAATGACATTTGTGATGTCATCTTTGATGTCCTGGGTGTTAGTCTTAGCAGTGTACGGTGGTGGCACAAGTTAATGGTTGCTTAGCTCACCATAACTGGTGAATTTCTGAGGTTTTCGGTTTTACTTTTGACCATGATATAATAGATCTGAGGACCAAGAAGGTGAAGAAAAATAGGAAAGATCCAAAGTGGTATATTGGAGCCGATTTAGTAGCCCAAGTAAACCAGGTTCAATACTTGGGCCTAACAATGAATTCAAACATAAATGATGAGCCAATGATCCAAAGGATAAGGAGAAAATACAGAAAGCTAGCGGCCCAAGGGGCAGTGATCAACAGGAAATACGGCAAATTCACTCTAAAACCAGTCATGGAATTTTACCGAGCTAAAGTAATACCATCGCTAATATTTGGAGCCAAAACCATGCTGGGCTGCTCCCATAAAATTTGGCCATGGTTTGAAAATACTTTTTGGACCAGGATCCTGCAACTGCCGAGAGGAGCCCTGATTGCATGCTGCCGGTACAAACTCGGCTTTATTTCGATAAATGCCTGAATTCAATGGAACACCTTAACTTTATACCGGAAAATCATGGGGGCTGATAACCTGCCGCAGTTCCAAATTTTAGATGCTAGAAGATCTAAGCAGAGAAATTCCATATTTGATATGTGGAAAGAAGCCTGCGAAAAAATACTAAGCCACCTGGCATCAGATATTGACACGCTAATCCAAAATCCTAATAACATCAAAAGGGAGCTATGGGACCAAGATTGGTTTGAAACATCTGAACAACGAAGAGCATACCGTTGTATGAAGAACGCTCCTTCTGAAGCTCGCGAATGCCACAAACTGCCAAACTACCTTGAAAAATGGCCATCAAAGTTTAAGAAAAGATTATTTATGATGTTCCGTCTAAACTTGCATCGAACCAAGGGAAAAAGAATATCTGGAAAAAAGGTTTAAAGACTGATAAAAACTGTCGCTTCTGTGGAAAAGCAAATTAATCATTAAAACACTTGGTTCTGCTCTGTCCTAAGTTCGAAGACATCAGACAATCCATCCTCAAGAGAGTAAACGTACTAAAATCCTGCTAACATATGGAAGAGGCTTGGAGCCTATTTCACGAAGGTGAAAACAAACAAGAGACGTTTGCCCTAACATTCTTCTTGGAAGCAATGGAAAATACTCTAAATAGTGATGGAAATGTCACCCGACACCAGATGGATTCATAACAGAATCAGTGAGAAAAAGTGTGATCATTTTGTTCTTTCTTTGACTTAAATTATATTTTAAAAGTTTGTAATGAACTATTGAAAAAATAATAATTAAATAAATAAATAATGATAGGTTTTTATTAGCGCAACTGAACCATAACATCCCTTTTAGAAAGTTGTTTCACTGAAAGTATATATATATTTTCGTATTTTTATATATATAATTCAGTAAAAAAACATTGTAAAAGGGACATTATGGTTAAGATGCGCTACTAAAAACCTTTGAAATTGAGTGAAAAAAAACTTTGTTAAAGGGACGTTATGGTTCAAAGTAAAACCGAAAAACACCTGAAATTTGCCAGTTATGGTAAGCTAAGCTACCATTAACTCTTGCCACCACCGTGCACTGCTAAGACTAACACCCATGACATCAAAGATGACATCACAAATGTCATAGGTTTTTAGCAGCACAACTTAACCATAACGTCCCTCTAACAAAGTTTTTTCACTGAATTTCATAGGTTTTTAGTAGCGCAACCTAACCATAACACCCCTTTAACAAAGTTTTTTCACTGAATATAGATATAGATAATATAAATGTGATAAATGTTTACTGGGATTCCCTTAGTTTATATACATATAACATAGAAGATACTGAACCCCTTGCCCCACGCTAGTGATCTTTGTTGTCCGCGGACCAGGCGCATGTCCACAGATGGACGCGGTCAACATCAATACTATCTAAAAACTCAGCAGGTATCTTCCATTGTTGTATCATGCAAAAGAAACACTGAACATGTTAAAAAAAACAGCACATAAACACATGGCATGTAATAATAAATAAGAAGTGGAAAATGTAGTATATGCAACAGAATGGAATATACCAAAACAAAATAAATATGCCTCCAACATAATTACCTCACAGACACTGCACAGCACAATGCAACAGCAGACCTACGCAGCAGTAACAGAGTAACAGCAAAATAAACTTGCTGTATTAGGTGCACTAAAACTAATATTATTTTTTTACACAGAAATGTCCAGTACTTTGGAATGGCTGTAAGAACATTTTCCTCAGGATGAAATAAGTCAAGATAGTGATACTAATGGTAGACACTACACTTTTCTATATATGCCAATTAATAACCATTACTTTATGTGTACTTAACACATTTCTTTTTTTAACAGACCATACAGACACTAAAAATAATATACCAAGAGAGACGTTAGAAAATCTTTTGCAGCGAATGGAGCTAAAAATGGATATGTTAATGAACAATGTCATTCTTTGAAAACACTTTGTGGAGGACCACATAAAAGAAAACATTAAATATCACTGTCCCACATATACCTGTTCCCCCTCACCATGTCCCAGACAGATATCCTCAAACACTCCCCAGCTAGAAAAAAGTTACAATAAGACTTCCATCCATTCCTCCCCTCCCATCCATCATGTCAAACCCCTAATTCCCCCGTATTTGTTTCAGTTTCTGCTTCCCCCTCTCTTTCGTAATTTTTATACTGTTATACAATAATAACATATTAAGTATGTTGTTTGTATATTCCTGTTTCTTATTTTTTGTAAAAGGCATTTGGGCTGTCCGCGTACAGCGCGGGTGTCTGGGATGTCCGCAATTAACCAAAATGGGGGTGTCCTCAGGACACTATACCTGTTCGTACTGTTTGCAATCAAAATGGAGGTGTTCTTAGGACACACAAGATGTCTGTTTGTCCGCAATTAACCAAAATGGGGTGTCCTAAGGACACTACACCTATTTGTACTGTCCTCAATCAAGATGGAAGTGTCCTTAGGACACACAAGATGTCCACCTGTCCGTAATTAGCCAAAATGAGGGTGTCATGAGGACACTATGCCTGTTTGTACTGTCCTCAATCAAGATGTCCACCTGTCTGCATTTAACCAAAATGGGGGTGTCCTAAGGACACTATGGGCCTCATTACGACCCTGGCGGAAATCGGAAAAGGATGGCGGAAATGCAATACCGCCATCGAATAGCGCTCGGTGCGACTATGACCCGTCACTGCAAAGTACGAAGCCATTAGCGACACCGTAGTGAACGCCAACGCTAACTGCACCAAGTACGCGCGCGCCATGCCAAACCGTAAATACCACCATGGCGCAAGGGTACGCGAATTCCGACCCTAGCGGACATGTACCTAACGCCATCAAGCATGGCGGAAAGTACCATTCCGCCATGGTGAGAAGTGCGGCATCGCGAATCAACCGTAAACGGCCCCACTGAGTGCCTGTACACCGCTCCCTGCCCACAAAGTACAACTCCCCGTAGGTGCAATGAAGTCACAATGCAACCAGTGAAATGTACAAGTCACCCATGCATGCCAACGAACAAAAGAATCACAAGAGGGGCCAATGGGAGCTGCAGGGCACAGATGGCACGAATACAGAAGCCATTCCAATGGACATGACCACAGTCCCCCCCCCCGAAACGCACGCAAACACAGGCACCTGTGACCAGCAATATTCCGAAAATCACAACATTCCACCAGTCCACCTGGCTGACCGGCATCTGTTACACAAAACCCAATCCCCCGCCCCTGAGCATGACAACATTCAAACAGTCATATTGGCAGCCCCCATCCCTGACCTCACTGGGCTCCGTAGGCAAACGCGCCCAGCACAGTACCACGCAACTAAACTCCGAAGCTGGAACCCAATGCAGATCTCCTCACAATACATCGCTACCCAAATAGGAATATGCCACATCACTCGCAAAGAAGAACGCTACACGGCCCATATCAGAATAGAAATTTAATGCACAACAAAATCACCAAGCCCATACAGCCATTAGTCCATGAACTCCAAAACACATATCACCATTGTGGGCTGCATCCGCAAGGAATGACCAGCTACTACTTGTGGGACGCCCTGTTCCATCATGGTACACAGAGCCACATTCACGTACGAAAAGGCAACATGGAAGCGCACAGAACCGCAGGGCCGTCCCAATGGGGAGGCACTAGTCCAGCTGAAAGGCCGAAATGTTGCTCCGAGCCACTAGTACTGCGTAAGGGCATGTGGCCCATTGGCGATCGTCCCATAAGATCGTAATGCTGCTCCACTGATTAACACGAAGCAGCAGGTGTCGGGAGTAAAAGCCATCTGCAGGAGTGGCATACAGATGGCAGTGGCAAAAGGGGAGGAGATACCTGTCAACCAAAAGAAAAGAAAAAGAACAGAATGGCCATCAGAACTACATTCGAACAACTCACTTCAATGATCACACTAAATCCACAGCCATATGCATGCTAGCCCACTCCAAAGGATCATCACCACCCCAAAACCACTTGTGACTCATAACCATCTATATCGAGGTGTAAACACCATCACAAACGAGTGTACCTGTGCATGCGTCTGTCAAAACAGATTCCATATCAGATGGGAATGTTAACGTGCATGGACACAAGTGTCTGAAGGCGCGTCGAAACAGGGAGGGCTCAACAAGGCCAGATAGACGATGGTCCCACTATGGCAGCCCTGCATCACATAGCGCAGGGGAGGCGGATAGATTCCAAGAAGCCCTGTACATGGCAAACCCTGTATCAAATCACCTGCCCATGCATCCATTCATCATTCCCTCATCCCGGTATAAAAACGCCTGAATATTTACTCACATAACATTAGAAATTTCCATTGAGTCTGTGCGTTATGCAGCCTGCAAAATCCACAGTGCCCCAGCCCGTAATTCCAGTGTTGTGAAGTAACATTTATTTAGGAACGTCTGGCCTCATCGCCCACGTCGCTATTGCGCATCCCAAACTATTCATATCAATCATTGCATCCTCGCCATGGCCCCTGTCTCAAGGACATTGAACAATAGAACGTTATATTTGCAGTCAGACCTGTGGGCATCTCCTCGCCGCTAGCTGAAAACCGAAAGCGCCGCCCTTCGAATTCCTCATTTGCAACATCACGTCGAAAAGGCATCTGTGGCCGTTTGAAATCACAAATTAATCCATCTAGTGCGGCTGTGTGTGAAAATGGCAACTGCCTTCACCCACTAATGGGACGCCCCGCCCGTCGTTGCAACTCGGTACAGTGATGCATGAGGGCCCACCGTTACTCGAGTACTACGTTCCACTGACCCATCACAAGTCTGTTCGCGACTGCTAAGATTGTATGTGAAACAATGGGACCATAGCCGAATGTACATATCAACAAATGTTACACGGCCATCGGGTACAAATACATGATTGCAATAGCAAGATGCCATTCCTCGAATTGCAGCGTTGTGTGCGGGACGTGATCGCCCAAAGGGGAGAGCAGCTTGCACAGGTGGAATGAATCACCACAGGTGGAGGCCATACAGCCTGAAAACACATAAATTGCACACCCAGTCTTCTCCCACAACCACACCCACTGCGAAATGCTACCGGCAGGACTCGCGATGTTGGCCCTGGGGGACCTGATAGCACTGCAAGTACTCCAACTCCAAGAAGAAGACGAACACCAACTACAACCGGCCGCACGGAGGAGACGCAGGAGGAGGAGGAGGCCAAGGCAGGGCCAGCAAGGGCCGCCAGCACAGCCACTAGCACCACGCAGGCAGCCCGCAATCCCACGCCTCCGAGCACATCCGTTCAACCTCACTGATGAGCAGATCCACACCCTCTACCGTTTGGACCGGGACACCATAGCCGCCATTGTGGACATGACACACGCTGACCTTGTCAGCATGATAGATAGCCCAACCGCCATCCCACCCCTACTGAAGGTGGTGTCTGTACTCCACTTCCTGGCCACAGGCACCTACCAGCACACAGTCTGACAGTTGCATGGCATTTCTCAGCCACTGTTCTCACGGACACTATTGCAAGTGCTCGATGCCCTCCTGCAGCACGCAGACGACTACATCTCTCTACCACGCTCGGAGCAGGAAATTACCAACACAAAAGTGGGATTCCATGCACTTGCCGGCATACCGGGTTGCATTGGTGCCATCGACTGCACCCATGTGGAATTGGTCGTCCCACATGCCATGGAGGCCCAGTACCGCAACCGAAAACAATTTAATTCCCTGAATGTACAAATGGTGTGTGACTCCAACAGGATCATTACACATTGTTGTGCCAGATTCCCTGGATCAACCCATGATTCTATGGTCTTGAGGAACTCTACTATACCACGCTACATGGAGCGACACGCAGGGAACAGATCCTGGCTACTCGGTGAGTCTCATTTCATGCATGATGATGTGGGGTATGTGATGCGGCAATGACCTGGCAGGAAGGGGGGGGTGTGCGTACGTAGCAATGGCATTCCACATCATACGTTTATCGTCCACATACAGGTGATGCTGGGTATCCACTGAAGAGATGGCTCCTCACACCAGTCCGGAACCCACGGGACCAGCATGAGGAGGACTACAACCATGCCCACTCACGTACCCGTGTAGTCATTGAACAGGCATTCGGCCTACTGAAGACTCGTTTCCGCTGCCTCAGCAGGTCTGGCGGGGCACTCCTGTACCGCCATGAGAAGGTTGCAAAGATGGTCATGGCATGTGTCATGCTCCACAACATGTGCGTACGTAGAAATGTGCCCATGCCCCCTGACGCAGAACTGCAAGCACCTGATGATGGTCATGATGAGGGTGGGGATGTGGCAGCACCTCAAGGAGTCTGCGAGGCACCGGAGGGCCGTGACATTCGTCAGCATCTCATTGATGCATGCTTCTAGCACTCACGCCTGGTGGCTGATACATGGACACGGGACTCGTGGCACTGTGTGTGTCTGGTACATGCACAATATGGACTGTACGCCTATGATGGCCTAGTACACAAAGATCATTGTCCACACATCTCATTGGTTGATCGTACACTGTTTATGGCATATGTGATATCATGTTGAACACCCTATCGACCCGCCACCCAAGTGAGCCCAACACACCCCCTCCACCCTCCTACCTCCCCCCCGAACACCAGTGTCCAAAGATGCTCATTGTCAGTGGGCTGTCGCTATTGCAAGCCCCCTCTGCGGGTATCTGGGGCACCCCTGCCTGTGGAGCGCAGGTTCCTCCCAGATCTACGTTGGGGGCTGCCCTGGACGGAACTTGCAACAGATGATGTCTCTGCCTGCTCATGTCCATGCATGTCCCTAAGGGTTTGTGAGAGCTCAGTGAGCACACGGCGCACTGCGGCAAGTTCGGCACATACGTCTTTGGACGACGCATGCAGTTCCCCCCTCAGGCTCTCGGTGCTTCTCTCCATTTGGACTCTCAGGCTCTCGGTGCTACTCTCCATTTGTGCCCTGAGTGTCTCAGTTGATGTTTCTATGTCTGCCTTAGTGCGCCCACATTCATCGGCATGGTCCTTGAGGAGCGTGGCCAGTTGCTGCTGTTGCACGATTAACTGGTCGAGGGACTGTTGCCTCTGCTGGGCCATGGCCATTTGCGGGGGTGTCACAGAGGGGCTGTTGACCTCATGTTGCCTTGCCACAGGGCTTGTGGGGGATGGCCAGTCGTCGTCTTGTGGGTGCCCCTGCGTGATATCCTCATGTTGTACGGGATGGGACAGACAGGGGGAATGGGACAGGTCATGGATGGATCTGACTTCGACATCCCCGTCTTCTGTGTCGGAGCATGCTGCCATCAATGGGGTGTCACCTATGGTGCTGCTGCCACCAGAGGCAGTGCCTTCTGTGGCATCCGTTGGGGGGACCTGTGGTGGTGGTGTTGTGGGCATGCTGGCTGCTGGGGTGCCTGTTGATGTTCCCTCCTCTGTGCTGCCACCTGATGTGTGCTGCTGCCGTGTCTTGATGCGTGCAGCTGAGGTGGAGGGTCTTTGGCCGTTGGTCTTGGCCCTCTTTGCAGGTGTGCTGGTAGGGGTGTCCTAATGCTCGTCGTTTGGATCGGACCCTGTGGTGGAGTAAAGGAGGGCGAGGGTTATTAATGGGTCTGTGGGTATTGGAATGGCATTGTATCACATGCATTGGGGTGGTACCTGAGGGTGATTTGGGTCGGGGCCTTGGAGGTGCTTTCATTTGTGTGTGGAGTGAGGGTGCAGTTGTTTGGCAGCCTGCAGTTAGGGTGTGCCTGCTGCACGTGTAGTGGGTGTTTTAGGGGTTTTTGATTATTTATGTATTTATTTTGAGTTTTAAAGTGCGCTATCAGGGCGATGTGTGAGGACGTTCTCCTGGACATGTGTTTCTGTTGCACTATGTGGACACATGGTACTTCACATGATTGGACATTGTGGATTTAGCATTGTTTTATCTGGCCCACCTACCTGAATCTTCGGATGTCTGCACTCCTTTCTCCATCCCTCCGACTCCCTCTATGCTCTCCATTCCGATGGTGGAGGCACAGATTTCTTCCCAGGGGGTCAACTTGATGGGTGATTCAGGACCTCCCCCGGTGGCTGTGGCAATGTTGCGGTTGGCAGAGAGTATGCTGCGGACACGTATCCGCAGGTCGTCCCATCGCTTTCTGCATTGCTGTGGGTTGCGGGGTGCGGTCCCCACCGCACTTACCCGCTGTGCCACCAGAGCCCATATGGCCTTCTTGTTCGCAAGTGCCGTCCTGGTCATTTGCGTGGAGAAGACGACGGCAGCATTCTCCTGGAGGGTCTCTGTTAGCACGGTGAGTTCCTCACGGGAGAAGTGGACCTGCTGCTTGCGGTCGCATGCTTTCTTCGCTACTTTTCCCATTTTTCTTGGTTTCGCTAGGGTGGATGACGGGTTGGGGTGTGTCTCGGGGTAGTGTTTTTAGTGGTTGTGTGGTTTTTGTGGTTTTATAGGTGTACGGCGGGATGTTTCCCGTTCCGGGCCCATGTTTTTACTTCCGTTTCCGTATATTTACGGTCACCGTACTTTCCGGTAGGCGCACACTGCGGTGTCCGCTGTGATGGGTGGCGCTATTGCACCTAGGGCGCCGTACGGCGGCGGTGTGGGCCGTTTTGGGGTCATTTCCGCAATCGCGGACTTTGCACTTCAGCCATGCCGTGGTGATCGTGTCCGATGGGTCGGAATGGGCCGCACTTTGCTCCTTCGTGCAATGGCGGAAACGCTATTTACGCTGTGGCGGTCCGGTCAGTCACTTTCCGCCAGGGTCGTAATGAGGCCCTATATCTGTTAGTACTGTACGTAGTCAAAATGAGGGTGTCCACAGAACACTTAAGAGGTCTGCATGTTTGTAACTATGCAAATTAAGGTGTCCTAAGAACATCCCCCCTGTTCGTATTGTCCGCAACCAGAAAATATATGTCCTTAGAATACATCTTCCGTCCGCCTGTCTGTAAAGTTGTGACACAGATTTATTTTATTCAGGGACCTGAACACTGTCCACAGGACACCTGCGCACATGCGTATCACACTTGTGTGCCCTACGTACATCACAGATGTCTGTAACTCTCAGTCGCACGTGTGTTGCACTTTTAATTAGTTTGGGGACTAGAACAGTGTCCGTAGAACACCCGCACGCATGCATAGACCACACCCCTCACATTTGGTGTTCTACGGACAGCCGTCCCATTTGACAACATGTCCGCAATGTCATCATGTGACCGCACCAGTGCTAAGCGTAACAAACTCTCCAGGCCCCCAGAACCCTAAAAAGTGATTTATTGAACAATCCAAGGTATTTCTCTAGGATAGTTCACCCTTGCACATGTCCCAGACCATGTCCCTGGTGGTCTGCTTACTTTTTGGAACTTTTTGAGTGTTTGAAGTGTTCACAGACAGCGCACCAGCACCCCTATAAAAGGCCACACCCCAGAACTGCTCCTCATTCTGTTTTTGTAGTTGCAGGACTGACACTGCTGAATTGTATAGTCTGCTAATTGCTGCCTTTGCTGTGCCTCCTGAAACCATTGAAGATGGCAACCATGGCTGCTGCTGCTACTCTTGGTACTACTTCTGCCTCAGCACCACCCCTACCCCCTCCACCACCACCACCACCTCCCCAAGGGCTTGCAGAAGGGAACAGGCGTGAGGATGCAGAGGAGAGTGATGAAGAGGATGAGGTATTGGAAGTCCCTACTACTAGCACTCACTGTGAATCTTGGATGTGGAGGTTGTTTGCCACTCTTGATGCAGTACCAAAAGCATGTGTAAACAAGGTGCGCTGCACTCAGTGCCAGATGGTGCTGAGCCATGGCAGGCCTGTTTGTATAGCTATGGTACTACATAAATGAAGCAACACCTAAGGTCGTTCCACGGTGGGGCTATTAATAAGGTTGTACCTTGCGATAAACATAGTAGGTTGAGTTCCCATGCAGCATACTCCATTTCCACTCCTGCCTAAAAAAGAGACACTCCTGTGGGACAGCGCCTCCCTCCAGCTGCCTTGCAGGCCATACATGATTCTGTTGACCCCTACGTTTTGAGGGTCACAGTATTGTGCTTGTACTGTGATGCAGTACTCTGCAGGGGAGAGATTCTTCAAAGTGCTTTCTAGGCTGCAGTCAAGGAGTATGAGAAGGACTTCCCACTACCTGAATAAGGCCCACCCTACATCTTATTCTCTCCACCTGCCCTTTCTTATCCCCATGGTTGGTGTCCCTTCCTTACCCTGCTTTCCCTTCCTTTCCTTGTGTGTCGAGTTTAAAAAAATATAAAACAACAAACTCCCCCCCCCCCAAAAATGCTCTTTTCAGAGCCACCATTCCCAGTTTAAAAATAGAAGTATCAACGAAATGCTGCAGGGCCCTGTGCATTTTTAGAAGTCTGCGGACTGTCCGCAGACATCTAAAATCTTTGCAGTACTACCCTGTCACAACCATAGCACTCTCTGGGAGGAAGTGGTGGCTCTGAAAAGAGCCTTTTTGTGGTGCTTTTTTGTGTTTCAAAAAACTTTAAATGGTCAACACCCACTGCAAAATGGATTGCTATAATTCCAAAAAGGGTTGCAATGCTTTTTGTATATTTCGCAGAAAAATTTGATTGCCAGGATAAGTAAGATGTACTCCATCTCTGTGAAAAATGTGTGTGCTATGAAACACAATATTTTCATTGTTAAAAGAGGACATGCCAAAATCTCTCAAAAAGGCACAAACAGCCTTTTTGACATTGCACTTCGCCTTCTCCATTTGTGGACCAAATGAAGAAGAACGCAGCCACATTTGTCTCTGTGCAATACTAGAAAAAATTACTTGGTACTTTGGAAACATGTCCATGACTTTCCCAAGTCCTTCTTTCATTGTAAATTGCAAAGAGATTCCAGACACATGTCCTAAACTGTTCTCTCCACAATGAATAATAATAATGTCTGGATGACGCTTTGTCACCAAAGTAGCACAAAGAGGTACCAAATCCAGCCACTGCATTCCACACACTCCATGCCACTGCACTTCTACATGGGGAATCCAAGATGTGCTGCCACTCCACAGCGATTTGCATGCACCTCCAACCAATTTATACATGAGTCTACCAAAATCCAGAAAAATTTCTTTCTGAAACGCACAACCATAGCTTTCGCTCTCCTCTCAGGAAACATATTTTCTGACAAATTCTCTCCTTACACATCACACCCAGTAAACCTTATTGACCAATCCCTTTTTTGCTTAATCTCATTTACATGAATCTCAGCCTCAAAATTCCTGTATGTAATACGTGTCGTCCGCGTGCAACCACGGTGTCCGTGGACAAATTGAAAAATCTGAGCATGGTAAATCAAAATTTAAATAGTGTGCCCCATTTTCACTCTGAGGTTGGCTCTGAAAAGAGACTTTCTTTGTTTGTTTTAGATGCTTCAGAAACACCTTTTATTTTGTATTTTTGGGTTTTTTTTCTTCCTTATTTTCCTCCAAATATCTTCACATTAGCTTCTCCAAAGCAATCCATATGTTCCAAAGCAGCATGACATCCCCCATAAAAGATAAAGACATGCCATCTTCTTTAAAATAATCAACATTACCAGAGTCAATGTTGTCATTGTTACAAAAGAACATGCCAGCTCTAAGCATAAAACCAAACATGCCTCGGTTGATTAAACACCTAGCAATATTTTTCTGAGAACCAAAAACAGAACTATTGTCCCATATTGCCCTAAGAACCAAACCTGAAAAAATTACCTTGGCATTTGGAAGTAGTTTCATTACGGCCTCCAATAAGTTTTTGAGATCTTTCAACAAAGTAGGGGCACTGACATAGCCCAAATACAAGCACCACAGTGCAGAACAACCGCATGTGGACTGTTCACCCTACCCATATCTTCACAAACGTGTACAATTGTCAGCAAATTGAAACCAGGCACAGTGCTCCATACCACCTCCACTCCTTTTACATCAAAATTGTTTGCCACATTCCTACATTTTGCATACTGCTCCAAACCATGCACAAACATATCTGCAAGCACCAAAACACCGACTTTCTCCACCTCTACCATCTTCACTACACACAACCTCTCTCAATACAAAGCAGGACCTCAACACCTCATTGGCTCATCCCTACAGTCCCCTTTTCATGCTTTATTTGCTGAGAAACCCCGGATGTGGCACGCCCTGTCCTCGGATATCCACGGTGTCCACGGAGCGCATAACAATGGGACACCCCTTCTACCCTTTTACTCTCTGCAGCATTTCCTCATTGGCTACTGCTAAGCAGACCCTCCAGCTTATAGCAATTTTTTGATCCCGCAAAATGCCGCGAAAACAGCAGTTTTTTTGTGCAAAAACAGCATCTTTAAAAAAAACATTTTTTTAACATTTTTTTTAAAGTAATCTGTAAAAATGACTGTTTTAAAAAAATAATACTCAGGGTGCCAGGTTCTCAACTAACACATCTCATCACTTGCGCCCCAGAAAAGTGCAGCTCAATCCACAAGGGACAAATGAATGGGCACATTTTATATGCGCAGCCATTCAGATGGCCTTTTTCACCTCCTTGATCAAATTTCTGTCAATTTAAAAGCGCATCCCTCTTTTCCAAGCAAAATGCACTTTTAAATGTGCAGAAATTGTAGGCTAACCTAAGGGCACGGGATGTGGGGCTGCCACTGCATGACAGGGTCTTTCCTGACCCTGTCATGCATTTCTTTTAAGGTATGAACCGCTGCTGTGTCGCTTGCATTTCAGTTCCTCAAACAGGATAAAAATACATTTTTTGGAATGCATTTTACAGTTGCAGGCACCTGGAGGGCCTGTCCCTGTGAAAGGCGCTGGGAGCTTGCAGAACACTGTCGGGAGAGCGATTCTATTCAAAGTACTGCCCAAATCTATTGAATGTTACAATTTGACCTATTTAGTCCAGTACTATTCGATCGATTTTTATAAATACTGAACATGTGTTGTGGGGGTGTCACCCGCTCCCCATGTTCAGTATTTTTGGTCTAGGGTGGTTGCAGAAGTGTTTTCCCATTTTTCCTCAAAACTGGAGGGGGGGACAGAAAAGAAAGAAAATAACGAAAAAAGGACCCTGTAGAGTCAGATCCGACCCGCGTTAGAGGGAAGGATCTGGCACCGCAGGGTTGCAGGGGAAGCGACAGCGACCAAGCAGTTAAGTAGGGGAGGTGGTGGGGTGGTTTGAGATGGATGAAGTGCAAATCAATTTGACTACGGTCAATTCCGCTGCAAATAATTACACTTCGGTCAAACAACCCATAACACCATTCAAGGCAGCTGGCCAGCGCACAATTTGCACTACAGCTCAAGCCTGTGGAAATGTGCCGGTCACCTTTGAGAATAAGGTGACCTGCTCATTTCCAAAAATGGGTTGTCTAAACATAGCATATCCGCCGTTCTTTTTTTAAATGCCCCATTATTTGAGGACTGGGTCAAAATCTACATTTAAAAAAAAATGGTTACACTATGAGAGAGAGGGAGACTGATGGGTGAGATGTGAAGTGATAGGGAACAAAGCAGAGGGAGAGCAGTGGGTCAGAGGAGGAAGTGCTGCACAAGAGAGCAGAGGAAGCAGTGATGCGGTGGGCCAGAAATCTGAGAGCGAGCAGAGGTACAGAAAGTAGAGGGAGCGTGTGGTCAGTGAGAAAGAAAGCAGAGAGGAAGCAGTTGGCCAGAAAGAAGCAGTGAGCTGCAGATTGGGAAAAGGGATGAGGGAAGAGTGTGATAGAATGGGAGAAAGGATGCAAGATGCAGAAGCAGCACAAAAGAATGAAGGACTGTATATTGCGGGAGGAATTGTAGAGTGTAAGGTGTGAGTTGGGAGTATGATTTGGTGTGTGGCAGAGGCTGGCATATCCTCCGTTCTTTTTTTAAATGCCCCATTATTTGAGGAACTGCGTCAAAATCTACATTTAAAAAAATAAAAATGGTTACACTATGAGAGGGAGCGTGATGGGTGAGACGTGAAGTGATAGGGAACAAAGCAGAGGGAGAGCAGTGGGTCAGAGGAGGAAGCGCTGCACAAGAGAGCAGAGGAAGCAGTGATGCGGCAGGCCAGAAATCTGAGAGCGAACAGAGGTACAGAAAGTAGAGGGAGCGTGTGGTCAGTGAGCCAGAAAGCAGAGAGGAAGCGGTTGGCCAGAAAGGGGCAGTGAGCTGCAGATTGGGAAAAGGGATGAGGGAAGAGTGTGATAGAATGGGAGAAAGGATGCAAGATGCAGCAGCAACACACAAGAATGAAGGACTGTATATTGAGGGAGGAATTGTAGAGTATAAGGTATGAGTTGGGAGTATGATTTGGTGTGTGGCAGGGGCTGGGCAGTGCAAAGTGTGACTTGACAGTGTGACATAGCACATGAGTATTTGTATGACAGAGTGAGAGGTCAAGGAATGTAAGTTGTGATGGAGAGTTGGTGAGATGTGTGTTGGTGAGAGAGCTGTGTGGGTGTTTGGGGGATTGGAGAAGATAGAAGGGGAATATTTTCAGCATTACAATTGATAATGATCAATTTAGTTAATACTATTAAATAGGCATGAACATTAAACCAGAAATGTAGCCAAATCAAATACAGTTCTGCCAAGCCAGAGACATCTGGGACTCTTCCTATTAAATTAATACAAAAGATACATAATAATGATAACCTGTCTCTCTTGCAGCCTTGCACTCTGCCTCTTTCCTGCAATGTGGCAATCTTACACCCTCCAGTTAATACAAAATGTCCCGCAAAAATGCTGCAATAAATAAAGGTTTGTGCCGCAAAATGTGCCATTTCATGCAGAAAAATTTGCCATTTCACGCTGCAAAATCCTGCAAGGTCTGGCTTAGCAGTCACACAACCATCCACCAATCACATGCAAGAACTCTACATCTAACTCCATCATGACAGATCAGCATTTTAGATGTACTATTGATTACTCTCAGTACAATTGGGCTGTCACTGCAAACCATATACAGCAACAACTATTATAAAACTCCCCAAGATTTCTACTTGCAGATTCATGCACATCCACATGCATGAACGCAAACTACAGGTATGAATGTTTTCTGCACAGTACATGTACAGCTCTTGTATGAATACATATAAACAGAGTAACTGCCACTTACCCTGTATAACCTGTAAAACAAACTTACTGTAAACTTGTATGCTCTCCAGATTTTTATTTACACACACAGCTATGTAAGAAAGTGTCATTTCATGTTAAAAAATGAGAGAAATAGCAGTATAACTGGGGAAAAAGGCTTTGTAGTGTGTTATAAAATGACACACAGCCAGTATGAGTACATGCATCTTTATTCATGCACACAGATAAGCAATATCATTTAAAACGCTCCCAGCTGAAACAAGACCACTGCCTCTACATCAAATCCTTCTGCTTTATTTCCCAGACCTTCACACATGCATACATTGCATGCTTTTCTGTACTGATCCTGCCATTTACCCTGTAAAAATAACACAAAAAGCATATGATTATTTATTCTATCTCCTAAAATCCAATAACACTGCCTTAAAAAGCTAAGTGTGCTCTGTGAACTTACTATTGTACTCATTATTAAAGCGCATTCTACTAACAGATTCTAAGTTAAATATACAGGATGCTCATAGACAAAGGAAAGTGCATGTACATACTATGCTCAGTTATCAGAAAACCCTACTACTGCAAACACAAAGAAATCAATGTCTACATTAACAACAGTGCTTTTAACACACATATTTACTAACGTCTTTCTTTTACAATTGCAGTGAAGACCACTCCCCTGAAAAGCAGCAGTATAAACAAGAATTCAGATGAAACCTACACTTTCCATACAAAAAAAGTAAGTACAATACTGCCATAATGTTCTAACTGTTACTCAAACACAGTGGAATTCTAGTATTGTAGAACAAACAATTGAATTAACCCTGTAACATTAGATTTAGTATTAGTGCTTCCCCTCACCAGATGCATACTTTGTATTGTCATCTGAACCCCAATATAGTAACGCACAAAAACAAGAATAGCCTTCCCTAACTGATGTAGCTGCCCATTGCACAATCACACACCTCCACATACATCCTTACCATCACACTCAGACACTCATGCACAAAGCACCCATACGCTGCACAACAGCCAAACCAACACTTTCTTTTTTTCTCCAACAGACCCCAAAGAATGCCTACCAAAAAGCAACTCCATAGAAAGCAAAGCAAACGTAAACAATATCAAAATAAAACTCTCCAAAATAAGCATCCACCTCTAGCAGAATGTGTACAAAAAGTTCAAACAAAACAGGTAGCAGTCATTAAGCAAAAGAAAACAAGGTTCCAGTAAAGAATGTTTGCCTCCACTTTCAAAATATAAAACGAAACAGAAAGTGATTAACACGACTTCAGCTACCACTACTGCTAACACTGCACCTATGAATCTTGATGTAGTGGCAAGTAAGCATACCAAAAAAATTGTTTTACAAAATATTTTCCGACACAGAGAACCTTATAAAAACAGGAGAGAAATCAAGCGCAACCCTTAAAACCTACAGTAGAATATTTATCCTAGAAGCTCTCATAGACAGTGCAATCCTTCTCAAAAGGAAATTAATTATTTTAGTTTTAAACAGAATGAAACCACTAACAAAACTCAGTGCTAAACTACAAGAAAACAATAAATGGAATATCAACAAAGATAGCTTCTCAAACATCAGTGGAGGTGAATGGAGTCACACCAGAAGCACAGAACCATATTTCAATGAAGAAGCATACAGACAAAAGCAAACAAACCCAATTGCCATACATAGCAGTGGACGAGGGTATGAAAAACATAATAATACCATTATGGAACAAGAAACGTTGCTCACAAAAATATCCCCAGAAAAGTCAGTATCACCTCTCCATTGCACTGAACCAATAAGTCCAGTCTACAAATGGCCGTGCACATCAATGTGTAATATTGCCAACAAATATTTCAAATCTTTACGCCAGTTCCTCAATCAGTGTGTGAAAGGCAAAGACAAATTCAAAATTAAACTACTACAAAATATGGATGCCTGTCCCATGCGCAAACACACAGGACTATAAGGACATTCATTAGGCTGCACTTCTGGACCTATTTGCAAAAGCACCTTCCATCATATCAAAATTATATCAACACATCTTTCAACTATATGAAATCTGGTCCATAAACTGCACTACGCCAAAGGTTCTGCTTTAGCACTAGCCAATTTAAATAACTATCTTCTACATGGTACAGCCAAACAACTACTGGAAGAAATAGAGCATATCCAAAGAAAATATGTTGGAAGTGAAAACCACTTACAAAATGCAATAGCTTTACAACAAACTAGGAACAACTGTACAAATGTCAACCTTCTACTACACACATACAAAAAAGAAATACTAAAGTTTAAAAGTACATCTGCTGAATTACCAAACCATGTGTGTGTGTGTTGCTGCAGGACTTTGTATAAAAATAGCGCAAAAACTGTAGACATAGCGTATAAAATGGAAGAAAATGAAGATTCCAAAAGGTTACAATTAGCTCTTTATCTTATAGCAGAAAACAAATATGAAATTACTGACCCCTTAAACTTTGCAGTTACTGCACTGCAAAACTTGACTACAACCAAACACCTTCACATGCTATCACAGATAACTTGGAATTATTACCACTACCAAAACACCTGCAAAAACTCAACTTATATGAGACCATCATAAGTCAAACACTGCACCCATTTCAAGCAATAATAAACCTTCAACCAAAAACAGCAAAATGACCTCCCTCTGAATTAGTGAAAGGAATTTGTGGCAAAGTAGTTTATTTGCCATTAGATCTCAAAGAAAATGTAAACACTGTGGGAGTGCAACGTCCAATAGATCAATCTTTAATTGTCTTAGTAAATGGCGTACCTAGAAAAGAAACAAAAAATTGGTAACAACTCATGGAATTACATAAAGTTGGACAAGTCCTGCAATATATAAAAGACAACAATGAATAGTACAAAGAAAATAATATTGAAGAAAACCTGAGGGAAACCACAGAAATAATTCAAGAGTCACCAGAAACTAGTCAATTTGAACTTCTAGATCCTGCTACAGTATCCAATATTTTAGACCGTTACACAATTCATCCATTACACTCTAAAGAGATCATAGATGATGCAATGGAACGTACCAAATGTGACAAGCCAAAGGATCTCCAATCAGCATATGGTAAAAAAGTATAGAAGCACGTGCCTTTCCTCTATTCTTTCCTACTGGAAAAGGAGGAAGGTACGATGATAGACCCACACAAATAAGTGCATCAGCATACATTTGCAAATGTATTTTGAAGACCCCAGATTCAGACAAAACGTGGAATACATATTCCACCTTCTCTTTGAAAGTGAACTTGCAACTCTATGCTACGGAGTTGCACACACATTAAAATCAGGTACCCATTTTCAAAATATATCGCTACGTAACTACTACAAAAAGTGCGGAAAAAGATGAGGTTTTACAGTGAAGCATTACAAATCTTTTAACAAACATGTGTGGTACAAATGAATACTGGTTCCGACATCACAGAAATGTACACTGTGTGATAAGAAAAGTTGTCCCACCCACTTGGTTTGTGACATTAAGTTGTGCAGAATATGCATGGGACGATTTACACGATTTCCTACGCATAGCAAACAAAAACAAAACAAACATAAGTATAAAAACAATAGGAGAACTCTTCTCTTTAGATCCTGTAAATGTATCAAGATATTTCCATCATCGCTTCATTGCTATGCTACACTTCATTTGTAATAAAACTGTTCCTCCCCTCGGAGAAGTGCAACACTTCTTTTGGAACAAAGAATACCAAGCCAGGGAAGCACCACACATCCACATGCTTTTGTGGATTAAATATGCTCCTTAATTTGGTCAGGACAGTGATGCCACTGTTTTGCAGTTTATCCCAAAATATGTCACTTGTGAAATCCCTTCAAAAAACAACACATAGTGACCTTCATGCATATATTTTACAATTTCAAAGACACAAATGTGGGAAATATTGGGATCACAAATATAAAAACAAAGGGAAATACTACACCAAATGCAGCTTTGGTTTCCCTAGACCAGTTTCAACAACAGGTCAAGTAAACAACTTCATGTCTTCAATTAGACATTGTGTCAAAGGTAAAACACCTAAGAACACATATTAAATAAAAACAACAGAAAAATCAAAATACATCAATGCTTACAATGCAATCATTCACCTCCTATGGAATGCAAACATAGATGTGCAGTACATTGCAGACAATTTCACTGTATTTGCATGATATGTTACAGCCTACTTAACCAAAGCAGAAAAAACAGAGCTACAAGACCTCTGGGATGACATATCATCTGACGAAAAACTATCACAGATATTGTAAAGCGTAGGCATACAAATGCTCTCCCGTAGAGAATGTGTCTGTTATGAAGCTGCAGACCATTTAACCGGTGCTGCCTTGTATGGAAAATCTGAAAACATAATATGGCTAAGTCTTGCTCCTGCTAAATCTAGAAAAAATAGCCAAAAATGATCCCAACAGCCAAGACATATTGAAAAACAATTTACTAGACACATACTGCCCAAACAGGAGTACCACTTTAGAAACAATGTGTCTATACCACATAGTCCGAAACTTCACATGCAAAAACAATATTAAACCAGATGAATAGAAAGGTAGATACACAGTGGCAAATTGTGAAGGCAGCTTAGTCACACTTGCCAAACACAGCTTAATTAAACATATCAAATTGTCTTTAAATACTCCTCAACATAAAGAACTGTAATACATGTCCCTGCTACAACTTTTTAAACCATGGAGAAAAGAAGAAGAGTTACTAGATACCTTTGACTGCTATGAAGATGCTTTCAAAGCAAAAGAAAGCACTGTAACAGATGTAAACTTTACACAGTACCAAACAATGTTGCACAATGAAAAGCAACAGGAAGACAAACTGCAGGCACAATTAGATGTTGACACCCCTGACAGTAGTCAACCTACCGTAACAGGAAGCAAAGAACCACTTGGACAGCCACTGATAGCAACGGAGACAAAATTAGGCATGACAGAAGACTTTGCTGTACTGAAATCACAACTAAACAATGAGCAGCGTAGCATTTTGCAAAAAGTAACAAAACAATTTGAACAGGGTTTACAACATGAAAGTAAAAACTGTACCTGCCAAGACTATAAACCTATACTACTATACGATTATACATGAGTGGTGAAGCTGGTTCAGGCAAAACTTTCTTAATCAAAATCATCAGCAAGTTCCGCCAACAATTGACAAACAATAAACTGTCAGCTGTTGTAACTGCCCCCACAGGTTTAGCTGCCTGCAGCATAGGCAGTGTCACTTTACACCAATTACTACTCCTTCCAGTAGAACACCAAAACAAATTAGACTACTTCAAACTTTCTCCAGAAGCTGCATTGGAACTATTCAGAGTTTTGAAACAAATGAAAATGCTGTTAATAGATGAGATGCGCATGGTCTCCAACCCAATGTTGGCTTTGATTCAGCTCAGATTACAAGAGGTCCTCAAAACAGACTATGAAAAGCTCTTTGGAGGAAAACACATTATTGTTTTTGATGATAGTCTTCAATTAACACCAGTGAAAGGTGAACCTATTTTTAAAACCTTAGGGCACAAACTGTGCCATAAAAATATTGGCAGCATAGGAAATGTGAACCTATGGCAACATTTCCAATACAGAGAATTGACTGAAAACATGCGTCAGTCTGCAGACCTCACATACGCCAACATTTTAAAAATTATTAGAGTTGGTATATTATCTTAAAAATCACAATCTATATTAAAAAGCAGGCACGTCCGTGCACTATATGGACATAACTCATGTGCGACTGATTTCATGGAACAATTAGCACACAAAAATGTCAATTGTATGTCCTTGATGCCAACTCTTGCAAGCTGTTCAAAATTTAATGAAACAATGTTCAAAAAAGAAATGCAACCAATTGTTCAAATTGTCTCCGCAGACAAACTGGGCGTACATGGTATGACACTACCCATGTGTCAACAAGCCACAACAAGGCTAAACACCTTCAAAAACTCTATCTCTAACACAGCTGGTTTGGTGAAAATATTAAAATATCTTTAAACTGTAGAGTAATGCTTAAATGTAACCTTGCCGTGGAGCAAGAACTTGTTATTGGAGCACTTGGTACAGTTGTTGGCTTTCAAACATACCCACATGACAACAACATTCAAATTGACAATATTCTCTTTGACAAACTATCCGAAGTTAAAAGGATAGGACACACAACAGCCTGTTTCCTTCTTTTCAAAGACATGTATGTACGCAGAGAACAATTTTCTCTAATACTAGCATACACAGTTACCATTCACAAATCACAAGGTCTTACCCTCGATAAAGCATTGATAGATATTGGTAGCACAGTCTTTAAAGAAGGCATGAGCTATGTAGCACCATCACACTTACGTACACTTCACAAACTATTTCTAATCAACTTTGATGCAAGGGAAGTAAATGCTGATATTCCTTACATTCTAGAATAAAATAAACTGTGTTCACTCCATACCCCCATCTAAAAACGTAACATGTTCCGCAAAAAACAAAACGTTGTAAAAGAAAACTATTTCAGACACAAACTATGCAGGATCTCACAGCAATTCCTCCAAAGAAAGTGAAAGAAGCTAATACTTCATCGAGGACCACAACCATAGAAGGATCTACTGCTCAAAGTAGCTCAACTACCTCTTCAAAGAAGCAACACACAATCCAAACAAATGACTTGGACAAAGAACTGTCAGGTCCATTTACATTTTCAAATACAACTGATGTAAATTGCAACGCAAATGTAGCAATAAATATTCTATTACAATTGCCACCAATTATTGACAACATTTACCTACACAGTACAGAAAAATTGTGTTTGCAAATGTTAGTCCTTCATAGAAATGCAACCAACAATCCTGACAACACTTACAGTGTTCATGGAATAAGACAGGAATTGGACTACTGTGCTGGAATGGTCAAATTCACTATAAACACACAAGAAGATCCACAGTAATTTCTAATGAACTTGCTACAAGTACTAGGAAACAAAAACATACCTATAAATGAAATCTTCCAGATTTCATACATGTGGAAAATACATGCACTCTTTGCATGTAGTACAAGAAGCTCCTAATGAACGCTTCATATATGTATCCATAGCTAACTGTGAATCCATTCCATTTCAACAACTTGTACAATATGCAAACCATAGCAGATTATGTACTACCTGCAATTCAGATAATTGTTCCACCTTACAAATACACAGAAAGTGAATACGTAATAATAATGTTTTTATGTTACAATGCAGATGGTACCAAAAAGAACTGCAAGCTGACTGGATTCACATATGGTCAAGAATCACTTGGTTAGAAAACCTTCACAACAATAGGAATAATCTACCATGCAGGAGCCACAACCAATGCAGGTCACTACACTGCATATATAAAAAAGAAATGTGGATGGTTTGAATGTAATAATAGTACCGTTACTCTAAAACAGAGATTACAGGAAAATCTTGTAAACACTTATTTCATATTCTTAAAACCTAAATTGAATTACTAATCTGAACATGAACATTAACAATACTTCATTGTCAAAACTATGAATGGTTACAATATGCCAACAGGTATCTAACTGCCCCAAGATTCAGCAACAAGTAAACAGATAATTGAATACCACTAAAATGTGAATTAAATATACAGTTTGAATACGCCAACAGGTATCTAACTGCCCCAAAAATCGGCAACAAGCCAACCGAGAGATGAATACCATGAAACAAGACATAAACAGTTAGAATATGCCAACAGGTATCTAACTGCCCCAAAATTCTGCAACAAGCAAACCGATAAATACCATTAAAATCAAACAAGAAATATACAGTTTGAATACGCCAACAGGTATCTAACTGCCCCAAAAATCTGCAACAAGCCAACAGATAGATGAATAGCATGAAACAAGAAATAAACAGTTAGAATATGCCAACAGGTATCTAACTGTCTCAAAAATCTGCAACGAGCCAACAGATAGATGAATAGCATGAAACAAGAAATAAACAGTTAGAATACGACAACAGGTATCTAACTGCCCCAAAATTCTGCAACAAGCAAACCGATAAATACCATTAAAATCAAACAAGAAATATACAGTTAGAATATGCCAACAGGTATCTAACTGCCCCAAAAATATGCAACAAACCAACAGATAGATAAATACCACTAAAAGTGAGAAAGAAATTAACAAATATAATACACCAACTACTATCTATTTGCAACAATACTACAACCACTTCCAAATGAAAACCATACACCTATTCCATTCCTCCTACTGAAATCAATGAAATAAATATATTGAACCACAACGTAGAAAGTTTTTGTTTTAATCTGGCATGGATTTTTTTTTCCCCACAGACCAATGATTTAATAAGCAAACACAGGAAAAAGCAAATTGCACAGTACACTGGTTTGAAGTATAGTACTTTTAAGGTACTAAATATGAGGGTCAACAAAATACAAAAATGTCTATTATGCAATGCAATAACTCATTATGAACTACCTACACTAACAAATGATCTTTTCTTGTATCACCGAGCTTGAAAATGAATGTCTGTTCCAATTACCCATGTCATGAAATAACTGCATACAATCACAGTCAAACGGTAAGTATATCATGAATGGACTCACAAACACCACAGCATAACACACCCATTCAAGCAAACATCTTAGCATAGACCACAATCCAAAATGTTTGCTTCCATGGGGATTCTATGCTGCAGTGCTTGTTGCCAAACCCTACAATCTTGACTGCATGGCCTGACAAAAACTCTATATATAGCCTCAACAAATTAAATAGTACACACATTTTTGAAAACATATATCCCCTAAGCATCCCACATACCAAAGTAAAAATGTTTGGTAGCATGGGTGTGTTATGCTGCGGTGGTTGTGGCCATGCTTCCAAGACTCTAGGCCCTGCCCACAACCATCGCAGCATAACACACCCATAGAATCAAACACCTACCAAATATCCACAACCCAAAAACATAACACATCCATCTCAAAACCTATCCACTTCAATTAACATTCTAAAAATAATTACAATCAATGCTCTACTAACAACCCAAAACCAACATCATACTAAAGTAAAATAGCCAGTAGGGCGCCCAGTATTTAGTATGTCCACGGACAACCGCAGTGACCGCGGACACCACAACCACATCAAGGCCTCCTGCCACCTAAACAAATATAGCATTTGACCCATATCTTACTCCCCCACCCTCTCCAAGCACTTCTACACAACAACACACTCCCCAAAATTGGATTTATGCTCACTTCCATGCCGCGCTGTCCAATATGGTGGGTGCATTGAAACAATGTGACACACCTCACGCTTCATCCTAGCCAATCAGAGAACACGTTGCGTGTCCACGGACATGATACAAGCCGATTAACCAATCACGGTCCTGTCCGCGGAGCGAACAGGGAAGTGTGTCCCTGGAGCAGACATAGATATCACACATTTTTTTAGACCTACTTTTGGTCATTGTTTTAAAAAAACTACTGGACAGATTCACAAAAAGCACGCTTTCAGGACCAAGCCGCCACTCCTGCTGCAAATTTGATGACAATCCATCCAGCGGTTTGGGCTGTAGGTGCAACAGAAATGTTGGGACCCCCCCTAAAACTTTGCCCCCCCCGGACCAAACCCACCAAACTTTGCATTAAAAAAATCAGAGTGGGCCATATACTTTTTTTGCAATGTTTGGTGACGATTCGTTCAGGGGGAGCAACAACTTAACCATAACTACTAATAATTAAATAAATGCATAGCATCAATTCTTGGACAATGGCTAAGTGGCATCTATATCCCCCTGTAGAGGAGGAGCCAAGTACCCCCACCTCAATCGACCCGCCCCTTTTACCTGTATGCTGGAAACCAGAGTATGTGACGTATACAGAACAGCTGAATCGACAAAGAGCAGAGTATGGACTCAGTCCAGTACCAGTGAAAGTGCCAGTACCTAAGAGAATCTGGGAGCCAAGGTACCCATTGAGAAAACCATACCTGCATACAAAGAAAAATCATGGTCATTTTAAGGAAATCCCTGAAGAAGCAGAGCCAATGCGCGGCAAGGATGAATGGTAGTGTCACTAACCATTGCCATTATATGTTACATGAAGCTGAAGATTACGTATATAAAAGAGATGCAGTGACCAGATAATGCAGATGTTCTATAAGCCTATAAAGAAAGTAAGAAGGATAAGTCTTGGGCTGAAGGTGAAGAAGCGTATGCCACAGAAACAGATGAAGATATCAAGTTATTTTACACGTGTACAGATGCAGAAGAAACACAAATAGCAAAGTAATCATGAAGCTAGCTCTAAGATTATAGTAAATAGACTGCAGCAAGCGCAAACATATACATACTTAGGAATGAGAGAACTATGGATGTTTCCACTAAACATATTATTGCAGGTTGGACAGTAGTAAAAGGCCTCATTTCAATGTGTCGCCGTAAAAAAGAAAATTGAATTACAAGCAGAGTTTCAGCGAAAGGCAAGGCTGGGCGAGCCAAGAAGCCAAGGTCTTAACAAAACTGGAGTGTACTGACTTTGGATACAAAATCGTGTGAAACAACAAAACTCCTGTTCAGAAGGCATGAATATAACAAGGAAGACATCAGAGGTTTATTAGAAAATAATATTAAATGCACGAAAAGGATTGATTCCATGGTCTCTAGTCACATGGAAGCATGAAGTTGGATGAACGAGATGGTCACACATACGCACGAAGGCAGACTGCGCTTCTCACTCCCTAATTTTCTCAGAGCTAAGAACACTCTCAAGGACGAATTTCAAAGGCCTAATTGACAATAGACTACTGAGGTAATGCTAGATTGATATGCCAATTGGTGGGAAGCTAAAGTTAAGGTGACCTCACCAGCATCTGGATGGCCAGCCTGTCTGGGTTGAAAAGTACTGAAGGAGAATAGAGTGCCAACCAATTGAAGAGGACCTGCCTATTTAGGGGTCCTATAGTTGTGTAAACCAATGGGACGTTGCGTATTTAGTGACATTCATAGGGGTCATTTTTAAAGGAGGACTTAGTTGCCTCACCTGATGTTAGGTAACCAATCACATAGTTACACTTTTGAGACTAGTATGGATCGTATACTTAGATGGTCTCTCAGAGCCAATCACCCATGCACGTAGGTTTTTGTAGTTTGCCACATAGGATGATGTTAGTACACATGTGGTTTAGACATCATTGATAACACATATTGCTTCATATTGCCAGTAGCCCTTCTAGCACCATTGTTGCCTTACCGCCACAAACGTAATGAAGCCCAATGAGTTGTTGATAGTCATCACCTGGGCAACCACAATATTGGCATGGAAAGACGCGCTGCAAGATCCTTTACCCCCACAGTGCCACACATGATGCATGCTCCCTGCTCTCACGAGCTGTATTTAATGGTCACCTGGGCAAGCACAATGCCGGCAAGCAAAGACGCAGCACAATGGGTTCTTTTCCCCAGTGATTCTGCACAGCCAAAAACAGTGGTGCACACTCCCTTCACTCGCAGGCTCCCTTCACTTGGTGTACTCGCACTGCACGGAGAGAAAAACACGTCTCGAAAAAGCCTCCTCTTTTTTATTTGTTTAGTATGGCTTATCACAAAGGAGTCATGACACACACACGCCGTGCTCACCTACTAACAGTATCAGCCAGTACAGTCCATGGATGGCAGATGACTACAGAGCAAAAGCGTAACTTAGACGGTACAATCTGCAGTAGCAAAATTGAAGACAGGCAAGGAATGCCAAACAGCTCTTCAGGCACAGTCAAACAGGTGCACACAACGGATACTCTGTGGGGCTGCCATGCTGTCCCTCATCACCAATGAAATGATCCAGGGCTCATGTAAGAATGTTAACATTCTTTATTAAAGAGTACATGTGTCTCCCACAGCTCTCAGCTCTTTAACTGCCGTCAATACTGCATGTGTCCTCATGCATTCTACACTCTATATTCTCATATCACACCCAATGCTACATAACCCATAGCCATTTACTTTGACTTTCTATTCATATGCGTCTATTCAGCCAGTCCCATTATACTCCCTCTAAAAAATGTGTCTCATCACTCAGTTGAATTCGGAAATTGAAATGGTCTGAAACAAGTCGATATGATGGTGATCATTGCCCTCAGGAAAATATCCTGTCTGACACTTTGAACCAGGTCACTGTGAATTACCGGTCCTTCGGAAAAAGGAAAAATCCCATGTAATTCTCTGAAATCAGTCATGACGACTGTATGTTCCCTCATGGATAACATCATGTTCTTCCCTCTCAGACAGTCCCTGTGATTGTCTGCTCTTGCTGTTAAAAAAATGTGTGTGCCTCCATTAACCAAATCACAAGGATGTTCAACTTCTTTGGGGAAAGTATTTGATATGTATCACTCTGATCACGGTCACTTATTTTTCAGTAAACAAACACAACATTGCAAAACTCATGTCCATCAATGGATTTGTTACTTCATTACATATTAAAAACATGTGCGATTTTTAACAACCTTCCGCAGTCCCAAGCAAATTCTGATTAATTAAAAAAGGGTGTTTCTAATATGATTATTATATGATTAGCATGATTCCTCTTCTAAACCTGCTTTAATTTTATTTCAATTGTAGTTCTATTATAATACCACTCGTATCTAATTCATTAGACTACACTGGCCAGAATGCGAACAGCACCATCCGCCTATAAGGGAGCTCGTTTCCATTATGATCATACGCCATAGATGCATGTGCTTTATACAGAATTAGTTGGAATATTCACAAACTCGTTTCCCGTTTCCGCAAACCTCAATGGAAGATTGAAAAGTTTGACTGTTGAAACGTTGCCCGAGTTCGAGCAACATTAATTTGCTGAACCATACACACACCATCTACATTGTTTTGGGCAGACGATTTTCATGAAAGAAGATAGCTGTAGTCTTGTTGATTTTGGACGGTAAAGCTATGACAGGAAGTAACATATTGTTGTGCTGCTCTCGTTTATTCATGAAATCCCCCTTTACAACAATTGCCATTGGTGTATAAAGAACGATTAGATGTTTTGTCATTTAATAGTTGGCGAGTTGATGGAAAGCTTTGCATCATCTGACCTTTTAAAGATTGTAATGTTTGTGATTGACGTACTGATTTATTCTTTTCCCATTTGGAACATGGCAAACCAAGTGATGGAAAGGCACTTTCATAAAACAAGGTGATAATGCAGAACTAGGGAAAGGTCAGAACAGATGTGAAACACTTGAGCAGTTGCAATGGGACTAAGAACCTTGCAAAACAAACATTTAATCTTGACAGAATTGGAAAAACATTACAAACAGAATCAATCACCGAGCCTGACAACAGACTGTGATGTATGAACATCCTTGCACACTGAAAAAGACATGTTCGTATCCTGAATTTAACCTTAAAATAGATTCCAGAATCAAGGTGAATAACATTCTAGCTGCAAAACATTAATGGCAAAGAATAACCTTGAAAAACACATGGGCACTTATATCTATTATGGTTTCTAACAGCAAGAAAACTGATTGAAAATATATCTGAACTGTATTCGCGAAATGCTCATAAAAAGTGCGCGTGCAATGTAATACTCAGGCGTTGCATGAACTGTTTAGTTCAATTTTCATTTGAAAAACGCCATTCGAAAATCCATTTGCAGAAAAGGATGTCGACCTTATTCTTGTGTACTACAGTATTGGATACCAATTGATATCCTGAAGATGCATAGGGATCATCAACCTGTTTGACACATCTACATCAAATTGGTTACATTATCAAGATATAAGGTTCCGAATGTATTTTGACACAACCAAACCATGTATTATTTATAATTGTTATTATTATTATTAATATTATTATTATTATTGTATTTACTGAGCGCAGACCGAGCTTTGAGCAGCAATAGAGCGCTTTACAGTACAACAGTACACATGCATAACGGAATACTTTTCAGAGGTTACAACAGAACAGATATACTGTGGGGGTAGGACACAGAGGGGCAGCGAGGAGGGGTAGAGCTGTATAAGGTGGTGGGGAGCAGAGGGGTGGCGAGCGTCTAGTGAGTCAGGTGGCGGGGGCGATGTGATGGCTCTGCTTTTGAGGAGGAGAGACTCCTTGAAGAGGTGGGTCTTCAGCTATTTTCTGAATTGTAGGAGTGTGGGGCGAGTCTTATGCTGCAGGGGAGGAGGTTCCATAGTCTTGGGGTGTAGGCAGAAAAGGCTTGTGTTTCTGGTCTGTCCTTTTTTCAGTTGAAGATTTTAAGTCAGATATGGTTAGTTTCTCCGCAAAGTAGCTGGGTGACTTGAGGGTGACTGCCTTACAGATGATGCAACAAGACTTGAAGGCGATTTCTGCATGCAGTGGGAGCCAGTGAAGGTTGATGAGGGCTGGGGTGATGGGTTCTATCTGTGTAGGTCCTTGATGAGGTGTGCAGCAGCATGTAGGACACTTCTCAGGGGCACAAGGGAGGACGACAGGAGGGATTTGAGTCATTTGAGGACTGCATAGCGCTAATCCAGGGGCGCTAGGACTAGTGCTTGAACAGTGGATCTAAAGCTGTCTGGAGGAAGGAAGGCCTGGACTCTCCACAGAAGGGAGAGCTGATACCAAGCTGTCAGAGAATTCTTAGCTATGTGTGTCTTGAAGGAGAGGTGTTTCCCGATGTGGAACCCAAAGGTCTTGGCGCAGGAGGTGACATCAGGTGGGAATCCCTCAGGGTTCATGGTTGGCCAGAGTAAGGTATTGACTGTGCTTGATATACAGTCAGTCAGTCTGTCCATATCCATTACCACATGCCCCTCTTCCTCATCGCAATTCTATATAGGTACTGTAAACATCCCACAGAGATAAGGTATTAACCTCATTTATTCAGAATTATCTGTCAGAAAAAATAATTGATTGATAATCTTCTTTGGACTGAACATGTTGCTAGGGTGATGGAAATATATGTATGCAGGATTGTATTGAACACATAAGCAAACTAGACCCACATGCCATAAAACACACACACACAACCACACGTGCCGTAGATCCCCTTGTTTGAAATCTTTTCTTTCAATATGTGGTATTTCACCCCTTTCTTTAATACTCACATCGGTTATCAGACATTTGATCGAAAAAAATTGGTGACTGGACAAATGGTCGAACCAATTTGGTCGAAAACCAAATGGTCGAATTTTTATTTTTCTTATTTTTACCCCTTTTTTTGTGGGGGGTCCCCCCAACCCCCTTTTTTTTCTAAAAAACCCTTTTTTTCCTAAACCACAACCTAAAAAATATATATATAAATTTAAAAAAAAATTCAACCATTTGGTTTTCAACGAAATTACGTCGACCAAATGTCCTGTTGACAAATTTTTTGCGATTCAATGTCCGGACACCACTCACATCATCTCTTTTCCCATATCTGCCTGCTATTACACAGAGAAAATCAGACGTACATGCACATACCCACACAAGAATACACACATACAAAACCCCTTTCCACATTCCTCACTATTTCTATTATGCCAATAGGTAAGTGTAATAGATTGCTTAGATGAATATGAATAAATAGGAGGTTTAGTCCAATGCAGTCATTTTGAATTGTAATTATTTAAATACATCACCTCAAAAAGTCACAAAAAATGATTTGCTATGTCTATACATTCACCAAATATATACGATTGCCTTTTTGCTTTGTGATTGATATTTAAATTTAAATGCAATTTACAACAATGAGCATTTTTAAAATTGTACTGTGTACCTGGGGAAACAATATGAACTGAGTTTTGGCTGAGTGAGAGGATTGGGAAATATGAAGAGTGTTAGGGAGAATTCTCAGGATTGACTAATTTCCCTTACCGACTGAGACCCTAAGCAGCTTTGCTGGATTTCTAGGATTTATTTTTTTCACCTGGTAACTACCCTATTTTTCCTACTGCGGTTATCTTAAATAACCTTGGTATTGTTTAAGGCTATCTTGGTGGCCTCAAACTCAAACCTGCTAGACCATATACGTTTTTATACAGTTCCGGCTGAGTTTATTGGTCATTTCTTTTTGAAAATGTCTTTCTCGTGTTTTTTCTCTGCGCGCCAAATCAGGTTGGGTTCCTTTGTTCACTGTGTCTTTGCAGGCTTATACACAGAAGCCCTCCTTAGGCGCCTGAAAGTCTGGGTAGGCAGGATGTGAGGGAGGGGTTTTAGGACCCCTATCATGGGTTCCCTTGGTAATCTAAGTCGCACTCATGTTTGATTGGCTAGGTGAATGTCCGGCCATCACAGCCACCCTGCTGTGTGATTGAGATCCAGGCTGTGTGAATGGGGAAAAACTGCATAAAAAGCATGTCTCTGGGTCTGCAAAGGCAGAGTCACCACTGGAATGAAAGAACCAATGAGGAGCTGACAGAAGAGAACCCCAACCACGACTGAACTGCCCGGTGAGGGCCTGCTGCAGGTCCGAATCATCAAACTCCAACGACAGAGAAGATCCTCCTGGAATCTTCTTCCCCTGAGCTGGTGGACCAAATAGTTCACCCAAACTGCAAGCCAGGACTCCCTCCTCTGGTCAAATTAGCTGTACAAAGCTACAGTGGACCGGATAGCCAGGAAGGTCGGACCCTGGTTGAGTTTTAAGGAGCGCACCTTTTATTTGTTGCTTTGCACTGCTGCTGGTTTCTTCCCTGGGCAGTGCAGGACCCTCCAGTCTTCCTGCTTCATGTCAGCCCGGCAGTCGCTTCAGGAATGTGAGCCTGCAGGGACTGCCAGGAACGTCCGCCTCAGCTACAGCTTCTTCTCCATTCAAAGGTACTGTGCAAATCCGGTTGTTCGTTTTGTCCAGCCGCGGTGAAGGTGTATGAAACATTTAGACAATCCGAGGGCTTGTCCGGCTCTACTCTTTAAACTAACTTTTTTGCCGGCCACTTTCATCTGGAACTCTTGGCAAAGATTTAACCACGAGCTACCCTGAACTGTGTGATCTTGAGCAAAAGACTTTTGTCCTATTTACTTTGGCCCTAAACCTATTAGATTTGATTCCATCACTGTAGTTTCTCTTTCTAGATTGCCCTGCTTACTTACCTGTTGATACTGCTCCAATTCTGCCTAGCTTTGTCTTTCACTCCCTTTTTAATTACTAGAATGTCATTTTGCTCCCACTTCATTTTGTGAGCTTAACTTGTCTGGAAACTATTGGGAGTGGTGTGGTGTATCAAGAGTGTGATTTTTTTAACTGCTTTACTTTAGTGAAATGTTATACAACTGATGTGTAAATAAATGAATATTCTTTTACTCAGAAACCTTGAGTCAGTGGGGGTCATTCCGAGTTGGGCGGTAAGGGATACCGGGCACCGGTAAGCAGACCAGTGCTGGTAATCCCTTACCGCCCAATTCTGAGGTCCCTTAGCAGGAACCGTAAAGGACGTGTGGTCTGACCATGCGTCCTTTACGCGTCCCGCTAAGGGACCAGGGCGCTAATAACGGGCCTCCTATTCGCGGGCCCGTTATTAGCGCCTTCCCCATTCCCATTGTGCCCTATGGGGCTAAAATGGGAATGGGGAATTGTTGGTTGAATGGGGACTTACCGGGTCCTCCAGGCTACCGCCCAGCTTGGAATGACCCCTAGTGTTTGTTTGATTCATAGTAATTGCTGTCCTTTGTGTAACTATTGATACTGCTCACTTGCACTTGAGATAAGTCTGGCTGCTCAGCCATCGCTACCACTTTTACTTTGTAGTACAGGCTTGTTCCAAAGGTGAATTTGTACTGTCACTTGTAGTCTTAATTGTGTGTGGTGTTCCCAAAGGGTACTGCATATAATTCTGCCTAACAAAGATGAGTGCATAATCCAGAGGGTTTGGAGTATTTGGAGAGAAGGGCTACAAGTGAAAAACAAGGTTTTCATACCAATGAATTTTCTTACTAATATTTCCGGCAGTAATTATTTTTTCAAGAAATTTGGCTTGTCAATTTCTGCTTTTTGAGACAATGCCATTATGGGCACGTTGTTGAAATTCTATGTTAAAAATATAAACATATAAACAGACAGAAATGTCATGATCATCTAGAGAATGTTCTGTTTTTCATGTCTCCCCCGAGGCAGACTCCTTGAGACTACACAGAATGCCCCATGTAAGGGTGTAATAGACTGAGTTTTTATTTTTATTTTGGTTATGCAACATGCTGGTTGTTTTCTCTCCCAAAAGACGTGTTTAACTAACCAGACCTCATCACTTTCCTATGTTCAGTGCTGAAAAAATATAGCAAACACATGTGTTTTTACATCCTAAAATGCTAACTATTCTAGCATTAGTTCATATATTTCGACCTTTGAGAATACCTCCAAAACCACTAATGCAGTTGGGATCAAGAACTGTTTCCTTAGGCCATGTTTTTTGCCAGCTTTTTTATGTGACCCCGGATATAGAGGGGGTTCATGATGAATCAGAGCAGCACCTATGTGTATGCACCTGTATGTATATATAGATACAAGTGGTAGCAATTTAACAAGTTCATCTGGGGTTTCATGATGCTTAGCAGCACCGTCAACCTTTGCCAGGGTCGTGCCTTCTTTTCAGGGCAGGCAATAATAGAACAATTATTATTAGGGTGTAATATTTTGCTTTTCATTTTGCAGTTTTGATGCATACGTTCACTTGTGTCTGCGTGCAAATCGATTCAGATGCCCAGGGGGCGTTTAGAGCATCCATGGGAGCGTCACATACATGGTAGTAGCTCCTCTCTTGAGCTCTCTGTAGAGACTGTAAACACATTAAATGGATGTGTGCATGCAATTATATTGCAGGCTATAAAAGATAGACTCGTTCTTACCTGGGCAGGCAACTTGGGGCACAGAGGATGGGCCACAGGACCCGTGGTTCAGAAGTTGAACATCAAATCAATTACTCACTGTCTGGATTGTCACAGGCAGCCGGAATTATGCTTGTTAACACCAGCGCTGTTGCACTGTACACCCACCCTTGAAAATTCACGAGGCACAGCAAAGCGCCTGTATCAAGTCCAACTCTGTCCAAGGATCACAATGAATGTGAGCTGTGTGAACAGAGAATATCTGCTAACATCGGGCAATACTAAAAGCCAGTCACCATCAGAGCCGGGTCCCGCCTGGGCTCAAAGCCACTGACTGGGTGATACAGGCAGAAGAATCTGGAGCCCCATCAATCACAATTATTTCTGCCTCTGCCCCACAACACATCAACCAATGAGCAATCAAAACTTTTCATTCCTCATTGGTTGAAGTCTGTTGTCATGCATGCAGCAGCTTCTGTGAGCCAAAGGTATTTGGTTGATGTGAATTTGTGGGCGTGTCTTCTTCAAGGCTCTTTCTTTCTTGCATGCACAGTTAAGCTCTGCACGAGCACAAGGCCACATGTGCTACTCTTCTGAGGCCTCGCCCTATCAAGATTTTTTCTATCTGGGCCGCGTGCCCTCACCTAACCGGCCACGCCGATGGCCGACCCCCAAATACCCCTCTGCACCTCCCCGGGCCGTGTACCTGTCCTCTGGCCCTGACGGGAAGTCCTGAACCCGGAGGCTCAGAGCTGTGTGCTGCCAGCATCACCCCGCTGTGCCCGGGACTGATGGGAAAGTACTAACAAGCAATTTTTGCCTTATTTATGTACTGTTATGGTGTCTGGAGGCGAGCCCAGAATTACATGTTGAGGCTGTCCGCTAGGCTACCTTGGCATACTCCTGTCCCCTCAAGACGCAGAGAGAGCTTTGTAATCAGTCGTGGCATGAGTATGGGAAGCCTCTGCTTGAGTAGCAGCTGCCTCCTTCCCCGCATCCTCTTTTCTTACCTCTCACCACTCCGCCAACAAAGCCGCCCTCAGGGCCTCAGGGTGTTGAAGCAGCCATTTCCTGAAGCATTCCCTACAGTGCCTGATGCATTTTGACTGTCACCTGTCCCGCAAGGTACAGATAGCCATTTCCCATAGCACTTGCTCCTGCCTCACTTCTTTCGTTGTCACCCTGGCTTGGAAAGTGCTAGTTACATCAATATAAAATGAGATTCTGGCGGGTGGGTGGGGAGTTAATGGTGGAGCCGTTGGTGGTTTTAAGTGTCAGGGCCATGGCAGCAGAATCAACAAATGTACCAGGGATCTGGGTCCTGAAGGGTGGGATGCCTGCCCCTTGGGATGGGAAGAAACAACTCTGAGGGTTGCAGCGCCACATGATCCAATATCCAATGGATAGGCCAATATCTGTCACTTTAAAAAAAGATTAAGAACTAGAGGTAGGACTAGGAGACAGAGCCATAAAATTCCATGCCTCAAAATGTAGAAGTCACTCATTTTTGTGGAAGTAAAAAATTATGCCCTGCTTCCAATGCAAAAAACATAGGAGCCAATATTTGGATCAAAGGAGTGTCTTAATTGCCTTGGCTTCTCTTTTTACAGTCTGAGCACAGCATGTGAGACAAAGGAACCGTTAGATTTGAAAGGTCTCTATTTGACCACGGGGAGTAGAGGGAGGGACTATGAGAGACCTTCAAGGAAAATTAAAACCTTTACGTTTTGTACTTCCTGGCTTAAGTTTTATTGTGCATTTTGGGCCTTTTATGACTTAAACACCTCTGCTAAGGCTCAAACGAATGAGGATGTCCATCACTAGCTGAAGGCAAAGTTGTTACTAGAAATTTGAAGTTGACAGTCCAAGTCACCTTTGGTGCCTGGTGTACTGGAAAGCAATGGACCTCAACTTTATTCTTGGAGGACATAAGGGAGAAGAACCGCCAGAAAGACACGGAGTATGGACTTCTAATGGTTGGGCATTTACAATAAGATGAATTGACACGAGCATTGTGGCTCGCCTCAGGCACATGAACTTACTCAATGCCCGCATCCCCTTATGAAAACCCTTCTCCCTCCACCTTCTGTGGAAACAGCCTCAGCTCACCAGGTTTAAAAGGAGAGAAGACCCATAAACCATGGCATATCAGGAATGTACAACACGCTCCATGCCACTCCCACGCTTGTGCCATCTAGTCACCATGTAAGCAACCGGAAGAGAGAAATGTAGCGCCAGGCTGGCATGCAGTACCTCTGGCACATATAGCCCATTATGCATAGGGGAAAACAAAAGTGTGAAAGCCTGCAATGCATCCAGAAGTCCTGGCATCATTTGCAAATAAGTCAAACATGTCTGGTCTGTTGCCATTATTCTGGTCTGGAATTCACAGAGCACCTCAGCCTCACCCCCTGTTGGGTATCTACTCCCATCAAAGCTAAGAAATGTGCAGAGAATGAGAAACACGCAAGCTTGCCATGAGTGGTTGATGGATGCCTCACACTGATCCAACTTTTTTCTTCCACTGCACGCTATGGGCATGCGGCTGTGCTGACACTGAGGACATAGGCCTCTGGCCGACCTTTATCCACCCTCTGCACATGAGGCCCTCACCCGCTCCTCTCCCGGGTGCCACATTGCCCACCCACCCCAGGGTACTTTGTGGGCCCACCTACATATTCGTTTTCTTTTTCTGTGTTTTGAAAATGCTATGTTTCCCTCCTTTTCGGTGAAAATATTTTGTGATTTTACCTCACACTTCCCCAAACTTCAATATTTGTCCTCATTTGTGTTCTTTCTTTACAACAGAACAATGCGAGATTTGCTTTCAAAATGCACACCATTCACCTTTTGGTTCGAATTATTAGTAGGTGATGCGCCAACCGCCTCTCCACAATGTTTAATTATCCTGCTTTTACGCATACTTGGCAGAAATTACGCAGCTTTTTATGAGCACATTCTGTTTGCAATGAATTACAGGGGATGTAGCAGGAGCTGCTTTGGCCACTACTAGTGGCCCTGTGCTGTTGACCTTCAACTTGTGGCAATAGAGGTGGTGATTTTGCAGGTGGGGGTGTAACAGGCAGTTCTGCTGTCACGTGTGGAAGCTCAGGTGTTCACCCATAACATATTTTCAGCTCAACACTATGGCCCACTTGTTCTCTACTGGGAAGGCTTGATACCATCCAAGATGAATAAGAAGACGCACCAAAGATTCGGTTGAGAATTCTTGCTTCAATGGGAGCTCTTGCAACACGCCTGGGGAATTCACAAGGGTATATTCCTCATTCTTTTTGATTTTAGGAAGACAGTAGAGGGGAAAGCATAGTCTAGCTTGGGGAGGATTTAAGCACAGGAAAAGGGTCCTGTTATCTGAAAAAGGACTGGCCACACTTCCTTCCTGTGAACTCCCTTCTTGTGACTACTGCTAACTTCTTGAAGACAGGGCTCTCTAGAAGCTAAAGTCAGAAGGCAAACGTCTTGTCAAAGCAGTAAGGATTGGCTCCTTACAGAACGCTTCAAATGGACCAGTTTGCTGTGGAAAAGTGGCTATATAAGTGGATAAGACTACCCCCTCTAAGCCAATCATCTTTGGACTAATACTGAAGAAACATCCTCAAGTATCCTATCTATAAGAAGGCTTTCACTGGAACCTTGTTGCCCAATGTCCCCACCCATTTGGGTGAAGACAAGGAACTCCAAGGAGGGTGCAGGCAGTCCCCACATCCGGGAAACATTTGAAGCAGCACAACCTACTGTTTGGAAAGTCCGCCTTCTGTTGGAACACTGGCACTGAGTACTCTGCTTGTAGAGGTAAACCTGCACGATTTCCTGGCAACCTGCCTGGCTGCAGGGGCACAGGAAGGACATAGATTGCAGATTGTCCCACACCAATCTAAGAGCAAAGGAGCCTAACTCTGGATTTCACTGCCTCTTTGAACTGCTGAAAACCAGTTCAAGCACCACAAGACTCTTTCGGCTGCTGCATTCCCCCCATGGAGCTGCTTTTGTCATTTTATGTTTTCAAACCACTTGGACAACCATTGCATTGCCTACTCAACATTGCCTGCCTGTTTCTAAGGCCAATGGACATCACAGACCTGCATTTCATTATTGGCTCCAGTCAAGCCGGCTCAATGCTGAAGTTAGTTCACTGCATGTCGGCAGTCGAGCCATGGTAGGGTCTTCAAAGTGTATCAGTCTTATTTTCCCTGTGTGTCCCAAGTTTCTTATAGCCTTGAGCTACTGCCCTAGTTGAGTTGGCAAAATTGCTGTAGCCTGGTGATCCAAATCAACTCATTGGCAAGTTGGCCCCCCCGCCCATTGACGCCCCTGAGTGGGCCTGTCCCTCTAGGATTGTTCAATGTCCCTAGGTATATTTATGAGCCCACTTTATATCTTAAAAGACATAGGTCCTGATTTATAAAGCAGTTTTGCAAATCCGGCCCATATTCATTTGCACTTAGTACAAAGACAAACGGCCTTCATATATAATCGATCGAATGATACATTTGACCAGACTCGACCAGTACGATTTGATCGATTTAAAAAAATACTAAACATGTAAAGCAGGGTTTGCGGGGGTGTCCCCTTCTCCCGTGGTTTGCTATTTTTGGCCTGGGGGCCTTGCGGGGGTTGCCTCCACTTCCTCAACATTGAAGGTGGGGACCAAAACAAAAAAAGAAAAAGGGACCCTGTGGGGTCGGATCCAACTTGCATTGGATGGAGGGATATGACACTGCACGGGTACAGGGAAAGCAAAGGGGTGGGGTGGTGTAAGGGACGTTTGGGTTTGTTTGGCAGAAGTGCAAACCGATTCACAGCAAAATTGACTATGGTCAATTCCTCTGCTAACAACTGCACTTCGGTCAAACAACCCAAATACTAGTATGTACAGCTTACCTGCTCTTAATACAACTATTTCCCCAGCTCTAGCACTGCTCAGGCCTCACTGCTTGTTTTGACTCAAGACCCGACGTCTCTCCTCGCAGTTCCCAAATCCCTTCCTATTCCAAATCCTCCTCGGCATTCACCAATATTTTCAACTCATCCAGACGCTAGCATGCAACATTGTTATTTGTGCAAGGGGGTGCTGCTTTTGTGGTTTTGGTGTGTGTCTCTATCTCTGAGTGTGTGTTTGTGTGGGCGGCTGCAGACTCTTCTAGCTTTCAAGCCTAGAAATTAATTTCACATTTTAATTGGCATATCACACATCTTAATTCTTTAAAGTTAAGAAATCATGTCACTATCAAGGCAAACATATTGACACATTTTACTAGCTTTGAAATTAAAATATCTATTATCTGGGGGATTGTGAACATTGAGATTCCTTGAGAAGACAGGCCCAAGGAAAGGTTGGATGGGCTGTGGCATAGTCTAGCACACCTTTGACTAATACAACCTCTATCCTGTTCTACCAGAATTTCCAAATTCTGAAGGCAACGCTAAGCAGGGTTTTGAGACTAATACAGCGTAGTAATCCCAACATAGCCCCCAATATACGTTTCCCTTATTAAGATGTGACAATGCCACTGCCTTTCTTCAGAAAAAGAACAAATAACCCTGTTTGGGCCTGTTATGTCCAGATCCCTGTTTATGCAATGACTTTGCTCAACCTTTGCCTAACTACTGTTTCCAAAAATAGGAATCCTTCAGCCCAGTGATCCTTTCATAGTGGTTGCTGTTGTTACTTCAAAGAACCAAGAAACACACCTGCCAGGGATCTTCTGTTCTGTCCTGTGGTACTAAGTAGCCCCATTTTAGCCTAACTCAGAACACATGCCTGCTCCTTTCCAGTTAACCCCACTTTCCCTTTCCATCCACCCACCTACCCTATTGTCTGAACTTTTACACCACTGTCTTCAATTGCCTATTCATTTTACCCTCTATTATGCACCTTGATTTAGCTCCTTTCTCCTTGTACCAACTAACTTCTACCTCACTAAGCCCCGTCCTCATATCCATCTTCTCCTTCACTGCTCAAACCCAACACTACAGCTTCAACCTGATTTTTACTCCACTTACTATCACTCTATCACTTGCCCGATGGAATACACAATTCTTCTGTAGCAAGTCTTTCTATATTAGTGAACACTTCAACTCGTATTCCCCTCAGCTTTCACTTATTGTTTTCAGAAAAACCTGAATCTTTACTCATGACTTTTATATGCTAGCGCCTATCTAAAGTGACTCTGCTACATTCTCCCACTCTCCTGAACCTGCTGGAAGAGTGGTGGAGTGGGGTTACTTATCTTTAAGTCTTTCACCACTGCCCCCTGGCCTCCTCTGACATCACTGCCTCCTCTTATGTGCCACTATTGAGCTCCTCCCTCCTACTCCTTCCACCATTCTGGCTCTCTTTTGACTCCCGGCCCCTCTCCACTCTTTCTTCCATGACCTGAATGTTCTTCTTGAGTCACTACTCACTGACATGCCTATTGGCATGTGGGAGAATTTCCCAGCTCCTCTGCAGCCATCCACCTTGAACTTTACTCTCTTCTATCTGACCACTCCCTCAATAACCAATGTAGATACTACTTTTTAAACTCTCTTGACTGTGTATAAATATTTACTTATATCTCCTCCTCTGCCTTCCCAATTGACCCATTCCTTCTGATCACTCCAGTATTCACTTGTAACTTCTCATGACCCCCAAGCTCTCTTGCCTGTTACCTTGATGAATTGAGGAACTCTCTATGGTCTCTCTTGCCTATTCATTCATCGTCCATTGTCTGTAACTTTTCTGACTTTCACCATGCACCTATGACTCCCTTTGAGCAACACTGCCCTGCACACACATTCAAACCATTCCATTCTCGTCTTCAGCCCTGGATCACCTCTGAGATTCAGACCCTCAACGCAAATATGCGCTGCAAACTTTGGCCATGGTGTAACTCCTACTCCTAACCTGCAAAAATTCCCTTTCTGCCCTCACCTCTGCACTGGACTCTGAGGAATCATCCTACTTCACAAATCTAATCTCCTCCCTTTGCAATCACCCACTTGAGCGGACATTTAGCCTCCAATCTTTGCTAATATCTATTGCCTCTTCCGTCTCAGCTAATGACTTGTCTGTTGTCCTTTAAAACATTAACATTCATGACACCCTCACAGCCCTCCACTCCCCTCCTCCACCATCCTCCTGTCAAACAGCTCTCCTCCTACCCCTTCTACACTTGACTATTTCTCTTTTACCAACCCCAGCAACAGATTAGCCCCCAGCCAATCGAAGTGCATACCCTTCTTGTGCACGACTAGACCTGTTTACTGTTTACACCTCAAGCTGTCAACAATGTAGACACACACACGTTTCAATATCTGTCACACATTTTAACCCCTCTCTCTCTTCTGGTCTCTTCCATGCCTCCTTCAAATATGTAGCTGTCCTTTCACTTTTGATGAAGCCCTCTGCTGGACCAAGCATCTTGGCAAACTATTGCATGGTTCCCTTCTAATTACATATTCAAAGGTCCTTGAGCAGGTGGTCTTCTACCAGATTACTAATTACCTTGAGACTAATGGCCTTGGAGATACACTTCAATCTAGCTTCCTTAGTAAACATAACTAGGAGAAAGCGTGACTCCAGCTTTCTCTTTACTGCCAAACTCTCCCCAATACGTATACTATTGGACCTCGCTCTTCCTCACTGTCCAGGTACTTGTGTTTTGAAAATGTGCTCTAGACTGGATTACCTGCTATTTTGAAGGCTACTCCTTGAATATATCCTAGAACTCGTAGACATCTGATTCCTCCCCTCTACATAAGGATCTCTGCTATTCACCCTCCATTCCGCTGCTACGGGAAGACTTTTCACATATTTTGGCTTTCACTATTGTCTCTTTGCTGATGACGCTCAAATATGTTCCTCCTTTCCATTCTTCCCCACAGCCATTTTAGGACAGATAACCAACTGCATCACTGCAATCTGTCACTTAATTGCTCTCTGCTGCCTCATTCTGAACTCTTAAAAAATGCAAGCAATCTTTAGCCAACCCTCCCTCTCCTATCTCCTTCCCACCTGACATTTTTGTTTGCTCTTCCAAGACGTGTCACCTTGGAGTCCTCTTTGTTAGTGACCTCAGACTGCAATAATTCATAACTATTACTGCGTCTGCTTATCATATTAACCTTCTCAACATTTCGTACTCAACAATCTAAAAATCATATACTGCCTGATTCATGGATTATTTGCGCCGTAAAAAACTGGATTTGTTTGCCATTCTGCCTGCAAATCACCATTTGTTAAACAGGGATTTGCGGGCAGAATGGCGCACAAATCCCGTTTTTTTGGCGCAAATAATCCTTGAATCAGGCCCATTATCTCCATCATTGTGCTTAGCAAACTCAACAACTTCTCATGCCTGCTCATTGCCCTCCCTCTCTACTTCTTCCTCCATCTTGATAAGTCCCTTATTTTAGCTGCTCACAATCTACAAAGCCTAGGTTCGTTCTCCTCTGCTTCTACCTACCAACATCATGCTGGTTGATGTTCCATGCACAACCACTCTCTTTTGAAGTTCTTTCTCCTAGTTTACAAAGCTAGTATCAATGGTATTTCTCCTCCATAGCAGGGTGACTGTTTCCCTGTCTGTGCACCATCGTGTTCCCTTGACGTCTCCTCTACACTCAAGCACACTGTCCCATGACCCATGTGCCTTTTGTTGTATCCGCTGTTTCCCCATACTCGCATGGCTCCATTGGGATCTATTGAACATCAAAAACAATGCCAGTCCAACTGTGCATCTCTTCAAATCTCAGCTTAAACTTCACCTACTACACACAGATGAAACTTCCTCCAGTGCCACATAATAGTGTTTTTTTTTTCTTTTTGTACAGTACTCCTCTTTAGATTGAAGCATATTTCTCCACTATGATAATTTTACTTTGTAATTTGCCTGTTTGTTATACACTTTTTTTTATCTTGCCTTGTCTCTGGCCTATATCCCAATTTGTTCACACCCTCATAAACCTACTCAGCACTTGTTTGCATCTTTGTGCAATTGTACAGGCATCCTCCGGGGGAATGCATAAGTCAACAATACATGTGTTAATGTAAGTAATTTCTGATCGAAGTTGACATTGCTCTTCTTCAAACAAATATAAATACAAGTACATTATTCTTCAGCATTTGACTTTCTAAAGATAAGCTTTCGGGAATGTATGCCTGCTTTACTGCTAGTATTAGAATGTTGTGAGTGATCTTTTGTTGTCCTGCCCCCACGATTAGCCAACATATGAAATAACAGTCCTTTGTGAAAGACTTTTAAGTGATATTACACTAGAAGTTATTCATCAATGTAGCAATTGCTTTTTAGATGAGGTGTTAATGGATTGGCAATAAATGTACAGTTCATTCATTAAAGGACAGAGTTCTTGGTTAAGTGAAACTAGCAACGATCAGACTCAGTGGATTTGTACCATCTCTTCTGGTATTTGTTCACTCATACATTTATGCAGATGTATGCTTCTTTTCAGCAGAGTTGTGTTTCTTCAATCTTAGTTACGTGCTTAGCTTTCACTCTTTTTTCTCGGGGACACACTATATGAGTTCAAGTTTTTTGTCTCTGTTTATTCATGTTGTTAGATGAGCATCTTGTCTTTACGTATGTGCGTAAAGATGATGTCTAGTATATATAGTACCAAAATAGTTTTGCCTGCTGACTTTATTACCTACTGTTACCCATAGCTGCTGTTACTATCAATTCAACGATCTTCTAGTATCCTTAGGCATTCCTTGGTTTGGTTCCCACTTAACAAGAACCACTATAACTCTTAGAATTTTCAAATAGAATTCTCAATGGACAATCTGCAAACCAGTATAACCCAAAGATTGGTTCAAATAGCTCACAAATTGTTCTGAATGGGCAGCACGGACGCGCAGCAAATTCCCTCGGACCATCCTGGGAAATGTCCATGCTAGTAACCTCTATATACAATATCTTATCAAGACTGATACAGGTTATTCTAGCTATATGGATCACACCATGGGGCTGTACCTGATGTTATGAGCCCAGAACCCTTTTTAAATGCGCCATCTACACTGAGACCTTTTACTCGGTCTTCAGGGTCCATGACTCTCTGTGCGTCCTTCGGTCCAGTTCTACAAGGCTTAATTGTACCATTGGCAAGTAAACAATGGGTCAACGGAGGCTATTAACCAAGGTTACAAAGCTTGATATTTTGCTCCTACCATTCTACTTGATTGTTCAGTGTCCCCCTTAGTACATGGGGCAAGGGGTGGCAATCTGGCAGCCCACCTAGGGTGACAATGTTCCTTCACTCCTGACATGTTTGGAACGTCACCAGAAAAAAAATGACATAAGCATGATGAAGTTCTTCTATCAAGGTGCTTTCTGAATAGGTATCCTGCTCAGCAGTTTTTATTGTTACCCGTTTTGCAAATTGCACCTTTTCTCTAGCTTTGGAAATCATGTCTTTCGGGTGCAACTTTGTTAGATGGATTCCGTTCCACACATAACTCACCATTTGCAGTGTATGTGAATATCTCTGTTGATGTGACAACATCGAGTGAGACCATTATTCTTTGAGGAAAGTGTTAGTACTTAATTGGTTGGAAAGTGTAAACTGCTCCAGTGATTGGTCTACCCAGCTTTCATTATTTGTTAATTCAGCATCTCTTGTGTGACATATTTAGTGCCTGTTTCCTGATTAATTCATGGTTTCGGTGAGAGTCAGGGTCTATCTTTATACTTCTTGGTCAGCATGGTGCCTCGCTGAGCTATGTGCAACCTGTCACCTGAATGTTGTGGGTTCAGTGGGTTCAGCATTCCAGAGACTTCCCTATTGATTGTTTCTGCAATACTGCTTGTTGTGATGATGGAGGTAAATGGGATTCACGAACACTAGCTTTGCAATACTTGCTTGAATCCATCCTATGACTTTACAGGTGACTGTACTCTTTTCAGAAGACAATTAATATGTAGGCTGTGTTTTTTTATTGGTACTGTAATGGTTTGGTATTTCCAGATCCATCATGGTATATATGGCCTTTAATTCAGTCAGATATCCCCTGGCAGGAAATAATTGGAGTCACAACCTCTATTTTGTGCTTCCCTTTATGGGAGGTGGTAATATTGATGTAGTCTTGTTGCACAACTGCTGGTGTGGTCTCATGTCTATACACCAAGAAGCTGTGGTGAACAGTAGGCATTTTATGTATTGTGCATGTGCCACTATATTTAATTATGTGCATTCAATTGAGGTGGCGGTGTGGGCGAGGGGAGTGAGGGTTCATTGTTAAATGGTTGTGTATTGTGTTATAACGAATAACAAAGAGTCAAACAAAAAGATCAGTGAAATCCGGGTTGGCAGATTCCAATCGCCACATCAATTAGGCCTGTTGTGGACCATCTTCTGTAGACATGTATCAGAGGTATTTGCTCTGATTTGTGAATTGGTTGGGTTACTAAAGCTTGAGCTCTTTGCTAAAATGGGATTGCACTGTGCTAGGTGTTCTGCTCAAGGTCATTTCTCTTTTTCTCAGCCTCTGTCTGACTCTCTCACTCACTAGTTCTGTTGGATCCTATGGATGTCAGCATCACATCATTAGAGTTACTTATTCCATATTGTGTTGATTTGGTCCTTGACAGTAAAAGAAGACGCTATGTGGTCCTATACTCATGAGGTGAACGGGTTTGCCCTTCACTATGGCTTATGAACGGGTGCAGGTTTCCACAACACTTGTCATTCAATGTCTCAGAGTAGGTGCGTGCCTAGATCATGGGCAGGGTGTAAATCTTTACCTAATAATGAAATATGCACAGTATATTTTACATGAAAAAAAAAACAACTTACAGAAAATTGAGCGGCATTTGAAATGCAAGTATATGCATCGACATTGTGCATTCAAATCAAATTTTACGTTTAACTTAACACAATCTCAGTGTCCTTTATGAGGTGAACAAAGGGGTTCTCCGTTTTGGCAGACAAAAAGGCACACGAATATATGTATCCCCAGCACCTTATTAGGAGTTTGGCAATCATTGTGTTCATTAAATATTGATACTGAATGCAGCAAAAGTGCATAGTACATACACTGGTGTTAGGGAGAATTCTCAAGAATGTGCCAATTTCCCTTACCTTTTGAGACCCCCAGCAACTTTGCTGGATTTCTAGGATTTGATTGTTTTACCTGGGAAATATGTGAGCCTTTTTTCCACTCTTCCATGTATTTTGATGTGTGTTTTACTTTTGTGTTCTTTGGATATGAAGTTTTAAAACAACTCCATAGGCATCATCTTTTTCTGTGTGTCACACAGCACCCTCGGTGCAGTGGCACAGGGGTGTCTTTCAGACTCCCCAAGGTTTAAATACCTTCTCTGGGACTGACTACTGTCTCCCAGAGCATGTACATTTAAATTGACTTTACTAGTCTCATTAAATGTACAGATCCAGCACACACTATCTTCCTATAGAGAGCTGGAGGGGTTGCTTAGCATCCCCTGAGTCTAAAGACTCATCTAACAGTGAAATGTTACCCTTTCCCAAATGGAATGGCTGGTGGCAGCAGTTTTAAACAAACTACCATGATTTTTTCCGATCGCGAACATCGGTAGCTAAGAAATCGGGTCAGCCATGTTTTCCAATATGCCGCCCAAGACCTATCTGAAAAAACAGACTCTGGTCAACTTTTTTTGCCATTTCTTTTTGGAAAGGTCCTTCTTGTGTTTATCTCTGCTCGCCAAACCAGGTTTGGCCCCTTTGTTCATTGGCCTTTGGTGGTCTTCAGTGCTGAAGCCCTCCTCTGGCGCCTGAGTGTCTGGGGTGGACAGGATGTGAGGGAGGTGCCCGAAACTCCCTGTGCATAGTCTCCTAGGAGACCTGAATGCACTCTGGCATGATTGGCCGGCTGGCTGTCTGGTAAGGAAAGCCACACTGCTGTGTCAGTGACAGCCAGGCTGTAATGAATGGGGGAAAACTGTTTAAAAGCAGGTCTCTGGGACTTGGAAAGCAGAGTCGACCACTGGAACGAAAGAACCGAAGACGAGCTGAAGGAGGACAACTGCTGCAACTCCTGGTCCACCTGTGAAGCCCTGCTGCAGGTCAGAATTGCCTGAAACTCCATCCACAGAGAAGCCCTTCAGGGATAACTTCTTCGCTGGAGTTTGGTGGGAACAACCAACTCGTAAAACGCATGGACACCATCTCCATACTGGTCGAATTTTCTCCACAGTGCTGTTGGAAAACGGATAGCCAGTGGGAAGGGTACCTGTTTGTGTAAGGCACTCACACCTTTAACCAATGTTTTGCCAAGCTTGTGGCCTCTTCCCTGGGCAATGCAGGAACCTCCCGACGTCCTCCTTGTTGTCCCCATGACTGAAGCTCAGGAACAGCGAGATCTGCAGGAACTGCAGGAACAACTGCCTCAGCTACAGCTTTTCTTCACTTACAAGGTACTGTGCAAGTGCGATGCAGAACTCTGTTCGGCTGCGGTGAAAGTTTGTGAAACTTTCCCAACTTTGAAGGCTTGTCCTTCCCTAAACCAACATCTAACTTTTCGTCTAACCAACTTCTGCAAGATCCATGGCAAAGACTTAACCTTTTACTACCAGAAATGTGCTATCCTATACAAGACTCTGAACCCTTGACTTTGGCCCAGGCCTATTGAAATGAATTTATGGTTGTAGTGAACTGAAACCCTTTGCCCTGCCTATTAAACTATTTGTGCTGTTGATTCTTATAACCTTGTCCGTTTACCCCTTTTTAAAGTAACTGAAGTGCCATTTTGCTCCCACTTCAGGGGAGCTGAACTTGTTCAGAAAACGATTGGTTGTGTATTGTAGTATATTAAATTGTGATATTGAGCTGCTCTTACTAGTGGAATGTTTTCCAAATGACTGTGTAAATGAATGTATATTCTTTTACCAAGAAACCTTGAGTAAGTGTTTGTTTGAATCACTGCATTTGCTAGTCCTTTGTTTATCATGTTGTACTGCTCACTTTACTCATGAGATACGCCTGGCTGCTCAGCCACTGCTACCACATTACTGTGTAGTACAGGCTTTTACCAAAGGTGAAATTGTACTTACACGTGTAGTCTTAATTGTGTGTAGTGTTCCCAAAGGGTCATTGCGTTCATTAAATATTGATACTGAATGCAGCACAGGTGCATAGTACGTACACTCACATCATTACTGAAAAGCTTTTGGTAATGATGTTTATCATAAGTAATAAATGGTGAACACCGCCTCTGATGATACTGAAAGTTGGTGATCTGGATATAGCAGTCTTTCCAAACACAACACATGACGCACCAGACAAGCCGTGGACACAAAAAGGACAAGGAACATGTCAGGGTCACTGCTGGAGGAAAGGGGTGATTTCAGCCAGCACAAGCTGAGATTCAGTCTATAGCATTTCACAGTGCTAATGAGGTTGTAAACACTACGACAGCCAAAAGGGCCCAACTGTGTGCTTTCATTTCCAAAGACAACTAAGGTCATGAAGATGCACTGGGATGACGTGTAGTGATGTATGTACACAATCATTGCCAATCGTAGGCATGAGTGCTAAGCCATTAGAGAGGGACAGAGGGAGACAAAAGCCAGATGAAAAGAGAGGGCACATCTGCCACATGGCGCAGGGCACACTTTGTGCAAAATCATATCCAGATCCCTAACACATCACCCATGCATGTGCCAAAATTACAAATCCTGCCAAGGAAAGCACCATTTCCTGTGAAAATGAGTCACACTGCATAGGTTAGGTTCCCTTTCAACACACCAGCAACGCGTCCCATGCAACATGAAACTATACCTACATGCAGCCACGGAAATGCCTCAACATACCAAAAAACCTTCTCCCCACCAAACATGCCATAACTGTAAAAGGCTGGCCATTACACCAAAAATACTTCACCCCTGTACACAAGCAGGGCAGTAATGTGAATCATGCAATTTAGCCATACACTAACATTTAAAAGCACAAGGGACGACATGTCACTGATTTATCCCCATGGAGAACACCCGTGATGAGGCTGAAACTGGGGGAACAGACAAAAGCCCCAACAGATATAGTCTCCTCAGATGCACTACTTCAAGCAGGAATTGACCCTGATGTGGTGGGTGATTCACCAGTATATACTCCAACTACAGGAGGAAACACTGATAATGGAGACTACATTAAAGGACATTCGCCCCCTGACCCTCCAGCTCAGCCAGTGCAGCCAGGCACCTAAACCACGTCACACCCAGGCTTAGAATGCTACGTGAGAACCCTGCCATTGGGCCTTCTGCAGGTCCAAGATCAGGTGAACCTCATCTAGTCACATAGGTGCAACACTGGATCATCCCCCTCCACCTATTGCAGAGTGTGAACCCCATTAATAGGAGTACCTGTTCAAATAGCACGTGTCAGAAACAATAGGCCAGCAGTTCACAAGGTTGGCATGTAGGGCAGAGAGTTTCATTGAAGCCATCACTATGTAGAATGAAATAATCTGAGAGAACACTGATGGATCCACACAGGGAACACACTTCTATGAGGAATCCCAATGAATATGGCGTGGTCCCTGTTGTAGCTGCAAGCATTGTCCTCTAACTGCCTGACTTCATCTGCATCTATCCCAATGGGCATCTAACCACAGTGTTCATTTAAGCCGTCCAAACATCCACCTGGCAGACCATCAGGCAATGGCCAGTGCACTAATGTGTCACTCTGTAATGAGGCATACATACTGTTGCATTGTCTGGAAGTTGGGGCTAAATGTCACGGTGTTGAGTTGGGTTGAGTTGGGGGAGGTGGAAAGGGTTAAGCTGGGGTTAGAAGGAGTAGGTGGTTTAGGTTTAAGCAGGAGGTGGTATGTTTGGGGAGCACACATATGTGACATAATCTGGTCATAAAAGGTTTGTAATGTTCCCAAACTGTATGTTTTTATTCGACTACATTCTGCCAATGCCGATATAGTTGAGCAATGTAGATGTACACACGTTAGTGTTGTTATCAATATACAGCACTGTCACCACATGTGCAAAATAGCATCAAACAGTTGGGATGGACCCATACATCACATCAAAAGAATGCTTCCAGTACATGCTGCCCCATAATATGCCTTCTGTGAACAGATGCCAATATGTTCTCTCGGGGGCTTCCTTTTGCAGCACCAATCCTTTAGGGTTTGGTAAATGTCCACATGCCCCATTCTTATAAGTGTTGTTCACTATAAGGAAGATACCCTAAATGAAGTAATAGACTTACGATAAGTAGCAAACATATTAACTGAACAATACACCAATTATACCAGCTATAAGATAACTAAGATACAGCCCAATATCACTTTAAAATAAAGAGATGTCAAACGGTCACAAAAGCACCCCCCCCTCCACCCCTGAAACTACCTACATCAATGCTACTAGTGTGGACACCTTCACTGCACAGTGTAAGGCTTCCTTTAGATGCTAGGGTGGCTAGGCATGAACAGGTCCTAGTTAAAGGGAGCTGGAGAGACATCAGGGTCCACATCTCTGGCATCTGTGTCAGTACCCCGGATGGGTCTCTCAGCTCCTGCCCATGACTCGTCTCACGTTGAGCCCCAGTTGACTCAGCAGATACATAATTCCGACATGGGGAAGATGGGGTCAGCACAGTGGCCTGGACTGTGTGCTTCTGCTGATATATTTCCCATGGGTGGTTCAGCACCCACAGGATACTGGATGCGGGGACAAAAAATCAATTACACGGTCCTAGTCCCATGGTTTCCTTTTCTGAGCTATTTTGATGTTTCCTTTTATGGGAAATATGTGACCCTGCTGTGGTAAATAATGTCTGTTATGATGTCTAAGCCTGTCTGTAAATTGCCATTTACTTTGTCTCAGATGCCTATTACAAATCCCTGAACACACTATTATCTCCTTATAATCTCTTTTCTAAACGGTCTACTTAGATCCTCTTGTAATCTTGACATTTGATTTAACCTGTCTTTTTACTTTAATTGCAATTAAATGTATGTTGTCTTTGTTTTATGTTCTAGATTTTACTAGGTTGTGTGTGGCATCATGATTTGTAACTTTTCTCCCTTTTTCTCTTTTTTCCCACTAGTTTATTCTTGAGCTATTTCTTACTATTTCACTTTCATCTGTTCCCTATTTCACTTTTTTCCCAATGTTTTAATTTCTCATCCATGTTTATGCTGTCTGTGATGTGTACATCCTTCCTTACAGAGCTCTTCCTTCAAATGTTGAATGTCTATATTGAAAATGTCCTAGTATGAGTCATGTGTTCTTTGTACTTCACAATCCATATAGCTGCTATCTTTTCACACCAATACCTGAATATTGTAATGAATGTCAAATATTAGAGTACTTAAGTAAATAATTATGACGATGTTTTGATGAAGGCAATTATTTTCTGGTTGTACTGATGAAGTCTTGTCCTAAGATCTTTATTTTAAAGGACCTTATGTGTTTCACTAGAAGTTTAACCTCTACTTCGATGGCTTCCAATAGAGAGGCTTCCGATTATCAACCCTCTTTTTATATTTTATTCGCCAAGTAAGTAGCAGACAATTACTGCTCCTATAAATACCTTTGTCACATGATACCATTCCCTTTAGACACACAGCCAATTTCTTTACTTGGTTCCCATTCATTCTTCATATTTTCTTGTTGCTCGCATCAAGGTCATGAGAGGAATTCCCATATTTTACAAGTTTATTATTATTTGTGGGTTTTCTTTAGTGCCGTTGCTCCGCATCCATTTTTTCTTTAATCCATTACTTAAACCCTAGGGCCTCTGCAGCAAGAGTACAGGACTGAATGAGATACAGTACTGAATCTACAGTCTGACTCCATCTTGCGGCGGACATGAGCTGTTTGAGCTCTGGTGGGGCTGGCACTGTCCGATGGTAGGCTCCACCGGAGGGGTGGTGATCAGTACAGCACGACCGTTCTACAGATACACAGGTGGACACGGTGGATGGGATTGGCACCATATGCCTACATTGACAAGCCACGGACGATGTCACCCCCAGGGGCCCACATTACTGGTGACATGACATGAGGTGTCAAGTGCATCAGAGGAGGAAGGCACAACGCATTTGGCATAAACAAAACAACAAAACGACATACATAATGTCAGGCAGTACTAATGTCACCTTTGCAGCACTGTAATTTCACATGGACTTCCTGCATTTCCGGGGGGGCCACTGCGCTCGCAGTACTAAGGCCTTTGTGTAGGCCACGACAAGATGGCTGGCTCCACGAGACCACTGGAGTGCCTTGCTGTTTGTTTGATGAGGGCAAATGATTGGCTGGGCCTCACTCCTAAGGCTCCTGTCTGCCTGACTGGGCTTCGCTTGACTTCCCGCCCCCCACTCTTTCTAAACAAGCAACGAATGTGCCATGCTGCTGGGCACTTCCAATAGTCACCTTTTGACTATGGCCGCCTTCCTCTGCTATAACGTGAGGGCTGACTGTTTGCTCAGTTTGCCTGCCTCAGCTATTCCCTGACTCTGTACCTGTACCACTCCTGACATTCTCACTGATCTATCCCTGCTGGTACCTCTCCTCTTATACTTCATTGTCAAAAACTCTCAAATTGTCTTCACTTCCTGAGCTCTCACTTCCACTGCTTACACTTGTACTGTTATGCTGCAATACTTCTGTCTTAAATAACCGAATTTAGGTGTACTCACATCCTGCATTGTTTTGTGACTGTTAGCTTAAAATCGAATTTAGGTGTGCTCACATCCTGCATTGTTTTGTCACTCTTAGCTTAAAATCGAATGTAGGTGTGCTCGCATTCTGCAATGTTTTGTGACTGTTAGCTTAAAATCGAATTTAGGTGTGCTCATATCCTGCATTGTTTTGTGACCGCTAGCTTAAAATCGAGTTTAGGTGTGCTCACATCCTGCATTGTTTTTGTGACTGCTAGCTTAAAATCGAGTTTAGGTGTGCTCACATCCTGCATTGTTTGTGACTGTTAGCTTAATGTCGAATTTAGGTGTGCACACATCCTACATTGTTTTGTGGTTGTTAGTTCAAAATAAAATTTAGGTTTTCTAGCATCCCACATTGCTTTTGAAAATCGAGTCTAGGTTTGATCTCATCCTGCATTGCTTGTGACTGTTACTCTTAACATCCACTTGGCTGCCTGTGAGTTAAGTTCATAACAGTGCACTGCAGCTCCCAACCTCCCCCTCTGCATCTCTCTGCCTCTCACCTCTTTCCTCTTGCTATGAGATGGCACTTTCGATTCCTCCAATCTACTCCAATTGCTACACTATCACCTGTGTAACCTGTATCACAAAATCTGGATAGAAAAAGCATAAAAAAGACATCCGTGATGCTAACCCTGGCCTCCCGATACCTATGTCAGTGCATGCTCCAGAGAAATCTTCACTGACATCCTTTTCTCTGTCCCATTTCAGACCTATGGACTTCTCATCTCATCTCTACTGTCTCCCCTTACTCTTCCTCTCTCATTAATGGTGGCACCAAGTGGGAAGTCCTGTTGGCGGGTTTTCTTCTCTCATCTCTCTGCTGCATTAATGTCTACCTCACAGGCACCAACCTGGTTCAAAGTCCTCAGACCAACCTCCTTCTCTTTGACCGGATCCTGCCATCTCTCATCAACTTAATTCCTTCTCTTGCCTCTCCCCCTTCTTCCCCCCTGCTCTGCCTCCTCTGACTAAAGTACCACCCCTCTGTACTCCACCTCACAAAACATGCAATGGAAGTGATCTTCTCCATCTGGCAACCCTCAACACAAGCTGAGCCAAAGTATGCTGACATTTGCCTTCTCCTTGAAAACACTGACCTTGACATACTTGCACTCACTGAGACTTGCTTCAATGCCAGCCCAGTCACTTCCTTTGACTCTCTCTTACCCAATGGCTTTAAGATCATCTCCAAGCCTCAACCTCACTGGGCTGGCGGTGGAGTTGCCTTAATGTTCCCTGAGTGGATTCCTTCTTCCATTCTACCCCCTCACCTCTATTTGTCCTTTGAGAGCCTAATATGCAAATTGGTAATCTCTCCCTCCTCCACCCTGAACACTGCTATCAGTTACCGGACTCCAGGCTCTTCCTCTCTGTTTCTCTCTGAGTGGGCTGAATTATTTTCCTCCTTACTCTCAACCACTTCCAACCTGCTACTCCTGGGAGTCTTTAACATTCAATTAGACTCCGTGTGGACAGCGTCCACCATCTTCATTGACCTTTGCACCTCCCTATCCATCTCCATTCTTCCCTCTGGTCAAACCCACTCGGCTAGACACAAGCTGGATGCCATCATCCATTCTGGCCTCCTACTCTCATCTCCTCTGGTCACCCCTCTCTCTTGGTCTGACCACTCTATTCTCTCCTCCCACCTGGGTCCCTATGGCATTGTGACAATTCCTCCAAAAGCCCTGTCAACTTTGTTCATGAACACTCATCCAATGAAATGAGTGTCAGCTGCTGCCTTCACTTCCACCTACCTTTACCCTTGCCCACCCAACTCAGACTCTGCTCTCAGCAACCTCTATCTATCCATTACCAACACTATTGACATCCTTGCCCCAGTCATGAGGATCCTCCTGAAACCTGCTTCCAAGCGTAATATCTGGTACAACTCTGAACTTACAGACATAAAACGTAAGTGCAGGGCTGCAGAATGGAAGTAGAAAAACTCAGGTTCAACCTCTGACAAACTGGCCTGCTGCCTGCTCCAAGGGCATTACAGACTCTCTATCCATGTAAAGAAATAGGCCCACATTCAGGCACGGATATCTGGCATGTCCAAAAACACGTCTGAACTCTTCAAGATATGTAGCGAACTTACCAACCATCAGCAATATCCTCTGACCCTACTCCTTCCCATGCACTTTGCAATGCACTCGCCACAGACTTCACCATCAAAACAAAGGACATACTGAAAAGCCTTATCACACACTCTTCCAACCCATCCCTCACCCCTTGCCTCTGTTAACCACTCACCCTCCTCCTTGCTCCTTTTCCTCCTTCGCCTCTGTCTCTATGGAAGAAATCACCGGAGTTGTCTACTCCATGAAGGTCTCTTCCAAACAGGTTGCCCGTTGCTCATCCAGAACCATCAAGGACAACATTTCCTCTCTCACCCCAGCTCTTGCTGATCTTTGTAACCACTCTTTTGCTTCTGGTTCTTTTCCATCCTTCCTCAAGCAGTCCCTTCTGCGCCCCCTCCTTAAATAAATCATCAGCAGACCCTTCCTGTCCAGCCAACTATTGTCCTATCTCCATCACCCCTTTCCTGTGGAATCTGCTTGAGAAGCTGGCCCTGCCCCAACTTAATTTGCACATTGAACTTGTTGGCGGTCTCCACGACCATCAACCTGGATTCCGAGCATCCAGAGGCACGGAAACTGCTCTTCTGAACATCCGTGAAGAACTGTTCACATCCTTTGATTCTAACTCCCCTGCTGTCCTCATCCTCCTTGATCTCCTTGATCTCTCTCTGCATTTGACACAGTGAACAGCTTCATCCTCATACAAAGTCTCCGTGACACCCTTGGTATCTCAGAGTGGGCACTGAACTGGCTTACCTCCTTCCGAAGTAACCACTCTTCCAACATTATACTGGGCAACTTCTCCACCCCTACTTCCTTCTCCACATGTGTCGTCCATCAGTTTGATTCTTTAACATCTACCTTACTTTGCTGGCACGCTTTATTTCCCCTTTCTACCCCACTTCCAGTGCTATGCTGATAACACACAACTCTTCATCAAACTTCCTACAGACATGCTTGCACCCTCCATCATCTCTGACTGCCTCTCAGCCATCCAGGCCTGGTGCACTTCTAACGATCTCTGCTTCAATTACAGCAAAACAGAGATCCTCCCTATTGGTACCCCAGCACCAGACTTCTTATCTTCACTCTGGCCTTCTTCCATTGTCTCTCCCTGCTCCCTCTACGGTAGCCATAAACCTTGGCGTCATCTTCGACTCCTCTCTCTCCTTCTTCCCTCATACTCAGGACATTGCCAAGAAGTCCAATGTTCAGCTTTTCTTCTGAAAGGAATTCTACCTTTTCTCACCTTCCCCCAGGGACCCAATGTTACCCAGGCACTGGTTATCTCTAGGCTTAACTATTGCAATAGCCTCCTCCTTAATCTACCTTTGTTCACCCTGCAACCCCTCCAGCTAAACTAGAATAGGGAAGCAAGACTTATCCTTGGCCTAAAGCCCAGGGACCGCATCTCTCCTGCCCTAAAAAGTCTTCATTGGTTCCCAATTGCAGCACATATTAAATTCATATACCTCTGCAACATCCACAAAGCTTTCTTGGGCCAGGGACCACTCTATCTGCAACTATTCTTGACTAAATATCCACCCTCTAGATGCCTACGTTCCTCTGGCACCAACTCCTTTTTGTAAAGTGGTTTGCTAAACAGAGAGCAGGTGGTTGATTCCTTTCCTCAGCAGGCTCCCTTCTTTGAGACAGCCTCCCCTACCTCTTTGTCTAGAGCAGGACCCCCTTATGTTCCAGAAAAGCCTCAAGAACTTCCTCTTTACCTCTTCCTTCCCTCCCTCTTTACCCTGCTAATTGCACAGTAGCTTTATTGGTATGCAGGACCCTTATGCATCTTCAGGGCCCTTGTAAAGACTGGAGGGGTGTGTCTGTACTTCTGCTCTCTATATGGTAGAGGAGAGCACAGAGGACCCCAGCCAAGATTCTCTATTATTGGTACGTGGTCGAGCAATCAAGGCCTAGCTTCTCAGGAGGTGATGCCGGCTGGTTCTTAAGTACAATGTAGTCCCCAAGCCCCCACAAAGGAATGTCCTCACACTGTATTAGTTAAAACACAGTCTTTATACAATTAATGTTCAAGGTTATGTACAAAATAACAATAACTCACTTTGTACTTGGTTATCTACAATGGCAAATATACAGTTCTATGTGGTACCACTCTTACTATTAGATCTCATTAAAGTGCATCAACTGTACGGTTAAATGTCACACAAATCAGTTCGCAAAGAAAACCAACAATAGATATAAGTGGAAAGCAGTTGGTTAGAGCAATATGCAGAATACTTGCCCTGCTACCTAGACACAGCTCTGTGTGGATATCCACCCACCTGGGCAACCTGTAAAGTAAAGCGCAGTCCATATATTGTTCACAAGAGTCTTTCCAATAGTTCAGAAACCCCAAAGAACCTGGTGTTGTAGAGTTCTTCGTCGGAAAATCGACAGCCCTTCTTGAGTGCACTCCATTTAAGGCAGGAGCCACAGGTCATCGAACATCCGGCAATGAACAGGGTGAACTAAAGCGGTGAAGTGGCAGCTTCGTTCGTAGCAGTGCTTGTCGGCGATGGAGCGTAGACGTCCTGCAAGGATGAGGCGTCTGGGGCACCGCGATGTCCCGGAGTCCAATCCACTTGCAAGGCTTTAAGGTCATGCCAGTACTTGTTCAATTCCTGGCTGGCCTTGAGATTTGCTGTTGCCGGACCCATTATCTGTGTCATCCTCCGTCTGACGCCTAACGCATAATCCCCCGCTTGCTTGGCGGGATCTGGAGGGGTGGCTTCAAATCTTCTCTGATCAAGGCAATGGGCCTCCTCATGGGATGTCCAAAGAGTAACTCAAAGGGGCTGAAACCAACACCCTCTTGAGGTACCTCTCTGTAAGCAAACAGCAGGATTGGCAGGAGGAGATCCCATTTCCTCCTTAGGGGCTCTTCCAAAGCGCCTAGCATGCCTTTGATAGTTTTATTAAATCTCTCAACCAGACCATTGTTCTGGGGATGGTAAGAGGTGGAGGACTTATAGGTTACTCCACTCTCTTTCCACATGGTTTTCATTTAACTACACATGAAGTTGGATCCTCTGTCAGAGACAACTTCCTTAGGGAATCCAACATGGGTAAAAATGCCCAGGAGAGCCCTGGTAACCACCTTGGCATTAACAGTCCGAAGGGGTATAGCCTAAGGGTACATGGTGGCATGATCAACCAAGACCAGGATGAACTGATGTCCACCTGAAGTGGGAGGGTCAAGGGGACCGACAATGTCGATATCCACCCTCACAAATGGTATGCCAACCACTGGCAATGTCTGCAGTGGAGCAATGACACTGCCTCCAGTCTTGCCAGACAATTGACAAGTTGGGCAGGTCCTGCAGTGGGACTCCAATTCTACCCCCATCCGAGGCCAGTAGAAATGGCCAGAGAGCCTCTGCTTAGTCTTCCTGGTACCAAGATGACCAGCTAAGGGCAGCTCATGTGCCTACTGCAGCAGGAAGGGCCTGTAAACCTAGGGTACCACCAACCTCTTGAAGGCACCAGGTTCAGGCTTAGTGGCTCACTAACAAGGAGCTCACTCTCAATAGATCCGGAATGTCCTAGGCACTTCTCCTTGTGCCTGAGACAGGGCCTGTTTCCTCAGACCCTCGAGAGAGTGGCACTCTCTCTGTCCCTTACATAAGTCTGCCTGGGAGGGTCCCCCTTCAGCCAGCAGGCATTGAAGATAAGGGTCGTCCTCTGGGTTGAGAACCTCTCCCACAGGAGAGTCTTCTGTCTCTTCTCCCTCAGGATTTGAGTTTGGGTTTTCCACTGGACCCAGCCCATCCAGAGCATGGATCCCAATGGTTGTTGCAGGAACAGCAAGAAGAGAAGGAGCCCCCTTCACAGTGGTGGCCTTCTTGGTCTCCCGTCTTCTAGCCTTAGGCCTCGCCTTTGGCTCGGGTACCTGACTCACAGTCAGACCCTGTGTCACTGTGACCTACTGACTGAAGCAGCAGTCAGGGGGAGACCATCCGAGATCAACCCCAACTCCACCAGATGATTACCTAACAGAATGTAAGCAGGGACATTGTCCTGAAACAGGACCGGAAGCTTTGCTGTCTTGTCTCCAATCATGAGTGTGATTTATGCTACAGGCGATAATTTGGGAGGCCCACCAGCTAACCTGGTGGTTCTCAGAGGAGCACCTACATAGTCCTCTGGCTTCAGCAGAGTCCTGTCCACCACTGTCATGCTTGCCCCGATGTCTCTCAAACCAGTAGAAGGCTGGCCATTCAAGAGGACACTTCTCAAAAACCAACCGGTGTTCTGTGGAATAGTCGCCAGTACTTCTGCATACTGATCCCACGCCCCAAGGGACACTAAGGAAATCCCTACAGGTGCACCAAATGTGATCCCTGTAGAGGAGGGGAGGACAGTGACCTCCACCTCAGACATGGGGTAAGGGTAGGTCAGGCTGACAGCCTGGACTCCAAGTGCCTTAACTTTACTCTTGGGGTCACCACTCTTGTGATCCAGAGCCCCACAGTTCCAACAAGTGCCAGGAATGCAGGGTACGGTACTGGAACCACTGGGAGCCTGCATTGCAGCAGGTGGACCACTACTCTGATTCCCACCCAAAGATGATTATCCCCACTAGATTTTTGGGTTTTAGGAGAGGAAGATTCCTCGAATCTGCACGCCTCCCGGACAGAACGACCTGAAAGAGGAAGATAGAGGCAACATTAAAGAAAGCTGTAGAGACATTTCCAAATTATGAACTGCTCAAAAGGCTTACCTGGCTGGTCGCCTCTCGGCTGGCACCACTCTGGACATTCCACTCGCACTGAAGAACACCGCAACCTACAAGGAAGGAAAACACAGGTTAGCAAAGGCAAGACTCATTAAAGTGCATCAACTGTATGGTAAAATGTCACACAAATCAGTTTGTAAAGGAAACCAACAATAGATATAAGATGAAAGCAGTTGGTTAGAACAATAAGCAGAATACTTGCCCTGCTACCTAGGCACAGCTCTGTGTGGATATCCTCCCACCTGGGCAACCTGTAAAGTAAAGATATATCACAATCCCAGTCCATATATTGTTCACAAGAGTCTTTCCAATAGGTCAGCAAACCCCAAAGTACCTGATGTTGTAGAGTTCCTCATCGGGAAATCGACAGACCTTCTTGAGTTCACTCCCTTTAAGGCAGGAGCCACGGGTCATCGAACATCCGGCGATGAACAGAGGGAACTACAGCGGTGAAGTGGCAGCTTCATTCCTAGCAGTCCTCATCGGCGATGGAGCTTAGACGTCCTGCAAGGATGATGCGAGCAGGGCACCTCGATGCCGATAGTTCAGGACTGCAAAGAGTTTGAAGAACTGTGAGGGTGCCGCGTCGTCAGTGTCTCTGTGGTGTTTGGGTGGTGGGAAACCCACCGACGGATGCTCCTCAGCGCGTCGACAGCCTGGCCGTCTCTGGCGGGATAAGGCAGGCAGCGATGTGGACGAACGCGTCCATGAATTGAAAGTTCTTAGGCAACGGGAGCATGGCGGCTCCAGTCGGCGACGGTGGTCATCGACGGTGGTGGAAAACAGTGTCTGGGTGCTTCTCCTTGTGATTCCGTGGTGGTTCCCGTCTCTGGTCGGCAGCCTGTCGTAAGTCTGTCTACCAGGGAGCTTTGGAAAGATCAGCTGGTGCACGATGGGCCCACGTAGCTCGGGAAGAGGGCACCTTACCAAGTCCTCTCTGGGTCAGTCCGTGGAGACACAGCAGCTTTAAGATTGATGAAGAAGGGCAATAGCAATTCTTCTCTTCCAGAGGGCTTCAAGGTCAAGCTTCAATTTCACTCCAGTTACTCTTCGTAGTTTGGACTTCAGCTTCTGTACATGAATTCTAGCAGCGACAGGCCCCCAGATATACTAGTTGATCTCCCATTCATTCTGCTGGGTCACACTCAGTCAACCAATTAGTGAGAAGGGCATTCATGCAGGCAGGCAGCCCATCAGGTGCATAGTGCAATCAGGCCATCCACTTCTCCCCAGACACTCACAACAAGTTATGTGTATTGGGACAAATACCCAGCCATTCAACACTCCACACTGCATTCATACCAGTTTCGGGCAGGACTGTCTCAGTCCTTGTGTCAAACACCAGATACTAAACATCCACAACACAGAATGCGTATTCGTCACACACTCCATTCACCCAGGTCCCACCCACAGGGTGTACCCACAACATACAGTCACTGGGAAGGCTCCAGCCAGTCTGGCCGGGACTTCACAACAACACCATATATGGAACTTCCACCCAACAGCCGGTCAGGGGGAAGGGAATGAAGTCAGGGCTTCCCAGGACTTCGGTAAAACAAGGTAACAGGCAATAGAAAGCAAGAGGCCACAGGGGCCATCTTGTTTCCTATCAGGAATCAACTGATTCCAATGGCAGGGCCTGGGTATGTTATGCTCACCTGGTATCCACAGGGACGCCACCCAGCTGGGTTACTCACTGGTATGCTTTTCAGCTTTGCCCTGATGTGGTCTGCGGGGAAGGTTCTGCCTGAAAATACACGAGGACTGTGTTCAAGACTGACCGACTGGGGTAAGTATCCTCCCTCCACCCCCGTATGCTTTCAGTCCCTCTGGCACCCTCTCCTCACCTTGTGGTAGAATTAGGTGTGCTCTCCATCCTGCCTTCTTTGCAGGGGCGTGTTGTCTTTCATGGGCGAGTGCGGTCCAGTTACTTCACTGACGCCAGCCCGTTTGATATTGTTCAGGTAGGTCTTATTGCTGTTCTTAAGTTTTGTTGCTATGCTGCATGCCTTTGTTTGTTGAAAATGTCTCTTTTTTCTCCCTTAGGTATGCAGAGCTTCAGCGCGGCAAACTGGCTTGGTTGAGCCCCGCTGGTAAATGATGGCGCATTAAGAGCGCTATGATGCAGTAAGTAAGCGCTATGCGCAGCACTGCAAAGTCTTGCCTTTGCTAACCTGTGTTTTCCTTCCTTGTAGGTTGCGGTGTTCTTCAGTGCGAGTGGAATGTCCAGAGTGGTGCCAGCCGAGAGGCGACCAGCCAGGTAAGCCTTTTGAGCAGTTCATAATTTGGAAATGTCTCTACAGCTTTCTTTAATGTTGCCTCTATCTTCCTCTTTCAGGTCGTTCTGTCCGGGAGGCGTGCAGATTCGAGGAAGCTGTTCTCAGTAGCTGCAAGTGTTTAAAGATGAAGACTGCAGGTAAGATGCTGCTGCTAATGATGTTCCTTTTGTCTCCTTGCAGGTTCTGCTTCTCCAAGGTTCGAGGGAATAGCTGCACACGGTGAGCATCACATTGCAAGCTGCAAAGTAAAACGAAGCATGTTCTGCAGTCAGGGTGTGGTTTATATAGCCCAGGTAAAGTAGTACCAGGGAAAGTAGTTCCAGGCCTGCCACACCCAAAACACTAGACAGCATAGCTTGGTTCTTAGGAACCAAGCTATGTGGATGCCTCCATGTTGGCTGACAATACAATAAAGTAGTTCCCAAGCACATTGTTGTTCATGGTGTATGCGCCTGGCGCCATATGTGCCAGGACTGGCCCCATGAGAGATTTTGAAGAGGATGCCAGGCTCTAGAGGCCGGATTCCTGACTCCACCTGGCCAATGGGTTTGCCAGAGGGGGTTTTGGGCGAGGGTCATGACAGGGTATCCAAAAATGCAGGATACTCAGAGCACTTGTCAAATTCAGCATGGAGCTGCCACCAGCCCATACCCTGCTCTGTGGGCCACACACAGGTGGCCAAAAACATATACTAGGGGAACAGGGTTATACCCCCCACCCATGGGTGCTATAATGGTATCCCATGGGTCTGCACACCAAACCAAAAGAGAGAGCTGCACCGCCAGGAGTCCCACATGAACTCCTGCATGGAAAACATGACAGAACACATGACAAAAAGTAGTAAAGGACAAGGATACGGAGGCCCTGTCCCTCCGCTGCATTTCAAGCATCACAGCCCTGACCTCCCACAGCCTATCATCGCTGCTGCTGTCTATCCTCTGCACTTTCCTTATCTCAACCTCCACCACTGGAGGCTGCACTTATTTTATTCATAGCAATTCACCTACTGCTCTCCATGAACACCACTGCCCCTATCCCTTACCCCTTTCCCCTCGGCACTTGCACGTTCTGAACACTCCCAAGGCATAGTAGGTTTGTCTTCCCCTCCCCATTGTCCCTTCTTATATTGTTGTATTTAATTATTTAACATTATTGTAATTTCATTTTCTATCATCCTCTGTCCCCTCCCTGTTGCATTGTGAGTGTTTTGAAACAGTATTTGCTTCCTGTATAAGCACCCACCAAGTGAACAATAAAAAAAGAAAAATATCCTACTGGAGCTTTGCATCCTGAAGAGCTTTTGCGATGGTCGATGGCTGAGTGACTCTGCTTCAAATTGATAACCTTTTTTAAGGTGTCTATGGCTGAAAGACCCTCGTTGGCAGTGGTTCTCTGATGGTGTTCAGGAGTGGGCACCATCTTGCATCTCGTGTGGTCGGCCCTCATTTCTCTAGCAGCCGAGCAATCCAGCTCTCTGGGCTCCAGTTCGGAGAGGGATCCGCTCTCCTGCCTTGGTGAGAGTTTCCCCTCACTTGCGCCTGGAGTGTGGTTGAGACCCGCACAGCACTGGGAGCAGCATTGGGGGCAGCCATGCAGTCCTGCTCCTGTTGATATGTTTTTCTACCACGCTTGGTCTGTGCCCCTGCGAATGCAGACCTCACACTGCAGTCATTTTTCCGGTGTGGAACCGGCACCACATGGTGGGCGATATGGAAGAGAAGTGCAGCATGGTCATCTGAATGGGAGAGCCACCGTCAGAGGAAAGAGGAGTATGGCCATGCACCAGGATGTGGCAGCAGGCAGCTTTAGTTGCTGAGGCGGGTGAGCGATGGAGGAGAGTGAGGTGTTTTTTACAGGCTGGAACAAACAGTGAGATGATATTTGAAGATATATGGTGGCTGTGGCGATGGCGATGATTAGCAGATTAGCTCTTCCTTGGCCTACGGAGTGGGGTGCCCGACCCTAAGAAGGCAACCGCCACGATTGCAATGTGAGGACTCAGCGCTGCCCCTGCCTGCTGTGACTTGGAGGCCAGGTGAAAGGCCATCCAAGCACAAATTAGTCCATTTTGACAGTGGCGTTTAACCCCCATGACAGCAGCAACATCATCCCTAGTGGCAAATCCCACGTCTTCTTCTAGAGCTGGGGTGGCAGTGTCCTGACCAAGAAGCAAGGCATCTTTGGGAACTACAAAAAAGCCCAGGTTCATGCACTGTTTCTTGTTCAACTTCATGGGTGACGTCCTAACTGCAGATTCTGAGGGCACCATCCTGACTTGGGTCAAGAGCGCTGTCAACATCAAACCTTAGGCAAAGGGCCAAAGTTGCGATGCTATTGAAATGGAGGCTGTGACAGAGATACACCCAACTGCCCCTCTGTGCTTTTTCTCTAGTGAGGTCTACATGAGGTGTCACTAAGAACACATGTCTGTAAGGATGTGCCCCTGAGAGTCCCTTTTAGCCTCACATTGAAGGTACACCATATACCCTAGCATTATTGTCCAGTGTGACTACAGTCACACCACTGGGGCTCTAACTACACCCTCAGCTTTTGGATACAAGGTTCTTGGAGGCAAGGTGGGTGCTGTCCTGCAAAGTCAGACACTCTGCAGAGGTATACTACAAGTGGCTAATGTTCAAGTCTGAAATGACCCATGGTGCAGGGTGCAAGTCAGGTGAGTGCAGATGGATTTTGCCTTCTCATATTGCTTGGCGGTACGACCAAGGGTTGGTCTGATAGGTGGCTTTGCTAGACCACTGTTTTTTTTTTTAATTTCTAGCTTTGGTCTCCTATCCCTTCCTGTGGCACACCCCATGGCTCTGCTGGGATGTAACTTTTGTCCTTTTCATAGCTACAGAATGTGCTAATTTCCATTACCTTTTGAGACCCCCAGCAACTTTGCTGGATTTATAGGATCTGATTTTTTTTACCTGGTAAGCGTGTGAGCCTTTTTTCCCAATCTTCCATGTATTTTGCTGTGTGTTTTACTTTTGTGTTCTTTGGTTATGGAGTTTTAAGACAACTCCATAGGCATCATTCTTTTCTGTGTGTCACACAGAACCTTCAGTGCAGTGGCACAGGGATGTCTTTCAGACTTCCCAAGGTTTAAATACCTTCTCTGGGACTGACTACTGTCTCCCAGAGCATGTCAAGTTAAATTGACTTTACTAGTCTCTTTAGATATACAGACCCAGCACACACTATATTCCTATAGAGTGCCAGAGAGGTTTCCTAGCATCCCCCGAGTCAAAACCCTCTTGTAACAGTCAAATGTTACCCTTTCCTACTTTAAATGGCTGATGGCAGTGGTTTAGATCAAACTATCATGATTTTTCCCAACCGCGAACAACGGTAGCTAAAAATCGGGTTAGCCATGTTTTTGAATATGGCGCCCAAGACCTATCTGTAAAAACAGACTCCGGTCAACTTTTTTCGCCATTTCTTTTAGGAAAGGTCCTTCTCGTGTTTGTCTCTGCATGCCAAACCCGGTTTTGTCCCTTTGTTTGTTCACCTTTGATGGGCTTCGGTGCTGAAACCCTCCTCTGGCACCTGAGTGTCTGGGGTGGACAGGATGTGAGGGAGGTGCCCAAAACTCTCTGTGCTTAGTCTCCTAAGTGACTTGAATGCACTCTGGCATGGTTGGCTGGCTGGCTGTCCAGCAAAAACAGCCACCCTGCTGTGTGAGTGACAGCCAGGCTGGAATGAATGGGGGAAAAATGTTTAAAAGCAGGTCTCTGGGACTTGGAAAGCAGAGTCGACCACTGGAACCGAAGACGAGCTGAAGGAAGAGGACTGCTGCAACTCCTGGACGACCGGTGAAGCCCTGCTGCAGGTTCGAATTGCCTGAAACTCCATCGACAGAGAAGGCCTTCAAGGTTAATTTCTTAACTTGAGTTTGGTGGGAGCAACCAACTTGGACAGCGTCCCCATCCTTGTCGAATTTTCTTCAGAGTTCTGTCGAAAACTGGATAGCCATTGGGAAGGAAACCAGCTCGTGGAATTTAAGGCACTCACACCTTAAAACGATGTTTTACCAAGCTTGTGGCCTCATCCCTGAACAGTGCTGTAACCTCCCGACATCCTCCTTCTTGTCCCCCTGACTGAAGCTCAGGAACAGCAAGATCTGCTTGAACTGCCAGGAACAACTGCCTAAGTTACAGCTCTTCTTCACTTTAAAGGTACTGTGCAAACGCGGCCCGGAAACTTTTCGGCCATGGTGAAAGTTTGTGAAACTTTCCCAACTTTGAGGGCTTGTCCTTCCCTTAACATTTGTCTAACTTTTCACCTGACCGAATTCTTCTAAGGTCCGTGGCAAAGACTTAACCGTTTACTACCAGAAATGTGCTATCCTATACAAAGACTCTGAACCATTGACTTTGGCCCAGGCCTATGAACTGAATTGCTGGTTGTAGTTTACTGAAACCCTTTGCCCTGCCTATGAACATATTTGTGCTGTTTATTCCTATAACCTTGTCTTTTTAACCCCTTTAAAGTATCGGAAGTGCCATTTTGCTCCCACTTCAGGGGAGCTGAACTTGTTCAGTAACTTATTGGTTGTGTATTTGGAGTATATTAGTATTTGATATTGTGCTGCTCTTGCTAGTGTAATGTTTTCAAACTGACTGTGTAAATAAATGTAAATTCTTTTGCCAAGAAACCTTGAGTAATTGTTTGTTTGAATCACTGTATTTGTTGGTCCTATGTGTAACTTGTTCTACTGCTCACTCAACTCTTGAGATACATTTGGTTGCTCAGCCTCTTCTACCACATAACTGTGTAGTACAGACTTGTACCAAAGGTGAAATTGTACTGACACTTGTAGTCTTAATTGCATGTAGTGTTCCCCAAGGGTACTGTATGTAATTCTGCCTAACAAAGGCTGTAAGAAACAGTCCAGTTTACAGTTTTGGTATAAGGTAGGTCTGCCCACAAGTAAGGAGAGGATATCCTCACCCTGGCGGCTGCCAAGATCAATGGTACAAATGTTATTTGGTGGTGCAGGCTTGAGTACCGGTGGGGACGATCCTGCTAAGGACTTTGGGCATAGTTGCTGTTGAGCTTCAAGTTGCCGTAACATTGCAATCACAAGAAATGCCTTATGACTGGTGATTAAGGCACAATCCTTGTATTCCTTAGAAGGGGTGATCCCACCTGAGTTGTCGTCCTGCCTCTTCTGTGGAAGGAGTGAAATTCTTCGTTCTGCGACCTGTGTGGTGTTGTGCACCTGATTTGTCTGTGTCTGCCGTGCAGCTAGTCTTCCTGGTGAGTTAATTGTGCCTTGTGCAGTTTCTCCTTCTCTCTATCTCTATCTCTCGCTCTCTCTCTCTCTCTCTCTCTCTCTCCCCCTTTCATCTCTCTGGGCACTCATTCATTGGTACTCTCCATCTCCCCTATTTACTTTAACTGCTAATCTATCACCTATGCTACCTCTCTTTCGAAGCCTGGAAGGAAAAAAGTTCAAGAACGATCTCCTGGTCTCCAACCCAGCCATACCCATCACTGACACCTATGGCAACGCTTCTTCCAGGCAGACTGTCACTGACATCCTCTTCGTCGCTCCCTCTCCAGATCTATGGACACCCCATATAGTTCCAGTCCTCTCCCTTTTCACTTCTTGCCCACTAATGGTGGAACCAGATGGGAAGCTTTCTTGGTACACTTCCCATACTCTATGTGCATCAATAATGTCTACCGGAATGGCACTGTCATGGCCCAGGGGTCTCAGCCAAACCTCCTCCTTCTTGACAGGCAACTTCCAGCTCTCGTCAATGTCCTCTTTTCTCCTGAAACTCCTCCTTCTGCCACCCCTCTGTCCCCTTATGTCACCATTGATGGGTCTACCAAATACCTGTACCCCTCCTTGGAAGACTTTAAATGGTGGCAATCAGCTTCACTTAGCTACCATCAACTCTGGCTCTGCCGTTAAACACTGCTATTTGTAACTAGAGGGACAGCCCTGAGACCGTCAGAGTAATGGGCTAAGGATACTCGGTACCAAAAGGGGCTGCTCTGACGTCTTCAATTCTGGGGTCTACTTATTAGTTACAGTAGGCCCAGATTTATTCTGTCATGTCACATATATGCATGGACACTCTAACTGAAGTAGAGCTCATCGAATTGAGAGATTCAGACAAAAATAGATGTAAATAGTACAGCTTTTATTTTATTTTGCTGTTTAATGCATTTCATATTTATGCATTTGTAATTTTTTGAGTGATTTTTTTAGTAGTAAAAGGTACAGTCCATTAAGGGTAGTTCTTAGTATTGACAAGTCCTTAATGTGACTGAGTTGACAACTTTATAAAGCTAAAACAAAATAGTGCTTCGATATCAGTGTATAACCACCACCAATAGTGACAAGTGACAGTACATGTACTCAATACAGGACAACCAGACTGCAAACAGTGAATAGTATGACAATTGGTTGTATGTAGCCAGGCTAGAGGGTGACCTAACATGTGGTAGATGTCTAGATCTGAATCAAGAGATTGGAGAGACCAGTGGAGTAGAGAGTACTGGTCCTTAGACATTTCGGCAAGGTGCCTTCATCTTGGGCCTGGAGTAGGTCTCCCTGGAAAAGAGATAGGGGGACTCTATTAGTACCTGAAGTCAGGGTTAAAAACTAAAGAACATGACATAGCAAAATCCTGAATTGTGGTACACCACTAGTAAAGTTGAGATAAAAACAAGGGAGGCATGGGACAGACCTGGGGGGCGGCAGTGCTGGTCAGGTCTTGAAATTGCTGTATCACGGATGTGAGGCAAGGAATTGATTGGTTTTAACTTTTTAGGTGTGGCAGCAGGTTGTGATCAGCTATGAAGGCAAGAATGCACAAACTAGTAATTTCACCTAATATACAATATGGTACCAGTATAAGGCATATGTTAACTGGAAAAACAGGTAGTAGAGAATGAAAATGTCAGGTGCTCACCTTGCTCAGTGTCCTCATGGTGGGGAGTCACTGGAGGCGGATGCTTAGTTGTGTGGCATCTGTAAGAAGTATGGGGGGCCAAGGATGTGGTGGGAGCTTGGTATCCCAAAATGGTTCCTCAATGGCTACTATCCTAAGGAGTGGAGAAGAAGGGCACGTTGGAAAATAGTATTATGTCAGGAAGTGACCCTGTAGTGCCCAGACGGATGAGTCTGGGTATGGAATTTACTGGAATTGAAGTCCGGGGCAAGTGTTGGTTCTTGTCTGGAGCTATGATTGCGAACACTGGCTGAAGCGCTGTGTATAAAACGAAGGAGTGCCGAGCTGTACGCGGAGGGGAATGGTGTGCATGCGCATGGAGATTAGTGTTCGTGGAGATGGTCCTCAGCGCGTGTGCGGCTAGGAGAGGCAATGATGCTTGTGGGTGTGCGTGGGGAGTAATGTTAGGAATGGTACACTGCTGCTCATGCATAGACATGAGGAGTGTCTGTGATAGTGTTCTGGTGGTAATTTATGGCCAAGGAAACTAATTGGTCCGTATCAGTTGCAGAAATGGGACTGCAACAGAGATACAGCTTCTCTCTAGCAATAGTGTGTCTATATGAGAGTAGGAGATTGGGGTACACATGTCCTTTACAAGGAAGGGAGCCAGTTAAGGTATGCCTTATACTGGTACCATTTGGCATATTAGGTGAAATAACTAGTTTGTGTATTCTTGCCTTCATAGCTTATCACAGCCTGCTGCCACACCTAAGAAGTTAAGACCAATCAATTCCTTGCCTCACATCCATGAAACAGCAATTTTAAGACTTGACCTGCATTGCCGCCCCCCAGGTCAGTCCCGTGCCACCCTTGTTTTTATCTCAACTTTACTAGTGTTGTATCACAATTCAGGATTTTGCTATGTCATGTTCTTTAGTTTTTAACCCCGACTTCAGCCACTAATAGAGTCCCCCTATCTCTTTTCCAGGGAGACCTACTCTAGGCCCAAGATGAAGGCACCTTGCCGAAACATCTGAGGACCAGTATTCTCTACTCCACTGGTCCCGCCAATCTCTGATTCAGATCTAGACATCGACCACGTGTTAGGTCACCCTCTAGCCTGGCTACATACAACCAATTGTCATACTATTCACTGTTTGTAGTCTGGTTGTCCTGTATTGAGTACCTGTTCTATCACTTGTCACTATAGGTGATGGTTATGCACTGATATCGAAGCACTATTTTGTTTTAGCTTTGTAAAGTTGCCACCTCAGTTACATTAAGGACTTGACAATACTAAGAACTACCCTTAATGGACTGTACCTTTTACTACTAAAAAAAAACACTCAAAAAATTACAAATGCATAACTACGAAATGCATTAAACAGAAAAATAAAATAAAAGCTGTACTATTTACATCTATTTTTGTCTGAATCTCTCAATCCCATGCGCTCTACTTCATTTAGAGTGTCCATGCATATATGTGACATGACAGAATAAATCTAGGCCTACTGTAACTAATAGGTAGACCCCAGAATTGAAGACGTCAGAGCAGCCCCTTTTGTGTACCGAGTTAAACACTGCTATGACATTTTTCACCTCCTTGAAGACTTTGACCTTAACGTCCTCGCTCTCACTGAGATATGGTTCACTGCCAGCTCTGTCACTGCTTTTGACATACTCCTCCTGAAGGCCCAAGAACCTCTCTAAGCCCAGGCCTAATGGGTCTGGTAGCAGAGGGCCGTGATATTCCCTGAATGGGTCCCTACTACTTTCATCTCCAGGAACCTTGTGCTGGTATAACTCTTCCTTTTGGAGAGGTCTGACCTCATGTTTTCTCTCCTGGCCTCTACTTCCAAGCTTCTCCTCCTCTGAGACATCAATATTCACCTTTAGTCTCCTGATGCGGTCACTGGATTTTTCCGCAATCTCTGTGACTCTCTTTCCTAAACCATTCTTTTCTAAGGCCTGACCCACTCGGCCAGACATAACTTGGATACAGTCATCTTAGCAGAACTCCCCTCTCCCTCCCTTTCACCACACCTCTCTCCAGGTCTGACCGTGCTCTCCTGTACACTCATCTGGATCTCTTATATACCACAGCTAAGCCTCTGTCCGCACTGCCAGCCTCCTTCTCCATCATTTGGCTGATGAAGTGAGTGTCCGTTGCTGCTTTGGCCAACACCTTCATCCCACCTCGCACCCCAGCCACTGACTCTCACACTGATACAGCCCTTGTCAACCTTCACCTCTCCATCTCCAACACCCTGAACATCCTTTCCCCTGTCATGAGGATCTGCATGAATCCTGCCTCCAAACGCAACACCTGGTATGACTCTGATCTCGCCAATCTGAAACGAAAGTGCAGAGTTGCTGAACTGAAGTGGCTGGCTTCAGGCACAACCACTGACTGTCTGGCCTGCAGTCTGCTCCAAAGACAATACAGATTCTCCATCTGCTCAAAGAAGAGATTCCATATCCAAGCCCATATCTCTGAGGCCATAAACAACATGGCTGACTTGTTCAAAATCTGCAAGGAACTCACCAATCCTACTGCAGTCTCCACTTCCCCTCCTCCATCCCAGGCCATCTGCACTGCACTGACCTCCCACTTCACAACCAAAACTCCAGACTTTGTGTCCTCATTCTTCTATACTCCCCTCCCTCCTCCCTCTCCCACTCTCAGGTCTCCCTTGGCCCCCCTCGCCTCTTCCCACCTACTCTTCTTTTTCTCACCTATAGCACCAAATGAGGTCCCTTAACAAGTTTCTCTGTGAAAGTCTCCTCCAGAACTATCAAGAACAATATTACCTCTTTTTCTCCAGCCTTGGCTGATTTCTGCAATAACTCTTTTGCCACTGGTTGCTTCCATCTATACTCCAAGTACTCCCTTGTGCACCCTCACCTTAAAAGCATTCTCCTGACCCTTCCTGCCCTGCTAACTACCACCCTACGTCCGTTACCCTCTTACTGGGTATACTCTTGGAGAAGTTAGTCATCTCACAACTCATCCAACACACTGAATATGTTGACGGTCCTTACGACCACTAGTCTGGCTTCAGAGCAGCCGGAGGCATGGAAACTGCCCACCTGAACACCTGTAAAGACGTGCTATAAAATCTCGATTCCAATTATCCTTCGGTTCTCATCCTTCTCGATCCTTCCTCTCCCTTTGATAAGGTTAAAAATGCCACCATTAGAAATGGGTTTCCATGATTCTCTTGGCATCACAGAACTGGCACTGGACTGGTGGACCCCCTTCCTATCTGACTGACCTTCCCAGGTTCAACTGGGCCGTTTCCGCTCCTCCACCACTCCCTCCACCTGCAGCATCCCGCAGGGTTCTATCTTCTTGCCGTGGCTCTTCAACATCTACCTTCACCTTCTGGTCCACTTGATCTCCACCTTCTCTCCTCACTTTCCGTGTGATGCAGATGACACACAGCTCACCTTCTAGCTTTCGTCCACTGCTTCTGCTTCTTCCTATATCATTCCTGACGGTCTGACTGCTATTCAGGCTTGTGTGCTGCTAACAATCTCTGCCTTAATGCCAGTAAGACTGAAATCCTTCTCATTGCGTACCCTGCTCCCTCCCTCACTCCTACTATCTGGCCGCACTCCGTGGGTCCCTTCCCCTCACACTCCTGTGAGGCTAAAAACCTTGCCGTCATTTTTGATTCCTCTCTCTCCTTCTCTCCTCACATCATGGACCTTGCCAAGAAGGCACACTTTCAGCTGCACCTCCTCAGAGGCATTCTCCCTTTCCTCACCTTCAGCCAGAAACCCAATGTCTCCAGAGCTCTGGTCCTCTCTAGGCTGGACTACTGCAACAGCATTTTCCTCAATCTTGATTTAATCCTCCATTCACCCCCCTTTAACTAATCCCGAATAGTACTGTGAGACTTATCCTTGGCCTCAAGCCCAGGGACTGCATCTCTCCAGCCCTAAAATCTCTCCACTGGTTCCCGGTAGCTGTGAGGATCAAGTTTAAGACCCTCTGCATGATCCACAAGGCTGTCTGGTGCCTGGGAGCCCACTATATCCAGCTTTCGCTCCATAAATACCTCCATGCTAGAGCTCTTCAGTCTTCTAACTCCAACACTCTGTAGATCAAACACTTCTCCAAGCAGAGAATGGGGGTAGATCTCTCTCTTCAGCAGGAGCCTCCCTCTGGAATGACCTCCCTGCCTCTCTCAGACTTAAGCCAGATCTCCTTAAGCGCCATAAGCTTCTAAATATGAGCATGGTCCAACTTCATCCTATCATTAAGCATGTGGTCCTCACTCCCTGCACTCCCTGCATCCCCAGGGTTATGTAGATGACACAAACAGCTCCTTCATGCTTCCCTCCACTGCCTCTGATTCTTCCACTCTCATTCCTGACTGTCTGACTTCTTTTCAGGCATGGTGTGCTACTAACAATCTCTGCCTTAATGCTAATAAGACTGAAATCCTTCTCATTGGTACCCCTGCTCCCTCCTTCGCTCCTACTCTCTGGAAGCACTCTGTGGGTCACTTCCCCTACACTCCGATGAGGCTAAACACGTTAGCATCATTTTTGACTCCTCCCCCCTTCTCTGCTCACATCATGGACTTTGCCAAGAAAGCCCACTTTCAGCTGCACCACCTCAGAGGCATTCTCCATTTCCTCACCTCCCCCAGAGCTCTGGTCCCCTCTAGGCTGGACTACTGCAACAGCCTTGTCCTCATTCTGCCTTTACCCTCCATTCACCCCTTCAACTAATCTAGAATACTACTGTGAGACTTATCCTTGGCCTCAAGCCCAGAGACCACATATCACCAGTCCTAAAATCCATTGGCTCCCGATAGTTGCGAGGATCAAGTTCAAGACCCTCTGCATTATCCACAAGGCTGTCTGCAGCCTGGGGGCCCACTACATCCAACACTCACTCCCTAACTACCTCCAGCTAGAGCTTTTCAGTCTTATAGCTCCAGCACTCTGTAGATCAGACACTTCTCCAAGCAGAGAGTGGGGGTAGATCTCTCTCTTTGGCAGGAGCCTCCCTCTGGAATGACCTCCCTGTCCCTCTCAGGCTTCAGCCGGAGCTCCTTAAGCTCCAAAAGCTTCTCAATATGAGCCTGGCCCATCCCCATCCTATCATTTAGCATGTGGTCCTCACTCCCTGCATCCCTTGGCACTTGCCCACCTGACCTTCCTTTAGCACTTGCCTAGCCCCATGGGCCCTCTTCTTCCCCTCCTCCTCCCCCTGCACTTGTATGCCTCCACTTTGCCCCATACTCCTCTCCCACCCTAGCATCATCCCTTCCACCCTTCCTGCAATCCCTCTTCCCCTCCCCCTGCACTTCATGTTACTGCACTTGCACAATCCGAATGACACAAGGCCAAGTAGGAACGTTATTCTTGTTTTCTCCCATGGCTCCCAACCCTTTTTGGCTTGATGTGCGTTGAAATACCATTTTTGTATAGATCACTTCATAACTACTGCCAAAAATAAATACAAGCAAAATACACAGATCCAGGATAACGTTTAAGTGGGTTTTGGATTATATGCCCTCACACGCTTGATTATTTAGAACACTACACATCACAGTGGGAAGGAAACAGAATGTAAAATCCCTAGCACTCTGTGGAGAAGTTTCCCCGCCTGGATACCATGTAGGATATGCTAGATTTGGTGTGGGCATTAGAAATCTAAGTAGGACCTAGAGGATTTGTACACGTATGTAATTATATGATTTTAAAGTTTGAAAGTAAATTGTTTTATAAATGTCTGTCCAGTTAAAAAAGGTGCTTTCTTGCTTAGTATATAAGGCAATACTTAAGAGCAATATTTCTATCACCCCCCCCCAACAAATACCATAGAACATAACACTTATTTCTGAAAATTAAATTTGGAGAGGGAGTGTTATTTGTAGCCGTCTTTGTAGGGCATGCACTGGAAAGTGATGTATTTGTATATTTTACTGCTCAAACTTGCCAATCAATGGCATAAACCATGGCACAGGGTCCACGACATCTACTTTGAGACTATGATGCCAAAGGGAGGAAATCGTTCTAGTGGTAATAAATCTCCAACAGCCAGAACAATTCTCTGTTAAAATGAAAGAGTGGAAACACACTGTGCCTGGGAATGGGGTTTGTCACTGAGAAACCATGGAGCATAGATCCAATACAAGGCCACCTTTAAACGAAGTCCTTCATGCACCCTCCGGATCTTCCGACCACAAAGAGGGAAGTGAAATGGCAAAGGAAACTAAGTTAACAATGTGTCTGGACTTGTCACCTGAGTACACCTGGTTTGAGGTGTCCCCTGCTTTAGTCCCAGGGTACAAGCTGACACTGATGGACGCATCGATCATACACCTAGCAGAGGACTTGCTGAGGAATGCCTTGGTGATCCCCTGAGTACTCTGGTCTTTAAATACCTGTATGTCTGTATGATGATTCCTGCCACCCCAATAAACAAGATACCGCAGTTAGAAGTAGGATTAAAGCAGAATGCCCGATTCGCACCCTTCTTAGAGTAATGACCTCAGTGGGTGCGGTTATGTGGGTGTCTAAATGGATGTTTAGCATGCAAGCTTTCTGGGAAATTCATAAATTAATTTAAAATATCCAAAATTAGTTCAGTGGCATACCATAATAATGATTAATTATTGTGGGAATTAACACAATTCTCGACCCATTACAAATCGAGGGTTTGTCGCTGATGACGTCATTGAACAACAGTCCCCTGTCTCAGATGCATTGGATTATCTCAAGCAGCAATGGTCTGTGGTGAAGCTGTCCTGCCACAATGGAGACCCACTCTCCAGTGACAACATTCTCACAGCAGTGGACACATCACTCTCATGAAACCATGTGCGATCTGAGTTTAGCAGAACCACTGAGATGGCTGAATATATTTGACAGCTGCTTCCCCTTTTCTCTAACATACACAGGAACTCCTCCTGCCTGTTAACCCTGTGACTACAATGGGGCAAGTCACATCTGCACACTGTGGAGGCCTGTCCAGACCCACAGCCATAGTGGGTGCTGTCACTATGCCTCTTACCTGTTGCCCCATAGATGAACAGTGGCCAACGTACACTACCGTAAAAAATTATGTCAGCGTGTTAGGTAGTTTCTGAAGCACCCTGTTGTGCCGTGACAGAGAGTGGAGTGCTGATAGAGTATGGTTTTTTGGACATAGGATCTGCTCCCTTCTGAATAATTGGGCTAATATTGCCTGCTCAAATGAAATTCTGGGAGGCGATTATTGCAACCTTTTGCAGAGTTTTCACTTGAGGGGTTTGCTGTCGCTGCCTGCCTATGGTTACTTCATTAAGAATCACATCGGTCCGTACTGCCATCCAGTTGAAGCACATTTTGAATATGATTTCTGTCCACTTAGTGCCATAGAGAGTGCGACCTGTCACACCGCACTAAGGGTCTGATTTACAAAAATGTTTTAACATTGGAAAGTCCAATGTAAAACCTTTTTTGTAAATCAGGGCCTAAGGGCAAACTGTGTTAGACTCTCAACTTCATTTTTAGAGAAGTGTGCATTTGAGGCAGGGAAATATCCAAGTGGCTGGCAGACATAGGCACGTTTTGCTGAATTTCACTCATCTGCAAAGTGACAACCACATAACCGGATCTATGTCTGAAAGCCTGGACTGACTATGCAGATTCCAGGCTGCGAACACTGCACCAGAATAGTTAGTCTTTTGTTCCTATCCCTTCCCGGGTCCCTTTCTGCCCACCTAATGCCTTAGAGAGTGGAACATGTTACACCACATTGAGTGGCAAACCAGTGTCAGACTGTCCGACATGAAACCACATTTTTACACGATGTGCTCTTGAGGTGAGGCAGGATCCAAGTGGCTGGAAAACATATGATATGATATGATTGTTTATTTATACAGCGCCTATACACAATGTGTTTCAAAGCGCTTCAAAGCAAGGGAGGGAACAAGAGAAAATACAACCACATTCTTACAGGCCATGAAAAGTAAGGATGTGAAATTAACTATCGTACTCGGCCTGACGACATTTCAGTGCAAGAGCTAAGACATAGATAAGAAAGGGAGGGGGAGAATGGGAAGGAAATGGAAACAGACATGTTTATGTTCAACTAAAACATAGGCTGGTTTAGTTGAACTTCACACTTCAACAATAACATTGGCTCTATGTCCGAAGCTAGGTACAAAAGACCAACCTTGCAGATTCCAAGCCACACAGCCCACACCTGCAAGTACAGATTTTCACTCTTGGCCTCCTCTGGTCACTTTTAGGGGGCCTGCCCAGGACCCGCCCTCCAGCTCCCTCCCCCTGCCAACCCCACATACCTGCTGCAGGACATTAATGCCTCTGTTTGAGGTCTGCATACCATGGACCCAGAAGCCCTAGCACACCCCTAGGAAGAGGCGTTGCTAGAGGGGGGCTAAGGGAGCTATAGCCCCTGGTCTTTTGGTAGTAGCCCTGGATAGAATCTCAGGAGCTACAACCAAAAGGCTAGCTAGCCCCCAGTCCTGACAGTTCTGACATCAGCCTAGCCCCGGGTCTTTTCCAGACCTAGCAACACCCCTGCAACGCTTCTAATCAACCAATGCTCTCCAAAGACATGTTCCCTTCTCTCAAAATGTGATGATGTAATTGACAACAAATGCGAAGGCTCATGTCAGTTCTATGCTCAACCAATTTGTGTGTAAGTGTGCATTAACTCAAGCCAATCGCAGCAAAGATTTTTCACCTTTTCTTACAGAGTGCACGTAAATTTGACCGGAAATTCAAGCACTAGTGCTTCTACCCTCAACTAAGTCTTGCATGGTCATGTTTTCAATCAGCTTGCACTCTCCAATGATGTTGTCTCTTCTCTAAAACTGTGATAATAAATGTGACAAGTAGTTCAAGGGCTGGTGTGTGTCATCTACTGTGCACAACTAAGATGTGTATGAGCACTGAATCAACCAGCATGCTGTTAAGAAATTTGACTTGTGCTAAAAGTATGCAAATACACTTGACAAGAATTTCAAATGCTCTGCCAAGTGTCATTTGTCACTGCCTTCAATCCACACGCACTGCGGAAAAATGTGTTTCCTTCCCTTAAAGTGTGATAATTTTTTTTTTTTTATTTGGTTGGTTGATAAATCAACCTTTCAAATATAACAAAGTAGCAAATATTTAAGAACTAATGATGACAATTTGCAATGTACAATATAAATAATACAATTAAAATTGCAAATGAAACATTTTAAAAAAAAGGAAAAAGGAAAGAGAAAAAAAAAAAAAAACAATAAGACATGTTTAACCTTAGAATAGTTATACATTTCTATATTCATAACAATTCTAGAAGTTCTGTAATCAATCCTCACCTAAATTGGCTTCCGACAACACATTATCCAGGAATTGCACAATTGCAATTCTAAGTCCCAGCTTGTTACTTGAAAAGATTTTAAACCAAATTTCGTCATCGGTCAAAGGTACGTATATCTGTAATTGTTTGCTGAAAAATGTCTTTCTTGTCTTGTCTAAGGCAGGGCAGACTACTATTATATGTTTCAATGTCTCACAGCACATTGTATTCTGGCAGAATCGACAATGATTTAGATCATGAGTAATCAGACCCCTCCTATCCAGGATTTCAGTTGTCGGATATAAATTAAACCTGAAACGCAGATATTGTTGCCTTATGTGAGGTGATGGGAATTTCAGCAAATAATCTGATATCACCCGAAATTTTTTATGACCAAACAACTGAGTGTCAAAATCTTTGTAAGTAGAACATTTCTCCCTGGTGCGTATCCAATCTGTCTGATACAATTTTTGCTTTGCTCGATTTGGATTTGACAAGAGTACATGTAATGTTATGGAAGCATCAGATAGAGCATTTAAAACGCAATTTCTCCAAGTACGAGGAAAAAGATGGTTAGAGTTCACAAGATAGTATGCAACAGGACTCAGTACATTGCAGTTTTCAAGACCTAAGAGACATTTGCGTAGGAAGGAACACATTTTCCATACTAATTGCACATAGAGTGAAATCAGACCAAGTTCATACCTTATGAGTGGCAGTGGGGTGCAGTTCGGAAGTTTTAACAGAGCTTTCCAAAATTTAGATTCAAGCATGTCCCACATTGATGGATTATGCAATAGTTTAGTTTCGGCACTGTACAATAATATAGGAACCACTTTTGCTTGATAAAATGACACAATATGCTGAATTGAGAATTTACCGAATTTGAACATTAATATGATGGCCTGTGATTTTAGTGTTTGAAGCTTGTATGACAAAGAATCTACATATGATTTTTCTGAAATTTTATTATAGATTATAATGCCCAAATACTTGTATTCAGAAACATTCTGCAATTCAACATTTTGCAAATACCACTTGTAGGTTCTTTTACCAGCTGTTTTTACATTTGGCAAGCAGGTCACTACTTGAGTTTTTTCCAGATTAATAACAAGATTATTGTTTAAGGAATAGGTGGATAAAGAATCAAGTAGATTTTGCAACCCTCGTGGAGTTGTCGACAAGAGAACCAAATCATCTGCATATAGCAGCCACGGGACCAATTGCAAGCCCAGTTTAGGAGCATCAGTTAGTACATCAGAAAAGGACTCACCAAGATCTAAAATGAACTGATTGAAAAGAAACGAGGCCAATATGCAGCCCTGTTTAAGGCCTCGAGCTGTGTGAATGGGCACAGATAATGAGCCTTCGGTTGTCAACCTAACCTGGAGAGTAGTATTTGTGTGTAGAAGTTTGATTATTGCAAGAAGTGAGGGTGGACATTCATATTGCACTAGTTTTTTATACAGTAGATTACGATCGATAGAGTCGAATGCAACCCTAAAGTCTATGAATGCCAGGTATAAAGGTTGTTTTTGGGTGAAACAATGAGATCTTATCATGTTTAAGGTGATAATGTTAGGGGCAGTACCCAAACCAGACACAAAACCTGCCTGAAAAGGATCTCTTTTCTGTTGATTGGAGGCCCATACATTAAGATCTCTAAGTACGATGCGATTAAAGATTTTACTTGGTGCATCTAGTAATGCTATGGGCCTGTAGCTGGCAGGGTGAGTTCTATCACCTTTTTTGTGGACTGGTAAGATTATGGAATGGGTCCAAGTTTCCGGAATGGTTTGTGTCAGATTAATGTTGTTGAACATATTCCATAGAATGTCAGTCCAAATATCTGGGTATTGTTTCAGGGTAAAATTGGACAAGTCATCGGGTCCTGGAGCCCTTGAGGTGGTTGCTTTCTTTATGAAGTATGAAATGTCTTCTTTGTCAAACTTCAACAGAAATGTGTTTGGTTCTACAGTGGCTAGTCCACCAAGTGAAGTTTGCGGGAGCTCGTACAATTGCGTGAAGTGCGTAACCCAAGCTTGTTGTGGAACGTTGTTACATAATAATGCTGTTTGGTGCCCTGTTGAAATCTGATTAATGGTAGCCCATATTTGGCCAGTATTCTGCCCAGCAATATTTCTTAGCATACATGCACTGTCATTTTGATATAGCGTGGCTTTCATGGTTCGCATCCAATTCTTGTGTTTAGTTTTCAATTTTAATAGTAAGCCATTCCTTTGCTCTATTGGTAATTTTAGAATTTGTCTCTTATGAGATCGATATGACTTTTTCGCAGATTGAATTTGCTTACTAAACACATGCAAATGTACTGAACTAGGCTTTGCCTGGTGTGATAGATTAGATTGAAACAATTGCATCAAGTTATGGTACGCGACATTTTTGGTATTCACCGCACTGGTTTTATGTAGTTCCGTGGCATAGAATTGATTAAAACGTTTTAAGGACGTTTCAGACCATCTTAATCTATTGCAGCCTGAATTGATAGAGAGAAGTCCAGCTGCGCATTTAGAATATGTACTTTCCAAGATTTCTGTCGAGACCCAATTAGCAATTAGAATGTTATGGTCGCTTAAGTTAGTGTCTTTGACTTGAAAACTGACCACATTGTTGATTAAGCCCTTATTGACGTATATATAATCAATTATTGCCGTGGACGTAGCCCTATGCCACGTGGGGTGAGGAGGAATATCGTCAACAAAAGTACCATTCAACATTTGCAGACTTCGAGATTCAACAAAATGCAACCATAAAGCCAATCTAGACTTGTCATGAGTTGGTTCCAGACAACGTAAATTGAGGTCACCTGCTAGAATGACATATGGCACTGATTTGTCAACATAGATTAAGTCCATTAAGTTATTCAAGTCTTTCATAAAAGCATGATCAGATATACCAACTGGGTTCCAGTACATGTTAATTAAAACATAAGTGGAGCCACCAGCTTTGAGTTTCACAGCTTGTAGAAAGGGATTAGGGGAAAGCCAGTTTTCCGAGGAAAATGAAGGAAGTTGTTTAATTGCAATGAGCAGACCTGATGTCGGTCTTCCCAATTTTTTCTTAAGAGTGGGATTAAGATATAAATTATAATTGTCCCAGATTGGGAGATCAACAAGCCATGTTTCCTGCATCATTAATATATCGGCGTTCATAGTGCCCAAATTAGGACTATTAATGAGATGGCGATGACTCCTCGTGTTCCAACTGACTAAGGTGACCAAGGATTTTTTTTTTTTTTTTGGAAGATGGCTTAGTTAGTGCATGTCAAACTCTCTGATACATGTACAAAGCATTTTGGTCAAATCCCTTATATTTGACTCAGGATTTTTTGACATATCACACTTACTCTCAATTAAATCTGATCGTGAAACAACTTCTGGAAGTGATGCGGTCGATGAATTTATGTTAAGAATAAATCCTAAATCGTAAAGTTGTCTTTTGGCAAGCCAAATTGTGTTCAAGACCACTCGTGAATTGATCCATACTTTCACTGAAGAGAGTGAGTGCTCATTATCAAATTCAACTAACTGCAAATCAACCGAATTAATGTCTTCTAGCGCAGGAATCTCTGAAAATATTGTTAGTATAGATCTGCGGTTCAGGTCATATTGCACACTCGGAGGAGGCCTGCAAGCTATGGTTAAAGAATATAAAGCAGGTCTTTTGATGTTTGCTTGCAATTGTTTTTTCACAATAGTTGATTGAGGTTTTACCTCGGCAACAGATGATGTTGCTTGATTAGAGACTTCACTAGCTTTCTGCAACGCTAATTGCAGTATATGAAGAAATTGTGATGGTAGTGTCACCAGATCACTACCCTCTCCAGTCTTCGTGCCCAGTTCCTCAACAGTTTTCAGCGGAGGGGGAGCGTTAGATAGAAGACTGTTCTGAGGGTGTGAAGTTAAGGATGAACTCAGGTTTGTTTGGTTTGTGTGATGTTGGATTGAACATAGACCAGGAACTTGACAAGAACTAGATCGTAAACGTAACAAAGGAGTTGATTTGGGTGCATTAGTGCCAATGGGTATAGAGAGAATTTTGTATTCACTATTCACCTGTTTTGGTAGGAGGCTAGTGGCAAGGGATGATTTTATAGGAATTGTATGCTGCTGAACTGAAGTTTGTGTCGTATCTGTTCTGTTTTTATGCTCACAACAATTTAGAGTTTTTTGGGGTGGTTGCCTATTCATGTATTCATCAACAGCATGTCTAATTTCTTTCCTTCTTGGTTCAAGTGCCTCTTGTGTGGATCCATCAGACTGACCTACACATCCTGCCTTATCTGCTGAGGGGGCAGTGGTAATCTGTGAACTTTGAGCTCGATCCATGTCAACCGCTACCGCTAACAGGTCGTTAAGAGGAGTATAAGATGTAACCTTCTTTAGGGGCCTAGAACCCGCAGCATCTTTCCGAGCTTGTGCTTGCTGCTGATATTTTTTTGCAATAGCATTAGAGACTTACAGTTTGCCTTTTTGCGTTTTAGTAACTGCTTTGATGAAGTGTTTAGTCTTTGAAGCACCATTGTTTTTTGGAATGGACATGTTTTTTGTTTTCTTCACATCAAGAAATCTAACGTGCTTCTGTTTATCTGACCGTGTTGTCTCAAATAGTGTGTAAACAGGTGACTTAGCTGAAGGCTCTGAATTAAGTTGAGGGTCAGCCTGCAACGCCTTAACAGTAATGTGTCGCCCCACAGGTTGTCTCTCCTGGATCGTATCTAGTGAGTTAACAATATCTTTGGGGGGCTGAGTGAGTACGGCCAAAGGTCCAGTTTTAGTGGAAGGAGCCGTTTGAAATTTGTCCTGAATAGGTTCTGAGAGGAGTGGAAGTACAGGGTACTTATTCTGCAGAACTACAGGTTTTATAACGGAAGGACTCAATACAAAGTCTGCATGGCAGTCAGTTTGTGTAGCTACATTGGCAGAGTTTAATTTAGGTTTAACACTGCTAGAATGATGCTGTTTTTTTAATTTTGTGGCTTGCATAAAGGCGGATTGCCATGCTAATACTTTTTCTATTTGTAGATTCTGATTTGTCAGTTTCAAATCAAGGGTCTCGAACAGTTTGGCCATTGATTGAATTGCCAAATTTACTGAATTTAAAGTAATTTCTAGTAAATTAGGCATTGGTTTGGCCTCTGCTTTTTTAGGGGTGTTAGAGCCGTTGATGCGCGGGTTGCGCGGCGTTGGGGCCATATATGAGAATTCTAAAGCCGAGCGTGAGTGATTGTTGTTTGAAAATAACTCAGGTGAGGCAGAAAGATTTAGTGTAGAAGAGTGAGATAGGTGAGAAGGTGTAACATTTTCTTGCGGCAGAGACGCCTGCTCACTGATTGTGCCATAAGTATTTACTATAGTTTCTTGGGCAGGAGCTGTAAATATATTGCCCAATATGACACTATCAGTAAGTGACCTGTCTGAAATGGCAGTTACTGCGGCAGGGGTAACGTATTCATCAGCATTGAGACACTCACTTGGAATGCCAACGCTGTTAGTGTTCACAATTGTAGGTGTAGAAAGTGGTGAATCGGGAATAAGCAGAGGAGGGATCACTGCTGATATACTATTGCAGGTGTTTTGCATCATGTCAGAGTGATCTTTACAAAACTGACGAATGTCAGCGTGCCCTGCAGATTTCAAACCCCTCTTACTTAACATATGAGATTTTCGTGCGAGCGGGGTTGAAGTGTCCGTGCAACTTTTGGGTAATCTCTTTGAGGCATGCACGTGTGGCCTGTGCTCATTAGTACCTCTTGTTAATGGTCCCATGTTTGGCATTCCTGATTTTAAGGTCATTAGGACGCACTGCATAATTTAACAAAGATAATACTTACAGAACGTATGTCTAAACGAAGATCAACAGAAATAAGAGTATCCAAACGTGATGTAGAGGCTAAATAGTTAAAAAAAAAGGTTGCAAACAAACGGGAAGAAAAACAAAAAGAACCGCAATCGAGCGGAGCTTCACCGGTGCTTGCGCGATGGATTACGGTGCACAATACAAATATGAATTTAAAACCATAAACCAGCAAAAGCAGCAAACAGCTAACAGTACTTTCATGTACTTTACGTGTGCGCGCGCGAGTGCGCTGGGCACGCTATTTTTGAATTCAAGTGGGCGGGATCCAAGAAAAAAAAAAAAAAGGAAGAAGGAGTCACTGGCCCAATCAAAAGGGAGCTGCAAGCAAGTAAGAGAGGGGAGGAGTTTAGTTCAGCCACCAGTAAAGAAAGAAGTCAATATGCGTTTACGTTCCAGTAAAGGAACTTAAGTCACTCTCACTGTTTTTTTCTTTGATGGAAAGTCAGGCAGCTTCCGTGTGTCTTTGTAAAGACGTCCGCTTCGTGTACATTCAGAAAGACAGCAGAGACATGAGCGAGCAGGTTCTGGAAAGGAAAACACAGACGTCCGTAGTGTAATCAGTTTCACCAGCGTTCTCTCACAGCTAACAGTACTTTCATGTGTAAAGTGTGATAATACATTTGATAAGAAATTCAAATGTTCTTGCCAACTATTATTTTGAAACAAGTTGGGTTCAAGTACTTATTTAATCAAGCCATATACCCCAAATAAATTTCCCGTTAACTCAACTAAATCAAGTGCAGGTGTCAGTCACAGCGTTCAACCATTTTGCGTATGAGTGGCCATTCTATTAAACAGCACTCACAAAATACATGTACCTGTCCTTCAAAGTAAATAAATAAATAAATAAATACTAATAACTTTCACAATTAACTCACCTGTTTGTGTGTGTCAGGTTTTGTTCTCAACCAAATTGTACAAAGCATGCTTTCAATCAACCAGCGCCAAAATATTTGCCCATCTCTCAACATGTGCTAATACATTTGTAAATATGTCCAATACATGATATGTGCCAGGTACTGCACGGAACCAAATTCTGAAATAGTGTTCACGTATTCAGTCAAACAGCGCTCCCAAAGATAGTTAACCTTCCTTATTAGTGCACTAATACATTTGGCAAGACGTTGAAGAAGCAATGAGGACAATTTCTGTGGTTAACAAAGTTGTCAATAAACCTGCTTTCAATCAACCAGCACTTGCTAAAATGTGCCAAGAAATTGAAATCCTCGTTCAAAATACTGTGCTCAACCAATACCTGCATGAGTGCTCATTCATGTGTCCCTTCCATCAAAATGTGCTAATTTCTGTGACAAGACGTTCAACTGCTTGTGTCAGCTTTTGCACTTAGGCAAGTTGTGTGTGAGCATGTGCTCTGTGAAACAGTGCTACCCAAGAATGGTTGAACTTCCCTGAAAGTGTGCTAATAACTTTGCCTATGAATTCAATTGCTCATGAGGGTCATCTACTATGTTCACCCAAATCTTGTGTGTACCTATGTTCAATAAACTTGAACCAAGAAGGACATTTTCCTTTTCACACAGTTTCCTTGTTAATATGACAGGAAATGCACATGCTTTTGTCAGCTAGTGTGTTCATCCAAGTTGCGCATGAGCATGCATTCAACAACCACTTCTATCCAAAGATATTTGCCTTTCCTTTAACGTGTGTTAACAATTTTCACAAGAAACTAAAATGCATGTGTCAACAACTGCATCCAACCAAGTTATGTGTGAGCAAGTGTTCAATGAAGCTGTGTTCCTCACAGACATGCCCCCACCTTCAAATGTGATTAATACATTGGACAATAACATTCAAATGATTGTGTCAGGTGCCAGGATTGGCCAAGTCATGTGTGAATGTTAACTGAATAGAGCTACACTATAAAGACGTGTTATCCTTTGTTGTGCAAATACATTTGGCAGGACATTGTAGTGTACTTGCAAGCTATTTCACTTATTCGAGTTGTAAGTGCACACTCATTAATCTGCACTCTGCTTTTGCTCTAAAACAAGTAATGTGTGTGTGTGTCCATTTCCTTACCCTCTGCTCACCAAAGAAGATTGTCCTTCCCACAAAATGTACTAAGTCCTCGTCTCTGTCAGCTTCTTTGCTCAGCCAAGCTGTGCCTGAGAATGCTTTCAATCAACCTGTACACCAAAGGGACGTGAACTTCCTTCAAAAAGTGCTAATATATTTAACTTGAAATTCAAGTGGCAATGTGTGACAACTACTATGTTAAAGTAAGTTGTGCATGAGTACGTGTTTAATTGAAGCAGCATTCAACAAAAGCATTTGCCTATCCTATACAGTTTGCTAAAAACTAGAATTCTCATGTCAGCTACTGTGCTCCCCCAAGTCGTTTATCCTTCTCTGGCAACACATATAATAATGCACTTTACTCTTCTACCGACTCAAGAGGTTCTGGCAATTCGGGCCGCGTCGAAAGATAAATCCTGCAGACTATGTGGAGATTCCCAATCCACAGAAACAATCAAACATCTTTTGATGACTTGTCCTTCAATTGACCACGAAAGAGAGGCCTTTCTCGGCCCTATGTTAAAATCTTCATATTTCATCGACTACAATGTCTGGTGGAATCGTTTGATCACGGGAGCTAAAACTAGATGGCTAATAGCGGCTTCTAAGCTAATAGACATTGCTTTGGAGAGAATCCGGCAAAAAAAAATTCAGCAATCGAAACCCTCAATCAACCAGCGGTATGAGCAAGCCAGTGCACACAGGAAACGGTAGACTTCCTTTTTTTCTCTTCAGTTAACAACAAAGAAAGACTTTTCTTCTTCTTTTGTAAAAATCTAATTTTGATTAAATACAAATAAAAAAAAATTAAAAATGCACTTTATTTCTGAAATAAACTATTTTATGTGCAAAACAAAGCTTTTGAATGTGACCCCAACTCCATATTTATTGAGAATTACAAAGTGAGAAAAAAAAACCTTATGGAATAATTTATAGCAATGTTTGGGGTTGCTCCTTAATAATAGATTTTGCATTAACTGTTACTGAATGATAGAATTAAGACATTGATGAATGCTTGAGTGAAAATCTTTTGTGTTTATTATATTTTCTCCAGTTCCTAGTGTGTTTTTCTGCTTTTTTTAATGGTTACTTTCCCTTTAACCATAACAGTGATGAGAAATAAATAAATCAAGCAGGGGCCACTCATTGAGACAATGGGTTTCACATCAGGGCAAAGAGAGCAGCTAGTTTTGGCCGACATTTCAACTGTTGATGACAGGTAGTGTATGTGGGTTTATGTCTATGCATGCATTATATGTCATGCTATGATATTTTATTTACATCTACGCCAACTTTCAAAATCACCTTATGGGTTGGAGTTTTGCCTAAGTGTGCGTCTCATTGAAGTTTCTCAGACAATTAAACAGAATGGGCATGTAGTTTAGTCACTGCGGGCGTATTCTGTGCATTATTAGATCAACGTATATGCACAATGGTGTCCCTTCTTTTGGAACATGTTGGAATAGCAATGATGAAATCAAAGAAATGTTTGATGATGGAAGAAGATCAACATTTGCAATCTATTCCTCACACTCAGTTGTGAGGCTTGTGCTCTGACTTACCAGATTTAGGGCATGATTCACAGAAGAATCTTATTATGGCACAATCCCATTGGAAAATGCTCTGTGAATCAGGCAAAAAGGATGAATCAGGCAAAATAGAATTGCACTACGTTACCTAGATATACAGTATTTTAGGCTTTTATCATTTTTATTTCATTAACAAAAATTCATTGGTGTCCAATCGCCAAAATTGCAGCAGAGTTCAAATCATGTGGCCTCTGCTCCTGATAATATAATTAGAAGTGACAGCTCATAAACATGAACTCAGGCAATATCACAAGTAGATACACCACACACTATTGGGATATAACAAACGTACAACCGGTGCACAGCTATGCTGTGCCCATCAACATCACTCTTCCGTGCAGTGCCATATCCTGGTAGGATTAGACACTTTTACAGACAGACAATAAGTGATTTTACTTCCTGTGTCTGGTTGGGCATGTTTTGCTGGAACACGTGCTGTGCCCATCAACATTGCTGTCCTTATTTGGTGCCTGTGCTCTGCCATACATGCCTGGCCAATTAGTTGTCATAGTTTGTTCTGGACCCAATCTTGGCTTGAATTTCAAGATTAAAATGATAAGCACACACAAATCACAGTTGCTAAAAACACACATGCACCACAATCATCCCGTTCCCAGGTCCATATGAGAAAACATTCATATTTGAAGTCAAGGGTATCATATTTCCTCAGAAACTTGCTAGCAGGTTGGACATACTTCTCATTCCCATGGATGTACATTATAAGCGGGCACTCCTACGTGTGAACAAAACACAACACATGTAAATACATCACAAATGAGGAGAGTCAGCAAACAAGATGCATCATCTAAAATTCTAAATTCTGTGTTACGTTCATACATGCATGTGGCAGTCTGTGTGACATTTAAGGTGCATTGTTACGGCACGTTACCCAATATGATATTATTTGTCATGTCAGTGCTACTAGTATATAAACAATAAAATTAAACATTGTCTCTGCATCTCGGAAAAATCTTTAGAACTTGGTAAATTGTAGTCCATTTTAACGTCGTTGTCATTTTTGCAGCAATTGCGGCGTTAAAAAACAACCTCTCAATGAACATTCCAGTGTATTAAGCAGTATCAAAATGGCTTCGTGAAAAGCACTGCAATTGCAGCTGATCGGACTGTTGTTTTGTTTTTCAGGTATAACAGTAATATTCCAAATGATAAATGCCTCACATTAGAACGTTGAAACAGAGTAATCACAATTGGACCACTGTACGTTTGTAACCAGTCCCAGCATAGAAGGGTAAAACTGAACATGAATACAAAATGAACAAGCTTACCATGCTGCCGTGACCTGCCTATAACTGGTAGGCCATACACCATTAGCAGTCCAAGAAATTATTTTTATTTAAATAGCAGAGTATTTTTCAAGTGAATCAGATCATGTTTTGACATGCATAGTACTACATTCTCAAAACATGTGTTACATAACACTTTCCTACAAAGTGATTATTCCAACTTCAAATTAATCCCCTTCTTGTATCAAGAAAAGGAATTACCACTGATTAGGACAATATGTAATACTCAATCATCATCCAAATACTCAATACAATTACCCCAGAGACCATAAAGCTTACTGTTAGGCAAATTACATGTAGTACCATTTGGGAACACTACACACAATTAAGACTAAAGGTGTAAGCACAATCTCACCTTTGGTACAAGCCTGTACTATACAGGTATGTGGTAGCAGTGGCTGAGCAGCCAGACTTAACTCAAGTGGGATGTGAGCAGGACAGGATGTTACACAAAGTACTTGCAATCACAGTAGTTCAAAAAACACTTACTCAAGGTTTCTTGGTAAGCGAATATACATTTATTTACACATTTAGTTAGGAAACATTCCACTAGCAAAGAGCAACTCAATATCACACTATAATACACTACAGTACACAACCAATACTTTTCTGAACAAGTTAGGCTCCCCTGAAGTGGGAGAAAATGGCACTTCAATAACTTTCAAAAGGGGTAGAAAGACAAAGGTTATAAGAATCAAAACACAATTAATTTCAGAGGCAGGGCAAATAGTTTCAGTTCACTACAAGAGGTAATTCAATTCAATAGGCCTGGGCCAAAGTCAATGGTTCAGTGTCTTGGATAGGATAGCACCATTCTGGTAGTAAACAGTTAAGTCTTTGCCAATATTCTTAGCAGTAGTTTGCTAGAAAAAGAGTTAGATGTCAGATTAGGAGCGAACAAGACTCCAAAGTTGGGAAAGTTTCACAAAAGTTCACCACGGCAGAAAGGATTTCCACACTGTGGCCCTCATTACGACCCTGGCGGAAATCGCGGTGCAAAATGCACCATGGAGCACGGCGGAAAGCTGCCGATAGCGCCATGGGGGTTGGCGGATTTTCCGCCCCATTCCGACCTTGGCGGAGGCGGTAAATCCCCATCCCCCATTTTACCCTTCCCCATTCCCATTTTTGCCCCATAGGGTATAATGGGAGTGGGGAAGGCGTTAATTACGCCACCGTAAAATACGGTGGCGTAATTAACGACAAGGTCCCGTAGCGCCATGGATTTCTCCGCCTGGAAAAACCAGGCGGAAAACGCTCCATGGCGCTACGGAAACTCGTAGTAGGGCGGACGGGTCCGCCGCGAATAACGCTGGCGTAAACCCACTGCGCCAGGGTCGTAATGAGGCCCTGTGTTTGCACAGTATTTTAAGGAGAAGAAAAGCTGTAGCTGAGGCAGTTGTTCCTGGCACTTCCTGCAGATCTCACTGTTCCTGAGCTTCAGTTGTGGGGACAAGAAGGAGGACTTCAGGAGGTTCCTGCACTTCCCAGGGAAGAAGCCACAAGCTTGGCTAAACATCGGTTTAAGGTGTGAGTGCATTAAAGTCCACAAACTGGTATCCTTCTCACTGGCTATCTGGTTTTCAAAAGCACTCTTAAGAAAATTCGACCAGTATGGAGACGGTGTCCAGGTGGCTTGCGAGTTGGTTGTTCCCACCAGCTCAAGGTAAGAAGTCGTCTTTGAAGGGGCTTCTCTGTCGAGGGAGTTTCAGGCAATTCGGACCTGCAGCAGGGCTTCACCGGGCAAACCAACGGTCCAGGAGTTTCAGCAGTCGTCTTCCTTCAGCTCGTCTTCGGTTCTTTCGTTCCTGTGGTTGACTCTGCCTTCCAAGTCCCAGAGACCTGCTTTTAAACAGTTTTCTCCCATTCATTCCAGCCTAGCTGTCACTCATCAAGCAAGGTGGCGGTCCTTGCCGGACAGTCAGCCAATCACACCAGAGTGCATTCAGGTCTCCTAGGAGACTAAGCACAGGGAAAGTCAGGCACCTCCCTCACATCCTGTCCAGCCCAGACACTCAGGCGCCAGAGGAGGCCTTCATCACAGAAGCCCGACAAAAGCCATCAAACAAAGGGACCAAACTTGGTTTGGCATGCAGAGACAAGCACTCGAAGGACCTTTCCTAAAAGAAATGGCAAAAAGAGATGACCAGAGTCGGTTTTTACAGAGGGGTCTTGGGCGCCATATTGAAAAAATGGCTGACCTGGTTTTTAGCTACCGGTGTTCGTGGTCGGGAAAAATCATGGTAGCTTATTCTAAAACCACCTCCACCAGCCATTTCAAGGGGAACGGGTAACATTTGACTGTTACATGAGTGTTTAGACACAGGGGATGCTAGGCAACCCCTCCAACACTCTATAGGAAGATAGTGTGTGCTGGGTCTATGAATTTAAAAAGACTAGCAAAGTCAATTTAACTTTACATACTCTGGGAGACAGATGTCAGTCCCAGAGAAGGTATTTAAACCTTGGGAAGTCTGAAAGACATCCCTGTGGCACTGCGCTGAAGGTGCTGTGTGACACATACGAAAAAGAGGATGCCCATGGAGTTATCTAAAACTCCATATCCAAAGAACACAAAAGTAAAACACATTGAAAATGAAAAAGTTCAAAGTCCCAAAAAATAGCAAAAGAGATGGAGGGCTCTAAGGTAGAGGGAATTTAGCACTTGGTTGAGAATTCTCATTAACAATTACTACCTAGGCCTTTACTCAAAGAACATGTCTCTGCAGATAATAATTGTCATGCATCTCAAAGTACCAATTGGTCACTACTGGTGGATTACTGTCTCTGAGCTATGATCAATTGAGCATTCGAAATGGATTTAATAAATAATGGTAACATACATACCTTTTGTAAAAGTCATAAACCAACAGGTAACTGAGCAAAAGCTCCACCCAGGAATCTAACTAACCATTTCATGAATACATCTTCAAAAGTACTGTAAATGGAGGCAAATAAGAACATATGCATAAAATTTGTCATGAATAGCCGAAACTAGGGACACAAGTGACAATTGCTTGGAAATGTGTGTAGACACTTTGGCATAAAATAAGAAATACCTGTTCATGGCATACATTGAAATGGATTGGTGTATTGCTCACCCAGAGTGCACGGACAGTCATTAATCACCAGTGCAATTACGGAGCCAATACTTTAAACGCAGGTAGACGCAATAACTTGCAACCACACACACTCTTAGAAAATAATGAGCACTTATACGGCTATTTATTCAAAGCTTGGAAGCAACAAGTTATAACATAGAAATAAATCACAGAAGAAACAGATAGTTCAAAAGAAAATACATCACCGTTGGCATAACTGGATCCCTCATCTCGCCAGAAGCGGCTGGAAGACCCCAATGACAGCCAGGCCGAGAGCACAAAAGCCCACAGGTATGCCGGACGAAAGTGTCCTCCCTCCGGCTGAGGTCTCACCTGACCGCTAAGGGGTTCCGCATATATGCACTCCTCAAAAAGGGGTGGCAATTTCTCGAACCATCTGGCAACGCACTTGCGCATTGATGAGCAGCCGTTGGTTGCCAGCTGGGTCAACCGACAGTAACCTCAAGGAGCAAAGTGCTTCCCTCCTCTAAGAACAAGCACCACGGATAACAGTCCCGTAACTCATAACAAGACATAACACAGCTAGCTTTCCCAGCAGAAATGTCCTTGACTGCATACCAGGTTTGGAAAACATGTTTTCTTCAGCATCGTGAATCTAGCTCTCAGCAAAATGAGTACAGCTTTTCACTGCGGCATGAAGTAAATATCCATCATGGCTCTGAGTGCTCCCAGAATACACTGCGCACCAGCGCCATGTTTTAGCTCAAGCATAACAATGGGAAATCTAAAAACTAAACTATTTGAGGACACCAAGAGCAGACACCAGTTTGCAGGCACTGCATTATTAACTGCAGGGAGTATCTCCTTCCATTTTAGAACCTCTTTAATGAGGCCCCTAAAGTCTGCAATTGCATCCCATAATTGAACATGGATAGTGATCGATGCATTGATATTTCTTTAATGAGTCCTTTTTCCCAATTTGCAGACACCTGTCTATCTATTTTCTACACAGGAAACCATCTCATTTGCACATATTTAAAACACAAGTTTCTTCCCAAGCCAAACTTACTATCCAGCCTTTAGAATGAAATCAATATTGCCCCTTGGTCAAAAAGTTGGCCCATCCCGTGCAACGTCTAGCAGCCCCATATTGAAAAATACCAGAATGACCCTGGTTAAATTAAGCAATAGTTCCATAAGGCAGTAATAAACTGCACGTCCATAGCCAATTTTGAAAGGTTTACATTTTTTTTTTATATTGGGGGTCATTCCGAGGTTGGAGGTAAGGGAAAAACGATGCCGTTAAAGGATTACCAGCATTGCTTACCGCTTACCGACCTGACACCCTGCTATTAGCGGCCCCGTTAATAGCAGTGCCTCTAATAGCGGCACGTGCGCGGGTACGCAGCCCATCATACCAGCAATACTGGCATGCCGCTAATAGGAGGAAATCACAAGTCAGGCGGACAAGCAAATACAAGCATCATGAAGGCGCTAATAGAGGATACCGGCATGCTGTTAATACCAGCATCTCAAACCAACCATAAAATGATATGTGCAGTGTTCCCAACTGCCACAGATGCACACAATCAGCACATGTGGAGGCAATGGAGTCTGGGTCAGTACAAAAGGAGCACACCCACACAACACACCCCTTCCCACACCAAGATGATTCCAATAGTAGTAGCAATACTGGAGCTGGAGGACATGCTTGCATTGCAATACCAGCAACAACAGCAACTTCAGGCACCACAGAGAAGACGCAGGAGGAGAAGGAGGGTGAGACAGGCCCAGCATGCCCCACCAGTGCAGCCAGTGGCACCACGCAGGCAGCCCCCAATCCCTCACATCAGAGCCAGTCCTTTCAACCTAACCCCGGAGCAGATCCACACCCTGTACTGGGACACCATCACCATCATCGTGGACATGATACACAATGACACTGTCAGCCTCATTGAAATATGGCCGCCATCCCCCCTCTACTGAAGGTGGTGTTGGTGCTCCACTTCCTTGCCACAGGCACCTACCAGCACACAGTGGTGCACATGCATGGCATATCACAACCCTTATTTTCTCGCATTCTGAACCAAGTGCTGGATGCACTCCTGAAGCACACAAGGGACTACATATCCCTACCACGGACTCTCCAGGAGATTCTTGATACCAAAGTTGGCTTCCATGCACTGGCAGGTATACCAAATTGAACAGGGGCCCTCGACTGCACCCACGTGGAGTTGGTGGTCCTGCATGCCATGGAGGTGGTGTACCGCAACCACAAGCAATACCACTCCATCAATGTGCAGATGGTATGTGACGCCAGCAAGATCATAACACATTGTTGTGCCCGATATCTCGGATAAACTCATGACTCTATGGTCCTGCGAAACTCCACGCTACCACGCTACATGGAGCGACATGCTGGACGACGTGCCTGGCTGCTTGGTAACTTGCAGGACAGGCATATGGCACTGATTCGGGGGGAGAGATGCACAGACCACCATGGTGTCAATGTTGATGTCACAGCGTGATGTGGACATTACTAAACACTGTGCCCCAAAGCATCCCAAACAGAACATGCCATCCACATTCCATAGGACAGAAGTAAGGTCGACACCTATCACAACATGACAAACAGTAAACCCCCCACATCCCACTAAACGTGCACCACTCATCAGCGGACCTCACCTTCCGTAACACCATCCACCAACATGCATTGAATATGCACTATGTTGCTGTCTCCAGCAAATCACCACACAGGACAAGCATCCATGGGAGTATATTGAACCAAACCACCAAGGGAATCCACTGTCTGACACAGGGCCTCCACAACCACAGGAATGCAACATGTCACTATGGCACAAATCAGCGCTGAATGCCTAAAATTGCTGAGCCTACTGCCAATGCTCCAAGTCAGCAATTCCTACAGAAGAAAACAAATCACAAAGTAGACACGAACACAGCTGTATGCGTACACGATGCATGTGCAGCAAGACGGCAGTGCACACCGTGCATCATCTTGAAGATGCAACCCACACCATTAGTCCATGGCACAGGACACAATGAGGGCCTGAAAATAGCGTGCATACTACCAGGGACATGTGCATGTTACCAATGATAACCTGCAGGCATGTGTGACTAGTACAGCCGTCCATCATGATTCGACTGTCCAAAACCCACAGAAAATGCACAAGGAGGACTACAATCATTCTCACACCCATACCCGTGTGGTCATTGAGCAGACCTTTGGCCTGTTGAAGGCACGATTGAGCTGCCTCAGCCGGTTGGGTGGGGCACTCCTCTACTGTCATGAGAAGGTGGCCAAGATAATCATGGCATGTGTAATGCTGCACAATATGTGTATCCAACGGAACATGCCCCTGCCCCCTGACATTGAATTGCTACCACCTGGTGATGATGAAGGGGATGAAGAAGATGTGGCTGCACATCATTGCGGTGCCGATACACAGGAGGGACGTGATGTGCGTCAGTCAGTGATAGCACAATATTTCTGACACACGTGGCTGCGGAAGGTGACATGATAGTTTGACAGAGGGAACTGGGGTGGGAGTACATGTACACTATGCACTGTATATGAATAAATGACACATGCGCAATGATGAATGTCCATTCAAGATGTTCTTTTTTCACACAACGGGTGTATTGAAATTTACAATGAAGAAGAAAGTGCACCAACCCCCCACCACCCTCATTCCCCTCCCACTCCCCCAAAGCTCCCCAACACACCCTCACCCCCTCTGCCTCCCCCAAAACTCCCCAACACACCCTCACCCTCTCCCCTCCCCCATATAACTCCCCCACACATGTCCAAACAAGTATCCATTGCCATCATTAGGCATGCCAGTCTACTTCCTGCCAATCCCTGCACCTGGTGGTGGCATGTCCAGGTGGCACAGAGTGCACGCCGACCTGCGCAGTGGGCTGGTCTGGGTTGAGCTGGAGGAGGATGGTGTGGCCTCCTGCTCCATCTGGGGTGCTGGACGTTCAGCCTCCATAGCTACTGGTATTCTCTGCAAAGATCTTGCCCAGGGAGGCGGTGTTGTCGGCAATTATCTTGCCCAGGGAGGCGGTGTTTTCACACCACTCAAGCCTTGATTGGGCATTGTCTTCCACAAATTGATGCACAAGGGCAATCAGCTCCTCATGCCGCTGTGGCTCCGCCGGTGCACCTGTGGAGGTGTATCATGTTCGGCTTCAATGGGCTCCACTATGGGACTCATGGCCCCTTGATTATACTCCCCCCCCCAGACTGCTCCGGGGTGGTGGCGTGGACAGACTCTAGAGATGTGATCTAGGGGGATGGTGCTGGACTTGGTGTGTGGGGCAGTTCGGAGGAATTGTCCTCCACGGGCACCCACACCTCTTCCTGTGCCTCCTCCTCAGCCAGGGGTGCTGTCACTGCCACCTCCCCGACCGAACTGGAGTCTGCTGCATGTGGAGTGTCAGCTGTGTCCTGTGGCTGTGAGACAGGGGTTGCGGTTTCCGTCTCGATGGCCCCTGGCGGCACCAGTGACGTGGCTTCTTGAGGTGGTTTCCTTGGTGGTGCATGGCACGCCTTGGGTTGGGCCTTTGAGGTGGACGGCATGTTGGCCTCATCCCTGGCCCTCTTCCGGGGTGAGGTTGGCTGTGGGGGTGAGTCCTGCGCCTCGCTGTCATGGTCTGAGCCTGTGGGGGTCGAGGAGAGGGACAGCATGAGTGATGGTTTGATATCATGCATACATTTGTATAATTGATCATCTGCACAATAGAGGGTAATACGCGTTGGAGTTTGGATGATCACGTTGCTTGCTACATGGGTGGGTAATGCAGGCATACGTCGGGGTCACTCATGTTGGGGCAGACGTACGGTATGTGACATGCATATTTGTTGGGGCCTGCATGCAGTGTGACTTATGCCATTTACATATTTGTGTGGTTTGTGTTGGATACGGCATTGCCTTGCTGCAGGCAACTGCATGTGTCTGTGCTGTGTCCGACAACTTTGCTTGGAATGTGTGTGTATTGGGCCATGGCTTGCCTCTTAGGACAGACATATTGGTGAACTTTCATCAGACTCAGCATTACAGTGTTTTCTTAGAACACTCACCTCCATCCGTCGATGTTGTGGCGTCACACTCCATGTCTCCAACCCCTTCCATGGCCTCCATGCCGATCATGCTCGCACAGATGTCCTCCCACCGGGACAGCTTAATGGAAGAGCTTGCTCCCCCACCAGTTGACATGGCCTGGCTCCTGTTGGCCGAGAGGATATTGCGGACCCGCAGGCGCAAGTCGTCCCACCTTTCCCTGCAGTCCTTTATTGTGTGGGGGGTGTTACCGACCGTGCTTACTTTTTGCACAACCAATGCCCAGATCTCCTTCTTACGGATTAAGGCCTCCCTCTAGAGACTCTGGGCAAAAATGACATCTGCATGTTCTTCCAGGGTCTCTGCTAGCATGGTCAGCTCATCTTCATTGAAGTGCTCCTTGCGCTGGCGGGAGACGCCCTTCTTTACAGCCTTGTGGTATTGTTGTGATTAGGATTTCACACACAACAGTATCCTACAGGTCCTGGCTGCTGAGGATGGCAATGGATTGTGTTTTTAAAGATGGCCTCCGTGCTCGTTCCCGTTCATGTCCGATGATGCTATTTCCAGTTCTGCTTCTTTAAAGTGACCGTTATTGGCGGTCACCGCTAATAGCGGTGACCACTATTAGCGGTGGCCGCTAATGCCGCTTTGATTCATGCCGGTAGTGCAATCTGTGCTTTGCATGATGCGGCTAATGGCCTTTTTCGGGCCTTTTACGGCATAGCGGTAATGCCCTTACCGGCATGGCGCAAAGCTTGTGCCCGCGAAGTCGTAATAGCCCTGTATTAGCGGGCTCTTAACTACACGGACAGAGTATTTGCTCCATGCCGGTAATGACAGTTACTTACCTCCAACTTTGGAATGACCCCCATAGACTTTAAAGATTATCTTTAAAAACCTGGGATCTCTGAATTTAGTGTCATAATGCTTATGCCCTGTGTTTCAGAATGCATAATACCTTCCCAATGACTTCCTGAAAAAGTCCCGTTTCTCTGTACAATGCTAAATTAAACTTTTGGGAGAGAGAGAATGACACCATGTATCCATCAATGTTGCAGCTTCAAGGGGCTTTTCCTAGGTTACCCTTGATTACAAACAAATAATGAAACCTGAGTGCTTAAATTTGTCATTTTGGTTTGAATCAAAAACATAAACAATGGGCCTCATTCCGAGTACGGCGCTAACCAATGGCGCTATTAACGCCTTGGTTGACGCCGTACCCGGACCGGCAGCGCCTTGGTGGATGGCGGAATTACCGCCCCATTCCAAGGTTGGCGGGGCGGTAATTCCCCATTCACCAAGGCTCTTCCCCATTCCCAAATGAGCCCCCATAGGGCTCAATGGGAATGGGGAAGATGCAAATAACGGTGACCGTTCATTACGGTCACCGTTATTGGCTTGGAGGCCCCTTTGCGCCCTCGACTTTAACACCTGCTCAAAGCAGGCGTTAAGGGCGAGGGCGCAAAGGGAACTCGGAGTATGGCGGTAAGGGATTACCACCACCGGTCTCGTTACCGGTGGCCGCTATCCCTTACCGCCATACTCGGAATGAGGCCCAATATCCTAAATATGTGTAACATTTGGTTAAGACTGCCATTTTGATCAGTATTGTATTATTTGATTGCATATATTGATCTCCACTAAATCGTGCATGGTCAGAATATTGATTTGCAATTAAATATCACATGTTATGTTCTCTTGCATTTTTATAGCACCTCCTGCCTCAGTTTTTAGTGTCTACGTGTGTTTGCCTGTCAGACAGGCAAAGTCGGAGTATGATAGAACATTCAGAAGTGGTAGGGGTGAGCAAAGTCAGGTAGATAGTTGGAATGAGGGTGAGGGATAGATAAGAGGCTCAGGAAGGCATGAGAAGGAAAAGGTGGAGAAGCTATGTATTGGACTGGCTTTATCCTGGGACTCCACTGTATTATATAGAGATGGAGAAGAGGTGTTCGCTGCGTCATGAGGTATCTCTGGAATGTACTCACAGTACAGTGATTCTGGGTGTGTTGAAGCCATGCCCAAGAAGACACAGATGGCAAAACCACTCTACTACTTCCCTAGGCCCTCAGCAATATTTGGGAGGGATTGTATGTCAAAAACTCTATGAAAGGTGAGCAAAACAACTGGAATGTGTTGGTTTCCTCCTTTATGTCATGGTTGCCAAAACCCTAAGCTTGTGATTGTGTTAAAAGTGCTACAGACCACAAAGCCTGCCCATGACTTAACCATGGTTAGACCTTTGAGCAAAGCTTTTTCAATGAATTTCATAGGTTTTTAGTAGAGCAGCTTAACAATAACGTACCTTTAAGAACATTATTTCACTGAATTTTAGAGGTTTTTAATAGTGCAACTTAACCATAATGTCCCTTTAGCAAAGTTTGTTCACTGAATTTCATTTTTTACCAGACCCCTGTTAATTTGCTACAAGCTCATCATATCATACTCACCCCCAATGTAGCAAGTGTGGTGTCTGCAGACAGTATGAAAGTCCACAGACAGTTGGTAGCATCAACAAAACCCAGAAGCCCGAGGACAATAGAAAATGTTGTACCCTTCAGCCAACAAAAACATATACATAAAACAACTGTACTTATATTTACTACAACCAAATATACCTTTTTGTACAATTCAACATTTCAAAATGTAAAAACAATGTTTTCATTTAGCACACAATATTATGGAATGCGCTAAGCACACACCATAACTGTACACCTCATATTATCAGTTTAGTACAACTCCTCACACAAACTGAGATACACCCGCAGCTCATTGCAAAACAACCTTTCACCATATAGTGAACGGTTGTTCTGGACCACCTCCATCCATCGCCACACTTGATCTAACCACCTGGGAGCTCCAAAAAAAGTTTGTCCCTTTCACAGGATGAAGTATGTTATCCTCCTCTAGCCCATATTCCTCAACCACTGCTGCCACCACACTTGCTACTCCTGTGGGGGAGAGGATCCCACTGGCTGCCTCACAGGCGATCCTGGAGGCTGTTGGTCCCTACCCTTTGAGCGACTCACCACTCTCCTGGGGGAGCAGTTTCGGGGTACTTTTGAGACTTTGGTCAATGAGCACGAGAAACACTGCCCCCTACCTTATATTTAAGGCACACCCAACATCTTCCCCTGTCCAACTGCCCCTGCGTATCTGTTGTTGGTGCCTCTCTCTACTATCCATTCCCTCCCCCACCTTACCTCCTCGGCTCTCCTGCAAAAAAAAAAAAAAAATATATATATATATATATATAAAAGCAACAAAGGCAAAAAAAAGGTTCCTTTTGGTGCCACCTTTCACAGTTAAAAAATATAAGTAAAAAAAATCACAGGATCTGTTGCAGCCTGCATAGTCCACCGACACTATGGTAGTCTGCAGACTTCTGGAAAATGTAAGGCGTGGGCTGGGGGAATTAAAATCAATTAACTTATTTTTATTTAAAAAATGGTGGCTCTTAAAAGAATCTTTTTAAATAAATGTTTTGCGGGTTTTATATACTGAACTAACAAATGTCCTACTGAACTTAATTATTTTTTCTAACTTACAAAAACAGCTTCTCATTTTTGGTGTGTTTTTGCTTTTATAAATACTTCACTACATATTTCAATTGTTCAGAAAAACTGCTTCAATGCACTTTGGATATTCAAAAGAAATATCTTATATCTGACAAAAGTCAAATGCACTCTACCTCCTTGAACAATATTCACAATATGAAACTTGATATGTTCATTGTGAAAAGATTTGCGAACATCCTGCAAAAAAGCACATACAGCTTTGTTTACACTGTGCCTTGCTTTCTCGATTTGCAAACAAAATAAATTAGAACATTTCCACATTTGTCTTTGAGGTAGCCGAGAAAAAACAATCTTCAAATGTGTAAACAGTTCCATTAACTTTGCAAATGCATCCTTCATTGAAAACTGCAAGGAAATTCCAGTGTCATAGCCCAAACGGTTGCCTCCACAATGAACTACAATGTTGTCCGGATGATTGAAATTATCAATACTATTGCAAAACAGGAGCAAGTTCGTCCACTTCATTTCTCGAACACCATACCAAGAAATTTCAAATTCTTCAAATCCAAGATTCACAGGTAATACACACTTCTCACAGTACACCTTGAACCAATGGATTCAAGAATCATCCACTATCCAGACACTCTGCTTCCTCAAAGCTATAGCCGTCTTCAGTGCACACAACAAAGATAACTCTTGCTACCCTGTCTTCCAGCACACCACACCCATGAGACCTGATTGACTTATCCCTGCAATATCCATGGACATCCGCGACTGTCTATGTTCCCTGCAGTCCTCTCTCCGTGCCTGGCATCCTTAAAGACCCGGATGGCACATGTGATGTTTGTGGACTACTGCCCTGTCCGTGGATTGCATGGCCAATTAAAGGTGGTGGGGAGGGTTAAATTCAATGTAAATAATTTATTCTGCATTGGTGACTTTTCAAAGAGCCCTTTTTGGGTGGTTTGTTTAACAACACCCTTTTTCCTTGTTTGCTTTTATCTGCATGCTAAACTGTACTCATGTGTTTTTAAAACCTCCACAGAAACACCTTCAAATGTTTTTCTTTATTGTCTCATTTTTATATCCGACACCTACTAACACATGCTTTACTATAGACTCCACATCTTCCTTTTCAATGTGTCCACACAAACCATTCAGTGCATTTTGAACATTAAAAATACAAAAATCTGATTGTTAACATCAGTCGAATTAACTTAATCGCTTTGAAAAGTATTTACACCATCCAACTTGATATTTTCATTTTCAAAAGATGCCATTCTTAAACCATATAGATAAGCATGATCTGAGAATATCCTGTATACCTCGCTATTGGTTCATTTTACACAATGGATTTTCCACACTTTTTCATGTTTTGTGATAATTGCAATTCATTTTATTCATCAATCTGTTTATTGAGGGGGCTTGTGGTCCCAGTAGTGGTCAGCCGACACGTTTTTTGACCTCGGGGTCTTTATCAGGCTGATACAAGTTTAAAATTGCATTGATTGCGTCCCAAGTTGCAGGTGGAGGAGGCATTTGTGATATAATGCATGTGTGTCTATCACGCATCAGCTAAGTACTGTGCCGGCTGGGTGGCTGAACGATAGGAGTCCGGTTCCGCGGCAGTGCAGGCCGCGGTTGCCATCTATCCCTGCGCCTGCACATGGACCGCGCTTACCCTTTGCCTCCACTTCTGCCCGGTAGCCTGCTGCTTCCTGCGTGCTGTGGCGCACCTGTTGCTTTCGGCTCCATCTGCAGTGGAGGCGGCCGTGGCAATTGTGGTCACGCTGGGGTCCTGCCCCATTTACCAGTCACTGACGTGACCTCTCACATGAGACTACACAACTCACGTGTCCGTCACATGACGCAAGGCCATTGGGGAGTGTGGTCACGTGACCAGGAAGATATGGTAACGTGACCAGGAAGTCACCGAATAAAAGGTGCCCAATTCATTTGCTCGGCGCATCTCAGCTGTACTTACAGTGATTGGTGACTCCTGTGTTCTGCACTACATTATCTTTGATCTTTGGATTTGGACCTCGTTTTTGGCTCTGGATTTCTTCTTGGATTTTCCCTCATTTGGATTTGGTGACTATTTTTGGACTGCTTACCTGAACTGCTGTGACTTTTGGACTTTGCTCATCTGAATTGTTTTTTCTATGGGCGATGACCTCTTACAAACCCAGCGGTGGAGACACTGTGGGTTATGAAGCACCCAGACCTGGCTCCACACCAGGTGCACACAGACACAGTGCATTAGCATTCAACCTCCCCAATACACTTGTTTGACATAGTGTTATTTTTGCATCTGGATGATAGATACATCCTTCTTGAGTATTCTATGCTCACGCCTCCCCTGCGTACATGGAATTATGCACCTAGCTACCACTACATGAACTCTTAGTCTAATGGATGGCAACTACCTGGGGAACCCCTCTATCACACTACCCCTTGGTGCAACAATAGGGACTACTGATCCCACAATACCCATAGACTGACAACTGGCAGATACATTACCTTAAACTATGCACATGCGCATGAGGCCAGCATGGACGAGTCAAAGGCACTAACAATTGCAATGACGCATGCGCAGAGAGCGTCTCCGTCTCGCGCATGCTTAATACAGTTATTGATCCCCTATGAGTATCCTCTCTCCCAGCTACCAGACACGGATTACCCACGAGGACACACTGATGCAGCCATTCACCCAAATACCAGGTAAGACATGCCACCACGGCCTTCTGCATGATTAACCAGCCAAGTTCCCAGCTAGGTGCAATCCGGACCAAGGCCAATTTGTGGTCCCATATATCATGTTGATTTAGCAACAATTTCACATTCACATAAGAGCACACTGATCTGGATACTTTCCAGGGGTCTAGATGGCACACTGCCACAGTGCAATCAGTGGCCACCGTAGCTCACGATTGTCTAAATACCCTCACCAAACCCCTCATCCAACTCCTGGAAACCCCTGCACGCAGTACTTGCACCCGCACTGCCTTTTCAGAAATATTTTTTTAACCGCAGGCATTCTCCTAACGGTCATACTCCAGCACCATGGAGCCCCCACAACGTGGACCAAATGATCACACGCCACCATGGTTGCTTTCCCCAGAATTTCTTGAGCACTCCCGCCCACGCTCTGTGCATAGACACGTGGCTCTTTTGTAGTCATCATCCTGAGCCCCCACTACGTGGACCACATGCCACTACTGTTGCTTTCCCCAGTCAGCTTTGAGCACTCTCACCCTCGCTCAGCACTAATACACGTGCTCGTTCCCTAGTCATCCGCCTCTAGCAAGGTCCTTCACCCACACGGCCATATGCTCACTATGGGCCAGGCACCCCTGCATGTTCCGGGCCCTATATGGACCTCACTCCTACTACCTTGAGCAATGCCCGCACGCAGGGTCAATTTCACCCAGTCAGGATTGCATCCCATTGCACCCCACTTCACAAAAGGTACTATGGAATTCCACCACACCAAATACTACTTAGGCTCTATTACAAGTAGCCTAATATATCAACTTTTTCACAGGGCCCCATGCAGAGCGCAATGACACAACCGATTATTGCTTTCATCCTAGGACCCCACAACGGGCACCCATTCTTCACAAATAGGTATGAGATTCCTTCTCTCCTTTTCAATTTAATTAGCATTCTTCCATATCTGAGCACTACTCAATTCAATTCTCTCAATTTTTTCCCTCTTCCTTCTCTCGTTACTCTAATTATGTATTACCTGTACACAATTATATGTAATCACATGTGATGCTTTGTTGTATACATGCCAACTGCTCGCCAACTGCTAATTGAACCACTTTTACCTATATATAACCATGCTACCTCACCACTAATTCACTGGGCACTGACACACGTGCATTATGTCACAAATGCCACCTCCACCTCCAACTTTTGACACATGTATGCAATTTTAAACTTGTATCCGCCTTGATAAAGTCCCACAGGTTGAAACACATGTCGGCTTACCCCTACTGGGACCAGGAGCACACACAATAAACAGATTGATGAATAAAATCAATTGCAATTATCACAAAACATGAAACGGTGTGGAAAATCCATTGTGTAAAATAAACCAATAGCAAGGCATCCATGATATTTCCAGATCATACCACAAAGGAGGTGTGGGCTTCACCACAACAACCAAATCCTGTGACCTTGCTCTAAGGAAAAAGATAACATAAGAAATAACAGAGCTCAGCAAGGAAGGTTCCAATCCTAGGGCCCATATAGATAAGCCAATACACATATATTGACATGCTGCCTAGCTTCTTCCATTTGTGGACAAAACAGGTTTGGATGTCTCCATATTTGTCTTTGATTCATTTTGGAAAAAATAATCTTTGCAGCTGGACACAGTTTCCTTAGGCTCTTCAACATATCCTTCATGGCAAACTGCAAAGATACTGCAGACACATAGTCCGAAGTTCAACACTTCAGATGTCCTCCTGAACTCTCAGAGTACATGTCTCCTGTTATGCACAGCCACATGCATCATAAACTACTGTGAAACTCTCAATAATGTCTATTTGCAGATTCAAAAACATCTTCATCTAACAAGACATAGGGCCTCATTACAGGTCGGGCAGTCCGGAAATAACAGTGGCGGTAAACCCGCCGCCACTGTTAATTCCAGACCGCCCGATCCCGACTCCTGCAGGCGGGAGGTGATGTTCCCGCCAGGTCTATCCTGGCTGGTTTAACACCGCCCGCCTGCAGGCGGACGTGGAAACACCAGCACCATCACGAGATGGTGCCAGTGTTTCCACTTCCCCATTCCCATTGAGTCCTATGGGACTCAATGGGAATGGGGATTTACCGAATTCAGCCTCCGGAATTCCCGGGACACCAGGGTTGTAATGCCCTGGTATTTCCGGGAGTCACAGAGGCGGAATGGTAATACGAGTCCGGCGGTAACCAGGCGGTTTTACCGCATCAGTTACTGCCGGACTCGTAATGAGTGAGGCCCATAGTATATGTATGCTTATATTTTTACGTATGTTTTCAACACTTTTAAAAATATGTATATATAGGGTTTCTGAAACTTACACTGTGATATGGCTTGCATCTCTTCAACCAATCATGTTGCCGCCCACATGGCTTCGCTTCAGGCCATTGCATGCCTGCCTGTCAAGAAACGCAGACGCTGTGACGCTGGAGTTAAATGTCAATACGCCCACATTGACTGCTGCACAGCCGAGACGAATGACATGCAGCTAAGAAGCACTCTGCGAACACATTGTTGTATTCAACAGACAGACCGGCCAACTCCATAAACTGCAGTCAAATGATGAGACGCTCATACGACTGCTGTGCAGCCCACATGCAGGATGTGCAGTTAAGAAGCATCCTGCTAATACACCTTTGAGTCTATTGGACAGACCAGCATATTCCATAAATCGCACAGAAAACTCACCCTGAGGAAGCCATCCTTTGAAACCACTGCCTGGCAGGAGGTACTGTCGCCAAAACGTGTGGCAGATGTCTGTTTTGGACACCAGCACGTTGGCAGACCTGCCCAGAGAATATTGAATAACGAATAATGAAGGACAACTAAACTGAGATTTTATAAGTTTGGAAAATTGACCCTTCCTTCTCTTTTTCTTTACACCAAATGTTTGTTTCCACACTTTTTCTTGTTTCAAATCTATTTTCTGTTCTAATATTGTATACATGCTGTGAGTGTGATTTTGAAAATTTTACTCAGTCTTAAATATGTTGGTTTTCCCTAAGCAATTTTGTCCCCCCACAAAAGTTTAACTTATGTATAATGGAATAAATTGACGTTATTTATGATAATAAATTACAGAATTTGGCCCACATCAGAACCTCAGTGAAATGATTATAACACTGTAACAAAAAGAATTACTTTTGAGATTTATTTAACTTTTTTCTTTTTCACGGTGGAACTGTTGTTTTATTTTTTAAGATTCCTGTCCTACTCCACCGTAGTATATAGGACACTCCCCGCCACGTGTATGTAACTTACCCTGTAATAAGCTTCTAAAGCATATTCTCTTTTTTAACAACTTTATTAGATGACAACTATAGCAGCATTCTGCACCTGGTCACATGAAGTGGCAGTTACTTACATGTACTGCCAACATATTAAACTTCCACACGCCAAGTGCCACTTAAAAATGTTCTACACATCTTTTGCATCTGTTTTACTTTCTATGGAAAAAGGTTACACACAATGCTGCTGTAAATGTACATATTGACTTTTTAACTTTCAACAAAATGCTCCTAAAAGGAAACATTTTAAAAAGCACAGCATTTTAAATGTTTCGTTCCATAAAAATATCATACTTTCCAACCTTTCCCATGGCATTCCTTTTAGTGCAACCATTCTCCACCTGTTCAAACATATGTCTATAGTGTCCAAGTATCTATATAAAACACTTCTCCATACATATAAAGAACTGTTCTTTTCCAACCACTACTATAAGACACTGTATGCTGCTCCAACTGCACTCTGCCATTTATTACCACTAGGCCACAGTTTCCCCATTCTTTAAAAACACTGCAACCTATTACAAATACATTGCACCACACACACAACACTGCTCTTATTACAATTACCATCACAAAATGAACCTAGATATGCATTTATTTCTCACACCCATTTTGACCTGTTCATCATAATGTCCCAAACAGCAAAAGTCATAGCCCAATTCTTCTAACAACATAGTTAACATACTTTACAACACCACCACTAACACAACTTTATTAACTGTTTTTCCCAACAGTTCCAACTACCTTAATAAATAACAACCTCTCTTACTAAAAGTACTTAACCATTTTCACATATACCCATTAACATTCTTTTACACAGATAGGAAAAAAGAAGATTGAGGAAGACAGTTACCGAAGAACCAACACTCTTTGCAGCCTACAAAGTAAGTACATTAATACAGCATGTATATATCTCTAATTGTAGCAATGTACTTTTACTAAATATTAGCCTATAATATTTGTTTCTACTCAACAACATTGTATTTCACACTTGCTCATCATATTGCAAAATTCACACTCTTTCTTTTCCCATCTAAACATTGCATTTTATTCAGTACACCACTCATTCCTCACTGCCTAGCTACACATACATCTATCATTAACTTCTATACCACAGTTTTTCCTCCTTACTATTCCATACCCCTATTAAATGGGGCCCTAATTACAACCCAACAATGTTCAAACTCAATGCATTCGAAATCACTAACACACATTACCACACATATACACACCTCTTCACCTATTTCCCATTACACCCGCACATCCATCATTCCTATGCACTAAATCACACTATTATAACAACCACTGTTTTCCTCAAAACATTGTAATGTCCCCACATATTCAATCACACCACCACTTCCTTATTCACTAACTGAAGCCCATCACACCTGCACAGCCTCTTACTTTTAAAAACTTCCCAACCACACCTATCATTCCACTGCACAAACAATCACACAACACTCTATTTATCTGTACAAGCACACCTATATACCCATGCATGATATATGCACAAACATTACACAACTGTCAAACACAAACGTTATTTTTTCCCACCAGACGTACCAGAATGTCTACTAAAAACCAACGCTGTAGAAAACAAAGAAAAAATAGAGCAGATACAAATAAAAACAAGCTATATAGTCATCCACCCTAAAACAATCTATAGAAAACATTAAAACAAAATAGCTAGTAACAAGCTAGCAATAGCTAGCAAGGAGATCAGTTCACTGGCTTCCTATAGCCGAGAGGGTTATGTTTTGTATCATGTGCATTGCACACTCCAGTGTCTATGAAAAAGGTCTGACCCATTTGACAACTCAAATGAAATGGCTACCAGACAGGTGCAGCCTTAGGTCTAATAACACCAGTCTGCTGTAATTACAGAAAGTGAAACTGTCACTTGTAGAAAGGGGATGCTTCCCTTTTTCGACCCCAAGCCTTTGGAATACCCTACCACCTGGCTTGAAACTATGTTCTCGCATGGTCAGTTTCAAACGCAATTTTAAAAGTGTGCTTTTTGAATAAACCATAAACACTTTTGTGTCTTCATCCCTAAGGACTATTCCAGCCTGCTATATGTTGATTGTTGTATGTTAGTCTCAGCACTCTCATTCCTTAGGGCACCTTGTTTCAGCACTTTACAAACACATTATATAAGTAAATAAATAAAATCCCAACAGCCAGGACATTTTAAAAACTATTTAATTGACACATACTACCCAAACAGAAGTAGTGCTTTGGAAAACATGTGCCTGTACGACATAGCCCAAAACTACTCCTACAAAAACAATGTCACACCAGATGAGACAATTGGCAAATATTTGGTACCAACTTGTGAAGGAAGTCTAGTAAAACTTAACACAACCAGCCTAATAAATAATATAAAGTTATTATTTAAATTTCTGCAATGTAGAGAACTGCATTACATGTCCCTACTAAAACGTTTTAAACCTTGGAGAAAAGAAAAATAATTATTAGGTGACCATTATTCATTTGCAGCTGCTTTCAATTAAAATGAAAGCAGTATAGCAAATGTCAATTTTAAACAATACAATGGCCCTCATTACGACCCTGGCGGAAAGCGACTGACCGGAGCGCCACAGCGTAAATAGCGTTTCCGCCATTGCACGAAGGAGCAAAGTGCGGCCCATTCCGACCCATCGGGCACGAGCACCACGGCATGGCGGAAGTGCAAAGTCCGCGATGGCGGAAATGACCCCAAAACGGCCCACACCGCCGCCGTACGGCGCCCCAGGTGCAATACCGCCACCCCTCTTAGCGGTCACCGCAGTGTGCGCCTACCGGAAAGTACGGTGGCCGGAAATATACGGAAGTTAAAACATGGGGCCGGAACGGGAAACATCCCGGCGTACACCTATAAATACACTAAAACCACACAACCACTAAAATCACTACCCTGAAACACACCCCAACCCGTCAACCACCCTAGCGAAACCAAGAAAAATGGGAAAAGTAGCGAAGAAAGCGTGCGACCGCAAGCGGCAGGTCCACTTCTCCCGTGAGGAACTCACCGTGCTAACAGAGACCCTCCAGGAGAATGCTGCCGTCGTCTTCTCCACGCAAATGACCAGGACGGCACTTGCAAACAAGAAGGCCATATGGGCTCTGGTGGCACAGCGGGTAAGTGCGGTGGGGACCGCACCCCGCACCCCACAGCAATGCCGCAAGCGATGGGACGACCTGCGGATACGCGTCCGCAGCATACTCTCTGCCAACCGCAACATTGCCACAGCCACCGGGGGAGGTCCTGAATCACCCATCAAGTTGACCCCCTGGGAAGAAATCTGTGCCTCCACCATCGGAATGGAGAGCATAGAGGGAGTCGGAGGGATGGAGAAAGGAGTGCAGACATCCGAAGATACAGGTAGGTGGGCCAGGAAAAACTATGCCAAATCCACACAGTCCATCCATGTGAAGTACCATGCGTCCACATAGTGCAACAGAAACACATGTCCAGGAGAACGTCCACACACATCGGCCTGATAGCGCACGTTAAAACCCACAATAAATACATAAATAATTAAAAACCCCTAATACACGCACTACACGTGCAGCAGGCACACCCTAACTGCAGGCTGCCAAACAACTGCACCCTCACTCCACACACAAATCAAAGCACCTCCAAGGGCCCGGCCCAAATCACCCTCAGGTACCACCCCAATGCATGTGACACAATGCAATTCCAATTCCCACAGACCCACCAATAACCCTCGCCCTCCTCTACTCCACCACAGGGTCCGATCCAAGCGACGAGCTACAGGACACCCCTACCAGCACACCTGCAAAGAGGGCCAAGACCAACGGCCAGAGACCCTCCACCTCAGCTGCACGCATCAAGACACGGCAGCAGCACAAATCAGGTGCCAGCACAGAGGAGGGAACATCAACAGGCACCCCAGCAGCCAGCATGCCCACAACACCACCACCACAGGTCCCCCCAATGGATGCCACAGAAGGCACTGCCTCCGGTGGCAGCAGCACCATAGGTGACACCCCATTGATGGCAGCATGCTCCGACACAGAAGACGGGGATGCCGAAGTCAGATCCATCCATGACCTGTCCCAATCCCCCTGTCTGTCCCATCCCGTACAACATGAGGATACCACGCAGGGGCACCCACAAGACGACGACTGGCCATCCCCCACAAGCCCTGTGGCAATGCAACATGAGGACAACAGCCCCTCCGTGACACCCCCGCAAATGGCCTTGGCCCAGCAGAGGCAACAGTCCCTCGACCAGTTGATCGAACAACAGCAGCAACTGGCCACGCTCCTCAAGGACCATGCTGATGAATGTGGGGGCACTAAGGCAGACATAGAAACATCAACTGAGACACTTAGGGCACAAATCGAGAGTAGCACCGAGAGCCTGAGAGTCCAAATGGAGAGAAGCACCGAGAGCCTCAGGGGGGAACTGCATGCGACGGCCAAGGACGTATGTGCCGAACTTGCCGCAGTGCGCCGTGAGCTCACTGAGCTCTCGCAAACCCTTAGGGACATGCATGGACGTGAGCAGGCAGACACATCATCCGTTGCAAGCTCCGTCCAGGGCAGCCCCCAACGTAGATCTGGAAGGAACCTGCGCTCCACAGGCAGGGGTGCCCCTGATACCCGCAGAGGGGGCCTGCAATAGCGACAGCCCACTGACAATGAGCATCTTTGGACACTGGTGTTCGGGGGGGAGGTAGGGGGGTGGAGGGGGTGTGTAGGGCTCACTTGGGTGGCGGGTCGATAGGGTGTTCAACATGACATCACATATGCCATAAAAAGTGCACGATCAACCAATGAGATGTGTGGACATTGATCTTTGTGTACTAGGCCATCATAGGCGTACAGTCCATATTGTGCATGTCCCAGACACACGCAGTGCCACGAGTCCCGTGTCCATGTATCAGCCACCAGGCGTGAGTGCTAGAAGCATACATCAATGAGATGCTGACGAATGTCACGGGCCTCCGGTGCCTCGCAGACTCCATGAGGTGCTGCCACATCCCCACCCTCATCATGACCATCATCAGGTGCTTGCAGTTCTGCGTCAGGGGGCATGGGCACATTTCTACGTACGCACATGTTGTGGAGCATGACACATGCCATCACCATCTTTGCAACCTTCTCATGGCGGTACAGGAGTGCCCCGCCAGACCTGCTGAGGCAGCGGAAACGGCCCTTCAGTAGGCCGAATGCCTGTTCTATGACTACACGGGTACGTGAGTGGGCATGGTTGTAGTCCTCCTCATGCTGGTCCCGTGGGTTCCGGACTGGTGTGAGGAGCCATCTCTTCAGTGGATATCCAGCATCACCTGTATGTGGACGAGAAACGTATGATGTGGAATGCCATTGATACGTACGCACACCCCCCCCCCCCTTCCTGCCAGGTCATTGCCAATTCACATACCCCACATCATCATGCATGTAATGAGACTCACCGAGTAGCCAGGATCTGTTCCCTGCGTGTCGCTCCATGTAGCGTGGTATTGTAGAGTTCCTCAAGACCATAGAATCATGGGTTGATCCAGGGAATCGGGCACAACAATGTGTAATGATCCTGTTGGAGTCACACACCATTTGTACATTCAGGGAATGAAATTGTTTTCGGTTGCGGTACTGGGCCTCCATGGCATGTGGGACGACCAATTCCACATGGGTGCAGTCGATGGCACCAATGCAACCCGGTATGCCGCCAAGTGCATGGAATCCCACTTTCGTGTTTGTAATTTCCTGCTCCGAGCGTGGTAGGCAGATGTAGTCGTCTGCGTGCTGCAGGAGGGCATCGAGCACTTGCAATAGTGTCCGTGAGAACAGTGGCTGAGAAATGCCATGCAACTGTCCGACTGTGTGCTGGTAGGTGCCTGTGGCCAGGAAGTGTAGTACAGACACCACCTTCAGTAGGGGTGGGATGGCGGTTGGGCTATCTATCATGCTGACAAGGTCAGCCTGTGTCATGTCCACAATGGCGGCTATGGTGTCCCGGTCCAAACGGTAGAGGGTGTGGATCTGCTCATCAGTGAGGTTGAACGGATGTGCTCGGAGGCGTGGGATTGCGGGCTGCCTGCGTGGTGGTAGTGGCTGTGCTGGTGGGCCTTGCTGGCCCTGCCTTGCCCTCCTCCTCCTCCTGCGTCTCCTCCGTGCGGCCGGTTGTAGTTGGTGTTTGTCTTCCTCTTGGAGTTGGAGCACTTGCAGCGCTATCAGGTCCCCCAGGGCCAACATCGCGAGTCCTGCCTGTAGCATTTCGGTGTGGTTGTGGGAGGAGACTGGCTGTGCAATTCATGTGTTTTCAGGCTGTATGGCCTCCACCTGTGGTGCTTCATTCCACCTGTGCAAACTGCTCTCCCCTTTGGCCGAGCACGTCACGCGCACAACGCTGCAAATCGGGGAATGGTATCTTGCTATTGCTATCATGTATTTGTACCCGATGGGCGTGTTGGATTGGTTGTTATGTTCATTCGGCTATGGTCCCATTGTTTCCCATTCCATCTGTGCAGTCGCGAACAGACTTGTGAAGGGTCAGTGGAACGTAGTACTCGGGTAACGGTGGGCCCTCATGCATCACTGTACCGAGTTGCAACGACGGGCGGGGCGTCCCATTCGTGGGTGAAGGCAGTTGCCATTTTCACACACAGCCGCACTCGATGGAATAATTAGGGATTTCAAACGGCCACAGATGCCTTTTCGACGTGATGTTGCAAATGAGGAATTCGAAGGGCGGCGCTTTCGGTTATCAGCTGGCGGCGAGGAGATGCCCACAGGTCTGACTGCAAATATAACGTTCTATTGTTCAATGTCCTTGAGACAGGGCCCATGGCGAGGGAGCAATGATTGGTATGAATAGTTTGGGATGCGCATTAGCTACGTGGGCGATGAGGCCGGCCGTTCCAAAATACATGTTACTTCACGACACTGGAAATACGGGCTGGGGCACTGTGGATTTTGCAGGCTGCATAACGCACAGACTCAATGGATGTTTCTAATGTCATGTGAGTAATTATTCAGGCGTTTTGATCCCGGGATGAGGGAATGATGAATGGATGCATGGGCAGGTGATTTGATACAGAGTTTGCCATGTACAGGGCTTCTTGGGATCTATCCGCCTCCCCTACGCTATGTGATGCAGGCCTGCCATAGTGGGACCATCGTCTATCTGGCCTTGTTGAGCCCTCCCTGTCTCGAGGCGCCCTCAGACACTTGTGTCCATGCACGTTGACATTCCCATCTGATGGATTCTGTTTTGACAGACGCATGCACAGGTACACTCGTTAGTGATGGTGTTTGCACCTCGATATAGATGGTTATGAGTCGCAAGTGGTTTTGGGGTGGTGATGATCCTTTTTAGTGGGCTAGCATGCATATGGCTGTGGATTTCGTGTGATCATTGAAGTGAGTTGTTCGAATGTAGTTCTGATGGCCATTCTGTTCTTTTTCTTTTCTTCTGGTTGACAGGTATCTCCTCCCCTTTTGCCACTGCCATCTGTATGCCACTCCTGCAGATGGATTTTACTCCCGACACATGCTGCTTCGTGTTAATCGGTGGAGCAGCATTACGATCTTATGGGACGATCGCCAATGGCCCACATGCCCTTACGCAGTACTGGTGTCTCGGAGCAACATTTCGGCCTTTCAGCTGGACTAGTGCCTCCCCATTGGGACAGCCCTGCGGTTCTGGGCGCTTCCATGTTGCCTTTTCGTACGTGAATGTGGCTCTGTGTACCATGGGGGTACATGGCGACACACAAGTAGTGGCTGGTCATTTCTTGCGGATGCAGCCCACAATGGTGATTGGTGTTTTGGAGTTCATGGCCTGATGGCTGTATGGGCTTGGTGTCTTTGATGTGCATAAATTGCTATTCTGATTTGGCCCGTGTAGCGTTTTTCTTTGCAAGTGATGTGGCATATGCCTATTTGGGGGGCGATGTATTGTGAGGAGATCTGCATTGGGTTCCAGCTTCGGGGTTTAGTTGCGTGGTACTGTACTGGGCGCGTTTGCCTACTGAGCCCGTGAGGTCAGGGATGGGGGCTGCCTATATGACAGTTTGAATGTTGTCATGCTCAGGGGCGGGGGATTGGGTTTTGTGTAACAGATGCCGGTCAGCCAGGTGGACTGGTGGAATCATGTGATTTTCGGAATGTTGCTGGGCACAGGTGCCTGTGTTTGCGTGCGTTTCTTGGTGGGGGACTGTGGTCATGTCCATTGGCATGGCTTCTGTATTCGTGCCATCTGTGACCTGCAGCTCCCATTGGCCCCTCTTGTGTTGCTTTTGTTCGTTGGCATGCATGGGTGCTTTGTACATTTCAATGGTTGCATTGTGACTTCATTGCACCTACAGGGAGTTGTACTTTGTGGGCAGGGAGCGGTGTACAGGCACTCAGTGGGGCCGTTTACGGTTGATTCGCGATGCCGTACTTCTCGCCATGGCGGAATGGTACATTCCGCCATGCCTGATGGCGTTAGGTACATGTCCGCTAGGGTCGGAATTGGCGTACCGTTGCACCATGGTGGTGTTTGCGGTTTGGCATGGCGCGCGCGCGCGTGCTTGGTGCAGTTAGCGTTGGCGTTCACTACGGTGTCGCTAATGGCTTCGTACTTTGCGGTGACGGGTCATAGTCGCACCGAGCGCTATTCGATGGCGGTATTGCATTTCCGCCATCGTTTTTCGATTTCCGCCAGGGTCGTAATGAGGGCCAATGAAATGTTGGACAATGAATGTCAACAATAGGAAGAAATTGAAGCTCTACTAGATAAAGACACTACTAAAGTCAGTAAACATTCTCTTAGAGGAAACCAAGAACCACTTGGAGAACCACTCATTCTAAATTAAGCACAAATAGCCATGAATGAGGTAGAACATACCGTGTATCAATCTAAATAATCTTAGTTATAAGGCTTGTTGGTGCTCTAATCAAAGCTAAATGATGAACAACTCACCATTTGTCTTAAAGACACTGAATAAAATGAACATGCTTTTAAACATGAAACTAAAATGTGTAGCTGTTAATAGTATAAACCTCTACTCCTGTATGTAAATGGTGAAGCTTGTTGTTGTAAAACATTCTTAATTAAAATAATCAGCAGATTTCTACAAGACTTAACAAACAACAACCTTTGAGCTGTTGTTACAGCCCCACAGGTTTAGCTGCTTAAATTATAGGAGGTGTAACTTTGCACCAACTACTGCTCCTCCCAGTAGAATACCAAAACAAATTAGAAAACTACAAATTATCAGCAGAATCTGCTACAGAAGTATGCAGAATTCTGAATCAAATGAAAGTGTTCCTGATAGATGAAGTTAGCATGGATTCCAAACTTATGTTGCTTTCAATTCGTCTCAGAATGCAAGAAGGCCCCTTAAAAGTTACTAGCAACACCTGTTTAGAGGAAAATACATTTCTGTTTTCAGAGACCTCTACAGTTAACATGAGTAAAAGGTCAACCTATTATTAAAACATTAGGAAATAAACAATGCCGTACCACACTCAGCAGCATTGGAAATGTAAGTCTATGACAGCATTTTTGCTACAGAGAACTAACCCAACATTTCTGCCAGTCTGTAGATCTCACCAATGCTTATTAAAGATGCAAAATCCATCTTAAAAAATAGACTAGTCCATGACCTGTAAGGGCAAAACACATTTGCTCCTGATGTCATGGATAAATTAACTTAATAAAATAAAAATAAAAAACGCATGTGCTTAATGCCAACCCTTGAAAGCAGCAGTCAATTCAATGATAGTATGTGGAAAAAGGAAATGCAAACATACTGCATCTCAGCTCCACAGACAAACTAAAAGTGCATGGCATGACACTCCCTATGTGTCAACAAGCAAGAGCATGACTACATAGCTTTGAAAAATGTATCTCCAACACAACTGGATTAGAAAAGGTATTAACACTGTGTCTAAACTGCAGATTAATTCTAAAATGTAACCTTGATGTAGAACAAGGTTTAGTCAATGGGACAACTGGCACAGTTGTTGGCTTCCAAACATATCCACATGACCATATTCAGTTTGTCAACATCCACTTTGACAAACTTTCAGAGGTTAAAAAATAGGCCGCACATTAGCACAATAGCATAATTCCTTCTTTTCACGTATGCAGCGAACACTTCTCTTTATCTCTTGTATATGCTGTCACTATTCACAAATCACAATATCTATCCCTATATCATTCATTACTTTATATTGGCAGCTGAGCCTTTAAAGAAGGTATGAGTTATGTTACACTTTCATGTCTCCATACACTCGATGGTCTATTCCTAGTGAACGTTGATACAAAGTCAATGCTGATATTCCTTGCATCCTAGAATACAACAGCCTACATGCACCATACACCCCATCTAGATATGTACCCTGTACCTCAAAAAAGAAAACATTTAAAAATAAAACTAATAAAAACAGAACCTATAGCAGATCTCCCAGCAGTGCCACTGAACTGCTGCTCCATCAAATAGTATACCACAAAACACTGTAGTCCAAAAACAACTGCATGTCCATCAGAAAACAAATATACAAATGTGTCTCCTCAAAAAGCAATTGCAGGCCCATCAATGGATACAGAGGGATAACTCTCTGGCCCATTTAAATTCAGCAACACAACTGGAGTAAATTGCTATGCAAATGTAGCAATCAAGCTTCTCTTCTAAATGCCATCAATTGTTCACAGCATGCACTTAAACAGCTTGGACCATTTGTGTTTGCAAATGCTCATCCTTCATAGATATGCCACAAATAATCCTAACTTAAAGTGTCCCAGGTCTAAGGCAAGAATTGGACTGCAGTACAGGAATGGTGAAATTTACAATAAACACACAGGAAGGTCCACACAAATTCCTAAGGTACTTACTACAAGGACTAGAAACCAAAAATATCCCTGTAAATTAACACACTGATTCATGGATTATTTGCGCTGAAAAAAACGGGATTTGTGCGCTATTCTGCCCACAAATCCCCATTTGTTAAACAGGGATTTGCGGGCAGAATGGCGTACAAATCCCGTTTTTTTCGGCACAAATAATCAATGAATCAGGGCCATAATCTTCCAAAATTCATATGCATGGAAACATACAAAACTCTCTGCAACCACATTTTACAAGACCACAACAGTAATGAACAATGTGTGTATATATCCATACCAAATTGTGAATCCATTCCATTCACCAGCTACTGCAGAATGCAAATCATGGCATATTATACCCTTTTTGAAATTCAGACAATCGTTACTCACATGGCCAATATGTGCTACTAATGCTTCTAAGCTACAATGCAGATGGTACCAAACATAATTGCAAGCTTAATAGCTTCACACACGGCCAAGTATCTCTTGGCAAGAAAACCTTCACAAAAGTAGGCATAATCTACCACACTGGTGCCACAACCACTTCAGGTCACTTTACTGCATGTGTCAAAAAAATAAGTTGTTTGTTTGAATATAACAGCACTTCTGTCACTCCAAAACATAGGTTACTGGAAAATCTAACACATGACTACCTAATACTCCTTCAACCCAAATTTACTGCATCCATAATACTGCAATAGTACATTTTAAAATCCAAAACAGTTAGCATAAGCCATCAGGTATCTAACTACATCCATAATACTACAAAAGTATTGTTTTTAAATTCTAATACGGTTAGAATACACCAGCAGGCATCTACCTATTTTAAAAAATCTTTTCATTGTAATACACTTAAAATATGCCATCAAAGTTATTGTTTCTGCAAAACTTCTTGTAATCTCCAAAATACGTTTGAGTATGCCAACGGACATCTAACTACTTTATCCCCTTAAATGTTGAGCGTTAATCAACTGGATGCAAGAAGGATCAGCATTCTCATCCTTAGCTTTTAAGGGGTTAAACATACCTTAATTACAACAGACTTCAAACAAACATCCTATCACACTTACACTCACATAATATATCCATGCTACCACACACAAGTATTCTGTGACATGTACATTCTTTAGAGCTATGTAAATACCAAAAACGATATGGAATTACAGTTTTTTTTTTATTGACTATGGATTTGTTATGGATTTAAGGATTTAAACTATCTTATTCAACAATATACTTTTTTTCACAGAAAAGGAACCAGATATTCCAGTTTAATTACCATATACAACTAAGTATCCATACACAGTGTGATCCTATTATGTTTCTTCAAAAAGAAAGAAATACAGATTCCGAGATTCTGTAAGCACTATCCTCAATTCAACTATGATCATAAATACATATACACTTCAATCATATCATTCCACCATATTACAAATACTGTATACTCCCCCTACAGTACTTATAATGACTATATACACATATTAAAATGGCTATGGACAGTGGCCAGATTCTTGGGGGCCTGGCTTAAGGCCATGTCCCCAATAATCTGTCTATTGGCCACAACCACCACAATAGAATTAAACCATATAACAAGTATGTACAATACACCTTACAATAAAAAGACTCACCCTGAACCTCCCCACTTCCAATGACATCCGCGGACAGTAAAATTGACTGCAGACTCAGTGAGAGCTGCACCACTTTTTTCACCTATAGAACAGCTCCCTGTCAACTTTCTTCCATGCCCCACCCTTTCCAGGCCCTCTTTTGGGCACAAAATACCCCCAAATGTATTTTCCAGACTTTTTCTAACCACACTGTCAGCAGACACAGCGGTGGTCCGTGGATCCAATATGGTGAGCATTTAAACAATTATGATGTATCTCATGTTTTTGAGCATCCAATCAGCGTGCATCCACAGACTCTGAATCAGGAGATGAGTTCACAGACTGGACTTAGACATCACTAATTTGTTTGACCTTCTTTTTGACCCTTTAAAAATAAAACTACTGGATAGATGTATACCAAATTTACAAAAGCATGCTTTGGGGACCAAACCGCCTCTCCTCGCACAAATTTGGTGGAAATCCGTACAAAGGTTTGGTTCGTAGGCACACAATCTTTTATCAATTGTGTCTATGAGGATTTCAAATATTTTGGGACCCCCCTATAATTTTACCCCCCCAGACGAAACTGCACCAAACTTTGCAAATTCATTCCAAAATACATTGTTTGCCAGGTTTGGTGAGAATTCGTCAAACGGCACCAAAGTTATTAGCTACCCAAAAAGTGTTCTTTCTATGAGTTTCACAACTTAACTGTAACTACAGGGCCGCTACTGCAGGCCTTGTAATAAGGGTAGTCTTGGAAATTTGATCTGTCATCTAGACCTTATTCCCCTGTTTTGACCTAATATTTGCGTTCATTTATAATGAAACATCAATACATTATATAATATGAGCTAAGCAGCTAGTATAAAAGGAAACCAACATTATATTCACCCCCTATCCTTAAACGAGTGAATGATTATGTACAATAGAACTTAAGTAGAATTTAGTTAACATGCTTTTAGTATTGGGAAAAGTACAAATTGATCTCAGCAGGACAAGATGTTACGAAACATGTTTCTGTAGCTTAAAATATGACAAGGCATAAAACATAACAGAGTGTAGCATACCAAACCTAACTGTGTGTAGCACTTCAAAACAGGGCAGGGCATATATAACATAGTTCAGTGAAGACACAAAACATGTCATCAGTAGGCTCCCACAAAAATAATGATGCAACCTAGTAGAAAAAGGCACTGCAAAGGTGGTGTGTCACACACACACAAATGTACACACACGCACCGGTACTGCAGACTCACCATTTCTGGGATTGAAGTCTTCTGCTGCTCCTGAGGTTGACTGATTTCAAGATGTAAATGACTACTCTTTTGTAGGCCAAGACATTGTGTATTCAAAGCTAGCAGCACCACCCCTAAAACACTTCCTTCACTATGCCCTATGTCAAATTGCTGTTTCCTTTCCTTAAGAGTTCATGTTCCCCCATTAATTAAGAATTGTTTGACAGAATAAATCAAGTAAAACAATGAAATGTAATAGTCATTTCTTTCTCAGAAAAACATTTTATGTTTGTTTGCTCTACTGAAAGAAAACTAAACAGATGCTTCTGCAACTTGAACACTTGTACACTTGCACTGAAACGTTTCTGTAATCTGGCTCTAGGTGTTACTTCTCCAAAGGAATACCCTTAGTTCTGCAAACTGTGTTGTGTAGTTGGGGTTTGGAAAGCAAGTTTTCTATTGCATTGACAACTTGAAGGGTCAGTGCAATGAGAGCCATTCCATAGGTGCTTGGGAGAGATTCACTTTGCTTCTCCACACCTACATCACATAGCAGGTGTTTTGGCCTGGCCCCCAGGGTTTCTCCAGCACCTTCGTAAAATCCAAAATATGAGACCTTCCACACAGCACTGATCTGCCAAAAATAACATTTCATTAAAAAAAAAAAACACCTGAGCTTTTACACAAGTTTTCTGATGTTTTTGGTAATGTGAATGGAAATGGAAATGAATGCCTTTGCAGAAACAGACAGCATCTTGTAACCCCATCACTGCAAATGCGCTCTCTGGTCTTACAGTGTTATGTGCCTGACCTCGTGGGATCAGTGAGCCAATACATATGCCAGTGTCAGGAACACATCCATTCCTGAATATGCATGGAGTAGATGTCTGTGGATTTCTCGATAACAAAGTCAACCCCTCCTTCACAAATGAAGACTGCTACATAAATGGGTCCCTGAGAGCACATTTCTACAATGTATCACGAACCAACATATCTTCCTGAATTATCCTCAAAGTGTTGAGGTTATTGCCCGGTTTTGATACTAACAGGTGATCATTAATACATCCAGCACATAGATCACAGCTTAAACAATTGCTCTTTGCATTGATTTTTAAATATAAACATGATTTCGTCATTTAGCTGCAAATATGTTGTACATGTATTTCACTTTCCCAATCTATCTTTTATATTTTAGACAAAGTGCCTGAAAGGTTCCCATAATTATTTGGCAGACATTATAACTTATCGAAATTGCAGCGTGTTCGTCATTACTTTGAGAGGGCTCCTCCTTTGCGTTAGAAGACACCTGTTTAAGTTAAATTAGAGGAGGTCTAATATTCACACTCATGAAATACGTGTATCCATAATTAGTACCTGGCAGGGGCGTGGTTTATGCGTCCCAGCCAATGAGGAGACTCATAACAGGGGTTTACGACATGGTAAAGCCCACCCTCCGAGCCTATTCAGAGCAGGATGCCACCATCTCCCCTGCGGGTTAAGACCTTTGCTTCGCTCAAGCCTGTAACTATGGCCCGGGGAATTACCTGACATGGTAAGGCCCCCCAGCTCAGAGGTTATTGCTTGTTTACTACATACATATCCTACTGTAGAAGGTGTGTGCAGCAACATTGATTTGGCCATTGGCTAAACAAATCTGGTAGTACCGTTGGGTGTTTCTTTATGACTGTGACCGAGAATAAACCATTGTATCTCTATTTCTTGTACAAATTGAGCACATGGTACTGTAGAGAAGGCTAGACGGGTATTTTTAACGTTGCCTTGTAAGACAACGATCAAATTGTTGATTTGACCTTCCATTTAACTGATTTGATATATTGGTTCCAGATGGAAATACCCACCGCAGACTTGACAATTACTTGATTTCTGACACAGAATCCCATATAGTATAAATGGTAACTGACCATATTGTTATAAAAACCATTAAGTTGGTTAAAAAAAAGAGGACATGTTATTTAAATGCGTCTTTAGCTTAATTAAGATACATAGGGCTATTGGGGAGGGAAAAAAAATGGCGAAAACTCTCGTGCTTGTATAACTAAAGGCAGTTATTACAGCTAAAGTGCCTAATTTCACAATAAAGTAATTATGTGCCACTCTCCTTCATATGATTTATCAAAGCCCATGCAAGCTTTGCTCATAGCTGGTAGACAGAATTGACCAAGTGTAATTGCAGATTCTAAACAACCTATTAAAGCAACCTGGACAGGGGGCATTGCCTTTATTTCTAAAGATGTGAAAAGCAGTGCATATTTCTTTCGTAGCGTGAAAACCGAATACAAAAATTCTTATTGAATAGCATGCAGATAGCATCATGGACAAATAGTGTTTGTATTTGGTACAGTGCACAGGCACTAGAACTTGAGCTAATTGTGGAGCATAATCTCGAAGCCTGTATGGAATTAGCAATATAAACCCATCTCATGTCCCGATATACAATGTTGTATTCAGTAGGAAGCCCGAGTGCCAGGAGCATCACAAACAAGCCACACATCTTTAGTAGTTCTCATCGTGTAGTATTGACAACAATGTCATTATGGCTCATAAACCAAGAAAGAAACAGTGTGTCCTATAATGGTGCGAGCAAATTATAAAAAAGGTGCACATCTTTTAAACGTACAACGTTGTTCTTAAATAATTCTTTTTTGCAGAGTACAATCCTTACAGAGATATTCACTTGTGTTTGTACCAGGCGTTCCAGCAGAGGCGTTGCTAGGGGGGGCTGAGAGGGCTATAGCCCCGGGTCTTTTGGTTGTAGCCCTGGATAGAAGCTCAGGGGTTACAACCAAAAAGGCTATCTAGCCCCCAGTCCTGACAGTACCAAAATGAGCGTTGCCCCGGATCTTTTCCAGACCTAGCAACACCCCTGCGTTCCAGTAATTTAGTGGGTACGTCCCTGATTCACAGAACATTTTCCTATGGGATTGCGCCTGTATAAAACATTTCTTTGAATCAGGCCTTTAGTCTCTCGACTTTGGTCCAGATTACCTGATTTTGAATCCGGCCTCTAGTGAAAAAAGCAGATGCATACATTACAGTGTGCAAAAAGATTTCCCGGATCTGGAAAGATATTTTTGCCAGATATTGCATGCTCGAAAATCTGGCAGAATGACCGCTGCTGCTTATGGGCACAACATAGCCCGACATTTTGCGGCCTCCAACAATGCCCATGACTTGTGCAGGAGACCAAAAATGTTTTGTAAATAACTGCAACCATTTTTCCTTTTTAATGTGTATAGTTTTGATTGAGAAATTGGTGAATAGATGGACTGTCACACTGCATAATTCTGTGGTTTTCAGGTGTTACTGACTGTCTGTGGTTTGAGGACGAGGGTTGTAAATCTTCTTCGGACGTATCCATTCCTGAGTAAGGTTAACAGTTTTTTTTCCCCAGAATGCTTCACTGTAGACAGGGTAGTCCCTTGTTTGGGTGTTGCAATGCATTGGAGAAAGCAGGATGTCTTGAGTAGCGTTGGACTCTTTGGGAAATAACCCATTTCAGTTATCGATCAGTATGCACATGAATATGATACCTTGGAGTGAATGCAAGTTATGGGATTAATGCTATCTTTAGGCTAGCAGCATATATTCAAGTGAGCCAGGAGACGCCTTACAAGACGTTCCTAATATGTCAACTTCCCAAGTTGCCCTACACCGAAGCATCTATTTGAGGTTCTGTACTTGCTTGGATACATGTGTTTCCTTCAATTGCTTATAGAGTCCAGAATAAATGTGTTATATGTATTTACTCACTTACTCACTGTTTCTATAAACATGAGGCTCCCTCGGTTTCAAACTTCAAGAATAATGTAAGGGTTGCATCCTTTATCTATGGGAATGCCCAATGAGGCAATGTATTATTTTTAGTTTTTTAAATATTATCACGTTTAAATTGGCCCAATGCACATTACACTGTGGAAACAACCTATGATATAATTATAACTTAACACTCCTCATATACTCTATTTAACTTATGTTCTTGGATATTTAGAGAAGCCCTGCTTGCCAGTTAAAATGGCACATAGAAAAGAACAATCGTCAACCTTCAAAGAGAGGAGCTCATGTCACGTGTCTCTGGTGGGCTAAATTATCACCTGCTCAATGCCATGATGAATTGCTTCCACTGCTGGTACACAACCGACACCTCATGCGCATCTTCTGTTCTCCTCTGAGTTTCGAGGAATCCTGAAATAGATGACTTATACGAAGTCTTATGATGAAGGGTTATCCCTGAATGAGGCCTCCACAAACGTGTCTTCTCTGCTAGAATCCCTTTCAGGATGATTGGCTGTGGAGAGGGAAATGTTCATATTTTGCACTGACCTTTATACAGTCTGAGGCAACCTTTTCAGTTGGCAATGCAGAAGATCAGAACATCGTTTTACTCTTTGACCTTGCCCAGAATGAAACTTACTAGACATTAGCAGCCAAGATCTTAGCAGATGATTTGGTTATTTATATAGCCATTCATGTTGGATTTCTCAAGCTCCTATGTGGCGTGCTTATTGATGTGACTATTTTTCCCAAGCATTGCAATCAACATATTGCCCTCAGGAAGGCGTTGGCCTGAGTCTGCCAAAGCAGAGTATTGCAATCATGTTGTGTGGTATAGTCGCATTTGGAAAACACCCAAGCTGATCTTCAGCTGTCTAAAGGGCTTTAAAGAATGCAGGGCCTACTACCATTTGGTTTTAAATGTTAGTTTTGCTTTCAGAAAATCTCCAAGTGTCTATGAATGTCCAGTTTACCCATGAAAGCTGTCCCTCAGAGTTGGAAAAGTCTACATCTTCTCAGACTAAATTTCAGGTTCATCCAATTAATTTTCTGTGTGTTTCAACATAGTGACTGTTTCCCCTGAGACATTCAGCTTTATGGTCATTTTAGAAACAATGGTCCATGAAAGTCTATCAATACGAACTGTGTTGCACTCTTGCCAACCAAATTGCAACACTAAGTTTGTATGTGAAGGACACATGTACCTGTTATCCGTTAATATCTGTTTTTCGTTTAAGGTCTATAAACATTGAGAAACAGGCCAAACATCGATACATGTAGAAAATGTAACTAACTTTTGAAAATATTTTAAATGATTGCAATTTTGTCTTCGATGGTCAGATTTACAGGACTCTTGTAGCAATGCCTTCATGTAGGGATGTGGCCTTGATAAAATATTAATCTCTATTTTTGAGATCTTTGGTGCAGACATATAAATAATGTGTCATTATTTATTCATTCATGCTTTATCTGTATTTGGCTTAAAACAGAAGTTTACAAAAATCGAAACCACACATTTGAATTAAATCACATTGGATAAATAGTACAAACGACAATAATCATTAACGACAAAAGGTAGAACAAAGAATGATTATGCATAACAAATACAATAAATCCACATAAAATATATTTGAATCTTTGATGAACCATGGTGATGTTACAATAAAATCACACCCTTCATAAAAGCAGCCACTGCTGGGCCCTCCAAAACACTCTGGACAATTAACCATCGCCTCCAGAAAAACTAATTTGCCAAAACGGTGCGATTCACTTGATGTTTACCCTTAAAGTCAAGAATCAAATGCTTAATAGTTTCAATGGATATATTGCAGAATGTAAAGCCACTATTACTTTCAGTAAATTATCTCTTGTCTAAGTAAGATTTGCTTTGTTAAAAGCAGGTTCCAACGAAACTTCAGCAAAATAGATCTTTAGAACCGATTTGGGAACTGAGTCAGCAAGAAGGACAAGGTGCCCCGTCTTGTGTGTTCATGGGACAGATGGCTCATCGATCGATAGGACTGAAACAATTCAGTCGTGTTAACCCAATTTTAGTCACACAGGGTCCTCTTTAATTCAGTTGGGGAAAACCGTTAATACATTTTTATCCATCGAAATTTCTGACATTATGGTTTTGCATTTCTGGCCAAAACGTAGTAGGAACAAGAGATTGTTTACTGAGCTTGCTGAACTTTTAAAGAACCCCTCTAAGGACCTCCTATAAAGAATCAGTAATCAGGACCGACAATTTGGCAAATAAGAGTAGCATACGCCACTGTGAACACGGTTTCTTAATGAAATGGTCCCTAATTCAAATCTGATGGCTGCTAACGGAATAGCATTCAGTACTTTGAGTACTCTGCACCACAGCTTGGTTTCAATCAAGTCCAATGCTTTAAAAATAGCCTCATCATAAAGTTCCAGGCCATGTGTAGGTTTTGGGACTATCTTACCCTCATATTATATAAGTGCCAGTTTAACAGAGAATCGGCCAAATGTACAATCTAATCTAGAAAGTTGATTCTGAAGCATCTAAGCTTTTTGAAGCAGAATCTCCAGGATATTTTTCGAGCCTGGTTGTGCACTAAAGTTAAAACCCAAATACATGACACTACTTGATCGCCATATTTTCGAAGTTCCAAACTTTGCTAGATGTGTTTTCTTTTCCGCCTTTGACATAGCCAGGATCCTAGTTTTGGAGGATTAATTAGTAGCCGTTTGCATTACCATATTTTGAAAAAAGAATTCAGGAGTCCCTGCAGATTGAGTTTAGAATTATTCAATAGCAGAAAGTGGTAAGCATAGGCCAACCATGGAACTTTACATGAGCCTATTCTAGGAGCAATTAAACCCGCTTCGGTGAGATATTCGGCCACATCAGACACATATTGGTTAAAAAGCCAAGGGGCCTAGACACAACCTTGTCTTAGGCCTACATAGATACATAATCTACTAGATAGGTCCCCTTCTTTGTTCAAGCAAATTTGAATGCTAGAATTCTCTGATATGATATGATATGATACGACATTTATAATGTGCCTATACACAAGTGTTTCAAGGCGTGACTCAGCAAGGGAGGGGGAAACAGAGGGAAGACAGAGAAACAATCATACTAGGACAGGTGTCATTCAGATCATGCAAGTGCAGGAGACAAAGATGTACATGGGGTAAGAATAAAATAACAATGAGAGTAGTAGGGCCAGCTGGTGGGAAGTGCAACGGTAATTGCAGACAACAGGTGTCAAGTGCTGGTGGGGGACTGTAGGGATACAGAGAACTTTGCCCAAGTGCATGGGATGCCAGGGAGGCAGTACTGGTGTGTAACTGGTGGGGAACCTGGGCCCGAGATCAGAGGGTGGACAGGTAACCAGTACAGTTTCAGCCAGGAGTTCAGCAGGGGAGAGGAGGAGAGAAAGCAGAAGCAAAGAGGAAGGTCTTGAGGTGCTTCTGGAACCGGAGATGGTTCTCCTCAAGTTTCACAGAGGCAGGGAGTCTGTTCCAGATGGAACCCCAGCCAAAGAAAGAGATCTACCACCAACTTGTTGCTTGGAGAAGTGAATGACCTTGAGGGAGTTGGAGGTGGATGAGCGAAGAGCTTGAGAAGGAAGATATTTAGGAAGAGATGTTGCAGGTATTGAGGCCCCAGGCCCCAGAAGGCCTTGTGAACAATGCAGAGGGTTTTGAACTTAATCCTCGCAGCCATTGGGAGCCAGTCCAGAGATTTCAGTCCTGGAGAGATACAATCCCTGGGCTTGAGGCTAAGGACAAGTCTCACAGTCCTGTTCTGGATGAGTTGCAGAGGGCAGAGAGAAGAGGTAGGCAGATTTAGAATGGGGCTTTTGCAATAGTCCAGCCTAGAGAGAACCAGAGCTCTGGAGACAGTGAGCTTCTGGGGGAAGGAGAGGAAAGGAAGAATAGCTCTGAGGAGGTGCAGCTGGTAGTGTGACTTCTTAGAGATGTCTGAGATGTGAGGAGAGAAGGAGAGTGCGGAGTGAAAGATGACCCCGAGGTTTTTAGCCTCGCATGTGGGAGCAGGCAGAGTGCCAAGTGAGGCCAGCCAGAGGGCGACAGGAAAGGAGGGAGTGGGTGTGCCGATGAGGAGAATCTCAGTCTTACTGGCATTACGGCAGAGATCATTGGAGGCGCACCACTCCTTGTTAGCAGACAGTCAGTGATGAGAGATGGAGAAGTGGTGGCCAAAGGGAGCCTGAAAATGAGCTGAGTGTCTGAAAGTTGGGGCAGAGAACAGCAATTCGGTAGGCAAGAAGTGCCAGGTATTGGTTGAACAGCCAGGGAGAGAGGTTAGGCCCCGGGGGACACCACAGGTAGAGATAGGGCCATCACTATGAGGAGGAGTCCCTGCTGCAGTCCACAGCCGGCTAACTTGGCGGACAATCAATGGCGATCCACTCTATCAAAAGCCACAGAGAGGCCAATCGATGTCAAATATGAACACCCTGCAGTATCTGAACAGGCTATTTCTTGAAGGTGTTTCAGGGTTAGTCCTTTAATATTAGTAGAGTGGCCTCTACTGAAGCCAATCTGAAAAGTATTTAATCTATGCTTAGAAGCAGCCCAATTCTTCTAGTGGGACAATAACAGTGAAGCAAAGATCTTACAATCGGCTGAAGCAAAGATCTTACAATCAGCATTGATTAAAGAAATAAGGCATTCATTGTTTGTCTCTGACCTGCTTCCTGTCTGAAAAATGGGTATGAAGTGAGCAGTAATAATAATAATAATAATAATAATAATAATAATAATAATATTATTTATTGTATTTTACTCCAAAAATTAGAACGTTACACAAAACGTATTTAGACATTCCAAATTAGAATAAATCAACAGCTTTCACAGTTATACAGTTATACAGAGATGGAAAAAATATAAAACCATCAGACAGGATAAAATTACATAAAATAAATATGTCTCTAATTAACTGAATAAGTACATGCATAAACAAGTGCAAGACTCAGTAAAGTGCCATTGCATACCTATAAATCACTACCAGCTGCTAAGGAAACCAAGTTCTATAACGGTATGGACAGATCAGCAGCAGTAAGTTGAATTGGTAGAAATAGATTTCTGACCTGTGACCACACTCTGAACAGGACAAGTTGAGACGATATTGTATATCAATTGACACAGTAATACCAAAATGCGTCTCCAACAATACTCTCATTTCTGTGTACCAATCTTCCCAGTAGGTTCATATATAATGGTCCCAACTCCCCAGTTTCCATGGAGTCTGGTCTCTTACAGATGTGGCAGGCCCTGTCACTTAAAGCCAAACACTGATGTACACCCGTATTGGCATGGACCTGCATTTGGTTAGTTTGCAACCTTAGCAGGAAATCCCTCACCGCCGGGTCGGGGCAGAGTAATAAATAAGGCTGTGTTCTCCTGTATGTATGAATTACATTGACCACAGCCTCATACCCTTTCAGCTTTTCGAGGTCAGAATAATTTTCACACCAATCCCAGCGATTTAATTTGCATACAAATTATTTTTTCAGATGGATGAATGGATGCATTTTCTTTGCGGCGTGGATTCATCCAATCTCAGAGAAGAGCGATTCATTTAGATTTTTGAAATTAGCTCCCTGCAAAACCTTCTCAGCATCATAATTGTTTCCAACTATCGCAAGCAGCTTACATTTTGCTGCGGTACAGGATTTTAAATAAAAGACTCCACGGGCACGCAGGGCCATAGCCCTCAAGGAGGTTAAACCTAGCTCAAGCTTTAGGTACTGCATAGAGCAGGAGGGCCCCAGACCTAAAACTGCCCGCCAATACTGGCCCTCTAGAATATTCCGCCAGTTTAGGTCCTGCAAAGCCAGAGCTTCCAAACCATAAAGTATGGTTGGGACAAAACACTGTTGGTATAACTTTACCATACCCACCAAGCTGTACCCCGCATTCCTTCTTGAGAATTTGCAAGCCTGTAGTGTCAATAATTTGGCTTGTCGTTTTTTGCGTGAAATTATCCTGTTATAGTTAGGAGATACATCAAACTCTAGGCCCAAATAAGGATGGGAGTCGGCAAACTCTATCAGGCCCTGACTGGATTCTATTCCCGACTGGGTGGGACCCTTTTTACTAATGTGGCAATAAGACCCTCGGTGGCAGGCCAATACCGCCCCAGGTAATGCCCGGGGCCGTAACATTACCTGCGGCGCTATTGGCCCGCCTCCGAGGGTCTTATTGCCATTAGCACCCTGGCCTATTGGCATTTTTTTGTTCTGTTTCGCCGCGTTTCGAAACAGAAAAAAAAATGGCCACTGGGAAAGGGAAAACGCAGTCTGTTTTCCCTTTCCATGGAGGCCATCGGGAGCGGACGCGCTGGGAATACAAGTGAAAAAAGAAGCAGAAGGTAAGTGGGGTTGGGAGGGTGAAAGGGAGGGAGGGGAACAAAAAAAAACATACCTGCGTCCCCGCTGGGGATGATGGAAGCCTCCAGCCGTGTGGAGGCGCGGAGCGGGGATGGCCCGCTCCGAGTCTCCACACTGCTGGAGTCTGCTATCGTTGCCCAGCCGGGACGCAGGAGCAAAAAGTTAAGTGGGGTAGGGATGAGGGAGGTAGGGTTAAGGAAAAAGAAAAAGCTTACCCGAGTCCCCGGCGGGGGGCGAAGGCAGCTTCTCAGTCGTGGGAGGCTCGGAGCGGGGATGGCCCCGCTTCGAGCCTCCTCATTGGCTGAGGGGCTGCCACGCCCCCGCCGAGGACAAGGCGGCTGGAATCCCGGCCGAGAATCAAAGGATTCTCGGCCGGGTAATGACCCGGCGAGAGCCAATCAGAATGCTTGTTGCATTCTGATTGTCTCTCACCGGGTACTAATCAACATTATCTTTGTCTTCCTTAGATTGATAGAAAGACCCAGCTCGGAAGAGTACAATGAAAGTTCCTCCAGCATACTCTTGATGCCCGATAATGTTCTATCGAACAGTATCAGGTCATCTGCGTACATCATACCTACTATTGGGGTAATCCCCAGTTGGCTGGACAATTTGACTTTACTCCCATATGTTGGAGTAAATCAGAGATGTAGAGATTATATAGCGTGGGTGCCGCCACACATCCCTGCTTTACTCCCATGTTAATACTAATGGGTTCAGTCACTATACCTTTGTTATTTAGTCTGACCTTAGCACTGTTCTCACTGTGCAATGCTTTTAAGTTCTGAATCAACCAACTGGGGCAATTAAGACTAGTCAGCTTAGACCAAAGTTTCTCTCTAACTACCTGGCCAAAAGCGCTAGCAAAGTCTACAAAGACCATGTATAGAGTAGCTTCTTTATTACTCGATGTAGAATTTATCAATGAGTCAAGCACTCTGATGTTATGAGTAGTGCTGGATCCTGGTCGAAATCCTGCCTGGGCAAAGTTAAGGACTTGATTGGCAACTACCCAGGTCTCCAACTGTCTGAGTACCAGTGTTGCAAAAATCTTGCCCGTAGCATCCAACATGGAGAAAAGATCGTAATTGGTAACCTCCTTACGGTCTCCTTTCTTATGGACTAGTATTAAAACCAATCTTGCCATGTCGGAGGCACAAAGCAAGATCGACAGACCCAGGAGAAGAGAGTCAAGAGAACCTGAGCCCAGTTATCTGGGTCTTTTTTCAAGACAGAAATTGCCAGACCATTCGGGCCGGATGCATTAGACCTCTTGGAATTTGTGCTTGCTTGTTTTACACTATTAAAATTCATAGGGAGCAGCCAGGGTTCTGCAAAATCAATGTTACAACAAGAGAGGGCATTAGGATTGTGAAACTTGGTCTCAACATAATGTACCCACCGATCAGCCATAATTGGATTCATTATTTTCTGAGACAATTCACCTCCTGGCCCGGAGAGAGTTTGGATACATTTTTCCCATTGCCCTCTTTGTTGTGTTTTTTGGTAGTGATAGAGCCAGTTATGGTACTGTCATTTAGAGAGTTTTATATGGACAGCTATCCCATAAGAGTTACCCTGGTGATAGCCTTCCCTTATACAGGCTCTAATTTCACATCTCAGTTGGCATTTACGATCCCAGATGTTTATGTGGCAATAAGACCCGAGGCGGCAGGCCAATACCGGCCCAGGTAATGCCCGGGGCCGTAGTTATAGACCCGAGCGTAGCGAGTGTTCACAGCGCGTCCGCTCCCGAAAAAAAAAGAAAAAAAAAAAAAGAAGCAGAAGGTAAGTGGGGTTGGGAGGGTGGAAGGGAGGGAGGGAAAGAAAAAAAACAAAAACATACCTGCGTCCCCGCTGGGGGACGATGGAAGCGTCCAGCCGTGTGGAAGCACGGAGCGGGGATGGCCCGCTCCAAGTCTCCACACTGCTGGAGCCTGCTATCGTTGCCCAGTGGGGACGCAGGAGCAAAAAGGTAAGTGGGGTAGGGAGGCGGGAGGGAGGGAAGGAAAAAGAAAAAGCTCACCCGCCCCCGCCGAGGACAAGGCGGCTGGAATCCGGCTGAGAATTGAAGGATTCTCGGCTGGGTAATGACCCGGCGAGAGCCAATCAGCATGCTTTTTGCATTCTGATTATCTCTCGCCGGGTACTAATGTCAAATGCCAGACTTGCCTTGCTCCCCCATTTGATTGTTGGAATCAATTTACCACTAGTAAGCCTCAGAGACAGTCCCTCGATCTAGTCTTCAATGGCCTCTGGGTTTTTTCCCCAAAGAGCTTGCTTTTTGCTTCCACTCGTAGAAAGCAAGTAGGTTCACCCTCTCAATATTCTTCTCAGACCAGCGGATTCTATTCCCCGCCTGGTTGACTACCACATCACTTCAGGGACACAATTCCCCCTTCCCAGCTGTACCACACATGACTAATACAACCAGAACATGGTCGCTATAGGTATTCCGTACCATTTGTAATCACAGGACGTGTTCCCGTAGGAAATCTGAAATGGCCATATAGTCTAAAATGGCCTTCTTGGTGCCAGAGACCCAAGTTGTCTGTCAGGGGTTATCACCCTCTGTGTGCGCATTTAGGACCGTACATTTCCACTCCTTAAGGAGGTCTAACCACAACTTCCCCTTTCTGTTAGATTTTTTGTGTGGTATGCTGCAGTAACCTAAGATATGTTGGTAACTCCCACATCCACTTTCATCAACCACACGTGCATTCCAATCACCACCGACAATGACTGCTTGATCGTAAGAAGAGCCCTGCCAGGTAGTGTATATGAGATTAAGTTGGTCAATGATTAACTCTTTAAAGGCTTCCCCTGGAGGGTCGTACACACAGACTATTAAAATGTCCTGGCAGTTTCCAAATCCCCCAGGTGGAGTCACTTGTACTGCCAATATATTACCGCCAGGGCTGCTTGGTTGACTAATCTTGGGTTTAGCGAGGATCTAGCACCAATCAGTAAACCACCAGTCAGGCACCCTCGTTCTCCCCTATTTGCTGCAACCTGAAAGGTAGTAAATCCATCAAACTCAACATCAAAAGTGCACCACGTCTCTTGGAGCATAAACGCATCCTGGATAGACAACAAATCCTGGAAAATGTTGCCATGTAACCAGTGGTTAAAACCTCTAGTGTTCCAACTGGATAGCGTCCAATTTCACTTTGAAACAGTTTTCAGCACAATCATTGCCTTCAACCACTCCCACCCCTGGTCGTCACTACAAATTGTCTTGGATTTTGCAAGCAACTGTTTTGGAAAAATGACTTCTGTTTGTGCTGCCTGACTACAATTACATTTAGGACAGCCACCTGTGGTCACTTCCTCTACAGTCGGTGAATCCAGCGCATAGTCCAGATGTTCTATTGAGTCTTTATGTAGTCTAATGAGGGATATAGTTTCGGGTAAACTGCAGTGCAACCTGGTAGCAGATGACCTAGTAGCACATAGGGGTTCAACAAAATCAAAATAATTGGAGTTCAAAATTATGAGGGAAGATATTTTATTAAGCAAGGCCAGCAGGGAAGGTCGATTTAATCGGTAGGTGTCTTTTAATCCCTGCACTGGTGAAATAGTCAAGGATTTTGGGTCCAGATTTACAGCAGCTCGACTCTCGGGCTTGGCTATGGTTGCGCAGGGTGCACCATTAATGGAGAGATGGGATCCTCTGGTGATAGACTGTTCCCCCAGCCTCACCTCTGAGCCCAAAATAGATCTATTTCTATCCGTTACAGGGGGAGTGGAAATCTGAGGGCCCTCCTCAATCAGCTGGCAGGTGAGAGTACCTACTGACTGAGCTGATAGCCTTTTTCTCTGTGCTGCACGTTTTTTTGACATGTTGGAACTGCAGGGCCGCACTGTGGAATTCAAAGGTTGGTCCGGGCCAGATGGTTTGTCTCCCACGGGAGGAAGGTCAGAGGATATATATACTGCCTTCCTCTTTGTCTCCTGACGTCTAGAAAGAATTGCCTGTTTCTTCGCTGCTTTAGGTACTTCACATGTGCAGAAACGGCATAACTAGGCAACGGTAGATTAATTAAATTGTCTCGCTGAGAGTCCGATTTTGTCTTCATCATTGAGTTTCCAAAGGAAGTCAGGTGGCTATGTAATGCTATGATAGCTCATGATAGCTCATCCTTGCAGTTTCAGATATTCATAAATGGTGCCATATAAATTTAACAGATTATTTTTACAGCAAAATTCAATATTCCATTACTTTGGGAGGTACTCGTTGAATCATGAGTACTGAAATCTGCCTGGTACGAATCACTGTTGGGAACTGCAGAGACCGGAAGGAGGTTGGGGCTGGACGAGAGTCTGGGGTTCCCCACTGAGGCAGCCTCAGGCATGCCCCCTGAATCCATTTTTGACGCATCCAGGACCGGTGATGGCAATGTTTTAGTTAAAGGTGCCTGCGAAATAAATAGGATGGATAAGGGTTGGTGACCCAGTGGTTGCATTTGACTCCTGTTCCCTAGGCATTGGTAAAGTAGGATTATCTTTGCTGGGCAGTATTTTGTTTCCCCCACTGCTTGCAAGTGCTGCCGAATAATCCTGTAAGGCGTAGTACAGCTGTAGTAGGGATCATTATCAAGATCCTGAGGACAGTAACTAGTGTTTGCCTCCAAATTGTGCCCAATTGAGACCACAGGTAGTGGGTCCATGTTCTGGCACACTGGTTTAGCCCTAAAAAAAAGCATCAAGGTGTCCAGTGAAAAGGGTCTGCACTGCCGTAGAGCTTGTGCCCTTTCTTACACCAACATCCTTATTTGGAGGTGACTCCACAGACGTTGTGAACAGTTTATGGCTTCTTTCCATGAATCATCACCTTTCCATGGTTAGCTACTTTCCCCGGCATCAGAGTTGAAAGAGCACAGGGCTCAGGGATATCAAGAGCCCTTCTGAGCACTCACAGAATTCGCACACAATGTTCTGTTTCAATCCGGATGGAGAGTTCAAAAGGCTTTATGCACGCAGTCACTCTCAGCACCCGGGTCAATTTGCAGACAGAGTAAATACAATTTCAGGCTAAACTTCAGGCCACAGACTGATAGCAAAGGTTGCACGCTCAGAGCGTCTTACTCGGAATAGGTAGTGTACGTGGGGTGCTGCCGGGTTGCAGGAGGTCAAGGCTGGGGGTGATGTCCACAGGCCACCCGCCCCCACCAAACACCAAACACTCTGAGCGCTCCGCGTCGCTCTGCTCGTCAACTGGTCCTTTGAAGCTGTGGGTGGAGTAACAAGTGAAGAGAGACTTCTGTTTGGGCAATTTCCTCGTGTGTCTCCACTTTAGTCCTGGAAGCACAAAAACACGCGTCGCTCTGCTCGTCAGCTGGTCCTTTGAAGCTGCGGGTGGAGTAACAAGTGAAGAGTGACTTCGGTTTGGGCAATTTCCTCGTGTGTCTCCATGTTAGTCCTGGAAGCACAAACACATGCACAGACGAGGTATAAATAACTTTCACCAGCTGGACCTACAACTCCTAGACTCCATGAATCCTGCAAAACTCCAATGTTAAGGATGCTCCCAAACTGTAGAAATAGCACATTTGCCAAATTTAAAGGCTCTGCCTTAAAGGTATTATTAGTAAGTCCATTTGGGCATATGGCTCAGGATTTCATGAATTTTTTAAGTACATTTTGCACCGTTTCAATGTCAAATTAAAAATGTGCAATCAAGTTAATAGTGCTGGGAGCAGAACCATATCTGTCATGAAACAATGTAATCTATTGGTGTTCAGAAACAGTATTTAAGAGGGGCAAGGCCAAGCACTGATGCAGACCGCAGCCTAACCCGTGCGCTCCCGCTTCAGTGGCTTTTCCACCTTTTTTTCATCATTAATACATGCAAAACTAACCTTAAACAAGGCTGTGCAATCATTAATTACATTCCTGGTGGTCAGTGGTGCTCCTCCGAGTCGTGGAGCCGACTCGCCTTTCCTAAATGAGGTCTTCCGTGGGCGAGGCCTGTGACAGCGGCATCCTGTGACTGCAGAACCTGGTGTCTCCTGTCAGCTGTTCAAAATGGACACAGCGCAGGCAGCGGTGACTTGCCGGTAACACGTTCTTTCTATAACACGTGTGTTTCTACTGAAATATAGCCTTGTAATACACATGCATGACATTGTTACTATATATAATTATCTTGGAAGCTTCGTTTTGACATTTTAAGAGCTGCAGATTGGAATACATGTAATTTCTGTATTTCTCTCACTGGAAGGTTTATATCTATCTAATTACTAAAGGATATCACAGAGTAACATACAGACAACATTTAATAATAAATGTCCATTATTTGATATTGATAACTGGACATAAAGTAGCCAGCTTTTAAATGCACTAGGGGCAGGAAGGGTCAGCACAATTCAATACGACATAACCTATACAATTGGAACTTTTTTGAGGCCCTTATACCTCATCTCTCTGGCTTTCTGCAGTATTGCATACATAGTGTGTTATGGCATCTAAAATGGGCCAAATCAAAGACATACCCGCATTCCCTTCTAACACTCTCAAGAAGAAGGAAAGTGAGTCACCTCCACCTAAAGAACAACCTTGAGACCCAGTGATGCAAGCTATTCTCAGTGAAATTAGAGTGCTGAACCATTTATGGAAGCCACAAACACTAAATTACTTCAGCTTGATGACAAATGGTCTGCCTTCAAATCAAGAATCACTGAGATTGAGAGACGTGTTAGTGATGCTGAAGAAGTTACTTGCCGAGTACATATGCTTGAAAGTTCTGTCGAACATTGCTAAAACAACCAGAAAACCTTGAAAACCGCAACAGAAGGAACAATCTTCATATTGTCAGCCTTTTGAAAGGCTCTGAAGGAGATCACGCAAGCATGTTCCTAAATACAATGCTTACTAACCTCCTGGATCTATCAACATGGGTTCAACTTAATATTCAAAGAGCTCATCAGATAGGACCGGTCAACCCCATGCAGTCTTATAATAATGCTCCAAGAACTCTTATTTCTGCACTACTAGATTACTCATATGTAATACTTATAATGGAAAAATTGAAGCTATCAGAGCAACTTTTATGGAATGGTAGAAAGATATTCATTTCCCAAGATGTATCGGGTGCTATGGCTTCTAGAAGAAAATACTTACTTGCCTTTAGACTATCCTTAAAACAACTAAATGCCAGATATGGTATTCTGCATACAGACATTCCTAAAGTCACCCTAAATGGTCATACTTCCAATTTTCAAAACCCAGTGTACTTGAGACACTAAATTAAATTATAAAAAGGATGAGATGGACTCATCAAGACCACCTACCTGAATCTTAACAGACAATATTATAATGGTTACAATATATTACTCTTGTTCCCACCAACCCTCCATTTTTCTTCTCTTCTTCAACATGGATTGTTGTGGCTGTTAGCTACAATTTTCTTTAGGGTCCTCTTTTTTACACAGTTGTTTATCATATATATCCATGCTGATTTTGTTTGTCTCCCCATATATCCTTCATGTGTCTTCTCCTTTTTGTATTTACCTTATGCACAGCTACACCAATTCTCATTTATAGAACGTTTCCTAATAGTTATTCCAGATATTATTGCAATGGCTGTTAGTATCACAATAATAATATTTATACGGTCATAATACTGTTATATATGTGTTGCTTTGTTCAAAGATATGACTTTTAATGTAACTTCTTTGAATGTCAACGGGTTGCACAACCCTATTAAGAGGCAGAACATATTGTCACACCTTAATAGAGCTAAACTGTCAATAGCTTGCATCCAAGACATCCACCTAACACAAGCAAACGCTGCCAAACTTAATTGTCACTGGGTAGGCCAAGTTTTCTCAAGTGCAGCAAATGGAAAGAGGCATGGAGTTATAACTCTCATAAATAAGAGGTGTAAGTGTAAAGTAATAGCTAAGGAATCTGATGACACAGGCCGATGGGTGCTTGTTAAACTAATTATTGAATTAATTGAAGATACAATTCGTAACATACATGGTCCTACATCGCCAGATCCCCCTTCTAGACATAACTTAGGAATCATATTCTTCGTTCTAATCTGAACAATTTAATTATCTGTGGTGATTGGATTGAGATTGTTGATCCATTCCTTGATAGGAAATCTATTGTGTTCTTTAAAAATGCCAAATCCCATTCAGAATTCACTAACTTTATATCAGGATTGGGCCTTATTGACACCCGGCGGCTAACTCACCCCTCAGATTTGGAGTATACATTTTTTCCAACCCTCATAAACTTTGTCTAGGCTAGATTTCATATTTATGTCTAAATCTATGGCTAGTGCTCTATTATATGCCAATATTTAGTGCATTACACTTTCCGACAATGCACCTGTTCATATTCAACTTACCCCACCACAAACTCCATGTAAATCCAATAGCATTGAGGTTCAACTCGGCCTCTCGGCCCTCTTGACAGATGACTTATTCGCACCCTACATAACCCAACAACACAACTATTTTTTTGCAGAGAACAGAAGCCATGCCACTTCTGTAGTTAACAATTGGGATTGCTACAAAGCTGTCTTTGTGGCTCCATTATATCATTTGCTGCAAACAAGAAAAGGAAGCTTAAACAAGAATAAGATAATATCCTCAAACAACTCAAAAAACAGGAATATTTATTTGCATGCACCAACTCAAATGCTATTCTAAATAATATTCTCAAACTCAGGGTACAATATAATAACATTGTTACCCAATATTCTTGTGCGACTCTCAAAATATAAAGCAAAAATATATCAATTCTCTAATAAATCTAGTAAGTCCCTTGCCTCATACCTTAAACTTAAACATGAAAAAAACAGAATTACTGTTATTGAAGATCAAGCTGGTAACAGGACCTTTTCTGATGAAGAAATTATTAACGTCTTCTCTAAATTGTATCAGAAACTATACACATCGGAAGCCTTCCTAATAATGCATACACTAAGGAATTTCTTCAATGCATACCTCATAACACATATCCAAAGATTGATCTGTAGATGCTTAGTGTTCCTAGTGCTCCTATATCCCCCGAAATTGGTAAAGCTATAAAAGACCTCAAAAAGGCTAAAGCCCCGGGACCCTATGGTTTTCCCATTGATTTCTTTGCTCACTTTAAGCGACTCTTACTACCCAAACTTAATTAGCCCTTCTCTCACCTTATTCTGGATAACAAAGTACAAGGTTTTTTTTTGGAAGCTATGCTGATAGTTTTTCCAAAACCTAATAAAGATCTCGAGCTACCTCAGAGCAACAGACTTACCTCCATTATTAACACTGATTGTAAGATTTTTGCAAAAATTCTAGCAAATAGATTCCTTCCCCTGCTACCTTTTGTCAAACATTATCAAGTGTGATTTATTAAGTGGGATATATTAAGGGTAGACTTTCCTCCTCAAACATTAGACTCTTCCTAAATAAATATCCATGGATCCAAAGATTCTTTTGCTGCGGTCTCCTTCGATGCAGAAAAAGCGTTTTATTGGGTAGAGTGCAATTATATGTTTGAAGCCCTCAAATGGCATGGTTTTGATTCTTCTTTTATCGCCTTAATAAGAATACCAATCCCAAAATGACTATTTTTATTAATGAGCAAATGTTCCCCTTACTTCCCACTATTTAGAGGCACACACCAAGGTTGTCCACTTCCCCTACTCCTTTTCATGTTAGCCTTAGAGCCCTTCTTAGAAGGAATTGGAAAAAATAACAACATAATGGGAATACAGTGTGTCAATGTGCCGATTAAAACAGCGGCTTATGCTGATGACATATTACTGCTGCTAAGAAATCCAGACACTGATTTACCACATATATTGCACATTATCTCGCAATTCACATTAGCATCAGGTTAAAAATTGAATACGGACAAGTCGGAAATCTTGCCCCTTAATGTACATTGTACTAAACATCATATCCAAACATCAGGTATGAAATGATGCCCTAATGGTCTAAAATACCTTGGCATCCATAGCTCCATCTCTATCCAAGATATCATCAAACATAGCAGTAAATCTCTATTATAAAGAATCAAGGAACTCACTAACTCCTGGTCCCCTCTGTACCTGTCCTGGTGGGGTAGATTAGAATCTATCAAAATGATATCTCCTATTATTATGTATTTCCTGTACATGTTACCAATACCTATTTTCCCATCATTCTTCAAATCTAAAGATTTGTGTATGACAAAGTTTCTTTGGGGAACTGAGAATCATAGAATATCCCTATGTATACTTTAAAATCCATGTGCCTTTGGGGGTTTTCTTGACTTTAAACAATATCATATGGCTTTCATCTTGAAGCAAGTACAGTTATCATTTGCTCATGAACAATCTATCAATGTACCTCAATGCCTAAGCCTATAGAGAGCAATGGTATCCCCTCTTAACCTGGTGGATTGCTATCTCATAAAACAAAAACAGATGTATAAAATGCACAAGTATTTTTTTTATCTGTCTGAACATATCTGTTTCCATATGCTCCAAACCCCTCCAAATACATTTCATCATATCTCTGGTTTAATTTGCTGATTAGAATCAAGAAGTGATCCATTTTCTAGAGGCTGTGGGTCTCTCTGGGTGTCAAATATCTTAATCAGATGTCCATGCATAGTCTTCCAAACACTTTCAATGATCTTGCTGCTAAATTCTGCATCCCAATCTCGTATTTGCAAGAATACTTATCTATCATTGATGCAATTATGGAAAATTATGATTCCCTCATATGTAGTAATACTGCTGTAAATCTTGATAGGCTACAATCATTCCCTGGCTCCATCATGAATGCCTCACTGTTCTATAAAACCCTTATAGGAACCCCTTCCATGGACACTTTTCAAAACTGTTATCAGGCCTGGCAGCAAGACTGCGCTCTACAAGACAAACAACTACAATGGCCTCAAGCATGGAACCACATATAGAGTCACTGCATAAGCAAGCCTATTACAAACCCTATATTTCTTTCACCATAAAACTTTTATCGCTCCTTTGCCTCTCAAATGCGGCTCTTCAGAAAGTGACAACTGTTGGAGTTGCCTTCAACCTTCAGGGTCCTTTAAGCATATGATTCTTGAGTGTAAATATGTTAAACCTTTTTGGCTAAGTGTGTGTAATACACTTAAAAAAAATCTTTAATTTACAGCTTGACTTTTGTACTCAGCTAGTCTTTTTTGGAAATGTTATGCCAACACATGTTATGCATAAAAGTGATGTGCACCTGTTTAAACTTTTCATGTTGGTGGCCGTCAAAACTATAACGTTTAACTGGACAAATTTAGATTGACTTCATTATGTAACATTCATTGATTAGATAAATGCAATGCATATACTCCTTGACTACTAGTAAAGCATGAACTGTGATAGAATCTTCTTATGGAATTGTTAACCTGTGTTACTTCTGCTTAACTGACACCCAATAAGACACATGTATGTGCATCATCCTTAAACTACCCGCCTTTGTTATTACCACCCTTCCTCGTGTACATGTTCTGTTTTGTCCTGTCTTGTACTTGATGTGTGTCTGACCCCCTCCTCACACATCCATAATGTGGATTTTCATACCCATTAATCTCATATATATGCATGACTTTTATGCATTTCAACTGGTAGTTTTCATTTGTTAACTTACATGCTCTAATTAGTTGATGACCTCTATTACCATCCTGTTAAGCCGTGTATGGTTATTATTAATATAAATCTTTTAAAATAAAAAAGAAACAGCTTTTAATTGGGAGGATATATGATCAACATCCTGATCATTATTCAAGGACCAGAACCTACCCAATCCACCAGAATTCAGAGCATGCTTTCAGCATAACAATGCATCATATATGTTCTTCTTGACTTACAGACATTTTTATATTTTTATTTTATTTTACTAATGCATTCGGTTTTTATCTTCAATTCCAGTGTTAGAGCCTTAATTTGCCTTATCTCTTTCCTCATACCCCTCTTCAGATTGGCCCAACTATTCATTATATGTGTGCACTGTTTTTGAGGATTTTAAAGGTTGATTAGTCGATTTTGATTTTACCCCCTTAATCATATCAGACATAAAATCATCAAAGTTGTTCACATAAAAAGCCTCTAGTTTCCATTCAAGTGAAGTTGATTGCATAATTGAGGACAGGTCCTAGTTTAGTATAGCAATGTTGGGATCAGACCACCGTATTGCATTCCCGAAGGCAGTCGTTCATAGAAGTGGCAGTCTAACCCATTCCCGGGTACTAACAAAAATGTGATAAAAAATCGAGGAACTCCTCTAAACCATGTATGCATGTTAGATGTTTGCCCAAAATCTAGCCCATTTAATGTATAAAGCCGAATGCTTCTAAGGCTATACACCAACTCCTACCAGTTTGAAATTTCAAGTTACGTGGGAACGTGTCTGGTGGCATTTCAAAAAGATCAATTCAAGGCAGTTGTACCAAACAGTTTGCATTAAAATCCCCAGCCACATGACCCTACCTTTTACATTGTTAATTGACCACAATTGAAAGAACTCAACAATCACACTTAGAAAGGTGGTGAGGTCACCGCCATTATGCCAGTACACATTAAGCATTAAGAGTTTGAACTGCACATCCTCAGACATAAGCGGATTGCCATCTCCCCAAAGGGGTGGTCGGGAAAGGGAACCACTGCACTGTCAACCCCAAGGACACATCAAATGCAATTAAAAGCCCCCCTGATGGTCTACCCCCTTAGAAGGTTTGGCCGCTTGATTAAACACCTGGAAGCCATCTAATACTGGGACGCGATCAACCTGGTCTCTTGTAACATGATGCAATTAGATTCTTTGAACACACACATAGCATCCAGATTGTTAAACAAATGGAAACTCCCTCTGGTATTCCATGATTTGACACTCAAAACCAGGTCTCTGTTCTTAGTGGACAAGCCTATGGGAGGGCTATGGGACTGTTTTCCACCAAAATATTGATGTGAGCGCGGGCCAGCCTACATTGATGCTGTCCACAGGGTCATTACAATTTACTTTACTTCACTGATCTTACACCGTATTGGGAGGGATGAACTGATATTCAGAGACCCCCACCTTGCCCTGTGCCCGCTCTCTCCTGTGAATGTACATAACTAACATCAAAGCCAAGGGCCTGAAAGCTTGATCTGCTGGAGTAAACCAACTCTTTCACTAGATTATATTTGAAATATATATTTGAGTTTCAGAGTGGCTTTAGCCAGGAAAAGCAACCCTCTGTATATCAGAGGACGTTAATAAACCCAGAGCTGGAATTTCTGAAAATATCAATAGGACATTGGTCCTGATAAAACATACCAGGATATAAGTGCCAAGTAAACTGGTTACTTTTAGTTTAAATTCACTCTTAGATGGTTGCATCTCTTTCCTAGACCCAAGTGGATTCTGCCATTCGGGGCCCTCAGATCATCAGACTCCCTGGCCTGTTGCAGAAAACTAAACGGTTTGGGTTTACCCCTTTCCAAGCCATCTGTACATCCTCGTGGTCCAGGATGTGCCTTTGGCATATGCAACCTCCCCAGCAGTTGCCCCTCCCCAGTGTCAATCGCTGGATACATCGTAGGATGTAAATTCCCCCATCGCTGGCCCCTAAATCAGTAGGTTGAATAGAGCCTCCAGTAACCCCTGCACCAAAGCTTGGTAGCTGCTGAGAAACAGAGGACTCCTGGCAATAGAATTAGGTCAGCAGAGTCTCCTGATGATTAGAAAGGAATGGGGTTCGAGGATTAATATCCGATTGAACTAGGTGGCAGACATCTCCCACAATGTAATATTTTGTTCTGGATGGTAGGTGGTTCAGATACACAAGATTATTCACAATCCCATGCTGTGATGTCTTGATTCACTTCATTTGATATTAAAACCTGGACTTTCAGGATTTTTGGGGTCTCAGCTCCGTTGGTGGAGGACTAGTCAGAATGAATGGCCTGAGCCGGCAGAAACCCCACCGGTAGATCGCACATATGTCCAATGTGTGATCTGGAAGGTAACAATGACAGTGACAACAAGGGGGGTTAGAATTGCTTGAGTGGGGAATAAAGGCCGTCGGAGTGGAAAAATCCACCATAGGTAGCTTGGCAGAAGTTGTTGCATATGTGATATTTTCTTTGAGTAGCGGAGACATGACAGATGATTGAGAAACTTTGTAAGCTACTTCATTGGAGTTAAGTCTCAGCATACATTTAGTATTTTTCCCGGTGTTCAGAAGTCTTTTCCTCACGATTTTAGCCATTTTTGCTTTGATCGGATTGTTAGTAGTGCTAGAGGAACCAAGCACGTTTCTTACCTCAGCAACCTTACTCTGATCCTGTGATTTCAAGGGGGGGAGGCGATTCCCTAGTCAGATCAAAGACTTCTGCCTCACGATTTATAATGTGCAATGCTACTGTGACTTTCTCTGGATAAACAGACAAAACAGCGTCGACTGAGACTATTTCCATGGAGTGAACGTCCCTCTCCATGGGATCTGATGAGCCAAGGCCAATTTTACAAATAGGTGGACAACTCCACCCCTTATTGGTCAAGCGATCAACAAGTGGATGAAACTGGCCACAAATTCCGGATATGATAACAATTACCTCTTATAGTAGAGTGTTGGCTTTCAGCTCATTCCATATATTATCATATAGAGCCATAATGGAACTCAGCACCATATTAAGAGCCGAAACAGTCAGGTGGGTTAGTTGGATTCGTTCATCAACCACCCTAAGATTGTGGTGCATGGCTGTATCCCCAGAATTATCAACTGCCTCGCTTGAAGAGTCCAACCTCAGACGTGCTTGGCCATCAGGTTCATTTGTGATAGAATAGTTGTCAATGATGATGTTTCAGTAGGTGGAAGGCATCGCAGGTTTTTTGTATTATGCTACCCATCAAGCATTCACAGGCAGAGCCAAAGTTCAAGTTTTTCTCCTAGGCTAGATCAGAAAACTCATAATACTGAGAGCCATAAGGTCCTTTATCCCTACTGCGGTGACGTGGTCCTTCATAACAGAATGATCCAGAATGATCCATAGCATATCCTTTGACTAGAGCAACAGCTTTGATTTTGGTGCTGATGCCTATAGATCTGGCAAAATAATGATCAATAACTGTTGGGCCAGCGATGCGTGAAAAAAGTAGTATTTTGGCTTGGTGATTTGAGAGCCAACCAGGATATCTTCAAAGTAAGTGGAATCCCAGGACTAATAACTGTCAAAGTAGAAACTTCTTTTCCAACAGATATTCCCTGGACTGTGGTCACCCCTGTCAGAGGGTATTTTGTGCTTAAGCTGTGGATTAAAGCAGCCACCAACAACTCCTCTTCAGGGTTTGGTGCAGATATGGGAATTAACTTTGCCGGCAAAGAGGTCCCCAAAAACGCATAGTCATTAGCTCCTTAACTTCTAAGTCATGGTCGCATTTTACCAAAGAAGGCCTAGATCAAAGGGAAATACTCCCTGCAGTGTCTAGGTCTACAAGAATGAAGTGGAAATGGATATGAAGAACCAGCCAATACCCCCAAAACGGTAAGCCTATGTTACCTACAGTACTGTTACAGTGCTGTTTATTGTGCTTCCCAAGAGTTTGACAACAGTAAGCAGAAAAAGTTGAGGACCCACTAACACCAGGCCCCCCGGGGCCGTGGCCCGTGGACTGCAGACTGCCACTTAAGTCCCACATCACAGCCAGCTTCGTAGGATGTTCTGGGTTTGTAGCAGTATCAGGAGGCAGGGAGGTGGGGCTCCACAAAAAACAGCAATGGAGAACGGATCATCAACAGCAAGACCAGCAAGCACGGCAGACACTACAGACTGCAATTTAAGCACACTACGCAGCCCGCTTTGTGGGATGTTCTGGGTTTGTAGCAGCATCAGGAGGCAGGTGGGGCTCCAGAAAAATATATAATATTTTCATTATATAACTTTTGTACTGTTAGATTATTATGCTGACAAGCATTGCTCTGTACAGCCAGATTATTTTCTTTCTCATAGGATACAAATTTAAATCGTTACATTAAGCCAATAAGCTACCAGAGAACTTGATTTCATAAGCAAATCAACTTCTTAACTAACTGCCACCACCATTTCATTGCATAACTCGATTCATTGTTTTGCTGCTGGAGAACTGCTTTGAATAGCTAGATTGACTAATTTAAGACCTGAGAAATTCACTGCATGGCCATATTTGTTATTTTGTTTGCTGCTGGATAATTTGATTGATAGCTAAATTACATTATCAAAACCTCACTTCATAGCTAATTCAGTTATCTTCCTCTTGCCAAAAAACCTCACTGCCTAGCTACATTAACTGTCACTTTGCTGACTGGAATTGAGTCACATAGCTAGATTAATTCCTTCTAGGATAAACAGAGCTCCGCTGTGATGGTAGATTAACTTCTTTTCATAGCTCATCTACATACTGGACCTATACCAATTTGAAAGCATAGGCATTGTTTCCGTTATAGCTAGGTATATCTGTTGCATAATAAAATAACCTGCCACACAGCAAGCCGCACCTGCCATTGATACATTGAATTACATTCAGAAGTGCTAAAACCATGCTGCCCAGGGAACTGTTTAACAGTCTTCCTCACAACACAATTGCAGCAAATGACCGCTAAAAGAGAGCAAAATAAAATCAAGAGCACCGGAAGAAGATGTATTAGTGCTGGAGTAATAATGATAGTAATGATAATAATAATAATAATAATAATAATAATAATAATAATAATAATAATAATAATAATAATAATAATTGGTGATGAGGTGAAGTTAGGATTTTAGTTAATCTACAATTTCTGCACTTGACACCTTGTTTTGCAGTTATTCTAATAGAGCAAGGTACAGTTATGTTTAATGTTTGACCTTCATGAAGTAAAATAATACCCTGTTTTTGTAGCATTGACTTAGGAAAGTACATAAATCACATATTAACTAGATTTGAGAATATTTAAAAACAAAACATTATAGACGCATGCTATGCTTCATGTTCTTCATCATCATTGTAAGTATACATGTATCAGAAGAACAACTGGTGTGATCTGGGGTTTACACAGTTAGACTTGCTGACTGTTATTCATGATGATATGATATGATAGTTTATTTATATAGGGCCTGCAGGAATACCTTTAAAGAGTGTAAGAAGTGACCAATTTCCAGTGCTAAATAAGCACACATGAACTTATACTCGCCAAAGGATGGAGAAGGTTGGTCTGCTCTCCTCTATACCCCTTCCCTCAAATCTCCTAAATAAAAAGAAAGATCAGGATATGGGCTAAACAATTGCACATTGTCTGAGAAGGTAAACCTCCTCTCACATAAGGCAGCAGAGTACTATAAAGTGAGGTAAGATAATTCTTCCAAGATCACTATATTATCTGCTAGCAAAAACAGTATAGGAACCTCAACACTTTGCTTCCAGCCTCTTTAATGTGACTAACCAATCACTGTTCCTAACACTTTATGTTCTTTGTTGGGGTGGCTGCTAGTTTTTTACAAAACTTATTTAGAGGAATCATGCTCTAGACCGGCCTCATAGTGATGCTATTTAACTTTAAATAGCTAGTGCTGTCTAATGCAGAACATTTTTTTGTAGTGTAGCAGGTGTTACTATCACAAACGCATATATACACCCATATTTATCAACCTCAGGCATTGGAAAGGCTGAGTACACTCTACTGGAATTTGCTATTGTGATCTGGCATATCAATGCAAATGTCTGGAATGAGTGTTCAACACACTGAGCAATCTTCAGAAAATAAATGGCATTCGAATGTATAAATAGGCATTTCAACTTTCAGGATTGCACATGATCAATATATTCCTCACAGAAAGGTGAGAATGCTGCAGGAGTTGTGCTATAGAGAACAAGCAAACTGTGACATATTCTCAAAATGTAGTGTAAATGAAAAATTTGCAGAGAATGCACTTTTCTCATTTGTGCTAATTTCAGAAAAATGCAAGTCGCTGTATTCTCAAAGATGGGTTGTACATTCCAGGGGGTGCTAAACAGTGGTGCAAGTGGTGAGATGTGTTAACACGTTTCGGTACTTGCTCCATAAAAGATCTGAGAATCTGACCCATTGTGGGTCTACAGTGAACACAGAAAGCTTTACAGGATTAATTGATCAGAAAAAAATGTAGTTGTGAACAACATTCGGGCAGCAGTTTTAGATCTTTAACAGAGCCCCATAAAGCATTGTGGCATGTTTTGTAATGAATGAGAACAGACTTCTTTGAACCTGGCAGCCATGTCTGGGGGTGACACTCTGTCTCTGGGAGAGAGCACTTCAAATAATTCTTAGGCACATATATCGTTTAGGTTAGAAAACAGTGTGCCAAAGCATTCTTAGTCACAGATCATTTTATAAGTACATGAGAGCATTGCCGGTCGTTCCTATGCCACACAAATTGTACATGTGGGAAGATGGCACACCAAACTATTCTAAGTCACACATGTATTTCTTAGGTGGAGGTCAGGGCATGGCAAAGGATTCTAAGTCACATATTAATTTGTATAGGGCAGCAAACCAAAACATTCTTAATCAAACATTTATTTTATAGGCGCAGAAGAGAGCACACCAACACATTCTTAGGAACATGTAATTTCTGTAGGTGGGAAAAGAGCATGCAAAAACATTGTTAGTTACACATTATTCTGCAGGTTGAGTAGATCATACCAAATCCTTCTTAGGCACACATCAATTTTGCAAGTGCAAGAGCACACCAAAACATTCTTAGTCACACAATCATTTTATAGGCAGTGTAGAGTGCATGATACGATATTGTAAGGTGCACATCATTTTTTATAGTTGGTAAGAGAGCATGCCAAAACATGTTTAGTCGCACACAATTTTGGTATGTGACAATAGAGCATGCCTGTGCATTCTTAGTTGCCTGCCATTTTAAAGGCAGATGAGAGTATAACAAACATTCAGAGGTACACATCCATTTTCTAGACAAACAAAAAAGCATACCAGAGCATTCTTAGGTACACCCCATTGTTGTTTGTGGGAAGAGAGCAGATTAAGACAATTTTAGTTAAACATCACTTTATAAAATGAAAAGAACATGCCAAACATTGTTAGGCAAACTGCATGTTTGTAGTTCGGTATAGAGCATTCCAAAACAGTTTTTAATTTCATAGTTAGAGGAGAAATCACATGAAAACATTATTAGATACACATACGTTTTGTAGATGAAAAGGACAGAAAGGCAAATCTGTTTTAGTCCAGGTACACCTTATCATATTTTCTTAAACAGGATGTGCAGGCTCCCACAAATGTCCTATTGATATGCATTTGGGTTTGTGGGTTAGTATGGATTTATATTCAAGTCCGACTATGCTTAAATCTTCTTTAAGGATAATAAATCTTCAGGCACAGTTCAGGAGAAGCTTGGTCAAGTTCTGGATGATTCATGGGGAAAACAACAAACAAATCATAACTGAAAATTCTTTTTGTTTTTACCAATCGGTTTAACAATACAATCCTTAGCACGACATATAATACAAAATACATTACGAAATGTAATACTATATCATTCCTAAGAAGAAAATGAAATCAAACTTAACACATATTTTTTTTATTTATACGAGTATGTAATCACCAAAGTGATTTTTACAAGAAGGTGAGCATAAAATTTCACAGCATATTTCTTCAATCGAAGAAATGAAACGAAAAAGACATGAGTAAAGAAGAAAGAAGAATTTGTGAAATTTCAAAAGTAAAAACGAGATGAAGATGCAGATGGAGATACAGGTAAAAAAATGAAAACAAAAATAATGAGGGTGGAAGCAAAAGCGAAGCACAGGGTGAGAACACTCCCCACCCCCACCATCTATTTGTGTCCACTCCCTCTAG